>NC_045788.1:106967183-108378422 GCF_009873245.2 Balaenoptera musculus
AGATTGAGACTAAAACAAAGGGTATATTTGTAACTTATTCAAAACACATCTGAAAAGATAGCTGCTTACACCTTTCTTTAAGCTTATGATCCTCCCTTGGTCTTTGTCTAGAGTATAATGTTAAATTCCCATGCAGATAACTTGATGAAGAGAAATTCTCTAATACATTGGACAATTTCTCTACATAATTAGAGCACTGCTGTTGATTACCGATGAAGAGCTGCTAGTTAGAGTTTTAAATAGATGTTTTTATGCTTTAAGTTGACTAACAATGTCAAGTCATTGATCCAATGTTGGTTTTCCCCTCTATTTCCCCTTTAAAAATAATCTAGCACTTCTACAATATTAAAGCAATAAAATTGCTGATTACCCAAAGGAATGTCATGAAAATAGATCATTAAACACAGTTCAATATGAAATGCCCAGTATCTGTTCCTATATTTCTACCTTAATAAAATGATATCTGGTATTTTTAACACATACGCAGAGGCAGTTACAACTTTACAGTCTTGACTTTGCTTAGCTAGGTCCTTTATATAAAAGATACTTAATTTTCTGCTCATCTTTAGCTGGATGTGGAAGAATCATTAAAAAAACTTTAATCTACTATTGCCCTAGTATTGTTTTTAACAAATAGCACTGCCCTGTGGTTAACAATATGAGGCCTAATTATTAAAAACAAATCTATTTACCTGTCAGACTTCTCTCATAGTCTATAGATTTATTATCTATATTATAAATTATATGTTTAGTTGAAAATGGCTCAAAACTATTTCAACTTAAAGTCATAACCTAATTTTTTCTTCCTTGTATCATATTTAAATTCATTTACTTTTATTTATAATTTTCAACAATTCTAGGTTAGAGAAGTGTCTCCAAGTTTGAAGAGCTCCGACTTTGAGATTACAAAAACCCAACGGGAAATAGCAAAAATTGTTATTTACAGTATATTTATCCACAAGCCCCATTTCCTATTGCTGGAAGACCATCTCAACACCTCCAGACAGGTAGCACACTATAGCCTGATAAAGAATTGAGCCATTTATGAATTCAGAAAGTCAGCTTACTATTTTCCATTATGAGACTATTTTCTTTCAAACCTTAGGGCATAGAAAACAAGTTACTGTTTGAAAAGTTGACAATTTTGGCTCTATTAAGGTAGAAACAACTACCTTCGAACAAGTGGATGAATAATAAAGTCTCTTCAGACCTAATACTGGAAGGAAGAGGAAGGAGGTTGGCAAAACATATATTTATTACATGATGCAAAGAAAGTAGTTTGACAAAACTGAAAGCTATGAATAGAAATTAGTCTTCCCATTTAAAGTTTCAAAGTGCTGTACATAATATACTGTATTTTGGAATCTTCTTCTCAGGTATTATGGTTTGAAATGTGCCTTAAGGAAAAAAATCCGCAAATGTTATTCATAAGGAAATTATTCCTAGATAGTACATTTATAACTAGAGAGGTGTAAATAACTCAGATAAGTTAAAATGAATAAAAAACAATATTTTATGTAATATGTTGAAATAATGCAACAAGTCTTAAATTTTGTCTTTGTAAGCATTATACGTCATTTAAGATAATATGGAGTCTGGTTTTTCTGGCTATAACCTAGGTAGATTTTTTTTAAAAAAATGGGATCCAAGCAGTCTACTAGTGAGTACTTATCATGTTCTGAATGTTGTTTTAAGGGCTTTACATATGTCATTTAATCTAATTTTCGTAGATGAAGAAATCTGTGGTTCAGAGAGGTTAAACAACATGCCAGGAAAATACTTAGTATGTTCAGGTTTTATCCCATTTCAGTGGGATGCTGCAAACACCTTGTATTGGCTTGTGAGAGCCAATCATTAAAATTTCAGAAACTTGGCTGGCTTACTGTCAAAAACAAGCATTATTAAAAATTAAATTACATTAAAAGTAGCATTTGAGTTCTATTTTAAAAGGCGGTACGTACTCAAAACTCATCACTTCCTAATAAAATTACTAAATCTTACTAAAATCGATCCTCTTGAGGTATTTTATGACTATTTTATCTGTATGGACAAAACTCTATAGTTGGTGTGTTACTGCTTATCTTTTTGTAATTCAGAATTCAGTGGCAGCACCTTAGTAGCCTGAAATCTGTCATCCTGGTAGTACTTACAACCACAGAAACTGGCAAATATTATAAATCAGGGCTGTACAGATATTTTGGTGATTGTCTAAACTCTATACTTAAGAAAGTAATGGAGATTTAATAATGCAGATCAAATTTTAGAAGTCTCTGTAGCTGTTACATAGTGACTAGTACAAAAACATTGAGAGTATGTTCTTACAGTATTCAAAAACCATTATCCAATTCAGCAAGAAGTCACTTATATTATTGACTAATGGTTGTAGTTCCAACATGTGTCTTCTTTGTTTTGGTAATATCTTATCTATTAATGTAAATGAAAATATTAGCCAAGATTTTTATCAGAAGTAAGCTTGTTTGTAAAGTGCCACCATGGTATGTCTATGGGCACAAGAATTAGGCAAAAATTAATGAAAATGTTCTGTGAGAACAAATTGGCCATGAGCATTTTGCAATAAATAATACATATTTTTTGTTTTCTGAAAATTGTTACACATCCTTTTCAATAAAATTTATAATAATCTTATGTATGTATACATACATATATATTTTTTCCAGAGAGCCAATTGTTTAAAACATCACTTGTTTTCCCACAAAGATGGTATTTCACACAATGCTATAGTGTTCTGCTTCAAAATAAATATAATATTGATATGATTAGGCCCACCCAAAGTGAATGATACTGAGGAACACAGACTAAAATTTTAAGTTGGCCTGGTAAACAAAAATCATATGCTCATTAATTCATACATGGCACCTCACATCAAAACTGGTTGTGGAGTCATGAGGTTGGATGCAGAGAAGTCTAATGTTTGTCATATTCTGGACTAGCTACAGCCTATCTGGCTATAGTCCATCCAAAATCTGTAGAGATTATGATATGTTCAGTATTAGCATGTGCACTTATGGTCAGCTCTGAAATTACAGAGACCTGCTGGCACAACTTAATTAAAAAAAAAAAGAAAAACTAATTGTAGAGAAACAATAGTTCCTAGATGGTTGGCAAAACAAACAAAGAAACATAGTCTGGGAAGGAAGCCCAACGAAGAAGAATCAGAGGAGAATGAGATCAAGCAAAACCACTGCCTGAAACTAAGTGAGTGAAATATGTCCCAAAGAAGAAAGGAAAGAAATGATTTTACCACTGACGTTGTAACAAGTATAGGATTTTTCCCATATAGTTGAACTGGACGCTATGAAAAAGTAGTGTTTTATCCATCATGTGGTATAAAACATTAGGAAAGCAATAGCATATGGAAGAAATGCAGTTAAGATGAAGAGAAGTTCCTTCAACATCATTTGCCTATAATCACCATGTCTGGATTGGGAAAAAGGATGAATATAGCTTAAATGTCAGTTTTAGGTTAGGTATTGATTTCTAATACTCAGAACACATATGTGGAGCTCAGAAGACAGAACTAGAGAATGAATGAAACAAAACAAAACACACTTGCTATAATTTTCTCCCAACTATGTTTAGAAGCAGGGAGCTAAGAAAGATCCAGCCCACCAGCGGATGCCTAACAATGACAGATGATACAGAACCTACAGAATTCCTTAACTCCCATTTGCCTTCCATATTTCCCCCCAAAATGAACTTGAAATTGGAAGTGAGAGAAAAAAACTAAAAGTCAGGTGTATTATAAGAGAGATAGGAGATATACTAATAGAACAAATAGGTATTTTGAATGCTTTTAAGCATCTAGAAAGTTATATTCCAGCTTATGTTTTCTAGAAAGAACAATAGTTGCAGATATGAATGGAGAGACATTATTTTCAATTTTTTTGAAATCTCAGAAAAATGTAAAAGTTCAACAATATTAGAGATGCTAAACTTTCCAATTTGCAAAATGGACAAATGATGACCATTACAAATTTAGAAGAGCGTGATGCTGATGTCATTACTGGGAAAATTCTGATTGAATTTTTAAACATAATTTTCTTTTTGGACAAAAATTCACTTCAATAATATTTTAATGTTTAAGAGCATTGACACTGGGGTCAGGGAGACCTGTGTTTAAATCCTACACCGCTACTTACTAGCTATGTGATAGCAAAATAAAATTACCTCTCCAAATCTTACTTTCCTCAATTCTAATATCAGGATTACGGTCATACAAAAATTAAATAATATAACATGAATGAGAAGGTTAAAGAAAGTATTACAAGTGAATCACCTGTTATGGTACCATAGTAAATAGTTATAGGATTAGGTTTCATTATTGATTCCAGATATACAGTTGACTCTCGAACAAGGAGGGGTTAGGAGCTCTGACTCATGAGCAAAAATCTTTACAGTCGGCCCTCTGTATCCATAGTTCCACACCTGTGGATTCATCAACCTTAGATTGTGTAGTACTGTTGTACACATTTACTGAAAATCATCCACATATAAGTCGACCTGTGCAGTTTAAACCCATGTGATTAAAGGGTCAACTGTAGATAGAAAGATAGTTAGATAGATAAATAGATAGATACTTCTAGAGATCTCTCTCTCTCTCTCTGTATATATATATACAGAGAGAGAGAGAGAGATATTTATATCTATCTAGATAGGTCTATGTATCTATACATATACATACACGTATATATTATATATACATATATGTGTATATACATATCTTCATATGCATAGATCATGGTATCAGATAACTATAAAGATGACTTGACTAAAATACTAATAATATTCTGAAATAATAACCTGATTTAACACATATACATGTTTTTTATTTTATCCTCAATTTATGAAAATGTTTGTATAGGGTTTAATTTTTCTATTTAAATAGTTGTGGTAACTCTTGGAGGAACAAAATGGGAGGCAGATGTGTGTACTGGGAAATTCCCTGGACATCAGGATGTTTCATTGCCAGTTCTGCATGTGTGAATTACGATTTTTTGATAAGTTATTTAACTCTTTGAGTTTCCATTTCCATAATCTTGCAGATGAAAAATATTGCCTCATTCACAGGGGTTTTGTGAAGATAAATTTATAGCCTTTATATAAAAGCACTTTGTATACCATGGAACTATTTAAATAAAATATATAATTAATCTTGGGTTTATTATGGATTTTTCCAAGTAAATATAATAAATTCAACTTCATTGAATAAACAAACTTTAATATCACTGAATAAAGAATCCATACCCATATAGTTTGATCAGTCCTTGGTTGAGCATATTTAATCAAAGATTTGACTGGTCAGAAAAGATGCAATCATTAAGAGTCTAGACTGATGGGTGCCAGAATTAAGATTCAAAACCATCTCAAGCATTGATAGAATATTATAATATATAATGTGAATAAAATTAGAATTGTTAAATTGGGTTAAAATGCCTAATATGTCATTTTAGTCAAGAGAAATTGGGTCTAGTTTACATCTATGAAGTTTAATTTCACCCAAATCAAATATGGATTAATACTGTAGTTCTAAAAGCAAATACATGCTTAGCGACAAGGTGTAATGTATGAAATCTATGTCACATTTTCAAGGATTTGAAGGTATTTGACCTGAAGAAAAGAATTCCCAGAAGTAACTTGATTGCTGTCTTCAAAATCTCAAATAATGCCATGAAGAGTCAAAGACCAGAGCAGAAATACAGATTTAACAACCTTCTAATTACAGGGTTTGGTATGAGTGGAAGCTTAGCTGTTTTGTTTTTTTTTAAGAGATATGTAAATTGCCAAAAATGCCTGTATGTTCTTCTGTATGTTAGGTAATTTAATGTGACCCTTAAAAAATCCCTTCTTTAAAATGAGAATATAAATATCATCTCAAGATTATCACAAGGATTAGTGGATACAAAACAAGTGAAACACTAGATTTAATATGTAAACACTCAGTCAAGATTACTATTATAAAAAACAAAATTAGAATGTTCACTGAAGGCCATAGAAAAGTATTCATAAAAGTTATTATTGTGAAATGAAAAAAAAGGGAAAAAAATGATTAGAAAACTGATCCACAAAAGAGATGCTATGTTTAAATTGAGTAGGAAATGGGCATAATTATGATTAACACTGATCAGAAATGTCTACTAAGAGAGGAAAGCAGAGGACGTTAGACATAATAGAAAAGGACGATAGCAAAGGAAAACAAAGAAGACATTTTCTTCATCAGAAACAAAAAGTGTCACATGTGTTTTTTCCAATGTTATTCAAAGTGGAGCCCATGGGCTATCCATTGTTAACTTGTCAGATTTCTGAGAACCTACTGCAAACTCCACTGGTTAGAGATATCCTCATGGATTCATCTTAAGACCTGTGATCCATAATCATGATGTAACCAGATGTAGCAAAAAATTTGTTACTAACTATAGCTGAAAAACTATAGTTGGTCAACGGTTTACTCTTTGAATTATTTAGAATATATTTAAGATTATATTTATCACTGTATTCACTGGGTTGTTTGACTGGGAGAAGAAAAGGTAAAATGAAAATAGTACTGGAAATTGCACACAACCTGGGATCATCCTGACTAGGTGCAGTCCATGGTACGATGGTGCAAAGTGAATGACGTCTGTCAAGGGTGAGATATAGATTGAGACCCACTGCAAACTCCACTTATTGCTTAGGAGCTTTTATGCGATCAGCGCATCTTAGGCATGACATTATGATACCTACAATTATTTATAAATGCAAAGAAAGCCATTAGCACTTCAGAAATGTGTTGAGTTATACTGAGGATTTGTCCATTTCTTTTCCTAGAAGAAAACAAGTCCTAAACACAGAGTAAGTCATAGCATTTCATATTTTTTCCAGCTGAATACAGAACTTTTCTGTAAATTTCCAAAAGACAAAGATGGTTTAAAAAAAGCAATTAAACATGATTTGGTTTGGAAAGTATTACTTATGTTTGTGTCAATAATCAATATAATAATAATTAGTGCCTGAAAACTTTGACTTTTATTATTTACAAATTATTAAATCAAACTAAAATGGCTGACCTAGTATAATCACATGTATTTATGCTAAACTAATTTAAATCATTTTTTCATATTCATTGTTGTGATTACATGGATTGTCGTGTTCCACTGAATTAGGGAACATTATTCATTTCAGAAAAATAATATTTAAAATTTGTTGAAGCAAAATGGAGTGTTGAAGAGGCAAACTAACTGAGGAAAGTTTCTACTTCCCTATTCTAAATAGCATTCAAGTGGCTTTAGGAGGTCACTCATCTTCAGAAGATGACTAACCCTGTAGATTGTGCCTGAACTAGGAAACCCTGGCACAATGACTTTGGAATGAGCCAAGTTCTCAAAACACAATTATATGTTATTATTTTTTCCATCTTATGTTAGACCCATAATCAGATTGGAAATCTATAGTTAGCGATAATGGAGCACTGAGACAATTGTCCATATCATTCAAGCCAAAGAAACACTTTGATTTGAAATTCTGTACCTAAATGCTTGAGGCCAAAGTGCTCCTTTGGTTTGAATGATTTGGATAATTGTTTCCGTTCTCCACATCATCTTGCTAGTATAAATTGCCCAAAAGCAAACATATGAGCTACCATATTCATTCAGCACAGTGAAAATACGTACACATTTTGTGGCATATAAAGTTTGTAAATGTTTAAAGGAAAATAAAACTGAAAACTACTGAAGGTATCATTTACATATTTTCAATACCTCCTTTACAGAAAATAAATTATAGTATGCAGGCTCACACATGTTCACTAAATTGCATTTTAGTGTAGCTATTTATCACCAAACTATTTCTGAAAATTAAACAACTCTTAAAATTTGATGATCACAAATGATGAAAGAAACCAATAAAAATCTTCTAAATTAAACATGATTAAAAAACAAAACTTAAATTCACTTAGTGTCCCCAGTTAACAAAGTAAAATGTTTATAAATTGCAGAACCAGAATAAGTGAAGAAACATCTACCTATTACATTGTTGCCATGCTCCATGTTATTGGCTTCAATGTGTTTTGTTGCCATGTATTATGACTGCTATGTACTGAATGGTAAGTGGAAGCCAACTACACTTCCCACAGTGATCACTGTACTTGTTTTAGTTTCCCTTTGTAAAGCCGAAGTTCTGATCTGTGCCGCAAGCACTAAGGCAATCAATGCTGATGAATGACTAGAAATGGTTTCTTTATTCCAGTCCTCGCTGAATAGAAAGTTTCCATTATCTCGTTCAACATCTTCACTCTATCAATCTGACAGGGGCAGGCAGTTGCACACTTCACTGCTTTCACTTTGGAACAGTGTTCTACTTATCTGTTTCCAAAATGAAAGAAAAATGAAAAATAATAAAGTCTGGAGAAAACTTGTTTGTACGCATAAAAATACCATCTTTTATCCTCTTTTAATAGTTGTTCAGTGTTATTTGGAACATAATCATTTAAAACACAGTGGCAGAAAAAATTCAGGGACAATAGAGCCCAATTTTTAACGTGTTAGGTAAAATAAATCAAGTTTTACCTGTTGGAAAGAAAAAAGAAAAGCATTATCTTCTGTACCATTTTTGATCCTAATGGATATGGTACTTTTGTTCACTTTTCAAGGATTGGATAGCATCTTGGCGTCCTCCTGAGGCTTTGTTCTGGCAACCTGGCAGCTTAGAAAGTCACCCAATATGCACATATTGATACTGTGTGAGTTTTGGGGTTTTTTTTTCCCCTCCTTTTGTGAGTATTGTCTATCTCTATGGAGCAAAAGAGCATGCTGGAAAAAAGGCAAGGTGTGAACCAGCCTCTCTTTGGCAGCTAGTCAGTAGGCTTTTGAGAAGAAAAGCATCCAAGGTAACAGCACAAGATGCACAAGATGTCAGAAAGAAACTTTTTAGAACAACAACAAAAAAAAAACAAACAGGGAAAACCATGGAAATTGCCTGGGCATTAATTACCAGAGTGGCCATTTACAACAGTTTGTTTTCTGCCAGAACTTTTCTTAATGCTGCAAAGACAGTCTTCTAGTGTGCTCAGAGCACATTCTTTACAGGAGCAGGGTCTAGCCTCTAAATATCCTGGATAATCAGCCATACACACGAGCTTGGCCACTCAGCTTGGCCATGTTGCCTCATACACTGCCTCCCTAGAGGCAGTGACCTCTGGGGAATCTGAATTCATGCCACAAATAAAGATAAGCTTTCTTTCCCTACCCTTTCCTGTACCTTGTACGTTTCCATGTGTATTTTTGATAATTGCACCTGTGAAATAAAGATCTTTTTGAAATGGAAGGAGCCACTCAGGTTTAAAGAAGAGAGCCTTATACTTATATGACAGCAAATTCTCTGAATTATAATCTGAACTACGTCATTGACTACATGTTGGTACAGTATCAGCTGTAGGACATTTCATTTGATTTGGTGTCACTACAAATATAAAGATATATATGGATTTTATAAGATCTCTTGAGAAGAAAAAAGTTATAAAAATGAGGAAATGTAACAGAAATAACGTTAACGTCCATGTCCTATATAACACCGGTGAAGGAGAAGTAGCCAAGGGTACCACATCTCCAGGCAGTAACTAGGATACTCCAGACACTAACCCTGGGATGGAACACTAACCAGTCAATGCAACATTCTATATGTTAACTTTCTCTTCTGGCAATGAAAATAAAACCCTCAAAATTCTATTTTCAGACACTGAAGATAATACTCCTAACTATCTTCAAAACTTAACGAACAGGCAAAAGAAGAATAGACAGACTCTACTAGAGGGAGTAATCAGGGATTGATTATTGCCATTTTTCCTCTCTCTTCCTGAGTTATATTATCTGTTCAGTTGTATATACTTGTGCTGTCTTAAATCAATTATATTAATGCAGGTGGTTTTTAAGAAAAAATGGAATATACTGTGTAAGTACAGTTATTAATATATGTAAAATAATAAATTTGCCACAGAGATAAGAACAGATAATAATATTGTGAGGGTTTTTTCACCACATATCAGTAAAAGCATTCTGCTACATTAGTACTTTGTACATAGTTTGGGGTCAGATATAAAAATGTGGCTTACCGCTACAAAATAATCGGGTGGTTAAGAGCAGACATCTGTACGGTGCCTGCCTTCGCTACCTGGCTCGGCCATCTACTAGCTGTATGAACTTGGGTAAGAAACTTGACCTCCCTGTTCCTCAATTTCTTAATTTGTAAAATGGGACTAAGTAATTGTGCCTACCACTGAGAGATATTAGGTAAATGAAAAGGGTTAATATCTTTAACATGGTCAAAGGAGTGCTTGGCATAGAGTGAACCCACTATAAATGCTGGTAAAATATACTTTAAGAAGACCATCTTTAATAAATCCTGACAAAATGTATCTATTTTTCCCAAGAAGTAAGTAGCAAAAGAAAATCAGTCAAACCACAGAAAGTAAATATAACTGTTTTTACAATGTGGTAAAATACCACAATATCAGAAAAGCAAGAGTAACCAAAACAGTTACAAAACGGAAGGCATGCACTAAATATGCAGTTAAGCTTTTAATATATCTGTAATGAGCCTCTAATCTTTGAACCTTGGTGTTAATCAAAATTAGACTTTGTGATCATAAAAAGGGCTTGTAAATAATGAGATTTCTGAAAGAGTGAAGATACTAATAACTGAGTGATTTCTGAAGTTCAACAATTTACTTCTGGCGGGGTAGAAATATTTTATAGCAGTCTGTAGAAAGTCAGTATCCAAAAATTCATTTTCTATTTGTTTAGCCGAGGCCTTTGGCCTCAAGAGTTATAGCTTTTTGAATAGGAGCTCTTGCTTAGTTTCCACAGGTGCATTTCCTCAGGCAGATTTATATGCCTCATAAAAGCTTTATACAACTCATAAATGCAGACTTTCAATCCTACAGGTACTGCTGATCTGGAGGTTTTATTTTATATTTCAGGCTGATGAAAATGACACATCCTTGTTGGAAGATGCTACTGTGAATGACAGAGCAATGGAATAAAAATGGAAGAGAGTGATCCTGATGAGAAAAAAAAGAAGAAAAAAAAACAAGCTGGGAGAGAAACTGTGAAGTAGAAGTCCACGGGGAGAGTGAGAACTACTAACTGGGAGCTGTAGGGGAGGAAAGCATCACAGTGAGAACCCAGAGGAGGAACAGTGTGTGCTGCCACCTGAGAAAGCGGGAACAAGGAAATGGAATAGTGTATCAAGTGGCAAGGGACCGGGCTGGAAATGTGCTGTATACACAGACTTCCTTACAAGAATGCATATTTATTCTCAGGATAGTCTAGGTACTTTCACATATCAAGATAGTGTAATTCAGAATTTTTTTAAGTGGGTGGGGATTTTCAAAATACCTCTTACATTAAAAGCAGACTTTTCAGGCTTCCCTGGTGGTGCAGTGGTTGAGAGTCTGCCTGCCAATGCAGGGGACACGGGTTCGAGCCCTGGCCCGGGAAGATCCCACATGCCGCGGAGCAACTGGGCCCGTGAGCCACAACTACTGAGCCTGCGCGTCTGGAGCCTGTGCTCCCAACAAGAGAGGCCGTGATAGTGAGAGGCCCGCGCACCGCGATGAAGAGTGGTCCCCACTTGCCGCAACTAGAGAAAGCCCTCGCGCAGAAATGAAGACCCAACACAGCCAAAGATAAAAAAAAAATTAAAAAAAGCAGACTTTTCTAGAAATATAGATATAATAATAAATATTAGTAAATGTTTATTACATATGCAGTGAAATAGAAACAGCGTGTATACTATTTCTCTGTGTGGGGAATTAGGATTAGAAGTAGGGAAAGACTTGAAAAAGAGACTAGGAAGGACTTATTTTTATAGTCCAGCAAGAAATAAAGCCTGTCATGGGTGCCGGCGGTGAAGATGTGGCAAAAGATTGAGATATATTTTGAATGTGAAATGATTTGCATGGTGTTTAATGCATGCCAGCACTTTTCTAAGAGTTTTAAGCATATTCATTTACTTCTCACAAGGATCCAGTAAGGTAGGTACTACTATTATCTCCTCTTTTACAGAAAAGAAAATGTGTTTGTAGAAGGGTTAAGCTAAGTCCACCAGTTATGAAATGATGGAGCCATGATTTCTGGGCCTTCGTGTATGGCTGTATTGGTCTTTCATTCCACTGGGGAAGCTGGGAGTAGTTACACTGGGGCTGAAATCCAGCTCATGCTCCATTAATCAAGTCATGGATTACCTGCCACCTAAAGGAACAAAGCTTCTTCTGACTTGTTTGAAGGTATACCCTGGGCTAATAACAGTCTTATAGGATTTGGATCAAGGCCCTCTAACAGGACATCTATTTTAATGGCCCTGTTAAATACACCATACATGGGGAATGACGGAATATGGGGAATCAGAGATGATTCCTAAGTTCCTCTTTTAAGCAGTTGAACACAGGTTGGTACTGTTTACTGTTAGCAGGGACTAATTTACCATTTGGGTGTGGTTATTGTGTAATTATATTATGCAAATTAAAACATATACTTGGAGTATTAGTTTTAATATGATTTCATTTCATGTTTACAAAAACCCAACAGGGTAGGAAAAGTGCCTTCACCCTTCACAACCTTACTTCTAGTCTCAGAGTCTGACTTGCACCAATCATACCAACAGCTCTGGCTCCTGGATGAGACCAGCCATAGGGAAGCACTGGCCGAAGATAGGAAGGAAGGAAGGAGGGACATTAAGACATTTATTTGCTCAGCTGGCCACATCCTTCAACCAGAAAATCAGAGCTCCTTCCAACCAGCCTTTTCTACACAGCTTCCTCTCTCTTTTTATTCCATTCCACAAATTTATTCCATTCCCCTAGCCCTTTTGGATGTAGGGATGATCAGAACCTCCTATTGTTACTAACATCGTACTGCACTATTCTTCTGGTCTTACCACATTTATAAATGAACACTTTATTAAATTCTCCTTAAACACAATCTAATTACTTACATTATCCAATCTCTTTCTTGACAGGACTCTGACCTGTCAATACAATGCAGTATTGAACTGATCCAACTTACATCTCAGGAAACTCTAGGTCACACAGCTAGTAAGTTCAGTTCAGTTTGAGAAGTACATGATGCTAAGCAGCAAAGGGAAAAAAGCAGCAAACTTTGAGGACTTAAGAAAAAGTTTTACAGAGGATCTTAAAAGTTCTAGAATTTTATCAGTTCCACAAACAGAAAAGGCATTATAGCCAAAGAGCATCCTGTGCAAAAGCAGGGAAGAAAAAGATAAAGGAAGCCTGAGGGGACTACAAATAGATCTTTGATGCTGCCTTGCAGGGAACCAGGAATGGTGGAAAGTGAACTTGTAAAGGTAACAAGGAGACTAGATAATAAGAGGGAAGAAAAGGGGTGGTCATCAAGGAAGGAAACTACAGGATTTTACCAGGAACATAAGCCTGAGTGAGTAGAAAATTTAACTTGATTTCCCAAAGCCTGATCATAATCACACAGTAACTTTGATTTTAAAGACAGTAATATGTATGTGCACATTTGCATACATTTCCTCTGTAATCATGCATCTATTGTATATATACTGATAGGCCATACTGCAGTTATGTGTCTCTTACTAGGTGAAAACTAAATATTCTGCTAGTGATACCTAAAGCCCACAGAGTCTGAAAGTTAGGGGGCAAAATTTTAAATGTAGAGTGACATACTTTAGAGAGTATTATGGTTTTGGCTTTTTGTTTTATTTATTTATTTATTTTACTGAACGATTTACTGTAATCTTTAATGGGGGTTAAACTTTGTGACTGCTTGTATTAGGAAAAGAAATAAAACATTATCTTAACATACGGGTTGGTACAAAATCTCAGAGTTGCACAATTTTGTGTTCCTAAGCTTGATAGCATTTTCACCTAATGACAAGGTCATTAAATTAGGTGGCATGATTTGCCTTTTTGAGCAGTCCGATTTTGAGAACCACTCCACAGTCAGCAGAAGGGGCAGATAGTAGAGCAGATAATGCTGGGTGTAGATGAGTTCTTTACAAAAGAGATAAAATTAGCTTCAATGATAGACATGGAGAGGATGGGTTCTGGAGTCAGATTCCTTGACAGAACAGTGTTTAACCCTCTGTGTCCATTTCCCTATTTAGAAGATGACAATAATAATAGTACCTACCTCAGAGTATGTGAGCATAGACTGAAGTAATATATATGAAGCACTAAGAGTAATATCTGATAGGTGGTGAGCACCATGCAAGTATTATGTATTATCATTAAAGACATTAGTACATTAGCTGTCATGTTCTAATAATATTAGTTATTACGTTTAAAATCTCCACTTTGATGCAAAACACGATGCCAGCAAATTCTAGAGCATGTGGCATCCAATATTTGAATAAAATCCCACGTCCAGCTTGTTCTCACTTATCTATTCCTTCATTATTATTACAAAATTACTTGTTGGTGTCAAGTGATCAGTTTGAGCCTTGGGGATTTTAAAGATGACGTATGAAATTCCACTTTTCTTTGAGTATATCTCGAAATAACTGGTGGCATATGTTGCCATAAGCAATTCAAGTTGGTTTACAGCATTCATGATAAATTATATAAGCTGTAAACTATATCTGTCTTTGTTTGTTGGGTCAAGAAGAAAAAAAAAAAACAATCTTGAGATGCCGGGAGCTATGATCAGAACAATATTTGGCAACTTTTCTCATTATGGGCTAATTTGCTTACTCTAGAGAGTTGATGGGAAATGCTGGCCTTGTGACAAGGCAATTAAGAGTGTTAACATGACAAATTCCTGATATGCTAGTGGAATATATTGACCAATGTGGAAAACAAAGTATAAATTACCAGGAAAAGGTCATTCATGTTGACCTGATAATCGTTCCAACTCTATAGTTAAAGAATACTTTTTAAAAAGTCCTCCTAAGGTCTCTCACAATTTTTTGAGCACCTTTTATGTAAAATAACTGAGAATTATTTTTAAATATCAGAGGAGTAAAACTGCTATGGTGGTAACAAACTGTGGTTTTTCTGTCTTTATTTAAGAGGATAAATATATTAATTATTAGGGCTACCTATATCATTTTAAAGGATGCTATTCTTCAACTGGCTTTGTTTTCATATTTCTGTAATGAGCATTGAGCAAAGGAAGGACACTGGAAGTTGAGATGATACAGTATTTATGATAACACAGAGTTTTGCCTATGGGATTATTTAATTGCTTCAGCTAATTTTATTATGGTTATATTTTTACATTCAGTTTAGCAGTTTACGAATAATATTGCCAGAAAGAACAGACAAGTTTGCCATATTGGTAAAAAAATTGATTGAAGTCTCTTTTCAGTATACATGGTTTCTTATCTATATGACCCATTTAAATCAAGATTTTTGTCTCTGTCATATTTTCGTCTCTGCAATTTTCAGGCTGGATCTGGAGAACACGGAGTATGTTATAATACATAGGAGAGTTTACCAGTGAAAAGATAATTCCGTGAAAGGAAGAGAGGTTTAGAGAATGGGACTACTTATTAATGAAATGGGTTAAAGTACCATTTTTGCTGAGAGGCAGGCAAGGTCAAAGTAGCTGACACAAATAATTGGTAAATAAAATGTTATTCAATAATAGCTACTTTTCTAAACAGAAAAGTGGAAGAAAATTCAATTTAGAATCTAATTGGACAACAGAGGCCAAAATAAATTCCTAAAAGAGGTAGGAATTAAATGTCAAAAATAAAATCACAAAAATTTGAATAAACTAGAACAAAGAGCTTTTTCTGTATACTATAACATTAGAACTTCATAATAACCCTATACAATTAAAAGAACAACATAAGTAAATGCCCTTTCACATAAATACCTTTCTAGCACATTAGGAAATTCATCCCTAAATATGCTATTTTTATTTATTTGGATGAATTTGAATTCAACATACTTAATAAATAGCTTCCCACACAATTACTAAAACTCGGAATACACATAGATGAGAATTGTCAGAGATTCCATATGTATTTAGTATTATACAATCAACATAATCATCCATCTATTAAAATAGAGATCTTAGATTTAGAACAATAACATCATTCCAGTTTTATTATTTGTGTTTAAATTAGTATTTTTTTATCCAATTTCATAAACACCCAGAATATATACCTAGTACTATGAATTTAACATGATATATATCAATTAGTTTATTTTAGGCAATTTCTTTCATTCACAGAACATATTACATTAAACCATCTGAAAATACTGTTTTTGTAGTTCAAAATAGTTGAAGGTTGGCAATGTCATATGACTCTACCTAATATATGTGTATATACTTGCTCAATTTACATAGTTCTGTATTATTGTCCAGATTATAACATTATCATTCACAGACTCTTACATTTATTTTAAAGTATCTTTGAAAAGCATTAGTATTTTTATTCTTTATTTATATAGAGAAAAATAAAACACTACCTATTTTCCTCAATAAAATATTAGTAGGATTTTTTGCTGGTTACTTACCAAATAATGGTTTAAATAAACAGAATAGTATACCTTAAGCATAAAATAGTTTATTGCAATTTCATACTTATATATTGAATAAGAGTTTCTGATAATTCAAGTAAATTCCATTTCCTATTGACTTTTAAGGGCAGGAGGTAGTTCAACTTTACTATTTGGGGCTTACTTAGATCAAGCTAGTGGAACTAAGAAAATTGTTTAAGGATGACTAAAATATTCATTAGTATTAGTGAATAAAAAGAAGAGGCAAATATGGTGATGCAAAATATACTTTAATATATAATAAATGTTTGGGATTTATAAACTGAAATAATTACCTACACCAGTAACAAAATACTGGTGAGTTAAAAATGTTCAGATGTAATAAGTTTATTTCATTTATATTGTTTTATAGGATTGTCAATATGATCATTATAGAATTCATTAGAAATTTAATGAGGATCCTTTGTAAAGTTTCTCTATTTTTTTTTTTATGTTAACTGTCCTGTTCCACTGGAAAGTAAACTAAATGAGAATTAGAGCCATTAACTCTGAATATATTAATCACAAATGTCTGTTTAATCTATTAAAATTTTTCAATTATCTCTTTGTACACTTCTAGAGGGACTGAGCAAATGAGATTAGGAAAAAAATTACAACAAATAGTAAATTTAAATTGTATTTTAAAAAATGTATGATGTTGTCTCTCTGTGTTTTATTCTATGTGAAAGTTGACCTATAACATTATTTTTGTTTCAAATGAGTCAAAAATTTTTTTTGCCAATGGACAAAGGGAAGGTATTCCTGCAATGTGAAAGAATACTGATTTAATACAATGTTTGGTAAATTAGTACGGACAGTATAAATATTGATTCAACTGTGATTTAACTAGATACTAAAGCCATCGAATTCCCTATGTATTTTAAATCCTAGTAACTGTTTTTCCCCCAGTTGCTTGAAAGTGGTGAGAATTGTTTTGCAAAAACATTATTTCAACTAGACAACTACTATGAAAAAAAAAAAGTTAGGAATATTCTGGATGGGGCTAGCCAGTACATTTTTTATATTCTTATTAGCCCACTTTATATTAAATATATCAGATCATAGCTAAATAGTAGTCAAGTTTGAAAAATAGTAAAAATGCAGAACCTGATCTAAACATAAACCACAGCAATAGCTGAGTTTGGGGGCAGAAGACACTACCATATGAACATTTGATCTAATATAATTAAATCAACTACAAATGAAAACATTAAATTATAATAATATAAAGACATAAATTAATAACAACAGTTTATTTTGTCTCACACTATAATATAGCAAGGAGTATTTAATTATACTATGTAGTAACAAAGATTAAAGAGACATGATAAGAAATTTTTTCTTGAAGCTAAATAATTCCCCCACAAAAATTAAAGATTTATTCTTTTAATTCTAAAAT
Organism: Balaenoptera musculus; assembly: GCF_009873245.2. Lineage (NCBI taxonomy): Eukaryota > Metazoa > Chordata > Mammalia > Artiodactyla > Balaenopteridae > Balaenoptera > Balaenoptera musculus. Next base: position 106,985,105 of record NC_045788.1, read on the forward strand.
ATTTCCTGTTCAAAAATCAGGTTGCATAATTTTTACTGTTTTTTCATCCAGATTAAATTAAACCTTCTCTATGATTGAACACAATTATGATGAGAAAGTTGATTTACTAAGTACACCAAAAAATGACATCAGATGTTTTCATTTAGGTCAATGGGTATTTCCATGAAAAATTTTATTTATCACCAAACTATAGACTGTTAAGTAATTTTACTCTGGGTATTACTTCTATTCTATCCTTGATCCACTTCTAATTTAATTTTTGTGTTTGCCTAGCTCTCATCCTTATTTGGAGACAGTAAATATACAAACTTTTGGCCTAGTACAGTGGCATGCTCATAGTAGGCAGTTAATAAACATTAATGTAATGAATAAATATTTGTTAAATGAATAAATATGAATGTGAATAGTGTGGGAGTTCATAGGGGTATATGAGAGAAAATTCAGAAGGCAATTGTTCTGTATGCAACACAAGAAGATTATTTTCATTTGGTTTGAACATAAAGTTGCAATTAATATTAAAATATTTAAAATAATATTTATGATATTTTAGATTTCTGCTAGAAAACAGAATAATTCATAAACAAGTAATTGTAAAATATGATAGACTGAGGAATTTTCAAATGTTTAACAAGAGGACAGATTTCTATAAGGTTATATAGAGATGCATTATTGGTTGAATTTGATAATTTTTTTTTTAAATTTATTTTTAGCTGTGTTGCATCTTCATTTCTGCGTGTGGGCTTTCTCTAGTTGCGGCAAGCGGGGGCTACTCTTTGTTGTGGTGCGTGGGTTTCTCACTGCAGTGGTTTCTCTTGTTGCGGAGCATGGGCTCTAAGCATGCGGGCCTCAGTAGTTGTGGCTCACGGGCTCTAGAGCACAGGCTCAGTAGTTGTGGTGCATGGGCTCAGTAGTTGTGGCTCGTGGGCTCTAGAGCGCAGGCTCAGTAGTTGGGGCGCACGGGCTTAGCTGCTCCGCGGCATGTGGGATCTTCCTGGACCAGGGCTTGAACCCGTGTCCCCTGCATTGGCAGGCAGACTCTTAACCACTGTGCCACCAGGGAAGTCCCAAATTTAATAATTCTAACGAATAAAACCAATGTTAAATGATTCATGTGTATCAAGAATCTTATATCTGTTTTACATAAGACACTGAACTAGCATCTCTGTTGTATCACTATAGTTTTATATTATAATACATGTTTGGCAAGTATTTGTTGAATTGAAATTAATTACAAATACATTTTCTTTCATTTTCAATTACTCATCATGATAAAGGAAGAAATAAAGTGCCTAAATCAGCATCAGCAAACATTTCAGAAATCTGACTTTGTCAAAGTTAAAATAAAACAAACATAATTCACACTATTCCAAGTGAATAGTTAATTTCTAAATAATTAGGAAATTGCATTATAAGGTTGAAGTTACTGAGCTAATTTATAATAATTCATAGAAAGATATCATTAAATCAAGTATAAAATACGATTTTGTACATTTAAGTTTTTTTTAGAAAAAGGAAAATTCTTGGAATTATTTTATAAGTGCTTGTTCAATGTAAAAACAAAATCTAGTACTCCAGACATCCTCTGTAAATTACATCCCAAGTCTTATTGTAGTTGAAACTGTTTACACTACACTTATAGTACTTTCAGTGTAAATAGAAAAAGATATTATTTATTCAAATATCTTATTTCAAACTTTGAGCATTAAATTCCCCATTCACTGATTTCAGAATAAATATTTTCTTTTGCTTTAGCAATGTGTAGGAAAATCTAACATAACACAATACTTGTTCTATTGTAGATTTTTTGGTGTATCAATTACACTGAAATTAATATAATTTAATGTTTTTATATCTCTTCTCTATGCCCTTTTCAGAATATGACACAAATTAATCATGTTTTTAGACATGCCATTTATTCTATCATTTCTAGTATCATGTGTAGTTCCAATTGCAATAACAAGCTCATTATTAATTGTTATATCTTAACCATTTAAACTCAATTTCTTCATGTCAGGGAATTAAAAAGTCAGATCCTATTAAACATCAATATACCATGAAGAGATTAAAATATAAGTTAAATTGACTGCTTAACAAATCAATACAGGTATAAAACAAAACATCAATAAAGATACAAAGCTGTAGCAATACCTTTTTTTTCTCTCACACATACAAGCACCAATAAAAAATATAAACAAATTTCAGAACGCTAAAGGCAATTTAAAGTCAAAGTAACTGTCAGAAGTTTATTTTTCCTGAGTCTCTGACCGACAGAGTAAAGAATTGAACTCTTGCATTTCCTTCACAATATGTTCTGACTAAATTATCAGATGTATAGTCTGTTCAATCACTATAACTGTATTTTTGAAGGATGTTTACTAGAAATCTGGTTAACTTCTTACAAATTCTGAATTATTAATTATTGAAGAACCTTTCCTCCTGTGCTCACATCAGACAAGTTTATATTTTTCAGCTCTTCTGGAGATCATTTTTCATTCCAAATATCAAGTGTTAAATTACCCCTAATTTTAACATGTATCCTTTAGTATTATCGATTTTATTCAGTACACCTTAACACCAGTGACAACTTTTGAGAAATTTGAAAAGTGGTGTTTAAAACACACACACACTAACCAAATCTATTTACATTAACAATCTTTAACCTTCCACGTTGTATAATGCAAATGTAGAGGGAAAGCATGGACTTTGTAATGAGACAAATCTGGATTTTAATTCCCTCATCACCACTTACTAGCTAGGTGACTTCTGACTTTTAATTAACCACTATGAGTCACTATTATCCACAGATGAGTTATTAATATCTCACTTGTTTGGCTCTTGGGAGGCTGAATATAATGCAATGCATGTAGCAGACTGTTTGGCACATGGTAGTTAATGTATTATAGCTAATATATTTATAAATAGTCATTTTTAATTGCAAGTGATTCACATGCCATCAAATTTGAGGAAGAAAGGTAGAAGTAATTGAAGTAATTGTAACAAGAATAGCAAAGAATCATTTACCCTTAAATGCTGATCAAATGGTCAGTTCCAAGGGAGACCACCTAGAGAGGCACACCTGTGGAAAGGTGGTGGGTGGAGAGGAAAGCCTCAGGCTGAATTCTCATTTAGCTGGTATTTAGTTGATTCTCCAACTGTTTTAGGGTTTTATTGCATGTTCTTGAATCCACAAAGCACTGATCCAGACTTAGGAAAAGCACTCTGGGATCATTTTTCTTTGATGGTTCACATGGCAACTTCATTATGGTTGCCTGGATTTCCCTAGTTATGTAGAGAATTGTCTAGTTTTCCTGGCAAGAATCCTGCTTGTAAAGAATCGTGTGAAAACAGCTATTGTATGACTTGAGACTAATACTACTTTCTAGGTATTATTTTTGTCTTTCATAAAATAGATAAAAATATTAGGAATTTGGCCAATGTATATATATTCATGGGGGAAAAAAAAATCAAACTATACTATTTCTAGTCATCTTCCAAATTCCAAAACTTGGCTAGACTTTGTAAAGAATAATTAAAGCCTAATAATATTTTTTCTATAGTTTTCAAAATTTTAGCAAATTAATGCTTGGTAGCAGGATGTTGGTAAGCGTGGAAGTGAAGGACTTTTTCAACAAATAGATATAATGGATTCAATGACCTCAGAAACCTCTGACATCCTGAGGGTCCTATTAAAAGAGTTACTTAGGGATGGCAGCCTGCAGTGCAAAGAAACTAAATTGTATCTGAGGATTTATACTTATATTTTGCTCTAAATCATAGCTTCAAAAATGAGAAATCATGGCTAATAAGAAATAATAGTTAAATTGTTATAAACATAACACAATATTCTGCAGAAATTATGTTTTCACAATCTTTTCTTTTTTGCAAGATTAATAAAAAACTGAAACAAAACTTTACAATTTTATCTAATATTATTTAAAGTCCAGCTGTCAAAGATAGATAAATAAAAAGATTTGTGTACTTAGTTTAAAGACATCAAACCAGAAGTTCAATCGATGCTTACTTTAAAACCTTTTACTGTGCAAGTTTTTTGGCTGAGGTTTTACCTCTCTTTATTTAAAAGGACCCAAGAGAGACATTATCCTTCAGTCAAGTACACAGCCCTTGTATGTTGCTGAAATTTTTGCCACACTATTTGTTATAATAAGCAAGAGACTGAAAAATTGGTCAGCATTATTAGCCATGTACCCAACCTTTTCATATGTAAAATGACTTTTATACATATTTAAAAGGAAATCCATATTTAGGGTAGGAGACTTTTTTTTAGCAACATAAAAGACTCAAAAGACTCAGATTATGACTCTTCAGTGTAGAAAATACTCTAAAATTTAGCTCTGATCTTTACCAATATTCAATTACTACAGTCCATTTTTCTGTAAGATGTTAGAGGAAGGAATGCACAATATGTTTGGGTTTAAGTAATCAATTTCATAAGTCTTTTAATATAAATATTTGCCTATTAAATATTTAAATAACAACAGCAGTGACAAAGAGGAGGACTGGATCTGATCTATCAGAATAAATTGTTATCTGAATTTCGTTCTGACAGTAACTAACCTGGGAAGAAAATATTATGCAAAGTACATGAAGAGGACAGTGGGCCTATTCCAAGAAATTTTGATTCTAATATAACTGGGGATATTTCTTTTTTTCCTTCATTTATTATGGACAGGTCTCTACCAGATATATATTCACCTTGGTTTGAGGGGACATTAGTTATGGCTGAACACTCTGATTCCTCACTCCATCTGGACAATTTAATGAGCAGGCTCCCTTTTTCAACACCAAATGAGATAATGCATGCAAAATCACTTTGAAGAGCATAAAGTACTTTACAAATGAAAAGTATTATTACTTCGAGATAAGTAATTAGTGCTTTTAGTAATAAAGAAGTACCACTTGACGATATTAATATATGAGTGATAGTTCTTTAGAAATGACCTTCTAATCAGTTGGGCACATACATAGGTGAAAAGTAGAATAACTTAACTTATATTATCTTACATTCCTGATGAGAATTCAAGAAATTTTATAAGAACCAGACACATTAGATTATAAATATATATACTGCCTTGTATTTTTCACTGAACATCTAGAACTCGAGAAAATATTCATTAAACAAATCATTCATAAATATTTGTTAGTAACTATTTAAAATAAAATATGTGCAACGCTATTGAAATGCAGTAGAAATAATATATTTTAGGAAAAAGAGAAAACTTATCTGTTTAATTCAATTTACTTTTTTTTTTTTTAACTCACAATGTCTCCAATTATATGTTTATTTGTGAATTTGTGTGACAGCACAACCCTATTTTTCTTTCTAACTGGGTACATTTCTTTTTTTAATTTTAGTCTGACTTATTAATGTCTCAATAAATCAATACATGAGTTATTTTCATTCATTTAAAATGTAATTTTGATTTCATATTTTGATTCTATTCTAAATAAAACAAGGTCATTTGTATGTAGTAATTTCAGATCTTTTGAAGAGTTATAAGTAATGAATAGCATCACTAAAACAAAAAGAATGAAATAACCATATGAGAGTTGGAATAATATGATCACTAACAAAAATATTTTTTTGTGAATGAATAGCTAGGATTTGAACTGTCAGAACTGGGATCTCTTACAAGCTCACTTAGGGTTTGACTCTATGATTAAAAAAAAAATTACAAGTGTATCTACAATGGCAAGATAATGTTAAAACCCAGGCACTGCCTGAGGTAAAGAATCAATTAAATGTTCAGAGGACTAAAAACCCAATATTGAACAATCCCTAGTGAGTTTTAATCTTTTCGAAATCTGTTCAATATTTTAAAATTTAATCATTTATAATGTCTTAAAGATATGTGATAATCCTTTTTAATTGAAATATAGTTGATATACAATGTTATGTTGGTTTCAGATGTACTACACAATGACATTTGCATACTTTGAAATGATCACCACAATAACTCTAGTAACCACCTGTCCCTAATACTGTAATACTAAGTTATTATGGTATTATAGACCATATTACTTATGTTCCATATTACAACCCCATGGTTTATTTATTTCATAACTAGAGGTTTGTACCTCTTAATCCTTTTTACCTATTTTGCTCCTCACCTTTCTCCCCTCCCCACTTACCCCTGGTACTCCTTTGTTCTTTGTATCTATGAGTTTGTTCTTATTTTGTTTGTTTTGATTTTTAGATTCCATATATAAGTGAGATTATATGTTATTTGTCTTTCTCTGACTTATTTCACTTAGCATAATATTATCTAGATACATCCATCTTGTCACAAAAGGCAAAACAACATTATTTTGATGGCTGAGTAATATTCCATTGTATATATATATACCACATCTTTTTTATCCATTCATCTATCCATGAGCACTAAGGTTGCTTCCAAATCTTGACTATTGTAAATAATGCTGCAATGAACACTGAAGTGCATATATCTTTTCAAACTAGCATTTTTGTCTTCTTTAGGTAAATACCTAGAAGTGAAATTGCTGGATCACATGGCAGTACTTTTTTTTTTTTTTTTGAGGAACTTCCACACTATTTTCCATAGTGTCTGCACGAATTTTTAATTCCACTAACAGTGAAAGAGGTTTACCGTTTCTTCAGATATGTAATAGTCAATAATAATACATGGTCAATGGACTTGAGACAATAAAGAAATATATATAAATATTTTGTAAAGCTGAGAAATGAATTTCATGATGTTTCTTTAAACAATAAGTTTATATTTTCAGAATAAAATCAAGCTTTTTACGAAGTGGAGATTATATGTAAATACTGTTCTTTTTACCTCTCTGAAAACACAAACCTCCCCTATATGAAAAATAGAAACAAACAAACAACAACAACAAAACCCTGAGCAAATATAACAACAAAAAGAAATGCATACAACTTAACAGGAAAAAAAAATGGAGAACTTAAATTGTATTAATTTGATTTCCTATAACATGTTTTTATCTAGGTAGTTAAGAAGTCCATGTTAAAAAAATTTTTATACCTCAAAAGTTTACACTACTTCATGAGAATACTTAGAAAATCTTTATATAACGACTCTTCTGATTCCATATTTTATATAAGAAACATTCAAATTGAACTTCTGATTTCCTTAACTATACAAGAAATAGGATGCTTGACTAAGGGATGTTATCTTGAACATGCAGCTGTCCTATTATCATCAGCTGAATCACCTTTCACGAGATACTCAAAAGAAAGATCTAGAGAGGAAGACTGAATTATGAATAGTTTCAAGTAAATTTCTTGTATGCTAGCTCTGGATATAGTACATGCCTTTAGCTTTTCCTTCACAGAATAAAATTCTCCAGAAATGTAAATTTTTAAAATTAATTAAACCATATACCCAAAAGAGATGAGAATATTATTTGGTTTATTTAAATTTGAAAATAAAAAAAATTGGCTTTTTGATAATGTATACCTACCAAAAAATAAATATCTTTACTAGTTTTAGTGATATTATCTAGTGGTATAATTAACCTAAATTATTTTATCAACTAAGTTTTGTTGACCAACTGAACATTTAAACTATGATTATTGCCCATTCTTAAACAATAAAGAACATCAGTTGGTTGATATTATCCTAAGAGTCTATTTCATAAGCTAAGTACATTTTGAATGAAAATTGTATTTTCATTAGTGAAAATTATTTTAGGAATCTAAATTCTCCTGATTATTATACAACTTTAAGCTTTCTTTGAAAATATATGTGCCTAGTATAATTCTTTTCTCCAGAGTATTTCTTTTCATAAAGCCAGAACGTTCTCTGAAATCAAAGCCTTATTCTGTATTTCCTCAACAATGAATGTCCTATCATTATCTAGGCTAATCTGCTTTTCAATATTCTCTTATTTTTCAAGCACTGGACTTTTGTTGATGTTACATGGAGGTCATACTCTCAAGTTTATTACGCTTAGTAAAATTTTATTGCTGCTTTTCTGTCAATCTCAAGAGTAAGTTAAATCTATACATTTATAATTAAACACATGAATGCCTAAGAACTAATTCTCAAATAATAAAAGGGGTTCAATTACAACACTTATTTTACTTTTCTATATGCTCAGAAGTTATGCTACTTCATCTAATTTTGATGCTTTAACCCCAAATGTTTATGAATAAATATTGTGATAACACTGAAATGATGACAAATTTCAAAATAATAGATATGCATATCTCCCAAAACAAAATCTTTTCTACTAGGTATCCTAGCAGACTGAGAAAATAAGCAGAATTTTGAAGCAGCTCAATCTCAGAAGAACTAACCTGGTAATTTTGCCCCATTGAGAATGCTGTACCAAACTCAGAGACAGGTTCCCTATCAGAAGCATCCCTAGATACATTTTGTCATATTAATTGCCTCCAAAATCAGAGCCATTAACCTAGTCTGATGAGATTGAATATGTTACTGATGTTATTGATTGAATATGTTATTGGTTTAATTAAATATTTTAGGGACGATAACCATTATGTCAAAAGTTGGGATATGGCAGCACAAATACACATTTTGTTGAAGTAATTTCTATGACCTTTACAGATAATTTTCACAAACTAATAAATACATAACCCTATCATAAAGAGATCATTTCAAGAAATAGCCTTTTTCATGTTAAAAAAAATTATCAAGCCAAGATACACCAAGTCATAAATATAAACATAGAGATAAGTAATATCTAGTGTCCCTCTAGCTACTTCCATGTATAACAATATATTCAATAAAACAACAATATTAAAACGTTATTTAAACTTGTATCTAAAATATTTATCATCATACTGCACTTAAATTTGTTAGCAAAACTAATATCACATTTTATGAATGCTAGTAAACCAGAGGCAGACAAAGAAAAGAAGAAAAAATTCTTTACAAAATGGTATCATGCAATCAGGTCAGAAATCTCATCCATCCATACTATAAAGATACTTTCTCTGGAATATGTTCTTTAAATAATATAATTTATTAATGCTATAATCAAATCTTAAAGGAACGATTACTTTAATTTTTTAAAGTAGATTTCTACCTCATAAATTTCAATGTGCAATAATAACCTCCATGAATAGAATTAATATTTAATAAAGAAGCCTTCCCTGACATTTGAATTTCACTGTAAAAGCTGTTTTCTTTTTTGAAATGATTTTTGAAGAGTCATTTATTTAAAATATTTTGAATATCTTAGACCAAATCAGTATTTGTTGAAAAATGATGACAAAAGAAAATAATTCCCTAATTGTACAAAAACTCCTTTAATAAAATAATCACAAAAGTTTTTCTCATAGAATTTTAAGAATAGAATGATTCATTCATTTTCTCTTAAAATCTTGTTCTTAAACATTGTCACTGTTAAGTGTATTTCATTTGGTCTATATTTAATATTACATTGGTTAAAAAATGAGATCCATCATATGTCTAAGATTAAAAATCTAAATTCTAAAGGTTTTTTGATAATGCAATCTTTATTTCTAGACTTAATATAATTTTATTTTTCACAATTTTTATACACTCTTCAGTGTTAATAGGTGAAACAGTCAAAATCACTTCTCCATTTATATTTTAAAAAAATCTTCCATCTGAGGTAATATCCACTGACACTAGCTATGTCAGAGCAAGTCATTGGCATTCAAATATAAAGCACTGATTTTCTTATGTGCTAGGTCAGAATGACACAATTATAAAACTAAACAAGAAAATATTCCCTGGTGTCATGTGTCTAACTTCAAATAGCTTTTAAATATTTGATCATAACTACCAGTGATGAAGTACCACAACTCACTAATTTATATCTTTGCATGATTCAGCATTCAATCTGGTGCTTAAGCCAAGTCTGTTTTTTTTACTTACCCACAGGACACTAATAAAAATGCATACAATACTTCATATCCAGGAATTCTGATTTTAACCTTCAGTTACTCACCTATAAGAGAAAGAGAAGAAAGAAAGATAATGGTTAGTATTAAAAATACTTAATGTTGAGGGAGACCTTCAATATGGTGGAGGAGTAAAACGTGGAGATCACCTTCCTCCCCACAAACACATCAAAAATACATCTACATGTGGAACAACTCCTACAGAACACCTACTAAATGCTGGCAGAAGAACTCAGACTTCCCAAAAGGCAAGAAACTCCCCAAGAACCTAGATAGGGCAAAAGAAAAAAGAAAAAACAGATAAAGAAGAATAGGTATGCGACCTGCAACACTGGAAGGGAGCCGTGAAGGAGGAAAGGTTTCCACACACTAGGAAGCCCCTTCACTGGCAGAGACTGGGGGATGGCAGGGGGGAAGCTTTGGAGCCACGGAGGAGAGCGCAGCAACAGGGGTGCAGAGGGCAAAGCGGAGAGATTCCTGCACAGAGGCTCGGTGCCGACCAGCACTCACCAGCCCGAGAGGCTTGTCTGCTCACCCGCCAGGGCAGGCGGGGGCTGGGAGCTGAGGCTCTGGCTTCGGAGGTCACATCCCAGGAGAGGACTGGGGTTGGAGGCGTGAACACAGCCTGAAGGGGGCTAGTGTGCCACAGCTAGCTGGAGGGAGTCCTGGAAAAAGTCTGGAACTGCCTAAGAGGCAAGAGACCATTGTTTTGGGGTGGGCGAGGAGAGGGGATTCAGAGCACTGCCTAAATGAGCTCCAGAGACGGGTGCGAGCTGCAGCGATCAGCGCAGACACCAGAGACGGGCATGAGACGCTACGGCTGCTGCTGCCGCCACCAAGAATCCTGTGTGCAAGCACAGGTCACTATCCACACCGCCCCTCCTGGGAGCCTGTGCATCCCGCCACTGCCAGGTTCTCGTGATCCAGGGACAACTTCCCCGGGAGAACGCATGGCATGCCTCAGGCTGGTGCAATGCCATGCCAGCCTCTGCCGCCGCAGGCTCGCCCCGCATCTGTACCCCTCCCTCCCCCCGGCCTGAGTGAGCCAGAGCCCCTGAATCAACTGCTCCTTTAACCCTGTCCTATCTGAGTGAAGAACAGACGCCCTCAGGTGACCTACATGCAGAGGCGGGACCAAATCCAAAGCTGAACCCCAGGAGCTGTGCGAAAAAGAAGAGAAAGGGAAATTTCTCCCAGCACAATCAGGAGCAGCGGATTAAATCTCCACAATCAACTTGATGTACCCTGCCTCTCTGGAATACCTGAATAGACAACAAATCATCCCAAAATTGAGGTGGTGGACTTTGGGAGCCACTGTAGACGTGGTATTTGCTTTCTGCATCTAATTTGTTTTTCGTTTTATGTTTACCTTAGTTTAGTATTTAGAATTTATTATCATTGGTAGATTTGTTTATTGATTTGGTTGCTCTCTTACTTTTTAAAAAAATATATAAATCTATAATTTTTTTTCCTTTTTCTCTTTTTGTGAGTGTGTATGTGTATACTTCTTTGTGTTATTTTGTCTGTATAGCTTTGCTTTTACCATTTGTCCTAGGATTCTGTTGGTTGTTTAATTTGGGGTTTTTTTTGTATACATTTTAGCACTTGTTATCATTGGTGGATTCGTTTCTTGGTTTGGTAGCTCTCTTCTTTCTTTCTTTTTTCATGAATTTTATATTTTTTATTTTTAATAATATTTTTTAATTTTAATAACTTTATTTTATTTCATTAATATTTTTCTCTTTCTCTTTGTTTCTCCCTTTTCTTCTGAGCCATGTGGCTGACAGCATGTTGGTGCTCCAGCTGGGTGTCACGTCTGTGTCTCTGAGGTGGGAGAGCCGAGTTCACACTGGTCCACCAGAGACCTGCTGGCTCCACATAATATCAAACGGCGAAAGCTCTCACAGAGATCTCCATCTCAATGCTAACCCAGCTCCACTCAATGACCAGCAAGCTACACTGCTGGACACCCCATGCCAAACAACTAGCAAGACAGGAACACAACCCCACCCATTAGCAGAGAGGCTGCCTAAAATCATAACAAGGTCACAGACATCCCAAAACACCACTGGTGCTGTCCTGCCTACCAGAAAGAGAAGATCCAGACTCATCCACCAGAACACAGGCACCAGTCCCCTCCACCAGGAAGCCTACACAACCCACTGAACCAACCTTAGCCACTGGGGGCACACAGCAAAAACAACTGGAACTACAAACCTGCAGCATGTGAAAAGGAGACCCCAAACACAGTAAGTTAAGCAAAATGAGAAGACAGAGAAACACAAAGCAGATGAAGGAGCAAGGTAAAAACCCACCAGACCAAACAAATGAAGAGGAAATAGGCAGTGTACCTGAAAAAGAATTCAGAGTATTGATAGTAAAGATGATCCAAAATTTTGGAAATAGAATGGAGAAAATACAAGAAATGTTTAACAAGGACCTAGAAGAACTAAACAGCAAACAAACAATGATGAACAACACAATAAATGAAATTAAAAATTCTCTAGAAGGATTCAATAGCGGAATAACTGTGGCAGAAGAACAGGTAAGTGACCTGCAAGATAAAATAGTGGAAATAACTACTGCAGAGCAGAATAAAGAAAAAAGAATGAAAAGAATTGAGGGCAGCCTCAGAGACTTCTGGGACAACATTAAACACACCAACATTCGAATTATAGGGGTCCAAGATGAAGAAGAGCAAAAGAAAGGGACTGAGAAAATATTTGAAGAGATTATAGTAGAAAACTTCCCTAATATGGAAAAGGAAATAGTCAATCAAATCCAGGAAGTGCAGAGAGTCCCATACAGGATAAATCCAAGAGAAACACACAAAGACACATATTAATCAAACTATCAAAAATTAAATACAAAGAAAAAATATTAAAAGCAGCAAGGGAAAAACAACAAATAACATAAAAGGGAATCCCCATAAGGTTAACAGCTGATCTTTCAGCAGAAACTCTGCAACCCAGAAGGGAGTGGCAGGACATATTTAAAGTGATGAAAGGGAAAAACCCACAACCAAGATTACTCTACACAGCAAGGATCTCATTTAGATTTGACAGAGAAATTAAAAACGTTATACACAAGTAAAAGTTAAGAGAACTCAGCACGACCAAACCAGCTTTACAACAAATGCTAAAGGAACTTCTATAGGCAGGAAACACAAGAGAAGGAAAAGACCTACAATAACAAACCCAAAACAATTAAGAAAATGGTAATAGGAACATACATATTGATAACTACCTTAAATGTAAATGGATTAAATGTTCCAACCAAAAGACATAGACTGGTTGAATGGATACGGAAACAAGACCCGTATATGTGCTGTCTACAAGGGACCCACTTCAGACCTAGGCACACATACAGACTGAAAGTGAGAGGATGGGAAAAGATATTCCAAGCAAATGGAAATCAAAAGAAAGCTGGACTAGCAATTCTCATATCAGACAAAATAGATTTTAAAATAAAAACTATTACAAGAGACAAAGAAGGACACTACATAATGATCAAGGGATCAATCCAAGAAGAAGATATAACAATTGTAAATATTTATGCACCCAACATAGGAGCACCTCAATACATAAGGCAAATGCTAGCAGCCATAAAGGGGAAATCGACAGTAACACAATCATAGCAGGGGACTTTAACACCCCACTTTCACCAATGGACAGATGATGCAAAATGAAAATAAATAAGGAAACACAAGCTTTAAATGATACATTAAACAAGATGGACTTAATTGATATTTATAGGACATTCCATCCCAAACAACAAATACACTTTCTTCTCAAGTGCTCATGGAACATTCTCCAGGATATATCATATCTTGGGTCACCAATCAAGCCTTGGTAAATTTAAGAAATTGATATCGTATCAAGTATCTTTTCTGACCACAATGTTATAAGACTAGATATCAATTACAGGAAAAAATCAGCCAAAAATACAAACACATGGAGGCTAAACAACACATTACTAAATAACCAAGACATCACTGAAGAAATCAAAGAGGAAATCAAAAAATACCTAGAAACAAATGACAATGAAAACACAACAACCTAAAACCTATGGGATGCAGCAAAAGCAGTTCTAAGAGGGAAGTTTATAGTAATACAATTGTACCTCAAGAAACAATAAACATCTCAAATAAACAACCTAATCTTACACCTAAAGCAATTAGAGAAAGAAGAACAAAAAAAAACCCAAAGTCAGGAGAAGGAAAGGAATCATAAAGATCAGATCAGAAATAAATGAAGAAGAAATGAAGGAAACAAAAGCAAAGATCAATAAAAGTAAAAGCTGGGTCATTGAGAAGATAAACACATTGATAAACCATTAGCCAGACTCATCAAGAAAAAAGGGGAGAAGACTCAAATCAATAGAATTAGAAACGAAAAAGGAGAAGTAACAACTGACACTGCAGAAATACAAAGGATCATGAGACATTACTACAAGCAACTATATGCCAATAAAATGGACAGCCACGAAGAAATGGACAAATTCGTAGAAAAGCACAACCTTCTGAGACTGAACCAGGAAGAAATAGAAAATATAAAAAGCCCAATCACAAGCACTGAAATTGAAACTGTGATTTAAAATCTTCCAACAAACAAAAGCCCAGGACCAGATGGCTTCACAGGAGAATTCTATCAAACACTTCAAGAAGAGCTAACACCTATTCTTCTCAAACTCTTCCAAAATATAGCAGAGGGCGGAACTCTCCCAAACTCATTCTACGAGGCCACCATCACCTGGATACCAATATCAGACAAAGATGTCACAAAGAAAGAAAACTACAGGCCAATATCACTGATGAACATAGATGCAAAAAATCTCAACAAAACACTAGCAAACAGAATCCAACAGCACATTAAAAGGATCATACACCACGATCAAGTGGGGTTTATCCCAGTAATGCAAGGATTCTTCAATATACGCAAATCAATCAATGTGATAAACCATATTAAGAAATTGAAGGAGAAAAACCATATGACCATCTCAATAGATGCAGAGAAAGCTTTTGACAAAATTCAAGACCGATTTATGATAAAAACCCTCCAGAAAGTAAGCATAGAGGGAACTTTCCTCAACATAATAAAGGCCATATATGACAAACCCACAGACAACATCATTTTCAATGTTGAAAAACTGAAACCATTTTCTCTAAGATCAGGAACAAGACAAGGTTGCCCACTCTCTCCACTATTATTCAAAAAAGTTTTGGAAGTTTTAGCCACAGCAATCAGAGAAGAAAAAGAAATAAAAGTAATCCAAGTCAGAAAAGAAGAAGAAAAGCTGTCACTGTTTGCAGATGACATGATACTATACATAGAGAATCCTAAAGATGCTACCAGAAAACTACTAGAGGTAATCAATGAATTTGGTAAAGTAGCAGGATACAAAATAAATGCACAGAAATCTCTTGCATACCTATACACTAATTATGAAAAATCTAAAACAAATTAAGGAAACACTCCCATTTACCACTGCAACAAAAAGAATAAAATTCCTAGGAATAAACCTACCTAAGGACACAAAAGAACTATATGCAGAAAAGTATAAGACACTGATGAAAGAAATTAAAGATGATACAAACAGATGGAGAGATACAATATTCTTCGATTGGAAGAATCAACATTGTGAAAATGACTCTACTACCCAAAGCAATCTACAGATTCAATGCAATCCCTATCAAACTATCACTGGCATTCTTCACAGAACTAGAACAAAAAATTTCACAATTTGTATGGAAACACAAAAGACCCTGAATAGCCAAACAATCTTGAGAAAGAAAAACAGAGCTGGAGGAATCAGGCTCCCTGAC
This sequence comes from Balaenoptera musculus, assembly GCF_009873245.2. Classification (NCBI taxonomy): domain Eukaryota; kingdom Metazoa; phylum Chordata; class Mammalia; order Artiodactyla; family Balaenopteridae; genus Balaenoptera; species Balaenoptera musculus. The sequence goes on from NC_045788.1 coordinate 107,000,830, forward strand.
TTCAGACTATACTAGAAAGCTACAGTAATCAAGACAGTTTGGTACTGGCACAAAAACAGAAATATAGATCAATGAAATATTACAGAAAGCCGAGAGATAAACCGATGCACCTATGGTTACCTTATTTTTGATAAAGGAGGCAAGAATATACAATCTAGAAAAGACAGCCTCTTCAATAAGTGGTGCTGGGAAAACTGAACAGCTATATGTAAAAGAATGAATTTAGAACACTCCATAACACCATACACAAAAATAAACTTAAAATGGATTAAAGACCTAAGTGTAAGGCCAGACACTATAAAATTCTTAGAGGAAAACATAGGCAGAACACTCTATGACATAAATCACAGCAAGGTCCTTTTTGACCCACCTCCTAGAGAAATGGAAATAAAAACAAAAATAAACAAATGGGACCTTAAACAAAAGGGAAACTTAAAAGCATTTGCACAGCAAAGAAAACCATAAACAAGACGAAAAGACAACCCTCAGAATGGGAGAAAATATTTGCAAATGAAGCAACTGACAAAGGATTAATCTCCAAAATTTACAAGCAACCCATGCAGCTCAGTATCAAAAAAATAGAAAAAACCCAATTCAAAAATGGGCAGAAGACCTAAATAGACATTTCTCCAAAGAAGATATACAGATTGCCAACAAACACGTGAAAGGATGCTCAACATCACTAATCATTAGACACATGCAAATCAGAACTACAATGAGGTATCATCTCACACCAGTCAGAATGGCCATCATCAAAAAATCTAGAAACAATTAATGCTGGATAGGGTGTGGAGAAAAGGGAACACTCTTGCACAGTTGGTGGGAATGTAAATTGATACAGCCACTATGGAGAACAGTATGGAGGTTCCTTAAAAAACTACAAATAGAACTACCATATGACCCAGCAATCCCACTACTGGGCATATACCCTGAGAAAACAGTAATTCAAAAAGAGTCATGTAGCACAATGTTCATTGCAGCTCTATTTACAATAGCCAGGACATGGAATCAACCTAAGTGTTCGTCGATAGATGAATGGATAAAGAAGATGTGGCACATATATACAATGGAATATTACTCAGCCATAAAAAGAAACGAAACTGAGTTATTTGTAGTGAGGTGGACGGACTTAGGTCTGTCATACCGAGTGAAGTAAGTGAGAAGGAGAAAAATAAATACCGTATGCTAACATATATATATGGAATCAAAAAAATAAAAAAAAGTGGTTCTGAAGAACCTAGGGGCAGGACAGGAAAAAAGACACCGACGTAGAGAATGGACTTGAGGACATGGGGAGTGGGAAGTGTAAGCTGGGACGAAGTGAGAGAATGGCATGGACATATATACACTACCAAATGTAAAACAGATAGCTAGTGGGAAGCAGCCACATAGCACAGGGAGATCAGCTTGGTGCTTTGTGACCACCTAGGGAGTGGGATAGGGAGGGTGGGAGGGAGACACAGAGGGAGGGGATATGGGCATATATGTATATGTATAGCTGATTCACTCTGTTATAAAGCAGAAACCAACACACCATTGTAAAGCAATTATACTCTAATAAAGATGTTAAAAAATATACTGTTTTGTTACACTTAGGGAGCATCATGATATATATATTTGCACTTTGATATATATATTTAGAGGACAATTCTGCAAAGTTAATTACATTTGAGGATTTTACAGTGTTCCTTACTGCCTTGCACTTTGACATATATATTTATAGGACAATTCTGCAAAGTAAATTACATTTGAGCATTTTACAGTGTTACGATTTTAGGAAGATCTTTCCTTTTTATGTCAATTTACTTGATAAAAATAAGCCTGGCAGGAAATAATCAACTTAGCCGCCTGAACAAAGTCTCTTAATATTCCAAGTGCATCTCCTTAGACAATATTTTATTAAATTACTTCATTAAAACAAATGTTCTAGTCAAGCATTTGTTCACTGTCATCTAAGCTGTTGAGCGGGCTAGTTGACTTTTCCCTTTGGGCCATTCCCTACATTCAAAGTGCTCAGAGGAAAGACAGGTGATCCCAAGGGAAGCTACAACTTCACTTCTCTAACCTCTGGGAGCTGAACCACCACAAGTTGCTATCCTTCACTGGTCTGCGACCACACTGCTTTCTTTCCAGAATACTTCCTATACCATTTGTTTTCTATTCCTGCCATAAAAAGTATTAAAATGATGAGAATGCTTCGAGCTGAAAAATACAAAATTTGACATAAGAAGTGAAAAATAACAGAAATTAGTAGTTTAATACATACTCATTAAACTGGGATTCCATCCCCTTCTAGGATGTAAATTTTGACAAACCGGTAAGTTTTTAAGGAAAATTTTAGAGAGTTACAGGGTTCTTTCCTCCAGAGAGTAACACAATACAGTATTTTATTTTATTGCCAATAAAAATTTATTGTATGTTTTTTTAAAGAAAAACAGCCAGATCTCTTGAACTTATGATGTTCCATATATTCCTCCATCCTTCCCTCCCTGTGAACCCCTGGGAATCACTGATCTTTTTTCTGTCTCTATAGTTTGGCCTTTTCCAGAATGTCATATAGTTGGATTCATATAGTATGTAGCCTTTTCAGACTAGCTTGTTTTACTAAGTAAGATGTATTTAAGTTCCTCCATGTCTTTTTGTGGCTTGATAGCTCACATCTTCTTACCACTGAATAATATTCCACTGTATGGATGTATCACAGGTTTTTTATACATTTAACTATTGAAAGACATTTTGGTTGCTTCCAATTTTTGGCGATTACGAAGAAAGCTGCTATAAACATTGGTGCATAGGTTTTAGTGTAGACATAAATTTTCAAATACTTTGAGTAAATATCTAGGACTGTAATCACTGGGTTATATGGTAAATCTGTGTCTAGCCTTCTAAGAAAAGGCCAAACTGTCTTCCAAAGTAGCTACACTATTTTGCAATCCTACCACTAATTAATGAGAGTTTCTGTTATTTCACATCTTTGTTAGCATTTGGCATAGTCAGTGTTTTGGATTTTATCATTCTTAGGAATGTGTAATAGTGTCTCATTGTTGTTTTAATTTGCAATTTCCTAAAGTAGTATCTTTCCATATGTTTATTTGGCATCTGTGTATCTTCTTTGGTGAGATGTCTATTCAGATATTTAGCCCAGTTTTGATATGGTTTGGTTGTTTATTTTTTGTTGTTGAGAATTCTTTATATATTGGCTTGGCCAAAAAGTTCGTTCGGGTTTTTCTCTAAGACATTATTTGGCTATAAGGTCATGTCAAATACATGTTTCGCAAATATTTCCTCCCAGTCTGTGACTTGTTTTATTTTTATATTTTTTAAATTAAAGAATTACAAAAAAAGAGACTACAATATTCTGATTATCCATGGTAAAGATCACAAAAAAATATGAGCTCAGAAGAAACTTTCTTCTGAGTATGCATGTTTGTATGAGGTACACAATTTTCTACATAAAGTACTTGTCTGGTAATTTCTAGAAATGTCTCTGAGCTGGTTGAGATCATGTTGTCCCTATGTTCCTTTCTCTGATAGTTTTAAAAACACTTCATTTATTAGTGGCTTCACAGTATGTTGACCTGTAAAAGAGCATTTCATGCTCACATTGGACAAAATTACTAAAACAAAAGAAACTTGAAACAAAACACTATAAAAAAGGAACCCAAGGAGGTGGAATTGAGAAACTGATATGCTGATACGTTCCAGAATAAAAAAACAAATCCTTCAATTGTTATCATCTTTTGAAAAAGAAATAATGACATCTTTTTTTCTCTTATTTTTTAGAAGTCTGGGCTCAAAGAATAACAAAAGCTACCCATCTCTACCTCCTTTTGTTGATAACTGGTCAATAAAACTCTTGAAAGTAATATCCTACCTCTGTGTCCTTCATGTGAAACCCAGGAAGAGAGATATTGACTATAATATCTTAGAGGTCCTGACCTGTGTTTGACCATCCCTGAACTCATTTTCCTTCTTTTTCTTTTCTTCCTACTTGGTCTGTTTTGATTACTCCATGTTTAAATACACTCTGCATAGCTCTCTAGAATTTAGAAAAGCAAGTAGCTATGGAAATCTAAAGAGGTGATACAGAAATATCATAGCTGATTTCGCTATAGAGCCTCTGCCTCATATGAATTAGGGATATTTCTCAAATAAGAAAAAAATGTGCATTTAATTGATAGAAAAAAATTCCCAGATTTTATGAGTCAAACTGCGTCCCCCCCAAATTCACATGTTTAAGTCCTAGCCCCCAGTAACTCAGGATGTGACTGGACATGGAGATAAAATTTTAAAGAGGTAATTAAGGTAAAATTTGGTCATATGGTTGGGCCCTAATCCAATATAATTGGTGTCCTTATAAGAAAAAGAGATTAGGATGGAGAAAACACACAGACCTGAGGACACAGTGAGAAAGTGGCTGTGTAATGCACAGTGAGAGGCCTCAGAAGAAACCAAACCTGCCAACACTTTGATCTTGGACTTCTAGTATAAAGAATTGTGAGAAAATAAATTTCTACTCTTTTTTTTTTTTTTTATAAATTTGAGAACTGACTTTTACTATGCTGAATCTTTCAATCCATTTATTTATTTAGGCTGTGTTGGGTCTTCGTTTCTGTTGCTTTCTCTAGTTGCGGCAAGTGGGGGCCACTCTTCATCGCAGTGCGCAGGCCTCTTACTGTCGTGGCCTCTCTTGTTGCGGAGCACAGGCTCCAGACGCGCAGGCTCAGTAGTTGTGGCTCACGGGCTTAGTTGCTCCGCGGCATGTGGGATCTTCCCAGACCAGGGCTCGAACCCATGTCCCCTGAATTGGCAGGCAGATTCTCAACCACTGTGCCACCAGGGAAGCCCCAATAAATTTCTACTCTTTAAGCAACTGAGTTCATGGTATTTTGTTATGGCAACCCTAGCAGACTAATAGGTTCAAGATGACATGAGGCTATATATTAAAAAGCAAACAAACAAAAAACACCAACTCTTCCTTGTACTTAAAATATTTTTAAGAGGATTATGCAGAATGCTTACTATCTTCCAATTTTCCCTATATGAGCAGTATACGATAGTTAATACTGCTGTTAATGAGATGTAAAAATAAAGAACAGCAGTAGAAAGGGTTTCCTGAAGCATTTGATGGAGCTGCTCCTTTCTCTCTGCACCTGCTTAGTTAAGCTTTTTAAGCACAAGTCTATTTGTTACATAACTGGATAATGACTTAATTTGAACGAGTTAACAATTTCACACCTGCTAAGCATAAGGTGACTACTAAGTAAAATCACTAATCTAATATCCTCACATAGGTCACTTTTATTACCTATAATGGAACAATGAGATAAACTTGCACTTTCAAATTCAAACACTCGATTACTTGCACTAATGGAGGGGATAAGAACCATAGATAATCTGAGACAGTGTCATTTAGGCTTAGCTTTGGAATATGTTTTGTATTCTCATTCCTTCATGTTTGATAGTCTAAGGATCCACATCCATCCAAATAATGAAGTTACAGTATTGAAAACAAACACCAGAATCTCTGAAGCCAACCACCATACATCTGTGCCTCAGATTTCTTTATAATGTATTCCTTGATGAGGAAGCAAGAAATAAATCCTGTAGGTTTTTTAAAAAGGGAATAAATCCTGTAAGCTTTTAAAATATGCCATTTATCAGGCCAAGCCACGGCCTGGGGAGGAGGTTCCCCATTATATTTCTATTGCCTAATCTCTGCCACTGCCAGTCTGAATTGATTTCTCAGCATCACAGTTACTGATCTGAGTTAAATATAGGAAAGGTCATTATTTCTTGAGACCCTAATGTCTTTTTCATCAGTTTAATAGCACAAGTTACCTTACAGATTCATTATTAATGCTGGAAAATAATGAAGTGACTGCTTTTAAAGAGATAGACTGCACGATTAGTTAAGTTACAGTGATAATAGGTAAAGGGCAACTGTACATCTCTGGTATAACAAATACAACATTCAGTTTCAGAACAGACCTTAAATCCCAACCCCACTATCTCCTCCACGGAGTGTCCATGGCAATCAATATAAAACACATATCCTGTTTTCTCAATCCATGTTTAGAACTATGAATGGTTTCTCATTGCACTTAATAGAAAAACCAAACTTTTCTATGGCAAATTTCTACTTGATATGACCCCTGACTACCAGCAAACATTTGTTTTTAAACTTAACTAACATTTACTGAATACCCTAGGTTCCAGATTCCCAAAAATAAAAATATGAGTGAGACAGAAACCCTGACCCCATTATATTTTCCATACAGAATGGGGCAGATGAAAAATAAAGAAAGAATGATGATTCAAGAGAAAATATTTTAAGTGTACTAGTAGTTTCAAAGAAAAAAATTAAATTTTAAAGCTTTATGAAAGAGGTGGCCATAATGATTGCTCTAATAAGTGATGTAGGAACTGGATATTTATATATGGAGAGGGTAATTTAGTATAAGGGCACAATTTGAATAAGAGTGGTAAGACCAAAAAACTCAGTTGTCCAATTTGGCTAGAGCATAATAATAAATACTAGCATTGTATAAGCAATATGCTATATTTTCATTGATGAGATCATGTAATTTTCATACTAACCAAATAAATTAGATATTATTATTTCTAACTTATAGATTAGTAAACAGAATGAAATGGAAAAGATCTGAGTGACCTATTATTCCAGATCTTCCAGGAAGCAGATGCTGAGAAATGACTACACATGCAAGAGATTTATGAGAGAAATCTCATAAATCTCATAATCGCCTGTGTCGGTTAAACAGGTGGGAGCCACTAGAAGCTGGGACTGTCAGATTGTGAAACAGGCCTGCCCTGAGTGAAGGAGAGAAGGAAGGAAGAAAAATCGAATGGAAGCATTTTAAAATGCAATGAAATGTCAAGGAAACTTAAGCAAGGCCAACTGTTATTCTTCAAGAGAATCACCATCAGAGGAGTCACATGTCTTTCCAGAATGGACCCGTCTTATCCCTGCCATATTCAGTCATTGGTTGGGAGCATCCAATGGGAAATGGGGCTTCAACACCAACCACAGTGATGGGTTTCAGAGCACAGAACCTGGGGTCATAGGTCAATTAGTTCCTGCAGAGATCTGAAAGGAGTATTCTCAAGGTCACTACAGTAACAAACCCAAACAAGGCACTGAACTGATATTCCAACCAAGTCTACGCAATGAATTTAACCAAAGTACAAAAAGAAACACACACACACACAAATAGCATTATGTGTACATTTTTCTCTCATCGACTAAGTCCTTCAATAATCATTTGGCCTCTAAATATTTTCTTTTACCATTAAATTAGCCATGATAAAATGTTGATTTCTTGTTAAATTCTCTTCATCTTAGATTGCATTTACTAAGATTCTATATTTTTGATTCCTGAATATTTTCAAACAGTAACAGAATTTCAGGTTTCAGAAGCCTAGATTGATATAGAGGTCAATTAGTCCAACCCACTCATGTTACAGATGAGCTAATTCAGGCCATGAGAGACTTCATGCCTTCCTCTGAATCACTAAAAGAATTAGTGACAGATGGGATTGAGTGCAGATGTCCTGACTCCTGTTTACAGCGGTTATCACCACTTACCATTACTTTTTCCTCCCATCTCTCTTCTTTTTTTCAGTTTTACTTTCCTTATATGTAATTACTTCTATCATGATATCCTTATAAATTCATTTATCATGCCCTGCTTACTATTACATAAGAGCTAGTATCCTTAAGGATATAGCATAAATTCCATAGTACTCTTCAATTTTCAGAGTGTTCATAACTACTAACTCATGTAGTTTTCATGTTTTTTGTTTTAGTTATTGTTTGTTTCTCTATTTGGCTAACAACTATGAGAAATTAAATTGAGTGAAAGCAGTTTGATATATGACAATTAGCTTTATTTATTTTTTTCATTTTTGTGGCCAGTCCAACTACTAATGAAACACGTCATCTCCTGAATTTGGTCTCAACTGTGCTAAATGAGCAAGTGCTAAGGAGATGGAGATTAATAGCAGCAGTTTTGTTTTTTCTTTCTTTCTTTTTGGCTTGCTCATTTCTGTTTCAGAGACTAGTTTCAGTAAACCATGGATGTAAATGAAACTGCATGAAATTGCTACTATTCAACCACTTTGAACCTATAAGACTGGCAATTTCATATGTTTCAGCTTAATAGATTCCTGTCTTGAACATTTGGAATACTGAAACATTTGGGAAAAGTTTATCAAAAGGAAATATTTCAGTTATTAAGTTCACAGAACATCAAAATCACATAAGTCTATAGAGGATTCCTCATCCAATTCTTTACTCCAGGCATGAACTCTATAGTCTCCCATGTAACTTGCGTCATCTGCTCTTTGAAGACAGCTAATAAGAGCAGTACATTCTAATTTCAGACAGCTATAATTTTCAGGGAATTCTATCTCATATTGAATTTCCTAGGAATTTTACCCACTGATCTTACTTATTTCTTGTGCCTTATAGACTCAGGTTAGAGTATCATCCACAGGACAATGAATTCAATATTTTTTTTAAAAAACCCAGATTTTTCCTAACCAACATTTTCTTCTTAAATTTGAACTTCTCAGTAACCCTGATCATTCTCTTCATGCTATAAAGTTCTCTCACATCCTGGTCATTGTCTTATGGGTGCCCCAGCTTATCAATATCTCTCTCAAAATATGAGTCCAATGACTGAACACAGTATTGCAGATATGATTTTACCTGAGGAGATTTAAATTTAATATGATTCTTACTTCCTTGGCACAATCAATATAGCCAATAATTGTTATCATCAAATTACAAACATAAACCCTAAATGTCTAACTAGTCAGACACTGAGATGCTTCCAAGTATCTGAACTGTTTGTTTGAAATTACAGAGACAGTCATAGAAAGGATTTTTTTTTTTTTCACTTTCTATTTAAATGTGTTGGCGTTGACAGACTATGTCACATTTAGACAGTGCTATAGAATGCTGAGTATATTGGTCTTTGTCTATATCCTGAGGAAACATGTCACCAAATTTCCCACCAAAAATTATTTTATATTAGAGACCACGTCATGAATATCATCATCAAAATTGGAACTAATTGGCACTTTTCTCAGTTGAAACCTCAGGAACTAAAAAAGACCTAGAGATTGCCTGAGGCTCATAGGCAACATCTTAAAAAAAATTTTTGTTGGAATATCTAGATGGATTTCTAGTGTGTTTCACTAGAGGTGTGGAAAATAAGTTTAACAACTTATCAATTAAAATTAATGACTAATTAAACCAATAAATATAAGACAATGTTTATTTCATCAGTCTCTATTATAATTGTTAATATTTCAATTACTGATAATACTACTTCATATGCATACCTACTTATTCTAAACTCTATGGAGCTTAACATAAATTTAAAAGAATTAATTTGCCTCAAATTGTATACCTTTTATTGCAATAATATCATGTCTCTCCTCCATTGTAAGCCCAGCCACTAAAACGTACTTAGCCAATACACTCTTTCTTTAACTGACAAGTATATAATGTTTTTCTAGTGGAAAACAGTTTCTTTATACAGGTGAGGTTATGAACAGTAGTTGTTTTGGTATCATGCAGGTTATAAGAATATTTTTTAAAATCAATACCAAGGTCACTATGTAGCATATAACCAATTTTATTCACTTTTTTGACTAATGACTACAATTTTCTTTCACAGTAACATAACAGAGAAATGAAGTTGCTTTAAAGGCAACTGTATTAGCTCTCTTTGAAATATACGTTGAAAGAGGATACCAGGGTTTTTATATAAAAATAATGCATATTTAGGCAGAGTTGATGGCTACTTTTAAAGTGACAGTTACCTTAAATTACTATTGGTATCACTGTGATATAGCAAGTGTAGTTCTGTTTTGAACTGAACAGTTTTGAAGTAAACATTTTAGGTTATGACAAGGTCAGTTTATTTTTGGAGTCTGTCTCCAAGGACATTACATTTAGGAGTGGCTGAGTTTCTCAATCCATTAAATTTTACTAAAAAATAAATAAATAAAATAAAAAACAAAGTAGAGCAACACAACAAAGCTCTCTGATTAGGAAACAATGTTTCTGCCTCATGTAAATGCATGCATTGTTTACATTTAGAGTGTTATACAGTACTATTCCTTTCTTCACTCCTGATACCTTATCATTCTTTTGATCAGCAATTCAAAACCACTAAGATGATACCTACTGTGCATTCTATCTTCTTCTCTTTCAAATTGCTCTTGGAATAAATATTTAAGGTATGTATACAGTAATCTTTCATTTTACACAATTGTCTTCATAATATTCAAATTAATCATTTCTTGTAACCTTTAAAATTTTTTTAATCTCATTTTTTGTAAGTTTCAACTAGGAGGTAAGGTACACTAAGTTTCATTGACGGCTACTCAAGGTAACTAGGTTATACGCTTATGTTTTCAATAGTAATTCAAAATACTATTTTAAAGTTTATTTAAATACCAGACTGATGGTCTCTGCATTGGGGATGTGGTCCTGGAAATAGGGGAGCAAGTTTCATCAGAAATGTTGAGTCATTACAGTTTTGTTCCCTGCTCATGCGTGCTAGGGATCTGTTACAACCATTTAAACAATTGAGGAGCTTGGGATAATGTGTTTTTTCTTCTCTAAATTATTTTTATATTTGTCTAATAGTAGATTTGGCTAAGGGTGGAATATGACTCACTTCCAAGTGACCTCTCATCTACATCAAGCTAGCATACAATTTCCATTTTTCCAATTATTCTTAAAAAACTACATTACATTTTGCATAAGCTAACATTTTATTTCATAAACTATTATATTACAAATAAAATAAAATGTTATTATCAAATGACCAAAGACATGAGAAAAGCCATTTATTGCAAAAAGCATTTTGTTTTGATAGAAACATTTTTTAAAGTTTGATTTATAGATATACAGCTGAATGCCTGATTTCTAAACATACAGGAAAGTTTTCTAAAGAGGAAAAAGAAACTGGACCAAAATTTTAAAATTACGGAAATATTTAAGTAAGTATAATTTCTTATCATTGATTGAAACATCTGAAAATTAAATAACACTATTATCATTATATTTAAATATTTTTTTTCAATTTCCATTTATACTTGTCATGGTACTTAAACTCTATTCCTTATTTTCCTGAAAACTGAGAATGAGACAGTCTGCTATACTTTGAAAGTGTTATATTTACAAGGACAAAGATAACATTAAATAGCCAAAAATGATTCCTTAAATGTCTATAATTTTGCTGTTTTAACTTATTTTTAACAATTGCTATCATTATGTTGGTATTAAGGGTTATAATATTTTCATTCGGGGAAAGACTGTTTCTATTTATAAGAAAAGCCTCACAGATTAATATGTAAATATAGGTGAGCTGGCATTAATATTTTCTAAAACAATTCCACTTTCAATTGCAAATTATAATAAAATTGTTTTTAGTTCTAAATAGATTCTATTTAACTTGCTTTGTGTGTCTCTGTATTAAGATATCCTTACATGTTGAAGTGCTCACGTCCTTCATCTCTTACTGTGTTTTACATGAATCTATAATGACATACATTTTCTAATTCTTTTCTACTTTGATTTCAGTTCCAGCCCTGTATAAATGAAATTGACTATGTTTATTTTAGGGCTTTGTCAAATAAACATCAGCAAACAATTATTTTATAATTTTATGTTAATTCTATGATAATTATAAAATAAAGACATACATAGGCAAATGAATACTCTTCCATATGAGCCATTTTGTTTAGCATTTTCTAAGCACTCTGACCTTTAATGAACAATCATTCAATATTTTATATGAATATACTTTAATTTTTCATTCAGTTTATTTGAGAATCTAAATATATATAATTATAAGGAAGAACACACTGTCACTTAATTTATATATATTCCTTCAAGGAAAAAATGAGATTAGATGATGCAAATAATAGGCATATCAATGTAAATTTTGAGAACAAGTACAAAAAATTCTCTTTATAATAAACATCTCATCAATATTTTTATTACCTTCTGTTGTATTTTCCTCCCTTCTATAAGAGTATTTATTTATTATAGTTGGCTACCCTATTAAAAATTATCTCAGGGTGTGCTCAGAGCAGGGGGTCTGAAGAAATGGCTCGTCTGTTTACAACACACCCAACAGGAATCTGGGTTCACTGTGACAAGGGGCACAAAGCTTGTGGCCTTCCTATGAACAAATACCCAACACATATCCCCCTGCACCTCCACGTGGCTGCTGGGCAGGACTCAGTACTGGAAGGAAAGCTACAGTATTTAGTAGGGGAGTTTGCCACCTAGAGCCTGTCCGGTCCACATGTGGGTGGGCCATGAGTGGTCTTATAGGCACAAAGGCTTTGAACCCCTCTCTTCAAGGAAAAAAGAAAAATAGATTCCAACTATATGCCATTCTGGAAAAGGCAAAACAATGGTGACAATAAAAAGATCAATGGTTGCCAGGAGTTTGGGGGGAGAGGGGAGATGAATACATAGAGAACAGAAGTTTTTATGAGCAGTGAAAATACTTTGTATGACATTATAATGGTTTTATGTCATCATACTTTTGTCCAAACCCATAGAACGTGCAACACTATTCACTTCATAAAGTGAACCCTAAGATGGACTAGGGACTTTGGTGATTATGATGTGTCAGTTCAGTTCAGCCTTGGTTAAAAAAAAAAGTCTTAAAAAGAATTAACACTCAGGGTAGACATTTTTGGCAAAACTTTTGTTTCACTTTAATATATGTATACACATTATATAAGGTGTGTGTTTGTTGGATTGTGATGTAAAATGTACTGTTTAGATTTTAAAAATTTGCAGGCAACTGTAGTTATACTGGCAAATAAAAGCACAGATTAATCTCAAAAAAATTATCTCTGCATTATACAATGATACAAATAGCTAAAATTCTACAAATAATTATAAACACCATCTTTATAGTGGGATAAATAATCGACCTTTTTTGAAGGGAAATTTGTAAAATTTCCTTTATATGCTTTTGTTACCAAGATGTTGAATGAGGCAACAACCAGAACACTGATATAGTTACCGAACACTGGGATCGATGGGCTGATATTTGGTAACTTTTTGTCAATCTGAATTACCAGGTTTATTGTACCAAAGGCTTTGACATTCTGGGCCATCTTACCTATGATCTCTGAATTTAGAATGATAATATACTCATTCCTCATAAATTAATCTCTATATGGGCAATACTCAAACTATGCTTGAGTGCATTAAATCTCATTTAAAAATAAAAAGCTTACATAAATCATTTTAAAATATATTAATAGTCTAAGATTCCAAAGTAATTTATAAATATATTCTTTATAATTTGGGGAAATATTTTCCCATTGAAATAATATTATAGAAATGTAGTGATGATTTCAGATATAGCTATTTAAATTCTGCTAATGTCTCTAAGATATAGAACCTAGTGTGTACACACATACACACACACACACACACACACACACTGTATGATTTTATGAAGAGCTTGCAGAGTTCCACTTTAAGAAGTCAATTTACAGATGGAAGATAATCTCTTTCCTCTCACCACCCACTCAAGAAAAATTAGGTGGCATCATCACCAAGCTATTGTAGGTAACAGGTTCTAACCTCTCTATGAAAGACATATCCCAAAGAGAGATGCACAAGTCTATGGTTTTCTGAAAAGCCTAAGTATCTAAATAGATGTAGCGGAAAAAAAGAAAGAAAAGATCATTTCAGTTTCAAGATGATTCATGATAAAAGCTTCCCTAGTATTTAATGGAATATAAATTGAAACAGGCCCCCATAGTTCTCGAGATTTGTCTCGCATTTAATTTCCTTTTATCCCTCCAATCTCTTTAGCAGGAAAGGTAGCTCTTATGTGTCTAGTCCAAGAGAGGCAGCATAAGTTCTCTTTAGCTTACCACATCATATTAACTTACTTGCTATTTTGACACTTTTAGTGGTTTTTTGTTGTTGTTGTTGGTTTTTTTGGTTGCGCTGGGTCTTAGCTGTGGCAGGCGGGCTCCTTAGTTGCGGCTCGCTCTAGTTTTAGGGGGATGTAGTCATTTTGATGTGCATGGATTCAGCAAAGAATCTGGCAACATCTCTGAGAAAGCCTTGCGTGTAAGATAAAGAAATATAGCCTGAAAGTGAAGAAAACTGACTGGATTGATAGGCTTGATGCAAATGACTAAGCTGGAGGACAGACTAATTAAGGGGCAACACCAATGTCAAACTGGGGAGAGTAGCTACAAGACTTCAGAAAATGCTGTTCTCTTTAACATATTAATTAGTAATTGTCTTCAATTTATTAAAGAAAAAACACTATTCTTTATGATATTTGATAAAAAATTATGCTAGTAGTGATTGGCAAAATGCCAAAAGACCAAAGTCTGGTTTCATAAAGGTCTCAACAGACTTATATGATCATCCAAATAAATTAAAATGAAGTAACTGATGCTTCTTATGACTTAATAGCACCAAAGTATCTCTTTTCTTTGAAAACTTCTAAAATAGCGTTATGGCAGTATCAGACATTTCGCATCTGATATTTCCCTTCAATTTCTATTTCTCTTCCACATTTCCGTGACCTTCAGGAGTGAGAGATAGTAAAAAAAAAAAAAAATGTGTTAGAATCATCCCAATAACTATGATGTGTTGCTGGATATTTCATGTTCATTTTTCTTCTCTCTGTCACTTTGTGTTTTATCTTCTATAAGCTTGTCAATTATATTTTTCACTCAAAATTGCTTAAGATTAGATAGTCTCTGTCCATGATGTGCTCAAAGATTTTGGACAGTACAGAGTTGGCACTATTCTAAATTAAGTCAAGTTAGTTCATTTTCAGACTAATGGAAAGTGAATGTAGTGTGCAACAGTATTTCAATTAAGCCATTTTTTTTGTACAGATGCCTGAAGAAACCCAATCTGATTGAGCAATAGAAATAAATGCACTTGTGATTTGAACAATAGAAATCAATGCATTTGTGATTCTTGATGCTTTATTTTCTGACTATAAAGTCAAATTGGTAGGAGGAGGGTGATGGGAGTACACATCAATGCATTTTAAAAATTACTGTATATCATTAGTTTTTTCCACATAAATTTGAGAAACAACCCTTATAGAGATATTTAGGTACATATATAGAAAAACCTGTACTTTCTAGAGACTTCTAAGGGCCAATCCTATTTTTGTTGCTGAGTTTCTTTTTGATCTTGGGAAATCAAGTTAACCATTCAGGACTTCAGTTACTTTATCTGTAAAACAGATAAAATATCTTCCTCATAGAAATTTAATTGGGAAAAGTAAATGCACACAAAACACCTAGCATATTGCTTGCCTGAATGACTTGATAAATGTTCGTTTTCTTCCCCAAATCTGAACCAATATATTTAGGAGACTATGTACTTGAGTTGCCTGAAATCATAGGCCTTAAATATCATTTTAAAGAAGAAATTATGAATACTACACATATATTTGACTCAGTTTGTAATATTTGGAGAAAAAAAAAATCAAAACGTCTTTATTTTCTTTAAACCTCATAATGAAAAAAGAGCTCTGTACAGGCATAAGTTTCCTAAAACCAAAGTGTTGCATTTCTTTTCTATGTTTACAACTTTCAGAAAGCTTAATCTATTTAATATGTTCAAGATCCAAAAGATTATTTAAAAATACATGGCATAAATATGTAGCACAGGTTTGGGATGTGTTAGGATGAATACCAGAGAGTGTTTTCTCTCTGATTGGGAACAGTATTTCTTATCTGGAGTGACATCAGGTGACACCCGTGAATGTTATTTTTAAATCATTGGATATGCTTGTTGTTCCAACTGCACCAGCACCTGGTGAAATATGCAGCTGAGGGGACTTGGCAATTTTAAAATAAGTGAATCAGAGATTATTTTTAATTTCAATTTCAAATGCTATAATCACCTGTATTTAATATTAGCCATATTTAGACAAGCTGCCTGTCTCCACTTAAATGTATCCTCTTTACCTCTGTCATTCTGCAAGTCAACGTTTTAACTGCTTTCTTTCAATATGTAGATTTATCTTCTCTCATGGCTGGGTTGTCATTAAAACTGTCACAAACTAATTATTTATGTATACCTATTTATTATTAAACCAGTAAAATCTTCACCTTCACTGACTGCCTTTCTCCCAGGTCACGTTGTGAGCAAAACTTTGCATTTTTCAATTCGTTGTTGGTTTCCCATCCATCTCTGTGTATATTAAAGCTGCTCTACTTTCCTTATGGCAAGTCTTATCCGGCTAAGTCACATGCCTTCTAGTATTGCTACCCTTTTGTTTCAATTAGCAATAATCGCGCCTCGGATAAACCTCATTGGCTACGATACTGCCACTGCGCAAAGCTTACCCTTTTGTTATAGTCTTACCATTGTACTTTTATTAAAACATTTCTAGTAACAGCACATAAAAGGGTGTTATAACAAAGTATCCCTAAATCATAAAATTAAATTTGAGTTTTGTAATATCTGTGAATTGACCTAGAGCCTGGAAAATTTAGGTCATACATAGAAGGAAAACTCAAAACTCAAGCATATCAATAATGTGAAAAGTGCAAGGCAAATCACTCTTTTTTAATATGCTAATATTTAGTACCTTTGGATGACATTTGAGTCATCACACAGTGCTAGAGTTTAGACTTTATATAAGGCATTATGTGTTAGGCATTGTCAGGGCAGCAAGGATGAAAAAAACAGTCTTTACTCTTATAAGGGACTTACAGTCTATTAGAGGAACTGCATGTGTATCTAACTACAATAAAGGTTAATGATAATAATAATAAAAGAAATACGTGAAACAGAGGGGAGAAAAGGAGAGAGTTTTCTTATGTCCTGATTTTTTTAAGTCCTTCCAAGAACTATAGTTTATTAACTTGTCAGGGTGAGCTTATAATAACTACAATAAACCAAATGTTCATCAAATTGAATTAGATTCAAATTAAAATTTGGTTGTTTTTCTTATTTTGAAGAGACTCTATAATTCATGCTCTTAACTGAACTTAAACATCTTCATTTCTTTTTCACCTATTTTAAATCATATTCCTTATTCTTTTTCAGTCCCCATTAAACCAGTAAGATACATTGATTAGCAGAAATGTTTAGGTATACATTATAATTCTGAATTTTGAATGATAATTTTGAACTTTAGGATTGATGGACGCTAAAGAATAGTAGTGAAGTTTGGAATTTTCTTGGAAGAATGATTATCCCACACAGCTGATATAAAATAAAACAGAAAGACACAAGAAGAATTTCTAGATATCAAACATATGCATCCAAAATGTAATGTTTTACTTGAATAAAAATATACATCTTATAAAAGGTAATGTCAGTTACCCAATATATAAAGCAGAAATCTCTCTAAAAAAATGAAAATAAATATTCAGAGGAGGAAGGAAACAACAAGAGATGGCCCATTCATGTATCCATATCCTGAGAGATTTGCAACAGACAGTTTGGATTGATATCATTGGGGATAAAAAGACT
This sequence comes from Balaenoptera musculus, assembly GCF_009873245.2. NCBI lineage: Eukaryota > Metazoa > Chordata > Mammalia > Artiodactyla > Balaenopteridae > Balaenoptera > Balaenoptera musculus. The sequence continues at coordinate 107,018,375 of NC_045788.1, forward strand.
TATCCTCACAAAGGAAATAAGAGCCAACATTTATCATTCTGACAAAAGGTCATGGGTTTGCTTTAAAACATGTTTCATGCAAATATTTAAACATATGGCCTGTAACCTCTCAATTTTGAAATAACTTGCTTTTGTTTAATAGTAAAATAATTATTTGTAAGCATTGTGTGTGTGTGTGTGTGTATTTTTCTAAGTGTCTGATTCTGCCTAGTAAACCATTCTCTTTAATGTCTTTTCTTTGTAGGGTCTTAAAGATTATTTTCCTAGAGGAGGTCAAGACAATAATTGGATTCCATTTCAAATATTATGATTGTGAAGTTAATTAAAAATACTTCTAATCCAAGGTCTTTCTTTTTCTTAGCAATTTAATATTATTTATAATCTTCAATAGTTTACTCTTCATAAGACCTAAAAAATATGAACTGTCTCTTTTACATAAAATCAAAGCAGATATAAAATAGATGAGATTAAATTGAAAATTTATAACTGGAAAAAGGACAATGAAAAAAGCTTAGCTTTTGAAAAAAATCTTAACTAATTTATCATGACAGGCTGAAAAAAGTCACTTAAATCAGTTTATAAAATGACCTAAATTCTTCTACTGTTATTTGATTGTATGATTTGACAAGTTAAGATTTCACATATAATAAAATAATGACTTCAGAGATCAAATATCCCAGTGTCTGTTTTGACAGATGAATAAAATTAGGTTAAGACAAATTAAATTTTTTCATAAATAACAACAAAACTAAACAAATCTGGGCAACAGGTAAGTGCCAAAACTGGAAAATAGATTATGGGACTTGAAATCCAGAACTCTTTGAAGATAAAACGTTGGGATTCCAGTGTTCTGTTTTGTTGTGTTTTCCTGGCCTTCGTAAAGTAGTTTTTTTGGTCTGTTATTGTTTATTTTAGGTTTTTATTTTTCAATAATCTTAAACTACTTCTCAAAGAAAAATAAAACATGATGAAAATTAAAGGTCACAGGAATCACAACAAGATTTGTCTAAAGATGTGAAAGGAACATCCCAGGCTCAATATTCAGAAGGTTATCTTAATTTGAGTTCAAAATCCAATGTTAATATTGTGTATTGTTCAACCTCTTATCTTTTCCTTTTAAATTTGGAGGATATCACAAATATATTGTAATTGGAAAATAGAAAAGTTTTCTATAATATTTTATTGGCATCACATTATCTTTATAAGTTACCTATGATCTAGTCTATTTACCATCCTATTCAAAATTATTTTTATTTTCTTTCTAAACACAGTTTGGTTTCTAGGTGTAAAATGATGACATATTATTTCTTTCTTTTTTACATAATTTAGAACCTCCAGATCTCAATGGAAAGATTTTAACGTAAATTTCTACACAGATACTATACAAATACACAGCTTCTGGAGAAAAATCCAACAGAAATAGCATTATATAACATTTTGTAGTAATGTTTATTTATGGACCTAGGGGTAAATTCTGCTTCAAAATGTAGGGAGATAGTGAGATGTGACAGGGTGAGAGAGTGTCATGGACATATATACACTACCAAATGTAAAATAGATGGCTAGTGGGAAGCAGCCGCATAGCACAGGGAGATCAGCTCAGTGCTTTGTGACCGCCTAGAGGGGTGGGATGGGGAGGGTGGGAGGGAGGGAGATGCAAGAGGGAAGAGAAATGGGAACATATTGCATATGTATAACTGATTCACTTTGTTATAAAGCAGAAACTAACACACCATTGTAAAGCAATTATACTTCAATAAAGATGTTTAAAAAAAATGTAGGGAGATATATATATATATATATATATATATATATATATATACTATATGTATACATATAATTTAATTGTATTAACAGACTTTATAAAGTATAGTTAAAAGAGTGTTTAAAGGGATACATTTATATTATCTGAAAGATCTATGATTTTGGTCATTGATAAATTGGTTATTAAGTGCAAAACCATTTAATGAAATTTTTAATTTTATTTTCAAAAGTTACTTTCTGTCATTTGCTATGAACTTATTTTATTTCTTAATTTAAATGTCCCTGTAACTTTCTTCTGCCAAAAGAAAAGTCTTAGTCCAAACTCTTTCATGGTACCTTCACGTTTTTGTTGAACTCTGAAGATCGTCTGAAGAACTTTATTAAGTTACTTAATAATTAAGGGGACATCATGGGAAATTAAGAGTTTTGCATACCAAATAACACTAGTATTATTTCTTTCATACCCATAACCTTATATACTTTTCCTCAACAAATCTGCAAGATGGGCCTTACTCATTTCTATTTTATAAATTAGAAACCTGAGTTTCCAAGAAGTTAGAGACTTGCCTAAAATCACATACCTTAGCTAAAGATTCCACATGGACCTTTCCACTGGTTTCAATTAATCCTAGAAACAGCTATTAGGACATAAATATACATGTTTCTAATTATAACATCAATTACTTGCATATATCTCTTTAGAGTCTACTAGGCACTGACACATGCATTATGCAATTTTATCTAAAGAAAACATCCATTCGTTTGATAGACCAGAGATCATAAATTGTGAATTTTTAAAGAAGCAGCTGAAGGGTAACTTTTTCTATGCAATGTCACTGGTTCTTTCAGAGTTGGTCATATCTTCCTTTTAAGTACAATTTCAATGTGTATGTATCTCTAAATTGGACTTTCCAGGATTAATTATAACTAGTTGACTCTAGGTTTGTTTCCCTCACTTGATCATGACAGGCTTGATGTTAGGAATCTTAGGGACTTTTTAATTTATTCAATTATCTAAGCACTTTTTTAAAGTGTGTATTGCTATATTTATCAGAAAACACAGTATGGTTCAATTCCTCCGTCACATGTATTAGAGGTGTGTAAATTCAATTCACCTGTATTCAAGAAGACATTTGCCATGAACATGTACAATGCTAGACATTGAGGGGAAGATAGGATAAAAACTTATATTTACTTTTAAAATTTTGTAAAAATTTTAAGTCTAATAAAATACATTTTTGGAATATCTAATGAAAGAATTATTTTCTCTCTTTATATTTGTCAGTTTCTGCCTATCTCTTTTTCTCTGCTTTTCTTTGTATCCTTGCTTTAATCTATCTCTCCCTTTCTCATACACACACATACATACACACACACACACAAACACACGCACACACACACACACAGAATTAATTCAGATGACACTTTCTGGCTCCTTCTCCTTCCCACATTGCTAATCCATAGTGAGAAGATCACAGAAATAATAGCACAGACAAATTATAACATGAATATAAGCAGTTAGAATCACCAATTGCTCACTGTAGATCATTTAATGTTTTATGTACACTGAAGTGCATATTAAAAATGTTATGAAAAAAACCCTGTAGTTTGGTAGTAATAAATGTAAGACAACATGAATCATAATGGGACAATGTATTATAATAGATCAGTAAAGATCAAATGATGGAAAATCTAATAGAAGTTAAAACCATGAATAGCTGCACTCTAGAGTGGAGGAAAATTAAGCACATAGAAATTAAAGAGAAGTAAAGACAACATTTAATTCACATGGGGATAAATAAGTGAACTTGTCTCATGCAGTCCAGGACAATAAGAGAATCAATACACTTTTTTGTTCACAGATTGTAGAATTGACTGTCTACTATTATTACATATATATGTAAATATGTATGTTTAATAAAATGGCTAGTTGAAATTAAGATGTAAATCATAAGTTAACAAATTATTTTTTAATCAAACGTCAAAATCACCTGTGAAAATTAAATGATTTTATTGTAGTTTGTCATATGATGTTAGGAAAGTGATACCGCTAGTGTGAATTATGCCTGAATTAGGGTAAAATATTTATGGAGAGGAATTGTTGTAATGCAAAAACAAAACATGCTACTAACATTATTGTAAGCACATGAGAAAGGTAAATTAGGTTGTAAATAGTCACAGAAAGTAGGCATATGATAATATAAGAGAATAAAATTAGAATAAATCCCTCCTATAGTGTGCACCAATGGGCATTTTAATATTGCTAAAAATGTTATATTGACAATTGTTTTGAAAATGTGAACTGATAAATAGACTATAAGTGCTTGTAAAAATGCTTGGAAATTTCAGAATATCATTGCTTCTCTAAATATTGGAAGAGAATAATAATTATAAAATTTTAATTTCTATGAATTAGGCCAATTTGTTTCAACATATGTGTCCTGAGTACTACTGTGTCCAAGGCTCTGTGCGAAATACTGAAGAGGATAAGCATAAAAGAGAAGCAGAGTTAAATAAGTCTATCACTAGCTGCATTGGGGTAGCTAAATAGGGCAAGTCAATACACCAGGGAAATATTTACAGAAGTAAGCAGTGATAAGAATTTATGGAAAAACCACTGTCATCAGCAATGCAACCTACGCCAAGACAAAAGACTTCATACAGATGGTGGATCTAAGATCTGTTTATAGCAGTAATAGGCATTTCAGACAGTGTGAATACTCACTTGGGCAGATTACACTTTTAACTATATTAAACATATGTCCTCCTAAGAGGCACCATTAAAAAAAAAAAAAGTAAAATATAGGGCAGCACCATGATCAGAAATAAACATTATGACATTTGGAATACATAACACCAGAGTCAGATAATTCTCTTGAGCAGACATGTGTTGTTTACATTGGACACATTGAATCCCCCAAACGGAAGAGTCCCTAAACGGTCTTTCTTCAACTTCAGGGTCTAAATGAATTAGAGGAAGCAGAAAAATAAATTCAAACATACTTGGGTTGGAGTCACAGTTAATAAACTATCTGTATTGCTTTAGACAAGAAACCTTATCTCTTGGAGCTTTTATTTCTCCATCTGTAAAATGGAGAAAATACATAGGTATAAGGTTGTCTCAACCTATCTTGTGTAGTTACACTTATCTCTAGTGTCAAACAGAGTGGCACAAAGTATACATTAAACATTTCTTGAATAAAAATACTTATAAAATTCCTGGTATATTGCTTTCTGCCTTGTGGGCTGTGGGCTTAGCTTACCTTTTTAAGCTACCATTGCACACCGCATTGATCACAGCTATGATGATAAAACTATTTATTTAGCATTATTTTTATTTCCCTACCTTTAACTAGACATAACCCAATAAATATATGCTCATTGTGTAAGATAAGCACTCAATACATTTGAAAAAATAAAAAGAAACAAACAAAAAGGATTCTTACCAGGTTATTAGGGTATGAGTTTCCGTAATTGATAACTGCCAGTGTTTGTCCTAAAACACAGAGAAGGTTTTCCCTAGGCCAATTAAGTTTTCCTTCTTTACTGAAATTGACAAAATAATGCTTTACCATTTACACTTTACTTTCACATTTATATTCCAATTTGAGTTATTCATTCATTAGCAAACACTGAAGGGCCTATCATCTACCAGGGAATTAAAGCAAGATGGTTCCTGCCTAGACCATGCCCACAATTTAGCAGGAAATTGAGTCATTTGTTTTTCAGAAACCCTTGTGATATCATTAGGACATCTATTTTTAGCTTAATGTACAGATTATTAAACAAAAACTTAGAGATGTTTAAATGACTTTTCCCAGATGATAATTAATAGGTGTCAAGGTCTTCTGAGAATAGGGTTCCTTCCACACACTGAGTTTTCTTATGTATTTTCAGGTCCGTCATCAACCAAAACAGGCTTCTGTGTATTTCAAAATAGAAATCAATACACTGCCTTATTTTATCTTTTCTAGGATAAAACATTTTAAACCTGTAAACCTCTTTATAACTTTTCTATATCTTCTTAGCTTCAGCAAATATTATTAAAGTTGAACTAGTCTCCTGATGAGCTATAATTTTTAAATATAAGCATCTGATAGATTATGTAAAAAAACAGGTATTTGATTATACTTTGATTTGTGACTCATGACAAAATATGATGGAAGAGATCCAAAAAAAACAGTATTCACTGCCTTTTAAAAATCTGAATATATCGAGCAAGCTATCAGAAAATTATAATGTATTTTTATTTTTGTTAACACAGAAGAAAAGCTCATGCAGGGTGTTTGCCCATAACAGTCAATGCCTGAAGCCATCTCATATTTTTGGCACTCATTTTAAATCACATTCATAACAACATGTTTAAAATGAAGGCAAGCTGTCATAAGGCAAGCTGGGGGTAAAAAGAGTTTGGCAGTTTAAAAGCTCCAGCACATTTACCAATCTGAATATTCAAGAATTGTAAATCATTAATCATAAGTAAACCACCTGCTGGGGACACTCTAAGCCAGGATAAAGATTTGCCATGTGCATAATTGTCAGTTTCAGATTGAATTTTTATCCAGGGAACAATAGTATTCAAAATTTTTTGGGTGAAACTTTTATTAACTCTGACAATAAAAATAATTGTATTCCTCACTTTATTTCAAATACTGTGATAGTCCTGTTTAAAATGACAATTGTTTTCTATTCCCTTACATATTTGACAATTATTGAATAGCTCGCTCTTAGAGGTGATAAGATATTTAACCATTTTATATGTGAGGATTCTAAATTCTCCATAACAAGCATAGATTTCACTCTGCTACAGCCTCTCTGACCTTCTACCTTCCCACTCACCTGTACTGTCTCTTTTTTTTATCCTTATTTCTACTGTTTATCTATATTCTTCCTTCATTCCACACTGTAGTCAAATATAGGCATTTACTACATTTCAGTCATCAGACAATAACTTCTTTCTTCTTAGATCTTCAAGCTCACCACTATCATCACATCTGTCCCAGCAAGCACTCATTGGCCTTTTTGGTCTACCCAGATTGATTGCTCTCTGTCAACCCACCATCCTTGTTCTGTACTAAATGCATTTCTGATCATGCCACCCACCTACATAAAACCTCTCATTAGTTTCCCAACATTTCAACTTACTAGTCTAAAAGCCCTGCGTGTTCTATCCCCTCTCTTGAGTGTTATTTTGTGACATTCTGCCCCACACTCTGTTACAGACTAACTGAAAAAATTTTAAGTCCCTCTCCCCCAGCATATTTCTGCATGCATGACTTTGCACATGCTTTTCTCCCTAGAACCCTACATTATGAGAACCCCAGTCGTCTCTTCTTTTACCACTCTATCCTTCAGATTTTATTTCCAAAATTACTTTCGTAGGCAGTCTTCTCTGACCTCCCTACTGGGGTAAAATCCCCATTATATGACCTCACAAACTCCTCAGTGACACTTTTCACAACTGCAATTTTACATTTTTGATGTAATTATGTGATTAGCATCAGTCTTCCCCACTGGACTTTAGGTTCCACCGATGCAGCCTCCATATCAAGTTTTGCTTTTGTGATCCCACCTAGTCAGTGCTCAGCACATTTCAGGTGATCAGTGCATACATATGTTAAATGTATAAAATATTAAAAATGTCTTTTATGTTCCTAGGTAATTGGAAATTATTCTATGGACAAAAGAGTGACAAATTTTGTAAACAGGGCATAGCGTGATCAGATCTGTGATGTAGAAAGTTGCTTCACAGCAGCTGGAGATTGCATTGGGGTGGGAATAAACTGGAAGTGAGGAAAGAGATCAGAGAGCTACTGTATCAGTCTAGGGTAGAAAGGGTGAGGGTCCAGACAAGGAAAGTGACAATGGGATGGAGGGCTAGGGAGTGGGGAGACTAGTGTTTGAGAACAATATGGAAATAATGTGGATCACTGATAAATGCATATGCAAAAACAAGGAGAATGAGATATCAGGAAATTCTGTCATTCTATCTATAATAAGGATATGCAGATTTTGGAGAAAAGTATAAATTCATGGTTGAAAACAGTGAAGTATCCATGAGAAGCTTTTACAATTATTATGGATACGTCTGCTGCTCAAAATCTTCAACAGCATAAAGGCAGACATTGAAACAAGGAAATCTTACAAAACCTTGTGAATTCAAATTTACAAAGTCTTGTGACTCCTATAGAAAATGTCTCATTTCTACCATATATACTTGATATTTTAACACTTATCTTGCCCTATCAAGTTTCTTGGAAATACAGCCATACTTCTTCATTTACACTATCATAATTTCTGGAAACTGGAAGCTTCCTTACTTGGCCATGAAAGGCTTCAGTATCTCTCTTTATAGATAGGTTCTTCATCTCTTAAGTCTACTATCCATATAACCCATCATTTATTATCCTGTCAGACTAATCTTCTTAAAAACTGCTTTCCTCTTAAAAGAACTTGGAATGGTTCTCTGTTGTCTTGCACATGGAAGTCAGATTTGGTCTTTTTAAGGCCCTCAAAAATGTAACTGTCTTACCTCTGTTGTCCAGTTTGAATCCTGTTGTTTTAAGTTAAATTTTATGGTTACAAAATGGCCCTTTCCTCCTCCTCCTTTTCTCCTATTTCATGTCAGTCATGTCATCAATTTAAAGCATGATAAAAAATTATACTTCCCATCTCCTCCACAAATACTCCCAGCTTTTCTCACTTCCCATTAATCTCCACTTTTTCAATTTCTATAACACTTACACACTTATCTTGAAACTTTTGATATACATTTTCACTTTTAACCCTCTTTGGGGTTCCCTCCTACCCCTCCACTTCTTGGCAACCCACACCGTGTGTAGCAAGGCATGGAGCACATGCCAGGTGCTCAGTACGCTCTCTCGGTGATGACTAAAGGAAGATGCGCCCTTGTGAATTCACAAGGAGAACAATGAAAAAAACTGAGATTTCCAAATAGTTTTATTGTAATGTCAACATGACACATAGAAATCCACTACTGAGCAAAACGGAAAGGTAAGTGCTTTTTTTACCAAATAATTGAATTCTAAAAGACTTTTGTTTAAAAGTTGAGGAAGAAGCAATTAGAATTTCCTAGTAAAGAACTACTTCAGATCTTAAAAATCCAATTTTGTGTACCATAATTGTACCATTTAGTACACCCTAAGTTGATTTGACAGGCCTCTTATTTCTGCTTTTATTTCTCAACAATGTGACGTGTTTTTTTCTATTATGAATGATTATATAAGTTGTCAATAAATATATCATTTTACAAGTAAAATTCCATTTTATCTGAACAATTGAGTTTATGAGACATTGTGACAACAAAGTTAGATTGAGCTTTGTGTAGGTAATGAAAAATATCTGCCTCATCTTATTATTTATTCAGAAGCAGCACTTCCATAAGATGAATTTGGTGACCCTGCATGTGGAAGCCTTCCAGAAACTGCAAGTTTTCCACTAGTTCAAAATAAACACTTCTGGAAATTAACAAAACACTATCTCTGATGACTGGTATTTGTAAAATCTAGATCATCATTTAGGCTTTCTGAATTCAGTGATGTTTTATTAAAACCCCAACTAGACGCATAATATATTTATACATTCATTTATTCACTCATTCATTCATTCAACAACTATTTGGATATATAATGGGCTGTCAGACAAATCCTCTGCCTTTATGGTGCTTTTATTCAGAGCTGTTGATTTACATAGACCACTATGATTTTGTCGTTAAACCACAATCTACTTATAAGCACAAATCTTTATAGGTTCACAGTCCCAGCTGCGGGTAAATTACTTAAATTATTTGGGTCGCAGTTTGCTCATCTGAAAAGTGGGGATTATAATAGTATTTTTGTTAAAGTATTATACTGAAGATTAAATATGTTAATATCAAAACACTAAGAAAAGTTTCTGTCACACAGTCAATACTAAATAAATGTTTGCTACATTTTAATTTATTATAAGATTACTACAAGCAATGTGTATTCATTATAAAAGTAAGTTGCTTACTGTTGATGACTCAAAAATAAGGTGCAATATACTTAAAAGTATATGAATAAAAAAAACTGTGAGGAGCGAGGCTCTTGATTAAACTATGTAAAACGAAATAGGAGGCAACTCTAGAAGGTTGTAACATTACATAGCTATTTATTTTCAAAGATAATTAGTAGCTTCCTGGCCTACAGCTGCTCTAAGGACTTCTATTTGTTTACAAATGTCTTGCCCATAAAATATCATTCATCTATACTGATTACAAAGCACAATAAACTACATTTCCCTTTTCTAAAAATAAAATTTGAAATAAAAAAATAGTGGCTACACATTTTAGCTCTTTATATATCTGTATTTTGACTCTCTTTTTAAAGATCAAGTTAAATGAACACTAGGGATTTTATGTGTACTTGACTAATTAATTGGTGCAGTTACCAATCTCATTGCATTTATTAAGAAAACTTTATGAGAACAATAAATCCTAGCTCATCAAGGGAAATTAAAACTTATGGAAGTTGGTAAGAAATAGTAATCACTGCATTCTACAAGTTGAGGATAGCAGCACATAGGAGGACATTCCCTTGTTACATTCAATGATTTGGATTTTATGAACATTAATTTGCTCAATACTCTCCTACTACTTCTTGTTCTCTTCCATCTCTAAAGATGCCCTGCTCAAAATTATCACCTTTCTTTTAAATTTCTGCAGGCATTGATTTTGTGTGAGTTTGGGGAATAACATAATGTCATGGGCAGCTTTCACTTAGTAATTTCCTTAATTCATTTTAAGTTCAACAGCAACATAGCCATGGCATTCAGAAAACAACACTGTGTAACACAAAGAGTATCAAATTCAACAAATCAATGTTCCTACTAAGTCTCACATTTAAGATGATAGAGGAGATGTGGTTATCAAGCTTTACAGAATATGGAAAACATATGTGGTGAAGGGAGAAAATGAAATATTTGTTGATGGGGGAAAAGGACATAACCACAAAAAGGAGAGAAGAAGAAAAACTTTAGCCTTAGAAGAGGACAGGCATCATATTGAGAGCTGGTGGTGCTTTGGTAGGCAGCCTCTAAAATGACCTGCAATGATCCTTGCCTCTGAATATTCATACCTTTTTGTAATTCTCTCCTTTTGAGTGCGGTCTGGGCCTAGGGACTCATTTCTAAAGAATACAATATGGCAAAAGTAATGGGATGTCATTTCCAAGATTAGGGTACAAAAGACTCTGGCTTTTGTCTTGCTCTCCCTCTCTGGCTCTCTCTCACTCGTGCTGAGGGAAACCAGTTGCCACGTGTGAACTGCCCAATGGAAAACTGATATATCTGGACAACAGCCACTGAGGACCTGAAACGTGCCAATAGCCATGTGACTGAACTTGGATGAGGACCTCAGCTGAGCCTTAAATTGGCTATAGCTTCAATCTACACCTTAATTGCAGCTTTGGGAGAGCCTCTGAGCCACAGTTTTCAGCTAAGGCTTGCAGAAGTTATGAGATAATAAATATTTGTTGTTTCAAATGGACCATCAGTTACTCCATTTATCCAGTTATCTGTTCCTACACACACCCATGCATTTTCTGTTAAAATACTAATTTCTGGAGGACAGGCAAAGTAATGCCTAACAAGTTTTGCACATTGTTTATTTCAGAACATAAATGCATATCAATTTATTTAATGTCTTCTCTTGATGAGCATAATAGGATTTTCTATCAAAGTGAGCTACTGATTTGAACTTCAATTACCTAAGTAATTACTTCAAATCCCTGGTTCACTTTAGCTTTGGATTATTGGGTATGAAAAATTATCTATTCAAGGTTCAGGCTTCTTCCATTTGTCACTTAAAAAAAAAAACCCTGCAACCTAAACTTGAGGAATGGAAAGTTGATACCAAATCCTCTGTAATCTGTCAGAGAAAAACAGCTCCCTTTCAAATCACAAGAAACCGAAAGCATGAAATGTCATTCTACATGGTTTCACTTACAGTTAATTCCATAAATTGTGTTTAGTTTGAATATATGTAATATTAATAGCTTACTTTCTACATCAACAGATGCAAACTTCAAAACTCTTGTCTATTTACTCCTCATTTTAAAAATGCGTGCTTAAAAGATATAATATCAAGGGCTTTTCGTGCTTAGAAAAAGACATAACCAAATGTAATCCTATGATAATATTCCTGTTCAAACTAGGTTATAATGATTGACATGTACAGGATATTTTCATGGGCATACAAATATGAAAAAAAGAAATACACTCATGGAATTGCATATATTCTGAAAATGTCTATCTATGCAAACTATATATCAGTATACTAAATTCCTGTACCTATATGATTAAAAAAAGAAACAATTAATAGGCAGAAGACATCCTGAGCAAATATAGAAATAATTATAACCATGTATAATTATCATTCCCATTTTTTTAATCAAGTACATTTTGAGTACCTACATTAGTCCAAAAACCCACTCTTGAAACTGATAAACTTATGTGATAGATATATAGCACTTTTGTGGTCACTTAAACATGCATTTTTGAAAAGATTTATTGGATATCTTTAAAATAGTTTGTGTATACAAAAAGCAATGACAAAAACAAAGAACAAATAATTTGTCAAAATATGACAGCATAAAAAAGTTATACTGAAAAAAATTTAGGAAAACATGTCTTTCACAGGCTTTTTAAACAATTAAATCATAGCCAATGGAAATTACATTAGCAATTAATGTTATTACCTAAATTATTTAACAAATGAGTTAATAATTCTAGGATCAAAATTTTAAACATTGACATGTTTTGATATTTCTCATTAAATTTTATGCTATTTAATATAAACATCAATTGTAGTTTGCATCATTATTTTATGTACTTATAAGAGAAAAATAGTGCCAATTAAACTCTGATACACTAGGGATTTTAATCTGCTTCACAAATTCAGATATGTTGAAATGTGAAAATGAAATTATGCATATTTCAATGAAATATGATAATCACTTTATATGTCTCTACAAAATACTCCCCAAAATCCTCAAGGTCTGCAGCAATTTGATGAAAGAGTGCCTTCATGTTAAAAAAAAAACCCCTAAAAGCACTTTTTCAACTACCTCTTTTTTAGACAAGAGTTTCTAGTTATGTACTTGTAAAAATCCACGTTGGTTTCTAATGAACATCAATTACACTTCAATTTTTCATATTACTTATGAAAGAAAATAATTTCCACTCCTTTACAGAACTGCCAATTGCAATTTAGCTTGGCTTTTTCAGGCAAGAGAAAGTTCATAAATCAGCAAGTTGAGCATTTACTAAATGACAAAGAAACAAAATTACAAATGAATACTATAATCCAAAGTTTTGCTTCAAATAAAAAATTTAATATAGTTTTAGTAAAAAGGTTTCTAAAAAATTATGAAGGATCATTTCTTTTCTGTATTTGAGTTATATTATTGGAGAGACTCCCAAGAGGAATATAAAAAATGTTTGGAAAAATTAATATTACATTGCTTTAAAATTTCACTGAATAGAAAGTCTCAAACTATTTGGAAATTTTAAAAATAATAGCAAGTTAAATATTATGTTGGAGGCCTATAAAACTTAGATATGAGAAAGCATTTTCTTAACAGCTTCCTAAACCATGTGATTTCACTGTCTTGTCAAAGAAAGTCTACCTGTTTTGATAAAAAGAGCTGACTTTGGGCTCTAGTTGTGTGACCTTAAGTCCTCTGAAAATTAACTTTAACTGTGAGATGTACATTCCATATATATTGTCTTTTTTTTTAAGCTTATATAATGTGTAAAGACTATCTAGTTCAGTGCCTTAATTGCCATTCATTGTAAAAGGAACTTGCATTATTTTACAAGAACATAAAGAAAAAAATATCATGTAATAATCATTCAATAAATACTAACACAATAGTAATTGACTAATATTTCAAAGTATATTAAAGCAAAGAAAGCTCACATTCCTTAAATATACTCTTACAGAAATTACCTGTCCCTTTTATATCTACAGTATATACACACAACTAAATAGAACTACATATATATAATTTATCAGTTAGCCTAGCCAGTATCCCCGAGGGTCCATTTGGTAATGTCTGGAGACATTTTTGATTGTCAATACTAGGGAGGGTCTACTACTGGCATATCTAGTGTATATAGGTCAGGGACGCTGTTAAACTTCTTAAGATGCACAAGAGTGTCCTCAAAACAAGAATATCCAGCTCCAAATCTCAATCGAGTCGTGACTGAGAGGCTTTGTGTTAGCTAGGTGTTTCTGTAGACAGCAATTATACCAGGTAAAGAAATGAATTATAATAAATATAGTTACAGAAACATGTCTGAAAAGGTAAAAATGTACCTACAGGTTACCCTTCTTATCAGGAAAAAATAAGAGGAAATGCTTAAAGATCTTTAAAAAGGGGTTTGCTAGTGTCATTGTGTTATCTACTTGTTGGTCACTGGATTTAAGATTATGAGGTACTCTAGTTTTTCTTTCCAAAATCAAGTTTGTGACCAGTAGCACCATTTCACTATTGTGCTGGAAGGCAATTATAGGCTCTTTCCTAGACGCTCAAGACTTCATAATTTTGGTGAAACTTGTCTCATTTCCCACCTTGAAAGGAAAGAGAAGAAAATAATATTCATAGCAGATCTAAGGATCTATTGTGTGTCAAGAACTGCCATCTCCTTTTGTTCCAGTTTAAAAATTTACTTTTTTTAACCTTTTGTATTGTCAGCAGCTATGTCCCAACAATCATATTCAAATGCCTGTGTCATATCAAATTCCATGCTGAGGCATGCTGCCTTACCATGGCAGGACCTCCTACCTACCAGGCACTCTACTGAATTCTACATAGATCAAGCTAAATTGCCATAGTACTTTCCTTCTAAAAGCTCCAAAATATCTTTTGCGGTTGAAGAATAATCAATTACTTCCTCAATTCAGTTCAACAAATATTTATTAAGCATTCATTCATTCTTGTATTTTCTCCCCCTGCGGGCTGCTATTCTTAAGAACAGCTGAAGAAGCAAATGACTCCCATTTATTAAAGACTTTTATTTTAAAGGTGCTTAAGTGCAGTTCACAGCTCTTCAACTGCTCTTACCAAATCCCCAGAGGCTCCATTGTAGAGGAAATTCATGTTCTATCATACAGAAACAAGAGCAATGTGTTCCCTTTTTATTTTGTCAAGAAAATGTCAGCATTATAACGAAGAAATTGATGTGCAGAGTAGAGATGGTATGTCTAAATATGTCACATATAACTACTATAAATAAGCTTATTTATAAACTCATATTAAAATAATAAATGTGAATTTACCTTTCAAATTGCTATATATGTTAAGTGCTTGTACTGCATATTATATGAAAAAAGAGCATATTTTGTTCATTACATTTTAATTGCTCCTGGTTTATACCAAGGTTTAGATAATACAAGAGCCTGTTAAATATTTTGGGAAACATATGCTCCTATTTCCAATAAGAACTACCACATTCTTTTTTTTTGCCTTTTTCTCCCTGAAAAGCAGAGAGAGTAGTTAGATGTCAATCTTAAAATAAATATTCTCTATTTGGATCGATATATAGATGATGCCTTCCAAGAACATTAGTCATAGTACTGCTGGGAACTGTCTCCTGATTTATTCCAGCCAAAAAAAAAAGATAGAGCATCATCTCTAGAGAACCCTTGTGGGTTCTGTTTTTCCCACCTTGGGACTCAGAAGAGTGCTCCAGCACATTCTCTTGGGAATGTCAAAAATAATAGCCTATCTGCCATCTGTCTTGGAGCCAGGGTTATGTTTCTCTTATAGGAGGCCTACTACTTTAGCACTTTGTAAGGTTGTTCAAAGTCAACATCCCAAGTCTGTCAGAAAGCACTACTCAGGATACCACAAAGGCACATGTTTAACTGAACTTTTCAGGTAGTCCAAAGTTCTGAACAGAGCTCATCTTCCTAGAGGTAAAGGACTGAGGTCTAGGATCCTCACCAATCCAATCTTCTAGACTCTTCGCAAACATAAAATAAACATTTGTTACAATCATTAATGATGCACATTAAACTTCATTTTCTAAGCATGGCAGTAAAATGTCTTACTGATCTTATTTCAACCAAGTTTTCTATATCTTCCCCCCACCCCGATACATGTAACGAATTATGTTATGTATTTTAGAGCATAGTCTTCCTTATACTATACTCTTTGTTATTATGTCTCAAATACCTTTTAAAAAATATCATTTTTCTAAGGAGAGAGAGCATATCTTGCTCATTTTAATGCCACCCATAGTGCCTAACACTATAATTTGTACACAGCAGAAATCTAGCAAATGCTTGAAGGACTGGAAATAATAAGTAAAATGAAACAAAACAAATTGGTACATTTTCATTACAGAAAGGAAAAAAAAAATGAAATAAAATATTAGATCATTTCTCAGCCCTGAAAGGTGATCAGTTGTTAAAGGAATCCTGGCCTTAGGACAACTGTCCCTTCCTGCGTTATCCCATTTACCAAAAGACGTGCCTACACCTGCATTTCCTTGCAAACCACTGGCTTCTTAACCATTAAGAGGCATACTCACAAATCCATTGAAACTCTTACATCAAAGGTCACTTATAATCTCTCAATCAAAAAAAAAAAAAAGGCCATGAAGAACCTAGTGGCAAGACGGGAATAAAGACACAGACCTACTAGAGAATGGACTTGAGGATATGGGGAGGGGGTGGGGTGAGATGTGACAGGGTAAGAGAGTGTCATGGACATATATACACTACCAAATGTAAAATAGATAGCTAGTGGGAAGCAGCCGCATAGCACAGGGAGATCAGCTCGGTGCTTTGTGACCACCTAGAGGGGTGGGATGGGGAGGGTGGGAGGGAGGGAGATGCAAGAGGGAAGAGAAATGGGAACATATTGTATATGTATAACTGATTCACTTTGTTATAAAGCAGAAGCTAACACACCATTGTAAGGCAATTATACTTCAATAAAGATGTTTAAAAAAAAAAAAAAAACCAAAAAAAAAAAACTCCAAATATCTTTCTCATTTCTTTTCTTTATCACTGCCTTGCTGTGTTTGCCTCTCACGTATACACCTTAAACCACTTTCATTTCTTGGCTTCTGTAAAATCTTACGTTCTCAACTCACTTCTTAACTCTCTGATCACCTACTTACCGTTTTATTCATAGCCTGTCATGTAAACACTTAAACATTTATGTTTATTCTTTATTTTCATACTCTTTTTCTAGTTAATGCAATATTTTAACTTATCTGTTACTTTTGGTATAAAAGGCACAGCCGCCACTTTTTCTAAAATTCAGGTCCCACTAAGTAAATGTTTATTAAATTAATTTAATTGAGTGAATCATTCTCTTACTGTATCATCACTGTCACAAAATAGTGAGGAAAATACTCCCATTCCTTATTTGGAACTATATTCTGCAAACTAGGCCTTACGTTATAGACTTCAGGGTTTAAGGTAGTAATACCTAATAGGTAAAGATTGCTCTTTTTGAAATCCACTGTATAGCTCAACTTTATATGAAATAGTAAGATTTATGAAGAGATTAGTTTATTATCTTCAAATCTGGACATGTTCAAAGTAGCCATTATTTCAAATAGCTGTCTCAGCAGAAAGAGCTTTCTGAAGTCCCTCGTGGGATCGGGCTAATCATCAGCAGGTTAGAAAGTGTCTCAGGCGTGGAAATTACTGTGCATCTGGCTTCTTCCAGCACCTAGATACACAATATATTGAAATGGAACATACTGCGTGTTCTTTTTTCTTTGTGAAGTCTTTAAATGAATTTGGAAAAGATATCCTACCATGCTTTCTCATGGGATAATATTTCAGGACCACAATTATAAATGAGAACAACAGAATGTATTGCACAAACATGCTCTATGTTTGTCTTTGTTGGTATTAATAATCACATGAGTATTCATTTATAGAAGCACATTTTTCATGAAAATAATGAAAGTATGTTCCTGGTTCAGTAAACGATCTCAGATGCATAACCACACTTGACAGATTTTAGCCTCTAAAGCCTTAATCCTTCCCCGGCATCACTGATGCAATCTCTGAAAAGCTAAGTGTTAATGTGAGAGTATCATTTTTGTTTACGTCATCTGGAAAGTAGGATTCAGAGCGCTTCTTGTGTAAATTGCAATTATACATAGCATACTTTTTAGAGCCGTTTTCATATAACACTTTACACAGTTGAATTGTATTCACTTGATTTTTTTTGCATGGGAATGAATGATACAGTCTAAACATAAGTCACTAAAATTAAAATAAAACAACATGGCTTCTAAATAGCAATATAATACTTGTAAAAGTTATCTGGCCAAGATAATTTTCCATTCCAGATTAAAAATGAGCTCTTTACCAGAAAAATATAGACTAAAATTTTTTTAAACACTTAACCATAAAACAATTGATATTTTTCAAATGTTTTATTTTGAAATAATGTTAGATTTACAAGAGAGATGCAAAGATAATGTAGAGGATCCCATATATCCTTCACCTAGTTTTCCCTAATTTTAGTGTCTTACAAAGCAGTAGAACTTTTATCAAAATTAAATATTATGTTCTTGGGTCCAAGTCAATATACCATGTTGCATTCAGTTGTCATATCACCTTGGTCTCTTCCAATCTGTGATTCCTTGTCTTTGAGACTTTTGAAGAATAATGGTCAGCGGTATTGTAGATCATCCCTCAGTTTGGGATTGCCTATGTTTTCTCATGATTAGATGTGGTTAATGATTTTAGGACAGAATACTACAAAGGTAAAATTCCCTTTCCATCATATTATACTATGGGTACAGATAACAATGTGGCATTACTGGTTAACTTGGATGTCTTGGTTAAGATAGTATCTGCCAGGTTTCTCCAGTGTAAGGTTATTATTTTTCCCTTTCTAGACTCCATTAGAAGTGAGTATCTAAATCCAGCCCTCACTCAAGAGGAGGTTAACTTACTCCTCCTCCTAGAAGGAGTAGTTTCAATGAATTGTAGACATATGTAAAAGCACCATAATAAATAGTAAGTATTTGGGGGAGATACTTGAGGCTATACATATATCTTGTTTCTTCTTACATATTTGCCATTAATTTGGTATTCAATTGACCATTTTACATACTAGGAATGAAATATATATATATATGGTATATATATGACATGTATAATGATATATATTATTTAATATGAAACATTATTTAATATAAATAATGACATATTAAAATATATGTATATAAAGAATAGATATATTCTTTTAATTCTTCTCTTAGCCATTTTATTTATATCATCTTATCCCTGTGTATCCTATAGAATTTTTATGTGGTGAAATGAGATATAAAATAAAACATTATTAACTAAACCAATATAAAATAATTCTGTTGGTAGACTTCTTGATAATATCTCTATAAAAGTTTAAAAAATACTAATAAAGTAAATGCCAATTTGCCCATGGAGGAACCAGCTTGGGCTAAATTTACACTAAATATTCTCCTAGTCATAGAGAGATTTTTCCCTCAAGATTTTCAAAGGAGTGATACCTTTACATTCAATTACCAACTTATATGCTATCTCCTCAGAAAGAGTTTCATTAACTCTTCAGGTACATTAGCCTCTCCAAAGTCATTCTCTCTCATATAACTCTTATTTTCTAGCAAATATTATCTTAATTATTTTTTCTCATCTCAATGGAAGTTAAGCTCTAGAAGACCATAAAGGCAGCGTCCGCCACTTAGTTGCCTTCCCATAGATTTTTATTGATTGATTGAATGAATTAATTAATGAAGCATGAAATGGGTCTCTTGGGAGAAATTTTTAGTAAAACCTCCAGTTGCATTTCCATCTTATAAAAATCAACCTGACTTTTTAAGTGGATATGTCATGCTCATTTGTATGCATATTCCACTGTGCCCTCATAAAACTGTCATCAGATTATTCCTTACATTACCAAACAGTTTTTCCATTCAGAATTGTTGCATTCCTTTAAACACTTCAAGTGCATTTTTGTATCTCTTTAACCACTTACACTCCAGAACAATAGTATCACAAATCCCCTAAAGATCTTTGTCTGTCTTAGCCAAAACCTTCTTCTGGATTACATTTCAAGATGTATTCAATGATAAATAAAGATCTGAATTCACATCCGTAAAAAAAAATAGCACTATATACTAGAGGTTTAAATTTTATTCTCATTCTTTATTGCTAAACAGAACAATTTACATTTATCTATTCCTAAAATTTTGATAAGATACTGCCCAGTGTTAGCCTTCTGTAATATTCCAGCCTGAGTTTCTCTGACTTTAGAGATCATGTCTATTACAAAATCTCTCCTTCCCTCTCCTCTCTCTCTCTCTCTCTCTCTCTCTTTCTCTCTTGCTCTCACTCTTCCCCGCCTCTCTCTCTCCCTGTCTTTCCTTTTCTCTTTCTCTCTCATAGTTTTGGTCCTAATCCAGTCTCTCACCAAGCTCTGCCACATGATTGCTATTTTCTAAGAGTACATGAGAAATCCTGTAGAACTTTGTGAACTTTAAATAGCAATACTGAAAACTAAACACTTAAATTAAGGGGAAAATTGAATCTAAGTGGTTAGAAGTGAACAACTCAGAAAAAGTAGGATGGGAATTTTTTTCCCTTTTTTTTTTCAGCCTGAAAAGATCGCTTCCATTTCTGTGCTTCCTTCAGGTAGCAAAAGTCATCTTCTCAATGAGGCACTTAAAACTATATAACCTACATATAGTACTTATTTATTATGTTTATTTGTCTGTCGGCTCTGATAGACTGTAAGATAAAAGATACTATTATTTTACTATGTACTGTAATATATTGTAGCTATTAATCATTTCTTATGTACTCTTCTGTGTTCCCAGGACTCTATTTTGTACACTTCTGTATCCCCAGGGCCTATAGTATTGTTTTGTATATCATAGGTGCGTGCTCAATAAATATTTGTGGGACTATAAATATGAATAAAGTGCTAAAGTAATCCTCTCAAATAAGTGAAGCTGAATTTGTATAATTGGTCATATTAACAGTCTATTAAATGAAAAAAATCTCAACATAAACACTAAAATGGTGCTGACTTAGAATTATATATTCAAACTATAAACCAAATTAATTGTGTTTCAAGTTGTATTACATATAGTTGACCATTTGGTGTCAGTTTCATATATTTGATCATATATCAACCATTTGTTGTCAATTTCTAAGTACACATGGAAGGAATATATCCAAAAACTATCTTCTAAAGACTTTAGTAGACTTGAAATAGATAGTAACTCCTTCTAAATACTTCCTACTACTCTTAATTAAGAAAAAAATACTGTACTAATAACATGACCCTAGAAACTGTATATGCAGAAAAACTAAGAGAACAGAAATTATGTGAAAAAATTATATTTTTTGCACTGACCTGGCATTCATTTTAAAAATGCAACCCATTTTATATATCATAAATGTAAGAAGACAATTTTTTAAAAAACAGCAAACAAAAACACCTTCAGGCAGACAGAATGGTTGTTATAAAAGCCATGTACTAAATTTTATACACTTTATAGGAAGCCATGTTCTTACACACATTTTCCCCTTAATTTTACTAAATTTGCAGGAGTTTAGATATGTGTGTTCCCTGCTCACTGATTAGAAGCAACATCTAGAAAGGGAAAGATGCTGATGTAAATCATCTCATTTACTGCAGCTTATAGGGTGAAATTGAAAGGCAATTATAAAAGCATAAGAAGAAACTAAAAAAGAACAAATGTAAGTATTCAAATATCTTTGCAATATATGGAGAAGACATCCAGACACTTTCATAACTAGGCAATGTACCACTGCATTTTCGAAGAGTTCACTTACACATTAGTAATAACTGAATTATTAGGAAAAGGAAAATTATACTGATTTCATTTTTTAGTCATGGAAGTGTGTAGTGTATTTTAACAGATTTGTGTCAAAATTAGTAAAATGTTTTGTATTCAAAAGTATACTTTTAAGTTTTATTTTTATTATTCAAGAACATTTCAAGTATAAATGGTAAAATAGGCACTACATTCCTTTTGTGGAAGTAAAGTTATCACAGCTTTTGTTGGTCACAAGAAAACTTTCAGAAGTAAATTAGTTATCTGAGGTTTAAATAGATTCACGGATTTTTATGGTTTTTGTAACTTAGAATTATTAAACAGATACAAATAGGATCCATTTAAATATTCAAAAATAAGCCTAGGAATTTAAAAATTATTTGTTTCAATAATTTTCTACTGAAAAATACCTGTACTATGTTTAAAAATCTGTATTTAAACATTAGCAAAAGAAACATCTCTGCAAATTTCTGCAGCCTTTTATTCAAAACCTCCAGAATTAGGAAATGGTGTAATACATGGTCCCCCACTATCATAAATTCTAAATTTGTCTAATTTATCATTTAAAAAAATAGGATTCAGATTATAGTAATGGAGATTAATAGGTAAAAATGTTTCCAAAAAGATGTAGTAAAGAACAGAACTCAGCACACAATTTATTAATAATCTAAAGCTTATTACAAGTAATATTTTATATATAAATGTTTAAATTCCCCATTAATTCATAAATTTCATACATAATGTCCAGCAATTATGGAAATTCAAAAAAAAGTAAAAAATATCCTTCAGGTTATAGTTGGTTGGGCCTCCTAGGTAAAAAGTTTTAATTTAAGCCTTTGAAATATACATTAGCCAAAGTGTTACATTTAATGCTTAATCAGCATTTATGAAGGAAAAAATATCCTCTATGTTTATTTACAATATCTTCTAGTGTTATATAAATTTGTTGCTATCATTCCCAGATTGTAGCTAACTAGATATTGGATTATAGACTTTTTTTGGAACATTAGTACAAATTTTCTGCATGTCTAATATAAAATCTCTAATCAAGAGCAAAATAGCTTGAAAGTCAATGGTCACTCACTCATATACAAGGAGAACTTAGCTCCCCCAACACCAGGAGTGGCTAATGGAAGCTTTCTCCCCAGATGGTTTTGGAGTATCACTTTGCACATGGAATAAGTGAAAAAAGTGAAATGATTGTATCTTTATATAGAAGTGAGTCACAACAGGTGAACAAATATTCCTGTTATATTAAACATTCACGTGGCTCCTATCTCCTAGGACTCATTAGGTCTAAGCAGGATAGAGAGACTACTGCCATGGATAGAGAAGGAGCCCATACCATCTTGTATGTACTTGTCCTTCCTCAGCCAAACTTCAAGCGGCCACAGATTACGCCTGCAGAGCCTGATTAATGGGCAGTCAGACTTCGGTTTTAGAAACACACATATCACACTTGTTTTTAACATCAAAGATAGCTGTTAAGTTTTGCTTCTCTATGCGAGGTGGCATTCATCACTTCATATTCATTTGGTCTCAGAAACTCAAACCCTGCCAACTCTAGTGTTATATGCGTATCTAAAGTAGAAAATAATTTTTCCAGCTTTATCTTTTGTGATAGTTTCATCAAACAGATATCAAAAGCCTACAGAGCATTAGTCAGGGACAGGGTGATTAGTTTCTCTCTTTATGGATGGGTAATTAATATAAAAAGGATGGAAAAAATCCTTAATCCCATTACACTTGATCCATCATTTAGCAATGCTATTTGACTCTTCAAGGTAAAATCTGCATGTGAATTTCCCCAAAGCAATCAAGTCGTCAGTTTCAGAAAATTATAAAATCCCACAGCAAACTGTACATCACTGATAGAAAAAAGTGAGGTTTCTGACATTCATCTAAGAGTATCTCATTGAATAAAACTGTTTCAAAGATATCACTTTTAAAATTATTCCTAATAGAGTTGACCTAATTTTCCTGTAGCTTATACAATCCAAGGATAAATGTGATACCTTCATAACAGAAAACATAATATATCAAAGGAGGACTAGATATAAATCTGTAGATAAACCTTATGAGTTGGCAAGGGGTTATGACTCACAGAAGTGCACACAGTGTTACAAAGTGACAGAGTAGTCAAATGCATCATCAGGACAGCCCTTTCTCACAATGCTCAAGACAACATTTCAAAACCTATTAAATGGATCTATCAAGACTGTGTATTGGCCTGATCCACATTTTAAAATATTATTGTTTTATCTTCCTGTTTATTTCCATTTTCTAGTGCACCGTGTATCATACGATTAGAATATGACTCAGATGGACTATACTGTAATTTATATGAATTTTTGGATGTGATGCATCACACACACACACACACACACACACACACTTTTATTGGAATTTCCTTTACTCTCATTACTCCCCTTTTTGTATTACTTCATTTTTTATTGGGATAAACAATTACCTATTTTTTAATTGTGGTAATATATACATAACATAAAATTTACCATTTTAAGTGTACAATTCTGTGGTTTTAAGTACATCCACATTATTGTGCAACCGTCACCACGTATCTCTAGGAGGTTTTCATATTCCCCACTGAAGTCTGTACCCATTTACCATTAATTCCTCATTCCCTCCTCTCTCCAGCCCTTGGCAATCCACCATTCTACCATTCTACTTTCTGTCTCTATCAATCTGATTACTCTAGGAATCTCATGTCAGAGGAATCATACAGATATTTGTAATTCTGTGTCTGGCTTATTTCACATAGCATAATATCTTCAAGGTGCATCAATGTTGTACTATATGTCAGACTTTTTTTTCCTTTTAAAGGCTGAATAATATTTTGTTGTATTTATATACCATATTTTGCTTAGAAAATTCATCTTTTGATGGGCACTTGGGTTGCTTTTATCTTTTGGCTTTTGTAAACAATGCTGCTCTGAACATGGGTGTACAAATATCTTTTATTCTCTGCTTTTACTTCTGTTGGGTATATTCCCTGAAATGGAATTGCTGGATAATGTAACACTTTTATGTTGATTTTTTAAGGTACTGCCATAACATTTTCCACCTGGTAAACGTGGAAAGTATTTTCTGTTTTACATCCCCATCAGCAATGTACAGCATTCCAATTTTTCCACACACTAACCAATGCTTGTTATTTTCTGTTTTTCTGTTGGTTTGTTTGCTTGCTTTTTTGATAATAGCCATCCTAATGGATGTAAAGTACTATCTCTTTATGGTTTTATTTTCAACTCCCTAATGACTAGTGATGTTGAGCATCTTTTCATGTGCCTACTGGCTATTTGTATACCTTTTTTAGAGAAATGTATATTCAAGTTATTTGCCCATTTTTAATTCTTTTTTGCTTTGTTGTTCTTGAGTTGTAACAACAATCTCTTGAGTACAGAATACATAGGGCATAAATGGTGAACTCTTGTCTCACTTCCTGATTTTGATACATCATCATTTTATTAGGTAAAGTCAATCTTCTATCTTCCCCTTTCCTTCACATTACATTTAAACATGATCAACAATGACTGGGAAATACTTCTCCAAATCTTATAATGTCAATAGTGAAATTTAGTAAGCTTAAGAGAACAGATAAATTTTTATTATAAATTTATTTTTATATTAAAGAGGAATTTAAAAGCAAATTCTGAATAGTAGTTGAATTCAATTCAGCTATTTGGTTCTCTTAAGTTCATCCTTATGCCTTTATTTGACTGCTTAAAAAAAAAAAGCTTAATTAAGAAATGAGCCAACTGGTGATAAGAAACTAAAAGCAGAAATTTTCTTATGGGGAAAAAACCAAGCCACATTAATGCAGCAGGATACAATAAACCATTCTCATTTTTCTGAGCAAATAAATAAATAAACAAAAGAACACATACAACAAACCTGACAATTTATCCCACTCATGTACATTTCACATTCTTACAGGGCACAACAGCAGTCCTCAGATATTTGAAAGTCTATTATGTCAAAGAAAGATTAGACTCCTGTGTTTCTCAAGAAAGCAAGAGCCAGTGTTAAAAGTTAAAATGAGGCAACTTCCATCTCAATTTAATAACAAACTGAGAACTGCGCAACAATGAGCTGGGATGCTTTGGAAAGGAGTAAGCCCTCCATGCATTTTCAAAGATAAACAGAATCAGAGGCCAGGAGCATCACAAAAAGTTGTTTATGTTTTTTTTGGTTTTGTTTTTTTTTGACCAGGAGGTTAGAATATATGACCTGCTGAGTTCCTTAAAATTCCTGTGTTTCTCTGATTCTAAGGCTCTCCTAAATATTGTATGGAATATAAAAAGACAAAGGTTTTACCCTAAGGACCAAACAGATGAAGTCAGATGTAAACAAAATAATGACTAACAACAACACAACTAAGATATGAATGCTACATAAAAAAGAATCAGGCATTATTTGGAAAGTAATTGGTTTTAAGAACAGATTTTGCCTGTAGCTGTAGCCTTAAAAATTGAATTATTCATGTTACTGCTAGCCTCAAATGCCTCATTCCCTCATGCTTCAGTGGATTTTCTTTAAATAAAATAAAATTCCTTACTCTTTAAAATGTCCTCGTATCATTTCTTATTTGTGGACTTCCAAGTATATATGTACATATGTACATACACATATATATGTAGAAATTTATCAGAAATTTATCAAATTGTCAGTCACTCAATAAAAACTTGATGATTCAACATCCTAAAATGTCAGAGAGATATATTATACTTAGTCAACAGAAAACTCAAGAATCTTTAAAAGAAAGGTTGAATTAAAGAATCAGTTAACACTT
Organism: Balaenoptera musculus; assembly: GCF_009873245.2. NCBI lineage: Eukaryota > Metazoa > Chordata > Mammalia > Artiodactyla > Balaenopteridae > Balaenoptera > Balaenoptera musculus. The sequence goes on from NC_045788.1 coordinate 107,044,812, forward strand.
AGATCACAAAAAAAAAACCCACTTCGTCCAAAAATAAAATACTCCATATTGTTACATGAATGAGTTAAAATCATCATTCATGATTTAAATCCAATTACATGAAATCCCATATTTTGAAGAGTTTTGAATTGATTTACAAAATGGTCTTAGAAATCGTCTACAAAATTATGACGTAACATTGTCTCCTCCCTATTTCACATTTATTCTGGAATTTTCCAATTCCTGTATGTTCAACTTCTGAAATACATATACATATACATATATATATATGGTTGCAAGTTTCAGAGGTTGAGTGGTTCATCCTCTGATTATGTTTCAGAAGTTTATATACATATATATTCCTCTCTCACTGCCATGTTTCTAGTTCAGACCTTTCAACCTTAGGGCATCTTCCAATAGCAGCAACCCTAGATCACGTGATTACATGGATCCACCCTTTAAAACATTCATTGTATGGCCATTGACTAGAAAAAAACATTCAAACTTCTTAAGCCTGGTCATCAAAGACTTTCACAGTTAGTTCCAGAATATTTTTCTTTATTCCATATGCAGGCATCACTACCATCACATGTCTTACACTTGTCAGTTTGAGCCTTTGTTCATGCTGTCTGCTCCACCTTATCTCTGTTCAAAAATAAAATACTCATTGTTTTCTTGTCCTTATCTCTTCCACCAATGTCCTATCACTTTCAAAATCTTCTAAATGCCACCTCAACCACTTTTTTTTTTTTTAAAGGAATTCCTTTATTTTTATTACTTATTTATTTATTTATTTATTTTTGGCTGTGTTGGGTCTTCGTTTCTGTGCAAGGGCTTTCTCTAGTTGCGTCAAGCGGGGGCCACTCTTCATCGCGGTGCGTGGGCCTCTCACTATCGCGGCCTCTCTTGTTGCGGAGCACAAGCTCCAGATGCGCAGGCTCAGTAGTTGTGGCTCACGGGCCCAGTTGCTCTGTGGCATGTGGGATCTTCCCAGACCAGGGCTCGAACCCGTGTCCCCTGCATTAGCAGGCAGATTCTCAACCACTGCGCCACCAGGGAAGCCCCTCAACCACTTTTTATTTAGACATATTATCTCCAATTTAACCATCTGAAAGTAATCAACTGCTCTTTAAATTCTATAAATTCTATGTATTTTATTAGAATAGTTATTTTTATAATGTATTTCCCACTAGAAACTTTGTCTCTTAAGAGGGATTACAACCTTTCACTAGTTTTTGTGCCCCCCTTATTTTTCTTATATTACTTTGCTTGTAAGTGATCAAAAATATGTGTTGAATTGAACTCTTTTTATAGCTGAAGAAACAAAAGTGAAGACTGTTAAAAAGTTTTGCAGAAGATTAAACTGGGCATTATTGGGTGATTCTAAGAATAGAAACTGGGGCTCACCTATGATTGCAGTCTGGTGATCTTACCATTAGAGAATATTCATCCCCAGGTAACCTAATTTTTTTTGACAGCAGGCAATGCTTTGCAACTATAGTACAAAAATAATTACATAAAGAGAGAGTAAGGAGACATTTATTAGAATAATACATTAACTTTAGTTTTTAAATTTAGATTTCTATAAGTTGCACAGGAAAGTAAAAGCTAAATAATCCTAGTTTAAAGCTGAAGTTTATTGTGCAATAGCAGCATAATTATTTACTCTTCTTGGAGTGTAGATTCAGACAAATCTTGAGGTTTTAGAGACACAAAAATAAGTCAGGTACTGTTTATATGAAATTGCTGCTTGAGACTACATCACACCATGAGATTGCCCCACAGTGTTCATTTGATTTGAAATTATATTTCAGTGATTAAGTAAAATATTCATATTTGTGTTGTTAATTTTTTGCTAAAATAATAAGAATATATAACCGTACATAATTATTGAATCCTTAAATCTACTGATAAAAATGGCTACTTATATGGGACTATGGAAGAATGAATAAGAACCAAATACAGGTGATTAATCTGAGCTCCATCTCTACGTTTCTGTGTCAATAAGCAAGTAGATAAACCTTTCTGTGCCTCATCTCTATAATAAGGATTATAACGTTTACTTCAGTGGAAGGTCATAAGGATTAATTAGTATGTATAAAGCACTTTGAATGTGAAAAGCTATTTTTGACTGCATACATGTATAAAGATATGCATTATTCCATCCCTAAGAATAATTTATTTTATCAAATTGTACTAGCTATTGAGAAAACCTTAAAATACAACATACAGAAAGAACAATGACTCTTTTCTTTTAATGGAAATATCTCAACATACTTTTAACTTATGATTATCATGAAGCCGGTAGTCACTCTTAAAACTCTTTCTAGACTTGATATGTTTCAGTGATGTTGGCTGGTTTATTTCGACCACATTTTAGTAGCTGTTATTCAAATTAAAAATGCTAAGGTACAAATCACCTAATGTGTCCATACAGACTCAAGTAAGTCATTTAACAATACAGTTAAATGGAAGATGACAGTGGAAGATGACAAGCACAATTTTGTTTGAATAAAAACACTTATAAGTAACTTCAGGTTATTAGCTTTAGAAAAATTTACGTTGCTTTCCAATAGATTAATGTATATATTTTTAAAAAAATCAGTGAAAACAACTGTTTCGGAAACTAAAACCTTATCATCTAAGGTCACTGCTCCTATGTTCTGGCTCTGTCTAGGTATAAAACTTTGACTAGCTAAGGAAATGAATTGGCTGCACAAAAGTTTCAGGCTTTTGATACTTGAGTATAATAGTCATGTTGTTTACCAGATCACAGCAGATTTACATACTTTTGTGGTCTTGGTAGCTGAAAATAGCATTAAGTACAACTCTGTTATGTAGAGGGACTTAACCAAGACTTTTTTTTTTGTCGATTTTTACTTTACAAATTATTGTGAGCTTCAACATATTTTCCTTTTGACATTATTTTTTTTAACATCTTTATTGGAGTATAATTGTTTTACAATGGTATGTTAGTTTCTGCTTTATAACAAAGTGAATCAGCTATACATATACATATATCCCTATATCTCCTCCCTCTTGCGTCTCCCTCCCACCCTCCCTATCCCACCACTCTAGGTGGTCACAAAGCACCGAGCTGATCTCCCTGTGTGATGCAGCTGCTTCCCACTAGCTATCTATTTTACATTTGATAGTGTATATATGTCCATGCCACTCTCTCACTTCGTCCCAGCTTACCCTTCCCCCTCCCCATGTCCTCAAGTCCATTCTCTACGTCTGTGTCTTTATTCCTGTCCTGCCCCTAGTTAACCAAGACTCTTGATTGAACACTCAACCTATTCAGGTAAATGGGCTTAGTGAGAGCTGTCTGAGCCAAGAATTTTTTTCCTGTAAAAGTAGATCTGGGTCATCTTCATCCAACATAAGGACAAACAAGAATACAAAGCCTCCAGGTTCAACACTGCAGAGAAAAGGCATAAAAATTTCCCTTGGAAAATTTTAAAAACAGATGTTACTTATCTACCATCATGGTCATTGAAAAAAATCACAATATTTTACCCACGATACATATAATTGTCTGCAGCATAACTTAATCTAAAAGGCTTCAGGGTAAATTAATTGCAAAATGTATTCCTAGGTAAATAAATAATTTGAGCCATGCAGAGTGATATTGGATAGATGCCAATTCAACAGCAGAGGAGAGCTTGAAAAATTGTTGCTATTGTTTAATTTTAAAGTAGTTGATCTCAAACTATTATTTCTGGTAGTAGATAGCAGGACAATTTTTCTGTTGAGGGCTCTTAGTTTGTTACAATAATACCACATTATCAGCACAGGAGAAAACACATCTTTTGAATTCTCTATGGCAAAGAAATGTAATTTGCTCAACACTTTCTGTGAATAAATAATTCTGACAAAAAACGTTTCCACAATAAAATAGTACTATCATAGTCTTATTTGATTAACGGTTTTCTCAATACACTGAAAATCATTAAATGTTTTTAGCAATCTTACTTCAAATTTCCTTTGGTGGTTTTCATAGAAAAATACAAATATGGAGACATTTTGCTTCCTATAGGGAAATCAAATCTTACATTATAATCCTTATGAAGACTGATAAGAGGTTGCTTATGTTTCAAGTCATGCTATTACTTTGACTACCTAAAATTTACTTTATTTTGATGATTACATTTAATTTGATGACTGAGCTAAGGGTGGGATGGACAAAATAGGTGAAGGGGATTAATAGGTACTAACTTCCAGCTACAGTGTAAATAAGTCAAAGGGATGTAATGTTCACATAGGGAATATAGTCAATAAATTGTAACAACACTGTATGGTGATGGATGGTAACTGGATTTACTATGGTGATTATTTCATAATGTGTAAAATATCAAATCACTATGCTATACACCTGAAAATAACATAATAGTGTATGTCAGAATAACTTAATTTTAAAAATCACGTAAATAAGCATAGATACGTGGACCCAAAAAGAAACAAAAATGTAATAAAATTTTACAATTCAATAGTTAAGAAATAAATTCTAAAACTAGGGTATTTGTTCTATTTTTCAAATATGTATTAAGTGCCTGCTGTATGCCAGAGAATTAGACAGACATGGGATTTGTCTTTGTGTAACTAATATTCCAGTAAGGATATGAAAAATGATGAATGTGCTGACATTTACAAAAAGAAAAACCAGGATGCGTTGAAACTGAATGTGACATATATTCACTTAGTCTTAATTCAAAATCTATAGCATATTTACACAGAGGCCCCCAAATATGATTGAGATAGTGAAAAAAGAAATGATGTCTTAGGCATCAGTACCAGCAAGGCAATTTACAGATTAGGCAAAATTTAGGCAAAAGGTACCATTTTTAATAATACCAAATATAATTGTATGAATTTGTCTGGTTTTATACAATAAAAATATGTTTTTTAGAGGTTATCTGAATTATGTTTATTAAATAGCAAATAAATTGTGAAAATTAGAAAACTAAATGTTAAAATTATTATAACATACATATTTACTAGAAAAATATGTATTATAAATAATATAAAAATTGACAATATGGACTATTATACACATTAATCCTTTCAGAAAAATCAACTTATAAACGTTACAATTAACATTATCACTTTATGTAAAAATCAAAAAGTTTCATTCAATCTTAGTTCCTTTCACTGTTTAGGCTCCAAGCTCTATGATGGAGGGCACCTAACCTTTGTGCCTACCTGGGCCTGTATGGATCTATATGTACCAAACATATGGAAAGAGTCCAAGGAATTTGTGGTTAATGAGTAAATAAGCTTTGGGTGGTATGACTGCAGGTAATTAAACTTTTTTTCTCTGATGTAATTATCATTTTTTGTATACTTTATAATTAGCACATGCTACATTTGTAATAATGCAGGATATTATCTTTCAAAGAAAGGTACTGAATAGTATTAAATGTAAAATAAAATATTTTTGATAAATTAAAACTTGGAAATGGATTTAAAGGTTTTAATTATGAAATAAAATTAATGGGGAAGAGCAACACATTAGCTGAGGGTATGCATTTTAGAGTTAGGCTGATTTGGGTTTCATTTCCAGTTCTGCTCCCTCCCAGTTTGGTAGGATGACTTACCTCTCCATGCTAAGCTATTGTAAATCTGAAATGAAATACTGCCTAAAGGCACTGGCACTCATAGTTGCTTTCAAATGTTAGCTGCTTTTATTATTACAAAATGTTATATTAAAAATGAGTATTCTATAAATTATTAGACATTTTACGCTTAAATTTATACCTATTTTCTTATCTACTTCTTTTCCCATAAAGTAAAATGACTGCAAAAATAATTATCTTTGATGATTATATAATATTTCTCAAAGTTTAAATGGAATTTAGAGCTGGGCATATTCACTCAAATTTACACTGCGTTTTTCCACTTAATAATGCATTATTGGAGGGAAAAATGCATCTAATTCCCATGTGAGCTTCAAAATTCTGCCTGGAAGTCATGCTTTATACTAGAATCTTTTGAAACCATCCATTCTTTAAAATTAGAAACATGAATATTCATCTGAAATAAAGGTTAATCTCACAACCTCAAATATATTGATAAAGGTTTTAGGAAATAATTATTTGTTATCATGCAATCTCTATTTCTAAAAGAAAAACTAAGGCATGCTTCAATAGTATGAAAATCTGCTTTTGAAATAGATATTTTGAACTAGATGTTTTTCTCTTAATTGAACATTTGTTTCCAGATGATCATATAAGTAAATAAATCTATTTAACTTTAATTAATTCTATTTCTATGCAATATGAATAAATAGAATTCTACTCAAGAAAAATGGGGGTAAAATTCTATGGCATGATTGGCGTTTTTATCATCCAAGTATCTATCATAATGGCATTCATCTGTTTTCCTACCTCTCTACTCATGAGTCACCTCATGTATTTTAAAAGTAATATTTAAACTTACTATTTTGGACATAAATGAAAGAAGAAAAAATATTTCGACTTGGCAACAGTAAGCAACCATTTGGAATTTAGAAGAATTTAAACTTTTAAATTATTCTTTTAAAATTTCCTTAAGTCAACATTATATGAAGATTAATGGTCTTTATATTTTCAAGAAGTTATTAGTTCTTTCTTAAGTATATTATGCTATAAACATTTTGATTCAATAGAAATATGTATTTTACTATTTATGATTCCTCAAAGGGTAAAGTATTTTTTATTGTTCTACAACTGTAAATAGAACAATTACGTTTCAATATTTTTATTCTAGAATCTAGAGATATTCATACTTTATGCTTTTTATCCCATTACAGAATAATTGAATTTCTATACTATATACAAATTTTAAAATGTATTTTTAATACAGTTTAAAATATAACATCACACTGAGTTAAATTTTCCAAAAAATAAAGCACATGGGATAGTGTGGGCAAGGGGTGTTTTAAATCTTTCTCTTCTAAAGATTAGCACATTCCGTTTGCATTGCTTTGCTACATAATTTAGCAAATACAAAGGCAGACTCAATATAACAGAGTAGAGCTTCACTAGGAGTTATCAGCACTGATTTTAATTCCAGCTCTATAAATGACATTATTATCGCAGGCCTACATTTCAAACTTTCTGTGCCTTAAAGAACTATATCTGGGTTAAGTGAATCTACTTCGCAAGACTGTTGGGAAGGAAAAATAAAAGAGTGCCTTTATAGAAAGATACTATACAAATTTAAGATACAATCTATCAGAACTTAATTTTCTTTATTTTACAATGTAGCTACATGACTACATCTCACATGCCAAAATGCCCCAAGATAGTTCATACAAATCCACTGAGAATATTACATTCAGAGAACTATAATTACTGGTTAGTAATTTAATTTTCCTAAGAGGCAAATACTGTATCACTCTCTGAGAAAAACAGTAACCAATTTTAACTGCAACTTGGACATTTTATAGACTGTTGCCTGCATTTTTCGAAAATGTAACTTCTTAAGCTGGTAAACTCTGCATCTTAAAGGATGATATTTATCACATTTGTTCATTACCTAAGACCTACAAAAGCAAAGGAATCCCTAAATATTCTAAATATTTAGCTGTATTTTTTTTCTATTAGAAGTATATATCATTATGGAAAAAACACATATTAAAATTATTGTATACCCTTAAGCATATATTGCATCAATATGAAAAATGTTTATTTCCTCTTGCAAATTTATTAAGTGAAGCCTAAAGCAATATAGCATGAGGAATAATTTTTAAAATACCTTGGAACTTCCTTTTTAACTGCATTCTTAAGTTCTTAAACATTTCTCATATCACTGAGTAAACTATTTTTCTTTAAAGTTCTGTGAATGTATTTAGCTTTATTTAGAGAATAAATAAATTTTGTGGAAGCAATATCTTCTCATGGAAGGGATGGAGTATTTTAACATCTGTCCTTTGCAATGTGTTTTGCATATATGTAAAGATAAGTGTAATTCAAGAGCTCTGATTTTATGAACTAGAAATAAATGTATGAAATTGGTAAGATAGCTTATTACAGTCCCCAGTTAGCAGATTTAATTTAAAAATAGTTTTCTTATATTCTGGGCTTCTTTATCATGCAGCTATTGACCTTTGGACTTTTAGATATTTTCAACATTTTTCATCCCATATGAGGTCTCAGACTAATATTAAATGTGTGTATGTATTAAGAAATGCATTTAATATTCAAGGTAGTACTTGTCTACTTCTACATACAATATTTTGTTGAAAAACATGTTACATGTTCTTATCAAGTTTGAAAGCAAGTTTGTCATTTAAAAATGGGAATAAATTCTTCATGTAAAATGCACTATTCTACAAAAATAATGTATAAATATCATCATGTTTAAACACGTGAAAGGTAAATCTCCAAGTAAGGGCACATCCTCGTTTGTCTATTCATTTGGGGCAGATTCTCATTCTAAAAGAAATAATAAAGCATTTGCGGAGATTTGCCTATACAAATCAAGACATGCCTGATTGCATTCTGAACAAGTCTCAGGAGATGTACGCCTACAGCATCCTCTATCAGGAAATGGAGGAAACTTTAACTTTAAATACTGGAAGTCAGTAAGGCCAGGCATTCCCCTGATGGACTGCTATTTGGGTATTTAGGATTTTGAAAATAAGATCTATGCCAGAGAGTTGATTAAAGGCAAAGGCTAGAGTCAGAATTGGGCTCAAACAGGAGTAAAGATTTACCCTGACATCTCTCAAAATTCTCTATATCTCTTCTCTGCTTAAGAGAGAAATTATGAATTATATCTTGATATTGTCTGTAATGTCATATCCTTAAAATATTTTAAAAAGGCAATACCAGGAAGTAACTAAATATTTCATGATACTTGCCAATATCTGTCAGTTATCTTTTTCGTCCATCATAAGCCAGCTCACCTTCACACACTTATCTCAAGACTGCACATGAAAAGTATATAAGATAAGCAAAGAAGGCAAAGAAATTCAAGGACAAAAATGAATCCTGTGGCTATTCCTTTCATAGTATCAGTTTCTTCAAATATAATATGTGCGAAGTTAATGGTATCAATTTTAAGTACTGACATTGATACCAAAGTTTGTGACAACATATAAAAATTACTTCTAAGCTATTACATGAATACAGATAGCCATAAAAACTAAGTGAAATGATTTAAAGTGAAGAGGCAAATAAATAAGGATTTTTATAGTCTTTATGTTTTAATATATAACAATTCTCATTTTGTGGGGACAGGAGTATGCAGATGTGTTATGTATGTATTTTTTATATCTTAAAGCTTTATGGTCTGAGGGTGCAAAGTCCTGAGGGTCCATTTTGCTCTCCAAATAAATTACAAATTCTATATCCTTCAATCTGTCCACAGCCTTACAGCCGCTGACATATCAATTTATCTTTCATATAGCTAAGAGGTACTACTCAGTGGTCATTGAACTTTTCCCCTTTTTTTCACTTCAGTTCATGTGGTTCCTGATGCCCAAGATTCTTTGTACCCCTTTTCCCATCTTGTTACATGAACTTTTTACCAGAGTTTTAAGATCTCTCTTAAATGTCATCTGGCAAACACCTACTTAATTAGCTATGGATCCCAACAAATAAACTGCTTGTAATAAATTCAGCCTAACAAAGCCTTTCAAAGACTTCTACAGTCTTTTAAACACGGACTAGAGATCTGCAACTCACAGAAATGCAATACTGTATTACTGGTTTTTGTTAATGATATGATCATTCTAATTACAAAGATAATAACTTAATCTTATATTTCTTCCAAGTGACCTACATATATATGTTTATTTTCTTTAAAATATTTCTATCTCCATTCACATAATACATGCTATTATTTGATATTATAGCGGCACTATTTAACTTACAAATATGTGTTTAACTTGCTAAGGATGCTGTCAATCAATACATAATTCACATAAGAATAAATCTTGATAACTTTCTGGAAAATATTTTTGCCATGTAACTTGAATCTATAAGTCAAAGCTGAAATTCTAAGATTAAATCCCAAGTAAGACTATAATATGTAAACTGTAGAGATATTACTGTTTTAAAATATGATGTTAATAAATAAGGTATAAATCTCATTGGAATTAAGTGATCTGCAGACAAGCCTTTTTTAAATAAGCCCTAGAAATACAAACTAACCATAATTTTTTAATAGCAGATATCTATTAAATGACTTCCATTAGACTTTTGAAACTTCAAAATAATGGTCTCTCTAGTTACGTCTGCTGCTACCAGAGTCATTAAAGTAAAAGGTAAAATTAGCAAGAATGTTTAGAAGTGTAAACCTATAAAACATACAGAAATTTTCTGATACATTTGTAGATATAAAAAAAGTCATCATTTACTGCATGGTGATCAGGAATATTTGGTAAGCACTCTATATAAATCCCTGTAATTAGGATTATTTGCATGTAGCGAAACTCCTGTTACAACGTCCATATTTTTCCTGTAGAAGCATTTCTTTGATCATGGATTCATCCTTTTCCTCCTCATGATGACATAGATTTTGAGATCTACTAACAGAACAAACTGTAAGAACTCACCCACACCCCAGAATATAAGCAGGAACTCGCCTGTTACGTAAATTGCTAAATGCCTATCAGAACATATCTGGTCTATCTGGTGAGCTCAATGAATATTTGTGCAACAAATAGTTTTTGATTATAAAAAAAGTTACTTAGTTTTTCTATTTACATCCTGATTTAATACATCCTTACCTTCCTACATATATCAACAATATGACTCAGAAATATTTTATCTTCTCTTTCAGCAGACAATACATCCCATCCCCAGGTTTCTGCACTCATTTACTTTGTTGTTGTTGTTGTTGTTGATTAAACCCTGAATAATTGGCAGCATGTTCTGTGCACTTCATCTAGAATTTAGTAGGCTGTGTCCCTGAGCCCTGAAACTGTGGATGCCCTGGGCTTAGAGCGATAGCACGCTAACCAAGCTTCTTCAGTGGGAATCCCAAAGCTGGCAGAGGGCCCTGAGAAAATGGAGGGCCCAGGACAACGCTTTGGAATACAGAAAGAGAAGGGAGCCTCTCTTCTGACCTCCTCCCAGACTCCACATAGCATAAGCACTCAACCAGGCAAAATGAGCTGTTTGACACCTGTCCCTTCAATTTTTTTAGCTAAATCCTTGAAAACTTTTGGTCAACATTTTTTTTTTCCCACAGCTCTAAATCAAATGTTTAAAACTTGAATATACTGACATTCATTTCAGCAAAACCAATCAATAAATGCTGTGATATAAAATGTTTTCTGGTTCAGCTAAAGTGATCAATATCAGAAAATATGAGAGCATACTTTTTTATAACAGAATGAAACAAATAGAATATCTCATCTATATTATATTTAATGGAACCAAGACAAAAAGTGGCTTTAACAAGATATGCATCTGTCCTTCAGCTTTACGAGCTCACTTCGGCTTTGAGACAGACAGTACACAGAAAAGGGAAACTGGCTAATAATTCAGGGTTCATGTCAAAGATATGGTACAAATTATTCAATCATTTTCATTTTACATTCAGGACAGGAGTAATATTTATTTCCTCTTTCTCCCATTAGATGTGAAACTCTTCCAATTATTAAATTCCTTAGCTGATTACGCAATTCCTCAGAGCCTTATTCCTACATGGGAAGACTAACTATTGCATAAATGTCAATTCCTTGAGAACAAATTGGTAAGATTTATGCAAGCTTAGACAAAATAACAATTGAGTATTTTAAACTTGAAATAGTGTTTTTAAATTTTATCTGAAAGAATAAACGGAAGAGGGCTTCCCTGGTGGCGCAGTGTTTAAGAATCCTCCTGCCAATGCAGGGGACACGGGTTCAAGCCCTGGTCTGGGAAGATCCCACATGCCGTGGAGCAACTACGCCTGTGCGCCACAACTACTGAGCCTGCGCTCTAGAGTCCGCGAGCCACACTACTGAGCCTGTGTGCCACAACTACTGAAGCCCGCACACCTAGAGCCCATGCTCTGCAGCAAGAGAAGCCACCGCAGTGAGAAGCCCGCACACTGCAACGAAGAGTAGCCCTCGCTCACTGCAACCAGAGAAAAGCCCGCAAGCGGCAACAAAGACCCAACACAGCCAAAAATAAAAAAATAAATAAAATAAATTAATTTAAAAAAAAGAATAAACAGAAGAAAGTATCCAAGAAAAATTTTGAGAAGGATCATGAATGAGAGGGCTTCTACATTAGATATTTAAATATCTCATTTTTTATAAACCTACAAAATGAGCAATAAATAATCTTAGAGATGATCCTAATATAGATGTGTACATGTGTGTTTGTGTGTGTATTTTTATCTGTTCATGTGCACTGTATAAGGGCAACGTGCAAAACAATGAGAAAAGCATAGTTTTGTTTTTCATAAGAAAATTAACTTCATTTGAAAAATCAAATTAGATTCTTACTTTATATTCATCACAATGAATTCCAGATGCATTAAAGAGTTAAATGAGAATTAAAACTACAGAAATGAAAATACAAGATGTGAATAATTTTAAGATTGGGAAGAAATTTATAAGCATAAGAGTAAAGGAGAAATAAATGGATTTATTGGATAACAATATAAATAATAAAATATGGGAAGTACTGAAAACTCTCGCTCAAAAAAAAGAAGAAATTTAAAGCATAGATAATATTCCATCTCAATAATAAAGAAAATAATATTTTGATGCCATTTTCAGCTACCCACCTTCCCTCTCATATGTACACATATGTGTATGTATGTATATATAGATATATATCTACATCTATCGATATTTAATCATATTAATGATTATTTAAAAACACAAAGTTAGGGCTTCCCTAGTGGCACAGTGGTTAAGAATCCGCCTGCCAATGCAGGGGACATGGGTTCGAGCCCTGGTCTGGGAAGATCCTACATGCCACGGAGCAACTAAGTCCGTGCGCCACAACTACTGAGCCTGCGCTCTAGAGCCGGCACTCCGTAACAAGGGAGGCCACTGCAATGAGAAGCCAGTGCACCGCAGCAAAGAGTAGCCCCCGCTCGCCTCAACTAGAGAAAAGCCCGGGTGCAGCAACAGAGACCCAGTGCAGCCAAAAATAAAAAAATAAATAAATTAAAAAAAAAAAAAAACACAAAAGAAACACAAAGTTAAATTGCTGAAAAGAATTTCAAAGAATAAAACTTTGTGAACAGCAAATTGCCAAAATTATGATGTGCTTGGTTTTTATTAATGGGTTTACTTTTAGTTCAAGTAAATTCCCCTCCTAATATGACACATGATTCTAATTAAATATTTATGTAAAATATATATATTACAAAACTTGAAATAGTATGAACTGTAAACAACACTAGAATAGTTAATAACTTATGTCCTATTGCTTTGATAGGCTATGATGCAATCACTGCAAAATTATTTTTGAAGTCTACTGATATGGAGAGATGTTAGAAATACAAATGGTTAAATGAAAAAAGTATGAAATACATTTGTGGTAAATTGGTTACATGTATATATACATATGCTATTGGCTTTCATGTAAACTATTTTGTATAAATAGGGCTCAGATCTCGCTCTTGCCCTCACTCTCATCACATCCCTCCCCTGCTCCCTCCCCCCCCCACACACATATCATTCTCTCACAAACACACATATATGATCATAACAAAACACTAAAATAAAAAAAATTCTTAATCTCCAATACAGGTAATTTTTATTCCCATTTTCAGAATTTTCTTCTCCAAATTGCCAATAGAAGGATATTTTTAAATACTCCTTTTTGAATGCAATCACATTAGGAAGAATATATGATGGAAGGTTATCTATGTAGTCACATTTGGTAAGCTAAAAAAGAAGAATATAAAAGGGAATTTGATGGAGGAGGGGTATGACCTCAAAACTGCATAGTCATTAAGTGCTAAGGAACAACAGACAAACCTGCTCTGATGAACAGCATAAAGTGCTGTAAGTAAATGCAGCATAAGAGAATCAAATAGCCCCAGTCACCACAGATTCAATCAAAAGCAGGGTAATGGAGCAGACACTGGGTCCACATGAAGGTTACCATAACTACAGTCTCCTTCAGGCGTACATCCTTGCATATGCATGATGTGCCCAACTGCCTAACACACTCATATGTGTGCACAGGCACAGCCTCCAGTTAAGAGTAATTACATATATGGAAAATAGGTGTGAAAGTAGACTAGCATTAAATAGTATTATATAGAGTAGTAGTAAATAATATGAAATAAGTTTAGACTAGACTAGTATTAAAAAGCTGAAAGGTGAGCTGGTAATATATAAAACAATCTGTCCTCAAGGGATGAGAGAAAATAAGAAATGAAATAAGTAGTTTGAGATTTACAACATATACAATTTGGATTGTAAGGAATTTTTAAAATACTGAAATTACCGTCAACAGATATTTGAAATCAAATTAACTTTTCCTAAAGTATATAATATTTGATAACCTAAAAGCTCTTTAATATACTCATCAAATCATTCCTAATATTAATAAAAGATTGTTTTAAGTTCTATATTAACTGGCTCAAATCAATCTGCCCTGTGGTATAAACCTGTAACAAACCTGTAACAGGCCAGTCTAGTTGCTGGCTCATCCTAGGTGCATTAGAATGAAGTACACATTGTGTTCAGAAGAGTGGTTGATGAAGGGCAAGAGATTGCTAAATTTATGAGAAAAAGAATATAGGCAGTTTCAAATGAAACTGTATACTTTTCCAAAGTTTCTTCATAAGTTAGCTATCTAAAACTAGAAACACCTAATTCCAAAGAAGAAATATGCATGATAAAATGTTAATTTTCTAGCTTGTCCTCCCCAAAACCTATTCGCCATAAGAACCACCAAAATACTGCTACTAATACTAATGAGTACTACCTCAAGCATCCTAATCTTTTACATGATTAAAAGAGCACAAGATAAAGTACTGAACATACATCAGTGACCATTAGGATCACCTACAGAGTTTTTAAAAATATTCATGTTGGGGTCCCAACTACAGAGATTCTGATTTCACTGGTTGAAAGGAGTGAATTGTTATTTTAGTGGTATGCACAGGTAAAATCATAGTGATTTCAGGATCTCTCAAGGTGATTCTGATGTTCAGACTGGGTCAACATTCATCGGGCCATGGAATCTGAAGGCCACTTTCTTGTAACTTGGGGCATTTTTTTAACCTTACTCAGACTTAGGCTTGTTGCTACAAAATAGGGATTTTAGTGGAATCTAACTGATAGAACTACTATGTGGAAGAAATGAAATCCCTTTTGTAAAGAAACTATTACAGTGTCCGGCATAAAACCAAGTACTCTGTGAATCTGTGTTTTTAGACCACACCACATACAGCTAAATAATGATACACAGCTAACCAGTGTCACAACTTATTTCTATACTAAATCCATTCTCAGTGTTTATTACCAGCCATAACAGCTATTTGCTTTAGTAAGAATAATGAGAAACCCTGGGGATTTCAAACTTCCACAAAAGGCCAACTCTACTAGGGATGCATGCTACAGGAAGCCTATCCAGGATGAATAAAGAGCTTTGACAATGGAAATGGTGAGGGAGACTTCATGGCTTGGGTTTTTGGAATGGAGGTGAGGAGTTGATGTGTGCAGCTTCCCAATGGCCAGCTACTCTTAGGCAATGTGTTGAGAAGATCAATGTCTTTGTTTGGCAGCATAACCCGTAAGGTTATCAATATTTGAGAGAAAATGTGTTCATCTTCTACTCTGGACTGAAATAACAAAGGGCTCCTAAACTAGATGAAGGTTTTTAAGTTTCCAGTAACAATCATAGTGGGAGTAAATAAAAGGGCAAAACTAGCGTTGAGAAGACCAGATCGTGTAGGTACAAAACAGGAGTGGGAAAAAAAAAAAAAAAAAATCCATACTCACCAACAAGGACACTTTTGGAGGGAAGGATTTCAAAGTAGAGGAGCAAGGCCAGGGATATAGTGATGCATAAGTAAAGAAAAGCTCAAAATTAAATAAAGAGGGGAATTTGTACTTGGCGAACTGAGCAGCCCCTTTGGTGCTCCCCAAATCAGGGACAATGTTGATCTGGAGGCTAAGCTGGGGCTAGGTGTATAATTTCATACCCATACTCATTTGTTCTCTGTTACATCCTTGTGTTCCAATCTATCACTGCTCTGCTCATTGAACTTGAAGGCAAATTCCAAGATGTGAGCCTTTATAAACAAAGGAGAACTTTGCCCTTTTATATAATCAGATGGTGTACCCACATTACCTTCTACAATGCGTCCTTGCCATCTGATTTATTTTCTTAATGGATTGAATTTCAGCAAATAAACTAACTTAAAATCCTAGCTCAGCAAATTGGTAAGGGCAATTATCACACCTATATGCTATTTTATAATGTAATAAGAAAAATATTTTCTCTTCAGTGGAAGATTTCTGGCAGCTCAGAAAAATTATCAGATAAATATAAGTGATTAGTTTGTTACTAACACCTACAGCTTAACTGTCCTTTAAAAGTGCATTATTTCTATCTGTGTGAGTGTAGTAATGCTTTTTGTACACCATTCTCAGCAGCAGAAAGAACATATACTCCCACCTTCCTCCTCTGACTGCCCTTTATTCTTAGCGGAGGGCCCTTATGAAAAACCCCTTCGTTCTCCAGGGTCACTACTTATTATTGTAAATACAGACAAAAAGGTCCTGTCATCCTATAAAACCTTTCAGTTTCTGAAAGCTAAAATTTAATTCCCTGTGCAAATTCAAATATAACTCAAGAATAGAACAGCTTCTCTATGTAGTTGATAGGATTATGACAAAAGGGTAGAAGAATTGATTTTCAACTGTAGTGAGAAATTAAGTTAACCTTAACCTTCACTCGGATATACATGCTGGTGTACCAGAAAAGATCATGTAGCTTCTTTCTAGTTATCAGAAAATTCAACCTACCAATATCCATTGCTAAGACACTGTGAAAATAGAGGGGGAAATAGGCTGTGCTTGAGAGAATTTTGATTCTCTGATACTCTGGATACAAGGGTTGATTTGCTATTTAAACAGATTCAGACTATAAAGAATCAGATGCAGATGATTTCAACTGGGTGGACTAAATGGATGCTTTTAAAATTAAAAGCAAACATATTTATAATGCCACTATTTATTAATTGTTTATATGTCTTATTTAAAAGATAATGCTGGGGCTTCCCTGGTGGCACAGTGGTTGAGAGTCTGCCTGCTAATGCGGGGGACACGGGTTCGAGCCCTGGTCTGGGAAGATCCCACATGCGGCAGAGCAACTAGGCCCGTGAGCCACAACTACTGAGCCTGCACGTCTGGAGCCTGTGCTCCGCAACAAGAGAGGCCGCGATAATGAGAGGCCCGCACACCGCCATGAAGAGTGGCCCCCACTTGCCGCAACTAGAGAAAGCCCTCGCACAGAAACGAAGACCCAACACAGCCAAAAATAAATAAATAAATAAATTTTTTAAAAAAAGATAATGCTAAAATGACACTATTTGAACTGTGGATATCTCTTTTCAGCATTATGGTTTACTATGTGCTCCAACTACAGAAGAAATTCATGGAACACTTTTTGAGGCATTGCTGGTCTCCCAAAGGGTTGAGGAAGTCTCTGAGGATACAATCATCCTCACTCTACCCTGCTTTCCCACACAGCAGGAGAGGAGTGGCTGAGAAATGGAGCATAAGCTTCTCAAAGAATGGCCAAGCACTCCCGAGGAAGAAGCGCTCCTTAATCTGTAAGAGGATGATTTTTAGTCTTGCAAGGATACTACTTTGCGAGGTATCAAGACTTCCTATGAATCTACGGTGATTACAGTTTGTGGTATTCAGGAAGAGACAACTATAGTGACAAACAGACCAGAATAGAGCCCAGAGAGAAACACACTCATGAATGCAATTGGACTGGATGACAGAATTTGCACTTCAGCTTCGTGGAGAAAGGGGACAAGTGGTTACCCACCCATGTGTTAAGGACTAAAATGACAGTCTTACTTCCCATCGTATGCAAGATATCAATTAAAGGGGGATTAAAGTCTTAATTTTGAAAAGCAAAATTGCAGAGTAACTATTAGAGAAAAATATCTTTCTAATAACTGAAACTTTTAAACAAGTCACAAAATAGCACTAACCATACAAAATTCAAATTTGACTATATTATAATTGAGAACTTAGGCTCATCACAGGAACCGTGAAGAAATTGAAAATGCAGCCACAAACTGGGAGAAAATATTTGTCACACAATTGTTTTGTGAGAGTTCTTTAATATTCAAGACATTAAAAATTCTTGTTATATACGCTGTTAATAAAACTAAAACACAATGCTATCTTTTTAAACTTTATGGATTTGTGTCCAGTAATGATCATTTCTGTGTGCCACATGGAGCATAATGCAGTATACCAACAACAACAAAAAATACACATTTCTCTGGAAGTTGAAAATTTTTAAGTTTTTTGAAAAATTTGTTTAGCCATATTCTTCATAGCTCTCGAGATAAGCAATACGCTGCCCCTCTTCTCAAGTAGTGCTGAAGGGGGAAATTGTCCAGTCACTGCCACAGCTGTTCCTTTTTTTAGCAGCCTGAGCTGCTTTGCTATCTGTAGGACTTAACGTTGGAATTTAGAGAGGGCTCAGCTGCCCATACAGCTCAGAGAATCAACCTATGTTGACCTCATTTTAGGCTAATGCTTTTTTGAATCTGACATGTCTATTTACACGCGGTGATATTCATTAAATGACCTGTCTAGATGAGGTTGGGTCAATATTATGCCTAACAATAAAATTGTGAGCACTGCAACATCTGACATATGAAGTTTATAACTTTAAGTGTGACCATTGCTCAAATGACAGCAACTTGGTATGATTATATATTTCTAAGATCATTTCCAAGTTATGTGAATTAATAACAGTGCCATTCTACCACCATATGCATATTCTAATTTATACTTAGTGGTTGGTAATTAACATTAAAAATGTTAAGAGTCTTTCTATTTCTAAATTTCATATCTTTAGGTCTTCATTTCCATACACATATCATATATTTGTAACTTGTTAAGTACCTTAATGGAAATAGCATAAATTGATAAACATAAATGAAGTTCTTAATCATTTAACATCCTGAACAAATTTACAGATAAATAGGTACATATTGATGTTATACTGATGCTACATTCAGTTGATCCACATTGTTGTTGCACTTTGGCGAATGAATAAATATCTCTGAAGGTTGTGAACTGTTCAAATACTGCAGGATTTAGAAAACGGTCAGCATAAAAAAGAGAAAACCAACATGGATAAATAAGCAGTATTAAAGAGAAATTTAATGTTAGTAATATTTTTGCTAATAATCATAATGGTTCACACTCTGCAGTTTACAAAGGGTATCTACATACGTTGATTAACAGAAAAGTTTAAATCCCAAGATATATCTCTAGAATTCTCTCATAGAAATGCCTCATTTTCTTCCTTCCAATCCTGCACATTTTTGTCACTGTCCAAACAATCTGCTCACCCGCTAATGAAATTTCTTACTCCCTAATAATGTGGTACTTCACCTAGTTCTTTTGCTTTTGTCCCCTCAATCCATTATTTTATTCAAACCCAATCCCCTCCTTTTCAACATCTTTATGTCTTCCTTGCTTTCAGGGTGGCATTTAAGGAATAACAACTCACAAGCCAAAACCTCATGAATGTAAATTCCGAGGTGTCACATAACACAATCATTCTCCAACTTCAGTGAAATAATGCGTTAAAACCACTTATTTATAGTGTATGTCTTTCAGATAGAAAACCCCCCACAGGCTCTCTATACAACCATGCATTCCCAAAAGTAAGATTTGGAAATTTAACAGTTCATGTCTGAATTTTATTTAGATATTTTACTTGAAATAAATAAAATTCCAAATACAATCATACACAAGGTGGCAACACAAAAATTGTTTCTATAAATCAATGATTACTTTGATAAAAAAATATTTAACACTAGTTATTATTAAAATAACTTTTAAAATTTAATTATCATGGTATGTGAACAAGGCCAAAAGAAAGTTAATAGACTTAAAATACTTATTAACAAATAATTTACTTGGGTTTATAGATTCTACTTGTTCTCATTTGCCATTGCAAAAAACAAAGTCCTAATTAAAAATCAAAGAAGGAATGATGACGCTTTGATAAGATGTTCATCAACAAGATTCATCACAAAAATGTGTTAATTTATACCCCAATGTAAAGCAGAGAGATATTAAAATACAATTACTGTTAATATTACAAAAAGTCAACAAGAAATTTATCTGGTTCTTTGAGTGTTAAGAAACCAGGGATGCCAAGTCTAGTTGTTAACATAGTACATGCCAGCCACTGTTCTGAATGTTTACAGATATCAACTCACAGTAATCTTAAGAAGTATAAATATTAATCTCACTTGCCAGATGAGGAAACCAAGGCACAGTGAGGTTAAAAAACTTGCCCCAAGTCATACAGCTCCTGAGTAACAAAGTTGGAATTCAAACCCAGAGAATTTATCTTCATTATCCATACTTAATTTTTATTCTAAACTGAAATAACTTTTCTTAGTTTAATATTTCTGTAGATAATCTTCTTGGCACAAAGTTTATGCTATTGTCATGTCAACATCAGGTATTCAGTAGATTAGGTAGACATGAGAAAAATTTAAATGTTCCATGTAAATTAAATTTATTAAATTTATCCAAAAGGCCACATATTGTGGAACAACCTATGTTTTTCTATTTTCATGTATGTGCATGAAAAAGATGCTAATTACTATACATGGGTTTAATTGCCTACAATTTAAATTACATCATTCTATTATTTTACTTGTCTATATTATTGAGCATGACAGGGATAATTCTCTTGACTATCAAACTGGTGATAAACTACACTAATATAAAATATTTGCGGCCTTTAACTTTATTTAATTTTCTCTCCTACTTTATAGCTTTTCAAACTTTATGATAATCCTGGAAGCTAGTGTATTTGGCAAAGTCCCTATTCTTCACCATATAAAACTGCAAATAAAAGATTGCTATTTCGTTCTATCCATGGACACTAGGGGACATAGAATACTGAGAAAAGGAAATCTTTATTTGAAACACAGGGAACCTGATATCAATAGACAGATGGATGAGACACATTGATTAATATGTATATGTCATTATTCTAAGAGCTTGACAAAAATCAACCCAAGATATTAAAAAAAAAAAAAAACTATTGGAACTTGGCTACAAGTGGTCCATTTTATGTGAGAGCCCATATCTTTGGGTTAAATTGATTCTATAGAAAGGTGTGCAAGGTTTATCTCAAGGCCTAGCATAGACTTGTCACACGATTTTATATATGCTCCAGATTGCATGTACCTTGTATTAAGAAATTCTGTCCTTAGTGATAAAAAGCCTTGCTCTCCATT
Source organism: Balaenoptera musculus (assembly GCF_009873245.2). Taxonomy (NCBI): domain Eukaryota; kingdom Metazoa; phylum Chordata; class Mammalia; order Artiodactyla; family Balaenopteridae; genus Balaenoptera; species Balaenoptera musculus. Next base: position 107,066,211 of record NC_045788.1, read on the forward strand.
CATGGTTCCGCATTTTTATGTCTTTTAGCAGCTCTATGTCTATTGGTACAAATAATAACATTTTCCAAGTTCTATTCCATGCAGTGGAGATACAGCATTGAACAAAACAGACCAACAAATCTTGCTGTCATGAAGCTTATATTTTACAGAAGTGATAGAGACTATCTGTGTGTATAAAATATAGAATATGTTAGATGGTGGTAAATGCAATAGAAAATAAACCTGGTAAGGAGGACAGGTGATGATGAAATGTGTCAGGAGGGGGTCTGGAAAAGGCTAACAGAGTGTACTTTTGAATAAGGCCCTGAAACATTTTTGGTGCAGTAAAAAACCTAAGTGGATAACAAATTATTAAGGGAACAAACAGCAAGAGCAGAGTGTTTGATGAAGAGATATCTGAGCTGTGTTCCTGGCATAGGAAAGAGGCCAGTGTTACCTGAGCAGAGATAGACGCTAGGAGGCATATCTGGAGATGAAGTAGAAATAGCCACATTGTGTATAACTTTATAGGCCTTTGGAAGGACTTTGGTTTTTTTTAAGTAAAACGGCAACCACTGGAGAGCTTGAGCCATGGAATTACCTGTTCTGACGTATTTTATCAGAAACATGCTGGCTGCAGTGTTGAAAATAAAAAATAAAAGGATAGAAATAAGGAGACCACTTATGAAGTTAGGGCAATACTCCAGGATAGAGATAATGACAATTTACTTTTTAGACTACAGAGTTAGAAGTTAAAAGTTGGCCCTTGGACTTTTCTTGAAAAAGATATGATAGTTTGGGGATTAATTAACACAGTGCTAAGTATGAAGAATTTAATAAGTATTTGTGGTACACCATTAGAAATTAGATTTTAAAAATCACTGAAAAATATTTTAAATATATATTTGTTTTCACAATGGAATTATTCTTTTTTGTTTAATCTTACTTTAAAATTATTTTATAAATCTAAAGACTAAGACTAAAATGCTTGTATAGTATTTAAGTTGTGGACCCTTGCCTGGTTTTGTACTTTTGTTTTGCTCACCATTAGCTAGTAGTTCTTGGCCTGTAATTGTAATCTCTTCCCTAGGAGACTTTACAATATGTTTGCTAAGAAACTTTACAGTATGTCTTTAAATACCTTATGAAATGAGATTATGAGATAAATTGGAAAAATAATTACTTTCTAAACACACCAAACAAAATCTTTGCCTTTACACTTCAGAGAACCCCACTAACTGGTGGACAATCTGTTCATTAAGGTCATCGTCCTGATTTATATTGACTCTGAGAGACCGTGCAGGAATTCTCCTGGCTGGTTAATATAGCTGAAATGAACAGATTGACTCTGCCATGCCCTATTCATTTTCCATGAAGAGATTCAGTTAAAAGGTGCATAGCTTATGATTCTTCATTTTACAGGGATGAAAGGTAGATCATGACCTAAATTTGATGCAATTTATCCTCACTTTAACTCATTGGGAATAATTAGTTCATTTTCTTCTTCATAATAACTGTAAGTCTAAAACTATTAAACTATTTCAATAAGAATAATCCAAAAATATCCATGGCAATTATACACATATTGTAAGTAATGGAGATGGGGGAAAAGTTTCCCATATGCATTCACAGTGCAAAGAGGCTCTCTGATAGCACCAAATCCTTTTGGGTAATTTCCATTCTTCATTCATATTTTCATATCCCTGAACATAAAGCATGCTTAGTAAAGCAACTGAAGGTTAAAAAAAAAAAAATCCATATTCAGATCAAGAGTTTGTATATTTTTAACTGGTTCATGGTATATATTAATTTGACCAGAAAACTAAATTTAAAGGCCAGTGGCTATGCAGCTAAGATCACGGTGCAAAAGAGAAGATAAGCTAGTTCCCAGGGTGAAGATCATGAGAGAGCTCTTTCCAAAAACTCTTCTTCTGACACAGAGAGAAATTGCACTCCTTTTCTTCCTTTGAAGTGAGGTATAACTATGTGATTTGCTTTGGCTGAAGAAACATGGGTAGGAGTGATGTGAGTTTCTTCTTGTCCGTAGCTGTAGAACCTCTCCTGCTTCACCATCTCCCTTCCTTTACTGGGATGACAGGGGAAGCGTGGAAACACATGTTGAAGTGGGATCTCAGGAGCCTGGATCCCTGAATGGTGAAAATGAACAGATTCTTCTTCTAACCCATGTTGGGCAATCAGCTTGATCACAAACAAACCTCCACTAAGTTAACCCACTGAGATTTGGGGGTTGTTAATAGATTTGGGGGTTGCCCTGTTGTAGCTGTACAGCAGAGCAAGAAATCTTATTACCTACCAAAGGAAGAAGCTGGTAACAGGACTAGAGAAAGTAGCTATATTGAGATGTGAAAATGTGCTAAATTGCCCAAAACACAAGAGACTATAAGGCCAAGGGGAGTTCCAGATAATTGTTTTATCTAAAGACAGTTTAAACTGTTTTTATTAGCATGTCTCCTTCTATCTATATTTCTAGAGAATATGTTGGAATAAAAAAGGGTTGGAAGTCGATTACTGCTGTCATTAAAATCTTGTAGATAAAAGTATAGTGCTATGTTTGAAATATGATATGTAATAGGGTTTACTTTTGAGAAACAAGTAAGAGGTTTCGGTGGAAGCATATCAGTAGTCTCCACAAAGCATTTTTTCCAGTATGAAACTACCACTATTACTGCTACTACTACTCAAATAGAATAGAACAAAGATTTTTACAATGCTTCCTATATGCCACACCCTGTTTAAGCACTTTACATGTGTTAAATATTTAATTCTCACAAATAGTATCCTACCAGTAAGGTACTGTTCTTATCCCATTTTAGAGATTTCAGTAAACTGAGGCACTAACAATTTAACAGGCTTGCCCAGTGTTATACAGGTAATAACTGGCAGAACTGAGATTTAGAACTGAGATTTAAACCCGAGCATTCTGGCTCCAGAGTCTGTGCTTTGAAAACTGTAATCCACTGCTCAGTAAAGATTAGTAGTTCATTTCTTTCCATGTACTAAATAAAATAACTAGTTCTTATATTAAATCCAGGGTTTTGCAGAAGATGAAGCCAGATAGAGGAAAATGACAGACTGAATACTATGGAATCCATGTATCTAGTCCCTGATGAAATTTACCTTCATTGTCAAGAAGTCAAGGATGAAGGACCTGGATTAGACATCCTGGGCTTTATATAAGTTTGTTCCAGCAAGGACCAGGGTGCTCCCAAGAGCAGAGTCTCTGGGTTCCACACCCCTAAGGAGTGAGAACAGCTAATTTAGATAAGCAAAGTTTATAATCAGCTAATTAAAAGCAAGACTGTGAATCCTGCCAGGTTAAAGACAAGCTGTGATATTCTGCCAAGCAGCTGAGAAGCAGCAGCAATTTTAAAAGGACATACGACCCAGACAAACTGTTTGGTTCTAAGTCCAAACTACCTAAATAACTTTCTAATCACTTGGTGTGTGAATTTTAGTAAGTTACTTGACCTTTTTAAGCCACCAAAACCTCAAGATAATAATGCTACCTCGGGATCGATGTGGAATTAATTGAGATAATGTTTGCAAAACACTTGGAACATTTCCAGGCATGTTTCTAGATATGACAGGGTTTATAAGGACAGTGTTAAATGGGTACTTGAGAATACAGCTGTGCTTTAAATGCTTATTCTAACATGTACTACCAATTTATGTATTTAGGTTCAGTTTGGAACGTTATTTGTCCTTTAACTTCCATTTCCCCCATAACCTTCTTACCTTCCCCTTGATTTACTAAAGCCATATTAAAGAAACTATGTTGGCTATGCCTTTAGAATCTTCTTACAGAAAAAGTTATTGTTTCCTAATAAAGAATTTAATTTGTATTAACTTGTATTAACATTACTAACTATATATTTTCTAGTTTTTAACATCTCAAAGATTAGTGAATTCCAGTTGTATGGGATAAGGTTAATCGCGCTTTAAATGCTGTATAAAAATATATATACAGTAATTCATATATAATTTAATGTATGTAAGTTATGTAATTATTATGTAACGTTATGCATGACCCAACAAAACCTGGTAGAGTGCAAGCCTTTTAAGAACATATGTGTGGCTTTCTAAGGACTGAGCCCACATTTTTAAACTGATGGCTGTCTGGTTCCTGAATCTTAACTATAACCCTGATTTATGGAATCTCATCATTAGGCAATTACATATTTGTGACCATCTGCTAACAGCCCTCCTTATCTACTGGTATTGAACTCCAGCCTGAATCTAAACCTGTCATCTGTTCTGTACAGCCGCATTTCACTGTCCTCTTTCATTTCCAGATACCTCTTCACCCAGTCTTGTACTTCCTACATTCCTCCCATCAATCCACAGGTAAATGTTTCTCCCTTCTCACAAGGTAATTTATCTTTGAAAAAAAATCCCTTATAATGTCATAAATGTAATTACCTCTCATTTCAGAGAAAAAATTGAGCCCCAAAATTATCTCACTTTTTTGCTAAAATTATCAAATCCCATAAAAATGGACACAATTCCTCATTAGTTAACATCGGATATCATAGCCTGACTTACATTTCTACTTTTACTGATTATTCTATAATGTGACTTTTTGCATGCTCTCCTTAAGCTTCTTTGTAGCTTTTCTGCATGATAACCTATAACTCTCATAAATAAAATATACATATAGTAAATACATATATATGATTTGGTCTACAAAGAAAAACTCACAGCATTAAAGACAAAATAAGTCAATAAAAATCTACAGCTATATAAGCTGGTAAAACACAAATACTCTGAGATAAGAAGCTAGCAGGTGCCAACTATATAATGTAGTTATGCACAAGTAAATATTGATCAATGCAAAGAAATAACTCAAAACTCAAAATATGATGTTTAGATGAAACTCCTCATAAACTTGAATAGTCTTGTCTCAAATGTTGTGTTTGAGGATATGACTTTTGCTAATTCAAGAAAATACCAGGGGGCTTCTCTGGTGGCGCAGTGGTTGAGAATCTGCCTGACAATGCAGGGGACACGGGTTCGAGCCCTGGTCTGGGAAGATCCCACATGCCGCAGAGCAACTAGGCCTGTGAGCCACAACTACTGAGCCTGCGTATCTGGAGCTTGTGCTCCGCAACAAGAGAGGCCGCGATAGTGAGAGGCCCGCACACCGCGATGAAGAGTGGCCCCCGCTCGCCGCAACTAGAGAAAGCCCTCGCACAGAAACCAAGACCCAACACAGCCAAAAATAAATTAAAAAAAAAAAAAAATAGTAAATATATATTAAAAAAAAAACAAAAAACAAAATACAAGGGATGTTGTCTCTACTCAAAGGAGAAAATAGATGTTATGTGTGTGTGTATGTGTGTGTTTGTCATTGTTAAAATGTGTATATAGACACAACAGTTTCATTATTCCTTCTCAAGGATATTTTTAATTTATTAGAGGACTTTTAAGGGAGTAAAGTTTTAAAAGACCAATAGCACCGCCAATATTATTTCAGAAGGCTTAGCAGCAGGGTTGATTCTGTGTCCTGTCCCACATATTCCAACCAGACAGAAAAATCTCAGCTTGCACAACTGGATGCCCACGATGGATATGATACCTTTCCTTGTAATGAGCTCGGTATGCTGAACTCAAACTTGCCCCATTACTTCCACTTCTCCTACCATTTCTCAGTTTCCCTCAGCTTCCTAAATGTAGATGAAAGAAACCACAACTATTCTGCCTTTCAAATCATTAAATACTATAGATTACCATTAGACAAAACAACTAAAGCCAAGGGAATATGAATGCATTGCTCAAAGTGATGTTACTAGATTATATTCTAGTACTCAGTATATTCCATCACATCAGGCTGTCTCCTCCAGGATGGCAAGATTAACGTGAAGAATAAAATACCCTTATAAAGACAAAATAATTTTTGAAGTTCATCGTTCATTTTTGACAAATTGTATTTACCAGTTATTACTGATAAGATACCCCAAATTTTTGTCCTTATGATTGAAATCATTAGCATAGTAAAATATGCCAATAACTGCAACTATAATTTGCTTTTTACGTAATAAAATAAGCATTGAAAAATTAGGAAGAAAAATACCTTGTTAGATATTAAAATTTTGTTTAACACGATATTTTTGCACAGTGACCTATGGATTATAAATCCCTAAATCCAAATGCCCAACGGGTTTTGGAAAATAAAGTGTGAACAATTCATTAATATCACAAACAAAAAAAACTCTAAAAGAACACTGTAGAGGATCACTGAGTCTTGCCTATATTTTCTTACCATTTTGAGTGTTCTTTGTCATTTTCAAAAGCAGCACCTTTCCACTCTTGAGAAAAGTTTCTGTAAACCATTACTAGGAATACATAAGAAGTATAAAAATCTATTTCATGACACTGCAGATAAAGTGTGTTGGTGCAGTTTTCCCTGCTGGGGACAGAATGCAACAAATGAAAAAACAGCTGAAAACAATGGCATGACTCACTGAGAAATTCTGACTCTATCGGCTGAATTAACAGTAACCAAAATTTACTCCATCCTGAGAATTATGAAAATAAATTTATCCTGCTCTTTCTGATAAGGTAGAAAGTGGTCAACATAGAAAAAAGTTCCCATCTATTTTAACATTTTATATGAATGCATAATCATATAAATAAAGAAAAACCTTTTAGTTGTCTACTTCAAGATTAAGAACACTAATAATTCTATATTTGAATATTATATAATATACATTAATTTTGAATATGTACATTTATTTAATATATCCATAAACATTACTTTTTTACAATTGTGCAACTGAGATTCAAATTTTCTTATTATTCTAAAACCATACTAAAAGTTCAACAAAACTTTGAAAAAAAGTTATTACAGAAAAATGGAAAAATTAATAATAATACCAGGAATACTTAGCCAGTACTTGTACGTGCCAAGTACTGTTTTAAGTGTTTTACCCTGTTAATTTCGTGTAATAATTACAACAATACAAGGGGCATGTGCTGCTGAAATGCCCATTTTATGGATGAAGAAACTGAGGAAGTGAGGTCTAGACTAGCTTAAAGGTCACATAGCTCATAAGTGGTAGAGCTGGAATTTGAACCCAGGCACACTTGTTTAAGAGTTAATGTTTCTATTTGGTTTAAAAAGCATAAGTTCATATTTTCTCACTGAAGTATATGTATATGTAAATTCTTAGAGAAAAAAGGTTCTCAGATTTTAAAACCTAAATGTTATAGTGGAAGGAATGCAATAAATGTTCTCTGTTCCTACAAACTTTATCTGCCTATATGGTTTTCAAAATCATAAAAATTAGAGCTAGGATGAACCACATAGTTTAGTCCCTTCTCTTGTGATATTTAGAATCTTAGTCCAGGCAGAATATCAGGGTGTGCATGTGTTTGCGTGCGCACGCATGTGTGTGTCTGTTTATCTAGATCAATAGATCAATCGATATATCTAGTTTTAAGCCAATGGATCCATACAGTTAGATATATTGCAGAGCCAATCCAAAGTTACTTTGTAAAAAGTTGCTGTAAAAATGTTGTCCAAAAACCATACTTCCATAAGTGCTCATTAGATTGAAAAAAAAAAAAAAAGGCTAGAGTTTTTGCTCTATTATATCCATTTTTTAGAAGTCAAAATTAACACATAGACAACTTAAGCTGCTAAAGTTTCCCCAGCTAGTAAGCGGTTAAGCTGAGATTCAAACTAAGGTCTATCAGATTCCCATATTCATTGGCCTGGAAAATATATTACTATTAAGATAAAAGAACAATCTAGGGTTCAAGGACAATCAAATAGGCTCTTTGTGGGGAGAGACATGTTTCTCCTGTTTATGACTATTTCTGGAATTTGAGGAAAGTAGATAAAAGAGTTTTTTCTGCTTCATGGAGGTAAGCTAAGAGAAAATAAAATCTGATGTTCTGTTCCAAAAAAATAAAATAAATAAAATCATACCAAATATCTTCTAATACTAAAATTATAAGTTTTAATATAAATGCCTCAAAATCAATCTGTAAAATTATTTCTATCACTAATGACTGCTTTGCATTTAAATCATGGCAGCTTAAACCTACAAATACTAAATCATTTCAAAGTTCATTGGTAAAACACTGGAAACTCAGAAAGTTGTGTTAATTAGTATTTATATTCTGGTATCATCTAAATATCAAGGTTTATAATAAATCACCAGGATAGAAAATACATATTTGTAAAATTATTCAAACACCAGAAAACTGCTAAGTCAAAATTTGTTTTACATTATTAAACTACAAGAACCACCTGAATATTCAGTGAAAAGATGTTGTTATATTTGATAATAAAAATAAGCATGTAAGTATTTGTGCTTTACTTTATCCACTAAATGCATTCTTCTAAATCACTGTGGATCTGGAAAAAAAATATTTTTGACAATAATACAAATAGCCCTGAGAGAGTGAAAAAATGTACAAATTCTCATAAAATAAAGTTGTTTATAATTGTTAAATTAAAAAATATATTTTCTCAGTTTTAGAAATTAAGAATTCCCAGGAGATCATTTCTTTGAGCACATAGATTGAAAGAAATCCACTTCATTGATTTTAATTTGTTATCTTAATGATCTGTCATACCCTCAGGAAAACAGAACCAAAACAATTCCAAAGACATCCTGGGTAGATTAGATTAATTATTTATACTTCCATGTTATGATACCCCAATATAATCCACAGCTGGGTTATGAAGGGAAGATATATTTATATTTTTTCTTAATTGCTATTGTTACTTAATTGTGGGAAGTATCTTATTTGCATAAAATTTTAAATATAAAAGATGTGGCCTATTACAATAGCAACATGTTAATGTTGCTACAATGCAAACTGAACCTCACAATTCATATGATACAAAATGTCAAAAGGTGATGTATTTGGAATGTATTTTTATATGTTTATGAATTTGTGCTTAAAAACAAGAGCAGGTTCAGAATGTGGTAGCCTACTTAAATGTAAATTGCACTTTTGTGGTAATTATTTATCCAAATGTATGTTGAAAATTAGTTGACTTATTTTTTTAAGTTAGTTGTGTCATTACTAAATAATATGCTCTAATTTTTTTTCTTTTACATGAAGATATATTATAAAGTGAAATATTATTCATCCTAAGATATATCACCTTGAAACTTTATTCTAAAGTACCCATCAATTTGCAGCGTAATTCCAATGATCATTATGTGTGTCTCCACTGAACAGGATTTTTAAGGCAGTCCCACTGTTAATAGGAATATTCCAGTTATTTAGTAGAATTCAACAGAATGGAAGGATCTGTGGATATTTCCTTCAGTCACAATACATTAATTCAGAATAAACATACTACTTGCCAAACAACAGGTTAAAAGAAAAATTTGCACTAAATCATTTAAAAGGAATATCATCACTTTTCAAAAGTGTCATTATGGTATAATACAAAGTGGCATGCTTAGTTATGTAAGTTACTGATATTCTCTGAAATATTGAGACTATTACTGGTAAGGTATTTAAAGTGACTAACATGGAACCTGGTATATAGTAGTCAATTAATTTCTTTATCTGTGAAATATGTATGAAAACATTTCTCAAAGAGATATTATGAGTATCCTTCAAAGATATTTTGAAACTAGAAAATATTACATAAATTAATGAGATTTATTATCTTTTAAGTGGTTTAACACAGGTCAGTGAATGATGAGGATTCAGGGACCAAATACTTTGGATTTTTAAAAAAATGTGACCTGTTTCAGCATAAGAGTTCTAGGAATAGAGATATTTACATGTTCTCACATTCCTTCCATCTCTCTATCTACCTATCTATCTTGCTTCCTTAAAACACAGTAATTTCTGAGAGCCAAGGGCATTTTCTACTTCTCTTAAAACCTTCATTGAATTTAGTCATTACCCTTTGTTGAAATTTTAATGGCATAAAATATATTTTGATATATCTAAATTAAATATTACTTATCATTACTTGTGAAAATCATAATAAACTTTTACACATCAATAATGTTACATATAAGAATTCATGTAAATTGAGTGACACTTTCTATTGGTAATTTAAGGTGAATAAAAGATAAGATAAAGTCTGCTTATGAAAACAATAGATTTCAAGAGTCCATAATTTTAAATACGCTGTAATATTAGGACTAAAATAATTTTCATTCACATACTCCATATGACCAATTATTTTATACAGGGACAATCTCTTTATCTTGACAACTTTGTAGAAGTACTGCATAATTAATCACTATGTTGTATCTAACTTCATCAATATTAGATTGAATAAATTTACATGTTACTTAGGAACTGACCTTAATTAGAAACATTGGACATTCCACTAAAAACATTGGTTGAAGACTTCTTTGCTTCTACATTTGCAAATTTTCCTGGATTTAAGCAATATATCACTGTGACAATCAGATTATTTTTTTAAATAATGGTAAGGTTACAGTAAAATTGTAGAGAAAACAATGCTATTTAGAAGTTTAAGATAAACTATGCTTTAAATATATCTTAGGAGATATATATCAAAATTATTTTTCTAGTAGTGCTGCATTGTAAATGGGGGACTAAATCCCCATTATGGGGTCTTTAAGGATCACTGGAACACAGATGTAGAAATCACACTTGAAGAAGCATATGAAATTAAAGGATTTATTTTATTCACAGGTTCTAGAAGAGGGAGGTGTGGCACGCCATACAGGGGAACAGATGGGAGGAGTTCCAAGTATCCTTATAAGCGTTTGGGGTAGAATACACAGCAAAAGGAATGAGGGGATTTCACTGGAGTGTTTGAATGTCACTAGTTCACTATCAGAGGAGAACAAGAAGGGGAACTTGTGGCAGGTATCAGCCTTACCACACTGGTCTCCTTGGTCACCTGAGTGAGATGCTTAGCCTGTTTCTGGGGATGTTGAGGCATCGGGAAAATATGAAGTTTTAAAATTTTACAAGTGTCAATTTGATCTGTATTCAACAAATAATCTTGACCACAGCAAAAGCACAGTTCTAGGGACATAATATGCCTATATGGTGACAAAGAGAAGCCTGAAAGCAGAATTAGAACAAACGTGTCATAAAATAAATCAGACTTGTTTTCAGATGGGTATATAACGGGTTTAGTATATATTTGCACATTCTTTCACCTTTGCGTTCAAATTGCTTTCACTAGATAATCAAAGTCAGAGAAAAAATGAACAAAGTTCGTAAATTAGGTTCTCAAGGAGGAACTATGTGTACAATTCTTGTAATGACAAGACCAAGCAATATTCTGATATATGGATTAAATCATTGGAAGGTAGCAACAAAATATTCCTCTGTAAACTAGCTGGTAAAGAATTAAGATTTATAATGGAGTGTTTCCCCAGTAATTAATTAGAGTTAGAGTGACATATTACAAGTATGGGTGTATATATATATATCTACACACAAGCTTTGTAACAATCAGGTGTTTTCAATGTTCTAGCCAAATTACATGAAGTGTGGAATTACAAGTAACTGAGAAAAGTAGAGAAGAGTTGGAAGATAAAAATACATTATCATACTTTGTGTAGAGATTTCTTAATTGGTCTGGGGGAAATTTCTAGCACCAGCATTTTTTTTTCCTTAAAACTCCTCAGGTAACAAGAATGAATATGATGGTCAAGAACTATTTGCATTAAGAAGTCATAAGAACTGAGCATTGGTAGGTGAAATAGGTGATTTCTAGTGTGGATTCAATATGCATCAAACTATTACCCTAACGTGACACAAAGGTTTCAGAATATTTTTTATGAATATAGTAGATTATAGGAAAGAAAGGGGAAATTATAAAGTGATATAATAATTTTTCCTTAAATATGTAAATGCCTAAATACAGGAAATAAAATGGAGAAGATAAATAAAATGAAAAACAAATGTTATATGGTTTAGAGGGTGCAAACAATCAACATTAAATGGAAAATTCCAAAGAGAATTTAAAGATTATTGTGTAAGCAAGATTCACAGTTTATTCTTTTACCTTGGCTATGCTGAAGAGGACCGCCATTTCTAGAAAAAATAAGGTAAAAGTCTCTATTTCCCAAATGCTCTGTTGAGCTACCCTAACTTAATCTTCCTTGGACCTAAGCATTGACCTGGTGTACTGGCCCCATGCCAGATCCAATTGCAACTACTGGCAATACACAGCACTTGAGGGTACATATATTTTGATATGTCAATAAGAAAATGAACACAAACCCTAAAAAGGAGAGGATGATTAGAGCTGGAATCACATGTAAATTAAAGAGACCATATCTGCTAGTAGTTAAATTTATTTTTAAACTTCAATATCTGATATGTATACTCTGGAAAATCACAATTGATTTTGGGGAAGGAATTGCATAGGAAATGAATTATATGTACTAATAATTTCTATCCCATCAGTAAATAAGTAAATAGACATTATAAAATGGTTTCCTTTAAAATTCTGCTTTTATTTCTTATAGTAATAGAAGTTCTTTCTACTGTACCTTCATGAGGAAGCGCTGGATTAGTCTAAACATGTTCATTTATCTAGTTTATAGATATTCAGATCTTTTGGTGGTCTAACCCCAAACTTGACTCACAAGAAGGTTGGAAGAGGAATTTGCTGGTATATACCTATGGCCTGTAAGTAATCTATCTTAATAATACCATTCACCTGCTGAGTAGTCATGAGGTTTATCAGACTAACTTAAGGTCTTTAAGATACAAATTAAACTTAGCCAAATTGTATACTCTACTATCTCTTATCACTAAGTTTGTTAGAGATCTTAAAATATGCAGATATTTTAAGGAAAACCATTAAATATTTGTCACATTGCAGAATCTAAATACATTCATATATATATATATTTTTTAAATATTTATTTATTTATTTTTGGCTGCGTCAGGTCTTAGTTTTGGCACGCAGGATCTTTTGTTGTGGCACGCAGGCTTTTCATTGTGGAGCACAGGCTTCTCTCTAGTTGTGGCATGTGGGCTCCAGAGCATGCGGGCTCAGTAGTTGCGGCACACGGGCTTAGGTGCCCCGCAGCATGTGAGATCTTAGTTCCCCTACCAGGGACTGAACTCATGTCCCCTGCATTGGAAGGAGGATTCTTAACCACTGGACCACCAGGGAAGTCTCCATTCATATATTTTTAAACCAAGAACTAAATATAACTTCTGAATCTCCTAATAATTATCTCCTTTGTATAAGTGAACCTGACTGCAAACTTTATCCCATGTTGTAGGGTCAATGATGGGAGGACATGAAATTGAAAATGTTGTATTATAAATGGCCCATGTTCCTGGGACAGTTGAACTCTCAAAAAGCATCTTATTTGGTGTCAAAAGTTCTGCAGTCTAGTTTCAGCTTTGCTACTCATAGGGCTGTGAAAACATAGGCAGATTTTTAAATTTAAAATTCAGTGGCATTATTAATCAGGAAGAAAAATATGAATTAGCTCTGTTCAACAGAACTTTCTGCAATAATGGAAAATTTCTGTATCTTTACTGTACCACTATAACCACTAGCCATGTGTGGTTCTTGAGGACCCAAAATTGGGTAAGTATGATTGAGGAACTAAATTTTTAATGCAATTAATTTTAAATAATTAAATATAAACAAATAGTCACAGGCAGCTAGTGGATACCATACTGGACATTGCAAATATACATAGTATTTGACCACATATATTGGGAAGAGTAAAAACAAAAAATCATGGATAGTTATCATAAATGTGTAAGTTTTGAATGAGTCTCTAAAAACAAATGTATTTCATAAATAGGGATGTCCCTATAGAATTGTATGGCTTAAATCAATCCTTAAAGATATAGGGAATCCAGGTTGATGCTTGACCTAAATGAAAACTCAGCATAAAGTTAATTAAAAGTATCAATTTGCAGAAGAAAATAAAAGTCACAGTATGGAAGTGTTGAAACTAAGGAATTTTTAAAGGAAGAATTATGATTCAATTTTCTCCATGGAAGAAAAGACAGACTCTTCAATAAGTGGTGCTGGGAAAACTGGACAGCTACATGTAAAACAATGAAATTAGAAAACTCCCTAACACCATACACAAAAATAAACTCAAAATGGATTAAAGACCTAAATGTAAGGCCAGACACTGTAAAACTCGGAGAGGAATACATAGGAAGAACACTCTTTGACATAAATCACAGCAAGATCTTTTTTGACCCACTTCCTAGAGTACTGGAAATAAAAACAAAAATAAACAAATGGGACCTAATGAAACGTAAAAGCTTTTGCACAGCAAAGGAAACCATAAACAAAATGAAAAGACAATGCTCAAAATGGGAGAAAATATTTGCAAACGAATCAATGGACAAAGGATTAATCTCCAAAACATATAAACAGCTCATGCAGCTCAATATTAAAAAAAAACAAACAACCCAATCAAAACATGGGCAGAAGACCTAAACAGACATTTCTCCGAAGATGACATACAGATGGCCAAGAGGCACATGAAAAGCTGCTCAACATCATTAATTATTAGAGAAATGCAAATCAAAACTACAATGAGGTATCACTTCACACTGGTCAGAATGGGCATCATTATAAAATCTACAAACAACAAATGCCAGAGAGGGTGTGGAGAAAAGGAAAGCCTCTTGAACTGTTGGTGGGAATGTAAATTGATACAGCCACTATGGAGAACAGTATGGAGGTTCCTTAAAAAACTAAAAATAGAATTACCATATGACCCAGCAATCCCACTACTGGGCATATACACAGAGAAAACCATAATTCAAAAAAGACACATGCACCCCAATGTTCAATGCAGCACTATTTACAATAGCCAGGTCATGGAAGCAACCTAAATACCCATTGACAGATGAATGGATAAAGAAGATGTGGTACATATATACAATGGAATATTACTTGGTCATAAAAAGGAATGAAATTGGGTCCTTCGTAGAGACGTGGATGGACCTAGACACTGTCATACAGAGTGAAGTAAGTCAGAAAGAGAAAAGCAAATATCATATATTAACGCATATATGTGGAATCTAGAAAAATGGTTCAGATGAACCGGTTTGCAAGGCAGAAATAGAGACACATATGTAGAGAACAAAAGTATGGACACCAAGGGGGGAAAGCAGGGGGTGGGGTGGTGGTGGGATGAATTGGGATATTGGGATTGATATATATATATACACTAATATGTATAAAATAGATAACTAATAAGAACCTGTTGTTTAAAAATAAAGTAAAATTCAAAAAAATATTTTAAAAAATTTTCTCCATGTAAAATTATAAGTAAATTGTTGAATATATATGGAATTCAGGACTTTTTAAAACTGAGTTGACTATAAGCCCCCTTCTTTCCTAGCTGTTTCCCTGTCAGAAGTCAATATCATATGATGGGGAGACAATCATACAATGTTATTCTTCATTTGGGGTTGAAATTTGGCCTATGGGCCATTTATGAGAGCACATTTTCCAAGAACTCCATATAACCTTACAACTGATTTCACACAAACTATGTAGCTTTCTAATTCAAGATGGAATTATTAGGACCATAACTCCAACAAAATTAACCTGGTTTCTATTTTTAAAAATCCCCTAGTAGGTCTATTACATTGGAGCATACTGTTATTCAAAGGAGGTTTAATAAATATAAATATATTTTAGTATATATGTTTTCTATACACTAGAAGAATAAAGGCTGGTTTTCCCTCTATTATGCTTGGAAAATGGATTGCTCATGCTGAATGCTAATAATTACATATTTCTTAATAGTTAAAGGTTAACAATTCATATCATTTAGAGTTCATCATGGATCTACTAAAAATTGTCTTTAAAAATAATGTTCTCTGAATCTTCTTATTTATTGCATAATGAAATCATAATATTCTTGACAGATACTTACTATCCAAATAACATGCAATGCATGCACATACTATATAGCTATTTGCATAATGAAATTAGTTTCTAAACTCTTGATCCAGGTGCATTTCCTCTACACTAGAGAAAATAAATTAACAGAATAACTGACAGAAATAAAATTCCTCAACCAAAAATACCAACAAACCAAAAAGATAAAGTTATATATATATAATAAACAAAAATGCTCTAACATCTACTTATTTTTTGTGTTCATTGTATTTGTCTTAGAAATGATGCAAATTTGTAATAATATGTCACAATGTCTCATATTTGACAGGTTATAAATTTAAGAAAGGCTACAGATTAAGAAAATCATAGTAATTTTCTTAATTTTAACTATGTATGCCACGTACAGTTAATACAAAAATAGATACTTTAATGGAAATGAAAATAGTAGCATATTTTATAACATAAAAGACCTAAGCTAAAAATTTTTAAAAGGCAGTATATTTTTTAAAAATACACGAACAACTTTGTAACAGAAAACATTTTCTTATTTTAAAATTTTAAAATTTCAATTCCTGAACTACCTAATTTCTGATTTTTTTCCATTGCACTTATAATCTTAAAATATACTGTATTGTTTCCTTTTCTTTTTAACATCTTTATTGGAGTATAATTGCTTTACATTGGTGTGTTAGTTTCTGCTTTATAACAAAGTGAATCAGCTATACATATACGTATATCCCCTTATTTCCTTCCTCTTGCGTCTCCCTCCCACCCTCCCTATCCAACCCCTCTAGGTGGTCACAAAGCACCAAGCTGATCTCTCTGTGCTATGTGGCTGCTTCCCACTAGCTATTTATTTTATATTTGGTAGTATATACAAGTCCATGCCACTCTCTCACTTTGTCCCAGCTGACCCTTCCCTCTTCCCGTGTCCTCAAGTCCATTCCCTAAGTCTACGTCTTTATTCTTGTCTTGCCCCAGGTTCTTCAGAACCTTTTTATTTTTTTAGATTCCAATATATGTGTTAGTATGTGGTATTTATTTTTCTCTTTCTGACTTACTTCACTCTGTATGACAGACTCTAGGTCCATCCACCTCACTACAAATAACTCAATTTCGTTTCTTTTTATGGCTGAGTAATATTCCATTGTATATATGTGCAACATCTTCTTTATCCATTCATCTGACACTTAGGTTGCTTCCATGTCCTGGCTATTGTAAATAGTGCTGCAATGAACATTGTGGTACATGACTCTTTTGAATTATGGTTTTCTCAGGATATATGCCCAGTAGTGTGATTGCTGGGTGGTATGGTAGTTCTATTTTGAGTTTTTTAAGGAACCTCCATACTGTTCTTCATAGTGGCCATATCAATTTACATTCCCACCGACAGTGCAAGAGGGTTCCCTTTTCTCCACACCCTCTCCAGCATTTACTGTTTCTAGATTTTTTGATGATGGCCATTCTGACTGGTGTGAGGTGATACCTCATTGTAGTTCTGATTTGCGTTTCTCTAATGATCAGTGATGTTGAGCATCCTTTCATGTGTTTGTTGGCAACCTGTATATCTTCTTTGGAGGAATGTCTGTTTAGGTCTTCTGTCCATTTTTGGATTGGGTTGTTTGTTTTTTTGATATTGAGCTGGATGAGCTGCTTGTATATTTTGGAGATTAATCTTTTGTCAGTTGCTTCATTTGCAAATATTTTCTCCCATCTAAGAGTTGTCTTTTCATCTTGTTTATGGTTTCCTTTCCTGTGCAAAAGCTTTTAAGTTTCATTAGGTCTCGTTTGTTTATTTTTGTTTTTATTTCCATTTCTCTAGGAGATGGGTCACAAAGGATCTTGCTGTGATTTATGCCATAGAGTGTTCTGCCTATGTTTTCCTCTAAGAGTTTTATAGTGTCTGGCCTTACATTTAGGTCTTTAATCCATTTTACTTTAATCCATTTAGGTCTTTAATCCAGTTTACTTTTGTGTATGGTGTTAGGGAGTGTTCTAATTTCATTGTTTTACATGTAGCTGTCCAGTTTTCCCAGCACCACTTACTGAAGAGGCTGCCTTTTCTCCATTGTATATTCTTGCCTGCTTTATCAAAAATAAGGTGACCATATGTGCGTGGGTTTATCTGTATTGTTTCTTTATTTTTTTCTCCCAGACTCTACCCACTAGAAATGTGAGATTTGTCACTGTTTAATTTGTGACTGTATTCCCACCTCCTAAAATAGTTTAACACATAGTAAGGAGGAAATAAATAGTTTTGAATTAAAAAAAATTAATTACTATCCATACTAATTCTACCTATTAAATGTTAAGGAGAAAAACTGCCTATAAATAAATTCTTAAAACTCTTTTCAACAGTGGAGCTATCCAAATGCAGTGACTATACATACAAAATACATAGTATTGAATGCTACTCGTAAGGTCATCACACTATTCTTATATATGTTTAAATAATAGCCTATGATAATATATAATTGTTATTACTATGAAATTAATTATTTTCCCTGCAATTGTCTAGGAAATAAAGAAACATAGAAAGATACTGCAAATATTATACAATTCTTTTAAAATAAAAAGAATGACACTTTACTTATGGGTTAATTTTGGATTTAAGAATAAAAGAGTTTTAAATTGGGGGCAATATAAAATGTTTTTTATTCAAAATTCATTTTTATTTATTACAATTAGAGCTAAATAAATATACACTAAAAGTGTTCATGCCATGATTTTTATTCAAGATGCATATGTGCTACATAGAGTAATAGTTTGCAATCATGAAAGTAATCTTATTTCTTTATTTTCACAATGCCTCAAGTCATTATGAAATAAATCAGTTTCAAAAACTGAAATAATTCACTAATTTTCTTCCCACTTCAGATTAAATAAAATTAATATTTTCTCTCTCTATGTAAATATTGTTATATAATATTTTATTCCTGAAACAAAAGTATCAGACTAATGATGAAAGTCAGGATGTACAAAAATAAAGAGATGAACTCATGTACAGAACCAACTGCAAGTGTCAACTTCCCATTATTCTGAGCCTTTCACAAATTTTTTTTTAAGTTTTAAGGTTTTTTTTTTTTTTATTCCTGCCGAAGTATGATGTAATTGGATAAGAATGATACAATATCTCACAAAGAAAAAGACGTTTAAGGAAGGATGAAAATATTAGCCCCTGAACTGGTCATTTTATTTTGGCTAAGGTATCTCTCCCTTCAGAATTTTGAAGATTTTTACAGAAATTTTCTTTTACAAAATGGTTTGCAAAAATGCACTTCACTTTTCTTTAATGCTATAGTTTTCTTTATTAATCCAATGCAGTGTTTCTTTCACTTATTTTAAGTCTCTTAAGTAAGCTATGGAATATTGGCAAGGAATAGATGAATCACAGAAGTAGTTGTTTACGTAAAGTGACTTAAGAGTTCCCAAGCATTTAAGATGGTGCACATCTTCCCTTTCCTCTGAATTTCTTTTTTTTTTTTTTTACTTTGTCACATCCATTACAGTGTCACCTACATGAACTTTTTTTAAATATGCAAACTCACATGAAATGCTAGACTGCCATTTCTTCATTAATGCAAATTGGTTTATCATGCTGCTTTCCTTCTAACTAATGTCTTTAGGTCTGCTACTCTGAGGCAGATTTCACAACAAAATGGAACTACAGGCCTATTCCTCTACTTAACATGTACCTATAGAATTTGGACATTCTTAAAATGCCCATTAACCAAGATCGTTTAATGTTTCCCTCAGCTTGACTAGAATTTATACCTGACCTCCCCTCAACCCCCTTTTTTTTTTTTTTAGAAATTTTCTTTAGTTCTTTCTCTGCTCCTTTGAGATACACGTAAATGTCTTTAAAAACCTCTTGTCAGTTTTACTATCCAGGAATATCTTTTCAAGGTCCTGGGATCCATACTCTGAAATGTAGTCATTTAGGAAAATAGCATGCATATCCCCATTCTCTGTTGCAGGTTAGGAGCTTAACTTTCCTAGGTACCAATTAGCAAATACAGATGGCCTAATCACAGAGAAAAATATTTACAAGCTAAGGAAATAACTCGCTCTGCTCCACACATCCCATTGATCAGCTTTCTTCCATAATATTCTCCAGTATTTTATACTAGCTCATCCCGGCCCACCCTTAAAAACCTTCCACCAGTTGTGTCAGTCGAGTTTAGACTTAGTCTGTCCTTGAGGACAGACCCCTATTGAAAAAGCTTTGAGTAAAATCTTCCTTAATTAACTTTGTTCTGTTCAATTTTTGCTTTGAAAGCATCTGTTAAACATAAGATCTAAATGCAATAATCACCTGTAACTTTGGATAACATTATGTGACATTTGAACATCCATGGGGCAAGACCCAAGACTGTCAGAAGGAATGAACCTAAATAAACAAATAAAACTAAGCAGAAGGGCAGAATACACACACACACACACACACACACACACACACACATATATATAGAGAGAGAGGACTTTTAAGATTTGGGAGATTTTTAACACAAGTAAGTGATATTCAATACTACCTACACCAATAAAAGTAATAATAAAATAGAAGTGTTTAAATATAAATTTTATGACCATCCATTGAAATGAGGAAATATCCTCAGTCAAAAAAAAAATTACTGATCATTATAAACTATTCAAGAAGTTTCCTTGCTTTGCTTTTTAAACTATAAGGACAGATAAAGGCACTATTTCTTAATTTTTATTTTAGTAGCGATAGCACTCTGAAGCTATTGACAAAGCAATAAATAAGGTCCAACAATACAATGTCAGTTAAGTGGCCCAGAAGTTGTTTGGTTTTTTGTGTGTTTTTTTCCTATTAAGGAGGAAAGAGCCATGGGAATCTTAGTTTATACTGATGGACTAAATTCAGATGAATTCAATAAACATTTGTTGATTATGAAAGATGTGTCAGACACTGCTAAGTGCTGAGATAATGAATAAAGCATCACTCTTTGTCCTCAAAGACACAAAACACTCTCATTGGTTGATAGTCGCATGAAAAGATTGTGTTGTTTTATTGTGGTAAATGCAATTTAGATATCCATTAGATGATAAAGGAGAACACTTAGCCCAATCTGAGGTTTAATGGAAATTTTCTAAGAGGGTAACTCCTCCAAAAAGCTAAATCTGGATAAAAATGAACAAGTTAGCCAAATGATGCAGCTGGAGAGAGCTTTAACATTACATCAAGTTATTTTTTCTTGAGTGACTAGGCGGTACTATCAAATGAGATTAGGCAAGGATTGAAAAAAGTAGATGGAAATTGATGCGTTTCAGAAAGCTGTGGAAACTCCATGTGGCTATCTCCAGCTATAAATGCATGTATGGATATAAAGTCGGGAAACAGGCCTGGATTGAAGATGTGGAGTTGGGAATTATCAGAGCCATTCATGGCTCATGCATAAAACTTGAAAAAAGATGACATAGCCCAGAGAAAGACAAGAATAATGAATTTGAGAGAGAACTGTGGGCAATCCTAACATTTAAGTGATAGGCAGAGCAGGAGCCCACAAATGAAAAGTACACAGAGTAAATAGTATAACAATTCCAGAGAGTAAAGGAGTTCTGGAAAGTTGTACCTGGCAAATAGTATACAATGAAGAGGTCCCGTAAATCGAATGAATGTTCTCACTGGATTTGGCAATACTGAGTCATTGTTGAATTTCAATTTAGTTGCTTAATTGGAGTGATGAATACCAAAACAAATTGCAATGTGTTGGTGAGTCAATTAAATCTGAGAGATTAGAGATGGTGAATAGAGTTAGAGTGTATATAGCTAATAAAAGGCTTTTTATTTGAAGAGGGATATGGAAAGGGGAGACAGAAAACTTTTTACACATAGGATGAGAAAAATGCCTAAGAGTTCTCTAGAAATCGGGGACATATTGATGGAATAAAGTCCCTGTTGACAAGGCAAGGGATAAGGTCAAGTATAAATGTGTAAATATTGACCTTGATCAAGGGAAGAAGCACCTCCTCTCTTGTGAATGAGATAAGAAAATAAAGATAAGTTGGAGATAAATGAAGATATCAATACATTTGAAAGGAGGAAGTATAACACTACATTAGTTTACGTTAAATGATGTTAATTACATTTTTGAATTTGTTGGTATGCCAGGAGTAAGAAAAGCATGGGTGGGTAGGAGGCCTAAGGATACAAGTAATGGGTGATATAGTCAGATAGGGGAATGCAAGAGCTGTCCAAAAACAGGTAAAATTACTGATGAATAGTACTGAAGACTAAATAACACAAATTTCCTCTAAATCATTTATTGCCTTCTCTCTTGTCCTTTGCATAGCTTATGTCAGGTATGGGCATCCTTGAGTTAGTATCTCATGATCATATTCTTTGTGTGCTAAGGCTGAGGCCCTGTTCTCAGGTGTGAGCCTCCCCACATTTTCCTGTCTCTCCATCTCCTGCAGACCTCTCTCCTTGTGCCTCTTGGTACTGTCACCACCCACTCTTGTTTGATGTTCTGTTTCCCTCAAGACCAGCATGAATATGTGATCATTTCTTCCTCAGTATTTCAATTTCTTCCTCAGTATTTCCTTCGCTGTTTTTTCCAAAGACAGTAAATAAGTCCTCTTTTAAATTTTCAGTTTCACTAGTATTGACTACGGAAAAACAAGCAGTACATAAAAAAGTTATACCTTACACACTGTCAAAATGACAGTAAGTGATTTGTAATTACTGATGACCAGGAAGGAATTATGAATGGAAACTATGTAGCATTTTTCCCTCTGCCTTTATTACTTTGAGGACAGACCTCATGAAAAGAACCCCTTCCTTCTGTTCTCTCATTTATTGAAATTGAGGCCTGAAGACATAATCAAGACAGAACAACAGGTGCTTCCTTGTTTCAAGTGGGTCATTTGCATCTTGAAGTATCTCTGGATTCTAGGTGATGACTTTTCCAAGGGGTTTAAGCTTCTTCCTGGAAAGATCACTTTTGGAATTTGCTTCACAGTGTGTTTCACTAGAATTGCCTATATTACACAGAATATTTGTCAAGTGATTATGCCCAGCTGAGATTTCCAGAGATGCAGGCCCATCTATCTTCTACAGCTATGTGCCTGCCCTAGGGAACCTCTTGGCATAAATACATAAAGTCTAAGAAAAAAATTAATTTAACCCTTCAAAAGAATGACAGTGAAGTCCAAAAAGTAAAACAATGAAACAGAATATTGCGGAGAAAAAGTAGTCTGCTGTAGATGAAAATCCATTACTCTGACAGAGTCTAATAAGTTTTAGATTTTAAGCAACAAAAAGTTTAAACCTACACACTGCTATATATACGATAGATAACCAACAAGGACCTACTGTATAGTACAGGGAACTCACCGATATTCTGTGATAACCTATATGAGAAAAGAAACGAAAAAAGAATGGATATATGTATACATGAATATATGTATATGTATAACTGAATCACTTTGCTGTACACCTGAAACACAACATTGTAAATTAACTATACTCCAATAAAATTAAAATATAAAAAAAGCATGAGTATATAGTACATACTCATTTATTAAAAAATAAAAAATACACTGATTTTTAATATATGAATTTTAAATTAATATTTTATAGACTCCAGTGAGTGTGTGTTGATTGTGTATCTTGCATAAGTGTGTACAAAATTTTGAGAGAATTAACAGCTGAAGAGTTTAAAATCACAATGCTTGAAGAATTTACAATATATTGAAGAAAAGAGAAAAAATATATGTAAGGCAAAAAAAGCAAAAGTTCTAAATAAAAGGGTGGTATTGTGCAGGGAAGAGAGTTTTAAGAAAATACTTTAGCAAAAGGGACTGGCAATTCAGCTGATGCAAAGTTTGTAAACAAATTTCAATATAGGAGACATAGGAAACAAGGTTGGGACGAGAAAGGTATTTTCTGAAACCTTGGCGAGCCTCATGACGCTTCATCATAACAGGGTGAAATCAACTGCCATTTCAGAAACCCATAAATGAAAATTCCCCAAAGAGTATCGAAAATAAAATAACCATTAACTGCATATATAGGGGGAAAATACACAGTGACATAGATATCTCCTGTAGGTATTTAAAACCTCAAATTTTATTCTAGGCCTACTTACTTATAAAATTAATGGTAAATGACTAACTTAGGTTTGGAAAAAAATATTACTTGATAAAAATACCCTAATCCTTATTAACACCCTGTAAACAGTTTTTTAGTGAAAAACAATTCATTAGTGACATTATGTTTGTCATTTTTAATCAACTGTAATGCCATGTTAAAATCTGACAAATATACTTCAGATAGATTAAAAAAAATAAAAAACCCTAAGGGTTTTTGTGGCATTCCAGCCTAGAGTACCTACTGTTTTTTACACTAATCCATAATTGATGGCTCATGACATTGCCATTTTCAAGCCATTAATTACACAATAACAATGTTAATTGTGTTTTAATTAAGTCAGCCATATTCAAGCTTGGAATATTTTAGCTTTCTTTTAGAGAAAGATGGTATTTCCTAGGGTTATTTTCATTTATATCTATTTTTTAAATCATCCTTTACTGTCTTTGAAATATTGAGAATGAATGTTGACCATCGTATTTAAATAGAGAAACATAAAGTTTACATATTATCAGCTAATTGCTACTGAAATCAATCATACTGCACCACATACCATAACATAATTCCTAAGGCAAGGACACAATTTTTGTGTTGATGATTATTTCTAGAAGTTTGTCACAGTCAAATTTGTTCAACTCTGCTGCTAATTTAGACTCATAAGAGTATAAATTATTTATTAGTAATTAGTAAATATATGAAAGCTAACTTAACGTTGATATCATGGGAGCTTGAAGTTTATTATTCTAATTTTCTTGTTTTTAAAGTAGTGCCCCCAAGAAGTCAAAAAAATAATCCCTCTCTGTAAGAACATGTGTATGTTTATACAAAGCCAGTGGTTTGTCAATTACTTGGATCCTATCACTAATGGAGAAAGTCATGAATGTGTTAATGATGTGGTTCAATTAATAGGATCATCTAGCTCTGACCCATATCCAGCAAACACTCTGCTCTAAGATGCATACAAGAGGGACCAGATGAGAAGGAGTGATCTATTTCAGCAACACTTGTCATCACCATGAGCTTACAGGTCTTGAACTATGGGTCACTAACATTATATCAATGTGAAAAGAAAAGCCTTATGATTGAGATTAAGAAGAAAGCAGACACTGTGAGGATAACAAGCACACAATCATTACCATATACAGAAAAATCAACTACTCAACCCTAAAGTTGTGCATTAATAATCTTTTAAATTGGCCTAATAAAGTTGTGGGGCATTTATTATCCTAGATTTTTACAAATGAGGAAAGTGAAGGTCAGAAAGATTCAATCACCTGTTCAAGTTCATGCAGCTGGTAAATGCTTACCTTGGATCTTGAACCTAGCCCTATTTGACTTTGGAGACCATGCCCATTCTATTCCTCCTCCTAGGAGGGAGGAATAACAAACCAGGATGACAGGCAGTGAGAAGCAGGTAATATACTCAGGTCTATGCTCCCAGCTCATACTGGCTTTATAAATAATAGATATGCATTAAAAATATTAATGAACTTTTTGCTTTTAATGTCCTGACATAATTCAGACCTTAGAAGAGTATTATTGAGGAAACAGTAATAGTTCTAATTAGCAATTCATCTGCTGCTCTTGAGGGTCATTTTAAAATTCTGCTTATTAACTTATAGCATTTCCCTTCTCAGATTGACTGTCATTTCCAGGAATAAGTTAAGGTAGATCAGACCTTGTACGGTAGCAAGTAGGACGTTATTAAAAGGAGCATTCAAGTAGTTAAAGAAGTAGAAATTTATCAGAAGTAAATTGGCTATTAAATCATCATTGGCTGTTCTCTCATTTGAAATTTTAAGCATTCCAGGTGGATATAAATGAAATAATATTTAAGACTTCATTAAGAGTTTGGAGAATGTTTAAGAATAGTAAAAGGGCCTGTATAAAATATTTCAGTGTGGTTATGGTAGGCCCCATTATATGAATAACCTACGCATGAACATTTCTATATATGAACTAAAATCCAGATTCCCCTAATCCTTTCCCTTTAACATAGTGAATGGTCACAGAAAAAAGGACTGAATGCTTCTTATGTGCCAGGCACTATATTAACTGACATAGACATTGTTATCCTGATTTCACATATCAGGGAACTGAGTCTTGCAGAGGTTAAGGAACGTGTCCAAGGTCACACAGTTAATAGGTGGGAGAGCAGTCTTTAAACACCAACCTTTCTGACACCGGATCTGTTGCTCACTGAACTATCTAAGCCAATTAACGACAATAAGCACTACCCAGTTATGTCTAAATTCAACAATGAAAGAGCCAATTCATCATATTGTAACCAGGTTATTCACAGAACCACAGAGTTCTTGAACCATGTTTGGGCTTGTTAATTGCACTTCTAGGTCCAGACTCTATCTCTGAAGATAGTGTGTAACCAAGACCTAATTTGTCCAGTGTCCTGAGTAGGCAAGGGAAGGGTGACCAGACTACCTACTACTACTCATCATTCAGCTGAACACATAAACCCTCCTCATTTACCCACACCTGCCCCGAGGGTGCCTGTCTCCTGTCTACCTCCACACCAACCTTCACCACAACCCACACTTCCGTCGCATCAACTCCGGTACAGGGCTTCCCTGTGCTCCTCCATTACTCACTCCTCACATTCCCCACAACTTCATCCCCTGATGAGCTGGGCTTTCGATCCTAACTGCAGAGGAATGTCAGAGAGAGGATTTCTCAGAGCTCAGTTCCAAAATCCTTGTGGATCCTACCATAGCTACTAATTATGTATTCCATATGCCTGCTTTATCCGGCAAAAATAATAAGATCACACAAACATACCACTAAGACTATTCTCTATCAATATCAGGATTAATTATTTAGTTGAGAAGATTCTAAAGTGGAAAGGAAATTACCTTAGTGGGGAGACTAAATTTTATTTTTCTTTCATGCTATCACCTTGCATAATCTATGACTATTGAAACTCAGAGAGACTTGAGAGAAACTTACAATGAAGTTAACTTTTAGTTACATAATATCAATATCATAAATTTTAAAAATACTAAATATACTTCTCCTCCTCTCCCTCTCTACTGTCATTTCCATGGTGGTACAGACTGGAAAACGGCTGGCCTCACATTAAATCCTGATAAGTAGGAAAGTCTAATGGCACTAAAAAATAAATTAAAATAATTTAAAAATATTAAAATAAGTTGCTTTATATTGAGAAAGATATAACACAAAACATTTTAGGATATAACTTGAATATTCAATATCAAGACTATATACTATTGTTTTGCCTTACATTTTCCTGATTTTTGTTAATACTTATGCTCTAAAAGGAATGATGCTGTTCTCTTACTCTAAGAATGTCAGTGTTATTTTGGTGGACCTCTTTTCTCTATGCTATCCTCTTCACACCCACTACAAGATATAGTGGCAAGTACTAGGTCACAGGCATATAATATTCTTTATTTCCTTTAATCCTATCAATAATTCCAAGAGGAAGATATTATTAACTCATTTTCAGTTAAATTGCCCAAAATCAGTTAGACATGAGCCTGTTTTCAACCTGAATTTTCTTTATCTGCTATAAATTACCGAGGCATCAGAGTCAAACCTCTTGGCATCTTTTTTGTTTCTCATTTAGTGAAAGAGAGATTGATTGGCACTGTGCCTGAAACAAAGTAATCAGTTAGTAAATGAATGAACAAATTCATAGTGTTTTTTTTTTCAGGAGATAGAGGAGACAGCAAGAGATTGGGAAACCAAGGAACAGAGTGAAGTTCAGGCTGGAGGAGAAGGTATCACAGCCAATTGAAACAAAGATTTTGTACAAGGTTTATCTCTATGTAAAAGGTTGGGTGAGCAATCCAATTCAGAAATTTAAAATTCAAGAAGTTATTAAATTACAAATATAAGTACATATATGTATAATAAAATTATACAGATATATGCATAATATATTTTCTGAGCTTTTTAAATTATTGCAACATATTGGGTTTTTTTTCTTTTTAATTTTTGGAGACTATTATAGCTACAAATGGGCATATATGGCTTCAAGAGACCCTAATGTTAATATTGTTAATATTTGATGTATATAGACTGTTCAAGAGAGCCTAATGCTATTAATATTGTTTTTTTATGAAAAGATCTATCTGCATACAAAAAAATAAAACAGAGTATAAGTTTTTGCAATAGAAACCTTTAAAAATAAAGTGCTTCATATAGAAAAGTGCAGAATTTAATTAATATTTCACCTACTAAAATGTAGTAAGGATGTCATAATTATAGGTCAATTTTATACAAGGGGAAAATTGCATTATAGTCACATTTCCTGCTACTTTTTGGTAATTCAGCTATACAAAAGGATATAAAGAATTCTGAAACACTGAAGAATCTTCAGTGCTTTATGATTTTGGTCACAAAGTTTACTTATACCATGTATTTTAGCTCAAGTTTACAGGTCTTAAACTCCAAAAAATAATTTCATTCTTTCCCCAGAATTTTCAAATAAGAGGCAACTTCCTGGAATTTTATGCTTAAATATACCAATTCTGTTGTCTGTGTGATACACACTGGGCAGCATATATAAAGTTGGCCATTGGTTTTCAGTGAATGTTGATAAGAAAGGATGACAGGGTCTATGATATTTGAGTATCTGTAATAAGAGGTATGTTATCATTCTATGTTTCAAGAATTTTCACCAAGAACCCTTTTGCCACCTATCAATAACTTTGAAATCAGAAACTTTGTGGAGAGGCTGTAAAGGGATGCTTTTTAATCAATGAACATTGTTAAGAACTTAGAATTTAATAGGAGACTTTGTATTTAGGAATCTAAAACTCACCATTTTCTTAAGATATCTGCTGTAATGGAATTTCTTCCCTCTCCTGTTCCATTTCAGTTCATTTCAGTCATCAGTGAAGCACTAAATGGGAAGTAGAAACCACAACTTGGCTGCTATTTATGTGTTTTAGTAATGTTGAGATAAATTGAAAGTTGGGGGCACTTTCAAAGAATACCAATACATATTTTATCTCAAAATACTTCAAAATGCTTTTATACGCATAGGTATATTAGTATAAGGTAAAGATAACAAATTATGGGGTGTAAAAGCTTACATCTGAACCCTGGCTATACATACTTGGCTGTATCATCTTTAACAAGTTAACTTTTCTAAGATTATGCATCTTATCCGTAAAATCAGAAGAATTAAATACAATAAAGCAGGGGAAGTTATAATTATATATGCATTTTAAGGTACGCTAAATATTAGTTATTATCACTATTGTGATATAAGTTATGAATAAATTTGAAACTAATTTCTTAAACCATGTGGCCTCTTGATAAAGAAAACTGAAATTTGAAAAGAAAATGTTAGTTTTCATAAAAACAATTACTTCTGGAAAATCTCATATATATTTGAATTTTATCTGATTTGCATTCTATTCTCTTTTACCACAGATATTACAATGAGAAAGACATTTTATAAATGTATGAAATATTATTTCATACCTATGTGATTTGAAACGCTCAGAAGGAAGTCAGACTCCTTTAAGAAGTTGGTCTGGAATTGAAACATATAAATCTGCCAGAGTGATCTGATGTCCCAAAGAAGTTCCTCATGCTACATTATGTAGCTATAATAAAGGCTGGTTAGAGAAGAACGTAGAATAGAAAGACTCAGTGATGCCCTGAATAATTATAACAGTATACTTCTAGAAACTCCTAGAATATTAGGAGAGAATCACTTTGGATATATATAAGTAGAAACCAAATGGTACCAGGTTTGTTGCTTTCTTCGTGAATTTGAAAGAGACAGATCATGGTTGATGGGACATTTTGGCAAACCATTCAAATAACAGGCTTTGAGATCTTTCCTCCTCCTTTGCCCTCCTGTTATACCCCTCCGCTCCACCTATGTCTCCACCAAGATAATTATGTAAATAACTAGTACTCATAGCTCAAAGCAAATGAGTGTATCTCCAAACTGAACAAAATAGAAAAGCCTTTGAATTTCCAACAGTGCCAACATTTTTAGATAAAGCATGATTTTTGATCTATTTAAAATCTTTTGTGGATTTATAATTTGCATTATAATATATGATTTCTAATCAATAATTTTTAATTTGAAGGATTCTCCTCTTTGTTTGCCCTTCTCTTCCCATTTTCAGCACTACATGTGTTTCAGGTAAAGGACTGGCAATTATAAAGGTATCAGATTAAGAAATGAGGGTGATGTGTCTCTCTCTTGCTTCTGTTCAGATCAAAGGTGGACAAAGGAAGGAAAAAAGAAAGAACAGAGCTGGTAGAAATGAAGTCTGCCCCAACTACTCCTCTTGGAGTCTTATCTATTTGAGTAGACCTCCTAGTAAAAACAGGATAATAAGGAATTAATTGGATCATTAGTCACACTTAATTGTCCCTTTTCTCCTCTTCATAAAACTATTCTTGCCCAAATTGTTTTCCTCTCAATAGCATAAGGGAAGCCCTGATTGAGATGAAACTATTATACAACAACCTTGAATATCCTCATCAATGAGTAATTGTTTCTTTCTCAGTGTTTCTTAGACCAGGTATTGATTACAGACAATCACCTACTCTTACTGCAATGTTTAAGTAAATAAGAATCGTTTTAAAGTGGTCATCTTTTCTCAAAGTGTTTAATATACTTCAAATTAAAGACAGTATCAAAAATTATACAGTCATGTAAAACAATATCTTACAAACAATAAAATACAATTTCACACCAATGCTGTATATAAAAGTATATTTGCTATGCTTATTGATTATACACAGTGTTATGGTGTTATAGAATAAATGTCTGTATCGCCCCAAAATTCATATGTTGAAATCCTAACCCCCAGTGTGATGGTATTAGGAGGTGGAACTTTCAGGAAGTGATTAGGTCTTGAGGGTGGAGCCCACATGAATGGGATCAGTACTCTTACAAAAATGACTCCAGAAAGCTTTCTCCCACTCTCATTCCATCAAGTGAGGATACAATGAGAAAACAGGTTCTGGTTCTCACCAGAACCCCACCATGCTGGCACCTTGATCTCAGATATCCCGTCTCCAGAACTGTGACAAATAATTTCCGTTGTTTATAATCCACCTGGTCTATGGTGTTCTATGAGAGCAGCCTGAACTAATACTCATGGTGAACAAATACACCAAAATTGTACATAAGATCACCACTCTACTGTACCACAAATATTTATTTGAAAATAATATGCTAACTATGATAAGCAATTAACTAAGAATCTTTTCTCCTTGTTTCTTTAGAAATCAAAAGATTTGGAGCCTTTATTATCCCATCAGCAATGTACAATGGTTCCAATTTTGCCATATCCTCATCAGCACTTATTATTTTCTCTTGTATTTTTAAAAAATAGTCATCTTAATGGCTATTAAGTGTTATGTCGTGGTTTTGATTCACATTTTCCTAACAATTAATGATGTTGAGCATCTTTTTATGTGTTGTTTAGCCATTTGTAGATCTTTTTTCTTCTGTTTATTACCAACTTATAAAATAGTCACATATACTCACTGTTATTTTTTGCAAAACTCTTTCAACCTCTCTACCTCAACTTTCAACACACGTCCCTGTATCCCAGGGTCTTTTTATTTAGGAATCATAATATTATCTTGTGTTGTTGCCACTAAAAATTCTCAGCTAATGCTCTGCTCTTGTATAATGGGACAGTGATAGCATGGTCAAATCATATCTTCCTTGTGACAATCAGTTGTTAACTTA
Organism: Balaenoptera musculus; assembly: GCF_009873245.2. Lineage (NCBI taxonomy): Eukaryota > Metazoa > Chordata > Mammalia > Artiodactyla > Balaenopteridae > Balaenoptera > Balaenoptera musculus. The sequence continues at coordinate 107,097,855 of NC_045788.1, forward strand.
CCCCTCTGGCTACTTTCTTCTCCCTGTCTTCACTTCTCCTTTCCTTCCTCCTACTCCTTGTGCCTTATGTGGATACTTCTAAAGGATGTATCTATACTAAATCTCTTCTATTTCTCATAATGCTTTGCCTTCATAAAATTATCCAAACTTAAGACTTATCTAAACACCTAATTGTTATGACTTATCAAAGCTGATTTTCCCCAGCTTCGACAAGTTATATGTTGACTGCTGAATATATATGCTACTCTTTTCTGACCATTTTCCCTCACTTTTCCCCTCCCTATTCTGCCGTGGTTAATTCTTACAGGTTCTTAAGCTGCCTAGAATTCACTGCCATAGCAAGTTCCTTGATAGGTCAAGGCTGAGCTTCCTGCATACCTGTTTCCATTGGACCCTATGAATTTTCAAATCCTAACCTACACATACTGAATTATAATTGACTGTTTAGAGGGATACATCCTCCATTAGATTATGTATAGAAGAGACTTATGTATTATTAATCATTTCCCCAGAGTTTAGCACAATGCCTATCACATAATAGAGCACAATATTTATTTGTGAAATGAGAAAGGGACCTGTGTACAAATACAGTGCCTCTTTTATAACTACGTATTGGGATGCTCATCCTGGATGGTGCACTAATACCTCAAACCAGGGTACTACAAAAGTGTCTTCTCTTTCAGATCTCTTCCTCCTCAGCTACTGCCTTTTCTGGTACTATTAGTTTTATTGCTCTGGAATTCTAAGTTAAAATCCCAATCTTTTCATTACTTTCATCTCCTCATCCCTGTTTGCATGTCATCATTCATTATGTCATCTTAATGTCACCTCATAATGTTCCTTAACTCTAGCTCCTGTTCTCTATTCCCATTGCCTATGTTTTTACTTCAATAGCTTATATGTTTTGTCTGGATTAATATAATGGTTCTTCTATATCCCACTTCCCTGACTCATCAGATCTCTGTTCTGCCAAAATAATTCTCTCTTGTTCAAAAACCATTTGTGAATCCCTATTTCTTCTCAAAAATTATACAGCCTCCTTAATATGCCATCCTAGTTCCCTACCTCTCCCATCTTCCCCCACACCCCCCTGCCCAATATGGTCAAAACTCTTCTTTCTCAACTGGAATTTCCACTAATCTAATTCAAGTACTATTTACTTTCAAATATTCAACATTCCTACACATTACCACCTATGTGCCTTTCCTTATATTCAAATGGGATGCCTCTTTCCATGCCAGATGTCCAAAGTCTACCCATCATTTAGAGCCAGACTTAAATATTTTCTCTTTCATGGGGATTTCCCTGTTTCCAATTCAAGTGCAAGCTGGAATTCATTACACCTCCCATTGAACACCTATGCAGTTATTCTCTGTCTTCCTTATGACATTTGGCAACTTACATTTTAAAGTGTTCTTATTTGAGAATATGCCATTTTCTTGTATACATTGTAAGTTCCTTGCAGACAAGATTCTAGGATTATGTATCTTTTACTCCCTCACATTGAATTATATAGGAGATCAGCACACTGAGTTTTTTACACTATTTTGTAGAAGCTCAATAATTATTTCTTATACAGGTGAATGAATGAATGAGTAAACGAATGAAATTTTATTTATAGTTGCACTGAAATTCCTCCCGCCTTGTATATATATATATATATATAATTTATTTTTAGAGTCTCCCTGAATTTTTTCTTACAAACTGCCAGGAAACATCCTAATCTCTAAAATATTCTCTGATTTTTAGTCCCTGCTCCTCCCTACCTTACAACATAGACATACCTAGCCAGCAGGTAATTAAAACTATCCATTAGGAATATATTCTTCCATGAACTCACACAAGTGTTTTCATTGTAAGTGCTTTTTATTTAGCCTGAACATTTCCAAGGTAGCCTTTCTTATTTAAGGTTCTGTTTCCTAGGAAATTTATGACTGTCCACTGTTGCCCAGCAATAGAATGCACATAGCCTGTATTCTATATTTGAATTGTTGTTCAGAAATGAGTTTTAGGTTATCTTATCATTGACTTACCATGCCTATGAACAAAGTCTCGATTACTTTATGGAAACATTTATGTGTCCTCTTTTCTTTCTTCTTTTTCTTTTCTTTTTTTAAGTCAAATACACTGGTGTAGGAGGTGGTACAAGGAAAATCTGTCAAAATAATGCAGCAACCTGAAGTTCTAGATAGCTTCACTTATTCTCTAAATTGAAATATAGAAATTCAGTTCACAGCAGCCCAAATGCCAGGACAAGAATTGCCTCAACATTAATTACTAAAACAATTCTAGTTTTTTGAAGATTGGTGCTTTCCTACTTAAAAGTCAGTGTGAGAAATCAGCATGTTCTGTCACCAATGAACTTTTCCCCAAATATTACAGCCCTTGCTTTTTCCTCTAGAGAGGGGGTTTCTTGGAGACTGGGAAGGAGCATTGTTCCTCATTGTTTCCCATTATACGCTACAAGAGAGATGCAAAGACCAGCAGGATGATAAAAGGGAAATGTTCCTTCTTTTCAGTCACGATTATGTATGTTGAATATAGAATCTTTTCCTATGGTCTCTGTGCTTAAATTGGAGTAAATCATCACCTGCTTTAATAATGCAAAAGCCCCATCAAATATTTTGTCTCTCCAGTAATATTTATACATTTAATTGTATGAAATTTTCTCTTTATCCATAATTCACATGTTTTTTGCTTTAATAATATTCTAATCAATAATATTCCAACAGAAATGTCATAGTGCAGTATCTAAAAGAAGACAAAGATGATACCTTATCTAAAGCCTATGGCATAGCAATAGCAAGGGTTGGAGTTCAAAGGCAAATTAAGTTTTATATTAAGAGAAAATAGCACAGGACACTTATAACACTAAAAAAATCAAAATTCCACTTCTATCCTGATTTCTGAGTAAAAATAAAAATCAGGCTCCAAAATTTTTACAACATATTAGCAACACCAACCCATATACCTCTGGTGTCCAAAGCACGTATATTACTCCTCTTTAATAAATCACACAAAAAACATCAACACTTCAGGAATTTTTTGGATAAATCATCCTTGATTAAATTGCATACAAGAATATGCCATAGAACCACTTAAGACTTTGTGTTAAATAGATAGCATAATGATCAAGTTAACTATTAATTGCTAGTGGTGTATGTTCCATTCTTCTATTAAGAAGCATCCCATGATTACTGCAGCATTAATCACAATAGCCAAGATATGAAAACAACCTAAGTATCCATCAATGAATGAATGGATAAAGAAGATGTGGTATATATGTACAATGGAATATTACACAGCCATGAGAAAGAAAGAAATCTTGCCATTTGCAACAACCTGGATGGCCCTTGAGGGCATTATGCTGAGTGAGATAAATCAGACAGAGAAAGACAAATATTCTATGACGTCAATTTTATGTGTAATCTTAAAAAGCCAAACTCGTAGAAACAGAGAATAGAATGGTGCTTACCAGAGACTGGGGTATGGAAAATTAGGGAGATGTTGTTAAAGGGTACAGACTTGCAGTTAGAAGATCAATTTTTAAGCTCTGAAGATCTAACGCATGGCATAGTGATTATAGTCAACAATACTGTATTATAAACTTCAAAGTTACTAAGAGACAAATCTTAAATGCTCTCACCAAAGAAAAAGAAATGATAATTCCATGTCATGATAGATGTGTTAGCTAATGCTATGGTGGTAATATATAAACAAAACAAATCAACAAGTTGTACACCTTAAACTTACACAATGTTATATGTCAATTATATCTCAATTAAAACCAGTGAATAGGCAAAAAACTCTTAGGCTTATCACCTCATCTCTCTGAACAAATGTCTCCTCAAAGTATAATGTGGTTAGCAGTTTTAGGCTAGGTTGTATCCAACCCAGGGATTCAGATATGCCTGTGTATCCGGATAGCTGGTAAAGAAATCCATCAATCTATGTACATTAGAGACCCAGAGACTTCCTCAAAGAGAACGCATTCGAAGAAAAGAAAAATATTAGGCCCAATTACAGAACACTAATTTTTGGTCTTTGGTTGTGGCCTAAGGTTCTGAATATATTCATACATAATCCTCTGGTCTATCCTAGGAAAAAAGAAAGCTATGATTTAAAAAAGAAAGTGTTAATTTTACCAAAACTCATAGACTATGCTGCACAAATAATGATTTATCTTCCTTATAACAAAGAATACTGTGAATCATGGCAGAACTCACTCTGCTTAACATCCAAAGGGTTCAGATACAACTGGAAGGTGTATGGCAGGACATCACTAAGGAAGTGGAAAAGTTTTGATTAGTCCCTCAATTGGTTAATGATAGAAATGGAGCTATTTTTTGCCAGAGTTCTTAATGCCATGAAAAGGTAGAGTCCACAGAGACAATGTCCACAGACATCATGGACACATTAGCAGATAATACCAGGGAAGCGGGATTTAGCAGATAAGCAAGAAACCATAGGTGTTCCTGGCAACTAGCAGAATTTCTTTTCAGCACAAGTGATACGTCTCCTAAGAACTCCCAGAAATAATTAGTGTTAGGGACATTGCAAGGCCAAGGACCTTCTAACAGGAAGAGCAAGAACCACTGAAAGAAAAGTTACCACCAATAATGGGACCCTATTTAAACCGGTGTTTAACTGGAGAGACTAGCTTATCCCAGGCAACATATGGTAATGATTTATTTACTCCTTTGAAATATGAGGGAGAGAAAGGAAGGAAGATCTTATATTTAAGGATGCCATGTAAAATCTTTAGAAACCATACAGTCATCTATAAATCCTTAAATAAGCTCAGTGATTTACTGGTTATAATAATTTGCTTCCCAGTCCATTTCCTTGTAAATGTCCATTTCCTTGTTCAACAAAGTTAGCTTCCTTAATAGATTGCCCTCATTACAAAGTTAAGTCTCTGCAATCACTCAGAGATTTGTATGACTTCAAAAAAACAAGGGCATTCCTCGGTCTGTCTTCAACTACTAGGGCAGGCCTGTGTTCCAATTAGGAATGGTGGACTCCTGAAGAGGTTAATGGACACTGTGGCTCTCATCTTCCCATTGTAGGGGAGGGAAGATCATTTTCCCTCTACCCCTTCACCATTCACAACCTGCAGATATTTCAACAGGGACTACCATCAACATACTGAAGTATGGACTCAAGCATCTGCATATAACGAAATCCCCAATCCTATTCACTCAAGCATCACCTAGGTATTTATAATTGAAGTTGTCCAACCAAAGATTAAATATCTGATTAAATTCAGGAACCCCATCAAATTATAGTATAGCGTTCACTAACCCCTAGATAAAATTTTAGAAACACACTTCAAAGCTCTAGGCATGCAATTCCGAAAAAAGTTTAGGAATTTTTTAAAGAAGCACTTTTAACAAAATGGATTAGACACATGCATTTCTTAGTATCTATTATGTTTGATGATTTTAATAGGATAATGAATCTTAGATGAAACATGCTTATGTATGATATTAGAATGATAATTGATCAAGAAAATTTAGGTTTAAAAGTATAACATACTACATTTTAAGATAATTAAGTAGTCTGCTTTTTATCTTTCAAAGGGCTGTGTATCATATACCATGTCTTAACGGAATAATGAGCTATTACAAAACAATTGCAGAAGACTAGAAACATAAAATAGCATTTGACTAGTTTGTTGATCTGCATGACATTTTATTCTTTGCTTAAGATTTTTTCTAATGTTCAGTAGTTAGATTGAATTGCACTTGACAAAAGGATATAATAACCCTATTTGAATTTTAAGACCACTTTATACAGGATCTAATTTACATATGACACCACTGAAAGTAATTTTTGAATTACATGTACTAAAAAAATGCTGATTCTGAAAATACAGTTGATGAGGGTTTTTCCATTCCTTCTTACCTGTGATAATTCTTACTTATAAAATCTATCCAGCTGCAAGAGGTCTATTCCAGAGTATTAAGTCCTGCACCTCAGGATTTTTAGGAAAATAATTTAAAATTACAAGTTAAAAATGTAAATTCATTTAAAATCTTGACTATGTTTTTTGTGTTTTAAAAATATTTTGGTAATATTTAGAGAAAAGATCTTATAGAACACTAAGCGTGAGCCAATTATATTTAACTTATTCATCAACTTTCAAATCTACCACACTCATAAAAAGATAAATCCTAGTTTTGGTTGGAGATAGTTTTTTAACTGGTTCTGAGAAATAAGGTATTTTGGGGCAAATTTTTAATTTTCAGCAATAAGATAAGAAAAATGTTATAAGAAGATAATATATAGCCATACTAATGATTGCAAGCTTGAAACAGTGTTCTGCACTGTTTAATGAGGTAACTTATGACTGATCAGTTATGTAGACAAGCAGAACTTAATTAGACATGTAGAACAAATGTGATTTAAAATAGCAACTAAAATCACTTTAGCTCTACAGATATTTCAAAAGCACATTTAGATCCTGGAGTGGAAAAGAAATAGTATTACAAGAAAACCATGAAGCCATCACTGGGGAATTTTTAAAAATAGTGGAACAGTGTTTTACCTGGAAAAAAAAAAGTAGAGCAGCAGAAGCCCTAGGAGAGAATGTGTAACAGTCACCAAGGCTCCTTCAGACAAGAAAGTGGACTGCTTAAGGCTCCCTTAGTCAGCAGGAAAGCAGGAGGAGAAGCAGAACAATGAGAAAAACAGTGTGAAAAAAAAACAGTGTGATCTCATATTTCAAGAAGTAAATGGTTTTATACTAGGTATTCCAACAGCTGTAATAAAGTCATAGTATAATTCTTAGTAATTTATTCTTTAATATCTAGAGTGAAAGAATCAAGTTATTCCTAGATGCTTTGTGCTTTAACAATGTTTGTTTCTTAAAGAAAAATATTCGGAATTTGAAAGTGTCTTACTGTTCGAGAACTTTCAATATCAGTGATCTGTAAAAAACAAAAATGTGAAATTCTATTTTGGAAAATGTTTTACATAGAATTTTTAACAGAGGTTAACATTTTAATTTCACATATTATATGTTATAAATTAATTTTGTCAAGTTCATGAAAGCTTTACACTGGATGTTATATTTGACTGAAATTTGACAGTAGATGTACCTCATTTGCTGACTTGTCTAATCATTAAGAAATGAAAGCCAAGGTTCTGTGCTTAATAACAGGAATTTTTAAAAATGAATGACCAATTAACTAAAACTGACTTACATTACTCTGAATCTTTAGGTTATTAACCTAAAATATTTCCTATATATTTTTTTAACATCTTTATTGGAGCATAATTGCTTTACAAAGGTGTGTCAGTTTCTGCTTTATAACAAAGTGAATCAGTTATACATATACATATGTCCCCATATCTCTTCCCTCTTGCATCTCCCTCCCTCCTACCCTCCCTATCCCACCCCTCTAAGTGGTTACAAAGCACCAAGCTGATTTCTCTGTGCTATGTGGCTGCCTCCCACTAGCTATCTATTTTACATTTTGTAGTGTATATATGTCCATGCCACTCTCTCACTTTGTCCCAGCTTACTCTTCCTCCTCCCCGTATCCTCAAGTTCATTCTCTAATAGGTCTGCATCTTTATTCCCGTATTGTCCCTAGGTTCTTCATGACCGTTTTTTTTTTTTTAGATTCCATATATATGTGTTAGCATACAGTATTTGTTTTTCTCTTTCTGACTTACTTCACTCTGTATGACAGACTCTAGGTCCATCCACCTCACTACAAATAACTCAGTTTCGTTCCTTTTCATGGCTGAGTAATATTCCATTGTATATATGTGCCACATCTTCTTTATCCATTCATCTGTCGACGGACACTTAGGTTGCTTCCATGTCCTGGCTATTGTAAATAGAGCTGCAATGAACATTTTGGTACATGACTCTTTTTGAATTATGGTTTTCTCAGGGTATATGCCCAGTAGTGGGATTGCTGGGTCGTATGGTAGTTCTATTTTTAGTTTTTTAAGGAACCTCCATACTGTTCTCATAGTGGCTGTATCAATTTACATTCCCACCAACAGTGCAAGAGGGTTCCCTCCAGCATTTATTGTTTGTAGATTTTTTGATGATGGCCATTCTGACCTGTGTGAGATGATATCTCATTGTAGTTTTGATTTGCATTTCTCTAATGATTAATGATGTTGAGCATTCTTTCATGTGTTTGTGTTTGTTGGCAATCTGTATATCTTCTTTGGAGAAATGTCTATTTAGGTCTTCTGCCCATTTTTGGATTGGGTTGTTTGTTTTTTTAATATTGAGCTGCATGAGCTGCTTGTAAATTTTGGAGATTAATCCTTTGTCAGTTGCTTCATTTGCAAATATTTTCTCCCATTCTGAGGGTTGACTTTTCGTCTTGTTTATGGTTTCCTTTCCTGTGCAAAAGCTTTTAAGTTTCATTGGGTCCCATTTGTTTATTTTTATTTCCATTTCTCTAGGCAGTGGGTAAAAAAGGATCTTGCTGTGATTTATGTCATAGAGTGTTCTGCTTATGTTTTCCTCTAAGAGTTTGATTGTGTCTGCCCTTACATTTAGGTCTTTAATCCATTTTGAGTTTACTTTTGTGTATGGTGTTAGGGAGTGTTCTAATTTCCTTCTTTTACATGTAGCTGTCCAGGTTTCCCAGCACCACTTATTGAAGAGGCTGTCTTTTCTCCGCTGTATATGCTTGCCTCCTTTATCAAAGATAAGGTGACCATATGTGCCCGGGTTTATCTCTGGGCTTTCTATCCTGTTCCATTGATCTATGTTTCTGTTTTTGTGCTAGTACCATACTGTCTTGATTACTGTAGCTTTGTAATATAGTCTGAAGTCAGGGAGCCTGATTCCCCCAGCTCCATTTTTCGTTCTCAAGATTGCTTTGGCTATTCGGGGTCTTTTGTGTTTCCATACAAATTGTGAAATTTTCTGTTCTATTTCTGTGAAAAATGCCAGTGGTAGTTTGATAAGGATTGCATTGAATCTGTAGATTGCTTTGGGTAGTAGAGTAATTTTCACAATGTTGATTCTTCCAATCCAAAAACATGGTATATCTCTCCATCTATTTGTATCATCTTTAATTTCTTTCATCAGTGTCTTATAATTTTCTGCATACAGGTCTTTTGTCTCCTTAGGTAGGTTTATTCCTAGATATTTTATTCTTTTTGTCACAGTGGTAAATAGGAGTGTTTTCTTAATTTCACTTTCAGATTTTTCATCATTAGTGTATAGGAATGCAAGAGATTTCTATTCCCACATGTGTTTAAAGTTTGTTTAATAGTCTTTCTCCCTTCATTTCTTTAATAAAATACATTGGGAATCACCATTTGAGCAAAACTTTTCTTAATAAGTATGTTAACTCAAACAACTTTTCATTTTCATGAGAATAACATGTTTATCATCATATTTGTGCAAAAAGAGCATCAACTTTTCATGTAAAAATACCAAAAGTGAGAGACAGTTGTGTTACTCATGAAAAATGTCATATAAATACTAGACTTAAAGCATATTGACAGGCATCAGGGCTGTGCCTCTGAGGTGGGAGAGCCAACTTCAGGACACTGGTCCACAAGAGACCTCCCAGTGCCACGTAATACCAAATGGCGAAAACCTCTCAGAGATCTCCATCTCAACACCAAGACGCAGCTTCACTCAACGACCAGCAAGCTACAGTGCTGGACACCCTATGTCAAACAACTAGCAAGACAGGAACACAGCCCCATCCATTAGCAGAGAGGCTGCCTAAAATCATAATAAGGCCACAGACACCCCAAAACACACCACCAGACGTGGACCTGCCCACCAGAAAGACAAGATCCAGCCTCATCCACCAGAACACAGGCACTAGTCCCCTCCACCAGGAAGCCTACACAACCCATTGAACCAACATTAGCCACTGGGGACAGATACCAAAAACAACAGGAACTACGAACCTGCAGCCTGCAAAAAGGAGACCCCAAACACAGTAAGTTAAGCGAAATGAGAAGACAGAAAAACACACAGCAGATGAAGGAGCAAGGTAAAAACACACCAGACCTAACAAATGAAGAGGAAATAGTCGGTCTACCTGAAAAAGAATTCAGAACAATGATAGTAAAGATGATTAAAAATCCTGGAAATAGAATAGATAAAATGCAAGAAACATTTAACAGGGACGTAGAAGAACTAAAGAGGAACCAAGCAACAATGAAAAACACAATAAATGAAATTAAAAATAATCTAGAAGGGATCAATAGCAGAATAACTGAGTCAGAAGAACGGATAAGTGACCTGGAAGATAAAATGGTGGAAATAACTACTTCAGAGCAGAATAAAGAAAAAAGAATGAAAAGAACTGAGGACAGTTTCAGAGACCTCTGGGACAACATTAAACACACCAACATTCGAATTATAGGGGTCCCAGAAGAAGAAGAGAAAAAGAAAGGGACTGAGAAAATATTTGAAGAGATTATAGTTGAAAACTTCCCTAATATGGGAAAGGAAATAGTTAATCAAGTCCTGGAAGCATAGAGAGTCCCATACAGGATAAATCCAAGGAGAAATACACCAAGACACATATTAATCAAACTATCAAAAGTTAAATATAAACAAAACATATTAAAAGCAGCAAGGGAAAAACAACAAATAACACACAAGGGAATCCCCATAAGGTTAACAGCTGATCTTTCAGCAGAAACTCTGCAAGCCAGAAGGGAGTGGCAGGATATACTTAAAGTGATGAAGGAGAAAAACCTACAACCAAGATTACTCTACCCAGCAAGGATCTCATTCAGATTTGATGGAGAAATTAAAACCTTTACAGACAAGCAAAAGCTAAGAGAATTCAACACCACCAAACCAGCTTTACAACAAATGCTAACAGAACTTCTCTAGGCAAGAAACACAAGAAAAGGAAAACACCTACAATAACAAACCCAAAACATTTAAGAAAATGGGAATAGGAACATACATATCGATAATTACCTTAAATGTAAATGGATTAAATGTTCCCACCAAAAGACACAGACTGGCTGAATGGATACAAAAACAAGACCCGTATATACGCTGTCTACAAGAGACCCACTTCAGACCTAGGGACACATACAGACTGAAAGTGAGGGGATGGAAAAAGATATTCTATGCAAATGGAAATCAAAAGAAAGCTGGAGTAGCAATTCTCATATCAGACAAAATAGACTTTAAAATAAAGACTATTACAAGAGACAAAGAAGGACACTACATAATGATCAAGGGATCGATCCAAGAAGAAGGTATAACAATTGTAAATATTTATGCACCCAACATAGGAGCACCTCAATACATAAGGCAAATACTAACAACCATAAAAGGGGAAATCGACAGTAACACAATCATAGTAGGGGACTTTAACACCCCACTTTCACCAATGGACAGATCATCCAAAATGAAAATAAATAAGGAAACACAAGCTTTAAATGATACATTAAACAAGATGGACTTAACTGACATTTATAGGACATTCCACCCAAAAACAACAGAATACACATTTTTCTCAAGTGCTCATGGAACATTCTCCAGGATAGATCATATCTTGGGTCACAAATCAAGCCTTGGTAAATTTAAGAAAATTGAAATCGTATCAAGTATCTTTTCCGACCAAAACACTACGACAATAGATATCAATTACAGGAAAAGATGTGTAAAAAATACAAACACATGGAGGCTACACAATACACTACTTAATAACGAAGTGATCACTGAAGAAATCAAAGGGGAAATAAAAAAATACCTAGAAACAAATGACAATGGAGACACGATGACCCAAAACCTATGGGATGCACCAAAAGCAGTTCTAAGAGGGAAGTTTATAGCAATACAATCCTACCTCAAGAAACAAGAGGGCTTCCCTGGTGGTGCAGTGGTTGAGAATCTGCCTGCCAATGCAGGGGACACGGGTTTGAACCCTGGTCTGGGAAGATCCCACATGCCGCGGAGCAACTAGGCCCGTGAGCCACAACTACTGAGCCTGCGCATCTGGAGCCTGTGCTCCGCAACAAGAGAGGCCGCAACAGTGAAAGGCCCACGCACCACGATGAAGAGTGGCCCCCACTTGCCACAACTAGAGAAAGCCCTCGCACAGAAATGAAGACCCAACACAGCCCTAAATAAAATAAATAAATAAAAATAAATTTTAAAAAAAAATTAAAAAAAAAAAAAAAGAAACAAGAAACATCTCAAACACCCTAACCTTACATCTAAAGTAATTAGAGAAAGAAGAACAAAAAACCCCCAAAGTTAGCAGAAGGAAAGAAATCATAAAGATCAGATCAGAAACAAATGAAAAAGAAATGAAGGAAACGATAGCAAAGATCAATAAAACTAAAAGCTGGTTCTTTGAGAAGATAAACAAAATTGATAAACCATTAGCCAGACTCATCAAGAAAAAAAGGGAGAAGACTTAAATCAATAGATTTAGAAATGAAAAAGGAGAAGTAACAACTGACACTGCAGAAATACAAAGGAACATGAGAGATTACAACAAGCAACTCTATGCCAATAAAATGGACAACCTGCAAGAAATGGACAAATTCTTAGAAAAGTACAGCCTGCCGAGACTGAACCAGGAAGAAATAGAAAATATGAACAGACCAATCACAAGCACTGAAATTGAAACTGTGATTAAAAATCTTCCAACAAACAAAAGCCCAGGACCAGATGGCTTCACAGGCGAATTCTATCAAACATTTAGAGAAGAGCTAACACCTATCCTTCTCAAACTCTTCCAAAATATTGCAGAGGGAGGAACACTCCCCAACTCATTCTACGAGGCCACCATCACCCTGATACCAAAACCAGACAAAGATGTCACAAAAAAAGAAAACTACAGGCCAATATCACTGATGAACATAGATGCAAAAATCCTCAACAAAACACTAGCAAACAGAATCCAACAGCACATTAAAAGGATCATACACCATGATCAAATGGGGTTTATTCCAAGAATGCAAGTATTCTTCAATATACGCAAATCAATCAACATGATACACCATATTAACAAATTGAAGGAGAAAAACCATATGATCATCTCAATAGATGCAGAGAAAGCTTTCAATAAAATTCAACACCTGCTTATGATAAAAGCCCTGCAGAAAGTAGGCATAGAGGGAACTTTCCTCAACATAATAAAGGACATATATGACAAACCCACAGCCAACATTGTCTTCAATGGTGAAAAACTGAAACCATTTCCACTAAGATCAGGAACAAGACAAGGTTGCCCACTCTCACCACTATTATTCAACATAATTTTGGAAGTGTTAGCCACAGCAATCAGAGAAGAAAAAGAGACAAAAGGAATCCAAATCGGAAAAGAAGAAGTAAAGCTGTCACTGTTTGCAGATGACATGATACTCTACATAGAGAATCCTAAAGATGCTACTAGAAAACTACTAGAGCTAATCAATGAATTTTGTAAAGTAGCAGGATACAAAATTAATGCACAGAAATCTCTTGCATTCCTATACACTAAAGATGAAAAATCTGAAAGTGAAATTAAGAAAACACTCCCATTTACCATTGCAACAAAAAGAATAAAATATCTAGGAATAAACCTACCTAAGGAAACAAAAGACCTGTATGCAGAAAATTATAAGACACTGATGAAAGAAATTAAAGATGATACAAATAGATGGAGAGATATACCATGTTCTTGGATTGGAAGAATCAACATTGTGAAAATGTCTCACTACCCAAAGCAATCTACAGATTCAATGCAATCCCTATCAAACTACCACTGGCATTCTTCACAGAACTAGAATGAAAAATTTCACAATTTGTATGGAAACACAAAAGACCCCGAATAGCCAAAGCAATCTTGAGAACGAAAAATGGAGCTGGAGGAATCAGGCTCCCTGACTTCAGACTATACTACAAAGCTACAGTAATCAAGACAGTATGGTACTGGCACAAAAACAGAAACATAGATCAATGGAACAGGATAGAAAGCCCAGAGATAAACCCACGCACATATGGTCACCTTATCTTTGATAAAGGAGGCAAGCATATACAGTGGAGAAAAGACAGCCTCTTCAATAAGTGGTGCTGGGAAAACTGGACAGCTACATGTAAAAGTATGAAATTAGAACACTCCCTAACACCATACACAAAAATAAACTCAAAATGGATTAAAGACCTAAATGTAAGTCCAGACACTAGAAAACTCTTAGAGGAAAACATAGGCAGAACACTCTATGACATAAATCACAGCAAGATCCTTTTTGACCCAGCTCCTAGAGAAATGGAAATAAAAACACAAATAAACAAATGGGACCTAATGAAACTTAAAAGCTTTTGCACAGCAAAGGAAACCATCAACAAGACCAATAGACAACCCTCAGAATGGGAGAAAATATTTGCAAATGAAGCAACTGACAATGGATTAATCTCCAACATTTACAAGCAGCTCATGCAGCTCAATAACTAAAAAGCAAACAACCCAATCCAAAAATGGGCAGAAGACTTAAATAGACATTTCTCCAAAGAAGATATACAGATTGCCAACAAACACATGAAAGAATGCTCAACATCATTAATCATTAGAGAAATACAAATCAAAACTACAATAGGATATCATCTCACACCAGTCAGAATGGCCATCATCAAAAAATCTAGAAAAAATAAATGCTGGAGAGGGCGTGGAGAAAAGGGAACCCTCTTGCACTGTTGGTGGGAATGTAAATTGATACAGCCACAATGGAGAACAGTATGGAGGTTCCTTAAATAACTAAAAATAGAACTACCATACGACCCAGCAATCCCACTACTGGGCATATACCCTGAGAAAACCATAATTCAAAAAGAGTCATGTACCAAAATGTTCATTGCAGCTCTATTTACAATAGCCAGGACATGGAAGCAACCTAAGTGTCCATCATCAGATGAATGGATAAAGAAGATGTGGCACATATATACAATGGAATATTACTCAGCCATAAAAAGAAACAAAATGGAGGTATTTGTAGTGAGGTGGATGGAGTTAGAGTCTGTCATACGGAGTGAAGTAAGTCAGAAAGAGAAAAACAAATACAGTATGCTAACACATATATATGGTATTTAAGGGAAAAAAAAAAAGGTCATGAAGAACCTAGTAGCAAGATGGGAATAAAGACACAGACCTACTAGAGAATGGACTTGAGGATATGGGGAGGGGGAAGGGTAAGATGTGACAAAGAGAGAGAGGGTCATGGACATATATTCACTACCAAACGTAAAATAGATAGCTAGTGGGTAGCAACCGCATATCACAGGGAGATCAGCTCTGTGCTTTGTGACCACCTAAAGGTGTGGGATAGGGAGGGCGGGAGGGAGGGAGATGCGAGAGGGAAGAGATATGGGAATATATGTATATGTATAACTGATTCACTTTGTTATACAGCAGAAACTAACACACCATTGTAAAGCAATTATACTCCAATAAAGATGTTAAAAAAAAAAAAGCATATTGATTCATGTGTAGATAATTACACAGATATGTACATGGATATACAATACACATCTGAGTTTATATACATATCTTTTAAATACCATATAAGTTCCTATCAGAAATAAAACAGCACAAGAAATTATACCCATCTATTTCTGCCATTTCTATTACTATATAGGTTAGTATCAATCACTTGGAATTACAAATGCACCCTATTAGATGAATATTAATAACTGAATAGTGTAACTTTAGAAAATTATTTTACATAAATAGATACATGCATATTATATATATATATATTTGCTTTTTAAACTTATAAGCAGGTATCCTTAAAATAGGTAGTTGATGACAGTCATGAAATAGTAAGGTAATCCAGCATATTTATTTAGGGATCACTAGATATTTTTTGAGAAATTTTATATTGAGAATTTTTAAAATTGAAATTAAAGTTTTATCTATCAAAGATCAGTTAGCACTCATTAGAGGACATATCTAATATCACCTTCAGTCTTGTTTTAAAGTTGCTATTTTGATATAATTTCAAGCATTTTAATAGAGGACTCTACAAATATATATTCATAGGAGGCTATGAAAAAGAATATGGTTGGTTAACAATAATATGACACTTCAAATTTAAATGCTATTATAATTAATATGTTTCCTCTTATTTATGATGAGAATATAAGCCTCTCCTTTTAACTCCATGTGAAGGATCACACACTTTTAAGTATGTATTGGCTTATACTATGAGATTTAGTTCATGATACACATCAAGTTACTGCAACTAAGGGACAGATTTTAACTAAGTATCTCACATATTTCCCTTGATAATCTTATTTACATTATGCTTCCAGAGAAACATTTAGATACAGGCAAAGAATTAAAATACTGGAAGTAAAACTTGTGCCATTTTAGGTTGTTGGACTTTGAGAAAACATCCTTTCTTTACACCTCCTTCTCCTTCCTCTGTATGTTGCAGGAACATCCTCTAATAGATGCCAAGTGCCTTCTCCTTGGAGGCAAATGAATTATGTTGTCTATACAGAACATGCATGTATGATATTCTGTTAGGGATTTTTTTTTCTAGCCCTGAAGGACAAAAGAAGTACATACTTATATGCTCTGTTCTATGCCACCAGAGTTCCTGCTGAATTTCTGTGCTTAAGACCACTTGAAAGTAATGGTGAAATATGAAATGCTTAAGAGGAGAATAGTCTTCATCAGAAACCAACAGTTTCAAGCATTGATTTCCCCTCAACTTTTTAAAGATGTTCTTTCTCATAAAGTCCAAAATGCTTACCAGGCTAAAAAATGAATAATTGTTGTAATAGTTTTTATGAATGGATGAGGAAAAAAAGCCTACATCTAGGCTTGTGATCACTATATTGTATGTTTGCTATTAGCTATGAAGCTTTGATTGGTAGCTATAGTCAATACTGAGTTTTCTGTGAAGTTTCTCTTCTTTAAGGTATTTGTTCTTTTATTATATAATCTAATCATATCTATGAAAACAAAGTTAATGTTGCACAGATCTACGTTTTTCTAGCTTTAGTATCTAAATATTATAGCCTCAATACTGAACTTCATTGCATATTGTATGGGGTCAGATAAACTCAAAATTTCAGGTAAGAGGGCTGAGGTATGAAAATAAAAACTTTGCCAAAATAAAAGTAGCCGTGTGCACAAGAAGGATATCATGGTAAATATTAATAACCAGCATTTATCAAACTGTTATAAAATTAGTAATTTGTAGCTTTCTGTAGAATTCTGCCATCATATTAGAATTCTTTTAAAGCTAGCTATCTTGTTTCTAGAAAGTAAGGAGAAAATAAATTACAGTAAATAAATCACCCCCTTAGTTCCAAATTCAGTATATAAGAGTTAGAAGGCATTTTGTTTTCATGTAATCCATGTAATAGACTTTGAAACTAAGGTTCAAAAGGGTGAAGTGATTTATGCAAGGTTATACAATTTGGTAAGAGGTAGATTAAAGACAGAGAGTTAAGTAAGATTCCTTGGCTTATTATGATGTATTTTCTCCTTACTTTTATCCTCTGTATGTATTTTGTAGCTTTTGGTTTAGGGCAAAATTCTAGAAAAAAACAGGACTTTTGTTTTCTTGAAGGTGATGGCCAGTATGGAAGAATAAAGAATCCAGGAATTCAATAATTTGGATCTAACGAGCAATAGGTTGTGCTTCCTCTCCTTCCCAACCTAGAGTGTCCTTTGGATGCTTCTATTATGCAAAGACTAATGCCAACCACAATGGTGCAGGGAAATGTCATGCTGTGCCTAGAAACCAATCTCATTTCTTCTGGTGTAAAGTCATTCTCTAATTATTTACAACTCCCTTTTCCCCAATTTATGTTTAAGAGAGAGTTTATTTCAGGTTCCTAGGGTATAATTTAGATCCTACTAAATTGGAAATTTTGTGAATGAGGCCCAGAAATAAGCACTTTAAACAAGCACACTAGACGATTTTCATGGAAAATAAAACTTGACAACGATAAACTTAGGGGTTGTTATGGATGATAAGGAAAGAGGCAACATGAATGAAAGGATGAAAGAAAAAAATATTCAATTTTAAGATTATCCTACTCACTGGTATATAAATTTGACAGAATAGATAATGAAGGGATCACAATGAGTGGGGGAAAATCATTATTATGAGAGAAAACTTGCCAATTGCAGCTGTACATAATAACAAAGGCATACATAACAAAATCCCTTTAAAATCCAAGTGGGACTCCAAACAATGATACTGGCATATTGTCAGCATTTTCAAAATCTTTCCTATCACTCCAAATATAAAAGGTAAAACCAATAACAACAACAAAAAAGATGGCAGTCCAAATTCTCTGGAGATTGAAGAGAAAACAACAGGGTAAAATGAAATGAATATGAAGAAGACATTATCTAGTAGAAGTCATGTATCAGTAAATGTTATGTTATACATTGCAATAGAGTGAAGTATAGGGAAGAACACAGTCGCTGAAACGTTTAGAGATGTACATCTACTACATTCCCTGGGCTGGGAGTAGTTCACATCTTTATTTCACAAAAATGTTATGCTGTTCTTAGCATAAAATGTATATAAAATTATTTTCCAAAAACAAAAACTAAGCCAAAATTTAATTCACTGCACTAACGCTTTAATAGATATACTGACATTCTGACATGTTAAATATAGATAAATTAACATTGATCCCAAATTTATAAACCAAATACTTATTTACCTGATGTCCTAGAATGAATATCTAGAAAGGTTTATTAAGAATCTCTCTTCCTGTAGAACAAATCTAATTAGACAGACATCAAACAATCCACATTGATCTCTCCCCTCTTGGATCTATCACACTAATAGCAGCATAGAGTTTACTATTTAATCTCTAATTAAAATCATGCAGACTTGGAACTTGAGGAATCTTTAAAGAGTACCTACCCAATCACCCAATGTATTACAACTGGAGACAGTAAGGCTGAATCTTTAAATTACTCTTGTGGATTCTGAAACTGGGCCTGTGAGTTAAGGTCTACCATGTGTCCACAAGATGTACTCAAGAAACTCTAGTGCTGTGTAGTATGTCAAAAGGAATTTGGACAAAAACAAACATGCTTAATGGTTGAATAATTTTGGAAAACTTAATTAAACAAATTTAATCAAGTTTATTTAGCAGGAATTTTCAAACAAATTTGTTGGGCCAAAGAAGCTTTAAGTTAATAGATATATATTAATAGGTATGTGGGGAAATTATGCTATTTTGAGTTTGTCTTTTCTAGTTACAACATAAGCATATTTTAAGTGAGGACTATGCTTTCCCCATAAAACCTGGTAAAGTGCATCTTAAATATTTGTTTAAGGTTCATTTATCTATTATTAAGCATGTAACCCATGATACAAATGAACCAGAGGTACAGGTGTTTAAAAAGTAAAGAATAAGAAAATGTCACATAGTTTCTTTGTGAGCCTACCAGACAAATTATATGACCCATCCAAGTTAACCCAGGAATGTGACTATCTAATTCCAAATATTTGGACCACACCATAAGATACATACTTGAAGAAAGGCCCTGCTTAAGACCATTTTCCCTCAATATCCTGGAGCTCCAACAATGTGCTTTTGGAAAGATTGCAGGGGCCAAATTTTGATATTTTATGCACATCTCTAGACTTTGACAAGAACACAAAGGAGTAAAATTACATCTTTCCTGTCAATTTACAAATAAAATATTTTAAACAATTATTTTGAAAACCACATGTAGTTTGTAAAGATATCAATACCAATCCATTGAGTATGTTTCCATATTCTATAAGTTATCCACTGAGAAAGAATAAAACTATTTGAACCAAATTCAGAATAAATGAATGTCAAGATGTTGTTATCTACTAAGTCTGGAATTCAGACAAATGGCCCTTTAAGAGTCTGGCACTTATTAATGCCTAGTTTATGTTGGAAGTTAATCTACTTTTAAAAACATTCTCCTATGAGTACTGGCACCTCAATTTTTTCTTAACAGCAAAAAAGTAGCTATTATACATTCAGAAAAACACACTTGATAAAGAAGTTAATGTGGCATTGTCACCTTGTAGCACTAGGGACAGTCTTATCATTTAAATATATCTTTGAGCAAAAGCATAAAGTTCTGAAAGTCAAACTATAATTCCCTGGAAGAAAAGTCAGTGATTGCACGTAAAATATGTTTCATAATAAAATTATTTATCAATATTTGTTGAACTATTTGTCTTTGCTTTAAATTTTCCCAGCTGACATGGAAAGTTACCACAATTTTAAAGAAAATTCAGTGAAACTATTGACCCATATTAGAAAGAAAATGCCTTTAAAATGTTTTATTTTCATTTTTCTTTGCTGTTATTTTACATTTTTTTAACAATAAACCACAGCAATGTTGATCTCTACCACCCTTCACTCCTGCTTTGTATACGGAGCTACTGCTTTGTATACGGAGCTACGTACTTACACATATGTATATAAATGAATATACATTTATAAAATGGCTGGCCATCAGAAAGGCAATAACTTATTGCCTTGGCAGAACAGCATTACTAGGTGAATACAGGCCTTCCTTAACTCACTGTGTTGAACTCATTAAAAACTACTCCTTAGGTGATTATTATTGCATAGGTATAATGACTGGATAAGTCCCTAGAAGAAGCTTATTTATAAACGATTTCAAAATACACACACACACATATATATATATATATATATATATTTTTTTTTTTTTTTCCCTATCCAAATTGGGAGAAAAAAATACAAATATACTCTAGTCTTCTCACTTTCCTACATTGTATCGGCTCAGCTGAGAAGTGTGAGTAAATGTAGGCCTCTGTTTTAACAAACTTGGCAGACATCAAATTTGCTTCGTTATATTTTAATTTCATTTTAAATGGAAACCTATTACACCAGTGTACAAATGGGGATATCACTTCCAGATTCATCTCAGGAACTGCCCTAGAAGCACCTCTCCTCCCACCTAGCTTTGCTAATTACCTTACCTTCAATCTTTTACCTGTCAGCCCTCCTGCAGGAAAGAACTCATTTATTTCCATCCTCCCCCAATCATCATCTCCTCTCCCAGCGCACTCACCCTCCCCAAGGAAAGTCGACAAACCACATTTTGAAAAACCTGTCAAAATTTTAAAATAATAACACTTTCACTCTCAGAGTATAGTGGATTAGTGTAGATATTTGATATGCAGGGTTTTTTTATTTAAAAGCATTTGTAATGATCATAACAGCAAAAGTTTTGGACTAGTGCTTGGAAACATTTTATGTAAACAAGTTTTCTTCTAAATTTGATTCTTTGATTTTCCTTTTATAAATAGTTTACAAACCTCACATAACTTCTTTCTATTCCCTTTTGTTTGCTATTGTTATGTTTAATAGATGAAATTTATAATGGAATCATCATAAAACTTAACAGTTCGTGTAAAAATATATTTGCTTGTATGGTTGTACCTTAACCTAGGCATCTTATTATCCTAAAAGGATAAAATCCTGTTCCGTGTGTCAGCACCAGTGAAGTTGATGGTTACTGTGGTAGAAATATAGTGCTATGATTTATACAGTAGGAATGCTGGGCCCTTGAAATTTGTCTGGGAACATCCAGGAATGCAATAAATTTTAAATTGAGAGAGTAAGTAGATGTTAAGTGAAGAAGAGGAAAGAATGTGCCAGAAAGAAGGGAAAATTTGTGCAAAGTCCTGTTGTAACAAAAGACATGTACTTCACATAAAACAAAAATAAATAAATAAATAAAGCCTGAAAGAAGTATAGATTCCAAGGTGGAGAGTTACAAAGGTAAATTTGAAGCAGTAAGGAGACATCAGAATATGCATAATGTTGTAAAATCTAGATTAATTTTAAAGGCAAAAGGAAACAGAGAATTTCCAACAGTGGAATGACATGATAAATACTATTAGCTATCTGTATTGATAGAATGAATTTTAAGTGATGGTTGTGGAAGAGAAAGGATTTGGAATCAAGGCGATCAAACTGTTGGAATAATCTGTGCAAGGGTGAGGGGTTCACACTCAGAAAAAAAAGAAGCTGAGTCACAAGATTAAAATGGCAAATTAATAGGGCTAAGCTGATATGCAATAGTAAAGTTCTGTCCATAATCACCTGGATATCTAAAGCAATAATTCATACATTCATTCATTCACTCATCCATGTCTACAGGACATCTGCCCAATGATCAATGTCATGATCAGTAGCAATGCAAGATGCTGAAGATGTGGTAGTGAACATTATACATATATACAATTTCAAAATGTAGAAATTAGAAGAGGAGACAGAGTCTTTTAGAAAGTAAAATTTACAAATTGTGATGAATGCTACAACAGAAATTAATTTTAATTAAGACCATTATCTCTATTATAAAATTGTTTGTTTAAGAATCAATGTGCTGTATTGGAGAAAAGTTTTGGGAGTGTGAAAATGTATACACAGAGGAGTAAAAGTAGCAAGAAGGGGTTTAGGTGTCAATAAACAGAACATTGGCAGGAGAGAGAGAAAAAAGAAGACAGATTCAAGATATATTTAAAAGGTAAGAGCAAAAAGAATTAAAAATACTTTGGATGCAAAAAAAAAAAAAAAAAGAGAAAAATTAAAAATTAAAGAATCATTCCTAGGACTTTGACCTGGAAATGAGACCAAGCCATTTATTGATATGGAGTAATTTTTTAAAAATATACTTGAAGTTTGAACCATTGTTGAGTTTTGGACATGGCAACATTGTGAGACATACGACAGTGGAGCTAAACTTGGTAGTTGAGCTAGTTTGATCTAGAAACCTAGATGATTCATTTATTTCAGACAGTTATTAGCCATCAGATCAATCACAAAACAATTATGAAAAGGCAAACATTTTGTCTATAAAAATGTCAGCAATTTTAGTTGCCTTTTCTCTAATTCATAAAATATCTACATATTCCAATTATATAAAAATGAAAAGATCAAAGCAACAATTCATCAAAAAATAGAAATAAGTATTCAAAGTAGTTAAAACCATGACAAGAGAAAAAGAAATAATGTAGCAGAGAACCATTCTCTAGGTTTCATTTTTCTAGAATTGACTCAGGGGTTTTGTTGACATAATATATTATTAAGGAGAAGAATCTGTAAAATAATTTTCTATATTGCATTAATAAAAAGATGTCTCTAAAATAAATTATTACCCCTTTGGCTACAATTTGTGCTCTACATCCAATAACTTATATAAGTCGGCTATTCTTCTTACACAGAAGAGGTCACAAAACCTGCTTACTAAAAATACACTGAGAAGAAATGTTACACTTGTCATAGGTTTCATACAAGAAGCCATGTAAACTTAAGAATGAGTTTCTGCTATTTTTTTTTTATGCCTTTCCACCCCCCAGATATTGCCAAAATACAAAAATTTTTTTAACCACAGGGTGCATCGTTTGCATTATTTGGGGTAGCTACTTTATGAATCTACAAACAAAAGAGCAAAAGGGATTCTATTTAATAAATATTAAACATAATTTAAACAAGAAAATTATTTCAAATGTTTAAATGGTAAATTTAATTAAAATCAGACGAGATTTTGAAAATTTGGTCACATATACAACTATTTACTCGAATACCATAAGTTCTCTAGGATGAAGAGACACATTGTTTTTTGAATTGATGTTTGAAGATTGTTCCCCAAAATCATTATGAAACTTGGTGGCTGAAGCAAAAAGTATAATCAGATATTTTCAAGTAAAAAATTTAGAAATGCATTATAATGCTATTTCCAAGATAAATATTGATATGTGACATTTTGTATTGTTCAGATATTCCTGGAAGAATTTTTTAAAGAATTTTCAGCAAATATTTCTCTATTTAAATCACTGAAACTTTACAGATATATAGAAAACTTAGTTCAGAAGAATTTATGATAAATATATAATAATACACAAATACAAAAGCAATTTAACATTTATATTTTAAAACAGTTTGGAATGTGAAGTTATATTTTACTTTCAGTACATGCAGACTATTGAGAACTATGTTTACCTTCATGATAGCTCTCAGTATTTGAAATATTTGAAATGTTTTCTGCATAATTCTTACCCATAATGAGTTATTATTACGCTCCTGTTTTGTATATAACATATAGTCCCAAACTACAGATGTTTGCTATAAAGCTACAGGATCTCTTCACAAATAGGTATAACTAGATTAGTTAGCTGCCATTGAAGAACTTTCCAGATTTGCACTTGAAGGATTTCTGCCCTCAGATATTCCTGGTGAATTTGAAAAGTCATTGAAGTTTTGACTGTTTCTCATGCCCCTGTGATTCCCCAAAAACGAATTCTATTTTTCATTCATTGATGCTTTTAGACTAATGATTTAAAACAGGGTGTATAGGAACAACCTATAGATTTAACAGAGATGCTGTTTGATCAAGTCAGTTTTGTATCCATGCATTCTGCATTTTAACAAGCACCCCAGGTTAGTTTACTCCTGGTGATCCTCATTCACACTTTAGAAATACTGCCCCACTGTGCTATGCATATGAAACAGTGGAAAGAGTGCTCTTTGGTTGGTGAGCATAGAATTTACTAGAGTTGAAGGCAGATATTGGAGAAATCAAATATGCTAATAGGCTAACAAAAATTGTTTTGTATCTTTTTGTTCTTATTATTAGTGAAAAGTCCACTGTTAATTTATGACACTAATATTCCCTAGTAAAGCAAAAACAAGGACAAACCAAAACAAAAACTAAGAAACATTTCCATAAGAATTCACTTCTATAAATGATCCCTGTCCATTTCAATACTTAATTGGAATTATCATATCTAATATTGCATAATTACCAGATTGAGAAATGAATTTGAAAAGTATAATTTATATAGGCATCTTACAGTTAGCTCACATAAAATGAACATAGACATTGTGACTATTTTTAATATTCACAAAATCTGTCAGAATAAAAAATAAAACAGTAATTTTCAAATCAATTCAGAAAAAATTTACATAAACTCATATACCTAAAATATGAGAGCTGTTTTGCATATAAACCTACTAGATATAAGCTCCTCTCGTGTTCAATTTAAATATCAAACCAATATATGCCTGGAAATAAATTTGGGGTTAAACTAAAAGAAGGCTAAAATGTTAGCATTTAGCAATGCTGAACCAGTTCACAGGACTAAAAGGCACTGATAAACGACAGTTACACGGAAATCCAGAGAAACTTCCTGTTCCAGCCAATAGAGATGTGGAAGGAAAGAGAAATTCAATTTGCTTGGCACATCAACATTTCAGTGTGGAAAAAGGAACATTTTTCAGTATATGAAGATAAACATAGTTCAAATAGAAAAGAACTGTGGGTGAGAACAACTCATGCTGTCCTATTTTGCTCTGTTTTCTTTAGGGGATTAAAATTTCAAACCCCAAGCTTGTTTTCAGTACGGACAGTCTGGAAGCCTAAAAGTAAATACATGTACCCTAATTAAGACAAAAAATGTTCTAGTTAAAGGGTAGAAATACTACTGTTCATTCCTCAGACCTGAAATATTATTTTCTAATAATCAAAATAGAAACCCCTCTGACCAGGTTTAATCCTCTGACATAAATTTAATTATAATTTATTGAAAATCATTTATGTGAGTCAAAAGTTCAGTTGATAATGAACTTTTGGACTAAACTGCTGAACTTGGACACAATTTGGTGGAAAACAGGCACTGAGGAAAGAATTTAAATGACTTGGATGTGAGGAATGAAGCATTGTATCAAGTTCTTAAATGCTCAAATTACTTCATTGTAGTTCTGTTGCAAAATATTCAAGACAGAAGAATGTGACAGTTTTCTAGGGAATTAAGACTGGAGGAGATAATTTAATGCCAAAATTTACTAAAACATATTCTTTAACATTAAAAAATTCACGCTTAGAGAATTAACCACATTTTTAAAGTCCAAAATTCTGCCTCATCATCAGATTTCTTCAACGACCTCCATGAGGTCAATAGATCAGATTAGGCAGAGGATTGTTTAACTATGGCTCAGTAAAGTTTCATTAATAATAATTAAAAATAATTATGCAGAAAATAATTTAAGACTGATGTTTCAGATAGTCTAGAGCTCTATATTATAAATCATCATTTCAAGTCAACAAATTCTCATCTATTGACGTTTCCTCAGTTATCTTATACATCTCCCAAAATACATTTGAGAATGATTGCTCTAGGATAAAATGCTACGGAAGCACACATTTAATGCCAGTTGAGAGTACCAATTAAAAACTTCCTAATCATGAAATTGTCGATAGAGAGAATAATCATCTGTCATCACTTATTAAACAAAGAGATGTCGTATAATGCAGCCCTATCTTTCTTTATGAAGGAGATTTTTATGTCAAATCAGTATGTGTTAGTTTTGATTACTACTACATGCTTGCTATGCCATCATAAGGTTATTCAATTCTGACTATGTGAGCCTTAGCTATAATCTTGAAATCCTGCTTTTCCTCTTTCTGTTTATTTGATCCAAATAAAGACATGTATGCAGTTGTTTTCAGGAACGTATTAATTAGGATGTTATTTTGCTCTTACTCTTCTGACTTTGAGGGTATTACCATATGCGCCAATGCAAATAAATGATGGCTTCAGACAAACTTCATTAATGGTATCATAAAAAGTAGTTTTTTAGACTCTTGCAAGCCCTGCATGCTTTTTTAATTTTGCTAGTGATAAATACTATGTTTAACAGATTATCACACCAAAATACAGTTGGTGTTTACCCACAGTTTTAAAATTTGTACGATTGATCTCTAAAGGATTTTACAATTAAAGATTTACAAAGGTTTTCACTTGTAGATACATGTGCCCCAGCTGGTTTTAAGACTTGAGCCATCACATTGCATGTGAGGAAAGTGGCAGGAAGAGATATGAATTCAGTAGTTGATCCAGCAAGCAGAATTAATCAATTGAAAAAGTATATAAAATTTATAGACAGAGCTGTCAGAATGGAATAGTAGGTAGTAATACCTTCACTCAGGAGTAGACAACAAATTGTCTGTCCAACCTGTCTTCTCCTCAGGGTTCTGATTCGTTATGGAATAATCATCATTTAATAAACAAATATTTACAGAACACCATGATGTGCAGTGAAGATGTAAAAGGAATGAGACACAGTCTCTGCAGTCAAACAGGCATTAACAGTAAATACAATAAGTGCTATTGCAAAAATATGTAGAAAATGGTAAGAAAACTTTGAAAACATTAAAGAGCCTAGCTGCTATTTCTGTTTTGGCTTCCCTATAGAATATGTAAGAATGTATGAAGAGGTGATATTAGGCAGAGACTTAGAATTTTTCCCATCTCAGTATGAACATGTGTGCACTCAATAAGTGGTCACAAAAATATGTAAAACTTCTCAATTACCAAGAGAGAAATAAAAATGATTTATCTTAAAAAAAAAAAAAAGAACTATCCCGAATTAAATGGCTATACCGGAGTAATGTCTCCAAAACAAAGACTACTTTATAATATTTGCTTTATTTATCAAAAGAATTCTTTGTGATAAAAATCCAAAATGAACTAATTGGGGTAAAAAGAAACTACCATTCCCAACTCTATAATCTCTATGTACTGGTGATACTAGAATATTAATAATTAATATTTATAAACCTCATTCAATTCTTTCTTGTTTGAAGTGAAATAATTATATTTGCTTACAACGATATAAATAGAATAACTTATGGTATAAGTAAGACTGTTACATAAGATTTGTTTACCTGAGACCAAACATATCCAGATGGAAATAGAAAAAACTATAATTAACCAGAAATTTTTCTTATCCTATTCCAACTCTGTAACTATCTAGAAACATGTGGAAGTCTGGCATCATGTAGTTAAGCCCTTGAGACAGTCAGTAAACTACTCACTGACCTTTCTGTTAACTGAGATTCATGGACGCAAGGATCATATTTTAGATCTTACAAAAAGGATTACCTTTTTCTGCTGTCATCAGAAGTTTTTGACCTTTCTGTTTCTTGCCTCAAGAAACTGCTCTAGAATTCCAATTTTATCTTAATATTTTCATGTACAAGCCACAGAACTTCTTCTTTTTTTTTTTTTTTTTTCTAACCGAAGCATCATCCATCTACTGGTTTGCAACATTTTGCACTTTTGTGATTCTGAGAAAACTGGACACAAACATTTAGTGTCCTCTAATGCAACCTAAAATTTGCTATAAAGGCAGATACCCACACCAGATTAAAAGTGTTAATAAAGATCTGACTTTAGATGAAATGCAGAATAAATATATTTTTAATAAAGCTTTTCCTTTTATGTTTCAATATTTCATTAGGTGAAATGAATACATATTTTATTTAAAAGTAAATATTATTTAATGGACTGCAATAGACAGCAAATGTCTACTGCTCTTTTCTGGAGAGACTTGGGTGGAAGGGATGGGGGATGGGAGAGGCTTGGAATTCATTCTGTGAGCACTTCTTTTGACCTTCTTTTGGACTTCTCACCAGAGTTCGTATTGAAAGATAGAATACCTTTGGCTTCCTGGAGAAAATAATATACATTAAAAAAATTAACTTTTTATTTATTTTTTTCTCTGTGAGCTACTTCTGGGATAAAAGGCCCATTCTTGAGAATTTTTAATAGCAACGTGTAGTATTCCATGTTAAGATTTTTCTTATTTGGTACTGTGCTGGAATTTTTCCTCATTAATTTAAAAGTTTCATAAAAATTTAGTCAAAGACAGCAGAGCCCTCTTTTTAAGTGTTCCATGTGGAAAAAAAAGAAAGGTTTTGCTCTTGGACTTCCTTGTGATTTATCAAAAAATAAAATCCAAGTCTAGACTGTCCCCGTAATGATGATGTACAATTTTTAACCCTTGCTTCCAATCACCATGCCCACCTTGATATTCTACCCATGAACAATTGTACTTTGAGTCTTCCCAAGGTGTTTGTGGTGTGCTGCTCACAGGCAGACTGAAAAAAAAAAAAAAAAAAAAGCAAGATTATAGAAGAAATAACTGGCATGAGGTTGTTTGGGGAGTTAATTGCTGGTGCACTGAATATGCATGGGGGCCCCCTTTGATACCTATGGCACCTACGCTATCAGTTTGTTTTAAGACTACAACACATAGATATGAAGAGAGTTCTGGAGAATACAAAGACGGATGAAACAGTTAATGGAAGAAAAGAAACAAAGATTTATAAAGAAAAAAGTTATTGAGAAATGATATGCAGCACAGGTGTATGTCTCCTCTACTACTAGTAATTATTCCCTAAAAAGTTTCTGAAAATCTTGAGAATGGACCAAGGGAAACCTAATATAGCATAGATTAATCTGTCAAATACAAGCCACATATATAATTTCAAATTTTCTAGTAGCCACATTTTAAAAATGAAAAAACAGGTGAACTTACTTTTTATTAACATATCTAACACAATCTATTAAAACGTCACCATTTCACCATGTGATCAATATGAAAGTTATGAATGAGATACTTTATAGTCTTAATATTTCATACTAAGTCTTTGAAATCTCAGCTTGGACTAGCCTCAACTAAATTGCTCATGTGACTAATGGCCTCTGTATTGGACAGGACAGGTTTAATATGTTCCTGTCCTAAAGTCCTTTTACTTTTTCCTAAGAAAACTATATGGAGGTGAGAGTTGAATACCAAAGGACCTTAAAATTAGGTGCCATTCACATGTCTTAACGTGAAGAAAAGACTGTTCACTCTTTAAAAACCAAAAAAAAAAGTTTTCTTTGGCTAAAGGCAAATTTTTGTGTAATCATTCCAGATAGTCCAAGAGAAAAATATAACAAAAATAACTCTGGTATACATAAAGAAAAACTTCTAAGGATTCTTTTGCTGTGTAAATGGTTTTAAAAGCAAAAGCATGGATCATGCTATTAGCATTGACTTGAAACTGAAGAAAAGCCTAAGAAAGTCAGAAAGCATTCAGCTCAGCAGACTAGTCACAGAAAGAGAGATGCCTTTCACATCATGCAGCTTATTTCAAACCGAGGACTGACAATCTGCAATAGTTGAAAACAGCAGGGCATATAATAATTGGGTACTTCATTGCATGCTAATGACTCAGTCAGTATATCAGTAAAAGTATTTAATGTGGGTAGAAATACAATCGATCATTATAGGTTTATTTTTTTATTGGGCTATTTCTTTCCATAGGAACTTAAATTCAATGCTAACACCCTACTCTGTTTCTACATAATACATGTTGTGTCATTCTATGATACTGAAGCACATAAATTTGTGGAAGTTTGTATTTACATGCCTTTATTTTGCTTGTGCAATACTCGATCCACAATATTTAGGGTAAAAAAAAAAGATAGACAAAAAAATCTCCTTTCTTATTTTTTTCTAAGTGTAGCTTCTCTGGAAGTAGAGAAAAACATTTTGATTACTTTCGTATTGTTGGCTGAGTTCCCCAAAACTATATACTATAAAACACCCTATAGGAGATTTTAAAGTAGGATATTCTTAACTGGATCTTCAGGAGCAAGAAAACAATGCACTTGATTAAGAACTGTCTCTCCTACAGGTGCAATCCCTGTATATTCAAGATCATATATGTAAAAGGAGAAAACAGCATTTCAAAAACAATTACAGTGTCTAAAATCCTTACCCAAGATTAGGTAAAAGAGATAGGAAAGGGAAATATAAGGTTTGTTACATGGAATAAATTCATTCTTAACGTTGTATTTTTTATTGAAAGTGAAGGAGAAATTCTCTGATAGCTAAGAGAAAAGTGGAGGATTGGGATTCCTTTTTCATTCTTTGGTCAACCATTTTTACCATCCTAATTTTACCCGCTCTGGCTTTATCAAGGTCAAGAATTGACACATACCAAGCGTATGACAAATAAGCTTTCATATCTGGCATATCTGGCATGACAGACATATATATATTTAATTTATATATATGTACATATATATGTACATACATATAAATTTAAGAGATATGGAAATACAGATGGCTATAATCAACCAAATACAACATTCTCAAGGTTATAAAATGCTATTTAAAACGTGAAAACTACAACTTGGAAAATTTTTTGCATAAACATCTTTCTAAAAAATTCTTTAGGACATATGCAATTAGCTGGATTCCATTAAATAGCGTGTGTTTGAGGAAAGGGTAGGGAAGCTTTGTGTTTGCTGCCAACATTATTACACATTTCCCCATAATCAAATATGCCTTTTTTCTTTCAGATTATGTTTTTCAGACTGTAATGTGACATGCCCTTGTTCAGGATTTTACTGGAAAATTACTCACTGCACCTGTGCAAAAAAATCTCCTACCAGTCTTCCCTAAATTCTACACATCTGTAAGTAAACCTTCATTGTTATGTATTCAAGCACCCAGGCACCTAGTTATCGAGCCACTTCTATGTCACAGGTCAAAAAATGTGTTGAGTTTTAGAAAAGTTCAGCGATTTATGCCGTTAACTGAGAGGAAAAATAACTATGAAGAGCAAAGGGCTTTACATTTTTCAATCTGCAGTCACTGTTCTAAAGAAAGAGCGTGGCCTTTTAGAACTGTGAAATAACTTTGTCCTTCATAAGGAGTTGCATTATGTCCATGTATCTCAAAATATGTCCTGCGCATTGGGGTTCAGCAAGAATCATAACTACTTTGTAAAGTGTGCATGCAGTTTAATTTATCTTGCAAAAATATAAAACATGATATTCAATAAGGGCCTAAGCCAAGCATATATTAATCTATTCAATATTATTCCTCTTTTCCTCCTTACAGTGCTTTTTCTCTGCCTTGGATTCTCGAGAGTAACCTAGATTCAAGGTATTTAACATGAGATAAATATGGACCAGATGACGAAAGGCTTGGTTTTGATCTGAAATTGTCATTTACTAATTGGGCAAACTTGAGCAAAAATTTAACTTGCCTTTGTTTCCTTCCCTCCTGTATTAAATATGGATAATACAAATGTTCCAATAAAATCTCAGAATTGTTATGAGGAATAATGAGGTGATATTTATGGAAGTTTTTGTGTGGTATTAATTCTCAAGAATCTATCACAACTGTTTTATTATGAAGGTGACAAATGCTTAGCAATGATATGCTGGTAACTGAATTATTTTTTGCTACATACTCTGGTTCCCTTTTGTTTTATATGTGAAACATTTGAAAAACTCCTTATTGATATCCAAACAGATCTGCATCACAGACAATGGTACACACTCTGTTGTAATCATCCCACATGTAAGCGTTTTTTTGTAAGCAAAGGGGAGAAACTGACATCTCTCATCCCCAAAGCCTGAGTAGAACTATTAGACAGAAGCTAAGGAACTGGAAATAGGCTGGAATCAGGCTCTCCTCCACTCTATACCCCTAGTGGGGCACTACTTACCTTCCTGTCTTAGTCTGTTGGGACTGTTATAACAAAATACCATAAACTGAGGGGCTTTTAAACAACAGAAATTTATTTCTCACAGTTCTGGGGGCTGGGAATTAAAGATCATGGCCTTGAAGATTCTGTGTCAGGGAGCTCAGACTTCCTCCCTGGTAGCCATTTGCTCTGTAACCTCACATGGTGGGAGGGGCAAGGGAACTTTCTCAGGCCTCTTTTACAAGGGCATTAATCCCATTCATGAGGGCCCCACCCTCATGACCTAAGCACTTCCCAAAGGCCCGCCTCCTAATACCATCACCTTGAAGATTAGCATTTCAATACATGAATTTTGGGGCACCCAGACATTCATAATGTAGCACTTCCCAAATACAAGAGGAATTGCTGAGATGATTAAACCTGGAAAGGTACTTCACAAGCTTATTTTCTAAGTAGAAGTTAAAGAAAATTATTATCCACAAAATATAGAAAAACTCTCCTGTCTCATATATATATATTTTTAAAAGACACAGCCCAAATCAAAATGGAATCACAGAGTGGAAGACATTACCAAATATTATGTTCCTACCAGGTGTTATGCACTGTGAATGGGGCCTTACATGGGGTAACTCACAATTTTAGACATGAGTTAACTGGGCACAGGGAAATTCTGAAATTTGCCTGTGGTCAGATAGCAGGTAAGTAGCTGGCTGATGACACTTGCTCACATGTGTCTGATGCAACAGTCACCATCTTAACAAAAGAGTGAATAATTAGATATAAAACAAACCCAAAATAAAATGCAATGCCATCAATATTATAAAGGTTTCCATCTATCATAATACATATTATATTGTAATTTTTAATGAAAGAAAGCAAAAAATCCTATAATGTATTTGAGATTACCAGAATTATAGCGATATATAGGTATCACTTGTAAAATAAAGTATAGGTGGTGACTCAAACTCCTTAAACTCAGAAACCTTCAATTCTTCAGCATTAGGAAATATGTCTAACTTCTCTGTACTATACATATAATACACAGACCCAGGTTTTATTTCAATCATTAGTTTCACTTATAAGAAGGGCAATATAAATAATGTTTTAGAAACATAAATATTATTTTCAAGTTAAAAAAAATTGTTTTATGATAGTAATTTGTTTTGTGACAGTAACCCACTTCAAGATTTTTCAATATAGGACTAAAAAACCTGGACAAAGAGTCATAGGACAAGGATAAGTCTATCTAAATTTAAGTAGCTACATCAGAAGGGAACAAGCCAGGGGTCATCTGATAATTTTTTAAACCATAATATACAATAGAAACTTTTTTTTTATTTGCATGTGCCATCAGCATGAAAAGAGAGGATAAATGATGATTATGATATTTCAAAAATATTTATATTAGAGAAAGAAAACTGAGGTAACATTTAATTTATTAAGATTTTTATTTTCATATTTCCACTGAAAATTCTGAACTTAGAAATTGTTAATCTCTGATTATATGACATATACTCTCTCTGATGTATATGACAATTGAAACTATATCCTTTGTGTTGCTGGACTTGAAGATATTACTTAACATTTGTTGAATTCCTACTCCTCTTTGAGCACTTAAATCACTTTGACACATGAGCTAAACAGAAAGAATATGTATTTCGCTAGGATCTTGACCAAGCATGAATCCATATGGTTTGCTAAAGTGACTAAACTGAGCCCATTTGGATTTACTCCATTTTCTTAGTTATCAGTAACACAACATAACCGTTAAACAGAAATCCAGTGTGGTAAAATCAGATCACTTAAAACATTCCTTTTTTATAGAGGTGGTTATAACAGCAATACTGCAAAATACTTTGTTAACATTTCTGTGTCACTTTAGACACCCAGAAATGCAGACTACCTAAAGTTTGTTGCCCTATGGCAAGAGTGAAAATGAAAGAAAGCCTTTTGACAGGAAAAAAAAACAAGGTTGCAAATAGCATTAAGTGATGCCCTATATGTAGTTGAACATGCCCAAGGGGGAAAATGGCTATATCTTTCCTCAATAGATTTTAAAAGGCTCATTTTAAGAAAGAAAGAAATGCATAACATTGCAGAGAACATCTATTCACTAGGCTCTTCTGAATGAAAGTTATGAGTGTAAAATTGGGAGACAGTTTCTGGGCTTTCTGCAGATAAGATATCTGCATATGAATGCTCTTTGTTTCAATGATTCCTGTAAAGCTTTACATTGATGGTGTCATGCTATAACAGTGTCCTTACCCAGCTTTATATGTAATTATATACAAATGTTATAAAAGATGCTATGTTAATCCAAAATGGAACATCTTTGTTTTGTTCTTCTCAGCTCTGAAAAGCTGGTGGATGATCCCAAATCACAATGGCAACCTTCTTGGTGTGGCAGGAACGAACGGTTTATTTGTATTAATGCCATGTAGTTCGATATGATTTGTTTTCTGAGATATCCAAAAAACACAAAGGAATTGTTATTGGTTGACTACTAAATATGGATTTTCTGTTCTTTCCCTTCCTCCAAGACAAGTTTTAAAAATAGGATCATTTAAAGGAAGTCAGTGGCACAAAGAGCTAAAAATGCTTAGAGGATAGCTACCAGGCATTTATCCCTTACTAAATGACTCTCTCTCTCTTACTAAGATCACTAGCAATGTTATTTTGAACCATATTTCCATACACACTCTCTATAAAATTTGATGCACATAAATCTGCATTAAAAAATTAAACATTGAAATCAGTCAATGGAGTGAAAGTTGTAAAGGTAATTTGTTTTTCTTGGTAGAGTTTGCGTGCACCAAACATGAAGCCAAGATTTTACTTCTACACAACAGTGAAGACACATCATATGATATTAAAGTTTAACTGTGCTTTACTAAAGAATTTTTTTATATGTAATTTTGCTTACTATTAACACTCATCAGATAAGAAGTTATTTTATTAACACAACTATAGCATAGCAATTGGCAAAAAACATTTTTTTCACACAATTTTATACCAAAATTGAATTAAATATTTAATCCCATGCACTTTTATTTGAAGACTACATTTTAAAATATGTTTAAAATAAATATATATATATATATTTGGGGTGAATTTAAAAGAAATAGTAACTATTTAATATATACCTGCAAAATAAATCAATGAAGATTTTATAGTTTTGGTTTACAAATATATAGTCATCATCGTGCAAAAGGAATCACCTGTGATAGAGTGACAGTGCACATGTAAAATGACAAGAACTAAACAACTCAGTACTTGAATATAACAGTTACGGGAGGCCTATATGAAAAAATAAGATATCTGGAAACAATATTGGTGTCCAAAACCAATTTTTTAATAGTCAGAGAAAAACTGACAGCATATCTCATAAGTATCTCTTACTACTAGATCCTTAGTCACCCTTTCCAATAAAAAAGTTTCTGTTATAATAAAATACTTCATAATACAGGAATATTGTGAAAGAACCTCAACTAGTAATCACTGAACACATGGAAACAATTTTTAAATTACTTCTGACCTTGGCCAGATGCAATGGATAACCTCTAGGCAAAGAGCTCTTGGATCTATTAAAGATGCTGAGATGTCGTATAGCTTCCATAAATAGAACCAATATTAAGAGGCTTAGATTTGATTTCCCAAGGAGTTTTGATTGGTACATTTTAAATAAGACACATACCATATATTATAAGATTGTTGGTAAAATTAATATCTGTTTCAACAGCTTTTTTCTTTCTTTTTTGTAGTTTGGTAAGTTTGGTAACTCAGTGACTAACATCAAATTTCCTCAGTTCAAATCCTGGCCACTAAAAAGAGGAAGAAGTCTTACACCACTCCCAAGAAGAGTAAAGCATAAAAAAAAAAGGTTAATTAACCTGGCTGTCCTGAAATACCACAAAATGGATGAGAATGGCAAAATCAGTTGCCTTCACCAAGAGTGCCCTTCAGAGGAAAGTGGCGCTAGAGTTTTTATGTCCAGCCACTTGAACAGACATTATTGTGGCAAACTTCAAAGAAACAGAAGACAAGTAATTATGGGAACTAACAACAATAAAATCCTGTCTTCATCACTAATGTGAGCAAGTTATTTAACTTCTTAGTGCCTCAACTTTCTCCTAAGCTACTTGAGGGGATAATAATAGAATCTGCCCCATAGGATATATGTAAGGATTAAATGAGATAATGCATGGAGAGCATCAGAAAAGTACTCGCCACAAAGGAACTAATTAAACATTTTTGAACCTTATAATCTTGACATTTTTTCATATATTTAAATAACTTTTAATATTAGCATAGTTTTAGATTTACAGCAAAGACCCCACAGAGAGTTCCATATACCCTGTACCCACTTTCCCCAGTTGTTAACATTTTACATGACTGTAGTACCTTTGTCACAACTAACAAATTCATACTGATATATTATTAGCTAAACTCCACGTTTTATTCAGATTTCATTAGTTTTTCCCTAATGTCCTTTTTCTGTCCCAGGATCCCAGCTATGATATCACATTGCATTTAGTCATCATATAACCTTTTAACTAAGACTTCATTTTTTTTTAGAGCAGTTTAAGGTTTACAGCAAAACTGAAAAACAAGTACAGAGATTTCTCATTTACTCCCTGCATCCGCACAAGCATAGAATCCCCCATTATCAACATCTCCCTGCACCAGACTGCTACATTTGTTATAATTGATGAGAACCTTGACTTTTTTTTCTTAAAAGATATACCTTTTCATATTTTTAAAATTTTTGGACATTAATTAAATAATATATCCTGACTTCACTGTTAAGCATTGCAATTATTATCATGGTAATTAAAGTCAATTCTAATATGATTTTTTTATGCAACTACATTTGACAATGCCTCTGTATGGTTATCTAGTTGAATATATGGAAAAATATTGCTGGCATGCAATAAGCTCTCAATAATTTAATAAATTTTAATTCAATAGTTGTGTTAAATTTTGAGATAATTAGCTTGCTATCCTTTAATATGACATTTTTCCCCAAGAAATAATGACTACTTTTGGTAAATAAGATTGACTTCCAAATGGCTTTAAATTCCCTACTTTAAGTATACTTTATGTATGTCGATGAGCCACACTTGGCTAAGTAATGGTAGTTTTACATTAAAAGGAACTCATCTAATTCTTTCCGTAATGAATACTAACATGTTAAAGATTGTGTTCATTTAAAAAATTAAAACCTAACCTATGTGGGAAAAGAATCTGAAAAAGAACAGATATATGTATATATATAACTGAATTAATTTGCTGTACACCTGAAACAAAAAGAACAACAGCAAACATAATACATGTAACAGCAACAAATATACAATTGCCTTGACAATACTACATTATGTAAACTTTTTTTTTTTTTTTGCCTCAAGTCCTTAACTTGGTTTACTATAGAGAGAAGATGGATCTGAGAGTCTTAGTATTTAAGAAATATCAAACTGCCTTATTTCTTGGGTTATGTCTGTTCTAAAGTGAAAACCTACAGCTCTTTTGAACAGACTTAATGCAATGAATATTGCCAGCAATATAGGTGATATTAATTATTAAATGGGCACTTCATTTTTTGATTAGTTTTCAGTAGTGCTAATGGAGATATTCTTTTAGTAAGGTCATTGTACATCTGTAAAAGAATTTAAAGTATCAGCTAATGACTTTGGCCTTCTAATAATAAGCACTTTTTAAATCATTAAATTTGATTTAATCAGTCATCTGTTTTTCTCCATTGTCTTTTCAAGTACTGAACTATCACCTTTTGTTTAAGAAAAGATAAGAGAGATGACTTTTCATTATTTTTTCTTTCATGGTTTATATTATGACTGAAAATTATAATTGAATGTATATAAAACACATAATTATATATACGTACATATATACACATATATATGTATACAGAAATAAATTATAAAATTAGAAATTGGTTCTTGTTTCTCACTCCTAAAATTTTACACATTCTTATATTTACTATCAAATTAGGGAGATAATAAAACAACTAAGAACAAAACAAAGTGGGAATATGAAGTAAATGTAACAGATACAAGTAAAAATGCTTTGATAATGTCCCTCCAATGAAGTTTATCTTTTCTGTCATGAATAATTTCTCCTAACCTCTGGAGTCCTATTAAAATTTGTATGTCATATAAATTTCCACATTCTGCCTTATATTACCATTTCAGACATTCCCTTAACTAAAATCTCCCTAATTGCAGTTATTTATTTTCACATTTTCCATGGCGTACAGAACTCTATTTATAGAAGAAAATCTAAACCTACCAAGTTACATCATTTCCAGGCTTCGCTAAACTTCTATTGGTTCAAATTATGTTTTATGACCCCTTATGATATTAAAAAAAATTTCTTGGACCTGAGCACTAAATTAAACATATTTTAATGTATTTTACACCTATGTCTCTCAATAGGAGTTCTTCACCATCATAAGTTCCCTATTCATTGTCTCCAATATTGGCTATGCCAATTTCCTCTCATTTATTTATTCATTGTTTCCCCATTATGGGCTCTGCTTTTACTGTGTTCTCTGGAGTGCAGAGCCTTGCAAATATGTACAGCGTCAGATTGCTTACTGAGCTATGCTAAATTGCATTTTGCTCCCAGTGGATGGATTTATTCAAACTTTCTTGGAAGTGCTGTTTGAGAAGAATAGCTCTGAGTATGATTTTTAGAAACAGAAGGAAATTCAGTGATGCCTGTTCTGTTTTCCTCATAATACAGAGGAGAAAAATCTCAGTCCTGGAATTGTGACTTGGCTTACCTAAGGATACATAACAGCAGAGATGAGAACAGAGATTAGGTCTCCTGGCTCTCTCTCCAGTGCTCTCTGACCCTCTCCTTTTCTCAGGGGACATTTAGTAGAGGAGAAATCTTGCTGATTTAAACAGAATATTATGAAGTAGGGCCCATTATCTGCCCCTCAGTTTGCAAATCCAAACTGTAGGAAGCCATTTAATTATTAATTCAACAAAAACTTACTGAACACCAATTATATGCCAAATACTGTTCTACCTGCTTGGTACATGTCATTAAAGAAAAGGAATAAAAATTCCCCATCATCTAGAAGCTTATATCCTATTTATGGGGAAAAAAAGAACATAAACAATCAATATTCTTTTAAAAGAGTAAATCATTTAGGATGTTGGCAAGAGATAAGTTTCAAGGAGAAAAGAATGAAAGCAAGATAAACATAGAGCTGGGGGAGTGATTTTTCCCTAGCAGGGTCAGGGTAAACCCCACTAGAAGCCGAGATTTGAGCAAAGGTTGGAAGGAGTTGTGGGAGTTAGCCATGTTGACTCTGGAGGAGAAGTATTGTAGGCACAGGAAACACAGAGTGCAAAGGCCCCGGGTAGGGGACAATGTGAGAGCTGCAGGGAGGGAAAGGCAGCTGATGTGGCTGGAGAGAAGTAGGAAAGAGAGTAGTAGAAAATGAGGTCAGAGTGATAACCAGAGCTTTATCAAATAAAGCTACACTATGCAGTTTGGTAACCACTAGCCACATACAGTCACTGGGCACTTGAAATGTGCCTGATGCAACTTAGAAATTAAAATTTTACATAACTTTAATTAATTTATATCTTATATTAATAATTAATAATTTATATTTAAAAATTGAAGCATTTGTCATTGTGGATGTAGATATAACTAGGAATTTATTCTGATAGTCAATTCAGTTATTGGAAAAATTTTAAGTATATTTAAAACATCTTGAGTGTGTGAATCTACTTTTTCAACTGGAAATTTCATGAACTCCAAGTAACGAGTAATCCTGTGTAAAACTTAGCATCCAAATTGGGAAGAGCTGTTAGGTGTAAGATAACCACTGGATTTCAAAGATGAGTATAAAAAAAGTAAAATAGGTAATTAACAATTTTCAGTATTGATTATTTATTGAACTGGCATTTTAGATATACTGTTTAAAATATAAATTAAAGCACAAAATATATAAGCAAAAATTTTATCTGTTTATTAATGCAATTACTAGAAAATGTACAAGCACTTATTTTTCTTATAGTCTATTGAACTGTATTTCTTTTATTTCTTTGGAAAGCACATTAGGTCATTATAAGGAGGTTGGATTTGCTCTAGGTGAAATAGGGATCCATTGGAGGATTCCTAGCAAGAGAGTAATAAGAGCTATATTTTAGTTCTACTTTTTAATTATTTAATTATAACTATCATTTATATTCCTCATGTAAATTAATATTTAGATAGATCCATACCTTATGCATATTACAACACCAATAAAGCATAATTTGGTTAATTAGACAAGTGATTTATCTTTTTTCCAATTATATTATTACTATTAGCTTTCATAAATTCATCTAAGCATGAAAGAGGATAGCCCACATAAATGTTGTAAATTATCACATTCTAACTTACCTTAGGTCTGGACAACACTAGCAAGTTGTATGCACCATCTCCAGAAACAAAACTCAGAGTACCTTCAAGTCTTTATGCTAATTCCCAACTGATACATCAAGTAACTCATCAAAAATGCCCATACAACTACCATATAATCTATCAATTCCACTTATGGGTATTTATTGGAAGAAAACAAAAACTCTAATTTGAAATAATATATGCACCCCCATGTTCATTGCAGCACTATTTACAATAGCCAAGATATGGAAAAAACCTAACTGTCCCACAACAGAAGAATGGATATAGAAAATATGGTAGATGTATACAACAGAATATTGTTCAGTCATAAAGTAGAATGAGAGCTTGCCACTTGTAACAACATGGATGGACCTTGAAGGCATGATGCTGAGTGAAATAAGTTAGACAGAGAAAGACAAATACATGATCCCACTTATATGTGGAATCTTAAAAAAACAAAAGTCATAGAATAAGATACAAAGAGTAGATTGGTGGTTGCCAAAGGTTAGGGGCATGGAGTGGATGAAATGGGTGAAGGGAGTCAAAAGATACAAACTTTCAGCTATAAAGTAAGTCACCAGAATGTAATGTACAGCATGGCATTACAGTTAATAATACTGTATTGCATATTTGAAAGTTTCCAAGGAAGAAGATCTTAAAAGTTCTCATCACAGGAAGAAAACAATTCTGTAACTATATATTGTGACAGATGTTAACTAGACTTATGTGGTGATCTTACTGATGTTAACTAGACTTATGTGGTGATCTTTCCACAACATATACAAATACCAAATCATTATGTTGTACACATGAAACTAATACAATGTTGCATGTCAACTATAGCTCAATTAAAAAAATACGTAACTGGAAAATGTCCATACATTTTACTTATTTCTGACTCAATGAGTGAGAGAAATTATTTTGGACACACTGCCACCAGTGCCTTAAATATTCTCTACACTAAAGCCATATTGGAATTAAGTTAGAGTCAAATACAGCCTAAAACTGAAAAAAAAAAATATTTTAAATGTTTAATCAATGGAAAGCAGTAGTTTTTAAGCTTTCAATGATCTATAATATGATAATACTTACCAATGTCATACCCTGCAATGATTCAATAAGCAACATGTAAAATTAATCCCAAATAATTATATTCAGAAAAAAGAAAAAAAAAACTGTAATTTTTAGACAATCATTCTAAGAAGATTTGAAATGATAAAGAGATCCCTCTACAGTAAATCTGTCAATAATTTAAATGTCCTTATCATAGAATTTCTAAATTTTTGCCTAAATTCAAATTTTTACACAGGTCTACAAAGGAAAGGGGTATGTAATTAACAGTTAGGAAAAGAGACTATTTCTTTTAAATGTATTTCTGTTTTACAAAAATACATTTAGTGTATTTTTAACAAAACTACCATTAGTGTTAATGGGAGTTAAACACATAAATCCATTGTGCATCAATAGAAGAGCGGAAACTGTAATCTATAAAATGAATGAATTAAATCATTATGAGCAATTTTTTAGCACATGACCTCCTTTAAGTTCTATGAGGTATACAGTCTGACTTTTTGAAATGGCACTTAAAAAGGTTTTACACTCTAATTGAACAGCCATTCACTAGGCTTATTTGTCACTTAGATCTCTCCTAATACCTGTGAAGTAGGGTTTTTAAAATAGGAGACTGGATGGTAAAAGCAGTAATTTCTCATCAGGGAATATTAAATAAGTGGAAGCTATTAGCCAACTAAAGGACACAAAATAGATTAATCTTTCAAAGATATGTCCTTTGGGGATTATAAATTGTTCAGTTTTCAGGGGGAAAAAATCTTCCTGACAGTTATATAAAGATAGATTTACATTTAATATTTCTTCATAATACATGCGAAAAGACTTTTAATATTTTAATAATCATTAATTAAGATTATTTGAAAATAACCAGAGGTAAAAATAAATTAAAAACTATCCAATTTGGGTAAAATTTACTTCTTATAGATCGTGATATATTTTTGTTTGAAGATGATGTTATGAAAGCTAACTTTTTGGTATAGTATATTATTTTATTTTATAATATTTATATAATACTGTTATGATATAGAAGAAAATCTAATCCTTTGCCCCCTGACTGTGGTTATAAAATATACAACCAGAAAATAAACTTATTAACAGAGCTATGGTTTCTAATTAAATATATCTCTTTGCTCCAAAAGATGGTCATATATCAACAACTTTTACAAAGAGTCATGCACAATACGTAACCAAGGAAAGTTGGATTCTTCTATTTATTTTGAGTTAAACTTAGAATCTAGGCTCAAATCACAGGTAATTTAAAAAAATTTATCAATTATTTTGACTTAACTATCCATCCCCTTTTAAAAATTACATATTCTCATCATTCAAAGATCTTAAAAACAAGTGTACATGTGATTTTATATTTACCACAATGAAATAAACTCAAGACCACCTGTCAGGTAATCTATTGAAAATATTTTAATGGATCCTTGAGGTTATATATTTTTAAGAGAATATAGAATTGAAGACAAGAATCCTGACATTGATAAAATTTGGGAGCACTACTGAAAAGTTACTAGATTTTTCCATTCCTTCATCATGGGTAAAATTGACTTTATAAGAAAATTTAGTAGCACAAAAAATAACATGCCCTTCTCCAGTTCATTTATAAGAACTCATCCTGACATCTTGTCTG
Source organism: Balaenoptera musculus (assembly GCF_009873245.2). NCBI lineage: Eukaryota > Metazoa > Chordata > Mammalia > Artiodactyla > Balaenopteridae > Balaenoptera > Balaenoptera musculus. The sequence continues at coordinate 107,141,277 of NC_045788.1, forward strand.
GTACCTCAGGAAAATATTTTTCCTTGACTTTCCCTCCTTCCCATCCTCTTCTCCTTTCTCTTCTCCCTCCCTCCCCTTTCATCAATACATCCATTTTCCTTCCTTCCTTCTTCTCTTACCCTGCCACATATGCCTTATTTTTAGGGTTTTATGTCAATGCATATGTTTTCTATTTTGTAAGCAAAAAACATTTTAAAGTATTTTAATATTTATTAATTATTTAACATTGCTTATAGAGAGCTTACTCTATGCTAGTCACTGTACAAGATACTGGAAATATTTAAAAAATACTAACAAATAGAAAACTTATGAAGTTGACACTAAAAGTATCTGCATTTTATTTATCCATGGAGAAACTGAGGCACAGAGCTCTTAAATAGCTTGCTGAACATGACTATTAAGTGGAAGGGTCAGGATTAGAATCAAGGTCCTATGACTCAATCTATGTTATTAACCATTATGCTATGGTGCTATCATAACAAAACTTATAATAAGGAAATTGTCAAAATAAGTCAGCTGCATGTTTATTCAGTCCAAGATTTGCTGGCGAATTTCAAGATGTTAGCTTTAAAGGACTGTTCTACTTCAACCTCTTTTGAAAACCATTTATGATGCTGTGGTTCATATATCTATTCAAGACATTCTGAATTAAATTACATTTCCTTTCTAAACCACATCTTTTGAGTATTAGTCTTTGGCATTTACCATCAGTTGCAAGAAGTAATACACTTCATTTCTTTTTTTTACTTAACCGTACTTCATTTTATAGTTTAGGTTATAGTGAAAAAGACTGTTTCCTACTTGTACAGAAATAAAATTTAATTTGAAAACTGAAAACTTTAAAAAGGTAATCTAGAATTTATTTTTCCTTGAGTTGAAGTGTTCAAAAGTTAACAGATGAAACTAATTTTCCCATTTTCTCTGGATAACCTAGAGAAATAGAATCTGGTCTTTCCATAAAAATAAATTTTTACGAAGTACAGCAATGCTGCATATTTTGGAAATTTGTGTTAAATGAATAAAAGAGAAATTCACATGAATTTTCTCTAGTTTGTTCACATTTCACATTCAAACATTTGGGCATATGTTGAAAAATCAATAATTTTAGTCCACACTATCTCCACATTTTGAGATAAAGGGCAGTGCTTAGCTGGGGAAAGAAAAGAAGAGTGCCAGTAGATAAAATCAGATAGGGTGCATAATGAAAAATATAGTAAAATGTCAGTATTTAACATGCTCTTATCATTTATGTACAATAAAATACTTTAAAAAAAATTCTGCTTATCCAAAATGCAAAGTCAATAATTTGTTGACTGTTCCTACTTTTGAAATTAAACAGAAAACAATGGCTAACATATGATTGCATTAAAATACAATTATCAGAGGAGAATGAAATTACTAAATTTGCCCCCCAAAAAAGGTGATGGTAAAAACCCAAGTCCTAGCAAAAGCAATACAGCCCAGGTTATAGCAACCATAATCAAGTTTAGGATAATCACGTAAGTTTATTCAGATACACTCATACTCAAAAAAATAAAACGGTACTAATGGATATGTCATGTCTGGTCATTAAGAAAAATGATATGTAGCTCACACAGTAGTATCCTTTTTACTCCTAGGCTTCACAGAGCTGTAATTCATCCTAGGTATGACTGATAGCCATTTCTTTGGAATAATTGATATTTATAGGTAGTAAATACAGAGCAAATTACAAATAGTGAAGATAAAAAATTAAAGCAAATATTCTAATTCAGGACTGATTTTCCAATTCTTGCCGAAAAGTGATCATCAAACGAAACTTTGGGTCTTGCTAGAAAGTTTAAAACAAGTTAAAAAAAAAATCCATGTTTAACTTGTGCTTAAAAGAGGGTCCTGACTTCATTACACAAAATTTGAGTGAATTCACCATATCACATATTTATAATTATACATATACATTATGCAAAAGTATCTGTGTACTTCTTTGTCAAAAATGTGAATTTTTGGCAGAGAGGAATTTTTAAAAAATGAACAAATAAAACAAATGCAATATCCTAAAATTGTAGGCAAATCACAAATGAATATAACTCCATAACAGTCAAGGGAACAAAGATTCAAGCTAAAACACTGAATTCTAAATCTATTGTCTCATATCTTTTTTTTTTTCTCTCCTCCATTATTCTTCCCCATGGGGATCATCCAAGTTTTGCCCACAGTAATTCAGAAGCACTGGTCCTGAAATTGAGGGGAAAGGCATCAATGGGCATAATTGAGCCATTCACTCAGCTTTCCTTTGAGAGCATATTTGATTGGCATAATATAAAGATAGAATACACATTTAGAAATAGACTTAAAACTGTTGTAGAAATGGGGACTAAATGGTTCATGAGATTGATGAGACAAAGATTCTATTACTCCAAATCACTGGTTTGAGTCTAGCTCACATGAAAGTGACTAATTCATTACCATAAGACAATCCTCAGAAAATAATGTGGTTAAGTTAAAGTCTCCATATGACGAGAACTTTCAACAAATGCTACTTACAAAAACAAAACTTAATTGAAGCAGGTATCCTGAATCCTGTAGATGTTCTATTTTGAATATTCGTGATTAGGAAATCACTTTACTCTGAATTCTTGTACAAATGGTTCCTGAGCCTCCATTACATCAGAGATTGTGTGGAAGATTATAGACAGGACTAAGTTAGATCACATAATGCCAGAGGAACTATTGGTGAGCAATATTCTCAATGTGTTTTCTGACTACATAGGCTATTGGGATTATTTCTTATTTCCTCAGTGTTCTAAGCCTAACTGTGTGTTTCACAGTTTAAATTTCACCTTGTAACCTAACTTAATGAATGGGGCTCTCCAAGCAATATGGACTGATCCTGTCCCTTACAACGTTCCAGCTTTGTGTGTCTGGAGTACAGTTCTGCTACTGCTGTCCTCTCCCAGTTCTTTCAGCTCATAAGTGTGCATTTCCTGACCCTTGGTTGGAGAGATGATAGATGGATGTATGGTGGGATAGATTGACTGATGGATAGAAAAAGTGACGAATATTAGCTTTGTTTTCTTTAGGGAGGGAATCAATGTATAAACAGATGTTCCCAAAACAATTTTTCCATTGTTAAAGTTGCCAGGAAAACTTTACAATTGAAGGCTTGCTCAATATCTATCCATGACAATGATTCTCTAAAGTATATTCTAAAAACAGTATGTAGGAAAAAAATATTTGACTTCTTTGAGCTTTTACAATGTTTTCCTTTGGGAGTTTGCTGACCTGAACCAACTCTCCTCCCTCCACTCCACTCCCCAAACAAAAGAAAAATAAACACATTCACACACACATACACACACATCTGAGGGGGACACTTGGTAATAGTCCCTAAGCATGTCACAACACCTTGTGTAGAAAGATAGCCCACATAAATTTTATTTACTTCTCACTTTATTGAAAATTGCAGTAACTGAATTTCTCAAGATAAAAAACAATGAGTATTTCAAAAATAAAAGGCAGCTTAGATGAATTCTGTCCCCAGTGCAGAAACTGTTTTCCCTAGATGGAAAATAATTATTTGACACAAACACCTAAAAGAGATGGCAAATGAAAATGGAACTCCATTGACAAGCTTGCAGAGGCAAAACAAAAGAAAGAAGACTCTCTTGTGATTGGGCATTAATGATGCTTCCATAGAGGTAACAATAGTAACACAAAATAAAATATAGGGGCTCACAGGGCTGCCAGATATCACACTGTTCCTACTTCTTTGGGTAAAACCACTAAGAGACTCCCTCTCTTTACATGTTTTTCTCAAAAACAGAGAATCATGAGTATATTCTATAAACTTCCAAGCATAAATGAAATAATAGTTCCTGTTAAAACTCCAACAAAAAATAGATTAGGAAGGCAATGTTTCACATTATAATAAAAAGCCAACAGTTTTTTGTTCCTCCCTGAAAAGTATATCTTTGGACCCAGAATACTTAATACACATACAAACACACACATACACACATGCATGCACACACACATTAATTAGTGCACGTTGCTTTGAACTGCTGTAGGCAATACTATAATATTAGTTGCACTTTCCTAAAAAGTGACACTTTTATAAAATATTTAATATCATGAGAACTCAGCAAACACTGTTAGGAAAATTCAGCCAAATAAATGCAATCAATGAATAAAATTTTAAAATATGTAAAAACCAGTATGTTAATTAAAAGGGGAATAGAGGGTTTGTAACCAAGAATTTTCTTAAGCTTACTTATATACTAACCTAGATTAAATGATTAATACCTTACCTTAAAAATACAAATAACACTAATACAGCACCATGAAATAAAAAAAAATATCTTCCCACAGCACTTTAAGATCTCAAGGAAATGAGGGAAATAAGAGAAAACATGATATACAAAAAAGAACAAGTGTGAAATGATGTAAGAATAAGTGGCTTAGTCTGTAAAATAAGCCTCAAGTTGAATACAGGTTAGGAAGTTTACAGAGTATTTGTAAAGGGGATTTACCTTGAAAGCAGTACTAAGTATCAATGAAAAAAAAAAATCAATAAACAAATTTATCCAACATAGCTTAACTGGACTGGGGTGAAAACCCTAGGCTGTTACTTTGAACTTTATATAAGGTTGATTTTCAGAAGGCACTGGAAGAGCCTGTACACAACAGTGCTGTAAAAATAATCTAGTGCAAAGTGAATTATAGGCTTGTTATCTTGAAGACGAGTAATACAAAGATAGTTACTACTACATTAAAATATTCAACGAGTCAACATACGGTAGGAAATCCCATAGATCATCTTAACTGTAAATAAAATATCAAGGAAACATTCCATCTAATGGAAAAATAGATGACGTAAATAATGGTGAATTAAAATTTTTTAACAGTTTTCATATTATTCTTTAAAAAAATTTTTGTAATAGTGTATTGGCTGATCACCAAACCCCACTGATGAAATGGATGGGAGGAAACTACTAAGAAGAAATTGGATGCGCCACCTTATTAGACATCACAAAGGAGATAACAATTAACTGGAATTTGAAGGGATAATGAGATTTCACCAGGGGAACAGTGAGGTAGTATGAGGTGAAAGAGTAGAACAGCAGGGGAAGAAGAGAAGGTGTTTTTTGCTGAGATGGCAATCCGTACAGAAGGGAATGTAACAGCCTAGTGATGGCACATGCATATGTGTATCACTTTTGTGTGTGTGCATTGGAGGGAAGGGGTTTATTGTGTTTAAGAGGTGAGGTTGAAAAGATTGGTGATGCCAAGTTATAAAGGCAAAACATCTTTTAACAGTTTGAACCCCAAATAGTTTTCCAAAATGTTTGCATATCATATCACTTCAGGAATTTAAAAAAATACAAATTCCAGGGTTCTGTTCTGGCAGGGGCATCCATTAGTTTTGGTCCGCCCAATGTCTAATGGTCAGCCAGCTTTGGGAGCAACTGCTACAGTTTATCAGCAATAGAAAGCCAGAAAAACTTCGGCCTGGCCTTTACCTGATAACTCTAATCTCCCACCTATGCTTCAGGGACAATGATTATCCCCTTATTGTCCAGCATTCAATAAGGGATGTTTAAGGCCACCTCTTCAGAGCTTACTTCCCAGAGTACACTATCTGAAGTAGGTTGCCAGTGACTCGATGTATCCTTAGGTTATTTTTCTGTTTTTTTAAAAGTGTATTGTAGTATTTTAGCCTGTTTACTTGTTCAATTATTTGTTTATTGTCTAGTTCCACCCCCACTCCATCCACATGTACATACTCAATTGATGCCTCCAAGAGAGCAAACATGACTGGTAGTGTTTTTTTTTTTAATTAATTAATTAATTAATTTTACTTATTTTTGGCTGTGTTGGGTCTTCGTTTCTGTGTGAGGGCTTCCTCTAGTTGTGGCAAGCGGGGGCCACTCTTCATCGCGGTGCGCAGGCCTCTCACTATCGCGGCCTCTCTTGTTGCGGAGCACAGGCTCCAGATGCGCAGGCTCAGTAGTTGTGGCTCACGGGCCCAGCTGCTCCGCGGCACGTGGGATCTTCCCAGACCAGGGCTCGAACCCGCGTCCCCTGCATTGGCAGGCAGATTCTCAACCACTGCGCCACCAGGGAAGCCCCGACTGGTAGTGTTTAATGCTTATTTGCCCACCCCTTAGAATGTTGCATGGCATGGGAGTAGGCTCTTCATAAATTGTTGTTATGGTTTAAGGAAAATGATATTTATTCTTTATATAAACCAAATCTGGACCAAAGTGAAGTTTTGCATCTACTTCCGTGGTAAACACAATTGAAGTTGATTGTTAAGCAAATAATTCCTTTGTGAAGATGGCCAGAATGGATTATATACACATTCTGTGGCCCAGGTTACCTGTTCATGAATAGAAGTTGAGCAAGAGCACAATTATAGGGTCAGTTTTTAATCATTCAACATTTTCAGTCATTCAACATTCCCCCTCCCCCCAAAAAGAGGCAAGATCTAAATTTTATTTAGATCTTCAAATGCTTTGAAATTATTCTTTGGGAGGGCAAATGTTAATTATGAGCTTGATACCATTTATAAGCACTGTTATAAATCAAGGAAGTTTAGAATATGAAGGTACAGTTTAGATTTTCTGTTCAATCTATTTATTTTACAAATGTGAAATCTAAGGACCAGAAAGAAAAAATGATTTAAAAAAAAAGATTAACTGTTAATTAATAGTAGTTAAATCTCAATTATCAAGAGCTAATTAATTTTAAAATGAAACAATATCAACCCAATATATTTTGAAATGAAATAGTCTAACTACAGATTAAAATTATAGTAATTTTAGGATATAAAATATAGTTTCAACTTGATTCCATTCACTAGATCTGTATGAAATACATTTAAAATCCCCAAATTAAAATTATTCAAAGAGAAGCATCAGATAAAATTATTTCAGATTACAACCATCATTGTACTATTTATTTCCATGATAAAGGTTTACTAATTTGCAAATTAAAGGAAAATTAGTATTATCTATAAAAAAGAATTTATTGTTGTATAATAAATAAATAACTTTATTTTAAATCTTCATGCCTGTAAAAATAAGTTTCCTAATCTCCTTTTCATTATGGTCTATAGATAGTGTGATATGTAAGTAGTATTTTGAAAACATACCCAGCTAGTAAAACACAATGCATCAGGCACACTGGTAAAGAGAAAATGTGCATATTGCCTATTAAACTCTGATAAAATAATCTTAATTAAACCAGTGGAACTTGTATTCCACCTGGCTAGGAGAGTAGTTCTCATCTATTATTCAATCAGCCAACACTGAAGAGAGAGGAATAAAACTATATAATGAAAGGGTCTAGTCTGAGCAATGAGCAATCAAACATATGTTATTGCCACAGTTCCTAAACACGCCCTAAAAATGATCATTTCTCTAACGTTTCCTTAGGTAGGAAGCTGTTCGTTGTTCTCAAAGAACAATAGCCTTCCTTTTTGTGAACAAAGTGAGACCAAAAAAAAAAAAAAAGAGGTAAGATTAAGAAAAATGTTGGCTATGATCACAAACCCTATGAAAATATGTATAGCACTATTTACCAACTACAAATTATAGTTCAGGGTAAAATATCTTAAAGTCTTATTATTTTGTATAAGATTCCATTTATCTTCATTAAACCATAAGTCCAAAATAAAAATAATCCTATCAAGGAAAAGAATAGATGATCACAACAAGGGAAAAGTAGATCATTTGATCATTCCTGGGCAAAAACAAACAAAAAGAGAAAGAGTACCACTTCAGAATCATGTAAACGGTCCATTTTAGAACATGTACTCTTCCAACATTCTTCTTCAAAGAATATCTCAAAATCTTAAATCTTACTGGTATGAAACAAGGTACTCTTTGGAGAATGAATGACAGCAGCAATATTAGTCCAACTCTATCTCATACAGGAAACAGAATGCATAACAATTGATACAAATTTGCTTACTGGAGCAAGGTTAGTAAAGGCAAAGAAACTCTCTGAGAATTCCTTGGGGAAAAGAAGCAACCATACCAAAAACAATTGAACAGATTATGTCAACTATCCAAAGTAATCAGTTTTCCTTCAATAGCTATTTCTCTACACAGCACGAGACATAGAAAAGCATCAATAACTTGAAGAGTGAAGTGTAGAAACCTTCTGGGGAGGGGACCTGAAATGTACTAAATGTATTTGTGGCAGAATTAATTCCAACACCCAGGAGGAAGCTGCTAATGTGTTAGAGTGAGCTGTCAAGCGAAACAGGAAATTTTTTCCATGCATTTTCTAATGAGTTTTAATACACCCCCAGTATTTATTTTAAGACATTCTGCTTGTCAAGGTGGAACTCCTGTTCTCATTTTCAGATAATTGACTAGTTTAAAAAAATCTTTATTCCATTTCAAAATATTAATAAAATAGTCCACTTCAAATACAATTCCCTTTGTCCCAAAGGCACCTGATTAATTTCTTTTTAAAGCCAACTAAAATAAGAGAGCCCACTGAAAGTTTGTACCATTATTAGTTCTCTTTTCTTTCATTCTAACCTGATTCAAATTCCATAACTTTATCTTGTTCTATGATCCAAATACTTGGATGTTTAAAAATATACAAGTTTAGTAGTCAGTTAAGACTTTTTCATCTCATATGTGCCTTTGACTATGACATTTAGTACATGGCATTAGCTCTGTAATTCTAAAATATGCTCCATTTGCTGATTATCACACTAAAAACTTTTCTTTGATTTTGTTTCTTTGGGTCATCAGAGATTAAATTTGGAAAACATATATCCCCAGTTAGAGTGAATTTGATTTAAATCAAGACATTTAGAAAATCATTTAAATTATTAATCAAGAAGATTAAATTTCCATCAAAAGCTTACTGTAGTTTGATAGAAATATAATATGTTTCTATGACTCAGAGGTAAGTTAGCTTTACTTTAGAAGGTATGTAAGAAAATTTAAAGTTTGAATTTTGATTAATATCAAAGTTACATTAGAAAATTGAACATTATTATTTAGTAGTGCGATATTAAAGTTAATTGTAGTTTATGCTTGTAAATATATTTGGAGTTTAAATCACATTACCAAGAGATTCTTGAATACTGTGTTACTTATTCAAACTCCTCTTATTTATTCACTTATCAGAAGATTTAAAAAGTTGAGTTTTTAGAAACTTCAATTCCTAAATGAAGCTTCAATTTAAATCAATGTAGTCTATAGTAACCAATAGTCCAACAGTAAACCAAATTAGAGCAAAAATGAATATATATTTAAATAACTTCTATTTCTGATATTAGTTGTAGGTTGAGATTTAATTTTAAAATAATCCCACAGGGCTTCCCTGGTGGCGCAGTGGTTGAGAATCTGCCTGCTAATGCAGGGGACACAGGTTCGAGCCCTGGTCTGGGAAGATCCCACATGCCGCGGAGCAACTAGGCCCGTGAGCCACAACTACTGAGCCTGCGCGGCTGGAGCCTGTGCTCCGCAACGAGAGGCCACGATAGTGAGAGGCCCGCGCACCGCGATGAAGAGTGACCCCCACTTGCCGCAACTAGAGAAAGCCCTTGCACAGAAACGAAGACCCAACACAGCCAAAAATAAAAATAAATAAATAAGTAAATAAATTTTTTTTAAAAATAAATAATTCCACAATGAATACAAGTATAATTGTCATTGGGGATGAGAATTTTCTGTATTTTCATGTTATAGAAATCCTCCACAGTTGTCACATTTAACCTAAAGTTCTGAGTTCAGTATTCAAAAACTGAAAGAAAAATAAGAGAATGTCATATTTATATATTTTCAAAGCTTCAAATATTAAGTTAGTGCATTTGTATCCTTTATAATAATTCATAATTTATTATCCCATTAAATCACTCTTCATGAGCTTTTTAAATAATTAAGAACTTTTAAATGAAAATAAATAAAAATTACTTAAAAACTAAATGACAATTTCAAATTATTATTTGGTTTTTATTGATTAAGTATTTCCCCTTTATTTTAAATGGAATATTTCCTATTTATTTAAAATCACTTAGGATAAGAATACATACAGAAATGATTTTAAAAACACATGTTTAATTGCTGGTGATATTACATAATGGCAAAAAAGGATTATGGGAAATTGTCAAACTGTTTTTAATTTATGTATTTTTTTGTTTGTTTGATTTGCTTAGGTCTGCAATGCTCTACCAAAAATAATATTTTTGAGCTCTTTCTCCCCCAAATTAAAGATAAAATATTAAAACATAGTGTTGATTGTACAATATTTATTTTACAGTACTTTGAAAAAATTTGGATTTAGTTGAAATTGTAACAGACTATAAGTTTGGAAACAAGTTGTATGTTGGGAGTAGGGGTCTGGATCTGCCTACATGCATGCGTGTGTGTGTGTGTGTGTGTGTAAGCTCTTAGTAATGGACTGGAATTTTCTACTCTACTCCTTGAAATGTGGTTGTTTTTTTTCTTATAGTGTGTTCTTAGGAAAAAAAAATTCTACCAAAATATTTTTAACACTATTGCTATCACTTGTACTGTTAGATTCTGAAGTGAAGAAACTATGCAGCTAAGCAAATCAACAAACAAGTAAAGAAAATCAACAAACAAGCAATCAAAAAATATAACAACAAAAAAACCTACTTCGTTTGAATACCAAATACAAATAAATAGTATTGTATCCTGTATTCTATTTGTGCTCTGTATTTTTCACAGCTTCATCAAAGTGCCTGAGATGTAGGAGGTATTTGGACTGGAAGAATAAAGTAGTAAATGAAGCCCTCCCTAGTGATAATAATTAAAATTCTCCTTCATATTCAGTTAGCTTGTCCATGACCATCAACCATGACTTGTTTACAAGCTATAAGCTACTGCTACCCAGATATATCCTTGAATAGACCTAAAGGAAATAGACCAGGTAGGGATAATCTAAACTTGGTGAGATGTCTGTCCTGCTTTGTCTTTAATGACAAACTAATCATTTTTTAAGAAATGTATAAACTATATCCCATCTTTATTTAAATAATCAGATATTGACTGTGTATCTACTATTGCCAGTGGTATCATTACTATGAGGTTCTGGTATAATATATATTATTTGAGGTATATGCAGACTATTTATATGCATCCCTGCCATGGATTGTAATGCTGAGGATAACTCTTTATAAAATGGCCTCCCTTGCATGGTCCATGACTAGAAATGAGCATTTTAACCTCTTATTGACAGCAGTATTTTTTTTTTTCATTAAAAGGGGAACTTTAGGAGTAAATACTATGCTGAAGGAATGTAGTTTCTGGTAGAAATTACAGAGAATCCTTGGCAACTTGTGGCTTGGGGCAACCTTCTGTGCAGTCAGAAATGCTCCAATAATTTAGAGTCGTGCCTCCATGTGGGCAGTTCCTCCATATCTGCTTGGCATTTGAGGATTCAAACATCCCCAGGGATGGGATCATGCAGAACTGTGGCATTTACTATTGAAAAAAAAAATCCGCTTACAGGTGGACCAGCTCAGTTCAAACCCTGTTGTTCAAGGGTCGAAAATACATCTCTAATATTGCTATGAAAGTCAGTGGGGAAGTATAATTTAACTTAGAAATATTAATTTTTAAAGCAACATTTTGGGAACAAGAATCTATCATTTTTTATAGTGATTCTTTGTTATCATTATTACAGATGAATAGTTCTTCAGTAACTATTCTTAGCTCAGTAACTCTTTTTGTGCATTTCTTGTTAGAAGTATTCTCATGTATTGCTATTTTGGATGGGACTATTTTTCTATTATGTTTTAACTGGTTGTTATTGATAACAACCAGTATTGCCAGTAACAGTATTGATTTGAGGATGTTGATCTTGAATCCATCCACCTTGATAGATTCTCTTATTAATTGTAATAGTTTGTTCATTGATTCTCTTGGAACTTTGAGGCTATATCATCTGCAAATGATTAACACCTTTTTTTCTCCTTTTTAATAGTTATCTTTCATTGTATTCATGCACTAACTAGAGTGTCCAAAAAAAAAAAGTTGAATGACAGTAGCAATAGCACACTTGTATTGTTCAGGATGTAGTGGAATTTCCATTGTATTTCGTGTTTAATTTGATGTTCTCTTTACTCACAAAATTATTATTTATTATGATAAAATTATTTTTCCTAAGAGGTATTTTAATAGATATTTTTCAAATAATAAAATAAAATAATCCTTTGTTTAACTTACAATTTTAGAATTACTTTTCTTAAAAATATTCTTACATTATGAAAAGAGATTCCAGTATTAAATAAAAATGAACATTGTTGGCTATCACATAAAGGCTGGGATTTGTATCTCTGGTTTAAAATTTCAGCAAATAGGAATTACAAAAATGATGGCTACTTTTGATTAATGATTTGGATAAAAACATATAAGGTTTAAAATAAATGTTTTTAAACAAAATACTTTCATTACCACAAGATAACTCCAAAGTAAATTTATTCTTAATTTTTATGATTAGGACATATTTCAGGATGTTTTAAGCAGGAATAAAACCAATATTTATTTTTGGCACCAATAAAAGCCTGAGGAGTACAAAAATGTATCATGCATATTGAATCTGGATCTCTGGGAGTGTTACACAGGAAATCAGAAAGACTGGAATAGAGAGTTACTGAAATTAAAGTATCTTAGTTAGATATTAAGGCAAAGAACTGACTTTTATCCCAGGCTCTCCTTTTAAGTATATATTTATGGGTTCATAATTTATTTTCTGTGGATGATAATCAGCCTATCTGTAAAATAAGAGATGAAACACATGATTCTATTTGTCATCAAATAGAGCTTTTATTTGATTTATTTTGTCCACTCCCTAATATCTCTTATCATACTTTATCAATGAATTACAGTATTTAAAGAAAAAAATGACAAAAAATAAATTGTTCTCTATATCCTAAACCCATTTATCTTTGAAGATGAATCCAAAAGAATTTACAAAAATGCAGTTTTTTAAATTGTTTTTGATAGTTACCTTTAAATATTATATAAAAATACAAGTTAATAAAATTTAAGCAAAAATGGAATAAAATTCTAACCATACATATAAGATGGAAACAAGGATATTAATTTTAAAACCATTTTAACAACAACAACAAAAACCTTCATTAATATGGACATATCAAAAGATCTCAAAATTGGGTGAGTATATGCAGTTATGAGTAGATTCACATATGTGTGTGTATACATACATCCACATATCTCTGTACACTCATACAGTCACATGTGCACATATATATTAATGCCCCCCCTGTTTTTCACTTCACGTTGGTCTAGGAAGACTCTCTTTTTATGTAACTACCTTTATTTTTTCTTCTGCTAAATCTGTAATAGATTTATAGTTCGATCACCTGAACAAATCATTTTGCACTTCATAAAATTTACAACCAAATAATTACTCTTTACAAAGTTTACACACATGTGCATTGCACACACACCCACACAGGAGAGATAGAAAGAGAGATACACAAAGACAGAATATGATAATTACATTCAAAGATTCTATGAGAATCATTTGCTGCACCAATTTAAGACTGAGTCCATCTAAATCTTAAGAGTCAGAAGGCTTTTGGAAAATGTCTAATACCTACTTTGGAAGAAAAATCCTCCAGTAAAAATACTATTAACAAAATACAAAAACTTCTGGAGAAAATTCAAATGTACTAAGAAAAACTGTAATGAAAAGATACACATTGAGGACACCTGCTAATCATCAGTCCTGTAGAAACAAGATGTGAATCATGCAACAGAGGAGCTGATTTTATTCTTTTGTATTAGAAGGCACCAGTGGCCACAATATACAATATTAAAACTGCCTTATTCTAGCTTTTCTTTTGATCAAACTATGGTACATTTTCTGTCTTGCTTATTTGTAAATAAGCAACTGTATCCTGCTCAGCTTTGAATATTTAAGTATGAGCAGTTATAAACATTGTAAGATGTGTCAACAATGAAGAAAAAAATCCAAACTGCAAATATGATTCTATATTTAAATAGTAACTAAAGAAAATATTTATAATATTAGAATATCCTAATATAATCATTTAATTAATACTTTTTATTACTGTCATGATGCATATCCTAAATTTGTGTAAGATTGAAAATGGCATAAAACTTTTTTTAAGTGAAGAACTGTAATAATACATAAACCAATAGGAAGGTCCTATAACAACAAATCATTTCAAAAAGTGGTGAGTTTCTAATTAATAATTATCCTTAAATAACTTTTCCTGCTGTTGTTTAGAGGTATTTTTTTTTCACTGAAAATATGTTGTTTGGATTTTACCAAGTGTTGCCTTAAATTTGATGGGTGAGCACGCTTGTGCATAATAAGTATACCCACATATAAGTTGTTGGCAGGGCTTGAATTTCATGTTTAAGAAATCTGTCAATATATTCTGTTCATTTATAGCATTTGCCAACAATGAATTCAAGAGCTTATCTGCTCCAGAGAGTCTCAACTGTAGTCACATATTAGAATTACATAAAAGCTTTTAAAAACCTGATGCCCAAGAATTACCCCAGACCAATTTATTCTGAAACTCTGCAGATACGGCCTGGGCATGGGTATTTTAAAAACCTTCACAGGTGATTACACTGAACAGTCATTATTTCAAACCACAGATCTATACATTTTATTTATACCCTTCCCTCAGCAGCCACCAGAAGTCAACTGATAACATCAAATAACTTAGAACCATAAATAGCTATTCTAGAATCAAGAACATTATCAGATGAATATATTCAGTTTAAAAACTCTTGTAATTAGAGGCATATTTAATTTTCTGTTGGATTATCCTCAAGGATGTGAAAGCATTTTAAAATTAGTAACTCTTTATATAATGTAGATACCAATGTTATGAAGAACAGTGGGCATTCATATCTAAATGTAATGTCCTCCAGAGCATTATCAATAAATACACTTGTTCTATTTCACTATTTAGTTATAGAAGATGAAAAGTAATTGTAAGAGCGAATTACTAATGACCTTTATGTATAAGGCACTATATAGGAGATATAGTACATATATTCTCTCATTTAATTCTCACAACCGCACCATAGAGATATTAAGTACGAAAAATAAATTGCTTAGAGCCAAACAACTTTCTGTAAATGGCAGGCGTGTCTGAATCCAAAACTCGTTATCTTTAACCTTAACTCCCTTGCCTATTTATATCCATGAAACGCTAGTAATATCAAGATTTCAATGTGTGCTTATAATTAGACATGAATAAAAACTCTTACTGTGAATATTATTCTTAAAATTTTATAACTGAAAACATTAGATACATTCTCGTTCAAACTTACCTCCTCATTTTAAATACGAGGAAACTGAGACTCTGACGTGTTTCATTTGCCTTACAGAACATCACTAACACAAAACAGTTAAAATTATAAACCATTTCTTCTCACCTTCCATCCTGCGCTCTTTCTGCTGCCCCACACTGCCCACTCTCACTTGTGACGAATGAATACTGCATTTCTTTAACAGATGACACCGCTTAAAAAATTGCCTTGCAAAGGTGAAAGTGTCAGTGGATATTAGGAAGAGAAAGTGCTAGACTTACACTCAGGAACTATCACTTAAGGAATAATTAATTTGTGTAATAACTTTCACCTGAGTGGTTCAGCAATCTTATGAATAAAAACGTAATGTTCACCATACTTGTACGGTTATATTTTATATTCACAGAGAAGTAAAGAGCACCCAACTTATTTCTTGTTACAAAACTTGACGATGATAATTTGATTTCAAACTAGTTTACAGTGCAAACTAAATATAGTGGTGTTTCTCAAACCTTACAGGACAACAGGGCATATGAATCACATGGGGATCTAATTAACATGCAGCTTCAGATTCGGTAGCTCTGGGCTAGGGCCTGAGATGCTGCATCTTAACAAGCTTCCAGGTGATGCCAATGCTACTCAAAATATGGTCCATGGATCTCACTTTGACTAGCAGGTAACAGAAACATATCACACTATCCTGTAGTGTCATTAACTGTAACACCTATTAAAATTATTTTTTAAATAGAAAAAAAAGCTAGTAGAAGACAAGCAGCTGTCTGCAATGGAAGAAGTTTGGCTAGTCTGCTACAATGGACACCCAATTATAAGGAGCAAATAATTCAGAAATTACATCAGACTCTAAAAACTGTCATAAAAACTCAGGAATAGACATACTTTCAAAATATGCCTATAAAATATGTAAGAGTATCCTCACTTGAATTTAAAATGAAAGCACTTAGTGCATGCGAGCTTTTAATAAATCCTACTTGATGATGACACTCACTTTCTAATAATGTGGATGATGATGGGAGTAAAGTAAGGCATGCATGCAATTTCATTTTATTAACTTGATGATATGTCTGAAAACAGATTTTTCATGACTTGGAAAGGAAAGTTTCCAAGGACTGCTTTAGAATAACAAGCATGCCACGTGAATAGTTTTGTGTCCTTGATCCATATGCTGTGATTAAGCCCTAAAACATGTTGTCATACTGGTTTTTAAACAGTTCTATGAACAGTCAATTGAACTCTCAGTTTTAAGACTACATAGTTCTTTCTTATTTATCCAAACCTTGGATGGCTCTGCTTGCCTTTTAGTTCATTATTATAAGAAAGAATGCACTGAAAGAGATGAACAGAATGATGGTCCCGTGGGGTCATGGCAGAAGTACACTGACAGGACCCATCAAATGCTATAGTTTAAAACACTTTCAATGCACTAGGGACAAAATGAAAACCCTTTCAGCACTTGATATCAAGTACATTAAATATTCTATTTATGGGCCCACATCCACCACTTGCAGTGGTAGTCATAATCATTTTTTCACACCAGTGAAGCCTCTCAAATATTTAATAAATATTTCTTTCTCAAGATCAATATAGACTTGGGGCTCTTTACTCAAGCACATCAAGCATCACAAAGAGAAGCAACTGTTTTATGTTTTTAAATAGTGTTTCCAATCAAGTGTCATTTATCACCAAGAGTACCTGCACATCCTTCAAAAGATAAAGTCCGTTTCTATACATCTGGTGGCCAAAATGGTTACAAGAGCTCTTCTGGTGGCATCTTTTCTAACCAAGAACATTCCAGGGTTTCCAAACATGACTTAAGAACAAAAAATACATTTCTCTTTTCCAACTAGCACCACCTTTTCAAAATTCTTAGATAATTTTAGTAAACTCATAACTGGTTATTCTGAAGACAGGCTTTCCCCCCTTTTAATCCATGCCACATAATTCATAAAATTAACCTTTCTAAGGGTAATCCTATGGCACATCTACTCAAAGCCCTTAATCATTCCTTGTTGCCTGTGGAATTAAGTACAAAATGTCTAAGCCTTAACAAAGCCACATCTGAGATCCTCCAATCACATCTCCAGAGTTGTTTCTCAGTTTATTGAAGTCCCAACTTACTATGTGCTTTATATTTTCCTCCTTTCCAATTCCTCCAGCTGTTTCCTATACTTGGATTGTTTCCTCTGTCTCTGCAAATTCAAATAATTTCCATCTCTCATACTTATTTTAAATATCATCTCCCTTGTCATCCCCTCATGAAGCTTTTCTTCATTTTCTGATGAGATAAGCTTTGTTTCTTTTCTTTCATTCTTCCTTTTTCTTTATTTTTTTTTCCTTCTTGCACCTTTATGGCACTGTTCTTAACTCAATCTTTGTTATATCTGCCTTATACATAATAGGTTCTCAGTAAATACTGACAACAAATTAAACTATACTCTTCTTACAGTAGATGATTAGTGTGATAATTAGATAAGCATCTTGAAATTACTTAGCTCTTTTAACAGAAGAAATATCACAGAAGGTTTATTGCAATCATGAGGACTACAGGAATCTGTTCTGTTAAAATAAGAAATTCAATTTACTAAAAACATTTCCATCTGAAAAGAGACCTTGGAATTTGATTGGCTGTCCCAATTAAACATGAGGGTGGCAGCCATTCCAGATGGTAAAGACATATTTATAAAAAGTTTTACATAGAGAACTTCAGTGTAAGAAGGGGCATTTAAGTTCATCTACTTTAAACCAATATCTGAATCATTTCTTCTACAAACAATTATCTGATTCTAAATTCTTCTTTATCCCCTCCACAGATTGGGAATTCACAATACCTAGAATGGCCTTTTCATTTGAAGAACAAATCTAATTTCTACAATCTTCTTTATATAATGTTGCTTTGCCTTATTTGCCCAACAATCATCTTTTGGAATGAGACTCACCTGTTTGTCACAATAAAGCCCTTTATTGTTTGAAAAACATGACGTTGGTCATCACAAATTTTGTCTTCTAACTTATTCTAGTTCTTACAATGAATTTGTCAGGTGTGTTTTCCTTTGACTGCTTGGAAACTTTGTCTGTATGTGCTATCATATAATTTTGTCAAGATAATTTTTAACACAGTCTCCAGACTACAGGGATTGGCCAAAGAGAACAATAACATTTTCACCTTTTGTTGACAAGATATTATACTTGTATTCATTCAAATTTCCCATTAATATTTTGATAGTCTTGTGATGTAATTAACTACTTTTGAGGTTATAATAATTCCAAACTTTTGATTTAGCTCTAAAAGGTTTAGCTTTCACCATATAATTAAATCATTTTTGCTAGCATGGCAAAAACTTTTCATATCATGAGTAATTTTGAACCATATTTGGCATCCTACTGGAAAATTCTTGATACCAGTATTTGTCTTCCAGAATCTTAAAATTGTGATTTCATTTCCTTAATACAGTACTGGTCTCTTCACACCAACTGAAGTTTTTGCATTCAGAGCCAAATGAGCTATTTTGAGTTGTGCCAAGGAAGCTTACTGTAGCTATTCATTGAAATTACAACAAACAAGAAAATTTGCCACCACTTACAATGCAGGACTAATTCATTTTTCACGTCTGAAAAATGTAATGTTTTTTGCAATATAAAAGACATTTACTGTATATACGTAACATAAACATTTTGCAAATCTAAACTAATGGAAATACATGTTTTAAAAGTAGAATGGTTTTTAAATTACAAGTTATATAAATTAGGAATTCAAGGAAATTTTGTCACGTAAAAATTTATGGAGCTCCTGTACAAACCCTATTGTTCTGTGGGGCAGGGTAAAAATTTAAGTCAATAATATATTTGATTTAAATCAATGGTTATTGGATAGAGAAGAGTTGGATACTTTCCACAGACTCATCCATGTTATCAAAGATTTTCCTCAATTCATATATGACCTTAGCTTCAGTGGTGTATTTACCCTCTTCATTATCCCATCAGGCAAATTTAGGGTCTGGGAAGCAAATGGTGTAATTAGAAGAAAAATTCCCTTCATCTGTAGTATCTTCAAGGGGAATTTGTATCCCAGCTATCCCACAGAAATAATTTACAGTCAGCCCTCCATATCTGCTGATATGTGCACTAAGCCATTCTACATAAGGGACTTGAACATCCACGAATTTTGATATGTCGGTCCATGGATACCAAGGGCTGACTGTATTAGTTTTACTTCCCAGTCCCAACTACCTGTTTTCATTATGAATTTAATGATGAGATCTAATTAAAACAAATATTACAGGCACTCTGGAAGAGAAATAAATTTAAAAAGTGATTTATGTTTGCCTCAAGGAGAGACTGATGGTTAGTTATGGAAATGTGGAGGACATGTCCACCCACTTTGCTTTCATAGGAGGATGAGTGTTATTTTTGAGTATTTTAGATGCATATTGACACTTTAAAAAAATCATTGGTAGTGATACCAACATTTCTTCCATCAGAAGTCTTCTTAAAATGCTGCCAAACCACCAGCAACCCAGCCCTCAAAAACATGGGATCTTGAATATTCATTTCAGTTAGCTATAACTGTGGGAACAGTTTTGACCTTGATAAAAAGAGATTTCTGAAATATCTCTAGCGATAGGTTAAACCAGCAACTCTTCCCTACTCCATCTAAAGTGCCTATATGCATATATCCGAAAATGTCTAAATTTAATAAAATTGCAAAGTATTTACGGGGAGGGAAAAAAAAAAAAGAAGCAATCTACACTTAACTAGTGAAGATCTCTGTTCTAAAAGTATAGTTGAAAAGCCTTCATATGCCCCCAGCCAT
This sequence comes from Balaenoptera musculus, assembly GCF_009873245.2. Classification (NCBI taxonomy): domain Eukaryota; kingdom Metazoa; phylum Chordata; class Mammalia; order Artiodactyla; family Balaenopteridae; genus Balaenoptera; species Balaenoptera musculus. The sequence continues at coordinate 107,161,398 of NC_045788.1, forward strand.
TATTTGGGGCGTAGTAATATGAGGCAGGACTTAATTTTTTCAAACTATATTTAGAGTCACTTAACGACCTTAAATTTACACCTAGAAGGATTTGTACAAAGTTTCTGAATGTCAGGGCAGCTCAAGTGACAGATGAGAAAATCATCAACCCATTCTGAATCCCAGAACTCTGGCTAGTCTCCATAAAACCTTGGGAAAGACCTGGAGCTTTTTTTGCTCATTCCTTTAAGAATAGCATGAAGCACCCTGGCAGGCTTTCTGCAGCAGTTGAGTGAATTCTGACAGTGCTTGTGTACTCCCTCATGCCAAGTCTAAACCGACATGAGAAAGGGACTTATCCCTGCCCCCTTCGTCATGTGTGCCTGGAATATGTAACTTGAAGAACTCAAAGCTTCTTGTCCTTTCTCTTTAGACAGCAATTATACATCACAGTCATAACTTTTAAAGTATATGAGGGAAGAGTGAGAAAGGACAATTTAACATAGTTTCCACAATTTGAATACCTCATTACTAAATTTTCAAGAACATAAAATTGTGTGCAGATATAGTTCATGGCAGAATTTCCCATAATTAGCTTGAATAACTGAGATTAACTGGATTCTAGCAATGTGTCTCCTACCTACAGGCCTTTTTAATGTTTAGGCAAGTCATTTAATTTCTAGATCTCTCACTTCCCCATTTCCTCAACTGTAAAATGCTTATAATACCATCTTTCCTACTTAATGGGCTTTGTTTTTAGTATTTAATGAGATAAAATATGCTTTGAAAACTGTAGAACTCTCTGTAAATTATTGCTTATTTATTATAATAAGTCATGGGGAAATCCTCAAACTGCATTCCATTTTAGTCCATGCCAAATTTTGAAGTGTTGGTAATTTTCCAGAGTTTTATTCCTCTGGATATATTTTTATTTATTTCATTGTATCGATACTTCCTATTTACTCTAGGTCAGACCTGCCCAACTATGTTCTGCATGTAGGATGCAGGTGTCCATGAAGAGGTTGATCCCCTGGCTCGCTGTTGCAAAGGCAGTTTGAAGCCTCCTACCTGGGCATTCAGGGTTGGACAGCCTCTGGGCTTCCCCAAGAGTTATCAGAGGCTAGCAAGTTCTTATGAATGAGCATGATGAACAATGTCCAGTTATCCCTGCTCTTTCTCCACACTGAGTGTGGCCTGGGAGATGCTCTATTTCCTCAACATCTGCCTCAGGAAACTTCCATGGAGTACACTGATTCCTAACAGGACTGGTGGAGTGACTGAAGAATACCACTCTTTCAGTGGTCAGGAAGGAGGGAGGCCAACCCTATGTGTCGCCAGTGGGGAGATGGAGAGGTCAATTGGGGATTCCTATTAAATGCAGAAGCCCTGAATCTTTGTCTTCAAACAAAATTTTCTCCATTTGCTGCTGATGTGTTGGTTTTGTGGTGTCTGAGATAACTTCAGAATTATAGTCCTAACACCGAATTCAAATTCTGGAAATCAGTGATTCATCAATATTTTGAATATTTAATACTAGATTTTCATTGGATAAGAAACTTGAAATCTGAAAACAAACATTTTGTTTGGAATTTTAAACAAATTCAATATATATTATCTTCCTCAATTTTTAAAAAAAATTTTTTTTCATAATATTTGACATGAAGATGAAAAAGTGTTTTACCAATGCTCATAGATAGCTCATTTCCCTGTAGTATTAGCCAGTATAGATAAAAATAAAAAATAATAATATTTTCTGTTTGTTCTCACGTGAAAAATATTGGGCAGCACTGCTTTAAGATTATTCTAGGGTTTTACCATATAAAATATTTAGTTGTACAAAAATATTTTAGGGGAGTCATTTTAAAAGTAATTTTTCTTGCTAACTATGAAATGTATACTTTGTCAAGCATTGGAAATTCTAAAAATTAATTTCCCTAAGGCTCTTTAAGCAACATTTATCCTTAGCCTATTCCTTTAAAAGAAAAGATTTTTGTTTTGGGGAAAAAAAGATTAGGAGCAGTTGTTTAAAATTCAGGTACTCTGCTGGGATAGAAAATTTTGAAAGGGTGAACATATATTTTAGAAACTGTGCAAAGGTTTTACATAAATTATTTTATTTAATCATCACAAGTATATTTGAAATTAATTCCATATTTTCATACGAGGAAACTGAGGTTAAGTAACCTGATAAAGATTTAGATGCTAATTCTTTGACTAATAAGGATTCAAATCCTAGAATGTCTGAGTCTTATGGCATGTCATTTTCAACTCTCTGCTATTGAAGATTGCTCATATTATTAACATTATATGTATGTTACAATATGCGAATATATTTTATATACATTAGAAGCTTATGATATACTTTTTTCTTCACCCCAAAGAAAACATTTTTAATTAGAAGATATATAATAGTTTAAGATGACAAAGTGGCAAAGCAAAACTATATTGTAGAAACTTGCTGTCTAAGTGGCATTTTTAAAATGCAAGAGTATTGTGGGGAAAAAGGAAATATTATATCACTGAAATTATGTTACTGAAAAAGTTGGATGAGTATTTAATTATCTACCTAATGTTCACCCTATCATTCATTTTCAGGAACAACAGAACACTACATTATCTAGGTGTCAATATTTATCTTTTTAAAAGTCATTTCTCCAATCTAAATATACATTCTATGCAGAATTTTTAATAATACATTCAGATCTCAAGGAGACAGAAAAAGAAAACATTAAACATGCAACCCATATAAATCAAATTATCTTTATCAATTCTTACACTCAAGTTCTTGAAAAAGATTATACTCATTGCCCTACCACTTCTCTTTTTCAGTTCAGGAGGCCCAGAAAAGATAACTTACATTCTTACTACTTTCACTGAAACTGTTCCCACTAAGGTCTTCAATGATCTAAATGCCAAAATCAATGAACCACTTATCCATTATCTTCATAATAATGAACCACTGTACTATTTAACACAATGAACCACTTCCTTCTCCCTGTAACATTTCCCATTCTTTACCTCATTCTCATTGAGTCTATGTGGTTCTCTTCCTGCTATCTACTGTTTTTTCCTAATGACTCTTAAATGCTGAATTTCCATAAATTCAATTTTTGGCCATCTTTTCCTTCCCAGTTTCCTTTGCAATACTCCTCCCTGCTGGCTTTATGACTAAAACTTAACTGTAATTGCAGATGCTGAATTTTCTTTTCGATCTAGACCACATTTTAGACCACATATGTGGCTGTTACTAGTTATCTCTTTTTATGTTTCACAGAATCTCAAACTCAGCTACACCCAAATGGAACTCATCACCCTCTCTTGTGCATCTTGGGAATCTTGGGGGTGCTCCATCAACCATTGCCTCATCCTCACACCATGTAACTGGTCATGAAGTCTTCTTAATCATACCTCCTAACTTTATCTTGCGAACTTTTGAGTTCTGCTTCTCTATCCGTATGGCAGTTGTCCCAATTCAAATTCTAAAGGGCAACTTATCTTGATTATTGCAACAGTTAAGCTGACTTTGTTTTCTCAAGTTTGATCCTTGCTATGGCATTTTATTTCTGCTTCCTGGGTAGTCTTTCTCAGTTGCCACTAGTATCATTTTATCTCTGTGTAGTCCAAACTCCTTACCATGAACTATAAGCTCTGGGAAATCTTGTCTTTGCCCACTTTTCATACTTAAGTTCCCTATGTACATGTACAGTTTTAGGCATTCTATGCAATCTCTTGAAAATATGTTTTCATCCATCTAGAGTACCTTCTTCCATCTCCTTTGCCAACAAACTCATACTCATCGTTCAAGATAGATGTCAAAATTTATCTATTATATAAACCAAATCAAATCCCTCTCCTATTGCCTATAACAGGATATCGTTCTTTGCGAACCAATAACCTCTTCTCTATGCACCCTTTCATCACTTAGAACACTGACTCTGAACTATGCCTCCAAAAATACTTCGAATTTTTATTTTTCCTGCGGGTACATTTCACGGTGCTTAGCATACAATATATGTCCAAAAAGTGTTATAGAAGATGTCCGTGAGTCAAAAGATGGTAATAGACATTGTATATTCTCACTTGTCTCAAAATTTAATTTGTATGTCATAGTCTTCTTGATAATGCAAAGGTGGTCATGGCTGAGTTATGAGTGATTATATATAGATTGGTTTATAAGAACTGAACATAGGAGTTGAATTAAACCATTGAGTAAAGCGTTTTATGATCTTTAGCCTCAGTTTCTTTTTCTTGTATGAAAACAAGATATGTTAATTTTAAAACCATTTGTGAAGATTTAATAATTTATATAAAAATATTAGCATTGTTTCTAGCATACAGTGTGTATTTAATACATTTTATTCCCTCTGGTAATTATCTTTTCCCAACACAGTACTCTCTTTGCAAACTCTTGCTCCTTGATTTTGTTTCAATTTTTTAAAAAGAGAAACATATACATTTCTATGAGAGTTACCCCTTATTGAAAATACCAATAGTACATTGAAATAACCTTTGGGAACACTTTATCATAATTTCCATTGTCAGAGAGGCTTTATTACCTATGACTATAGTCATAGAACACACCATTAGGATTTGTACTGCAATTTCCATTTGAAGACATATGAGACCCACAGTAGCTTATAAAGCAAGAGTAGAAAACTGATTATCTTCTCATTAGAATAATGATTTGTGTGTGTGCGTGCTCTGCATATGAAAAATTGGTAGGTCACAAAGGACAATAATATGGTGAAAGAGTGGCCAACAAGGACATCATTGCTCTACAACAGAAGCAAATGCAGTGTCTCTGGTGATAGAAATAATGAAAAAGGGCTGGAGCCAAGGTATATGATGACAGAAAATTGGACAGGATTTTATTGCATGAGGGAATATGATATAAAAAGAAAAGCTATCTTCTGGAATATGTTGCTAAATCTTTTTTAAACCACATAACATGTAGTTTATTTAATGTCTATTTAATTGATTCCATGTTATAAAAGTAATTCTGCAGGATCCCTCATTTCTTATTTTGGGGGTACATACTAAACTATTGCTCACTGTTGTGGGTAATTGTTAAGATATTTTAAGGCTCATGGAAAAATTCTCCCCCAGATTTGTGATGTGCTGATCATTGAAAAAAATATACATCCTAACCACTAGTTAAAGTAACAATAGTCTTTACACATAATTAACAGTATTTTTAAAGCTGTATTTTCATTATTTAACTCTGTGTTAGGTAATCTTTTCAAAAACTTTTGACAATGTTAGTCTGTCCGTGAGAATTATTGTAGCTAAAATGTAACTCCAAAAAATGTTTTATATTAATTTCATAATTTTTCTGTTATATTTAGTCATTTTTATAATCACTTAACATGAGAATTTTAAGAAGCTATTCTAAAATTATAGTTTTTTGTAAATTCATTCTTTAATTTGATTTATTCTGTTAGAGATAAGACAAATTTGCATTTTTCTCCTAATTAGTAGATGCTCACATGCTGAAAAATTTAATTATAACTGAATATTGGCAAATGATATACTGTACTTTACACTTTAGAAGAAACAATCAACAAAGCAGACCAATAACTATAATTGACCCCATGGGTTTTTGTTGTTGGTTGTGAAAATGGTAGTTTAATTTCACTCCTAGGGTTGCAATGAATTAATGGATCTATCTTTATCTCTTAAAAAAATAAAAGAAATACATGATGGATTTGCAATATGGCAGCTGAAAGAGAAGTAATGTTTTGGTTCACTGAATCTTTGTATATATTTTGAAATAATGCAACATGGTAAGGTCCTTTGGCTATTTTAAACAAATCACCACCAGAGGCCAATTGAACGAATATGACTTCTGACTGACAGTATAGTCAGAATTATTAAACTTCCTTAAAAATAATTAGACCTCTCAGGAATGGGATTTGTGAACATTGTTTGCTAGTTTCCAATGCATCAACCACTACTTATAATCAAGACACAGATTAAATGGTTTTAATTAACATGAACACCTGTCCTTGCTTTCTTCTCTCTTCCCACTTTTCAATCTTTGCAACACTCTTTCAACTGGAAAAAACACTACCAGTGTTCCTAAGTTGGTTATTTGGGAACACTGCTAAATAGACCTATACTAAAAATATACATGAGATTCTGGAATGTTGTTTTTTAGTTAAATTATATGCACCTTTCCCCAACATGTACTTTTTAAGAAAAAAATTCAAGTCATGCTCCACGAAACTGATACTATATACCTTCTTGCATCAGAGGAATGTTGGACATTTATCAATACATCACTTAGTAAAACAGTTTTGAAAGATTGCCATCAATTATGTTTCTTACCTTTTTTGATTGCACATTCATAGTAAAAAAAAAAAGTTTGCACACACTACCCACATATGCATATTTTATTTATAAAATAGACACACACTACCCTTTTTATTCTTTATAAATATTATAAAATATATATAAAATCAATTTTAAAATAAGATGGGATGAAAATAAACAGAAAAAAAATTTCTAGTATTTTTCCCATACTAGAGCAGATTATCTTGTACACAGCCTGCAATGTAGAATACAACATACCCATATCAAGAAGCATGAAAACATGGACGGCAATGTGCAAACAAGCTAGACCAAAAACATCTTTTGGACATCTTTTGAAGAGTTATGTGAATAGAACATTTTATTTCCTACTGTTAAATTTGTATCTTATGTAACTAATATCTAACATGAAATTGCCAGGTCAGGTTTTCTATCATGAGTTTCTAGACGGAAACAAGAATGCCAAATGAAATATTTCTTGTGCCACATTAATAATATACCCAGGTTCAAGATTTCCCCCATTATCCAGTAAGTTAAAGCAGGGTAATTGAAGCTAGGTTTCAGAATAAATATTTGAAAGATACACTGTACTGCAACATCAAATGATGTGATAAAGCAATGAGCTGCTGGGAAACAATTGTAAAAAATCAAGCCTAACAGTCACCCATGGGGTAGCTTTTTAAAGAATATCTCCTGCATACCAGGTCATGTAGAGGCAGGGTGACATTTCAGAGAGTGCCAGGCACTCTATGCAGTGACAGCTATAATGAACCAAAGGATATTCTTTGTATGGGTCCACTTTTGAAGAGTGTTGGGAACATATCAGTTTGAGTGATTATTTTTTCTAATCCATATCCATTCACTAGCTGGCTCTCTATCAGTAGAGATTCTTTAAAAGAAAAAAAAAGAAAGAAAGAAAGACACTAAAACTTTTTTTAAAATGAGATTTTCTTAGCTTCGATGCCAAATATCCACGCAAGAATTTCACTGATTTTTCTTGGCAACTGACTTTTTCTGGAACCTTCCCTGTCTGATTGGTAAGTCTTTCCTAAAAGGTAAAAACAGTGTACAATATCTTAGCCCAGAAAAGACTTGGCAGAAAGTATAAGAGAGAAATATAACGTATATCAAAGAATATCCTCACTGCTGAGAGGAAGCAGTTTTAGAAAGTTGATATACCAACTGCAGCTAATTTCTTCTGGAATGTATCCCTCTATAATGGAGAGAGGACAGACCCTTCCAACTGACCTAAATTCCATTGCCAGAAGCAAGTTTCATCACTCACTGCTGTAACAGATCATCACCAAGCAGAAAAGCCAAACTGCCTTGGGGATTACATTTCATATCTCACAATCCTGAGCTCTTTTGGAGATTAATTCCATTTACAAAAAATAGATATGCCCCTGTATTAGACATGGTTTTGGCGGGCTGCTACAAATAGGAAACACCCTTCCCCTCACCCCTATTGAATGCACAAGTCCCAGAATTTCTTCATTTCAAATGAAGAAATGAAGGCACAGGAGCCTTTGTAGTATTAGGTAGAATGGAATAAGAAGTCTCAGTGATATAGAAGCTAGGTTCAGTAAGGTGTTGGTGACTGTCCTTACACAGGCCACAAGGAATTTGGGGGAAACATTGATGAACCATTGTGTTCACATTGTGAGTGTCCAGCACAAAGCGATTTAGAGGTCCAGGGACATGGTATGGCTTAAAGTAGGGAAGAAAGTACTCTTCCTATTTATAACTGGAACCAGAGCTCTTTTCTGGTGTTCAAAGAATTAAACACTTGGGAGCATCCAAATATAGCTCCAGTGTATGGATATTAGGTTTTACTTCTCAGATAATGGCAGACGTATGGTTTCTTCAAGTGGTTTTGGACACACTGGACAAGGATAATTGTAAACAACCAGGAAAGGAAGATGGTGATGGGGGCTGGGGGAAACCACGTGGTGCCTGATGTTGACAGCCCTGTTTACAGGCATATATGGCCACACACTTCTCTTTAGGTTACTCACTCAAATCACCAGGAGGGCAGTTTGGAAGAGGACTGAGACTGCTAATATTCATATGCAAGCTATCAAGCTAGGTGATATTTGCGCTGGACGAAACCATTCTGCTGCAATGAACATAGAAAAAGACACTTTCATGTACCATTCATTTAATAAATGATAGAAATTTTGCAAATGCAGAGATCCAGAAGAAATGAAACCTGACCGAAAAATCCTTAGTTATATATTGCAGAGCTTCTAAAAAGAAATGAAATAAAGCAGAGTGGAAAAATATAAAGATGTCCAAAAAAAACCCTCAAAATTCCATAAACAAAATCTAAAATTAATTTAGTGTTCACTAAACAAGCATTGTCACTGCCTTATTTAAATCTGAGCCCCAAACTAATAAATAAATAAATAAATAAATGAAGTTGAAACCAACAGTTCACAGTTTTAAGCTTGAAGATTGCTTTCATGCTTGAGACAAATAATAGCTGGGTTGAAGCAGTTGTTCTCAAAAAGAACGCACAAAATTAATGGGCACTCGCTCCCCCTGTCCGCATTTGTTTTCCTGATTTGTAAGCAATGCACCTCTGAGTGTACATTTATGCGACTGGGTATGGAAGAACGGAGGGTTTCTGGAGAAATTATTTTTAGCCCCTGATGAAGAAGAGTGAGTGATAGGGTAATATAGGGTAATTACATTCTGAAGGAATGTACACCAATATTTAAAGCTCATTTCCTTTCAATATTATGCATGTGTGAAACAAATCTTTATTCTCCTTCAAATGCTCCTTTATAGTTTGGTGCCTATTATAGCAAATAGCAGAAAATAAGCAAAGTGACAACTGTCACTTACTTTAAGACACTTTTTTTTCCTTTAAATTCTGACATTTTCCATCATTTCTACAATTAGCCTATGGACCTGGCTGAAAAGTCACTGCCTGTCTGCCATGACACAATGAAAGTACAAAATAGTAACACCATTTTCTTCCTGCCAAAGATGACAAACCTCCCAAAGGGATAATTTCTCTCTGGGGATAAAGCCACACAAGGCTCTGAATCAGGTCTGTTTTAAGAGTCTTCAGAGCCTGAATGCCAATTATGCATGAAATAGTGCAGGAACCACTATGGATGACTAAATCCCCTCTCCTTGAAGTGAGAAACAAGAGCCTTGGTACCTGGAAGACAAAGCAGAACATGTGAGCCACATATGAAAGGTGAAAAAGAAACAAGATTTTACGAGCCTAAGAAATTCAAGAATAGTATACTACAAATGAATTCTCTTATTCTTTTCTCTTTCCTCTTTCCCACTCTGTCTGTTTTATATTCTCTCTCCCTCTCTCTCTCTGTCTCTCTCTCTCTCTCCCCGCTTTGTCTCCTGTCCCACATCAACCCTCACCCAAAAACTCAATGGAAAACAAACTGCTCATTGTGTGAATAAAAAAAAAATGTGAATATAGATAAATGACTAAAATTACACCCTGATAAAAATTTAGAGATTTAAGGGCATGCAAAAAGATGAACTATAAGGCAGATTTAAGTTGCTAAGCAACTTAGTGTTCACAGGAAATCAGATATAGCAATTTGCTTTGGCAAGACTACACGATAAGTTTAAAGAAACAAAACCAGTTATTAGTTTGAGCTACTAAGTAATTAAAGGAAGAAGAATTAAAAAATTGAACTGAATTAAGTCAGTGTTTAACATATAAGAATACAACCAATTTGTCTCAGAGGCCTGAGGGTCCAAACTGATATTTAATTACAAGACAAAAGACGACTGTCAATTTGACAAAGGCAAAAATAGATTAAAACATGATACTATATTTAAATTTGATCTCGTACAATGAGTTTTGACTTCCTGCCAAACTCCTGTAGTATCATTTCTTACATCATGTAATAAAATGCTCATGTAATAAAAATCTCCCTGTACAGAGATTCCAATTTATGCATTCTTTCTGCTGGGTCTAAAGTATATCACCTCAGCAGAGATTAAAGTGCTGAATATACTGAACATTTATCACTTTGTTTCTGAAAGAATAAAAATATGCATTATTATTAAACTTTAGGACTGTGCTTGTGTTGTTGCCATCAGCTACCATAATCAGAATGCAAAGTAGCAGAACATCTATTCCAAGAATGGGTAATCTGCTCCTTTATAAACACCAGAGGAAGAAAGGATTAAGCCTATTGTTTGTTTGTTTGAGATGGCTTAATTCTCCTCTAGCGACTAGCCCCTTGGCTTTTCTTCACTCAAGAGAATATTTGGAGACGGAAAACAAGAATTGCTATCTATAAGTGTTGCTCACTTTCAGACACTAATCTGCATTAATGAGTCTCTATCACTTCAGTTCCAGGTAATAGCAGCAGTGGTACAAGGATAGACTTGTTGACTCAAGCAAACAAACAAGCAAACAAGCTAACAAAGGCAAGGAACAAATAAATTATTTAAAGGATGTTCCAACTAATGAACATTTAATTCTATGATCAGCTTATAGGCCTGAAATCTGCACTGGCTCAAGTACTTTATGCATTTAGTAATTTTAGTTTCTCATATCTCCATGCAAAGTGTAGAAAAAGCACAAAACCAAAATGTAACTTTAACTGTAAAGAGGTCACATTTCCTTTGTATTTTTCAAAATCTTTGCATGAAATGTTCCTTTGTTTTCAGGCTCATTATTAGGCTCCTGAATATTCAATACATATGTGCTCATATTTCTCATTATGTGAAAACTCATGGAATTTTATCTTCAGCAAACTGAGAATCTTGGAACTACATTCATTTACACTGAAGGTTTGGTCTTATTGAAATCAATCTAAGGTTTGGAACCTTTGTTTGGTATTAAGTATAAAGGAGGTACTTACTTTCGGCTGCCAAGACTACAGCTGGGTGATGCCAATTTTTTTTTTTTTTTTCTCCCTCACTGTTATTGCCACTCAGTTAAGACCAGAAGCAGCAAGTGACAGAACCACACTGGGATTCTTGATGTTGAAAGTGGAGGAGAAGGTAATTGATTTTTCCTTCAACATTTAACTTAACTAGATACTGGAAACATTAAAGATGGAACAAAATCTCCTACTGGTCTCTTCGTTCTCTATTTGCCTTTGTACTTTTCTTTCAAGAGACATAATATTGATGGGACTCAGAGAGAAAAATACAGGTTAAGAGGATAACAGATGAAAGGAGAAACTAAAATTTGTGTAGCTATAGGTCATTTAAATATTGTTAAAATATATTTATTTGTCTTTTTTGAGTATACTATAGCCTTAAGAAAACCTATAAAATACATGAATTATTCGTGACCAGCTGAAACATAATTACTAGGTCTACAAGGGCAGAGGGGTAGATTGTAAAATAGAACTAAGGTATTTAGACTTTCCCCTCACTGATAATCAATTTAAATCAAAAGAATCTCATTATTTTAGAAATCACAGAAAAAAATTCCACAATTTGTCTAATATTTTTCTAGTGTTCTTAGTGTCAGTAATCTTGTCACAAATTTACCCAAAGCATTCTTTTATTTAAGATCATTTCTCTCTCTCTCTGTTATGTTTTATTCTTTTGTGGAAAATGGAGAAAAAAACATAAGTATATACCATGATGAAGGAGTTTTGAAAAGACTTTCAGAAGCCCATCTTTGACACAAATTCCTTCACTCAAGTATGGATTTATAATGCTAAGAGAGTGGAAAAATTGTTACATTTGCATTTCTAATATAGATAATCCCAGGTCAAAATGTTATTTCTTATTTAATGTTAATGTTATAACCAACTCTGGAGAGGTCATCAAATTATTTCTTTATGTGGAAATATTCCCACTACATTACAACTATGTGATTTGCTGAGTATTTACTATATGCTAAGTAGACAGCTTACTTATACCCATTAAAATAAGCTTAAAGTGTTTCAATAACTAGATCAAATTTATACGTTTGTAAGCATCAAAGATTGGATTGGGATCAAAAAGGTGTAAATCCCATGTCTCAGCACCTAATTACTGAGGTCTGTCCTTCAGCAGTATCAGAACCACCTGTTGAGACTGATTTAAATACGTGTATTCCTGGATGTGGATTCCCACATCAGACCCAGGGAGTTTGTACTTTGTAACAAACATATTTGATAATTCCTAAATACGGTATTATCCAGGTATCCCCTGAGACACATAGTATACAATAAGAACAAGACACAATAAAGTTAGCCAAATTACCTTTGTATTGAGTACCTATTATGTTCTAGGACAGGAACTGAACTACATATATGTCATATATTTTTGTATTTAATTTTGACATAATGCTCTGTGGTATGCCCAAGTATCCTTCACTATACATGGGAAGACACCACTGTGAAGCAATGTGCCTAAGGTCTCACAAATTAGAAATGGTGATCAGACTCTGGTCTTTTTGCTCTTCCGTACTCGTGCTTAAATATTTGTAAAACTGAGATGAATTTTCAAAATTTCAGAGGAAGTTAAGTAAATTATGGAATCATCATTTAACAGACTAAGTACTAAGAAAAGACTGCAAACTATAACAGATCTTCATATTTTTACTTTGCCTGTTTTAAGAAGCTTTCTTTTGTCCTTACTTTGACCTCTAAGAACTCAACAGCTTTTTTCATTTTTTATGTTTTAGATTTCAGGCCACCAGAGAGGCTAACATTAGCCCTTGTAATTACTTTGTTATTAAAAAACTGGATGAAATGGAAGAAGAAAAAAATTAAAGCAAGAAAGGGAGATTGTAAAGAAACTAATGGAAGGAATGGAAAGGAAAAAGAAGGGGGCTGTGAACAAGAGGCACTTCTAGATGGGAGGAGAACTTCTCCCACCCAGAGACTGTGAGTTAACTTGTGTTTTAAATTAAGTAGCAACATTACTAGGCAAGGCTCTGTTCCAAGGCACATATAAAGTACTAACATAAAGGAAACAGACATAAAGAGAAGGTTTTCTTAGTAAGGGAGAAAGGTCTACCAGGCAGTCATGCTGGATGATATTCTTTTAAAGAGACAGGGATGGAGACTCCCACCCTCCATGCCACTATAGAGGTAGAAGGCATTTGCAGAGATCATTTGAAAGGGGTAACAAAAAATCGGTGCACCTCCTGCAGTACTTGAGGAGGAATAAAAGAAGTTATCTGTACAAAGCTACTATGAACAGAAATAGAAAAGGTGAGAGCGATGTACTGTTGGTGATCTCTAATCTAGGCCTAGAGCTTGTACTTTCAAGAACGAATTTTGGGCAACTCCACATAGAAATAGTGAGTGTCATTGCAGATTGAACACACTGGCATTCATCTGGTGAATCTGCATGTCTACTGTGCAAAATGGAAAATGTGGGTCAGAGAACCAGGAGTAGGAAAATTCGAGAAAATACTTAACAGAGACCATTCATACTTACCCTCAGTAATCTTGGCTATAGCCAATCCTACAATGATAGTAAAGTGGAATCCTGTGTTAATACAAGTCCCACACTGTAGTTTTACTAGAAGCATTATAAGAAATTCCACAATGTGGATGGAGTTTTTCTCAACTTATTTATCCCTAAGTTGAAAGGATTTTTTCAAGTATTGTTATAAGAGAGATACCTGAACTAGGTGAGATGATCTAATGGACTTTTAACAGTCATACTTATCTTCACCTCCCAATTGAGTAGACAAGTTAATTATAACCATTATACTTGTCAATAGTCCAGGATCCTTAGTTAATTTTTTTCACCTTACCCCTGAATTGATTGTTTATAATTATTTAAATTTATCATTTTTATTTTTAAACATCCTTAGCATTCTAATATATTTATTATCTGAAGATATATTTATCTTTTGTGTAATTTGTAAACCAGGAATTGTGATGCCTGGCCCTTAAATTTAATGTAATAGATAATACATATCAGGAAGAATGATTGGCACTGTACCTTATATGTAGTAGGCAGACAAAAATGGTACTTATTATTAATCATTCTATAACTTCAGATTGATTAAAAGAATGAATATATGTTTTCCTGAAAAACATCTTAAAAGAAAAACATTGGAAGGCTATGGGAGAGTTACTATTTGAAAAACAGAATACCTAAGTATAATGACCAGAGACATTAGGGAACCAATATTAACATATTATAAATGGACACACACAAATGAAGATGTGGATATATCCAATAATGCTTTCTATTTAGACAATAAAAGAAAATCCAGAAATAGGTTTCATAAACTGCCTTGTGGTATTCTGAGTGTAGTGAATCTACAGGTATTTTTGATTCCTAACCACTTAGGTCATTTCTCCTTTTGATGCAGATATATTATGCTTACCCATTCTCTTTTCTCCATGAACAAGCCACACATGTTCACAAGTGTTTAATTGCTCTCCAAACGCTCCCATGAAATCTTAAACTGTCATTCTTTCCCCTGATCTTTTGTCTCATTCCTTTCTCCATTAAAATATTTCCCTTTTTAGACAATTCCTTCCTTATCATTTTATTTGCTCTGGTAATTCTATTGCCCAGCATCATAATCCCATCATGAAATAAAGGAAATATGATCAGAATACAAGAAACAACAGAGAGATTCTGTGTTAACATTTTTGAAGAGTGAGTAGAGAGAGGGAATAATGCTTGTCTTGTCTTGGATATATTTCAACAAACATATAACAAATTTGTGTTGAGTGTTGAAAATTCTCTGCATTGGCATTTAGTTATAGCTGTCGCCAAGAATTTGAAAGTAAACAATATAAATACAAAGGAGTTACCTAAAAATAAACTTTAAATTCCCATTCAATGAGCACCTTGGGAGTAAAATCCAATCAGGAAAGTGTGAAATGTAATGTGTGGTTAGGGAATAAAACCACCTTTTAATTACTGTTGACAGCTAGAGGATATAGTTCTTACAACTAGTTAATTTCACTTTTTTTTTTGGTGAAAACAACATGGCTTTATCACTTCAAAAAGCATAAATGATAGCACATACGGATAAACATCTTTCAATTTGGCTTAAATAAAAACAAAAGCAAAACATATCAGCTACATTTCTTTACCTGCAAATTTAAAGAAAGCAGAATTTTTTCTTATCCTTTCCAAATACAGAACACTGATAGCTATGAAAAAAAAAAAAAAGAGAAAGAGAGAGACAGAACACATACTGAAAATCTCTCAGCATTAGAGAAGAAGCTAAGACAGGTTTTATTAAGAAAAAGAAATGTTCTTTTCTCACAATTGCCATGACAAGGTTAATGTGGAATCTTTCCTTAATGGGGCAGCAAAGAAGGGCACTGAAGTCACAGCACACATAGTTAGTCCATTTCACTCTTTCTGTCAAGGTAAGTCGTGCAGGAATGCCTGTATAGCATGTGAACAATGAAATCATTGGAGAGAAATACTCCTAAAATCAAAGTATGATATTCCACATGAACAATTTGACAGAAGCAACCCGAGTACAAGTCTCAATACAAGAATGCAGACTCTTTCTTGGGTGATTAAAAGGAGAGGAAGCTACATATATCATTGTAATATATACATGACTGACATAACATTAAAGAGAAAAACGCACAGTAGACTAAATTTTATATTTTAATTCAAAACAATTATAGTGAGTTAGATCATTTCCTTCACATTTTTTTTTCTATAAAAATAACACCACAATTTTAGTAAATTCTGCATGTCTTTAATGGTAAATTTGTCTCTTTTGATTCTGAGTGTCCCTACATAACTTCCCCTGTCTATGTGCCTTTGCAATAACAGCATTGAAATAAAAGAGAAAGGCTGCTTTTCCTAAAACATAATGTGGTCCTCTGCCCACAAATTCCCTTGAATTGTCTTTCATGCCAATGTTATCTTTGTGACCTTGTTTCCAGGTCATCCTTTCCAGTTTATGTAACTCAAGATAAAATGTAGTAACTGGGGACTATTGAACCTTCTAGAAAGTGATTTTCATTTCAAATATAGGCACTTTTTCATTTAGTTCTCAAGCAGATTACCCACAGCAAACTGTATTCAGCATGTAGATGACACTAGTACAGCAGTTATCAGTAGGGAACTCAGTACTGGGAGAAAGACAAATGACATGCAAATTAATAAAACACATAATTATTGACTATCTAACATTAACCAAGCAACAAATAAGTACAGAACATGCAAAGACAAATGAGATGGAGTCCTTGATATAAGGGTTCTTGCAGGATCATAAAATGGAAAAATACCTATGCTGGAGATATACAAAGATTTAATGGAAAACAGAAGGGGGCTGATTAACTACCTGGTAAAAATTAAATATAATATTAGAAAATAGACATTTGAATTGGTTAATGGAGATGAATTTCATGAGATTGAAAAGAAAAGCAACATCAGTCTGGGGCTGGGGCAACATATGTAGCTGCCCAGACAGCCTCCCAAAAGAGTACCCTATGTTCTGGGACCCTATGTTCCTCAAGTTGTTCAGAAGAGCTGAGAAAGTAACGAAAATTAAGAAATGGTGAATGTCCTTCATTTCCCCCTTCAGATTCAACTTCTGTCCTTCTCTAATCTGTTCTATGCTCTGCAAGGCTGACATACTAATTCAGTCAGTTCCCTTGCCCTCTGACTGCCTGCTGTTAAGTCAATGGAAAGCACTGGTAGGAGACCAAAGAAAGGAGACCTGTGAGTGGGAGAATGGCTGCACCCGTCAACCAGAGGTCACAGCTGCTGTCAAGGAGCCCTTTCTCTGCATCTTAGTTCAGGAACCACATCCTCCCCTTATATTTTCAGCCTCTGGATGGTAAAGTACCCCCCTGTCACGAGCCCCTGGTATTTTACTTCCCCTTATGCTTTCCCTACATCTTACCTAACTACCCCTCTGTAAAAAGCCCCGTTATGAAGTTCTTCTCAGATTAAACTAATTTTAGCATACCATCTGTTTTCTTCTGCAACCCAGACTGATAAGCAGACTAAAAAGAGATTATAGGTTGTTAGGGCTGGAGTATCCTAGGGAATGACAGGAAGAGTTTCAGAGAAAAGAAAATAACTGACAAACCAAGATCATGGAGGAGTCAGGTGATCCAGGACTGAAGATCTGGCTGGAAAAGAAATGTGTGGGCTGTGAATAGAGTTCTCTTCCTCTGAGACTGGAAGGAAAAATAAAAAAGAGAGATATGAATAAAATGTAGGATCACAGGAAGTTAAGGAAGATCATAACTTACTCTGTTAAGTAGATAGCATGGTAATTTCTTACCACTAAGGGAGCAGAAGATAGGCTCAAAAGTTAAGGAGAATGAGAATGATTTTGATTAGTTGTGGGAGAAGGGGCCAATTATCAACAATGATAAAGATTAATAATCAGCTCTGTGTGGAAATTATCCATGGATAAATGTGCTCGTGTGCATGGCCTGGCCATTTTCTCTAGCAGTGTCTTACAACTGATGTTAGGATACATCCTTAGGGGCAGGTAAGGGATGAGAACAACAGAACAAAGAGATGGAAAGCCCTGGTGAGAGAGAAGTTGGACTGTTTCACTATCTGATTCTAGTTACATTAAAAAAAGAAATTAAGGTGGTATGACTGGGATAGTAGGGAGCAGTTAATGGTCTAAGTGTTTTAAGAGGTGAAACAAGGCGAGCAGTGTTATTAAAATAGAGAGGTAGTCAGAGAGTGGATCTTGGAGTTTGGAATATTAAATGGAAGGTAGTTCTGGGAATGATAATGTCCTGGGACCAGAAGCATGGGTTCCTGAAGTAGACTGGAGCAGAGGAAGTGAGAACAAAACAAATCTGTGAAAGTTAAGAACTTGACATCTGCAGATGATGGAAATACTTCAGCATGAGGTCCAGTTTTGAAGTTAGAAGGATGAGCATAAGATGATGAATAAGTGCTAGTGAATATCAGCCCTGCCACCTTTGTAAAATGCTAAGCGAAGGCACACGGGAAGTGTCCTATTGAAAGTCTTGGATGAGAACTGGTCTCACTAGTCAAATTCAAGGTGAGGATTCAGTTTAATGATAGTAGAAGGTTTTCGGAGAACAGAGTACCAAGAGTTTGAAGGGAGACGAACAGATTGAGAATGGATCAAAAGATTGAGGCCTGAAATGAATAAGAATGACTATCTTGAAGATACAGGTCCACTAAACTTTATCATTGAATGAATATTTCACTTCAAGATCATGAAGGTAAGGAATCCACTGCCCACTTGTATTAACAGAATAGATACATGAGTGGCTGTGGCCACCATTGATATCTATTCCTTCCAAGATCACTACTGCCCAAGATATACCTTTTCTTGCCTTGTGAAATTTAGCAAAGGAAATCAACTAAAAGAAAACAATTGGCATCTATTTTTATCAAGTGGACATCATTTAAGAGAAAGAGCCTCAAGAAAGAGCCCCTCATCCCATCTCAAGAAATAACTACTACCATATCATAGAAGAGTCATTGTTTTGGTTATACTTAAAATTTCATTCGGATTGATGAAATGCCGAGCATGATGAATAATGAAGTCAATAAATGGCCAAAATACCTAAATAAACTGTGTTTAATTTATTGCCATTATATATGCACAGAACACCAGTAAAATTAAAAAACTTTAATACCAAATTTAATTAGAACAAAAAAGGGAAAATCACATTTCATGCTACCGTATATTAAAAAACACTTCTAAAATAGTTTCTGTTCTTCAAACAGAAATAGAATTCTAGAGTATAATTCTACTTAATAACTAGCTGATAAGTAGCCAAGTTTTGGTCTAAAGTCTATAAGTGAGGAAAATAATAAATGCTATAAAAAGTATTGAAACATTTAAATTACTATATTTAAGTAAAATTCTAAGTGAATAAATCTGAATATCCAATTAATAAGCTACACAGATTCTAGACATGTGGATAACAATGTTGAATTTTTTAAAATAAAGTTGAGATAACAAATTTATGACAGTCCCTAGTGTGGAAATTGGTGATAGCAGGATCATTTTACCTTGTTTCCTGATCTCATGAGCTTTCACTCTGTTGTTAGAAAACTTCAGACTTGTCTAATAGGGAGATGGGATTCTTAGTTCTTACATAGGTGGGTATACTAGTCCTATGTACACTGACACCAAACATCACCAGATTTTGATTCTCTTCCTTGACTATACTAAATATATTTGCTTTTCTCTGCATTTAAATAGAAGCCCCAAACCAAGGTCTTCAGACATTTTGAAATTAGGTAACCCTATATATAAAGCTACTGGTTGGTACCGTAAGACTCTAAGTAAATTATACAGATTTTCTGATCCTCAGTGTCCTTAGGGGTAAAATGAAAATAATGATTCCTACAGCACATGTTTTTGTAGAAATTAAATGAGACAAACTAATGAAAATATCTTCCACAAGTCTGATACATGTTATGCATCTATCAGACATTATTGATTCTCTCCCCATTTTGAGAAAAGTAGTTTAGGGAGAAAGTGACAGTCACAGGTAGTTGGTTCCATGTAAAGAATAAAGTTATTGATGTTCTACTGCACTGAGTTTAAATCTTGCCTCTATCATGTGTCATTTGTCTAGCTTTGATATGCTTAAACTCTCTGAGGATAAGTTTCCTCATTTGTAAAGTGGGAACAACAATATCCAGCTCATATTATCCTACAGAGGATTAAATGGGAGATCTATGAAAAGAACTAACATAGTGCCTCTCATACACAGCAATTCAAGGAGTAGGTTTTTCCCATCTGTCTCCTTTAAAAATATGTATTTTTTTAAAGCACAATAGCAACGTGATTTGAAATGGGAAGAAAAAAAGAAAAGAGCATTTTGTATGTTTATATATAAATAGGATTTTTTTTTTTTTTAATGAAACTACAGGGAACTGATTTTATGATAGAGATTTATATTAAGGTTAAGGCTGGCTTGGGTAAATATGTCAGCAGACCTGGGTTCAAAATCTCTTTGCCACTAACATGCTGTGCAACCATGGGCAAAATCATTAACATCACTGTTCTAATGTCTACAATATAACTACCTCAAAAGTTTGATTAGAGTATTGAATAAAATATTTTATGTAAAACTCTTTATACAGTGCCTGGCCTAAGGTAAGTTATCTGAAAACATTAGACTTTATTATTCTGACATTTCAATTTTTAAATCAAAATAAATACCTTCGTAAAGAATACTTTTGCTCATTTTTAAATGTAGAAATATTAAAAATAAAATATACTACTAAATATAAAAGAATATAAATCAAGTATAAATCATGATTATTAAGACGATTTTATATTTATAGCAATAAAAATTATTCCAGTGAAACTTCTCAGTATTCCACCTACTTACCTAAAAAGATTTTTTAAAGGAGCTAAGAATAGTGTCCTAAAAGCATCACATGAATAAATATAAGAATACTAAGCAGAAAAAATGTGCTAAGAGAAAGAGATCCTGCAAAAAGCTGATGCTAAAATTTCATTAGTCTCTCATTGCCATAACTCGAGTAAAAGCAGTATAGAAAATAGATGCTTACAAGAAATTTATTACAGGATGTCCACACTAGCATCTTTAAAATAAAGCAGATTAATGCAGAACATGTAGTTCTATTCCTATCATAATTTCAACCCAATATAAACAATAATGCTTTATAAAAAATGTTGCCAGCTCTGATAAGTAACTTGTTGCTCAGTTCCCCCTGGGCAACTTCTCTATTCAATTAAGGATGTTTTCAAGAACTGTTGCAATTTTTGGTACACTGCCTTTTGGGGTACACATAGAAGATATGCTTCACTGCTACATTTTGTTTTTGATTTCTCTTAAAATTCAATTTAGTGTAATAAATCATGAGGATTGGTAGCAGATACACAAAGGAAAATTATCATAATTTGAAGAAAATACCAAACTACATGGAGGATTAATCTCAATGTTTCATGGTTTTTCAGATCACTGAATTTCTGTACTTTGAAAAGATGTACGAATAAGGAATGTTAAGTAGTGTAATTATTTTTTTCAGTCTCAATTGACAAAGCCTAAGTTAGTTTTAATTAACTATAGAAATACCTGGCTTAAATACTGTTGTTTCAAGGCTGAATGACATTTATCTAGATTTATATTTAATGAAACAAATAAGAAAAAGAAAACTTCAACTAAAACATATTCATGCCTTACCTACTTACTGGAATTCATATTTCTTTGAATATCTACATGATTTTTAATAAACCTATTGTATATCACATATTAACCAAATTTCCCTTCTGCTGAATCAAATAAGTATATATGTACACACAAGTTCAGAAATTTCTTCCTTCAAATATAGGTTTTGATTCTACTTCTGTTAAATCAAATGGAACTCCATTGGATTTCCGCTAAAATAGAGATAATCAAATTGTGGGTAGGGGGTCAGGATGGGAAAATTAGTCATAGGTGTTCCTGTGTAATAATTACTGTTGAAAGTGTAAATGATCCATTTATCAGTAGAACTGATAAGAGAATAACTGCTAATGTTACTTCATATGAGATTGTCTGTGCTATAGCCGATAGACCTCCAATTAGTATTTTGAATTTGAAGCTCATCCAGATCAGAGGATGGAATAAACGGCTAGGCTTGATGTAGCTAACATAAATAGTATGCCTAGGTTTATATTAATTAGTGGATAAGATATGCGAAGAAGAATTCACACTGTGAGAGCCAGAGTTAAGGATAGTCTGGGTGCAATAATAAATATATAAATTGATTTAAAAAAATAAAAATAAAACGTGACTACTTAAAAATTTTAAATTAACAAAAAAAAGAAATTGCTTCCTTTACTTAGTTGTTCAAGTTTTTAGTGTTTTTTTCCCCCTTGGTTTTTATTTATTTATTTATTTTTTAAACATCTTTATTGGAATATAATTGCTTTACAATGGTGTGTTAGTTTCTGCTTTATAACAAAGTGAATCAGCTATACATATACATATATCCCTATATCTCCTCCCTCTTACATCTCCCTCCCACCCTCCCTATCCCACCCCTCTAGGTTTTTTTTTTAAATAATGGTCTAGTTACATTTTTCCATTAGTAACTCTAAATATTAGTAAATAGAAAACACTATAATACTGTACCATAGCTTCCCTTATAACCAACTACCAATCTATATTAACATTTCATAATTGGTTTTATAATGTTGTTTATATAACTTGTTATGTAGGCAAGGGTATAATATTAATTTATTTTTGGTCAAATAGTAAAGCAGAATATTTGCATATAAGCTGAGATCACCCCATGCACTATCAGAAGTTTTAATAATTTCCTAATAGTCATTGCATAGGAATTATAGGATTATGATTAAGAGGACAGGTTCTGGAATCAAACACACCTGTATTTTTAATCCTAACTTCTGCATTAAATAGTTATATCATCTTGAGCAACTGAGTTTAAAATCCCCAGGCTTCCCTTTCCTGTCTATAAAATCAGAAATGTACCATGACCCACCACAAAGAATCTATACCTGAAGATGAAATGAGACGAGGCACAGGACAGTGCTGGGCTCCCAGTGTTCACCATTAAATAACAGTTATTGTTATTTGTATTTTTCCTTTGATTACATATAATTTGTAAAATATTTGCGGCTCTCGTATCTGTAGACTGAAATGAGCTTTACTTGGTTTTACTTATGTTGTCACTAGAGCACTCCAGTTCCGTATTTTTGAATCGCTAAAGTTTAAAAGTGCTGTAGCTGTGAAAACGAATACTATATATGTTTAGTACCTTCAATATTTGGGCCACACAAAATATGAGAAAGACAAATTAATTTATTTCTTAGTTGGAAATGATATGAAAATCTTCTGAAACTATTACTACATGTGTATTATGTGATTAGAGGAGCAAATCCCAAATTCTTGATACTATGAATAAAAATTATTTGTCCTGGATAGAGAAGATATTCTTATGCACATAGAAAATAGGTATAATGCAATAAGGAGACCTCAACTATTTGAAGTATCTCATTTTAAAACAACACTAAACTAAGAAAAAAAAGATAATGATAAAAATGGGTAACAATATTAATATAGAATATTCATATATGTATTTTATTTAGGAGAGATTGGTACTTATTCTATGTTAAAGCATTAATCTACACAACTTCTATCCTGAGTGTTTAAAGCTATAATGCTTATTGTCTAAATAGTAAGAGATGCTTTATATTCTTGGTTTGAATAAAATGATGGTTTGAACTAAAAAATAAAAATTCCAATTCAAGTAAAGGGAGAGAGGCTGAGACCTTATTCCTCTACACACATGAAACAAGGAATCCAATCTACACAACTAGTAATAAATTTACTGGGAAAACTGATAGAGCAGGAGGAAAAAAAACTTGAAAGTGGTGCAATTTATACAACCCTGTTCCAGGAAGAGAGGAAAGAGAAAAATTGCCTGAGAAATTGCAAATAAAAAGCATGTTTGATAAGATAGAAGACATATTAAAAGGAAAAAATACCCCACAACCCAATCCTACTGAGGTAATAAGTACAAGTGGTAGGGAGGGTTTCTTAGCTGAGGAAGGATAAAAATAAAAACACCAAAAAACTCCAAAACAAGCAAATGAAAAAGCCAAGAGCAACAGTAAAAACTAAGTAAAATCTTTGCAGTGTCTCTCCTTCTAGAATCTGATCTGAATCCATTTTAAAATCAAACAGTTCTGTAATTCTCATCCATGATAATGGCACTTAACTCAAAACTCTTTTTTAGTAGAAATACTTTGCTTATGCTATGAATTAATCTGAAAGCATATCAGCAATTAAATGGCCTTTGATATCTCATGTAGAGTAAAACACCCATTTTTAAAATAGGAAATTTAAAACGTAACAGCTAAGATGATTTCTCTAATAAGTGTTTGAAAAAATTAGGGTTTAAAAAGGTTCTATACAATATAAAAAAATAAGAAAAGGGTCTAGTATAAAATTCAGGAGTCTTAATGAACACACTGTATTTAAGATTAAGATAAAACTAGATGAAGTGAAGTCTTTGGTTTGTGTGCTTCTTTTTTTCCTACAGGTATTTACTGAGTCTCTACTATATGCTGTAGACACAAGTGAATATGTATTAATGAATAAGTCTTGGCCTCTCCCTTAACAGAATTCAGAGAACAATGAGACAAAGCACATTAGAATATTTTCAGTGCTGGTGGCAAGAGTTATAATAATGGTACACACAACATGTAATGGTAGAATAGAGAAGGAGAGTGATTTGGAGGCTCGTCCAGTGGAAAAGGGAAGGAAAAGTATTTTAGGCTAAGGACCTAATAAGGCAATTCATTGGAAAAGTTTGAGAACTAAATATTAATAAATAACAATTGAGACACTTCTCTGGGAGAGCAGAAATCTATCTCTGCTGTTGAATGAAGACTACTAGGAAAATAAGAAAGAACCAAAGAGGACCATTTCTGTGTTGCTGCTCAGAAAATCAAGACTATTCTATATTCGCCCTAGATCCTGAAGTTACAAGCTTAAAGTGTATCCAAGCTGCAAATATAAACTCAATAATCAGGGTAAAATATGTGATAAAGATCAGAGATGCTTAGAACATCTGCATATAGGAATTTTGGGAAGTCTGGTCTTCTCAAGGGAACTCCTATGAACAAATTTAGAAGCCAGTGTTACTCTGGCAGTGTTCCAGTTGATTTCATGTCAAGCTGCCCCCTCCTCTTTTTGTCAATAACATCTATAAGCCCCTGGTTCTTAAGCCATTTTGTTTTTATGTCATTTCCTTCCCTCTGTTAGTAGTTTAGTGACACTGACAGAAGTCCACAGTGTTTTTAGAGGAACAGTATGTGTATTAGAATGCGTCAGCCCCTGGATGGGGAGAAACAGTGGAAGAGATGGGTATGTTATGCCTCTATTGGGACAACATAACTCCACTAGCAATTCCCAAACTGAGTTCTGTGAGATCATAATAGGTGCTTCTCAAATACAACACAAATAGATGCTAGCAGTATTTTCCTCTGTAGAATACTTTTAAATATGAGAAGGAAAAAAAAACCCTAGCATATTTCTATAGCTAGGTTTATTCCATAATGTTTAGCCCTTTCAGAAATGGTGTCATTCTTGATAAATTCCAAGATGTAACACGTAAAGTCACCTGATGCACCAACTTGTTATTTTTGTTCACTAATGTATCAGAAGCATTTACCAACTTACTGGGCAATGCATATTGAAAATGAAAAGAAGGATCCTGTGCTTTTCAAATTGTAATAAAAACAGAGAAAAGTCTGGACTATTTCACTGTAAAGATGATATAAGCAACTTTGTTTCTAAGGAAAAAAAATAAAGCTATACAAGATGAATCCCTGAATGATGTGAGAAGTACCCAAAATGTAGAGTTGTAATTTTTCCCTCTGCTACAAAATAACTTTGGAAAATGGCATTTTTATATTATGCTGCAATGATAATAAAATGCAAGAAATCCATTAAATTCCTATAAATGTGTAATATGTTATATATATATATATAAATTATATATATGTATAATATACACACAAAAATACATATTATATATACACATATGATTCTTTATCTGATTTCTCAACTTCATGGCTAATATTAAGCTGATATGTGATAGAGACATAGAAATATGTTCTCATTTTAAAGGTGGTATTTTTAAACTGAGTATTATAACCAAAATGTAAAATAAAAGATGTTTCTTTTTCTTCATCACTTTGTATTCTTTATTCTTAATCAGATAATGTTATTTATGTTTCTTTTTCATTCACTTGTAAAGTATGTCATAAATAAAATGAAACTGTTCATTACAAGTATGACTACATGCACAGCACTTTTTTTACTTCAAATTTGATTGATGTGTTCATTTTACGTCATGACTTATTGCTGATATTTGAGTACCCATCTTAATTTTTAAATTGTTTCATGATCACTGAGAATTTGGAAAACTCTGATCTAAGCAGCCAAAGCATTTCTTACCTAATCCTATAGCAAATGTCAGTAAAAATACTTAATTCTATTAAAGGGCTATCTTGGGTGGTATTTCTTCTGATATTTTCAATAGGAATTCAAAACATTTCCCACTGAAACAACCATGCAACATAAGCAGAGTACAAATTGTTATAACAATCTTGATATTTAAAGATTCAATTACTTAGTTTAGGATTAGTCCTAGACACAACAGTTTTTACTTTATATTAAACCTCATTCCAATCCATTATTAAGAGAAGAAAAGATAGAAAAACTGTCCCAGAAAATAAACTGTATTTCAAAGTTCAAAGGTTAATCAACAGGGGTATCTCTGGGAGATGATTACATTTGTATACACTTAAAACAGTATATTGTTAGGAGTTCATGTCATTTTAAATGTACATCTGTGTTTGTGTGTGTGTGTGTGTGTGTGTGTGTGTGTGTGTGTGTTATCATCTAAGATCAGTGACCTGAAGGAAAGAATTTGGCATTTGCGACTGTTTTAGAATCTTGTCTACCTCTTATGAGAGTGTGATTTTGGACTCTTCGGTTAACCTTTCTGAACCTCCATCACTTTTAATGGAGTATTTTATACACTTTACTGGGCTATTCTCATAGTGATAGCATATAATTTGCTTGGCACACTGAAAGCTCTCAATTAATGAAGATTATTAAAATAGTGGCTTCTGTTATTGCTTATTCCCTAGGCTGGTTTCAGGTTTAAACTGTAAAGCCTAGATAATATTTTGGAGTTCTTGTTGCTCTTCTTGTTTCTCTGCTATGAAATGTAAACTTATATCCATTGCACATTCCCTTAAAGCCTGTGGAAGGAATGGTTGACAGTGCTGGACTAGCCAACTGTCCTGGTGTGCTCAGGATGAAGAGGTTCCCAAAATGCAGAGCTTTCAATGCAGACCTGCTAGAGAATGGACTTGAGGACACGGGGAGGGGGAAGGTTAAGCTGGGACTATACACTACTAAATGTAAAACCGTTAGTTAGTGGGAAGGAGATGCATAGCACAAGGAGATCTGCTCCGTGCTTTGTGACCACCTAGAGGAGTGGGATAGGGAGGGTGGGAGGGAGGGAGACGCAAGAGGGAAGACATATGGGGATATATGTGTATGTATAGCTGATTCACTTTGTTATAAAGCAGAAACTAACACACCATTGTAAAGCAATTATACTTCAATAAAGATGTTTAATAAATAAATAAATAAATAAATAAATAAATAAATAAATAAATAAATAAAACTAGGAAAGTTTCGAGTATACTAGAATGGTTGGTCACTCTATAGTGACTACCTAAATTTTGTCCTCCTTGTACTTAAACTATATTTTAGCCAGAAAATTTCCTAGCACCTTAGTATCTAAGTTGGACCTTGTGACTAGTTCTGGCCAGCGGAATAAGGTGGGCACTTCTGAGCCAGATAGTGAAGTATCCAATGTACCTCCCCAAAGCTCTTTTCTTTTAATCTGCTGGCAGACGGCAACAGGCATGGTGATCTTAAAGTCACAAGATCACTGAACTCCACAAGACGGAGACAGCCTGGGGTCGTGAATCACTGCTTGGAGGAGTTTTTTCCAAACTTCATCAAACTGTGCAGTGAGAGAGAAATAAACTTCATTGTGTTAAATCATTGAGATTTTGGAGTTTTTTGTTACATTAGTTAGTGTGCCTAATTAAAAGACAGAACTTATTTTTAAGTAATATTGAAAGTGAATGTAATTTGTCAATTTTTCTTCCCATAAGAGATGGCACACACAGCAGCTACAGAAGGGCCAGTCTTCATTAACAATACTCTATTCTAAAAAAAGTCCCCCAGCCACTTCAAATTATCCACGGATTTCTTTACTGCTTTCCACAGCATTAACAGGCAAGTAGTATCATTTCCTTCATTTTGGAAGATAAAAAAAGGACTTAGAGTGGTCAGTTATTTTCCCCTAATTTGCAGAAAGATAAATACCAATCTGAAGAATAAACTTATGACTTCTGATACAATCCTCCATGTTTTTTGATTAAGCTGTTTCTTTTACATAGTCTATAATCACATATACATACACACACACACATACACACACACACATACTTCAAAGCAATAATTATAGTGAGAACATGTACTTGTTCTTTTCAAGAGAAGATATCTTTTACTATCTGGCCAGAATGTTGTCAGGTATGGCAAAAACTGATAGCCTGATAAGTTTGTTATGTACTCAAATATGGACATTCTGAGAACATGCATTCACCACATATTATGCAGCACTGTTAAGAGGTTTGGGTTTTACTGTTTCTTTTTTTAAGTTTTCTGATTTCCTGTCCTAAGTCGTATTTACTGCAATTCCTAACGATAGCCCTCTCTCTGTCTTTCACTGACCTTTCACTTGACTAATCATAACAGAATGAAAGCCTCAAGTTAAATAAACTAATATTCTTTTCCTCCATGTCATGGAAACAAGACTGAAACTTAAACATAATAGAACTGTGGTTAAGATTAAGATTTTATTTAGAGAACTTTGTTACATTCTAACTTTAAAAAGATTTTTAGCAATAGAGGCGATAATAATGGGTTCTAATGTCAAGACTATATGCCAACTATATGCCAATGAAATGGACAACCACGAAGAAATGGACAGATTCTTGGAAAGCTAAAATTTTCCAAGACTGAACCAGAAAGAATTAGGAAATATAAACAGACCTATCACAAGTAATGAAATTGAAACCGTAATTAAAAATCTTCCAACAAACAAAAGTCCAGGACCAGATGGCTTCACAGGTGAATTCTATCAAACCTTTAGAGAAGAGCTAACAGCGATCCTTCTCAAACTCTTCCAAAAATTGCAGAGGGAGAAACACTCCAAAATTCATTCTATGAAGCCACCATCACACTGATACGAAAACCAGAAAAGGACATCACAGAAAAAGAAAATTATAGACCAATATCACTGATGAACATTGATGCAAAAATCCTGAACAAAATACTAGCAAACAGAATCCAACAAAACATTAAAAGGATCATACACCATGATCAAGTGGGATTTATCACAGGGATGCAAGGATTCTTCAATATACACAAATCAATCAATGTTATACACCACATTAACAAATTAAGGAATAAAAATCATATGATCATCTCAATAGAAGCAGAAAAAGCTTTTGACAAAATTCAACCCCCATTTATGATAAAAACTCTCCAGAAAATGGGCAAACAGGGAACCTACCTCAACATAATAAAAGCCATATATGACAAACCCACAGCAAGCATCATACTCAATGGTGAAAAACTGAAAGCATTTCCACTAAGATAAGGAACAAGACAAGATGTCCACTATCCTCACTCTTATCCAACATAGTTTTGGAAGTCCCAGCCACAGCAATCAGAGAAGAAAAAGAAATACAAATTGGAAAAGAAGAAGTAAAACTGTCACTGTTTGCAGATGACATGATACTATACATAGAAAATCCTCAAGATGCCACCAGAAAACTACTAGAACTAATCAATGAATTTGTTAAGGTTGCAGGATACAAAATTAATGCACAGAAATCTCTGGCATTCCTATACACTAATGATGAAAAATCAGAAAGAGAAATTAAGGAAACACTTCCATTTACCATTGCAACAAAAAGAAAAAAATACCTAGGAATAAACCTGCTTAAGGAGGTGAAAGACCTGTACTCAGGAAACAATAAAACACTGATGAAAGAAATCAAAGATGACATAAACAGATGGAGAAATATACCATGTTCTTGGATTGGAAGAATCAATATTGTGAAAATGACTATACTACCCAAAGCAATCTACAAATTCAATGCAAATCCTATCAAACTACCCATGGCATTCTTCACAGAATTAGAAGAAAACATTTTACAATTCGTAGGGAAACACAAAAGACCCCGAATAGCCAAAGCAATCTTGAGAAAGAAAAACAGAGTTGGAGGAATCAGGCTCCCTGACTTCAAACTATACCACAAAGCTACAGTAATCAAGACAGTATGGTACCACACACTCTATCTTCCTCCATTACTTCTTCTCAACTGCTTCCAAATTAGATATTGTGTCTTTTTAAAAGATTTCAACCACCTTCTAAAATTCTCTGTAGCATCAGAAATTGCTGACTATCTGCTCCTTCAAATGCTTTGAATCTTAGTTATAGCATAAAAGTATTAGGTATTTCTCCAAATGCTCGATCACACTCTTTGGTGGGTCTCATTTATTTCCACCATCCTCATAATATAGATGGCCCTTGAGATTGCTTTTCACTCTCTAGTGCCCTTTCACTCAAGTATTTTATCTACATCCACTCTTACTTACCCTCATTTTACCTCTATTCCAAACTGTGGTTTTTGGCTCAAGTTCCAAGTTGTTTTGTTTTGTTTTGTTCCTGCTATTTCCATTTTAATTTTTTTTCTCATGAATTTTTATTGGAGAATGGTGCTTTACAATGTTGTGTTAGCCTCCACTGCACGACAAAATGAATCAGCCATACACATAGAGATATCCCCTCCCTTTTGGACTTCCCTCCCATTTAGGTTACCACAGTGCATTAGGTAGAGTTCCCTGTGCTATACTATGTTCTCATCAGTTGTCTTTTTATACATAGCATCAATAATGTTAATCATCACATGATACTTACTCAGAATGAATTTGCTTCATGATTATCTAACTTCACTCAAGTTTGACTGCACCCCAGTCAGCTCTATTTATACTCTCAAGCAGGTATATTTAGACAATTTGGTATTTCAATTGTTTCTAAAATAATGCCTTACATTGAATGCTTTTCCATATAGATGAACCTCTTTTTAGGAAGTAGGATGTGTAATATGTGTAAAATATGCTAAGCACTTGAGGAATGCAAAGATCATTATTATAATGACTGCACACAAGAAACTTTGAATCATCTTTGGGAAAAACAAATTCACAGGAGATTCCATTATTTGAGGTAAGGTAAATATCCCAAGTGAAGTACAAAGAAAGTGCTTTGTGGGTTCAAGGAAGAGATGTGTGGGTTCAAGGAAGAGGTTATCTAATTGCCTTTGGTAAAGAGAAAAATAAAACTTTTGTGGATTTTTTAAGTTAGGTCTTACATGATGGTAAAGGTTTCGAAAGGTGAACTAGAATAGAATTTCCTAGGTGGAGAGTTTAGAACTAGCAGGAGTGGGGAGCCTATTTGGGGAATGCAAAATAATCTTGCTTGGTTGAAAAAATAAGTAGGTGTTATGCGGTTATAAAGGCACTTCTAAGGAGTATTGAGAAAGCTTCTAGTTTGAGGTGTTAATTCTTAATTTGGGAGGAAATGGAGATCCACTTTGAGCAAGAGAGACACGGGAGCAGATATGTGCTTAGATTAGTCTAGGAGCATATATCTGAATGAATTATTATGGGAAAAAATGGATGAAAATTCATTAGGCAAAGAGAGAAGTCCACAAGGATGTAAAATAACTGTAAGTAAAGCAGATTCATTCCTATACTATACGCATAGTTCAATGAGGGCCTCCACTGGCGTGTTCACAGTGAGAATGGGAAGAAGGAAGCTGAATGAGAAACATGTGGAGGGACTAATTATATAAAATAATGTTGTTTTTTTTTTAATAAGCAAAGAAAAGTAACAAATATTGTAAACAAGTTAAAACAATTGGAACAATCAAAAGAAGGGGAAATAAGGAGAGAAGATGGTTTATGGGATATAATTATGAGTTTGAACGTAGCCCAATGGAAGTTGGATTCAGGACATCCTCCTCTGCACATTTTAACTCAAGTAAACACCTGTCAATCTGTATTTCAAGAAAAACTTGGGGAGGAATTGGGAGACTGGGATTGACACGTATACATTATTGATGTAATATGTGGTGAATGCATGTTCTCAGAATGTTTGATGTGATGATTAACAAGTTTTTTATCTAGTGAAAAAATACGGAAGTAAAACTGTAACTGTCAACTTATCTTTCAAAAGTGCCATGGATTTCCAATGCACAGTTCAACCATAGAAACTAACTTCTAGATATTTTTTTCTGGTTTAGGTAAAACAATATAAAGCTATTATATATCTCTCTCTCTATATATATTTACATATGTATGTATGTATATATACTGTATAACATAAAAATGGAATATCCTGTTAAAATGTAAAACTGTTGGCAGTTTGGACTTTTAAAACATAAAGAAAGTATACTATCAAATTGTAAAACTTTCTCTTCAAATTAATCAGAAGATGATTTTGTGTTTCTAAGAAGTAAATGTAAAAAGGAATCGAAGATCCTAAGCAGGCTCCAAAATATCTCCCAGTGCTTCCCAACTTCTGGTATTCATACCTTTATGTAATCTCTTCCCAAATTGTACTAAAGTTGTTCAGTGTGACCAAAGCATATAGCAGAAGGGATGGTATGTCATTTCCTAGATTAAGTTATAGAAGACAATGGTTTCCATTTAGATACTCACACTCTCTCTTGCTCTCTCTCACCCTTGCTCTGGGGAAGCAAGCTGCTATGTTGTAAGCAGTCCTGGGCCAAGTCTTCATGGCTAGGAATTGAAGCTTCTGGTCAAAAGCCACTGAAGAAATAAGGCATATGACAAACTGAAGCCTGCCATCACCCGTGTGAGTAGGCTTGGAAGCACCACTTGAGCCTTGAGGTAAATGTAGCCTCTGTAACCTTGTGAGGGACCCTGAGCCAAAATCAACAAACCTGCACCCAGATCACTAACCCTCAGAAACTCTGTGAGAAAATCAATAGGTGTTATTTTTAAGCTGCTACATCGAGGGATACTTTGTCATGCAGCAATAGGTAGCTACATAGATACATAGAAACTTTGCCATTAAGCCTATTTATAATAAAATTAATAATGTGTATCTTAAAAAACATTTTGTTGACTATGATGATTTTATTAACCACATTCATGAAATGTCCTGAAAATAAACATTTATATTATAAGAATTTAGACTCCATTTAATAAAAGTGATTACAACCCCTTACTTTTAAATATTTGACTTCTGGGGTCTCATAAAACCATAACAACTGTGGGGTATTTTTCTTTTTCTTTAAAATAAAATGTTTTAAGGATTCCTATTTACTCTAGTATTTCTAAAAATAAGGATCCCAGGTAAGTTTCAATGTCTACGTGAAGATCAGAAATATAGAATTTTCAACAGCTGTTTGGGCATAGCAGGAAAGAGCCATAGGTCATATGAAAAAAGATAAAATAGATTCTGCTTCCCAGATCCCTTTCTTGTGTTTTCTTGAAACTAGTTTTTAGATTTGCTGCAGGCCAAAGACAGACCACAGGTTTTTCTTCTCCATAATTCAATGAATCATATATATTTTTTAAATTTCCAGTGCTGTTATAGGAATCCTCAGAGGGGGTCAGATCATAGAATGAAAAAAATTCATTTATTAATATTTTTATATATAAATTAACATTATGGTATATCCATCATTATGCCAAGGCTTTATCTTAAAAATATTGCTTAGAAATTTTAAAAGCACTTTTAATTTAATTTTAATATTGACTTTTTTTGATACCTCCAAAATTATATATTCTTGCTAGTAAAACACCAATGCAAAAGAGAACAAATGTATACTATATATCAAATAAATGAGTCTTGGTACCTTTTTGTGTCCTGCAGCAATGCAGATAATTGGCTCCATCAATCTAAATGATACTATAATACTGGGATTTTATTAATAAGGTGAATATCAGATGATTTATAATTTGTATAATTTAGAAATAAATTTTAACTGAATTCATTATAGATAATATTACTTCACTTTTATAAATATGGAATACCCTCATTAGAAGATAGCTGGGGTTTTTGTATCTTTTTATATTTTTGTAAATGCAGATAAAATGTTTAAACACTTGTATACTTTCTTATTACTGAATATGAAAACAAAGTGAATTCTTTAACTATAGTAGAGTATTTCAGGTTATGACCTAATTTATTTTAATTAATTAAACATGGATCTCTTGTAGGTTGTAAATAAAGAATATATTATAAAGATATACACATATTTAAACTTCATATGTTATTTTGTATTGTAAGAAATGAAAGTCTTAAACAGCTAAAAATATGAATTAATAATAATAAGGTAAACATTTTGGAAATAAACGTTAGGCAATATTGGAAGAAAATAGACCTTTGAAAAGAATTGAACAAAGTATGAAAAAACTGGAAAAGTCTTCACATTTATTACAGGAGATACACCATTAATGTTGCCAGAGCCAAAGTACCCATCAACCACCATTATTTTTAAAAGTTGACTGTAACAAAGGTAGATATAACAATGTTTTCATGATTTGCATCTGAACTACTCTTAATTGTCACGTCTGAAAAATGATTTTTATATTTTTCCCTTTAAAATATCAAGAAAAGCAGATCTGCCACTATATCTTAATTGCTAAACTCTTTTCTTCTATAGAATTTAAATGAAGAGTTGAATTGATAATTTAATATTTTATAGCTGAATACATTCTATGTGTAAACAGTATTTCTGCTCAAAACAACAAGCACATGTCAGGCTTCTGTACTTTTAAAAATCCACTGTCCTCCTTTTCTGGTAGTCAGAAGACTGCTAGATTCTACTGATCTTTGGAAAACAAACAATGTTTATTTTTATTTGCTTTTTACTTATCTTACTTCAAAAACAAATCACTATATTCTACAACAGGGTACAAGAAATTCATATGCTCATTTTTTAAAGTTATACAATTATTTCTATGATGCTATATGTGATTTCATACTATAGAAGCTTAATCTTATTCCATAATTAATTCTGAAGTTTGTGCAGTAAAAATTTCCTATCACAGTCCTGCCTACAAGCAAATCAGAGCTGGATAGCCTACCTAAGTAAATAAAAATATATTATTTTAATAAAACACCCTGTTACATGGTGCAGGAAACAAAGAGATGAGTAGATGCACACACCTTATGGACTATAAAGGTAGATAAACCAAGTAGATTGGTAGCTTTACTGCAGGTCAGAATATGAGTGTCAAATATGACATAAACACAATGATTTTGGAAAACTGAAAAAGAAAAAAGTTTCAGGAAGCTTACAAGAAAATCCTTAAATTATTTTTGCAATGTCCATGGCAATATGAATTAGATAGTACATTTATGTGTCCTAAGACACATATATGAGAGTCTTTAAATACCTGCCACAGGAAGGGAGAAATAAGGACAGGTGAAAGTCAAGCCTAGGGAAGGAATCTTTAAGGTGCACTAAAGATTTTTTCTTTTTATCCTAAAGGTAAATTTAATGCCAAGAATTGATAGAGTCCTAAATGCTTGGAATCAGGAATTAGAAGATTATTTTATTTCACCTTCAGTGTCAGTAATAGAATCACTAAGTGTTAGACGTAAAAGTACTCTTAGCCCTAAACATGATGTGAGATGGCTTAGGTTATTCTGTTTCTTTTGTGGTGCCAGCCGCTGTGTATAATAAAATACAGGACTTTACATTCTAGTTACTGTGTCAAACATCCTGTTATATTTCAGCTTTCTTAGGTTGGTTTAACCTCAGTTTTTGTGCTATTTTCATATGTTTTATAACATGTTCTTTTTGGCGGGGGTGGGGGGAATCATTACAACTCTAAGGTGGTAATATATTGGTATAATGGGTTATTTTAATAAAAGTTGTACTCATTATTCAACTTTTCCAAGCACCTAAACACTCTTTAGAGATTTTTACATTTTAAAAAGAGTTTTCAATTATTTTCTTCAAAATCGCTGTTGGGACACTCTCTATTTACCAACATGATGAGGTACTCTTGTAAAAAATGTAACTCTAAGTTAGTTTTCTTTTATTAACAGTCAACAGCTCACTCTGTGACTTTTAGGGGGTTGAAATAATGAGTATAATATATTTTCATGTTATTTACATGATAGTGAATTTTATATTTTCAAAATTAAAATTAGATATTACCAAGGCCCAAGAATTGGTATTTACTCAAAAATTAACTAAATAAAGTGATTGGAATCAATGTCATCTGGTCCAGTCCTCTTTTACACATGAAGATAAGAGAGGTGAGGTGACCTATCCAAAGCTACACAATGAGGTAGTTGCAATTCTGAAATGAGAACCCAGGACTTCTGTCTCCTTTTTAGCTGTGACTTAAGTAGGTCCACTCTTCAGATAAAATCCATCTTTCAGTCAGATCCTATCACCCACAGGTAACTCTTATATATTTTTCTCTATTAATCTTTTGAAGCCACTTCCATCTCTAGGTGTCTGAGTCTGCAGGGAGAGATTAAAAATATCAGAGAAGACAAGCCCTGAATACTGGGAAGACATGCCACATGTTAAGAGAGAAAGTTTAGGTCCACTTCTTCTCAACCTCTCCCAGTGATCCACAATGTGAGAATAAGACCTGTCCTAAAATGTTCCTAACATCTAGGCTGATTCCTTCAAGTAGATACCCTAGGAAATTTCATACAAGCAATGAAAATCAGAATTTGGGGTATCCCAACAACAAATTTCAACAACTATGTATTCTCTTTTCCTCTGATCCTTCCTATACTACCTTCCTTGATCTTTTTTCTTGCTACTGTTTCAATAAAATGCAGACTAAATATTTCATTGGTTATACCTCATCCAGGCTTATCTCCATTCTACAAGTACAGAGATAGAAAACATGAGCCCCAAACCTACTTTTCTTGAAATCTTTGAGAGAAAAATAACCAGAATGACATATGGGTAAGACCATAGGACATGTTCTGTATATTAATATATATATATATATATATATATATATATATATATATATATACACACACACACACACACACACAGGCTTTAATCTTCTTTAATTCCTTCTGCTTCTTTTTTCAAACTCTGTAGTCAATTATTGTCTCTATTTTTATGTATGTCCTTCTTTTTTCTTTCCCTGATTTTTACATCTGTCTCCTCTGCTCCCAATTCCCTATATTTTTTCTTCTCACTGATATAAAAAAAAAATAGACCCTCCCTGCAAGACTTCCAAATGAAGTTTAAAACCTTGTCAGGCAATAAGACTCTGAGAATAAGTAGGCCCAGTATGTAGCTTAACAATAAGCACCCTGACAGTTAGTACCAAGTCATGGAAAGTTAAATGTAAAATGTAAGGTAATTCAACATTGAACTGAAACTTGAATGGGTATATTTGCCATCAAATGAGGTCATATGTGACTGGAAAGAAAAGTGTATATGCTCTTCTTTCACATCAAAATTTTCAAAATAAAATAAAAATAAAATGCAACATTTTTTATAATATATACGACAAGTAATAGAAAAGTTCACACACAAATACTTAGCTAAGAATTAGTTCAGGGGTCCCCTACCTCATTCCATCATTTGAAAACTAACAGAAGTAAACTCTGGAGTTGGTGCCATCTGCAAACATATTTTGCATGGGGCAATGGAAACATCTTAGGTAGCTGAAACAGCTGATCTCAGAGGCACTGATATTTGACAGACTCAGTCCTTTAGACAGCTACAGAGGAATATTTATCCATTGTGAAATCTCCTGGAATATCCAACCTTACTCCCACATTCTGAGAAATTCTGCATCCCAATTTGTTCTTCTGACAAAGCAAGTTAGGCCAGTGACTGCCACTAGGCCCCTTCTTTTCCACTTCTTACCAGAAGTATTTTTCTAATACAGAACTGTCATTTTCACTCCCTTGATGTTAATATCATTGATAGGTACTTGATAAACACCAAATTCCAGCCTTATCCCCAGGTACACATGCTATGTTGCAATGCCAGATTTAAGAGCTGTTTAAATACATTATGGCTTTTGTGTGTGTGCTTATGTTCAGGACTTTTCACTTGCTATTTTCTATTTTTTCTAGCTAGTTAATTTCTACCCATTATTTTAATATCCATTTAAAATGCCAAATTCTGCAAAAGCAATCTTGAGTAAAAAGAATAAAGCTGGAGGTATCATGTTCCCTGACTTCAGATTATAAAACAAAGTTACAGTAATCAAAACAATATGGTACTGGCACAAAAACAGACACACAGATCAATGGAACAGAATAAAGAGCCCAGAAATAAATCCACAAACCTATAGTTAATTAATCTAAGACAAAGGAGGCAAGAATATACAATGAAGAAAAGACAGCCTCTTCAAAAAATGGTTCTGGGAAACTGGACGGCTACATGTAAAAGAATGAAATTAGAACATTTTTTCATACCATATACAAAAATAAAATCAAAATTGACTAAAGACCTAAATTTAAGACCAGAAACCATAAAACTCCTAGAAGAAAACACAGGCAGAACACTCTTTGACATAAATCATAGCAATATTTTTTGGATCTGTCCCAAGGCAAAAGAAACAAAAGCAAAAATAAACAAATGGGGTGTCATTAAACTTAAAAGATTTTGCAGAGAAAAGGAAATCATCAAAAAAACAAAAGGACAACCTACTGAAAATATTTGCACGTAATATGATTGACAAGGGGTTAATATCCAAAATATATAAAGATCTCATACAACACAACATCAAAAAAAAAAAAATTTTAAAATAGGCAGAATTGAATACACCTTTTTCCAAAGATGATATATAGATGACCAACAGGCATCTGAAAAAATGCTCAACATCACTAATATCAGAGAAATGCAAATCAAAACCACAGTGAGATATCACCTCACACCTGTCAGAATAGCTACCAGCAAAAAGTCTAGAATTAGCAAGTGTTGGTGAGGAAGTGGAGAAAAAGGAACACTTGTACACTGTTAGCGGAAATGTAAACTGGTGCAGCCACTATGGAAAACAGTACGGAGGTTCCTCAAAAAACTAAAACTAGAGCTACCATATAATCCACTAATTCACTCCTGGGTATATATCCAAAGAAAACAAAAATACTAATTCAAAAAGATACATGCACCCCAATGTTCATAGCAGCACTATTCACAATAGCCAAGATATGGAAGCAACTTAAGTGTCCATCAACAGATGATGTGATATATATATATACATATATACATACACACACACACCACAATGGAATATCATATATATATATGAGATATATATATATATATACATGGAATATTACTCATCCATAAAAAGAATGAAATCCTGCCATATGCAACAACATGGATGGACCTAGAGGTTATTATACTTAGTGAAATAGAGAAAGAAAAATACTCTATGTTATTACTTATATATGCAATCTAAAAAAATAAAACAAACAAATGAATTAAACAAAACAGAAACAGACTCACAGATATAGAGGAGAGTGGAGAGAGGGAAGAGGGGAGGGGCAAGCCAGGGGTAGGGGATTAAGAGGTACAAACTACTATGTATAAAATAAATAAAAAACAAGGATACATTGTACAGCACAGGGAAATAGTCATTATTTTATAATAACTTTAAATGGAGTATAATCTATAAAAATATTGAATCACTATGTTGTACACCCAAAAGTAGTATAATATTGTGAATCAAGTATACTTCAATAAAAAGTAAATAATGAGGGCTTCCCTGGTGGCGCAGTGGTTGAGAGTCTGCCTGCTAATGCAGGGGACACGGGTTCGAGTCCTGGTCTGGGAGGATCCCACATGCCGCGGAGCAACTGGGCCCGTGAGCCACAACTGCTGAGCTTGCGCGTCTGGAGCCTGTGCCCCGCAATGGGAGGGGCCGCGATAGTGAGAGGCCCGCGCACCACGATGAAGAGTGGCCCCCGCACCACGATGAAGAGTGGCCCCCGCTTGCTGCAACTAGAGAAAGCCCTCGCACGAAACGAAGACCCAACACAGCCAAAAATAAATAAATAAATAAAGTAGCTATTAATTAAAAAAAAAAAAGTAAATAATGAATAAAATAAAATGCCGAATTCTGTGTAAAGCATTCCCTGAGATAAATTTAAACTGCATCCTTTGAACACTTCCCTTCTAGTACTCTCACATTTAAGTTTAATGATTTCTTTAATGTCTCCATTACCCATTAGACCAGCGGTTGGTTGAGAAACTTTGGACAGTGGCCCATATATGACGCTCTGTTTTTGTAAATAAAGTTTTATATTATCACAGTCACACTCATTTGTTTACGTATTGTCTATAGCCTCTTTTGTATAATAATGCAAAATTAAATAGTTACCACAGAGATATAATATAATCTTAAAATAATCCCTATCTGTCCCTGTACATAAAAAGCTTGCTGACCTCTGCACTAGAATGGAAATTCTTAAATATGATATCCTGTGCCACATTCATCTTTGTATATCCACAAGCTTGCATAATATCTGAGTAGGGGATAAAAATATTTGTTGAATGAATGGGTGGATTTTTCGGGACCGTTTTCTATATTTCTTAGTATTTTATTTATGCCCCTCTCATCTACAGAAGAAGTAATTCTGTTGGAGAAATTAAACGATTCCAGTAACCCTAGTATACAGTTGGCACTAATTATGTACACAACAAATATGTAGAAAAATAAATTTGATTAAGCTGTCAAATCTAAGTAATATGTCATTAAACACTAATTGACAGATGAAGAATACCTGAAGGGGTATTCAAAACAGGATTATATGATGGTCAAGATGAAGTAAGAGAGATTAGGTTGTCAATTTCAGAAACACTAGAGAACATACATATTCAAACAAAGTAGACAAATAAAAATAGTGGCATAAGTGATTTCTTTTTTATATTTTATCGTATAATTTTCAAAATATTATTATAATGGGTTCTCTAGAAGTATTAATAATCCTTCAATACTGACCTTCAAATATAGTGGTGAAGATGAGATTATGTTTCTCAGTGTATATATGTTAGCTTGGCATTCAGGAAATATTATTGCTATCCCACACAAAGGTTAATCAAACTGAGGTTAACCAAACCAGGCATGCTTTTCCATCCTTGACTATGTTCCTGGCATTATCATGAAGATACATTCAGATACAGAGGTATAGGAATTGCATTCCAAAAAGTTACACTTTCAGTAATTTCAATTTTTCTCCAAACTAGAATAAATCATAAATTTTATTGTGATTAAAAAAAAAATTTCCAACCATATCTTTTTTTTCTTTTTTTCACATACCACTCAGGGAAGAAAAAGGGACTTTTTTGATGTTTTCCTCCAGGTTTGCAGACAAATCTCTCTGACAGTGAATGTGATCTAAGGTTGTGCGGCTCAAACAGCCAATGTAGTTCCCAAAGTGCTTTCCCCACTGGGCACACACAAAATACGTTCTTTGATTGTAATCTTCAGCCTCCTTCTCTAAGACCTGTTTCTGCTCATAACTCTTTTGGGCTCAGAGTCAACTCTAAGTTTGCTTTAAGCAAAGAGAATTCCTTAAAGCTGCACGCGAGGTTGATCTGCTGGCTGCTTTGATTTCTCAGCTATCCAGCTATGCCACATTGTTTGCATCTGTGTTTAAGTAAGTCTTAAAAGCATTTCTTTTCCTGTGACTGTTTGCAATTACTTCTGCTGGTCATACATCTATACGTACTAGTAGGAGAGCATTCTCTTTGGTATTTATTAATAGAGCAGCAATTAGAATTAATATTAGACTCCTACTCAGTGAAAATGCCATAAGAAAAAAATTAATGGCAGAGTCATAAATGTATCCCATTTTAAGTTGACAAATTAAAAATTTGTGGCTTAACCACTCAGAGTTGGCAACTGAAAAAGAAAACATATAATTCCATTAAGAAAGACATAACAATAGCACCTACATCCAGGTCCTAATCCAAATCAGATCAATGAATATCAGATAGTTAGATAGCTAGATAGCTTGATAGATACACACACAATAAAATGTTTATTAGAACTTAGAATCATCTACTTCTTGGTAAAATAACTCATGTTATACGATCTCTGGACTTCATATTCCCAGAGGAGGCTGCTGGCTCATCATGATGAATGCATAAACTGCTGTTATTCTAATTGTCCAGTGCATTTGTCCTGATTTATCTCCCCATAGTTTTGTCTTCCTGCCTGTGACCACGGTGTAAACAAATGACATTAAAAAAAGAACTAGGGGAAAAAATTTTCCCAACAGTGTATGTAGTGAAGTCAAAGGTCTACACTGTCCACTGAATGTAGTGAAGCTAAAGTATTGTGATTTTAATTCCATCAG
This sequence comes from Balaenoptera musculus, assembly GCF_009873245.2. NCBI lineage: Eukaryota > Metazoa > Chordata > Mammalia > Artiodactyla > Balaenopteridae > Balaenoptera > Balaenoptera musculus. The sequence continues at coordinate 107,203,578 of NC_045788.1, forward strand.
CCATACATTTGTCTATGGCTACTTTCTGGCTACAACAGCCATGTTGGGTAGTTTCAACAGAGACCGTAAGGCCAGGAAGCCTAAAGATCCCTTGAGGAAAAGTTTGAAAACTGCTTTTCCAGAATATTGGAATCTGAGACAATGATCTCAGACCAGAAGTTCTGCTCTCTGATTAACCAAGGTCACTGGAAGTTAAAGTAGTCCAGATATTTATTCCTGGGGCTATAAATTTAACACTGACACGGAATGTTGTTTCTTATGACATTAGACTGACACATTTTCTGAGCTTGAGACCACAGCATTTAACTGCCCACTGTTCATTTCAGCTTGGACATACCAAGTCATCAAATTCTCTTCCTCTTCCCAGACATTAATCTTAACCGTCCTCTAGTCATTCCTCCAAATTGCTGCCACAGAAAGCTCCGAGGAGACAAAATTGACATGAATGTCTTAGAACTGCTTAAAATCTGCAAGCACCATCCCATATATTTTAAAATAAAATCAAACTACTTAACATGGCTTAAAATAATCTTCATGAGATGGATCAAATCTTGGATCCAACTTATTAACAAACTTGCTACCTGAAAGTCCTCTCTTGCTTCAGGGCCTTCAAGTAGTAGCCCATTTTCTCAACCTTTGTCTGGCTAAAGGCTCAGTCAAAGCGCCAGCTCAGATATTATTCTACCAGAAAATGTACTAAATTTACCCTGACCCCAACCCAGATTAGGCATCCCACATATGTGCCCAGAAGCGCTTATCAACCCTGTCATGGTAGTATAAACTTACACTGGAATCATTTCATTTACTTTTCTCAATGATGTACTTAAAAGGTAAGCTTCTTAAGGGCAGGGCCTTATTTTAATTTCCAGTTTCTGAGTTCTTAAAACAACAAAAAAAAGTACTTCTTGAATACTGAATGAGCAGAGAGTACTGAGTCTGCTTTGGTGAGACACAAGAGCCTAGTGTAAAATAATTCTAGCAAAGGATGTGTAGAATGAGAAAAAGCTATTTTTTGTGATATGCGTGCTAATTAACAAAAGCTCCTTTGGCTTCCCTCATTTAAAACCAAAACTCTAAATAGTTTGGACATTTTTTTTTTTTTTAATGTGAATAAAACAATGACCGCCTGAAAAAAAAAAACCTAACTTTTTCATATTATCAGCAATCAATAATTCAATTATATAAGATACGGTGTTACCACAACACTATTTTGTGGAAAAGGGGCAACTGGCTACTTCACTACTTCTTAAAATGTTTATGAAATGAAAAAAAAAATATTTATCCTACCTGCAAATATTATTAATATGGTTACTAGAGAGCTCTACTTTTCCAACTTAGAAGCTATAATTACAGTTTACACATTCAAATTAGCTTATTATCTACATTTTACAGATGAGGAAACATACATACACAGGTAAATTAAACCATCTTTTTCAAGGCCATAAGGTAAGTAATAAAATTGTAAATGCATAAATTCTCATCTCCTTTCCAGGGCTAATGCTTAAAATTAGGATTTTAGTTATCATAGTTTCTTTAAAAGTTTTCAACAGTAAGGTAAGAGCTATTTGTATAACAATACACCAAAGAATTCCCTGGGAGTCCTTTATTATTGTACAACACTCTGTAAGAAATGTGTACATCATAGCAGAAAAATCACGAAAACCAATTTTTTTAGTCTAAGTAGTCACATTTATAACAGACTGTTAATAGTAAAGCTTGCTCACTCTAACAACCTAACAGATTACAACAAAAGACTTTGCTTCCAAAAATAGATTCCCTTTTGCTGTCTGATCAGTATCTTTCACCAAATATGGTGAATTCTGTATCTTAGCCATCTAATATTTTTAATGCTTCCAGTTACTTTTCTAGCTTTTCCACAGAATTTCTAGCCACATAAGTTGTAACACCTTTGATAAAAGCATCCCATCTTTGGAAACAAACAAGTAACAATAGATCATTGTGGCAAAACACATTATTTACTTCTTAACAAGGAATGATCTAAAACAAGTTTTTGTTAACTCAGAAGTCATGTCATTCTATACCAAATAAAATGAGAATAAAGATGAACTGGGATTGGGAAGAATCATTTTAATGAAAAATTAGAATAACCTTTTTAATATTTGGCCTTTTAATTTCTAGCCACCAAGAGTTATAACAGGTACACCTTTCTTATGGTGAAGGTTCTCCAAGGAAAGCCAGATATAAGGCATTTCTTAGAAATTCTGCTAAATGACTCTGCAAACAGACACTTTCAACCTGTTCACTGGCTCATTGTTTGAACACCAAAGTTGCAAAGGAAGAAAAAGCAAAAACAAAAAATGGGAAGTATATACTCCAGAAAATTGTTCTCTAAATAACCTGTAGTTCTAAAAACACAGGATTTTTTTTTTTTTTTTAATCTATTCATGGCTGTGTTGGGTCTTCGTTTCTGTGCGAGGGCTTTCTCTAGTTGCGGCAAGCGGGGGCCACTCTTCATTGCGGTGCGCGGGCCTCTCACTATCGCGGTCTCTCTTGTTGCGGAGCACAGGCTCCAGACGCGCAGGCTCAGCAATTGTGGCTCACGGGCCCAGCCGCTCCATGGCATGTGGGATCTTCCCAGACCAGGGCTCGAACCCGCATCCCCTGCATTGGCAGGCAGATTCTCAACCATTGCACCACCAGGGAAGCCCCAGGATTTTTTTTTTAAATATATCTGAAAATTGGTCAGTCTCTGCTTCTTTTGAATGAATCCATATGCTTTCACAATGTTTGCTTCTGGTTGTGAAGGGCAGTAAAATGAAACAGACTCTAATTCTGATCTTTGTAACACTGACTTTAACATGATCAAGAGTCTAGGATATTCCTCTTTGCTGTCACTCACTGACAGAAATGTATGTAATAGTGCACAGCAGGAGGTGCAACCCTGAAAAACACCAAGGGACATAACAGTAAAGCACCACAGAAGTAAAGGACAAGTATCCCTGAGGGGGAAGAACAGAATACATGTATAGCAGAGACAGAGGAAAACAGGGCGAAGAACATGGCCAGAAAAGATACCATTGATAGATGTAATTATTAGGGCAGAAGTTCACCAAAAATATTTATAAATGAAATTAGATTAATATAAATATCAGATTGAGCAAAGCATGCTAAGGAAAAAGAACTTATGATCCTAACAACGGAATGTACACTCCTAATGCAGAATGAAATTTTGAAAGTATTGGTTTACCTAACACATACTTATTAATCAAAGAAGTCACCTTAATTCTCTTGATTAGATTATAGCACCAGCAAAATATTTAGCAGTTTTGATTCAGCTGAGTGCTTCTTATCTGTTATAAAATAGTTGAAAGTATTTAACTATTTCAAATTGGGGTATATGTGTCTAGGGGAGGGTGGGTGCTACAGACTGAAAGTTTGTGCTCCTAAAATTTATGTGTTGTAACCTAACCCAAAGTGATGGTATTTGCAGTTTAGGCCTTTGGGATTAGGGTGATTAGGTCATCAGGGTAAAGCCCTCATGAATGGGGTTGTGATTATTACAAGACATATAAATCCAAATAGATCCTAAAGAGTTCTTTTTTATCCACCTCAATTTGTTCATTAAATTTTAAAAGTCCAAGGACAGATTACCTAAGTTAATATGATTGTAACAATAAGAATATCCACAATATCTATTCTTTGGGCAGAAGGTAGAGAAAAGTGCATTGACCATGAAAAATTGCACAATGGTATGAAGTTAATCCTTTGTAAGACCAAATTTTATTAGTGAAGGCACTTACTTTGTTTCCCTGTTGGTAATGTCATCAGAATGGCTAACTATGGTACAGTGTATATATACTTATATACATATATATGTATATAAATATATATGTATGTAGTATGAACACATACAGTTACATACACCTTTTTGTGTGTAATCGTGTGTGTGTGTGTGTGTTTTCAAAAAAAACATTTGGACAAAGCAACTGAAGATAGATACAAAAACTGAATTTGTATCAGTAAATTTATTTTTAGAATATTGAACCAAAAGTCATAGTCACCCATGGTAGAAAGCTTTAAGACTTTGTGCTTTAGACTCTCCGGTTTAGCTTTTATTCTCTTATTCAACAATTTGAATGAAGGCACAGAAAACAAAACAAGTATTAAGAAATCTTAAGGAGACAGTTCACTTAGAAGAACATCAGCATATTAGCAAACTTGAATTTCTAAAGTATTTTTTATGTGAACAAAGAAAAGGACTTATGCTCTATAGTTTTAAAAGATGAGAAGTAGAAGCAACTGGTACAGGTTATATTAAAACAATCAAAAGTCATAATCAGTGCCTGTGTAATTTATAGGGTCCCAATCATGGTAAATGTTAGGGCTTAAATCTGATGTTGATTCTTCAGAGATAGTTTACAGGAAATTTCTACATGCTACGGCAGTTTGAACTAGTTAACTCCAAAGATTACTTCCAACTTAAAAATGTTATAATTATGTTCTGGAATTCATTATAGACACAAATACATTTCAAAAAACTATTCTGATTGACAACATATGGTACAGTAGATCCTCATTGTACCCAGATTCCATAATTTGCAAATTTACCCACTCCCTAAAACGTATTTGTAACCGTAAAATTGATACTTGCAATGCTTTCAGGGTCATTTGTGGACATGTGCAGAACAACAAAAAAATTCAGTTGCCTCACATGTTCCCAGCTGAGGTTGCCTTCTGGTTTTAGCTTTCATACTCTAAAAAATGTCCTTTTCAAGGTCTATTTAGTGCCGCTTTTGCATTTTTGTTTTTTCATTCTTTAAAATGGTCCCAAGCACCGTACTGAAGTGCTATCTAGGTTCCTAAGCACAAGAAGGTGGGGATGTGCCTTAGGAAAAAATATACGTGTTAGGTAAGCTTTGTTGAGGCATGAGTTGTGGAGCTGTTGGCCATGAGTTTAACGTCAATGAATCAACAATATATATTAAATGTAGTGTCTTCAAACAGAAATACACATAAACGAGGTTACGTATTGATCCATTGACAAAAATGTTGTGACAAGAGACTCACAGGAATTGCCCCGAATTTTTCCAAGTAGCAAGGGTTCAGTGTTCACTAAATCAGCCTTCCAGATACGTCAGAGGACACAAATACTGCGAATAATGAGAATAGACTCTTTCCCTACATGAAGCTAATATTGAACATATAAATCTCTCCAAAGGTGTTTGCAGTTAGGAAGTGGAAATCATCTAGGTTAAAATTAGCTTCACAAATGAATACCTTATGGCTCGGTATTCCTAGTGCATACTTTGTGAACCAGTGATAAATGTAATCACGTTTAGGGAAAGTTTGCTAGCTCTGTGATGTAAAATCTTTCCATACTCCAGATATACATGTAACTTTCTATGTCTCGTCCTTACTCTCACAATATGAGATCAAATATCTGGGGAACTAGAGACATTGTTGTAACATGTATTTTCTTTTAGCATTTACATCTTTATAGTGAAAGCTATAACCATCAGTCAACCAGGTGGCTATTTATTAGTGCCAAATTGAGATCAGTAAATCTGAGCCTCTGGCTGCCTGCCCCTGATCACAGAGGAAAACATGCACTGCTCTGTTCTGTTCCTGGAAACCTCCAAGCCAAACTTTTTACATGGCTGTTATGAAGGCTGAGAAACCCAAAGAGTTGCTAAACAACTCATAGAGTTATTAAGTTGCTCAAAACTTACTGTAAATACTTACAGAGCTGCAAGCTAGTCCAATCCACACTCTTGCTCAATTATAAACAACTTTAAAAAATAAAATTTCACAGTTTGCAATTAGATCGATAGTTGTATAATTTCTGAGATTTGTTCCTCAGTATCTGTCTCTGTTGTTAAGCATTTTCCTTCAGTTCTGTACTTCAAATATTAAAGAGGGGACACCATGATCTTAAAATTATGGTTCCAGAAAACATATTTGCTATAGTAAAACTGGAAGCAAAATCTTTTATTAATTTAAACTAGGGGTTGAAAATATGAACACAAGATTATCTTTAAGTTTATAAAGATATTCTAATAGAAAGATAACTTTTGGAAGATCATGCTATGTGACCAGGTTTCACAAAATAATTTCCTTCATTTGATTATCTGAGCCTCCTAAAAAATATCTTACTGTACCTGAAGTAGATTGAAAATAAACTTTTATGAAAAACAACAGATAAGGAAGGCTTAGTTAGATCCAGTTTTTACTGTGAAATCTACATATTGCCTTTTCCTATCAAGCACAAATTAAGAAGATACAGCCCACTTGCAAAGACACAGAGCCCCCAAAAAATCAAATGAGAGGACCCCTTGCAATTTTACATGAGGAAAAATTAACTTCACAGTCAAATAACATGAGATTCATCAGGATGACAAGCAAGAAAATGAGTTTCAGAATATTCTTTCCTCAATAATCAGCAACAGCTTTCTCATATTGAGAGTGCCACTAACTTTAAACTTTTCTTGGATTATCAAATGAAAATGAACCCAGTATCACCCATTTCATTATAATCTAAGAGAACCATATTGTTGGTTTGGGTTTTTTTTTTTTAATTTTCATTTCAATGTATCAACCTGGAGAGTTTTATATACATATATATATATATATATATATATATATATACACACAACAACTTACAGTAAGTTTTGAGTATTGCAACTATATATATATATATATATATATATTCAAGTCCAAGTTGATACATTGAAATGAAATATATATATATATATATATATATATATATATAAGTTTGATAACATTTAAAACCATAAAAGGAAATAAATACAAGGATAAATATGTCATTAACCTCCAGATATTACCAAACAAATGATATATAAAAAAAGTATAAAATCAAAACAACATATGGAAAAGAAAAACACTTATTTAAAATCATTTTTACTTTATCTTCCCTTTTCTTAAGAAATAGCCAATATTTTTCTCTAAATTCACAAACAATGAGAAAAATAAGTTTATGTTTTTTACGTTGTAAAATTCTCTGGCTTTTAAACAAATTCTAAAAAGAAACAGACAATTCTTTGTATTTCAGATAATATAGAAACTAATGGGAAAATCAGTCCAAAATTTAAGATATTTATTAATTCAGCAAGATTTAGAGTCACACTCATCCAAAAATGCATCACATGAATCTTGGGATGACAATGAGTGTGACATTGTTTAACACACAAAATGATTCCAAACATGAGCACATATGTTTCAACTCAGTACAAGATGTGGAAACCCTTTCCAGGAGGCAGTAAAATAATTTCAAGTTTTCTTGAACAAGAGAAGATAACCGACATAAAGTATCTTCTAAATACTGTTGAGATAAAGAGAATTTTTAAATGCTATTTTTAAAATCTGATTCTGGGGCAGAGTTCTGCTACATAGTTATGAAACAGAATCAGGCTGTGGTCCAAATGATGCTTATGACAACCTCTCACTGTCTGTAGGAGATGTAGAGGTTGAAAAACAGTTAATACTTTTTTCAATGTCTTTCAATAAGAGTATCATGTAAACATTTTCTTGAAGTTAATTTTTCCCCTCTATTTTCTTTTCATCTCAGTTCAATATATTTGTAAGAAATCCTTGAGCACCATAGGTTTATTCAAACTTTGGAGTGAAACTGATCCAAAGGACATCACTAGAGTATTTTCAATAATGCTGACTTTGTAAATTACGTTGTTAATTTAAAAGAATGATTAAAGAGTGATAATAGACAAGTAGGTTATATTGTAAAATTCCTGGACAAAGGAAAAGAAAGCTATACAAAATGCAAAGCATACAAGACATGGATAAAATACACAAAGCATGGTTTTAATTAATAAGGGAAAATGCATAATAATTTTTACCATTAAAGCAATTGAATGAGTGATCTAGCTTTTTAAAAAGTACAAAAAAGTAAAGCAATGTAAATAAATAAAGCTGTCAAAAATACTGTTTTTTTCATAGTCAGTCTAATTAAGACCAGTCCAGAATAGTTGAAAAGATAGTATGTATGTACTATAATAAAGTTCTTTTTATACAGGTAAATTAACTGTAAGGTGAAGCATGGATTATGGGAATTAAGCACAGTAATATTTGTGAGTTGCATCATTATTTCCTCATAACCATACTTTAAACATTAATGAGGTAATTTAACTTAATTTTAAAAACCTGTCATTTACTACTACTCTAATGAAAACAAGTTTTGTACCCAATTTATATTTTGAGTACAAAGATGCTTCACTTTTTTTTTCAAACCTGTATTATTTTTTAATTTAAATAAATTTGGTATTATCCACAATTCCTCTGAAACCTTGGACACATAAAGTGAACAATATCACCAGGGAGCAGGTCTGGGAAGGTAGACACATCAGATTTTGCTTGAGCTGAAAGATCCTGTACATGTATCTGCTCACATCTCTAATAATTAACTGAGACAATAGGTTACAGTCTCTTATGTCGCTGGGGCTTTTATCAGTTTTCTCAATTTCCTTCAAGTGACGAAAAACCCATCACTTGATCAGTCCAAGGACAAATACTAAAAATCAGAACTCTCATCACAGAATAAACCAGGATTATTAATTAGGCATTTGTTCTCCACACCTCTGAACTTTCAGCAATCTTTGACCAACTTTAAATAATCTAGGTTCTTCTATGGAGAAATGAATTCCCACACGTGCTTAAAAGTCAGTTGTGGAAACAAGAAGCCAGAGGAATGTCAAAATTCTCAATCACGGAAGGAAATAGTATATTAATCTCTTTTATGGACCAAGTATGTAGACAAGTGTTAGGTATAATCCCCAACAATTGCTTGCAGTATGTATTATTATCCCCTTTTATAGATGAAGAAACTGAGGTTTGGAAAGATTAAGCAACTTCCCTAAATTTACCCATAGGTAGGATTCAAACTCAGGTGTCCTCAAAACCAAATTTAAGTTTCTTTCTATTACAGTGCAGTCACATCTGAATTAAGTAAATCTCAACTACTGCAAATTCTCTTAATTCACATATTTTGAAATTATATTAATTTTAGAAATTATAAAACTTGCTAAGAATCACATAATCTCAAAGTTGGTAGACTAAATCAATTAATCATAAACTGTGATTGCTACTTCCACATTAGCTGGTTAACAAATGTATTTGCTATCCTCCAGAGGGATCAGTTTTAAATTATATTAGTTTGAAATTATAGCAGGTCTTCAGCAACAAAGCACTCCTATACAATGTCACCAACCCACATATCATGCTGCCTCAACTATTTTAGATAAAATTAGCTTCTGATAGTTGTTTGCGCTCCTTACATAGAAAGATTCTTTTAAATGTCTCAAGGGAATGAATGTTTGGGGATGGACTAACCCTTATATATTCTAAATTAGTTAAAACTAGTTTTTGATATATCCAGCAATAATAAAATTTATTTTAAAATAGTTTATTAAATCATTCTCTACACATTTTGATGTTATGCTAATGTTAACGGAAGAAAACAGGACATAATATTGTATGTAATATATGATCTCAACAAGACCAAAAAGCAGTTAAAAAAAGACTGAAAGGAAATGTTCTAAATTTTCTGTCTAAGTTATAGGGTTTAGGGGAATTTTAACTACCTTCCTACTTACCTAAAGACAGAAATATTAACTGAAATCAAGCTCTTAAATGTGGATCTTAATGAGTGATCACATATGAATCAATGCTGTCTTTATCATTTGCAAATGTTGAGGTTTGCGTAAATACAGTCTAAATGTATTTATTCAAAATATCAGTGAAAACCATAACTAATTAAACTACTCTTGTCATAACATGTACAATATTGACACTTGAAATAAAGGAACTTTGAAAATTGGTGAAAATATATTTATCACGATGTATTTATACTGATCTTGGCAGGCATTCTTCAAACTTAGAGAGTTAAAGTGGAAATGTGAGGTCTGTACCAAGTTTCTTCAAAAATATTACTCACTCTAATATAGTGTGCATGACAAGCCTGAGGTGTTGAAGGGAAGCCATCTGAATTATCTGAGCACAAAAAAAAGACATCTGGAAAATTACCTAACAACTGAAACATCCTATTCACATTTTCTGGAATCTCATAATGCTGAAAGGATATTCGGCAGGTCCCAAGCTTACACTAATTTGCAAGTTTTTGAACAAGTATAACAATTTCAAAGAATAGGTTCTATATGGTGGGAGTATAACTAACGAAATATGATTTTAACAGAAGAAAAAGAACTTTAACCTTCATTTTGTTACTTTTGTGTAATTCCTATTACAACATTAATATTTAGTGTCATATTAAGGCGCATTTAGAGATAATAGCAGGAAACAAGGGTCATAGTTCATTCTTTGTTCCGGTCCCTAAGGCTTCCAAGCATGGAATGAGCAAACAAAACAACCTAACTTCTTTTAGGACATTTCTGAAAGGAAAATGAGAGCTCACATCAGCCAGTGTGCTTCTGCTAATGGCTTTCAGATTTTCACTTCAGCAAGTTGGAGTCAAGGTGTTTTCTGTGGAAAACCCACACCTTTATGACTTTCTGCTCTTCCTTCCCTAAATGGTGAACTACTGACCATCAGTGTGCAGTTCAAAACCTACCCTTTAAAGCTGACCCTGTGACAGTCACAACTAGGGCCTGCAGTAAGTTGACCTTAACTATTACCACCACTTCTTCTCCCACAGTCAGTACTATCTCTTTTCTCCCAGTGTTCCTTTTTCCTTGTCCAGAAAACTACTCCAAATGATTTGGGAGCCAGCAGTGCTTTAATCATTAAGGTGGCTCCTGTTACCTGATCATACCAGTGGGTGTCAAAATATTAGTTACTACTTGAGAGCCTGAAGATTACTGTAGTGGACTACGGTAGACAGGCACATTCCTATCTCTCTTTCAGTAACAACTGTCCCCACCTTCTTTTGGGAATATCTTCTCCAACTCTGCATTCCTGCGGGGCTAGAAGTAGTGGCAGAATATTGAACCGGCCTGGGCTAATGATAAGACTCCCTAGTTTTATGTGCCAGTTCCTGTCTTCTCTCTGAAGCTGGTTTGTTTTCGGTTTTGTAAGAGCTGAAATTACTAGAGTTACTTAGATTACTAAACCATAAGTCAAGGGTTACAACATTCAACATCTAATCTAAATATGGGAATCAACCTTAACGTTGGGGCATGACATTCACTACCTGAAAAAGCTGCTTCTCTCTACCTCCACCTCTTGCACAAATTCTCATATTCACTAAACCTGTGAGTGTAGGTTTTTAGTTTTTGTTTTTATTTTGTTTTGCCACTTTTGAAATATTAGTGACCACTGTATTGGAACTGTGGGTCTCTGACAGCAGAGTTAGTCTTACTGATTAGCAGCTGCCTTTATAATATGATCTGAAGTACAAAAAGTCCCTAATTATGTGGCTCAATCCAGAAACCAAAGAGACTAATAATTTTACTAAAGATCCATTTCTGTATGTTAAGCAGCATTTTCTAAAGACTTTATTTTTAATGTAAATACTATAAATGAATCTAAAACATTGACTATTATTTTTTCCTACAATTTGTGATTGATATTTTTAAATCAAATTGCTTTGTATATTAAGAGAGATCATGAAACCTTTGAAGAGACAAAGAGCCATCCAGAAAGTTAAAAAATACCAGAAATACACTCTGCCATTTCACAATTTTGCCTCCAGCTCATTTGCAGGATAAGCCTAATATGTAGGTTGCAACATAGGAAGTATTGGATCTAGAATATGGGTCAAGTTCCAGAATGGCCCTGTGGTCCAGTGAATATTTCACTACAATTCACAGCCCTACATAGAGTTATAACTTCTTAAGTAAAAAACAGACCCTGAAAGATCTCTGTAGAGGTCTGAAATACTGGAGAGTATAGGCCATGAGGCTAACGTAGATGGAAAACTACAAAACAGTCTAGAAATAAAATGAACAAACCTGGTGGGCCAGGGATTATCTTGGAATAATTCATTTTGGCTCATCCAACAGGGTGAAAGTCAGTAAAAAATAGGTCTAATGTGTTCCTTTTGGCATTTACCAAAACGGCAAGTTAAAGAGTTGTAACCCATTACACATGTCTATATATTATTTTACCTTATTTCTCAAATAAAACAATAAAAAGAAATCAAACAGCATTCATAAAATACCTAATCAGGGAATTCTTTGGTAGTCCTGTAGTTAGGACTCACTGGTTTCACTGCCATGGGCCCAGGTTCGATCCCTGGTCAGGGAACTAAGATCCCACAAGCCGCACAGCCAAAAATAAATAAAATAAAATAAAATAAAATACCTAATCAGTACAGTGTCAGATGCTTTTCATCTTTGTGATTAGTTACCTAATAAGACAGCGCTGAGAATCTGTAAGCTATATAAGTTAATGAGTGATTTTTTTCGGCATTTGATTTTTCTCTTTGAACAGAGAATCAAGTTGGAAAAGTAACTGTATAAGGAATGTTAGACTAAGAGTAAATTACAAACCACTTTGATACCTATGAAGAGATACCTCCGAAGAGATACCTCCTCCAAGTCATTTTCGTTAAACATATAATCAAAAATTATAAAATTTATCTTTAGTTTAGTATTGTAAAAATAATTTTAATAAATGAACCAAGCATGTAGCTTCTTTGTCATTCAAGGGCAAAATGAAGGCACTTTTTTTTTTTTAATACTACTACAGGAATAAGCCAATTAAAATCATAAATTGATTTTTTTAATGCAGGAAAGAAGTAAATTTTTAAATTATTTTAAAATCAATGTTTTATACTTTAATATTGAAATATTATAAACTTTGTTATATTCCAGTATTGTAGCTACTTTAGAATTAATCAAAACAGCACTTCCAAAAAAAAAAAAAAAAAAAATTCTATAAAATTGTATTGGATGAAGTGCTCAAATAAAAATAATATATAAATCATTTCAGTAAAATGTATTATGTAATTACCTAAAATACCAAGAAAGTCAGACAAGACTTTTAGAGGTCATTTTAATATATTATAAATGTGCTTAATCTTTAAGGACAATTATACAGATACTCATTTACATGAAACCTTCCTGTTAATGGATAGAACTATATTCTTGAAATCCATACCCTCTCATGTTTTATTAAATATAATGAGATCATTAAATATTGAATACTTCCTTCAATAGAATATTATAAGAATATATAATATTCAATGAATTAAGTATTGCACTTAAGTACTCATCAATTGTCTTTATAAGAATCTGTAACCCTATTAAATTTTGTTCTTAATTTATTTCTTCTATTTTTAAATAACTAAGCTTTCTTCTTTCTTTTATTGCCCTTTTATAGTGTTTCTTTAAAAACAGGTAGGTGTAGAAATGATGAATGGCTTAGGGAAGAAAATAATCATCATACTTAAAATTTATAGAAATCTTACCATGCGACAGGCATGGTGCTAAGTTAAAAAATTTATTTCAGTTAGTTCTCACGTTAATGCTATGAGGTAGAGAGTCCTATTAAACCCAACCTCACAACATTAAAGATGAAGAAACTAAGATATATACACAAAATCTCATGCAATTTAGTGGGAAGCAGCTAAGTTATTAAGAGATTTAATTTTGACTAAAATTTGGAAATTGACAATTAAGAAGATATTAGTTTTTATAATATACATTAGCTAAACAAGTATTTGTTTGTAAATACATGAAAATAAACACTACAGAAAAGCATAAAAAGAAAACATACTTTCCTAGAACACAAGATGAAACTTTAAGTCATCTATCCATTACCAACAACAGAGATAGTCTGCCCATTACAAACGTATCAAACAGCTACCAATTGTTTGCAGACTATATTAATTTTAATTGTTATTAATTGTTTAATTGTTAGTGACTTATCTATTTAAACAACTACATATTTTAAAAGGTGAACCTGCATTAGAAAACTAAGCAGGCTTAAAGTCAACTACAATGAAGCCTGTCCCAAAAGGCAAACCAACTGAAGGGATTTAAATTCTAGGTGAAAATTCTATGGAATATTTTGACCAATTTTGTTTCAAATTATTAAGAATAAATTATTTTAAAAATCTACACAGAGATAACTATATTTAAAAATTTAACAGAGATAACTAAATTTTAAAGCCACAAGAGACTTCAGACATGGTGCAATAGATCTACTTCTTTTTCATATGAAGAAACTACATTTGGCCTCCAAGCTTGTGTAAATAGGAATTCTACATTAGCCAGGAATGGCACCTTAACCAAGACACTGTACTGCCTCTACTTTGTCTTTTGTTCCTGTCTGTATCCCCAAACCTAGAACTATATCTAGAACCTAGCAGGTGTTCAATACACATTTTCTAAATTAATTATTTTTTAAAAATCACAAATATTTGAGGTACAACAGTTTAAGCAGAGTACAGCTCAGTGCAGTAGATGGAGAGATAAACTGCATCCTTTATTTAAGTAAGGGAACAATTTATAGATAATATAGGATTTCAAGATTGAATTTAAAGATGGACGAAAGGGTTACTGAGTTAAAAATAGCATAACCAACATGTTCAAAGCTTACTAAAATGTTGAATCAAAGGAGTTATGTGTTCAAATTAATTCATTTGCACATAAGTTTGACTGAGAGTAATAGAGAGATAAATAAGACAAAAGCTAAAGAAAAGTAGGTGTTCAAAGATGGCAAATGAGGATTTTAAAGCAAAAGAACCTAAGACAAACTGTAAAATAATATTGTGTGATCCTAAGAATGTAATCAAAGTGAAAAGAGTTAAATTTATATGATGGAAACAAAATTTTACTGAAAATGTACTAAATGTTGGGACTGTGCAAGGTGTTAAGGATGGAGCAATGAACAGCTAAAAACCCTGGTCCTTAATGAGATTATAAAAAGACAAGTGTTCTATAACTAAGAATTTGCAAAAATAACACAGGTGAGCACTGGCTAGAATTGGCATCCTTGGTACATTGGGCTAAGGCCAATGTACCAAGGATGCTATAAAGGAAAAAGAAATAGAGGTAGTAGATAAAATATATACCATGGATGCTGGTACCAAATCAAAGGACTGAGATCGGGCATCTAACTAAAATGTCCTCTAGGAGAAGGAAATGCTTCTCTCTCTGTATTTCTCAGAAGCTGAAACAGGCAGGCAGAAGATCCAAAAGCAGCATCCATCCCAGCTCTGGCTGTGTGGTTGTCAGTAAGTGGGTGGGGAGCATGGGAGAATCACTAAAGCAACTCACGTGTTCTCTTCTTTTGTGGTCACAGCTCCAAATCAGGACCCTCCCTAGAGATAATTCTTATGCTTTTACCCCCAGATAAGGGCTATGTTCAGTGAGTTTATGGCAGTACACACACCCCCATGGGGGGAACCTGGGCTCATTTATCCTTATCAGTTCCAGCAATTAGGAAAACAGATGCATCACAGAACAGTTGTGGTGCATCAGTAGATGGCAAGGCACTGTGTGGTCTAGGGAGTCGGGGAGACAGCTGGGCTAGGCATAAACAAATATGAGTTGCTGACTGCTTGGAAAGTTCTATAGACTCCATGACTTTTAATAAACACACATTAATAATCACAGTTAATACTATTGTGGTTACATAATCAACACAATCAGGCCAGATTAGCCAATTTTAATTCAAATCACACCACTTACAGAAGGCCTACCAAGTTCAAGTAGATTACATAATAGAAGAGGAGTAAAACTGGCAAGCTAGCCTTTAGAAGGTCTGTCAGCTGGTGGGCAAGACATTCACGTGATAATGCGAAGAAGACTATGGTTAAGTCTACTCAGAGTCCTTTAGCAGAATTCAGGGTGTCTGAGAAAACTTCTTGAAAGAGAATTGAAGCTGAACTTTAGTTCTCCTTCACAGCTAGTAGAGAAAATCCTTTATACTCAGCAATTTACCTTGCATTGTTCCTCGTTCAGTTTCCCAGCTTCCCAGTGCAAACATCAAGAGAAGACAACCTCAGTGAGGGCATCTGGTGAGTGAGCCAAGCTATGATACACATACCCATTGCTAGAATCAAGGAATATTGTTCTACTCCATACAAAACCAATGAATCTGGAATCCAAATGCACTTAGTGACCCAACCACACCCTTCTTAAGGTGAGTAGGAAGTCTATCATCCTTCTTCAAATATCTGCTCTTTGATTTAGAAATGCAAGGTTGATTCCAAACTGAAGATCAGAAGCTCCTTTCTAACCCATAGGTGTACTTATTTGGCACACTATTAATACTTTCCTTTCTACATTCATTTGAGGATTGCATTCTGATACTAGTAATAGTAGTGGGAGATGGAGTGGGGCCACTGCCCTGCCCTACAAATTAGATACACAAAAGTACCAATCAGTAAAATAATTACAAGAGGGAAACTAAAACATTTGGATCACTCTGCAAGTCACATCACTAATGTCTGATAAAATCTGAATAAATACCTTGCAGAAAAAAGTTAATATCAAATAAAAAGGTTAAGATCAAGTTTATTTCAAATGGAATAACTATTGTTACTTGATAAATTATTATTCCTCACTTCAATCTAGTGTTTCCTCAGTCTCCATGTTAAACATCTTGATTGTTTTTTATTCAGTGTTCCCTTCTCTGAGGTTAAGCAATGATAGTTGTCTGATGAAGTTCATTCAAAGGCTTTCAGAAGTGCTTACTCAGCAGCAATTGTCTGTGCCATAGGAAAGTCATATCTCACTAATGGGGTCAGCAAAGCCATGGACAACTTTAAAAATATGAAATCATACTCTGAATTTAAAGTGGTCAATATGAAAAACATCTTTCCTTAGGTTAGATTAGAGTCTTTTAATTGCATTGAAGGTACATCACTTACTGATGCATTAACTGAAGTACATCCAATTTAGACCACTAGCAATTATCAGGTCAGCACTGCTGCTAAAATAGCTGCTTTTATTAAAGAGCAAAAAAATGTTATAGAATAGTTTGCTTTTAGTGACATTATGGCTTACTTCCTATACATCTGGAAGGGTAAAATATATATCAAAATATCTTAAATGAAATGTGTATAATCATTTTATATCACAGAAGCAAACATCAGTGAACATGTATTTTTCTTCTCCACTCATCTTAATTATTATTAATGAGCCATGATTAAAAATTAATTTCTAGAGTTATTCAAATCTCTATGACAAAGTACAAACTAAAACTCTTAGTATTCTATTAGCTTAATAAAAATTATATTTTTAAAACCTTGTGTTATTCCTAAATAGCTTTAATCAACCTTATTTTGACTCATACTTTGTAAGTCTAATTAAGAATTAAAATATCTGCTGACCAGAAGTGCCTGGCCTTTTTAAATATGTTTACTTCAAACACTGAATTATAATTATGATATATTTCATAAGGTTATAAAAGAATACTATCAGCTAAATATTAGAATATTATAACTAAATGACTATACACAGACCTATAAAAATTCACAACTTTGGCTTTAAGTACTGGAGTTAGATAATTAAATAAAAAAATGATCACACTTAGAACAATAATTCCTGAAACTAAAACATGAACCCACAAGGACAAAACCCCCCAAATCTGTTTCCTTTTATTTTATTTAGTTTCCTTCTTTTGACAGCTATAGAGAACTGGATTCACAAATTTATTACCACTAAATTTTACTATTAGAAATACTTTCTCATAAAGCTCTGGGCATCAAATATGGCTTACTTTCAAGATCACTTCAAGTTCCACATGAACTGATTAGTACATTCTCTTACCTGTTAATGTTTGGCACGTGAAAGGCATAAAGTCATATTAAAATGTGTGTGCTTTGGGAAATGCTGCAAGTTCAATGGGAATAGGACTCAGAGAGTGGGTGGGGTGGTTAGAAGTAAGTGGCTAGCATTTGGGGGTAGAATGAGAATGTCTTTTCTGTCATGCTTAATAGTTTGTACTTAGTGTTGTAATTAGTGTTGAGAAAAGAGAGCCTACAGTGAGATTTACATAGAAGAGAAAAAGCAACCAGACCTTTTTTTCCCAGGAATATAACCCTGGAGACAGTGCACACGGTGGGAGGGTGTGAGGACAGATTGATGAGAGAATGCAGCAATAGTACAGATGAAAGATGGTAAGAATTCAAACAAGGTCCTGACGATGCAGGTGAAAAGGAGAAGCCACATGTTAGGGATTGTGGACTAAGTTAGTGGAAAGTCAGGGAGATGGAGAAGATAAGGACAACATCAAGTGTTTTTTTTTTTAGCGTAGCTGTTAGGGCAGCTATGATGGCATTAACTGAGATAGGGCATTCCAGAGATGCAGAGGGTTGAGAGGGGGAAGCTGAATGGAAAAGATAATGAGTTCAGTCTTTGGACCTGCTATGTTTTTATGTGCCTACACATATTTTGGTAAAGATATCCAGGAGGCAGTTAAAAATAAGGGGTTGTTACATGGGAAACAGTTCAGGCCTGGATAGCTAGATTTGTTGGATTAGTCAGCACTAGGCCTCAGGCACTTATTTGTGTCTTATTAAATCAGTCAATCAATATATCATTTAAGTGGATTTTAACACTTTTTCTTTCTTTTTGATCTGCATTCTTAACATCAAGTTGTGAAGAGAAGTCAAGGACATGACTGTAAAAGGTAAGCGAAATGCATGATTAGCAGAGAGGCATGAGAAGCTCAAAAACATTTGTAGAACTCTGTTGTGTAGTATAGCAGAGTACTAGATGATAGGTCACTGAGACATTGAGAAAAGGTTAAATTATTTTTCACATTTTCCACAAAAGAAGAAATAGTATAGTAGAGAAAGGTTTCCATCAAACTTGGTAAAAAGAATTTTCCAGGTGCCTATAAAGCTTTTATGTGTCGTAGAACATTCTCCCAAGATGCTGGTTACATTATGGTACTCTAAGGTCAAAAGTCAAAATATGGTGTTTATATTCCTATTATAAGTAGAAAAATTAGATGAAAACTGAAACATACCTGAGTGAACTGATTTCTCAGGTTGTACAGTTGGGAGCTCCCTATGTGTTAGAACACTGACCTAGGCACGGGACACACAAAGATTCCCGCATTGCAGGAACCCACTGTCTCCATCTCCTGGAATTCTGCATTCAGTCTAATTGCTGGAAAAAATGTTGCATTTCCTCCCTTTTAAAATATCCTTCCAAATAAATTGATAAACAAAATAAACTCTTAGTGTTCCATTAATAGCATGTAATGATTAACCACGATGAAGAAAGCATCTGTAAAGATAGAAAATACAAAGGTGATTTAAAATCTTGGGCAATTTTTCTAAAAAAAATAATTTTTAGAAGTCGATAATTGCACCTATGCATATCACACTCTCTGGATGTTTTGATATTCAGAGAACACATTTTTTCCAGTTTGCATTCATACAGCTAAAATATTTATATTATTTAAAGATCTAATTGCGTTTTATATTGAAATTGCAAGAATGAAAAATAAAAATCTTAATGCAATGCAAAGGCTAATGTTTGACAGAAAACACCTCTGGCTGCCATGTCTGAGTTGACAAGTTAAAAGGCAAAATAATATGGATTAAATGCCTTTACATCCTAGCAGGTGTCCAGTCATCAATAATATTCACTGAAGGCCATTGTGTCCAGAGCACTTCTCTTCATTTCCTAATTCCCTGCTTGGCTCTCCATAGAAAGAAAAGGAGGTAGACAGTGATTTCTGAGACCTCTAAAAAACTTTGCACAGAAAAAAGCTTTCTTTGCAATGCACAAGTATCATTTCATCAACATTCTCTTAAAAATTATTTCTTGTAAAATTTTTGTTTTATTAGAAGTTGACATCTGTGGAATTCCAGACATAGAGTAAAATTCCAAATGACTACACAGGAATAAGAAAATCTGTATGTTCAATGAACAAAAAATAGATGTAGTCAGGAACTGTCCAAGAGAAGAAACAAACCGATTTTATAAGGATTTGTTTTTAGCATCACACTTACAGAGAAGATATGATCTCCAAAGTATTTGTACAAAATAAGAAACTGATGAAAGACATCTTAATATCCATTTTCGTGGTCTCATAGTTATAGCATAAAAATAATACATCAAAAATAAGATATAAAGACTTTAATATTCAAATAGAATGTATGGAAGTGTAAATATTCCCTTTCAAAAGGGGTACCATAAGGAGCCACCTCGACTGAAGTAACATTTTTAAAAATTGTATGCTCGTAATTTTTATCTGTATTTCAGGACAATATATTAACATTTCATATTTTACTGTTTGATACACTTTGTGTGCTCAATTATTATTTTATTCGAGAAAAGTAATTTTGTATTGTCTATTAATTAGTCTCATAGCTTCACACTACTATTATTTTTTAAAATCCCAGCTCAAGTTCTAAAGAATTCTTTGAAAGAACAAAGATGATATTCTTATTATATATATAGTACTCACACATATAACCAGAGAAACTCCAATCCTAATCTTCTCCTCAGTATAAACCCATACCTCTTTGTCTTTTCCATGATATTCACTCAGTTAGAAATGATGTGTGGGTTTGTATTACAATAAAAATTCAGTTCGTTTGTATGCTTGGTAAAAATACCAATCCTGGAGTTTAGTGTTATATCCAGATATTTAGTTCATGGTAATACAGACTATCTACATAAATCATCATAAAAAATAGTTATATGTATTTAAAACACTATTTTAAAATTTATGTTCTATATTAATTTTGAAATTTTAAAAATGGATTCCATTTTACAGCTACACCTACATCTAGAAACACAAATGAATATTTATTTCATTTAGTAAAAAAAGACTGGCCAATGTGCATATTCTATGACCTTAAAAATGATGAATCCTTAAAAAGGTATTTTCTCACTGAGAATGTGTCCCTTTAGCACAACATCAGAAGGACAAACAAATCCACACTAGTCTTAATTCAACTAAATGTCAGTGAGTGAGGGGAGATATCAAATTTTGGTATCCCAAATGTGTGCAGAGCATGTCAACTACAAAGTTCCAGAATGGCTATTTAAAACTTGATTAGATTATTTAAATGAAACCATTTAAAAGTTGTGAATTTTCTGTAAATCTTACTTAAAAGAGAAGCTCAAAGACAATGTGAGCAGGAATTCTCATGTGGTTTAAAATAATGCCTTCTACTGAAATATAATTGTACTTGAAATCAGAAAAGCAAGAGAATGTAATCACCCCACAGAACTTGGCAACAGCTCCCACTTGGGTAGTACACTTTTTGCCTATGTTGTTGATATTTGATTTCATTTAGGTTCGGAAATCCATCCATACAAAAGTAAGATGACTCTTTCCAGGAATGCATTTAATACTTTCAACAAAGAAAAGGACTCTCTCCAATACATTCTGATTTACCAGAAGGAAAGAAGGAAGGAAGGAAGGAAGGAAGAAAGGGAGGAAGGGAGGAAGGGAGGAATGGAGGAAGAGAGGGAGGAAGGGAAAAAAGTCAAGTAGAAGCTGTCTACAACTCAAATGCAGAAGTGATCTTCAAGCTGTTTCTATAGCTGTAGAATATCTAAAATGTAAGTTACTTAGCTTTAAAGTACACTCCTTTTAAAACATTTTATGGCCACTTTTCTCCCAATACTTAGATATAGATTTATAAACAGCAATATAATACATTGCATCCTCCCTTTTTCTTCCTTCTATATTCCTCCTTTCTCTAGTGCTCCTGTCCAAACAACTTTACACTATGAAATGAAAGAATATAATGTTATATCCTTTTAAAATTTTCTGTGATTATTTTCAGGGTTCTCCAATCTTTCTCATTCGATTACCTTTTAATTCCTATAATATTCTCTTTAAAATATTTTATGAAATGCCATCGAACAATGTGCATTCAAAATTCTGAGGACCTAATGCAAACTTCTGATTTAACAATTTTAAAAATCTGCTCTCACAATTTTTTTGCTCTCACAATCAGGCATTTTACTATGTTAATTAAATAACCCTCACAATTACCCGTGAGATGGTTATCACAGTGCTTATTTTTCAGGTGAAATACCTTAGGCTCAGAGAGGTAAAATCACTTGCTCAAAGTCACACAGCAAAGCAAGATCAGAGGTCAGTTTGGCGTAATTTCAAAAGCACAACATACTACCACCCTCTGCACCTGTGGTTATGTTTCTCTAACTGCAGATAACAGTACAACATAAAATGGTTACTGTTTATTATTATTATTATTATTAATACTAGGAATACCAAAAATGAATAAAGAGGGACTGAGCCTGGAAGATACTCTCACCAGGTTAGTCCAAAATGTGACTAAATGTGTTATTAGAGAACATGCACATGTGCATAAACTCTTCTTATCTGTTTATATTTTGCTGTTCATAATAAATTACTTTGAAACCCATTAATAGGGTAAGTGAGGTGATCATCACCCTGAATTACATTTCCTAATTCTGTTCTATCCGTGGCAATTGTAAAATCCACAGGCTTAGCAATGGGTGGGAAAAAAAGAATGTTCCCTGCAGCTGCAGCTGACTTTCTGGCAGACTCGGAAAGCAACTGTGTTGGCAGCTTAACCGGGCATCTGGGGCTGTCGGTGAATTAGTCTGAGTACTGACCTTCTAGATGGCCTATAAACACTCTGCGTTTGCCTTGCTCCATAATGAAGGGAATTTAACTCTTTGTACGATTATGATTAGAGGTTATTATGAAATCCTCTCTAAATTAATCAATGTAACTTTTAATGACATACTTACAAAGGAAATAAGCGTTTGGCTTTCTAAAGGACAAATTCTGTTTGATAACAGTGAAATTTTGGATTTATTAGAACTTGTGCAAACTGGTTTCATGAAGAGCTATCTCATGATTTGAGGCCCTTCAGTTCTCTTTATCTCTAAGAGGGCACACTTTTAAATCATTCAATAAATGAAAAAAAAAAAAACATCTATCCTTTCAGACACCAAGAAAGCATTTCACCACTTTCTAGTCTGGAAGTTATTTCTTAACTGAAGTCTAAAGTATTCTTGGAGTAGTTTAAGAACATTATCTTTATTTTGACCCTTATGAATATAAAAAAAACAGTTGTTTATGGCACTTAGTGCAAAATAATCTTCATTTATTGAAGTCTACTCCTGGAATCACCAAGCTTTTTAATTTTATCCTTTTTAGGCTAATAATTTCTAATAGTTTAAGATTTTTCTTGCAAGTGTTTTACGAAAGGAATATTTCTTCAATGATCCCTCTTCTAGTTATTCATGCCTCTCTTATCAGAGAATAGGGTGAAAAGTCAGAAATGCAATAAATTATTATGTACACATTAAAACAAATGACATCATAAAGGTCATTGGTTTATATACTGATATATCTATAGTATGCCAATATAACAATACATATATGAATATATATACATAATGGACATGCATTTTTAAAACACATTAATTGTATATCAGTAGAATTTTATAAACACAGCTAATAATTGATTTTATCATTTTAAAACACTTATATTTAATTAAAACTTTTCATTTAATGATGAAGACATAATCATATCCTAACCTTTGCAAACTATACCTATTTATTTTATTTTAATTGTGGACTTCGGGTCAAGTCTCCTTCAAGTTGAAAGAGAGCTTGGAGATGATCCAAGTCTAATACCCCCGAGTAACTGACCCCTAGAGAGATAAGCTGTTTCCCCAGGGTGACAGAGCCGATGGCACAGTCATCATCAAAACTTTAATTCTTGATGCCCTGTCCCTTGTACTTTCCATTTACACTATGCTGCCTCTGAAATAAGATTTAAATAGGGTTGAAATGAGATCATGTTTAAATCTAAAGTACAGCAGAGCTTATTTTAAACTTTCATCCAATTTTACTATAACATGTTTCTTATGTAGAATTTCCCCTATGGCCTATTATGATCTTTGGTTTTATTTTTTTTCACATAGTGCAGTTATAATCCCATGACTTTAGAAAAATTTCTGATATAAAGAATGCACACACACACACACACACACACCCTGAACTATATACTAGCAATGATAAAGAGCTAATATGGAGAACATATTAATACTTTGAAAACTGTTCTCATGGCATTTCAACAAGGAAATTCCCCTGCTCTATGTTCATTTATTGTTTTAAATGATCAACAGCAGCGTTGTGCTTTATTTCAAGTCTATTGCAGTAAACACAATTACAAATGTTCTCAAATAACAAATGACCTAAAATCAAATGTGGGACAGGATGCGTCTAAAAAAAAGGACTTAAAGAACTTTACTACATGATAACTAATCTTAAGTAGGTATGTTTTAAATATAAGTGTTAATTTGGTTTCTGTTCACTATAGGAAGTCACTCAAAAAGTAAAGCCTTTTATTTAAAAAAATAAATCAAGAGCATCATATTCATTCATGCTAGAAATTTTACTGAATAGCTGTGTGCCAGATAATATTCCAAAAGTAGAAGATAAAAACGGTAAACAATATCCTTGCACTCACAGAGCTTAGGGTCTACAGAGAAAAGGCAGAAAATATTAAACAAGTTAGTAAAACAACAAGATAATTTTTAACAATGATGCTAATGTCTTAGATAATATCAGGGGACTACTTTAGATTACTAGTAGATTTAGATTAATTTCTTGATGTTTAGATTAGCCAATATAACTATTTTATTTCTAAATGTCACATTTCTCTAATTTACGATATATTTTTAAGTGAAATGAGAAGACAAACTTTTTGTAATGCCTTAATTCTCTTTTAAAAGTTTTTATTTATTTTTAGACTTTTGGATAAAGAAGATGGCTCCCTAAAATGTCAAGTTCTCAATAATTTTTAAAAATTTAGTTTCAAACGAGCAATGTTCCCTTTGAAGCACCTGCTGATTGACACATTAGGAATTAAATGTAGAGGCTGCCTTTGTAAGTTTTGTTTTGTTTTATTTTGTTTTGAAGTCACTCTCTCATGAAACAAACCAATGATTAAACCATTGGTCTGCTTTTAGGAGCTGTTCTGCTGTGGTGTTTTTCCCAGTTTTACAACTGAACATATGTAGCCAATAATAAGAAGCTGTAAGCAGCTAGGGTAGGAGTTGCCAGAGAAAGAGAACCAGGCATGGCTTTCTGGACATAGGAGAAGCCATTTTTCGCCTAAACCATTTTGTGATCTAAGCCTGGTCATTAATGCTTGTCCTTGAACAGGTCTCAGTAATTAATGATCTTAAGGGTACAAAAGAATGCAGGAACAAACTACTGTTATCAGGAAGAGAAGTAACAACAGCAAAGATAATATATCAGTTGTAAAGACTCCCAGTTTTGTTTGGTAAGATTAGCCTGAAGCACTCAACCATCAGATCAACTAGAACCTAAGGGATGATGATGTTGACATTTTCTGAAGCTCCTGACTTCAGTAAACTAAACTAGGACTCTATAGACCTTTGCCCCAATTCTATGCTGAATTCTCCTCTGCTCAAGCCCCTTCATGAATATGTATATACCCTTAGCTTAAAACTTCCTCAGTTTTGCTGTTGGGGAAACACTGCTTTGGGAAAGATCACCAGTGTTTACCTTACTGCTGCAAGTAATAAAATCCGTCCTTTTCCTGATCTTTAGCTTGGTTGTGTCTTTTGGCTAAACATCCACCAAGAGGTGAACCCAGTTTTTCGGGTAACAATACTTTTTGAAAAGTTGACAATTTGTAAACTGCAAAGCCATAATATGAAGACCTTCTCCTGAGATTGACCTTCAAAATACAAGTACTTCCTAATTATTGTATTCCATCTCTTCCACTCATATTAATGCCAACATAGGAAGACTGGGTTCAAATTTTAAGACAAATTAGATCTTGACACAATCAAAGCCAACTAGGGGAGTTATATTTAGAAAGCTCTCAGTTTGTTAAGTTGTATATGAAAGTATATTAAGTTTATGATAAAACATTTTCCCCAAGGGTTATCCATTGTGTTATTCTTGGTCATATGTGACTAATATTAATTATACCTATCTATAACAGCGTTAGAATTCTTCATTACTTGTGCTGTCTCACTACAATTAGGTTCTGGACATACTGCACCAAAGATCATCCAAAATTCTTATTTAGTTATATGCTAATCTCCTTCACCATGTACAATGTCTCTAGCTATTGGGTCCATCAAAATTTGATTTGTTAACATACACTGTAATTTTATATCAAGACTCATTTGGAGATTCTATTTTCTATCAGCCTAATAAGGAAAAATATACTTAAAGGTACAAAGATTTACATCCATCCTCTCCATGATACTGTTGCTTTTATTCTCTTAATTATCACCAGTCCCTTTACTGACTTTTTCACCTATTCTGCTATCTGACTCTGATTTCAAAAGAAATCCAGAAATCCCTTAATTATTGTTGTTTTCTTTCTTTAGTCTACTTTTTAAAGTGAAAAACACCTTTAGACCGATGAGATATAAATCTTTCATCATTGATAAAATATGGCAAGATGAAAAGGATCCTCATCAGAAGTTTCCAAAGGAGCATTTGAAAAAATGAAGCTCTTCCGAAAAAATGACATGCCATGTCATCTACTTGCTGCCACTTATTACTAACAGTCAATGGCTTATGCTATATTGCTTGATATTAATCTTCATCAAAAATAATTGTGAAGAAAGCCTCTTCTTATTCTAATACTAGGTCTCTAATAAGTAAATAACCAGAATAAATTATGAAAAAATCATGCATTATTTTTGGTGTTAATTCTGGAGCCTGAGTCCAAGAAGAAAGCATATTGCCAGAGATGTATTTTAGTCTCTTCCCTTCCAATTTACTTCTAAAACAATAAGCAGTTACCAGAGTTACAATATAGGTTTTTGTATTTTTGACATTTAAGAAATGAAATAACCTGTACACTTTCTATATTCTGGGAGGAAAATAATCTTAAATATATTCACTTATATTTAGATGTTTTTTCACCAAATATCATCCTTTATTTAAAGGTATGGTGTATTTTAAAAATAGGCTATCTATTATATAAAGGAGTGGTCCTGATGACAGTGCCATTTAACTTTCCATAATATAAATCTGGCATTTAATATGCTAAAGTTGAGTATTTTTTTTTATTAGTACTGCTGTCAAAATGTCAACTTTCAAAAAGTGGAAATCATAAACACACTGCATATTTTTGAGCATGTGGTATGGCAAATCTATGAATACCTTTCATAATTTCTTTGTCTAATCCAAGCTTTACTTTCATAATGATAGTATCTAAAAGTTAGAAAGTATTTTTGCAATACAAAAAATTAACACCCAAAACATACTGACTTTTGATCTAATCCCAAAGTGTTTATTATTAGGTTTCTTCACACTTTAAGGTTATGGCAATATAAAATGGGAGTTACCTAATCCTTCTTAGAAAATTTTTCATTTGATAGAAAATGAAGGCATTCTTGTTAATGAATAATCTCAATTCCCTTATGCAGTTTCCCCAATCTGAACTTTTATTTGACAAATGTTTAACCACTGGCATTCATCCTAATACTTGTGACTTCCATTTTATTCGAGACCAGACATGAGCACAGAAGTATAGCAGCACTTTCACTTAGGCTTATTAGCCTAGAAGATGTTCATCTCAGAGATTATCTCTCTACATTGTAAAATGACATGCCACGGAACCATCCTGAAATTCCATATTGATTCTGTCTTCTAAAGATAAAAGATTTGGGAGATAACAGAGAACACAAAAAGTTTTCTGTATAACATTCACTTTTCTATTAAGGTAAAACTTAAATGTTTTATGATGTAAATAGCAAGGAGGATTTATTCTATCAGAAAAAAAGAAGGATATAAATTATTTTTGTCCCCATTCAAAATGATAGAACTACAATTCTACAAGAAAACACATGGGTAGGACTCTTGAAGTACTTCATCCTTATTTTATATCCAGATTTACATTAGAGAATAAATTGCATGATATACTCTTCTCCAAAGGTATTGAAAAATCATTAAGAAACAACTTACAAGATGATTTTTGATGGAAAAAACTGCAACCCTTTAAAATTTTCTCTTATCTGATTCTCTAAACCTAACGATATCTGAAAGAAGTCATAATTCTTACCAAGAAAATATACCCCAGAAATACCAATGTACTAAATATACATGGACAGTGGGGTGACTTTGTTTGTTGTTGTTTACTCTGAAATAGGTTTGTTATTTTATTTCGGACTATCAAGTACCACCAAGATCATTGGAACACACAATTAACGATATCTAGAAAAATGAAAAGATTACTGATGGCCTAATTGCAGTTACTTTTCTTATAAGGAAGTAAATTAAGCAAACAACTCCTTTTCAAGGGAAAGGTTTTATTTTTTTCTTTGTTGAAAGGTTTAATTGAAATTTTTTTAGTATTTCAAATAATATAAATAAGTTTTCCTTGAGCTTATGCATTTTGTGGCATTTTTATATTAAATCAACTCTGTACAAAAATTTTACCACTATAAATTTTGATTAAATTAATAGTAAGTGGTTTGGCAAGTAAAAGAGCCAAAGCATTTAAAAACACATAATAACATAAATATCTGAAGATTTCAGAATTTTATACATTATCTTAAATGGTGAAGAAATGAGACATTGTAAACTGTGACACAGCTTACTGCTTAGGAAGAAAGTTTTTATCTTCTGTATGAAAATACTGCTGAAAAAAAAGATGCAAGATCAACATAAATTTAGTTGTTTAATAAAAATAATGCCACTATAAACCAAAACTGTATCTTACCGAATGCACCTATTGTATGAAAGTTTTAATGAATTGAGAAAAGAACCAAACAAGTCACTAAGACACAAAGATGACAGAACAGCACCACCTAGTTCCCTCTAGAAAAGTTTCCAATTATGTATGCATCTCTGACTTACTTTGGAAAACTGAATATACTTTCAAAATAAATCATTTAGTATAAAACTACACTCTTGCCAAATTATCACCTAAACAGCATTTACTAGAATTGCTTTAATTTAAAGTTTCCTTAAAATATAAAGAAAGCGAAATTAAAGATTATGGTTAGCTGAGGTTTTTCTAGCTGTGCAATGTACTGTTGAGTGAAATCCAGATAAATAAGTCTCTAAATAGAGTAACTATACATGCTAGACGACCACCATTATGATTTCTAGAGGATACATCAATTTTTTATCTTGTCTGTTATAAGGTATATATCATCTACTCCAGGGATCCCACTGGCCAATGAGGTATACTATTCAAAAATACCATATAATCTCTTAGAAATATGACATCATTTGTATATTGAGGTCATCAAAGTTAAATATTAAAGGAAGTAATATAAAGATGTCAAGAATATTTACAGCCCATTCGTATGATTTTGTATTTCCTCTCTAACATTTAAAATAATTGTATAAAAAATTCACTTTATTAAAAAAATATTTAATTGTATCCTCATCCATTTGCCAGTTTTGTTTACCAGGTGATTAATATTTCATATTAATTAATATTTCAATCATATTCAGAGAGATTCAGCAGGAGGAAATATTTCAGGAGCAACATTTAATCGGCACTATCAAAAGGCCATATTACAGAAGTACAGGTTTTAACCAGGCACGATGTACTGTAATATAAGCAAGGGACGGCATTTTAATATATATGACACAGTACAAGGAACACTGTTTCTAGATAGGACACTTTAAAAATGTTTTCCCTGAGGCATCAGCAGCTCTTTAAATGACTGTTGCTGGTAACATCAGAATTGCTCAAGCAGAACTTCAGCTCTAAAAAACTAAATATTGTTGCTCGTTACATAGATCCTTCTCACAGACCTCTTCTCCCCTACATTCCCTCTGCTGACCTGGTCATCTACAGTTCTGGCCCACTGAGCCTTTATGAAATTAAATGAATCATCCTCTTGAACAAATCAGTTAGAATAGAACAGGCTTGAATATTTCTGTTCACTTGTCAGCTTCTTTCAACTTGTATTAATAAAATAAAGAAAGAAACTGGCATCATACTGAGAATGTTTTCATGATAAACAACTGGAGGAAATGAGAGCTCTTTAGTCCAACCTTAAATAAAAATGTTAAAAGCCCAGTGAGGTTTATAATATTGTTGCTAAATCAGTGATTTCATATCCGCATTGATATATCCACATTTTGTTGCTATGGAAAAGATATTAACATAAAAATAAAATTTTTATTTCAGAGAAAAAAGAATTAAGGCACTGTAATATTTTGATTTGTTTATTCTGTATCTCAGTCACTAGAATGCAAGCTCCATAAGAGCAGAAACTATTTCCATATTGTCTACTTGTATATCCAACATTCACAATGCTGCCTTCAAGTACATATTTCTTGAAAAATGAATCAATAAATGAATAAGTTATGTTTAAGAAAATCAATGGCTATGAAAAATAAAATGATTGTAGAAATTTTTACATACACACATATGTAAAGAAATACAAATATTTCTTTGCATAGAAATACAAAGATGAGCTCAAAATTAAAAAATTCAATCCACTCCCTAATAAAAATGACTAACAGAGCAACAGTTTACTAATTTTCAAAATTGATCTATGGATGTAATTTCATTAGAAAAAACTGTATGACCCAAACTCAGGCTGATGGCTACAAAATTAATTTATAAAAGTCATTGACAGAGGGGAAAAAGTTTTGAAATTTATACAGACACGTATCAGAATAACAATCTCTTAACGTGTGTAAAAATGTTAAATACTGAATAATGCATGAGTAGATATAAAAAATTAAATTTTAGTAAAAGGTATTTAAGGGCACACAGTTAATGTTATAGTGACTGTGTTATAAAAGATTTTTAGGTGGAAAGTGAAAAGAAGATCAGCATTTCTGCAGTTTGCCATCATCCATAAGATGCTTCTACAACATATTGCCAAAGAATGGATGTGGTTCCAATCTCTCAGTTCACAGATGAAAAAACTAAGCTGCAAGAGAAGTAACTCACTCATATCTAAAATAGTGGCATGGCTTTGATGAGAACTTGGGTCCCTTGATTCCTACCATTACATCTTGATGCTGCAGGGCACTTCCAAAAATCAAAGTCTAAATTAGTTCAGTGGTATCTCCTCCCTCTATAGAATAGAGAACTGTTACTACAAAATAAAAGACATTCAGCAGGTCAACCTCACTACCACTCCCACACTAACTGTATTTTGACATGGCAGCTCCTTGTATTCCACTCAAGGATCATGGGTATCCATTATTGCCTCTTCCTCTATCACCAAGTCACTCCCATTCTCCATCTGCATACACCAAGATGATGTGACGATCTCAGGAGGAAATATTTCTAATTCCTGAACATGTTTATTGCTATCTTATAGTAAGACCATTATTAAATGATAAAAAGATTATCAGTCTTCCCAACCTGTCCATACCCATCTGTCAAACATAGTTGTTGTATTATAAAATGTACTTTTATGCTGTCACATCCTTCAAAGATAATCTGCTCTGCTTTGTTGGTAGTCTGTATCTGTACAGTCAATAAAATTGGGTAAAGCAAAACAAAAATTTAAAGTAAATCTGACTTTAATGACCTCTATCAGACCTCCAAAAAACTATGAACTTATCTCTACCAATATCTTTAACTTAGCTATCCCACAGAAGTGAAAGGATATGGAGAATTGAAGTTCACAACACCATTGGTCTTACCTCACCCACAGCATTTCTATGTTATATATACATATATATATATGTACACATATATATGTATAAAGCAAGCCAGTGGACATGAAACTATCCTCTATAAATGTTTCTTGACCTTTAAAAATATATTCGTAAATATTATCAAACACACTTCTTTTTCATGCTAGTTACTATCAAGTCTTTTTATAAAGACAATGCACTTAGTACAATATATTTTTGGTGAATATTATGGATGTTGTTCTTAATTTGGCCACTCTCAACAAGAATGTTGGTCTGAAATGCTTTAGCATTTAAAGTAACAGATAAAGGTACTTCCTTCTCATAGGAAACTGAAAATTCAATTTCTGAGTGGGCCATTATGACAAAAATGTTGAGAAATATAAAGGTGTGATTCTTCCACACATTTCCAGTGTATCATATACTATATGATTACACATAAAAAATTTTAAATATGTCACTTCTAACCATAGATTTATAGGATATCTCAATATAATGAATAAAATTCAGTAACATATTAAAATAATTTTTCATCAAAACAGTGATATAGTCAACAAAATTGATTCCCAAACTATCTTCCCTTTTTTTCACTAGGCTCTGGAAAGTGGATCAGCTGGGGCTAAATAAAAGCCACGTTAAAGATGAGGTTATTCTTACCTGGCTG
The DNA here is from genome assembly GCF_009873245.2 of Balaenoptera musculus. NCBI lineage: Eukaryota > Metazoa > Chordata > Mammalia > Artiodactyla > Balaenopteridae > Balaenoptera > Balaenoptera musculus. Next base: position 107,235,736 of record NC_045788.1, read on the forward strand.
TTGCATCATACTGACACTCACATCTTCACATAAAGCAAGATTTTCGGTACTAACAGAAGCTATGGGGGAACATAATTCTAATATTAACTTCATAAAGTGGCAATAACCCTCAATAAATTGAGACAGTTTAATCTACTTTGAATATCTGTTAACTGAATGTGTATTTCTAACATGAGGATGATACAGTGATTTGGCTTCAAGTAAATCTTAACTTAGCCTACTTAATAATATCCTTTCAAATGCCAAGAGTCATGAAACAGTCAAAAATCTGAAAGACAATGGGGAAATGAATTTTTGAAATTTGAAGAAAAACTATATAACTTTTAAGAAAAACTACATTTCTCTGGGACATTTTAGAAAAAGTATTCTTATAACACTTTATGTGGAAATAGAGTCACTACAAATTGTAGAAAGTCTTTTCACTGTTTGAGTTCAGCTCCCAGTAACTATATTTAAATTCTCTTCAAAAAGCAGTTAATATTCCCATTCTACCTCCCACTGTCTTTCCAAATGCAAAAAGAAAACTAAATCAAATTCAACCATAGCAAACGTGTGTCCTCAATTGTAGAAGTATGACTTAGCATTAAATATATATATATATATATATATATATATATATTTAGAATTTTCTTTAAAAGTCCTTTTAAATAAAACAAATGGAAACTCCCCGAGTTAAACTGAGAAGAACATACCCTGAATCTGTACTTCAAGGACTACTCAAAGCACCTCTTCTCTACAGCTTGGCAATAACAAAAGCAGGTCAGTCCTCACTGATAATCTGGCAGATCAAGGTCAGTTTGTAATTCCTCTTTGCTTATACATTTATCCAGAAATACCAGCTACTCTAAATAGAACAGTAAGATGATTTGGCTTCATGTTTATCCAAAGTCATCATCAGGAATATTTTTGGGGCCAGGGATACATAAAAAAAGACAAAGGGTTACAATGCCCAGAGAAATCAGGGAGATTCAAAGCTATGAGACAAATGTTTTCAGGGCAAATTTGAACTGACTACCTTAACTGAAAGGAGTGATTCTACATTTTTTGTGAAGTATGTCATTATTTAGAATTATATTTCTTAGTATTCATTTTTGTCTTCTCCCTGTACTTTACATACAAATGAAAATTGATTGCAAATATTTATTCTATTCAGAATACTGTATTGGCGCTTTGGCAATTATAAATACTTAAATATTATTTGGATCCAATTAAAGAGATGTGTCATGATTAAATGGATTGGAAGAGAATTAATCAATCAGTGGAATGAAAACATTAAAAAATAGACATTCGATTAGGCACTTGAAATAAAATGAAGACTAAGACCCTGCACTCTAGGGGCTTAGAGTCCACTAGAGGAGACAGACCGATAAATACCTAACATTCAAAATGCTATAATAAAAATATATGTAGGGGTTATATAGATCATAAGATAGACAAAATAAAATGCTTAGTTCTCTCATAAACTAAGAAAACATAAATGCTTAAAATAATCAATAAAGGGCAGATGGCACTCTTTTGTCTACTTAAAAAAACACATCAGATTCCGGTCAAAAATTCTCATAAAAAACTCTCACGGGTTCCTGGACATTAGCATTTTTTAGCTACCATTAATAATAATATGGCTTGGAAAATCATTCAGTTGTGTAAAATAATGAAACAACAATTGGTTAAAAAGTGTCAGTATATCAACTTATAAAATGCTTTCTACTGCAATAGTCATAAAAGAAGAAAGAACAGTTGTATTTACAAATTAAACTCAAATTTTTTGATGATATATAACCCAGGAATACAAGTAAGTCAAGGGGTACAATTAATATAAGTATACTCTCAAACTCATGTAATGTAGGAAAACATCCTTTTTATAAATGGTGACATGTACTAAAATGAGCAAATTATTTGCAGCTATCCCTCCACAAATGTAGTCTCTATAAAAAAAAAAATGTGTTTCTCTCTTTCTCCCTCTCTTTCTCTCTCTCTCATTCAATATTCCTATATATTTGCACAGTTGTCTACATTGCATCCAAATCAAAAACTGAAAATATAATGTCTTAAATTTGGCAATGTACTGACATTTACCAGCCCATGAAGATTGCAGGCAATTAATACTATCTAAAAATCTATAGACTCGAATAATAACCAGCATAACTTCAAGATCCCACCATAGCAAAATGTGTTAATGGGCTAGTTAGGGAATAGAGTATTGATTCAGGAACAATTTCTGATTCTTCTTTTTGTTTGGGAGAGTGAAAGGAACAATCCCTATTCAGGATAGGGGATACACATTTTCACTCATTATTTTATTTCATTCCCAGAGCAAAGAACTATTTAGAAATAACAGACACTGTATTCTGTATCACAATGGTGAATTTCATTCTGCCTTGGCAGGGTAACTAGTAAGTGTAGAATGTGAGTAACTGCTTGCTATACTGGAGTCATAGATATATAATTGCCTTCAGAAACATCCTTCTCTGAATACCACCTACACATTAATACATGACAGTGAACTTACAGCCAGACCCCTTGTTCTATCCACATGATCCCTGAAAAGGCTTTGAAATGAGGACACGTGCATAAATAAGGCACACTGAATATCACAGTACATGTAACAAACTAGAGTATTATGAATCCTTAGGGGAACCTCATAGAACTAATACATTTTCTAAAGAAAGCTGCACATGAGTAAAGAGAGCCTAAAATGCTAATTAGATCCTCTCAGTGAAAGCTATAGAAAAGTTGATTCCTGAATCCTGAAGTTGGGCACAGAATGGAACATTTGTATACAGAAAGACTGAAGGGGGAAAAAAAAAAGAATTTGGCATAAAAGCCCTTCAATAGATGATTTACACAGTTCTTGAGAAAACAAATGAAGCAAAATAAAAGGATAACAGTGGGAGAATTCCAAACCTCCTGAAAGGGTTAAGTAGGAGAAGTGATTTCCTATTAGAAAAGAGTTATGTAACAACAGAGGGAAATACACAGCCTAGCATATGCTAATTTAGTCAGCTTTGCCAGGCGTTTCTGTGTGTTTGGCTGGCTGACTCACATTTCTTCCCTCCTCTTTTTGCCATTTTTATTATGAGACTAAGAAGGTTGAACTCTCACGAAATGCAATGATAACAATAACAAAAACAACTAAATGCACACTGTGCGTGTTTTATCCTTGCTAAAACACTGGGGTACAAGCCTTGGAAGTTAAAAGAAAAAACACCCAATCTGGACATATTCAGTACATAGGTTTAGCAAAACTCCCTTTAACTATACTTCATTCCCTTTTAATTTCATTTAATGGGTCTTTCAGGTTGGTAGAACGGTGTGGAGTGGGGGGATATTATATTCCTAGAGAATATAAAGGAAGCTGAGTTACTATTCAGACATCAGACCATAAAATAGATAGCAATAAAGGAATGACAAATCAGAAGCTTATTGTGCATTTTATTTGCTTTTAAATACAAATATTCTAATCATCCCTCATTTCAGCCTAAGTCTACTACTTGAAATTGAAAGCAGAGGACACATAAAGTATGAGAGGGAATGGAAGGTATAGATGTCAGGGACATTTTCTCCAGCAGGGATATAGGACAAGCTAATGTAAAATATGAATTTATTATGAAAGTAGAAACTTATTTTATGCACCATACATTTTAGGCTTTGATGTTTAAGTAAGCATTATGGGAGGCACTTGTATCTTTAAATGCAAACAACTTTAGCAAAGAAGCTAAAAAGATTTCTTTACAAGAACAAATTAATTGGTTTTATAAATTATACTGAATCAATATAACAGCTATACACTTAGCAGTTGGCAGCACATCCTTGTCAGGAAAGGTGCTTTCTCACTCTGTTCCCAAAGATGACTTTAGATAAACAATGCACTGTCACTGTAAATAAACCATCATCAAATCTATAAAATTATTGGGGGGGGGGTCAATTTAACCTATAAATAGACTTTTGTATGCTTATGTGAAATTATTTACACTATTTGATCACACTTAGCTTTAAGATTTTTTGTTCTTCAAAGCAAATGAATGCTTATTTTTATCTTCTAAACATCCCTAATGACGTCAGTATCTAGCCCCCAGAATAACTGCTTAACTGTGACTAAACAGGGGCTTCCCCTTCAGCATTCAAATGGCTGAAAGATAATTTAAATATTCAAGTGAAAACTATTTGCTGACTCAGAAAGAGTTATCCCCAATGCTGAATAATGACTGTCTTAATATTTACTTCAAAGTCCTCTAAAACAGAATGTGAATAATTAATGGCTGGCTCTCTCCATGGCAGGTCTCCTTACAACCTCAGCCCTGTCTCTATTCAGGTAGCAGTAGGTTCTCATCACTCAGTTTTATAAGCACAAAAGAAGATCCAGAATAAATGCTCAGCTCTATTGCAAATTCAGAAACTGTAAACCTTGCGTGTATGTGTTTTTAAGTGGAAATGTTAATCATTGCCGCAGCCTAAGAAAATGTATTCAAATAATACCTTTTTTAACCTTCATAAAAAGGGTAAAAGAAAATAATAAGTGCAAACAAAATAAACTTTTCCTTTTTCCTCACACTTCATCCCTGAGATCCCCAAGCTCTAATTATGTACAAAATTATAAACACGTCCTTCAAACGTCTTTACAGTTAAAAATAACTGTAAATTTTAGGCGTGTATGTGCATATATATAGATAAATGATTGAGGAATATTTCCTTTCTCGGTAATTACATCTTTGATTTTGGCATTAATATTTAACTCATACCTAATTAAGCAGAATATTTACTTTCCTAATTTTTATATATATTACGTATTACTAAGATAAAAACAATTTCATATCTGTTTAAAGAAACCTACTGAACACATAAACAGGACCAACTGGCCTCATTTCTAGAATAAAAATCAGTATGCATAATATGTTCAATTACTTTGTTCTGTAGCAAATGGAATCAAAATAAACAATGCTACATTAGTTAGTGTTATCTGATAGGCTTCCATGATAGGCTGCCCATAAGGTCCACAACTCTTACATTTATTAAGGAACATATTTGATGATTTTGCCCGTGTGATAAATAAAATTGTTCACACAGAAAGGAAATATTCTCTACTAGTTTGACGTTAACACAAATTCCAATTTATGGCACTAAATAAACTGTGTGAACAAACATTGAACAATTAATTCCTATTTCTTTTAAAACTACTGTATTCTCGCAAAACAGGAAGTGCTGTAATAAGGAAAAAACCAAGGGACTGAGTCCTTACTCACTAAAGGAAGAGACGGATAACAGAGTATTTGCCAGCTCAACATTGATTAGGTCCAACACATGTAAATAACTGCATAAGAATCCTATTTTAACTTTGCTATTTATTTTCATTAAACGGACCCATGGTCCTGATAGTTTGCAAGATAGTTGCAAGTTTGTACCATTCATTTGATGAAAATGTTGATAATTTTATTAGGATTTTTTTACTACATTGATCTCTAAACAAAATATGTATTCTCTTTTGCTTTGCCATGACCTCGCGTGATTAGAAATACTCTCTGAATTACTTCTAGTTATGAAAAACTGAAGGATGGTTCATGTCCACTACAAGCTATGAAATATGAAAAGACTTCCCATTTCACTCATGCCACATGACTGCTTTCCTGCGTGTTCGCCTGCGGCTGCAGAGCACATTAGGCCTGAGATGCCATTTGCAACATCACACAGCAGGGGGCTTCAGCTGCCACAGCTCTAGGTTAATCTTCACCCACCTCTTTACGCAAGGAATTTGCAGATGTCTTTTTTTGATACTACAGAACTGCACTCCAAAAATGCTTGACATTTTCAAATAAAATGTTGGCAATGAACTTGTCCTTTTAAATATTTTAGGTTAAATCAGTAAATTTAAATCATGCCCTTCCTTTTTTTTTTCATGAATTGAGTTTGTAATCTTATGCAAAATATTTGTGATTTTTAATTCTGGAAAAGAAAAAAAATGGGTAGGGAAACCTCATGTCAAAAAACAGCTGATCAAACTGTATTCATCTAAAGATGTATATCAACAGCTATTGCTATGATAATTTTTTATAGGAAAACTGTTTTCTAAACCAATACGACCTACAAAATGTTAAAATTAACTCATATATATTATTTAGCAAAGTATGAGTGCTGATGTATTATGAGGAGAAGGGACCATTTAACTCCATCGTGACTAATTAGGACATACCTATTATTCAACTCAAAACTATTATGCATTTACTGAACTGAGAATAAGAAGATTGCACAGATAAGTAAAGCTCAGGGCTTGCCCTCAGGAAGCTTAAGTTTAATAAAAACCAGGCAATACAGCTGTTTTAAGAGGGTAAACAAACCTGTATCTGACAATTCCACAAAGGACTTCTGACTTCAGTTTGTGATTTCCACTTCCTTGATTTGTAATTTCCCTTCTGGCTGCCTCCTCAACCTACTCAGCTAGCTGCCACACAATGGGCGATTTTGCCAAGGAGGTTTAATGCAGTCTATTAAAACAAGGAGTCTCTATCAATAAATCTCATAGAATGCATGTCAGCATGATCAAATAAAACAATAATATGAAACACCTATGTTATATTATTAATGTACCCCAAATACTTCATAATAGATAAATTTTACTTATCTCAACCATTTTTTACCCCACAGACCCTCTATTTTTAAAAAGAAAATTGATTATCACTTGATGTTGATTTCAGGCCACTTTAAAATGCATGCTTAGGATGTCTTCCAATATTTTTGCACATCCATTTGCTGTTTAAGTGATTTAAGTAAGTTTTTCTTTAAGAAAAATGACTATCTCACTATTTAAATGTGGGGCAAATATTTTTCAAGTATTTGATCTTCTGGTGGAAAAGGGAGGAAGAGGCCATCTCAGTTGATGCTTACCTTTGTCATATTATGTTCCCAGAATTCTACTAGCTGTAGAAATAGGGGAAAAGACAATGAAGTAAGCTTCCATATCTTGATACTAAATTAGTCTAGGAACTCCTCATATTCGCAGAGAGATTTTCATAATTACTGTCTGGTGTTTGCTGTTTAAGTCGTAGTCATTGACTCTTGTGTACAAAGTCTACTTTTCAAAGTTTTAGCTGTTAATCAGAAAAAGGGAGGAGTGAGCTGTATCTTAGAAACTGCATTCAGCATAAGAAATGAGTTCCACATGGCTAAGGTTACTACATGTAGAGGGAAAAGAGTGGGAGAGACTTATTTTTAGGAAGTATTAAGTTGTCAATATTTTATTAAGTATATATAAATGTATTTTGCATTACAATGTTTTCTAAAAATGTAAGGGGAGGTGCATGACACACACTGAGGCAAGTAATATGTATGTCCAACAGACCTTTAACTTGAAGATCTTTCTAAGTATAACAAATTATTTACTAGAATGTCCCATAGCAACACACACACACACACACACACACACACACACACAAAACCCCTAAAGCCCCAATATTAGTGTTGGGTATGTTTTTGTGTAAGGCTAACTCTAAAAAGAAAATAAAGTTCTCAACAAAATTAGAATCTACGCGTCTCTATTTCGTGGTTGCATTTGCCCTTCCTTCCTTTTTGCCCTTTCTAGAATTGTTTGCTGTGCTAAACGAGACAGTCTCCATCTTTGCAGTGTCTCCTCAGGCATGGAAAGGGATACAGCTTCAGGGAGGGTCAGCAATTGAACTGGATCTACTCTGTAGCCAAGAAGAGGTCTTAGTTGCAGGTGGCAAGCTTTTACACTCCTCATTCTACAGAAATTCATTTCTTTAATGTGTCCCCTGCCCTTGCCCCAGGTTCTCCCTCTGTCTATGATGGAGGAAAATAAAAAAGGGTGCTGTATAGCTTAATACTGAATCAAATTTTATTATCTAAGTAGTCTACATTCCAAGTTATACTTTGGTCAGAAACGTTTATTTTCTATCTAACTATGCATTTCCTAAAGACCCATTGAGGATGAAGTAGTAGATGTTGTAGAATAGAACTATTTAAGCCTTTTTTTAAAAACTCATTTTATCATTATCTTGAATCTCATCACTGGCTTATCACTCTACATATTAACAAGCCAAAAGATTGAGGTTGCTTCCCAGGAAAAGTAAAAAAATTGTTGACAAGGTAAAACACAGTGAAACCACAGGGAAGATGTGTTCAAATGAGTCTTCTTGTCTAAAATAATGCATACCACAAGAAATGGGATAATACTACAAAGGATAAATAAATTGATTAGTATGACTTAAGTGAAAATACCACTGTAGTGTTGATAACGCTAATAATAAGAAGCTTCAGACTGCGTATAGTATTTGCCTAGTCATAACTACTAACAGGCAGAGCAGACTACCTCCGGCCAAAATCAGTTGCTCACTAGTTCCCCCGCCACCCATTCTTCCCTGTGCATAGAAAGGAAAGACCTGCTAAGTATTTAATCTGTGTCCAGGAAATAAAGCTTTCATTCTACAATCTAACCAAGCCCTAATAAAACAGTAGAGTAGTGGGAGAAACATAAACCTGGACCCTGAAGCAATGTTTTCAGACAACACCAAGACAGGAAGGCATGAGCAATTTGTTTGAGCAGGAACTGACAATATCAACAAAGTGTGATGTGTCTGTGGAGCAGCGTTTGATAAATGTGAGGCAGCCATAAACATGAGAAGACAGTCCAATGGGGTTTTGTGCCTCCTCTCGCTTCTAGTTTTTTTTTTTTTCTTTAAATCTTCTTCTCTCTTTTGGTGTATTAATATGGCCTGATCTAAGATGCTCAGAAGTACACATACATCCTTGAGCTGGTGCTCTTTCCCTGGCTGCTGTACAGGACACTTATTTATTTATTTATTTGGACCTGCTGCTGGTTGCAGTGGTACATTTCCTCTGGTATACTTTCCACCCCTCTCCCCCAGTCTGCTGTGAAAGACAGCACTGTTTCAATACTTGGTTTACATACTTAATAAAAGAGGCCCATGCCCTTAATAAAAAAGAATGCAGCTGATGGAATCTCTCAGGGTAGAGAAAGAGTAAATCCTCCTTCAGGCTGAGAGAGAGAGACAGAGAGAAAGAGGCACCAGCAGACAGTTATTTTGCAGTGCACTGAATAGACAATTCACAGGGAAATGTTGAAGGCAGAGAGGAGGCGACCCCCAAGTGCAGTCCATTGCCCACATGCTCTATAATAAATAATCTTCTCGCACCAGCCCAGTAGTGTGTGCAGTGACGTGCCGGGGCCAGCATACACAGAATGGCAGGGAAAACACATCCAGTGGTGTCGAATTTTCATCGCAATCACCAAATTAACTGATTTCCCCACATCACACTCCCCTTACTCGGCGTGGCGTGCGCGGACACACACAGACACATATCCACACAGCAGAGCTGAGAAATGCAAGTTACTGAGAGGTGAAGTGGGGTCTCTAGGAGGATGTTTCAGGACGGATTAGAAACCTAAGTAATGTGTCAGCCACCGGATTACTTGCGTGAGGGCGGCGGTATAAGCAGTGGGAAATGGGACCAGGCGGCGTAAGCAAGAAGAACAGGCTGTCTGCCTTCTCAGGGATTCTGGCACATGACATATCTAAAATTTACATCAAACATAAAATACACAAAGTTACCACAAAATTTTCTAACAAATATCTCTGCAAGTTCAGTTAGTTAATTCAGGAAAATTCCGTCCACTATCCCTTCTTTCACATTAATAAATATGCATAAAAAATATACGGTCCCGGTCTACCGGAGGAGGCTAGGAGAGAGGATGCATTCCAAGAACTTGCTGAAAGATGGTTCATTGCCCTCATTTAAATCCTCCAAAGGCCGATTGGGTTTTTGCACGCCTGTGGTTCTATGTGTCTTACTTTCAGATTCCTTTTACCCGGGGACGAATAAATTTGATCAACTTATCTTTCCTACAAATACACAAATGATGACAGAGGGGTTAGAGGTGGGCAAAGGTTTATCAAGAAATCAAGAGTCACGTAGCTTAAAAAATATCATATGGACCATAATTTCACATCCATCCTCCCTGTATCTCACACTCAAGCCACATCCCTACACCACTCTCTTCAAAGCAACAATCTTCCGCCTTACAGCCCCTGCCCACTCAGCCCTAGCATGCCGCCTCTGCCTCCACTACCACCCAAAGGGTGCTCTTCCTATGCACTCCTACTCCATACACTGCCATTTATTTCATAATCAGCATCGTCCTCCCATTGCACACAGCCCCCTCCTCCCTCCTTCAAAAGAGAGGGTCTGAGGAAAAGTGTACCCCAGTTCCCTAGCCCGTCTGCATCCAAACCCAGTGATTTGCATAATAACAGTGTTTTGTGCGGTTTCCCTCCGCTGCGGTCACAGGGGTTCCTACATTTCACGTGAAAGGATAATATTAATTACGGAAAAGAAGCGGCAGAGAGCGGATGGAGAGGTAGGGAATCTAAGCGAAAATCCCTTAGCAGTAAAGTAACTGCTAGGGTGCATATGTTTCTTGTCTTAAGAAAAAAAGAAAAAGAAAACCACACAGACTGAATAATAAAAAGTCAGTTTGTTTATAAAGTGGCTTTTGGTCTTTTAATTCTTCCCTTCCCCAGCCCTCTCTTTTTATTTCTTGGTTTATTTATGCATTCTTTCTTTTTCCGTTTACTCTTTTTTTTTTCTTTCTTCCTTCTCTCTCTCTCTTTTAACCTCAGACAGTCTCCTCTCTCTTCCTAGGTGAATGACACGTCTCACAACACATTCCCCCCCCACCCCCCCGCCTCCCCCGGGGATGTTATTGCAATGCACACAGTGCTGCCGCTGCTGCTGTTCTCGCCGTCTCGGTAGCTCGCTCCCAGGCTCTCACACACTTTTTAAAGGCACACGGATATGATGATGGTGGGAGGAAGGGGAAAGAGAAAGGCGACCCGAAAAGGGGGAGGTTAAAGAGATGACAAGAGATGGAGAGGGTCGGTCAGGAGCGTGATGTGGGAGGTGGCTGGTGGGGGTTGGTGGGAAGGTGGAATGTTCAGAGAAGGCACAAGTTGCCAGCCAAAAGGCGTGGGAGTGTGTGTGTGTGGGGGGGGGGTTGCTGGCGATGATGGAGAGTGAGAGATGTAGGAAGCTCAGGTGAATGAAAAGGCGAAAGGTGCCCGTAAGGGGCTGACTGCCGAGAGAGCAGGGTTGAGACAGCGCTAGAGATTCGAGGGGCTGGAGCAAACTGCCACTGGCCCCTGCCGCACCGGGGTGTAGGGGGAGGGGGTGGAAATCGCCGGGGACTGGGGAACTGTAAGGGGGAGAGTGGAAATATGGGGTGGAGTGAGGATGATGGGGAATGGGCATGAAGTTGATGCTCCCCGCGGCGGGGCGGGGATTACCTTGTAGCAGGAGCCCGCAGACACTGTAAAAGCGGAGAACGGCGCTGCGTTTCCAAATCATGGTCCCTTCTGTTGAGGGTTCGGAATGGAACGAGGGGGGCAAAGAGATGCTGGTGAGCGGGGCACCAGAGTGCGGGGCTCCGCCGGTGTCTTCCTCGCGGAGCCCTCTGGACCCAGGGTCCTCGCCGCTGCGGTGTTCGAACCCGCGGACGCTGATCAGCAGCAGCAGAAGCGGCAACGGCGAAGCACCCGCAGAATGGGGTTTCGGTGGGCAAAATAGTTTCTTCTCCTCCTCCTCCTGATGGTGGTGCAGCCGCGACAGTCCGTCTGCCAGGCACGGGTTCGGAGCTTGCCTTCCTCTCCGTGCGCGCAGCAAGTCCCAGCACCCGCCGGGGCTGTCCGAGCAGGTGGTGCAGGGATGCCGGGGTGTCGGAGAAGGGGCGGACGAGGGTTGCAAGGAGTGGGTAGGTCACGGAAGGGAGAGGCGGGGAAGAGGGGGAGCAAGCAAGCAGCAGCCGCCGCTCGCGCTAGGGGTGTCTCGGGGTCCTGGGAGTGGAGGTGGAAGCGGCGCTAGAGGTGGAAGCGGCGCTAGAGGCGGTAGCGGCGGCAGCGGCGGCGGCGGTGGCTCCCGGATGCTTCGGCTGCAGCAGCAGCAGTGGCAGCGGTGGCGGCGGCGGCGGCGGCGGCGGCGGCGGCGGCGGCGGCGGCGGCGGCGGCGGCGGCAGCAGCGGCGGCAGCTCTACAGAGCACCAGACACAAGGGCAAGCTCAGCGCGGTGGAGGCCCCGCCCCCACCCTGGCCAGGGACAGACACCGCCCCCCGGCCAATGGAAACACACCCGCCCACCAGGCCTGGCCAATGAGAGAAAGGGATGGGTGGAGACAGGCGCCGGGAAAAACAAACAGGCTTCTCAAGGACCCTTCGGGCAGGAAGAACTGAATCCCCCATTCACACACCCCCGGCTGTTCTCACCTCCTTAGAGAGTCTCGCCCTAACTTTCTGAGGAGATAGCACCTCCATTAATCAGTGCCTAGCCTTCGGGAAGGGTTTAGCCAATCGCCACCGCGAGGGGGCGGGGTTAGCCGTGTCCCCAGCAGGTTCTGGAATCCGTGGTGGCTGGGCCAGGTCTGGGTGCGAAGTTCTTGTGCGCATTTGGACTCCTAGAGCAGATGGTGGCTGCACCTGCCCACTCACCAGCTGCAGTAGCATTCTCTGAAGCTCCCAGAAGCAAAAGGGAAAGATTGCAGAGGGCGTGGGAGAGGCTAAGTATAGGGAGCAGAACACCTACCTGCCTACAAGAACTTGTGTGACGGAGGAAGAGAGTTAGGGGTGGAGGAAATTAATTTGTTGTTGCTGTTCTTGAGAATTTGACTTAATCTAGACGTAAATTTCAGTAGAGCCTAGCAGGTGACAGTATCACATCGGTCAGTACTGAGATCAGGTAGATCCAGGTTCAAATCCCATAGCTGTCACTTCTTGCTTCACAGTGTTTGATGATTTTACTTGAACGTTTAAATCTGAAGCCTCCTCAACTGCAAAATAGGGATAATAATAGTACTTAACTCTTGGAGTTGTAAGGATTAAGTGAGAATGCAAACCTGTTAGTACAGGGCCAAGCAATGTGTAAATGCTTTATAAATGGCGGCTTTAAGCTGTTTAGTGGGATTCTTCAAATTCGGCATAGCAAGAAATCTTGGGCAATCCTCCATAAATGTCTTAACAGCAACCATAAGGAAGGGAGAAAAAGCATAACTGTGCTTTCTTCAAGGACTCAACCAAAGGTGATCATGGAAAGAAATTCAGGAATCTGGAAAGAACCATCTCTATAGATCAGCACCCTGAATGTGCCCTTTAGAAGAGGAGATATAAATGAACAGGACATAAATTAATCAGAAGTTGTGTTTCCAAACGAGCTTAATTCCCAGGCTTTTCCCTATGACCAGTTTTTAATTGGACCAAATTAGCAGATGATGGACTAGTCCGGTAGTGTTAAATCAGTCACACCATAAATAAAGTCCACTTTGTTTGAGCGACTGCACAATAGAAACCTGCAAGCAAGGAGACAGAGGGAAAGATGAGAGGCAGGATCAATACTGAGGCCCTTAGCTCTTTCTCATTTGTTGCTTACTTTGCCACAACCTTTTACAACTTCAACCCTTGCCTTTTAACTAATGACCCATTCATTTCTCTCTCCACCTTTCTCCCCAGGTTCTCAAAATTAAGAAGCCACTTGTCCATAACAAAACTGCAAGAAAGAGGATATGTGAATACTCTTGTTATTGTAGCAGAGAGTTGCCTACTGTGAGTTTTAGCTGTTAGGAACCTAAGTCCAAAGATACTGCTATCATTTAAACTATTGTGAGCATCAGAAGGTGAAATTCTAATCATTATTGACTCAGGCTTAGGTTTTGTGTCAGGGAGTTAAAAATAAAAATGGAAATGCCAAAGTAGTTAGGGTTCCTGGGTTCTAGTGCACATTCTGCTGCCAGCTGTATGACCTTGGGCATATACTTAACTTCCCTGACCCTCAATTTCCTCAACTATAGTATGAGGAAGCTGTATTTGATGACTTCTAAAGTCTCACTGAGCTAAAAAAAAAAAAAAAAAAAATTATTACTCTAAGATTGTTATGTTCAAGAAAATGCCCCACTGAACATTTGAACGTGAGTATCTCAACATTTGTGATCAATACTCAGAAGCAAATTGTGTTTTTGTTCTTGTTGATAACTACCAGAGCAGTTAGGATTTCTATACTGAAATAGTCTATAGGTTTACTATGCTGTATGTGATCTCAGACCAGCATCACCACCATCACCTGGGAACTTGTTAGAACTGCAGAATCTCAGGCCCTACCCCATAACTACAGAGTAAGATTAAAGATTCCAGGGTGATTTATATGTACACCAAGATTGAGACGTTCTAGTTTTTAACAGTGCTTTACTGCACTCTCAACCCCAGGGAGAATTTCGTGGGTGTTCTATGAAATGGAGGAGACTAAAAAGCCCTGAGGATTTTTGTGAAATTGTTATTTTCAGGAACCCCAGGAGTCTCCCTGCCATCATAACACAAAAGTAACTCTTCTTGTAAACCATAGAACAAATTGATTAATTTAATTAGATAGTTTAAGAATGGCTGCAAGTTTGATTGTGATGAGAGTCATAAACTTTAATGTGATTAAGAGCTCTCTTTAGCCCACACACCCAGGGGACTGGAAGTGAGTTTGCATTTATTTCAGTCCTGGGGGGGAAAAACACTCAAAACATGAGCTCTGGCCATTTGGATAAATAATGTTATCTTCAAGTACAAAGAATAGATAATGCTCTACTTTGTAAATAGTCTATTCTTAGATGCTATTAATCAATTAACTTAAAAAATATCAAATGCCCAATGGCTGTAAGATCTTTCAGTGTTTTAAAATGAGACGAGTCAATATGTTCTAGAGTTGTCATTGTATGAATAAATTCATTTCTAAACTTGAAACATTTCTTAGAATGCAATTAAATATCTTTAAATATCTTCATTTCATAGTTTTAAGGCTATTATTGTCTACATATATTATCAGTGTCTCAGTAAATGTACAAATTAACTGACCTCTTATGAACCATCAGGCAATGAATTAATTTTATAAATTGCCAAAAGATGGCATCTATCCATGAATCCCTATATGCAAGAGTCTAAAATATTAAACCTGTTTGGAATATTTTCTTTACTTTTTTTTATCATTAAGCCGTGTATTCTCCTTCTCCTCATGGCAAAATATTGTTCAATATTTCATATTTTAAAGTAAATTTTTAAATGAAGGTAAATTAATGTTTTAAATGTAAGTCATTCACTTAATACTCATTTTACAAGTCACATAAAGATAGCACATACTTTTTTCCTGCCTTGGGAATGATGCTTCTCTTTGCTTGTACTGTCCACACAATAGGATGACAGCCTCATTCTCCTGCAGTAGTACCCTAGATATTATAGTTCTTTTAAGATACATTTCACAGAGGAGACCACAGTTGGTTTGTACTTTATGATTTTTTTCAACAATCTGAAATAATTGGTACTTATCATGAATGTGATGTTTATGCCTTTTTTATTCGACTAGGAGCAAAGTACATTGTCAACCGTTTTAAGGTGATGGATGTGATCATTAACTAGATAGGGAAAATCTTTTCACAATATATACATATATTAAATCATCACTTTAAATATATTACAAATTTGTCAATTATACCTCAAAGCTGAAAAAAAAATAACAATTTTAAAACCAGTTTTAATTGTGACAAAAGTTTTTGAAATAAGAATGGGAAAATTATTGTGTCAATTT
This sequence comes from Balaenoptera musculus, assembly GCF_009873245.2. NCBI lineage: Eukaryota > Metazoa > Chordata > Mammalia > Artiodactyla > Balaenopteridae > Balaenoptera > Balaenoptera musculus. The sequence continues at coordinate 107,251,363 of NC_045788.1, forward strand.
TTTCCAACTATGGATGAATTTATTAGGATTTCACATGATTAATAGAAATATTTATATTTCTCTTTTAAAATATTAAATTTAAGTGAAATATCTAAACACTTGAAATATACACTCATTATAGATACCCAGGACTAAAAATCTAAAAATCCATGCTAAATTGACTCTCATGGTAAATTGACTCTTGCAGTAAATTGACCTAGAAAAAGAAATTTCATAGCCTGGTGAAAACGTAGACCACTGTGAAAGAAAATTGGCTTTACTGAGTACTGGAAGCATTGATTGTCATTCACCATGCTCACCAGTATTTTAAATATGAGGTCAGCTGCCTGTGTTGCAGAGATGTTAAGAATCCTTGGGTTTGGTATATATTATATTTAGTATAATACATAGTATATAGTATTATTTATATATATGTGTGTGTGTGTGTGTATCATACATATGATAGTATATAGCAATATTAACTGCCTTTATATACATTTTTAACTTAGCATTTTGCTACTGCTTACAAAACATTCAATGTCCTTCAGAGTTACGACCTATTATTTTACCCCACCCCATCTCAAATACCTTATAGCTAGAATTTTAACTTATATTGATGATGGTATATAAATGTTGAAAAGAAATTCACAGATATTCAGAAATTTACAATCTCAAGATTAGCTGTTTCTTCATTTTTACATGAATAAACCAAGTGGCAATATGACAAACATCTATACATTCTCTCATTTTAATATATGCAGTTACAATATATAGAGTAAAAATGACCTTGTGATGTTAGGTATTATAAATTCTATCTCTACAATGATTGAATCTAAATGATCTAAGATATGTGGCCATCGCACTTTCTTAAACTCGTCAAAGGGGATAATTCCTTTTCCTCCATTTCCCCGCAAACAAGCAAACATTCATCCTACTTTATATAAGATTGTATGATCCTAGAGTTTAATATTAGTTAATATGTAAAATAGTAGTTTTGCAAATGACCAAAGGTAAGTGGAAATATTCTGGAGATAACGCCCAACTCTTGGACACTGATATTGAAAATGGGCTCTATTAAAAAACAAAACAAAATAAACAAAAAACACTCTGAAGAAAATGACTCTGTATTCATTCAAGTCAATTTCATACCTGCTGCACTGTTTTTGTATGTGGAGTGTTTAATACTTGGAATGCTCCTTTTCCAAGATCAGCGTGTAAGTCATTTCCTTACTTTACCAAGGAGTCTGCTCAAATGTGCCATTCCCAGAGTCATTTACTGACTCTCCTCTGCTTCTCCACCCCCAATCCATCTAGTCACTCTTTAGACATCTACCTTTTTTTTTATGACCTTTATAAACTTGAACTTATATACTATTTAATTCAGTTGTTTACTTGTATATTTGTTTTCTCCCCAACTAGAATGTAAGCTGCAAAAATGCAGGGACTTCGACTTGTTGACTGAATTTTCAGCAACTGGAAAAGAGCTGAAATATATTAATCATTCAACATATATTTGCTGAGGGAATTAGTGCATCCATGCAAAGCTGACTACCTTCTGGTTTAACTTGTATAAAGACAGATTCAGTTATCTTCCCTCTTTGTATATTTTTTTTAGACATTATTTTCTTTAATAAATAATTCTAAGTATTATTAAATGCAACCATTCAAACTAAAAATTCAGCACTTATAAAAAATTAGATTTAGATTTTATTTACAAAAGAAATACATATAAGTTGAGAAAATACAAACTATGCAGGAATAAATAAAATAAAATAAATAAAACAGACACCCAGTGAAAGTTACTTTAGTGAGTTTACTCCCTATACATAACCACTGTTGACCATTGTTAACTATCCCTGATTTTTTTCAACAGCAAAATGTTTGGAATAAATAGACAGAAATGATTACAGTCTACCTATTAAAGTGTACACAACTGTTTTTTAGTCATCTTTGTAGTCCCTTGTTTGAGAAGGTTCTTAGTATTTGTACTAGTATTTAATATAATTTATGTTAGGAATATTACATAGTTCTATGGAATGAGCCAGGTCAGACTAACAATACGGAAACCAACTGAGGACCCAGTTTTTGATCCAGATTGACCAAATAAAAGGAGCTATGTTGGATACTAAATAGCTGAGATAAAGAATTGTGAAGAACTCTACGATACTACTTGATTCCTGGTGAATCCAGGATACATTAAGCTAGCTTATAATTCCAATGATTGAACAACCAAGTTGATCTACATCTCTAGGGAACATCTAATTTGTTCCTTAATAAAATAAAAATAATCAGAATAATAAGGCATCTTGAAGTAGCAAACAAACAAATACTAAAAGGACAGGGTAGAATAGAAGGAAATAAGTTTGGAAAGTAAAATACAAAGAATAAGAATAGCATGGCTTTAAAACTACGGCTTATTCCTAGAGCTGTTGACACTAACACTTTATGACTATTTAAGTTTAAATTAAGTAAAATAAGATAAAATTTTAAACTATGCATCTTAGTCATACTACTCACATTGTAAGTACTCAATAGCCACATGTGACTAGTAACTACTCTATTGGACAACACAGGTTGACAACATTTCCATCATCACAGAAAGTTCTACTGGACAGTGCTGTCCTTGCTACCAAAATTTGTATTAGTATAGGCTCTCCAGAGAAATAGAATCAATAGAATAGAATAGAATAGATAGATATAGATATTGATTTATTGTAAGGAATTGGCTCATGCAGTTAAGGCAAATAAGTCCCAAGATCTGCAGTCAGCAAGTTGGAGACCCAGAAGATCTGAGGGTAGAGTTCCAGTCTGAGACCAAAGGCCTAAAGCAGGAGAGCCAATGGTGTAAGTTCCAACCCAAGCCCAGGAGGCAGGAAAAGGCTAATGTCCAGATTGAAAACAGTCAGACAGAGAGAGAAAATTCTTTCTTACTCTAACTTGTGTTCTATTCAGGCTTTCAACACAATTGATGATGTCCACCTACATGTAGGAGAGTGTATTAGGAGTCTCCTGAGACAGACAGACAGACAGAGACTGACTTATTATGCAATTATGGAGGATGAAAAGTCCCACAATATGCTCTCTGCAAGCTGGAGACTAAGGAAAACCAGTGATATAATTCCAGTTCAAGTCTGAAGGCCTGGGAACTGAGGAGCTGATGGTATTAATCCCAGTCCAAAGACAGGAAAAGACAGTTGTCTCAGCTCAATCAGGCAGGCAGAAAGAGGAAGTAGTCTCCCCTCTTCTGCTTTTTGTTCTCTTTAGGCCCTCAAGGGATTGGACAATGCCTGCCCACATGGGGGAGGGCTGTCTACTTTACAGAATCCACTGATTCAAATGCTAATCTCATCTGGAAACACCATCATAGACATACCCAGACATAATATTTAATCTGGGCACCCCATTGCTTGTCAAGTTGACATACAAAATTAACCATCACAGAGGGGAATCTACTTTACTCAATCTGCTGATTAAAATGTTAATCTCACCCCAAAACACCCTCCCAGTCATACCCAGAAATAATATTTACCCAAATATCTCAGCACCCTGTGTCCCAGGCAAGTTGACACATAAAATTAACCATCACACTTTTCATTTGATAAATATCATGTTGGCATTCATTGTCACCACTATGATATTTTCATAGCTCTAGGTCTAGAGCCCAGACATTCAAATCCAAAGTAGATAAGATTAACTTCTCAGATATGCCAAGGTCCTTCCTAATATATTTTGTTTATTTTGCTATAGATCTGCCTCTTTCCCATAACATTGATAGTAAAACCATCCATTCTTTTGGTGGTGAAGAGACGGGGAGAAGCTCATAACCAGAGGATTATCTTACATTATGTCTCTACCAAGATAATCAAGGATGAATAGGTATTAGTCTGAACTCTGGTTGCAAGTGACATAGATCCAAATCAAATTCGCTTAAACGAAAAGCAAAACAACAATAAACTACTAGTTAATTTAACTTAAAAGTCCATGGTTGGGGGTTATTTCAGTCTACTTTGATCCAAATGCTTAAGTGATATTGTTAGAATTGTGTTTCGTTTTATCCAAGGCTGAACTCTTTTTTCCTTAATATTAAAGCTTAAGCTGATTTTCCACACAGTGAAGCCAAGAGGGTCAACATATTCCTAGGTTTATCCAGTAATTTTATTGAAGGGTTCCAGAGAAAAGAGAAGAGCTCTTTATTCATAACCCTGACAAGAGCCCTGTATGACTTGGTTAACAGCCCATCTTTGATTACATGCCCATCCTTCAGTCACTCACTCTTCCTGATTGTGCAGTGACAGTGAAGGTGTGAATGTGTGACTAATTCAACAATCCCAACAAAATGGAGAGGACAATTCCTAAAATAAAGAGATGCAGGACAGACAAAATGTAACATATGTCCAATACAGAATACAATAAAATTATAGAATGTGATACAGGAGACATTTACCTTTACAAGGATGTTGTTTTCTTGCCTATGGTAATTAGAAGGAAGTATCAAATAATAGTCTGTAGCATTTCACACTCTAAACAGTAGGGTCTCAGTAAATAGTTATGAGAACAAATAAACATATTTCAGTAATATAGTTCTCACTACTGGCAAAATTTAGAAGAGGATTATCCTCAGATTTTACAGAGCCAAAAGATTACTTCTCTGCTTTGCTATGATAGCTCATAATACTGTGTATCTAAGTGTCATTTCAGCTCTTGAAAATTAACAACAGTTTAATGCTGATTAATTTCCAGCTTTTCTCCCCTATAGTTTCCACAAATTTTTTTCAGAATTGCTTAGAGTTACTCCTGTGCCTCTTGCATGCGTCCTTAGTTGATTTCCCCTATGTACCACTCTGCACTTGTCACTATTAAATTTCACACTGTTTTTGATGGATAACTTCTCTAATTTGTCAAGGTCATCCTAAATTCTAGTTTAGGCTTCTAAGATCAGATCAGCTTGACCAACTCAATATCACATTGGATGTGCTTTTAAGTCCATTATCTAAGTCTTTACCACATATCCCCTCCTCCCACCCACTCCCCCACACACATCATGTGAATCCTATTCATGAACTATACTACTTATACTATTTGGTACCACAGAAAGAGATGATTAGTTTTAAGGATATGAACAGCAATTTAGAGTTAAGAGTTAGGTACAATGGAGCTAACTCGAAAGCTCTCTACATTGTGTGGCATTTCTTGCAGGAAAAAAAAAAAATCAGTTCAGGAAGGCAGGCAGATATATACTATGTCTATGGTATTATATAGGCAAAAGTGTAGGATGACCAGGATTCTAAAACCAGTATCAGAGAAAATGAAATGCAAACTTGAAGACCCAAAAAGAAGTTCTGAGCAACATGAAAATAGAAATTTGAGAACACAAGGCTTAGAAAAAAATCCCAAGTTCAAGACAAAAGCGTGAGAACTCGATAATGAACCAAATAAATTTCATCTATGGATTCCCAGTTTGCTTCTTGCTCAGAGTGAGGAAAAAAATTCTTTTCAGAATTTGGGTGATCCTGAGCGCTCAGGTGGAGGCATTAGGTACCACTGCCCAGAATGAGGAAAACAGGGTTTGAGATGTAGGAAATTCCAGATCTATGCTTAAATATTTATTGTGGCTATTTCATTTTGTTCTGTGTTTGAGCTAAATAAATGTACACAGGTTATTTTAACCAACCACTTTTATGGAATAAAAAGATACAATATATTACAAATTACACATAAAGAGATTAATGACTTGTCTAAGGTCACAGAGCTTTTTAAATAGAAAGAGAATAATAGTGCAAAATGGTTCTTGATGCACAGCCAAAAGTTAAAGATAGTATATTTCCACAGCATCTTTCTCACAGTTTCATCAGGTATTTTGATACTCACTGGATAGTTTTGGCAAAAATGGTAAATTACTTATCTCCAAAAATGTCTCTATTATGTGAAATCCACCTGGAAATTGAAAGATCACATTGGTATCTTACACCAATACATTTAGACAGTTTTAAAAATTATTGTCTAAAAATATCCCACACGATAATCAAGTTTATATGATTGACTGTCTTAGCAAATGGTATCATAAGAATGAAGTCATCTAGAACTCTACATGTTGGTAATGAATTACACACTGTTTTTTCAGTAAAGGATTATGGGGCAGGAGAAAGAGATCCAATATTTTTTGACATACATTTTATGTGAGATGCCAGATATAATCCTTAACAACCCTTTAAAATATATCAGTATGACTATCATTTCATAAATGATAAATCTGAACTCAGAAAGTTTAAATAACTTAATCAAGTTACACAGGAAGTAAATGCCAGACCAATTTAACTTTAAACCTTGGGAATCTCCATTAATTTTTTTTGTCCTTTATCAACCACAAGAAAAGAGAGATATAAGATTGTTACTACAAAATATGCTTTGTTCCATGTACAGAGTCCATAATGCGGAAGTCCTACTGGGAAAGAATTTAGCACCATGGTCAGATTCATACCCCAAAAATAAAAAATAAAAACTTGAGTCCTGTTGGAGAATAAGAAAAAGATGGAAAAGTGTAGAAGTTACTTGAATACAAAGTGATATTTTGCCTCAGCATACATTAGAATATTTGGATATCCATACCATAAAGTGAAAATCAGCATTATTTTTTAAAGATTTCTTAGTTGTCTCTAAAGACTTCCCAAGAAAAACTTTCCACAGGTTTCTCATGCAAAAGGTTTCTGTACTTAAAACATATTTACAGAAATGGCATTATCAAATATCATTTGAAAATGTCAATGCCTTTCCTTAGGCACACAAGGCTTCTATATTTTTCATTTTCCCACTTGTGCTCCTATTATTTCTATGGTACATATTATCCTTCTAACTCATAAACTAAGCTCCATGCTTTCATTACTGGTCTGCATTCCAAAAACCCTAGAGGGATTTTATCCTTACCGCATATTCCACTTTGCATCATTTAAAAAGAAAAAATTTTAAAAAATGTTTCACACTCCTTCTTTGGACTTTCCAAAACACCATTCAGTAACAGTAAAAAACTCTATGTCTTACATAATTACATAAACAACTTGCAGATAACATATTCAACCAAAAATTCTAATTTGATATTTCTAACCAATACTTCCTCCATGAAAGTGGCTATCTTTCTTTGTTCAACATGAATAAAAACAGTACCAGTGTCAGTATAAGTTAGTATCTAAAATCAGAATTATTTGTATCTACTTAAATATGGACTAATATTTTTTCCATGTCTGCATAATTCTGATCACATCATTCCCTAGATCCTGAGGTACACTGATTTAAATGAGAGTGAATTTTGCTCACAGCTACCATGTGTTTTGGAAGAAACAGCCCACAGCTAAAGTTGCCTTTTCTGCTTACTTTACATATAGAAAGAACTGTCAAATTAGAGGTGATTTTTAGCAACCTAAACTTAACAATGTCTTGTATTATAAAAGTTTATTTGCATTTTTAAAGGGAACTAACAAATAATACTTTTTATCACAACTTGGGTTCTGAAAATTTTGATAAAAAGACAAAGAATAAGGCATTAGAGGTCTGAATATTAGCTTTATAGTTGGTAAATGATAAATTGGGGCATTTCTGTTAGTCTCACAGTCAAGAGGGGCTAAACCCCAGATTTTCACAGACTTATCCATGCCATCAAATGCACTGTGGTATCAGGGGCTAGTCCTTCTAAAACAGGACTTGGGGGGAAGTTTAGGTGAAGGGGAGAAATAGTGGTCAGCCTAAATTAGATTTATGACACTGAAATCAAAATCCTCAGCAAAATGGAATGTCTTTTCCTTGTGAGAATTTCACTTCTAAAATGAAAAAGGGATAAGCTAATTATGTCAAAATTTTTATTTCAAAAGTTACTCATCAAATAGTCATGACATCTCCATTGAAATAGACAGAGGCCAAGAGTTTCATAGTTATTGATGCCCCTACACAGGAAGAAAACCTTGGCTAAGAGAAGTTGTGTTCCCACTGATGTCATACCCTAATATGACACAGTTTTGTTTGCTTTTATTGCTATTGTTCTTTTAACTAGCTAAGCATCACCATTAAATCTACAGCAAAGCAAGGTTCTGGCTATCTTCCTTTGGGGAGAAGATGGACAGTACCTTAGGACAATTCTGCTCCCACCTTTATGATGCCGGGCTCCCAATCGAAACCATTACACTTTTGTTATCTGCCTGGGATCACCGAAGGATGCAAGTAGATAAAAACACATTAACTGGATCAACTCCAAATCTTCACTATATTAAGACTAAATAGCCATTCCTTATTCTATTTCCCACTGCAAATATTGTACATTCACTTAGTCCAACATAGCCCATCTAAGCCCTACCATGAAATTGAAGGCAGCATATGCCAAAAACAAAATACATAGCTACTGCAATAAAATGCAGCGACAAAGAGATGACTCAAATTTGAATATAATTTCTCTATTATGAATTTCCAAAGGAAAATTAAAATCTCGAAGATTAAATCCTCTCACAAATTAAAGACCTAAAATGCTAAAACTCAGAGAAACTGAAGTCCAAAATAAAATTCTCTTTGTCCTTGCAATACTATATTTCAAATAAATTAATGTAAAATGTCAATCTCCCCTTTATATTTTATTCAATCTCAGGTATTAGATGGATCTTAATACCTGAGTCTTATTCCTTCAGTAGCTATAACCAGAACTATCTCTCTTGGAAATGAATGTGCGTCTTAGAGCCTTTGGAGTTGTACTATCTTAATGCCAAGTCTATGATGTGCCTTACTTTTATAGAGTCCAAAGAGCACATAATATTTCCAAACACAGGACCCAAGCTCACCAAATGTAGAACAGAAGTTTCTCCTTCACATCTAGAACAGTTTAGCCCTGGCAAAACTTTTTTCACAGAACTCATTTTTTTCATGCTGTAGAGACCAGAGTGGAGGTTTGGCGTTGAGTGAGTAAAGGAGGGAGGATGTCATAAATCTTGACTATGGCCTTCCCAGAATGACCTGGAAATAACTCATTCCGTGTCATGTCTCTAAAATCTTCTGAACTAAAATTCATTCCTATCAAGTGATTAATCATGGAGCTGTAGTTACCACATTGATTGTCATTTCTCCCTTCAAGCCCTGTGTTTCTGGTACTTCAACACCGATTTGAGTATAGGTTCCATCTGGTGACATAGAGACCATGTCCTCATAGAAAGGGGCATTTTCATTTCTGAGTCATTTCCACTATTTCTTTCAGTGGATTCTCCTAAGCCTAAGAAACCTACCTTCTAGAAAATGTTTACTTTCCCACTTCGGTTTCAGCTAAAAAGACATACTCTGCAGCTGAAGCTGCTGTTAGTGATTTTGAAGCCAAGCCCCTAGGGGGCTAATAAAAATCAACATGTCTTTCCTTTGCTTTAATATTACAAACTCTGAATAGCATTTTTGCTGCATTCTTTGCAGTAGTGGGCTAAGTGTCTGGTATTTTGGTTCTTGTTTGGCTTTTTTGTGTTTTTCCATGATCTCATTTTGTTCATCTATTCTAGAAGACTCAAATGAAATAGGGGAGCCCATCCAGCACTACCTTCTCAGGTCTGGAACTCACAGTTTAAAGCTAGAACCTCCCTAGTGCTACTAGCACATGTGGAACACAGCTGCTCCATAGTTTTAAAGTAGCAAATATTGTTCTGCCAACCAGTGACTGAACGGCATGTGAAGACACTCTTTTCCTATAATTGTATATTTGCCTCAGCTCTGCCTGCACACTAAGGCCTCTGTGATTTGCCAGCATCTGCCAAGGTATCTGATAGAGCTCTGGCTGCCAGCGTATATGCTCTAAGTGTCGTTTAAGATCAAGCTGTAGCAGCCTGCATCCTGAAGTCCCCTGTATTTGGCCAAGACCACCTATGCTTTTGCTGAGGCCCATGTGGCTCATGCCTTTTCTTGCTAATCCTCCTCTGCAGCTGTCATCTGCCAAGAGAGCCTGTACTCTGAAGCCTCTTGCCCAGTCCATAAAAGTTAAAAGCCAAGAGCGCCACAGTAAATGCCCTCTAGCCCCAAATTAGCCCCTATACACACTAAGGTCAAAATGCTCTAGTGCACAAGACTCAAAACCAAATGTTCTAGCTTTATCACATCCACCCTCTGTGTATTTTCCCCCAAATTCTCATCTTCTGTTTTGTATCTTAGAGTCCCTTAACTCTGAACCTATTTCTGGGGTCATTGAGGGACTCAATATTTATCACTGTTTTTTTTTCTCAGTTTGATTCTAAACTATTTATTTATTCTACATATTTCTATTTATTATTATTTATTCATTCTATTTATTTTAAACTACTTATTGAGAAATAAGATAACTGGTAAAGTGGAAGCAAAAATAGTAACCTGAATACTAATAAGACATAAGTTGAAGAGGTAGCTTGATTAGGAGTGTGTGTGTGTGTGTGTGTGTGTGTGTAGAGAGGAGGATATGACCAGCTACTACTTAGTACATAAAGAAGCAGCATGCTGAAGCCATCTCTATGCAAAAAAAATTTTTTTTTTTTTTTTTTCCTCTGGAGCATCAAGTTTATTAACTAGAATTGGAAGAACCAAGGAGTTCTTGGAACAAGAACTATCCCCCTCCCCCACCAACACGGAAGACAGAAGAGTGGGGGAGGGGAGACGTGCCCCAGGAATGACAGTCCAGTCTCTCAAGTTTCACCCAGGTGGGGGTTGAGGGGCAGACCTGCAGCCACGGTGGCCTCGCTTTCGGTCGCCCGGGCTGCTCCGGACCATCCTCTGAGCTGGCCAGGGTCTTGGATACGATGCTTCTGAAGGCCGTGCAGAGAACACACTCCTCTTCCCCTGCACCGGGCCCCAGGGAGCGCGGCGGCCTGACCTTCCTGCCTCGGTCATCCATGGGGTTCACATGGGCTCACTTTATTATGACGCCTCATGCTAGGCAGCTTGCAACAAAGATGTTTCAAAATAAAGTTCCAGATTCTCCCAGCCACCCCTTGCTTTTTCTGGCTCTGGCCAGAGACAGTGGATGAGGACACACTCTCAGGCTGCCCAGCGTGGGAGGACCTTCCAGTGTTGGACACACCCAGGGGGCAGTTGCTTCCCTCTGGGGCTCCAATCCTGCTGCTGCTGGAGGTGGATGTCCCAGTGCCACACTGGGGGGCTGGGCTGGGGGTGGCAGTCCTCGCCTCCAGGCTGGGTGGGGGACAGGCAGACTCACCGGTCTTCTGCCCTGCCTGCTGGTCTTCCTGCAGCTGCACATTTTTTCTGTGGTAGAGCCACCTGGTTTGCAGGGAGGACACCACAGGGCTTGGAGAAGGCTCAAGTTCACTGCCACAGAGGTCCCCGCAAGAGAAGGGCTTCAGAGTTATGATGGAGACCTCCACCTTGGGTTTCTTGGAGTTCACACTGCCTGTCCCAGTGTCCTGGATCTGGTCGCAAGTCAAGCCCGGAGTCCTCACCATTGTCACCTCCAGGTCCTCTGCACAGGGTGGCTGGAGTGGCTCCTTCTGGCCCATGTTGACCCATGGATGCCTCATGAGGTCAGGTAAGGTGCCTCTGTCACTGGGGTTGAGGGCAATCATTTTTTGTAACAGATCCCTTATCTTCAAAGACAGATAAGGTGGGATGGGGTATTGCCCTTGTAGGATTTGCTTCCGCAGCTCCTGTAAGTCTTTTCCCACAAAGGGCCGGGACCCAGTTACCATGGTGTAGAGCACTACTCCCAAGCTCCACACGTCCACCGCAGGGCCACTGTAGCTCTGCCCCAGGAGGAGTTCTGGGGCAGCATAAGGGTGTGTGCCACAGATCGTGTCCAGTTGGACAGTGCCATCACACTTGTTGCTGAGGCCAAAGTCTGTAAGTTTGATATTCATGTTGGAATCAAAGAGGAGGCTCAGTGGCTTCAGGTCCCGGTGCATGATGCCCCTCCGATGGCAGTGCTGCAGGGCGGAGACCAGCTGCTGGAACGGGCCTCGGGCCTCCGCCTCTGTCATACGGCCATGGATCTTCAAATAGCGGTACATGTCCCCCCCACTGAGGTACTCCATCACTAGAAAAACTGTCTCCTCCGTGTCAATCACCCCCAGCAGTTTTACAATATTGGGGTGATTCAGAGCCTTCAGACTGCACACTTCCCAGAAAAGTGCCTGGACACTTGAGAAGCTCTGATGCCTTTTCTTTATGACCTTCACAGCCACCTGTGTCCCGGTCAGAATGTGCCGGGCCAGCTTCACTTTACCGAAGGTGCCTTCACCAATGGTGTGGAGGATCTCGAAGTCATCAATATGAGCCTCCTTGCCAGCAGATTTGGCTGTGAGGCCCTGCATCCTGGTGATCTGCTAACTACACTGACTGACAGCACTACCTAGCAACGCTAACTACGCTAACTAACAATGCTAACTGTACTAACAGGGCTAAGTGTGCTATCTCTACTAACAACGCTAACTACACTAACTGTACCAACAGCACTAACTAGTACTAACTACACTAACTATGCTAATCAAGTATTAACTATACCAACAATACTCACTATGCTAACTGTAGAAAGAACAATGACACAAATAAAAAAGAGTACAGAAAAGAGAAACGAAAATCAACAAAATGGCAGAAACAAGGAAAACACAAGCTAACTGTAGGTCCAAGGCCGTCAGGTCACCAAAAGCAGCTTCCTGGGCTCTAAGGACCAAAAACCTGGGCCCACCTTTCTCTTTCATAGGGCTTTGTGAAGTACATCACAATGGTGCACTCTGAGGTCAGAGCAAGAAATGGACCCATCACCGCTGGGGATACACCACAGTGGTTTTCTCACTTTTTGAGTTCAAGGCCCCTTTACACTTAGGAAAAAGGATCCCAAAGAAATTTTTCTTTACGTGTGTTATTAGACATTGGTATTCACTTTGTTATAAATAAAAATCTGCAGGATACTTCAGTGGCCTTTTTATTTCTAGTTTGAAAATGGGTAATAATTTTAGAGACCTCATAATGTCTACACTTGAAATGTTCAATTCCTTTTCCTTAAATTCTGGTCTCAAAATAACGTTACAACTTAACTGACTTCACGATACTATACAAAATGTTCTGTTGCTTAAGACATGATACGGTACATTATGAAAGTCTATGAAGCTGAGAGAAGGTTTGCCAGGAAGGTCATTGAGCAGATTTCTCATCAGGAGCCTCGGAGGCCAGATGGCATGACTCAATGTACTTGAAGTGTTGAATGAAAGAAACCGTCAACCAAGAATCCTATATCTAGCAAAACTTTCCTTCGAAAATGAGGGAGAAATCAAGACATTCCCAGTTAATCAAGAGTTGAGAGAGTTCTTAACCACCAGACCCGCCTGCCACAGGGAGTTCTTCAGGTTGCAGTCAAGGACCCTGGACAGTAGCTCAAAGCCTTATGAAGAAATAAAGACCTCTGGTAAAAGTAGACAGACGGGCGATGAGAAAAGCTAGTACTGTTGTAACTTTGGTTTGTAGCTCCACTTTTTGTCTTCTATTTGATTTAAGAGACTAATATATAATAAAACACACACATACAAATCAAAAAAAAAAAAAAAAGATCACCTCTTCACCTAGAAAAGTTACTTCACCCCCACTTTAGCCTAACTTTGGGAATTCCCATCAACAACATTCTTCTTTCCACTGTAGGAAGCAACGCTGCCAGAAGCTATGGCAAGCAGAGCCTCTTCTAAAATGCCTTTGATGATTGCAGGAACATGGATGCAACTAGAGATTATTAAGTGAAATTATTAAGTGAAATTTTTTTTAATGATTTGAGACAGTTGAACATGTCCAACTTATTCTCCCAAATTCCACTGAAGTGGAGGAAGAAAAGGGGTGGAAAATGCCATGAGCGACATAGTAATTGAGATCTGTCAACAGCAAGGAAACATCTGGAATGCAGTAGAAGCATAGCATCCTAAAGACAAAGAATTTTAAAATATTTTTCTGGAATGTAGACATTGTTTTTCTACAAAATAATGGCATACGTAATTAATGGTTAATCTCCCAGGTTGGTCCATTTTAACTATTTTAAGCAAAACAATGTACCTGAAGCACAATAGGGTAATTGGAAGGCCTAGAGAAACTATCATATACAACAATTGTCTTTAAAAGTAATGCATTCTAAAATGATTTGGATACCACAAAATCCATTTTTCCTTATTGCGGCTCTAACATTCTGGTGGGTTTCCCCCAAGCTTTGAGCAACTGTTCATAAAACCTATGCCTGAGGTCTGGTTCTCTTGTAAATAGTATGTAAGGTGGGAGGGGAAAGCAGTGGCTCTGGGGATAGGAGTTGAGACCCATGTGGTGATTCTAGGGTAATGAGGGAATGATGAGTTGATATGATAGGGAATAAATCAGGCAGAGAGGATACAAGGGTGTTCGTGGAGGGGAATAAATATGGTGGATTGTGGAGTGCTGGCGGATTGTGGAGTTACTAGAGAGTTATTGAGTATCTGGATGCTGGTTTCAAAGAAAAGCAAGTATGAAAGGCACTCTTCCAGTATTTCTATCATCTTCTTTACCTGTCACTATCTCCTGAATTAGTCACCACATTGGAAAAGTACAGTCAACAATGTTTTCAATATGGAGGGGATTTGAGGTGGAGGAATTTCCAGCAGAAAACGAAAGAGGTTCTTACATTATTTTGTTGGGCAATTCATTTACTTACCAGAAACAGGGATGTTACGACTGCAACAAAATATTTCTATTAAATTTCATTCTATAACATTAAATTTTGTCCAGGATGATCTAATAAAATATATATATATAAAGAATATTCTTTCAGACCATTTATAAAAGAGGATTTTATAGCAGCCATTATAGCAATTATATCAGATGGCAACATTGCAACAGCTTTTAAAATTTGTGTGGTATTACCAGGTGTTTTGCAAATTAGATTAGTACCTGATATGTTTAAAAAAAAAAAGGCAAACCAAACATTCTATCATTCAGATTCTGAGTTTTCTAAATTTCTACTTAACTACAACTTTGGTGTGTTAGTTAAAATGCATCTTTTAATGTACTCACCAAAGCATCTTTAATGACAAACAATTTCCATGAATGAAAGCCCAATTCTGCTTTCATGATTTCGTCATATAAACTGCTCTGAAAGGGAAAATTCCAAACCCATATTAAGGAAAATTTTATTATACATGATTTATCTTTAACAACTTAAATTTACAAAACACTAAACAAAACTTAAAAAATATATGTTAACTTATTTTCACTTTTGTTACTGAAAGGATAGCTTAACACTGAATACCTACTGCCAATCTCCACTGACTGTAGGACATAGAAAAATATATATCTGATGATAGACAAAGGTATTTATATAGAATAGAATAGATAGATAGACAGATAGATAGATGACACATTTGTCAGAAATTATGATAGAATGGTTTCTGTTTTGTTTTATTTGAGGTTCACTGCAATGAGCAGGAATACTTTCACTTGTATTTTGTGACTTAAAATATATGTTGTTTACGGACAAATAAAATTAACCTAAATTATAATTATGCTTACTTGAAAGAATATATCAGAACTTGCAGTGCACATATGCTCAAACACCTTCTCCCCTCCCACCCTGCACACACACCATACCCTGAATGGAAAAGCCAATTCATTAAAATGATAATAATTTTTAAATATAATATGAACTGTTTTGGTGAATCTTATATTTGATTTTATCTTACAATGTTTTATTCTTAAAGTTCCTAAATTTGAGTTGACATTTATTTTTACATAGCTTCAGCTTTTACATAGCTTAAGCTTTTACTTTCTGTTATAAGCTCTGGATTAGGAAAAAAATGGGTTTCTTTAAATTGTTAATCTTTAATGATCATTATGCTCATTTCAAAGTTGTAACATTTCACAGCAAATGGCTTTTTAGGGAGCCTTGCTGATTTGCAATTTGTTTTATCAGAAATTTCTTCAACTTTTATTTTCCCGATTATTCTCTTGGAAATTAAAGAACTGTATAATTGTATCTTTATTTCTTTAAAATAGCAGTTAAGACATTTGTAACAATTTTCAACCATTTCCTACATTCTTACTCAGCATTTTATTAAAGTTACTTAAGCTTAAATCATTAATTTTCTTTCTGCTTCCTTTAGCTGTGATAAGAACCAACTCTGTAAAATTGATGCATGCTTTTTTCTCAAATTCTTCTTTTTGCTTAGGAGTTAACCATAATCTTAATATATATGTGTATATATATGTAATACGCAATATATTATATAATATGTAATTTTATATCTGGACATATTTATATATATACATATCTACATTTATTTATTAACTTCCTATTGCTATATTGCCTGTACTCCCCTTACTATGTGCATTTTTTAAAAGTTTTAAAGTCCTTTCTCTCTCCTTCCTCCCATGATATTGTGTAGTACATCTTTCCCTTGCTTCATCATTAATTTCTGACTATGCTCTTTCTTTAATTATTATTTTATTTCTCTTTCAAAATTGCTCCACTTTAGTATGCTTCTATGAGAAAGTATCTTTGTTAACACCACATACCTAATTTCTTGTTAGGTCTCTTTATAGAAACTTGAGGATCGATCTCTCTCTCTCTCTCTCTCTCTCTCTCTCTATATATATATATATATATATATACATGTATATATATGTATATACGTATATATTCTATCTCCAACATTGTTTATTTAGAGCTTTCTTCAGAGGCAATGTGCTTAGGAAATACTGGGCTACAGAAGAAAAAACTAAGTAAAAATAGTCTCCGCTGAAATGTATTGTGTTTCTGTTAACTGGATTAATTGTGATTAAATCAGTGAATGAGGGCTGGAAAATTGAAATACCTCAAAATTCAGAATTTAATATGTATTATCTGTAAGGAAAGCAAAAAATTTTATATGTGTTAATTTTTCTTTTTTAAAAAATGTCATGTTGATGTTGGAAGACTACAGAACTTTTGAAATTCCTACTTGTAAATGCATACTAGAAATAACATGTTTTCCACATAGTAATTTTAGTTCTAGTTATTAAAACACTTGATGAATCTACATTTTAAAATATTTCCATTGTTTCTTTCAGTGAATTTACAAAACTCAAACATGTCTTTTTATCTTTTTTCAGTCTCTCTTCCTAATTGAGCTTTCAACCATATCCAGCATCTGGATTTCTAAGAAAGTTTATATAAAAGATACTTGGCATAAACCCTTGCACCGACATCAGATTGTGCTAAAAGTTGCAAATTGGATGTGGTCTATTTAACTTCTCATGATAAAGTTCTACTCAAAGCTTGTTTTACTTTTCTACTAGTTTTCTGATTATTACAAGCAGTTTGGTTTTTCCTCTAAGATTTTTTACATGTATTTGTGTTTTACATGTCATATATTTCAGAACATGTACTTCAACGTTGTTTTAAAACAAAAGAACTTACTCTTTTTGACAGCATCAGACACCAAAAAGTCCATGTTCTACCCTACATTGCCAAGACACCCCACCCAGCAGTTAGGGATCATACAACTTTTTCAACCTCTTTATCACTTTCAATGAGGAGTTAAAGATATGTATGAATTTTCTACACACTCCCTTTCCATACTTTTACAATTTTGGGGCTCACATGTTCCAGATACGAAGGAAGAGGACTGATGATCTCTACTTAAGACTTTACCTGAGCAACTGTGTCAAGGGTTCCCAAGACTATCACCAGATTTGGTGATTTGCTGGAAGACACAGGGCTCAGAGGTCATTGGACTCATAATTATGGTTTATTACAGCAAATGGATAAAAAGAAAAATCATCAAAGGAAAAATTGCACATGGGGCAAAGTCTGGAGGAAACTAGATGTAAGCTTCTAAAAATTCTCTCCCAGTGGAGTATCACAGGACATATTTAACATCTCCAGCAACAAAATGAGGAAATATGTATGAAGTATTATTTACCAAAGAAGTCACCTGAGCCCAAGATTCCAGGGCTTTTATTGGGGGTCCATCATGTAGGTGTATAGTGCCTGCCTGCCCAATTACTGAAGCTTCAGATAGTCAGAAGAAAGGTGAGTGTTCACCATAAGTCACATTGCTTGCACATACTCTAGAAAGACTGGTTCAAGACACAGGCATGAAAAAACAATTTTATTGGTTAGAATCCATACATTTTTAAATAACTTTATTGAAATATATCTCACATGCTATACAAATCACCCAT
Organism: Balaenoptera musculus; assembly: GCF_009873245.2. NCBI lineage: Eukaryota > Metazoa > Chordata > Mammalia > Artiodactyla > Balaenopteridae > Balaenoptera > Balaenoptera musculus. Next base: position 107,269,492 of record NC_045788.1, read on the forward strand.
TTAAATTGTACAATTCAATTGCTTTATTCTATTCACAGACATGTGCAACCATCACAAAAATTTTATAATATTTTCATCACTTCAAAACGAAGTCCTGGATTTGTGGTTTCTAGTTCTACATGTAAGGAGCTTGGAAGTCAATACTCTGCCCTAACAACAAGTAAAAAACCAAACAGACTGAAAAATCAACAACTCTTCTCAAATCCATAGAGAGAGGAGGACACAGTGCAAACCACGACCCCCAAGACTAGAGAGACAGGCAAATGAATGTAGGGACCCATGACTTACCTGGAGCAGACACTCACAAGTGGAAACCCCTGTGGAAACCAGTGCTGGAGAAGGAAAACTTGAACTGTAATTGTTGAATTGCTGGAGGCTCAATGTAGACAATTCTGAGAGTCATATGGTGGCCCCCTCGATATTGTTAATTTACCTCCAGGAGCTCCATCAGATTCCCACAGTAAGTAACAGGGAAAAAAGTCTCCTGGGGCTTCCAGCAGGGAAAGGGAAAAAGAAACCATTTTGAGGCACATCACAGCCGTCTGTTCTTCTTAACAAGGCTTGACCTCAGGAGAGACTAGTTAACCAAAGCCTAATCTGCCGGGGTATTATCAGAGCCAAACTCAATTGAGGAAAGAAAATACTCGATTTCAGCTCACAGTAGCCATCCTGTCCCTCAGAGAAAGTCTTGTGAAGTTCATAGTTCAGAGGCATAGGCTCACTAAAAGACTTAGACCTAAACATAGAACAATGGAGTACTTCTCCTCCCCCTCTACAACTCACTACTACATTACTAAAGACCTATTTCCAGCTGTCTTTTTTTTTAACCAGCATCTAGTACCTGGCTATCAAGAAAAAATTACAAGGCATAACAAAAGACAACAAATATAATTTGAAGAGACACAGCAAACATCAGAACAGAAGGCAGGGATGTTGACATTATAAGACCAGAAATTTAAAGCAAATATGATTAATATGCTAAGCATTGTGATGGATAAAGTAGACACCATGCAATAACGGATGCGCTGTGTAAGCAGAGAATGAAAATGTTAGGGAAAAAAAAGAAATGCTAGAAAGAAAAAAAACACTGTAACAGAAATGAAGAATGCCTTTGATGGGCTTATTAGTAGACTGGACACAGTTGAGGAAAGAATTTCTGAGCTTGAGGATCTCTCAATAAAAACCAGCAAAACTGGAAAGCAAAGAGAACAAAGACTGGGGAAAAAAAAAAACGCCCAGATTATTCAAGGACTGTGGGACAACTACAAAAGATATAACATAAGCATAATGGGAATTCCAGAAGGATAGGAAAGAGAGAAAGGAAAAAAAAATTTGAAACAATTATGATGGAGAATTTCCCCAAATTAATGTCAGACTCCAAACCACAGATCCAGGAAGCTCAAAGAACACCAAGCCAGATAAATGCAAACAAACAAACAAACAAAACCCTCTCAAAAAACCAAAAAAACCTACACTTGGGCATTCAAATTATAGAAAATAAAAATAAACAAAAAATTCTGAAAGAAGCCAGAGGGAAAACACACCTTACCCGTAATAGAACAGAGATAAGAACTACATTTGACTACTCAGAAACAATGTAAGCAAAAAGAGAATGGAGCGAAATATTTAAAGCATTGAGAAAAAAAAAACCAAAAATTCTGCATCCTGTGAAATTATTCTTCAAAAATGGAGAAAAAAAGATTTTCTCAAACAAACAAAAATTAAGGGAATTTATTGCCAATAGACTTGTTTTGTAAGAAATGTTTAAAAGAAATTATGTAGAGAGAAAAAAAAATATAGGTTAGAAAGTCAGATCTATACAGAGAAAGGAAGAGGACTGGAAAAGGAATAAGTGAAGATAGAAGAAAACATTTCATTTTTCTTATTCTTTTTTCTTTGAAGTATAGTTGATTTACAATATTATATTAGTTTTGGGTGTACAACACAGTGATTCAATGTGTGGAAAAGCAACAAATTTCTGTATATTAATCTTTTATTCTACAACTCTATTGTACTCAATTAGTTCTAATAGTTTTTCTGGTGGAGGCTTTAGGGTTTTCTATGTATTGAAATATATATCATATCTGCAAACAGCAACAATTTTACTTCTTCCTTTTCAATTTGGATGTCTTTTTTCTCTTTTTCTTGTCTGACTATTGTGGCTAGGACTGCCAAACCTATGTTAAATACAGGTGATGAGACTGGGCATCCTTGTCTTCTTCCTGATCTTTTAAGAGAAGATTTCAGACTTTCATTATTCAGTATGTTGTTAGCTGTGGGTTTGTCATAAGTGGACTTTATTATGTTGAGATATGTTTCCTCTATTACCAACTTTGATGAGAGTTTTTTTTTTTAAATCATGAATGGATTTTGAATGTCAACAAAATGTCAGGTGCTTTTTTCTGCATATATTGAGATGTTCATGTGATTTTTATACTTCATTTTCTTAATGTGGTATATCACATTCCTTATAATTTTCTTTTGCTTGTAGTGTCTTTGTATGGTTTTGGTATTAGGTAATGGTGGCCTCATAGAATAAATTTTGGAGTATCTACTACTCTAATTTTTTGTAATAGTTTGAGAAGGAACATATTACCTCTTTCTATGTTTCATAGAGTTCTGCTGAGAGGCAGTCTAGTGCTGGAATTTTGGTTTTGGGGAGTTTTTTGATTATTTATTCAATTTTAATACTAGTCAGCAGTCTGTTCAGATAATCTATTTCTTCCTCATTCAGTTTTAGAAAATTGTATATTTCTAGAAATTTGTTCATTTCTTGTAGGTTGTCCAATTTGTTGGCCTATAACTGTTTGTAGTATTCTCTTATGATTGTTTGTATCTCTGTGATATTGGTTGAAATTTCTCCTCTTTCATATTTTGGTTACTTGGGTCCTCCTATTTTCTTCTTGCTCAGCCTGGCTAAAGGTTTATCAATGTTGTTTATCTTTTCAAAAAAAAAAAACCTGTTGTTTACATTGATATTTTCCTTTTTTTTTTTTTTTTGGTCTCTATTTTATTAATTTCCTCTATGATCTTTATTATTTCCTTCATTCTGCTGATTTTGGGGTTTCTATATCCTTTTTTCTTTTTTTTTTTTAACATCTTTATTGAAGTATAATTGCTTTAAAATGTGTTATTTTCTGCTGTATAACAAAGTGAATCAGCTATAAGTATACATATATACCCATTTCCTCTTCCTCTTGCGTCTCCCTCCCACAATCCGTATTGCATCCCTCTAGGTGGTAACAAAGCAGTGAGCTGATCCCCCTGTGCTATGCGGCTGCTTCCCACTAGCTATCTATTTTATTTTGGTAATGTATATATGTCAATGCCACTCTCTCGCTTTGTCCAAGCTTACCCATACCCCTCCCCGTGTCCTCAAGTCCATTCTCTACTTCTGTGTCTTTATTCCTGTCCTGCCCCTAGGTTCTTCAGAACAATGTTTTTTTGTTTTTAGATTCCATAAATATGTGTTAGCATACGGTATTTGTTTTTCTCTTTTTGACTTACTTCACCCTGTGACAGACTCTAGGTCCATCCACCTCACTACAAATAACTCAATTTCCTTTCCTTTTATGACCGACTACTATTGTATTGTATACATGTGCCACATCTTCTTTAACCATTCATCTGTTGATGGGCACTTAGGTTGCTTCCATGTCCTGGCTATTGTAAATAGTGCTGCAATGAACATTATGGTACATGCCTCTTTGAATAATGGTTTTCTCAGGGTATATACCCAGTAGTGGGATGACTGGGTCATATGGTAGTTCTATTTTTAGTTTTTTAAGGAATCTCCATACTGTTCTCCATAGTGGCTGTATCAATTTACATTCCCACCAGCAGTGCAAGAGGGTTCCCTTTTCTCCACACCGTCTCCAGCATTTATTGTTTGTAGATTTTTTGATGATGGCCATTTAGACCGGTATGAGGTGATACCTCATCGTACTTTTGATTTACATTTCTCTAATGATTAGTGATGTTGAACATCCATTCATGTGTTTGTCGGCAATCTGTATATCTTCTTTGGAGAAATGTCTACTTAGGTCTTCTGCCCGTTTTTGGATTGGGGTTTTTGTTTTTTTGATATTGAGCTATATGAACTGCTTGTATATTTTGGAGATTAATCCTTTATCAGTTGCTTCGTTTGCAAATATTTTCCCCCATTCTGAGGTTGTCTTTTCGTCTTGTTTATGGTTTCCTTTGCTGTGCAAAAGCTTTTAAGTTTCATTAGGTCCCTTTAGTTTATATTTGTTTTTATTTCATTTCTCTAGGAGGTGGGTCTAAAAGGATCTTGCTGTGATTAATGTCATAGAGTGTTCTGCCTATGTTTTCCTATAAGAGTTGTATAGTGTCTGGCCTTACAATTAGGTCTTTAATCCATTTTGAGTTTAGAGTATGGGGTTAGGTTGCTTAACCCTAACCCATTCTTTTACACGTAGCTGTCCAGTTTTCACAGCACCACTTATTGAAGTGGCTATCTTTTCTCCATTGTATATTCTTGCTTCCTTTATCAAAGATAAGGTGACCATATGGGCATGGGTTTATCTCTGGGCTTTCTATCCTGGTCCATTGATCTATATTTCTGTTTTTGTGCCAGTACCATACTGTCTTGATTACTGTAGCTTTGTAGTATAGTCAGAAGTCAGGTAGCCTGATTCCTCCAGCTCCATTTTTCTTTCTCAAGATTGCTTTGGCTATTCGGGATCTTTTGTGTTTCCACACAAATTGTGAAACATTTTGTTCTAGTTCTGTGAAAAATGCCATTGGTAGTTTGATAGGAATTGCATTGAATCTGTAGATGCTTTGGGTAGTATAGTCATTTTCACAATATTCATTCTTCCAATGCAAGGAAATGGTATATCTCTCCAACTGTTTGTATCATCTTTAATTTCTTTCATCAGTGTCTTATAGTTTTCTGAATATAGGTCTTTTGTCTCCTTAGGTAGGTTTATTCCTAGGTATTTCATTCTTTTTGTTGCAGTGGTAAATGGGTGTGTTTCCTTAATTTCTCTTTCAGATTTTTCATCACTACTGTATAGGAATGCAGGAGATTTTTGTGCATTAATTTTCTATCCTGCTACTTTACCAAATTCATTGATTAGCTCTAGTAGTTTTCTGGTAGCATCTTTAGGATTCTCTATGTATAGTATCATGTCATTGGCAAACAGTGACAATTTTACTTCTTCTTTTCCGATTTGGGTTCCTTTTTTTTCTTTTTCTTCTCTGATTACTGTGGCTAAAACTTCCAAAACTATGTTGAATGATAGTGTTGAGAGTGGGCAACCTCGTCTTGTTTCTGATCTTAGAGGAAATGGTTTCAGTTTTTCACCATTGAGAACAATGCTGGCTGTGGGTTTGTCATATATGGCCTTTATTATGTTGAGGTAAGTTCCTTCTACGCCTACTTTCTGGAGGGTTTTTATCATAAATGGGGGTTGAATTTTGTCAAAAGATTTTTCTGCATTTATTGAGGTTACCATATAGTTTTTGTCCTTCAATTTGTTGATATCGTGTATCACATTTATTGATTTGCTCATATTCAAGAATCCTTGCATTCCTGGGATAAACCCCACTTGATCATGGTGTATAATCCTTTTAATGTGCTGTTGGATTCTGTTTGCTAGTATTTTGTTGAGGATTTTTGTGTCTATATTCATCAGTGATATTGGCCTGTAGTTTTCTTTCTTTGTGACATCTTTGTCTGGTTTTGGTATCAGGGTGATGTTGGCCTTGTAGACTGAGTTTGGGTGTGTTCCTCCCTCTGCTATATTTTGGAAGAGTTTGAGAATGGAAGGTGTTAGCTCTTCTCTAAGTGTTTGACAGAATTCGCCTGTGAAGCCATCTGGTCCTAGGCTTTTGTTTGTCGGAAGATTTTTAATCACCGTCTCAATTTCAGTGCTTGCGATTGGTCTGTTTATATTTTCTATTTCTTCCTGGTTCAGTTTCAGGAGGTTGTGCTTTTCTAAGAATTTGTTCATTTTTCCAGGTTGTCCATTTTATTGGCACATTGTTGCTTGTAGTAATTTCTCATGATCCTTTGTATTTCTGCAGTGTCAGTTGTTACTTCCCCTTTTTCATTTCTAATTCTGTTGATTTGAGTTTTCTCCCTTTTTTTCTTGATGAGTCTAGCTAATGGTTTATCAATTTTGTTTATCTTCTCAAAGAACAAGCTTTTAGTTTTTTTTTTTTTTAATTTTATTTATTTATTTATTTATTTATGGCTGTGTTGGGTCTTCGTTTCTGTGCGAGGGCTTTCTCTAGTTGCGGCAAGTGGGGGCCACTCTTCATCGCGGTGCGCAGGCCTCTCACTATCGTGGCCTCTCCCGTTGCGGAGCACAGGCTCCAGATGCGCAGGCTCAGCAATTGTGGCTCACGGGCTTAGTCGCTCCGCGGCATGTGGGATCTTCCCAGACCAGGGCTCGAACCCGTGTCCCCTGCATTGGCAGGCAGATTCTCAACCACTGCGCCACCAGGGAAGCCCCCAAGCTTTTAGTTTTATTGATCTTTGTTATCATTTCCTTCATTTCTTTTCCATTTATTTCTGATCTGATCTTTACGATTTCTTTCCTTCTGCCATCTTTGGGTTTTTTTGGTTCTTCTTTCTCTAATTGCTTTAGGATTAAGATCAGCTTTTTTTTTTTTTGATCAGCTTGTTTATTTGAGATTTTTCTTGTTTCTTGAGATAGGATTGTATTGCTATAAACTTCCCTCTTAGAACGGCTTTTGCTGCATCCCATAGGTTTTGGGTCATGTTTTCATTGTCATTTAGTTCTAGGTATTTTTTAAAATTTCCTCTTTGATTTCTTCAGTAATCTCTTGGTTATTTAGTAGCATATTGTTTAGCTTCCATGTGTTTGTATTTTTTACAGTTTTTTTCCTGTAATTGATTTAGAGTCTCATAGTGTTGTGGTCAGAAAAGATACTTGATACAATTTCAATTTTCTTAAATTTACCAAGGCTTGATTTGTGATCCAAGATAAGATCTATCCTGCAGAATGTTCCATGAGCCCTAGAGAAGAAAGTGTATTCTGTTGTTTTTGGATGGAATGTCCTATAAATATCAATTAAATCCATCTTGTTTAATGTGTCATTTAAAGCTTGTGTTTCCTTATTTATTTTCATTTTGATTGATCTGTCCATTGTTCATAGTGGGGTGCTAAATTCCCCTACTATTATTATGTTACTGTTGATTTCCCCTTTTATGGCTGTTAGCATTTGCCTCATGTATTGCGGTGCTCCTATGTTTGGTGCATAAATATTTACAACTGTTATATCTTTTTCTTGGATGGATCCCTTGATCATTATGTAGTGTCTGTGTTTGTCTTTGTAATAGTCTTTATTTTAAAGTCTGTTTTGTCTGATATAAGAATTTCTACTCCAGCTCTTTTGATTTCCATTTGCATGGAATATTTTTTTTCCATCCTCTCACTTTCAGTCTGTATGTTTCCCTAGGTTTGAAGTGGGTCACTTGTAGACAGCATATATATGGGTCTTGTTTTTGTATACATTCAGCCAGTCTATGTCTTTTAGTTGAAGCATTTATCCGTTTACATTTAAGGTAATTATCAGTACGTGTGTTCTATTACCATTTTCTTAATTGTTTGGGGATTGTTTTTGTAGGTCTTTTCCTTCTCTTGTGTTTCCTGTCTAGAGAAGTTCCTTAGCATTTGTTGTAAAGCTGGTTTGGTGGTGCTGAATTCTCTTAGCTTTTTCTTGTCTGTAAAGGTTTTATTATCTCCATCAAATCTGAATGACATCCTTGATGGGTAGAGTAATCTTGGTTGTAGGTTTTTCCCTTTCATCACTTTAAACATGTCCTGCCACTCCCTTCTGGCTTGCAGAGTTTCTGCTGAAAGATCACCTGTTAACCTTATGGGGATTCTCTTGTATTTTATTTGTTGCTTTTCCCTCGCTGCTTTAAATATTTTTTCTTTGTATTTAATTTTTGATAGTTTGGTTAATATGTGTCTTGGTGTGTTTCTCCTTGGATTTATCCTGTATGGGACTCTCTGCGCTTCCTGGACTTGATTATTTCCTTTCCCCTATTAAGGAAGTTTTCAACTATAATCTCTTCAAATATTTTCTCAGTCCCTTTCTTTTTCTCTTCTTCTCCCAGGACCTCTATAATTTGAATGTTGATGTGTTTAATATTGTCCCAGAGGTCTCTGAGACTGTCCTCAATTCTTTTCATTCTTTTTTCTTTATTCTGCTCTGTGGTAGTTATTTCCACTACTTTATCTTCCAGGTCACATATTCACTCTTCTGTCTCAGTTATTCTGCTATTGATTCCTTCTAGAGAATTTTAAATTTCATTTTTTGTGTTGTTCATCATTGTTTGTTTACTCTTTAGTTCTTCTAGGTCCTTGTTAAATGTTTCTTGTATTTTCTGCATTCTATTTCCAAGATTTTGAATCATCTTTACTATCGTTACTCTGAGTTCTTTTTCAGATAGACTGCCTATTTCCTCTTCATTTGTTTGGTCTGTTGGATTTTTACTTTTCTCCTTCATCTGCTGTGTATTTTTATGTCTTCTCATTTTGCTTAACTTACTGTGTTTGGGTTAGTAAGTTAAGCAAATTCTTTTTCAGATAGATTGCTTATTTCCTCTTCATTTGTTTGGTCTGGTGGATTTTTACTTTGCTCCTTCATCTGCTCTGTATTTCTATGTCTTCTCATTTTGCTTAATTTACTGTGTTTAGGGTCTCCTTTTTGCAGGCTGCAAGTTCATAGTTCCTGTTGTTTTTGATGTCTGTCTCCAATGGGTAAGTTTGGTTCAGTGGGTTGTGTAAGCTTCCTGGTGGAGAGGACTGGTGCCTGTGTTCTGGTGGATGAGGCTGGATCTTGTCTTTCTGATGGGCAGGACTGCATCTGGTGGTGTGCTGGGGTGTGTGTGAACTTATGATTTTTGGCAGCTTCTCTGGTAATGGGTGGGGTTGTGTTCCTGTCTTGTTAGTTGTTTGGTATGGGGTGTCCTGCATTGGAGCTTGCTGGTCGTTGAGTGGAGCTGTGTCTTAGCATTGAAACGGAGATCTCTGGAGATCTCTCGCTGATTGATATTACATGGGGCTGGGAGGTCTCTGGTGGTCCAATGTCCTGAACTCAGCTCTCCCACCTTCAAGGCTCAGGCCTGACACCCTGCTGGAGCACCCAGACCCTGTAAGCCACATGGCTCAGAAGAAAAGGGAGGAAAAGAAAAGAAAAGAAAGAAAGAAAGAAAGGAAGAAAGAAAGGAAGGAAGGAAGGAAGGAAGGAAGAAAGAAAGAAAGAAAGGAAGGAAGGAAGAAGGAAAGAAAGAAAGAAAAAAATAAAATAAAATAACTAAAGTATTAAAATAAAAAATAAAAAATTATTAAAATAAAAAATTTTAAAGTAATAAAAAAAATAAGACAGCAACCAAACCAATAGACAATTACACCAATGATAACAAGCGCTAAAAATTATACTAAGATAAACATAAAAATCTGAAACTAGTCAGTGGCATATAGCACACCCCAAGTCTACAGTTGCTCCTAAAGCCACTGCTTCAATTTGGGGATGATTCGTTGTCTATTCAGGTATTCCACAGATGCAGGGTACATCAATTTGATTGTGGAGATTTAATCCGCTGCTCCTGAGGCTACACAGAGAAATTTCCCTTTCTCTTTTTTGTTCACACAGCTCCTGGGGTTCAGCTTTTGTTTTGGCCCCACCTCTGCGTGTAGGTCCCCCTCTGGCGTCTGTTCTTCACCCAGACAGGAGGGGGTTAAAGGAGCGGCTGATTAAGGAGCTCTGGCTCACTCAGGCCAGGGGGGAGGAAGGGGTATGGAATGTGGGGTGAGCCTGCAGTGGCAGAGCCTGATACGACATTTCAACAGCCTGGGGCGTGTCGTGTGTTTACCCGGCGAGGTTGTCCCTGGATCATGGGACCCTGGCAGTGGCAGGTTACACAGGTTCCCGGGAGGGGAGGTGTGGGTAGTGACCTGTGCTTGCACACAGGATTCTTGGTGGCTTCAGCAGCTGCCTTAGAGTTTCATGCCTGTCTCTGGTGTCCTCACTGATAGCCATGGCTTGTGCCCATCTTTGAAGCTTGTTTAGGTGGTGTTCTGAATCTCCTCTCCTCGCACATCCTGAAATGACAGTCTCTTGCCTCTTAGGCAGTTCCAGACTTTTTCCCGGACTCTCTCCTGGTTAGTTGTGGTGCACTAGCCCCCTTCAGGCTGTGTTCACATAGCCAGCCCCAGTCCTCTCACTGGGATCTGAACTCCAAAGCCCAAGCCTCAGCTCCCAGTCCCCACCTGCTCCAGCAGGTGAGCAGACAATCCTCTTAGGCTGGTGAGTGCTGGTTGGCACCAATCCTCTGTGTTGGGAATCTCTCCACTTTACCCTCTGCACCCCTGTTGCTGTGCTCTCCTCTGTGGCTCCAAAGCTTTCCCCCCACCCACATGCCATTTCCACCAGTGAAGGATCCTCCTAGTTTGTGGAAACTTTTCCTCCTTCACAGCTTCCTCCCAGAGGTGCAGGTCCTGTCCCTAATCTTTTGTCTCTGTTTTTTCCTTTTTCTTTTGCCCTACACAGATACGTGGGGAGTTTCTTGCCTTTTGGGAAGTCTGAGGTCTTCTGCCAGCGTTCAGTAGGTGTTCTGTAGGATTTGTTCCACATGTAGATGTATTTTTTATGTATTTGTGGGGAGGAAGGTGATCTCCACGTCTTACTCCTCCGCCATCTTGAAGGTCCTCTCCTATTCCTCTTTTTCTAATTCCTTTAGATGGTAGGTTAGGTTGTTTATTTCCGATTTTTCTGGTTTCCTGAGGTAGGTATGTAACACTATAAAATTCCGTCTTAGAACTGCTTTTGCTGTGTCCTCTAGATTTTGGAAAGTTGTGTTTTTATTTTCATTCGTTGCAAGGTATCTTCTGACTTCCTCTTTGATTTCTTCATTGACCCCCTTTTTTAGCAGCATTATGTTCATTCTCCACATATTTGTGTTTTTCCCATTTTTCTTCCTGTAATTGATTTCTAGTTTTATTCCATTGTGGTTGGAAAAGATGCTTGATATAATTTCTATCCTTTTAAATTTGTTGAGACTTGTTTTATGGCCTAGCATGTAATCTATCCTGGAGAACATTCCATGTGCACTTGAAAAAAATGTGTTTTCTGCTGCTTTTGGATGGGATGTCCTGTAGATATCTATTAAGTCTAACTGGCCTAATGCATTATTCAAAGCCACTGCTTCCTTACTGATTGTCTAACTGGATAATCTGTCCCTCTATGTAAGTGGTGTTAAAGTCTTTGACTATTATTGCCTTACTGTCAATTTCACCTTTTCTGTTTGTTAATATTTGCTTTATATATTTAGGTGCTCCTATATTAGGTGCATATATGTTTATGAATGTTTTATCATCTTGTATTGATCATTATAGAAAAAATCATCATATAATACCCTTCTTTGTCTTTTGTAGACTTTCTTTTAAAGTCTATTTTGTCTGATATGAGTGTTGCTACCCCAGAGCTCTTTTCATTTCCATTTGCATGAAATATATTTTTCCATCCCCTCACTTTCAGTCTGTGTATGTATTTAGCTCTGAGGTGAGTCTCTCACAGGCAGCATATAGATTGGTCTGGTTTTTGCTTTTGTTTTTAATCCAAAAGCCATTCTATATCTTTTGATTGGAGCACTTAGTCCACTGACATTTAAAGTGATCGTTGATAGGTAGGTACTTATTGCTATTTCGTTACTTGTTTTCTGGTTGTTTCTGTAGTTCTTCTCTTCTTCTTTGAGTCTCTTCCCTTGTGGTTTGATGAATATTTTTACTGTTATGCTTGTGTTCCTTTCTCTCTAGTTTTTGTGTATCTATTGTAGGGTTCTGATTTATAGTTACCATGGAGTTCATATATGTTAACCTATAACTATATCTACTTGTTTTAAATAATAGTGATTTAAGTTCAAACATTATATTACTCCTCTCCCCCACGTTTTGTGTTTTTGATGTCGTATTTTACATCCTTATATCTACCCTTTAACTGTTTACTGTAGTTTAGTTGATTTAAAAATTTTTGTTTTTAATCTTTGCATTAGCTTATTTAAGTGGCTGATCCATAGCCTTTACTATATATTTTCTTTACTAGTGGGATTTTCCCTTTCCTATAATTTATTATTATTATTTTGGTAGCCTTTTCTTTTCACTTAAAGAAAACCCTTCAACATTTATTGTAAGGTGGTTTAGTATTAATGGACTCATTTAGTTTTTGCTTGTCTGAGAAGTTATTTATCTCTCCCTCAGTTCTGAATGATAACATTGCTGGATAGTATACTAGATTTTAGCTTTTTCCCTTTCAGCACTTTAAATATATCATGCCACTCCCTTATGGCCTGAAAAGTTTCTGCAGAAAAATCAACTGATAGCCTTATGTGGTTCCCTTATATGTGACTCTTTTTTTTCTCTTGCTACCTTTAAAATTCTCTCTTTAACTTTTGTCATTTTAATTATAATATGTCTTAGTGTGGGTATTTCTGGATTCATCTTGTTTGGGACTCTCTTTGTTTCATGTACCTGGAAATCTGTTTTCTTCTTCAGTTTTGGGAAGTTTTCAGTCAAATTCCATCAGATACATTTTCTACCCTTTCTCTCTCTTCTCCTTAGACTCCTATATTGTGAATGTTAGAATGCTTGATGTTGTCCCAATGGTCTTTTAAACTATTTTCATTTCTTAAACTTTGTTTTCCTTTTTGCTCTTCTGATTGGGCAATTTCCATTATTCTATCTTCCAGGTGGTTTATGTTGTTCTTCTGTGTTACCTAATCTGCTGTTAATTCCATCTTGTGTATTTTTCATTTCAGTTATTGTATCCTTCAAGTCACACTGACTTTTAAAAATTTTATTTCTTTGTTAAAATTTTCACCATGTTCATCTATTCTTTTCCCAAGTTTGGTTAGCATTCTTATTACTATTGCTTTGAAATCTTTGTCTGGTAAATTATTTACCTCTTTCATTAGGGTTTTTCTCTGGGTTTTTTTTTTTTTTTCTTATTTTTTCATTTAAAACATATTCTTCTGTCTTATTTTGTTTAACTTCCTCTGTCCCTATTAAATTAGGTAAACCAGTTACCTATCCCAGTCTTGAAGGGGTGTTCTTGTCGGGGAGAGTTCCTATGTAGTCTGTGTATACCCAGTAGCTTTGGTGGAAGAGCTGGATTTGAAGTGAGCATGGGTCATGTCTTCCCCTAGGGTGTGCTGTCAGCCACCATCTTGTTGGGAGTTAGGGCTGGAGATGGAGGAGCTAGAGCTAGGTGTAAGACAAGGCTTATTCTATGCTAAATGGCAGCTGTCACATTCTCAGGGCTGAGATCAGGGCCCAAGTATCTGGAAAAGAAGCCCTGAGGGATTTGGGTTTCTCCTGTGTTTGATGGTAGACCCTGCCTTGGTTGGGATAGTGGCAGGGGCCTGAGGGAGTGGCACTGCACTTTAATGCCATTTTCACTTTTTCCCATTGTGTGAGCCTTGGTTAGAGGCTAGGTTGGGGCCAGAGGGGTTGATGCCACACTACTGAGCTGGTTTCGCTCTTGCTGATAATGTCAGTCTCTGCCCTAGAGCTAGTTTTGTTCCTCCAAATGTGGGCAGAAACATGCACTCTGGCAATGGCTACTTCCACCATTGTCAGAGGCAGGTTTGGGTTCAAGTTGGTTCCATTCTCTCTAATTATGTGCACTCTTATTAGCAACGGCAGCCTCCAGTATAGTGGAGAGCAGTGCCAGGGCAAGAGGTGCTGGAGCAGGCTGCCGGTACAGCCTGTGATCTGTGCTGGGGCAGTCCCAGCAAGCCAGCCAGAGCCCCATGCAGTTTTCAATCTGTTGCCTCTGCACTATGACTGTAAATAAGCAAGTGTGTGTGCCCACTGTTCAAGAGCAGAGTCTTGGTTTCTTACAGTCCTTTAATAAGCCTCATCAGTTTTTGAACCAGCTAAGAAGACTCCCAGCATCAGACATCAAGACTAGAGTGTCGGGGCTTCCCTGGTGGTGCAGTGGTTGAGAGTCTGCCTGCCAATGCAGGGGACACAGGTTCGAGCCCTGGTCTGGGAAGATCCCACATGCCACGGAGCAACTGGGCCCGTGAGCCACAGTTACTGAGCCTGCGCGTCTGGAGCCTGTGCTCCGCAACAAGAGAAGCCGCGACAGTGAGAGGCCCGTGCACCGCGATGAAGAGTGGCCCCCGCTTGCCACAACTAGAGAAAGCCCTCACACAGAAATGAAGACCCAACACAGACATAAATAAATAAATAAATAAATAAATAAAAATTAAAAAAAAAAAAAGACTAGAGTGTCTAATATGTGGTTTGAACCCCTCACTTCTTGGGACAGATACCTGAGGCTATGATATCCTCCTCCTCTTCTGGGTCCCCCACCAGGGGTTTGGGTCCTGACCATATTGCCTCTCTTCTTTTCCTACCAGACTCCATGTGAAACTTTCTTTACAGTCTTCATTGCAGAAGAGCCTTTCTGCTAGCCTTCAGGTTGTTTTCAGTAAGAGTTTCTCCACATGTAGTTGTACATGTGTTCACGGGGGAAGGTGAGTTCAGCATCCCTCTACTCCACCATCTTAATCCTCTAATTTGCTTATTCTTAATTGATCTAAGAGATAACAGTTTGTTCAAAATAATAATAGAAACCACATATTTGATTATGTATGCTTATGTATATATTTTATATGTATATTTGGTATGTTTATATATAAGTGAAATGAATGACAGCAATGACATAAGCAATGGGAGAAAAGAAATTAGAATTGTTTTCTCATTAGAAGGTACTCACACTACATGTGAAGTGGTATATGTTATTTGAAAGTGGACTTGGATTAGTTGTAAATATATATTGCAATCTCTAGGGCAACCACTAAAAAAGTATAACTGATATGTTAAGAAAGGAGAGAAAATTACATCACATAAAATGCTTGGTTTAAACAAAAGACAGAACAAAATGTATGTATGACAAAAATAGAAAAAAAGGAACAAGGGCAACAAATAGAAAACAGGAATATGGTAGATATTAATCTAACTATGTTGACAATCACTTTTAATATTAATAGTCTAAAACGTACCAATTAAAAGACAGAGACTGTCAAAGTGGTCAAAAGACACAACTCAACTATATGTCATCTACAAGAAACCCAGTTTAAATAAAAAGACACATAAAGATTAAAAGTAAATAAATGGAAAAAAATATACCATGCTAATGCTAATCAAAAGGAAACAGGAGTAGCTATATGAATTTCAGATAGAAAAGACTGAAAAGTAAAGAAAGTTATCAGGTGTAAAGATGGAAATTACATAATAATAAATGTGTCAGTTCTTTAAGAAGACATAACAATTCTTAATGCATATACACCTAACACCAGAGCACCAAACTGCATGAGGCAAAAACTGATAGAATTGCAAGAAGAAATAGGAGGATTCACTCTCATAGTTGGAGACTTTAATGCCCCCTTCTCAGAAATGGACAATTCCAGCTGGCAGAATATCAGTAAATACATATTTGAACTCAACAGCACCATCAAACAACTAGATATAATTGACGGCGTCTATAGACTACTTAATCCAACCACAGCAGAATACTCATTTTTCTCAAGCTGTTCGCCAAAATAGACAACATTCTAGGCCATAAACACACCATAACAAATTTAAAAGGAAAGGAATCATAATTTCTGCTCTCAGACCTCAATGGAATTAAACAAGAAATCACCAACAGAAAGATGACTGAAAAATATCAAAATACAGAGAGATTGAGCAATGTACTTCTAAATGACACATGTGTCAAAAAAATTTCAGTGGATATTAAGAATAATTTTAACTAAGTGACAATGAAAACACAATTTATCAAACTATGTGGGATGAAGAGAAAACAGTGTTTACAGGGAAGTTTACAGCATTGCATATGAATACATGCATGCATGAATACATATACTAGAAAAGAAGAAAGATCTAAAATTAATAATCTAAGTTTCCACCTTAGGAAACTAGAAAAAAAAAGAACAAATTAAATCCAAAGTAAGCAGAAGAAAATAAATATGAATTAGAGTAGAAATTAATGAAATCAAAAACAGGAAGTCAACAGAGAAAATCAAAAAAACCAAAAGCTGGTTCTTTGAAAAGATAATAAAAGCAATAATTCTATAGCTAGGCTAAGAAAAAAAGAAAGAGGACACAAATTACTACTATCAGAAATGGAAGAAGAGTACATCGTTATAGATCCTATGGAAATTTAAAGGATAAAATAATATTATAGAAAATTCTATATCCACACATTTGACAAAGTAGAGAAAATGAACCAAATTCTTGAAGGACACAGCCTGCCAAAACTCACACAAGAAGAAATAGACACAAAGAATAAGTCCATGTATATTAAAGAAATTGAATCAATAACTTAAAACCTTCCAAAACAAAGCATCAGGCCCAAATGGGTTCACTGGTGAATTCTCCCAAACATTTAATGAAGTAATTTTAACAATTCTCTACAATCTCTTTTAGAGGATAGAAGCTGAGGAAATACTTCCTAACTCATTCTATGAGGTCAACATTACCCTGATAGCAAAAACAGACAAAGACATTACAAGAAAAGAAAACTATAGGCCAATGTCTCTCACAAACATAGATATAAAAATCCTTAACAAAATATTAGCAAATTGAATCCAACAATGTAGAAAAAAAAATTATACACCATGACCAATTGGGATTTATGTCAAGTATGCAAGGATAATTCAACATTTGAAAATCAATTAATGTAATCCAACACACCAACAGACAAAAAAGAAAAAAAACACATGATCATAACAATAGATGTTGAAAAAGCATTTGACAAAATCTAGCACCCATTTATGACAAAAAACTCTCAATAAACTAGGAATAGAGAATAATTTTCTCAACTTGAAAAAGACTATCTATAAAAACCTACATTTAACATCATACTTAGTGGTGAGAAACTTGAAGCTTTCCCTGTAAGATCAGGTACAAGTCAAGCAAATCCTCTCTTACCACTCCTTTTCAACATTATACAGGAAGTCTTTGCTAATGCAGTATGGCAAGAAAAGGAAATAAAGGTACATTTATTAGGAAGGAAGATATAAAACTGTCTTGTCTGAAGATGACGTGATGATCGTCTATATAGAAAATCTGAAAGAATCAACAAAAAGATACCTGGAACTAATAAGTGATTATAGTAAGGCTACAGGATACAAAGTTAATATACAAAAGTCAATTCCTTTCCTATATATCAACAATGAACAAGTGGAATTTGAAATTAAAAACATAATATCATTTATAGTAGCACTCAAAAAATGAAATAAGTATAAATCTAACAAATATGTACAATATCTATATGAGGAAATCTACAAAACTGATGAACAACAATAAAAAAGAACTAACTAAATGGAGAGATATTCTATGTTCATGAATAGGAAGACTCAATATTGTCAAGATATCAATTCTTTCCAACTGCATATCTATATTCAATGCAATAACAATCAAAATGCCAGCTGGTTATTTTATGAATATTGAAAAACTGATTCTAAAGTTTACATGGAGAGGCAAAAGACCCAGAATATCCAACATAATATTGAAGGAGAATAAATTTGGAGGACTGATGCTAACTGACTTCAAGACTTACTACAAAGCTATAGTAATCAAGACAGTGTGGTATTGGCAAAAGAACAGACAAATTAATCAATGGAACAGAATAGAGATCCTAGAAATAGACTCATATATAGAATCAACTGATCTTTGACAAAGGAACAAAGATAATCTCTACAACAAATCATGCAGAAAACTGGCTATCCACTTGCAAAAACATAAACCTAGATGCAAACCTTACACCCTTCAGTGTCTCCAGTGTGGAGACACTGTAACCCTTGTACACTGTTGGTAGGAATGTCAATTGGTGCACCTGATATGAAGAACAATACGGAGGTTCCTCAAAAATTAAAAATAGAAATATCATATGATCCAGCAATCTCACTTCTGGATCTACATCCCAAAGAATTGAAAATAGGATCTTGAAGAGATACTTGTACTCCCATGTTCTTTGGAACATTATTCATAATAGGACAGATAGGAAAATAACCTAATTGTCCACTGATAGATGAATGGATAAAGAAAATTTTGGTATATACACATACTGTAATATTATTCAGACTTTAAAAAGGAAAGCTTGCCACATTTGACAGCATGGCTGACATTATGCTAAGTGAAATAAGCCAGTCACAGAAGGACAAATACTGCGTGGTTCCACTTAGATATCTAATATAGTTAAACTCATAGAAACAGAGAGTAAAGTGATGGTTGCCAGCAACTGGGGGCAGAGAGTAAAGTGATGGTTGCCAGATGGGGGGCAGGGTGAAATGGGTAGTTGTTGTTTAATGGGTATAAATTTCAGTTATGTAAGACAAATAAGTTCTAGAGATCTGGTGCACAACATTGTACCTATAGCTAGCAATACTACACTGTGTTCTTAAAAATTTGTTAAGAGGGCAGACCTCATGTGAAGTATTCTTACAACAATAAAAAAAAATAATAAACATAAAAAATAATAAATTCAATAAAGGTGAAACAAATTTCTGAGAAATTCATATTGCTAATGAAAGCTTTAATCTAAGAAGCATGTGACTGTTTCAGATGTAAAAACATTTACTTCTTAATATTTCAAAGGCCAGAAACAGGCAGAGAAATCTCTGCAGCCACCAAGGAGGGCATATTCCCCAATGTCCTCATCAGATGTGGCCAGGAAGGGTAATGGAACAGGAAGAACCCTCCACAGGATGGAGCCAGGAACCTATGAAAATAGATTGAGAGGTAAGGTCTCTCAGGAAGCAAACTCAAGGGCTTAATCAAAGGAAATTCTGGGTAGAGCTACCTCATACAGTAACTTGTTATGCTAGATAACTTGTAGCCATATTGCTTAAACTACCAGACTCTTGCTCTTCTTACTGAACTTACATAGATGTTTTTTCATAAGCCCTTAGGACTGTTTCCAGAGTGTTGTGTTGGTCCCAGCCTGTTTATAGTAATGCTATGGGCAAGAAATGCCTGCAGCACTTGCCTGGTCCCATACTACCTGTAGCGAACTCCCATTGGGACCAATGTTGTGGGTAGAGTAGCCCATGTGGTTCTTACTATGATCACAGGGCTCATTTTAGCCGGAAACCCTCAGGGAACTTTGAGGAACAATATTTATTACTCACAGGTGCTGGAGGAACATGTCCTGCCCAAGGGTCACACAGCCAGGTTGTAGGGAGAAAGAGGAAAGAGAGTCAGAGAGAGAGGAAAGAGAGAGGGAGAGAGCCCAAACTTGGGGTTCTGCTTTTACCAGGGGCCAAGGGTGGAATGTCAAGGGTTTTGTGGGTTCACTTTTTATTGGCTAATTTAAAACCTAAGAGCAGGAATTACGGCACAGAAAGGGAGAAGCAGGGTCACTCAAGGGGTTGGTTATCTCGGTTAACAAAGGCTTTCTGAAAGAGGGACCTTCATGGGTTTGGGTGGCCTAATTCCCTATCTGGTTGTTTTGCTAGTAGCTGTGTCATGTAGCTGGCAAAATGCTTATTCAAGATAAATGTCTTTTAATATGGATGCTTGGCAATAAAAAGATTAATGTCAGCCACTTACACTACAATCAAAAAGCTTAATATCAGGAACTTACACTACACAGAGAATTGTTGTAGTGTTTGTTGGGGTATTTGTTTATGTAATTTCCACCACTTTTGCTGGGGAGCTGATAGAGCTCCCCCAGGATACAGCAACTTCACTACATCTTCCTAGCAGGGATTTCAGAATTTCTGTGGACAGTGCCTGATGTATTTGTTCATATTTGCCTTTCTGAATGTGGTTATCCTTCTTTGTTCTACCACTGTATATCTTCTGTATATGTTTATGAAAAGATGGTGAGTGGATGCTTTGTCATTTTAATCCATTGATCTCTGGACTCAAAGGACATCTATGGATTTGATCAGTCTGGTTTTCTTGCCTTCTGTCTGCTAGTTGTGTTCAGCCAGTGGAAGTCACAGGTCAGAAATTAGAGGAAGTGAGGAGAGAGAGATAATCAGGTTTCTTATTCCTCTATGTTCCTCTCTGCTAGACTGAGAATTTTTTTAAACATGTATGTTTCTCTACTAGTGTCCACAGCTTTGGTCAAGCATGATACAATAGTACTTTTAAAAGTGTTCTGATATCTACTCCCTCCCTTACCCCTTTAGATCCAGGACTGTTAATTGTTTCCTACTGCTTCAAGTTCAGGGTGCTTCACCATTTGCTTAGGCTTCCCTTAATCCTGCCAACTCCTTTGTAAATACCACCTTGTATAACTCTCTTCAATTACATATTTTTCAATTACTTCTTTTTGAGCGTGCCACCTGTTTTTCCTAGTTCTCTGACCAGTATACTGGACTTTACATTGGTCCAATGACAAGATGAAGATTTAATTTACCTCTCTTTGGCAGTGTTGAATGCATTAGAAGAAATAAACAAAGGGTTATATTATGCTAGTAGGTTTAACTAAGCTACAGAAAGTAATCATCATCAAATTTTGCATATCAAAGTACTTTAATATATTTTTCAACCTACCTCTTTAATGTTGGGTTGTCAGGCACGTGCTTGATTCTAGTCAATGGACTCTGAGAGAAATGACATAGCTACCTGGTGGAGAAGGGTTACCCTGCCAACATCAGCTTTCAAAACTTTCTTAGGTAAAACCATGGCGACCTGTGGGTTACAAAACATAAGGCACATTTGACTAAACAATAAAATAATTTACAGAACAGTACAACTTTGCATATTATATACTAAAGAAATATCTTCACAAGAAAGAAGTCCACTTGTGAAGTTTTTTCTCTGTTGTATCATCAATAGCAGAAGACAAGAAACTATCGATACTAAAGCTTCCACAAATAGGAACAAGTTAAATAAACTCTGGCTTAAACACACAGATACAGAAAAATTGCAGACTATACTGATAAGTTACCAGAAAAACATTCTTTCTAGTATGCCCCCTTTTCTGTAAGAAAGGGATAACTATAAGTGTATATTCTTATTTGCTTCTTTGTATGAAGAAACATTGAAATAATAAGAGTGTGATTGTCACAAGGTGAAAAAGGATAGGATGGATGTAAGCATCCTAAATGTACACCTTTTAAATCACTTTAATTTTGAACCACTGAATGTAATAACCATTTATTTAACAAATAACAATTGAATATTTTTATTTTTAAATCAGAAAAAAATATGAAATAAGAAGAATGAAGTTGATTGGACTATATACTCCCAACAAAATGGATCTTGGAACACTAAAGAAAGCTCCAAAAAATATCCAAGTTAAAGGAAATATTCAGCCTCTGACATCTGTGGGTTAAGGAATAATTTGTTTCAATTATGATGCTGGAGGAATTAATTGACTATTAAAAACATATACAAACTATGTTTATCTCATGGCATATATTAAAATAAGATAAAATTAAAGATTTAATTTTAATGATGTATTGTAATAACTAGAAAATACATTTCATTTTTTGAGGGGTGTGTGAGAAAGCCCACATAAAAAGAAATAGACTAGCTTAAGAAAATGAAACAAGAGCTCTGTATGTCAAAAAAAATCATAAAATTTATAAGCAAAAGACTAAGGCAAGGGGGCTTCCCTGGTAGCGCAGTGGTTGAGAATCTGCCTGCCAATGCAGGGGACACGGGTTTGAGCCCTGGTCTGGGAAGATCCCACATGCCGCGGAGCAACTAGGCCCGTGAGCCACAATTACTGAGCCTGCACGTCTGGAGCCTGTGCTCCGCAACAAGAGAGGCCGTGATAGTGAGAGGCCCGTGCACCGCGATGAAGAGTGGCCCCCACTTGCCGCAATTAGAGAAAGCCCTCGCACAGAAATGAAGACCCAACACAGCCATAAATAAAATAAATAAATAAATTAAAAAAAATAATAAGACTAAGGCAAAAACTGTAAGAAAATATAACTTTTCAAATAATGGTGACAGAAAAGTGTCGATAACCTTAAAATAAAAAGAGATAAAATGTCTGTTGGAGAAAATATTAGTAGAAAAACAGAAAAATAAATTATACCTAGAAACTTCCAGAGGAGTAAATACAAATAATTAATACTTACATTTAAGAAGTCTAATATTAATTATAATCAATCGATTACCAGATACCATTTACTTAACTATATCTGCTGAAAATGATTTTTTTAAATGCACAATTGACAGTTGCCCAGGGAATGCATGTGCTAAGGCAGGGCCTCTCACTTACTGCTGTAGGCATATAAATAGATAAATAGGCAACCTAGCAACACATATCAAAAGCTTTAATAATAAGAGAAAATATAGATATTGCCCCCAGTTTTTGGCTATGGTAAGCAACAATTTGTTGTACCCAAGGTCCAGCAATTTTCTCCAATCTTTTTGGTAAATATTACTCATTTAGTGTTAATTTTTAACATGTGTATAAACAATGATCGTAATTTTTCCAAAAATTTATGTCTGTATATTTTATCCATTGTGAAGTGCCTGTTCATGCTTATTTCACAACAGCCTGTGTTTTCATTTGATGGAAAAAATTATCAGTAACAGTTTTTAACCTGATATTTTCTTTCCCTTTTGCTTTGGGAAAAAGAACTAGTACAGGGCTGTCCATGTGCTTCTTCAAAACAATCTTTCATTCAGCAACTATTAATAAGCACCTACCACACAACAGGTATGGTGTTAGGTGCTAGGAATAAAGCACTATAAAAACAAAACACACAAGCAAACAAAAACCCTCCCTTTATAGAGCAACTAATATTCTAGTGCATTTTAAGCCATTAACAAGATTATAGATTCTGTAGTCAGATTTGTTAAACTAGGCCTCTAAACATAACCACCACTCTCTGTTTTTAGTAATCTTAGACAACTAATTGGCTTCCCTGCCCTTCTCAATCTGATAACTCTCCTTCTTTATGATAATAATAAAGTACTTATTAAATACTTAATTCTAGAGGTATTATTATATTAAGGTAAAATATGTCCAATTCCTCAAACACATCATTGATACATATCCCTCACTGTTCACTTGCATTATATCTATAATTCTGTATCAAATACTGTACTTGCCTGGCGATACATTTAACAGTATTTACAACAAAGCAAACCTGCCCTGTAAAGTCCTGGAAAGTGAATGCAATGTTGAACTGTTTCCTACTATTCATCAAAGCCCAAGTATATAGTAAATTATATTTATGGAACTAATCTTTCCTCTTTCTCCTCCTCCTGCCCCTCCACCTCCTTCTCTATCTTTTTCTTGACTCTAATGTGATATGTATGCTATGTTAGATTTTGTACATATTTGTGCTTATGTTTGTATATATATTTGTGTGTGTGTATGTGTGTAAATATATATATATGTTTAACTTTATGTGGCATTTTTCTTTGCTTTCATGGTGGATCTTCTGATATTTCAGAAAGTTTTTTAAGTATTTATCTTTATAATAAGACTTCTGTATAAAACACTTAGACCTTTCTTTTTTAGTTACTCATTATTAGGAAAAAAAGGAATCTTGCATCCTCTTCCTCATTCCCTCCCTCTTCTCCACAGCTCAGTTTTAATCAATAGTATTATTTTCCTTGTTTTTATCTTTATATGAAATCTGTATACTGTTTTCACTGAATTTGTCATAAAAGATGCCCTGTGACTACAAGCTATTGCACATAAGACAATAAAGAGGATTATTTCAATACCCAAATTAATTTCTCTTTTTATTTTTTCACTTACTCATTTTGACATTATCAGGATATATAATATTTATAGCCTATCCTCTTATTCTTATTCCTGCCTTAGCTTTTATCAATTTGATTTTTAATTGAATATATTAAATTCTCACTACTAGTCCTTTGCCAGGGTTTTCCTAAACACTCCTTAGCTGACTGTAGCTTTTCTTCAAGAAGGGTTCATATGAAAAATACATGTTGTTATTTTACAGTCAATACTGTTATGTCTATATTCTTTATAGTTGGGAGACAACTTTGCTGGATATAAGATCCTAGTACCACATTTTTCTCTTCAGTCTTTTGTAAGTGTTGATCTATTGTCTTCTAGCAATGAATATTATAGCCAAACTGATTATCTGAACGTTCATTTTTAATCTGCCTATCTGATTTCCTTTCCTTTATAAGTGACATGATATTTTTCACCTAGAAGCCAAACAGATTCTTTCATTATAAATCCAATAACCATACTATGATACTTTTCAGTGTATCTGTGTTCCATTACTTTGATTTTCTCCTTCACAATTTCAACTTTGCATATATTGTATCTTTGGTTCCTGTCTTCTTTATCACTAGCTATTCTCTAATTATTTTAACTTGGCTTCCTTTTGATAATTTCTATTTCACTCCTCTGTGAACTCTGCTCTTTGGTTTCCTTTCTTCCTATTTATACTCCTCTTTACTGACCATTTTTTCCCTGAGTTCTTAACTGATTTTCATAAGAGTTATGATTAAATCCTTACTGTTTCTGTATTACTGTTGGAATGTTGGGTTAAATTTTTTATCTGCTTCTAGGTCTCAGTTTTCTTCCATGTGTTATTTTTCTGTAGGGAAGTTTTGCTTTCCCCCCCTCCCCAAACATAATTTCTTACAGTAATGTATGTGGATACTTTGCCTGTTCCTCTTTTTCTGCATATTTTTTCTTTGAGTTAGGTTTTATGAGAAGAAAATAGCAGGAGACAACAATGGCCATATGTAATTCTTAAGTACTACTTCTTAATATCTTTTGCCATTTTCTCTTTAGATGTTTGTCTTTTTATTTGTTGATATTAAGAGACTACATATGTACATATATATTAGCAACTATTTTGTCATATGCATAATCATATTTAAATAAGCATAGAACCCCATGTAGTATCACTTTATATACCTTTATAAATCCTCATTCACTGAAATTAAAACCATTTATCATTGATAGTTCCAGCAGAATAGCATACACCTCTTTAAACCTTGCAAGCAGTATGGAGCTCAGAGCAGCAAATTAAGTTCTTACAAATCTGTTGAAAGGACTGAGGAGTAAAGGTCAGGGAAAGCCACCAGTAGATCTCAGGTTTGCTGCTAGCTTTGGGAGAATTATGAAATTTCTATTTCCAACCCAGCACAAAAGGTACAGGAAATCACTGCTGATGGTTACTGCAGTGCTGGCTGCAGCACCAAAGAAAATGTTTCTTAAGGGCAATGGCCAGCAGTCACTAAAAAATCTCACATCCTCCATATCCATGCTTTTGCTTGCTCTTACAAGAGGAAGAACAGAGCTATGCTTCACTTCTGCCTTCCAGATCTAACAAGAGACATTCGTGTTATAATCTAAACCAAAGCCCTGCCACAAAGCATTCTAGGAAATTTGTTTCCTGGACATCAGCTTCTAAGCTATAGGTGAGAGCATAGAAGGTGGTGAGAATGGTTTTGAGTACCAACAATCAGTCTGGCACAATCATCCTCTTTGGTTGCTCAGCACCAATACATAGGCTTCTACTCAATTTTATCTCCCAAACAACAATGGCAACAAGATCAAATGACTGCCTAACATGATGTGACTAACAACAATGTGTTTGGTCTTTCCTCAAATTCCCATCAAGCCCTATATGCAGCATTAGATGGTGTTTATTCCTTTTCTAATTCAATCACAGATCCCCTTCTATGTCGTATAAACTAAAGACTGAATAATAAAAGTCACCTTCATCAACACACTTTATATAAAGTTGCTTGGAAAAGAGAAAGGCTTTAAAAAAGGCAATTGATAAGATGCGAAACAATGAAGAAAATAGACATATTTCTTTAGTATTCACTTTACAACTGGTATTTAGTTGCTATTTAAAACTTCCTTCTTTCACTTTCCACTCTATGTTCCATTTGTCCCCAGCACCTCAAAAGTTTGCAAAATTTTGCTTTGTATGGTGACTCAAATCTTTATTCCAAAAGTGTCTGATCTTGCCTGTATTTCATTGCTGTAGTCTTTTCTTTTTGTTTACCATTAGATGTGGAAATATTAAGAAGCCTTTAGAGAATCTACTGGTTGACAAAATCCTCTCTGCCCCCCTTGTGTAGCAGAAATTCTACAATTTCTGCTCCTTCAACAATTAGGATTATAACTGCAGACAGTTGGCCTTTACCTACTAGTTCTGTCACACTAAGAGTAAGATAGTTTTCTCAATTTCTAATTCATTGAAACCATCACTGTGTCCTTGTAAAAGTATTTCTCCATTGGGAACTAAGACTTCTAAACTATCGAAGCAGTAAATAATAGGCAGGGGAAACAAAAATTTTTGAGGGGATTCTTAGGGATTATAATGAAAGGAGTCACTCTCATTTTCCACCATTGATTCTCTAATCTGTTTTCTGACTAAGATAGTAAAAGCATCATTTATGGTCATCAGAGCATAACCTAAAAATTTTAGAACATTTCTTCGATCCCACCAAGTGTCGTTATGTAGAAAACACCATAATTAAGTCTTATATAAGCCACTCCACTATATTACTGGTCCAACTGCTTCTGGGTGATGAGGTACACAGTAAGGTGAGTGATTCCCTCGGGTATGAATCTATTGCTTCACTCCTTTCCTATAAAGTGAATGCCTTGATCAGGAGGAACATAGTATGGGATATCATGGCAGTAAATAATGCATTCTGTAGATTCATGGATGATAATGAGGGAAGAAAATTAGAGGAAGAGAATGGAAATGCTTATCTAGAGTAAGTGCAATACCAAGGGGGGGGGGGGGTGGAATTGCTGCCCCCTCTGTGATTCAAAGGGTAAAAACTCATTAAACTTCCACCAGAACTTACTGCCACTCTTCCTTCCAGAAACATATGGTATATGTAGAGTTTCTAGTTGAACTTCACTGTAGGAACCTTGTTATTAAGCAGGGAAGGCAGCCAGATATACTATGGTGAGGATAAACCTATGTATTTGAGGCTAAGTCAATTCTAAACCAGCGTTTGTTTTCAGTTTGTTAATGAGCCTACTGAGTAAGCACTAGGTGACTGAGAGGCTGATTGACATCCCCAGAATGAGAAATCTTATCTTACCTGATTATTGCAAGTCTCTTTCACAAAATTATTCTTTTGAAAACATTGACATAGGTAACAAATATCTTTACATTCTTTGCCAATTCTTAGAAGTTCATCCTTAGTCTTCTCAACTAAACCTTTCCTTAATTTTTTAATTGCACTACTTCTAAGGTTTTTGCCACTGGATAAATCATTAGTCACTGCACCTTATTGCTAATCTCCAAGAACTGATTTATATCTGTACTTCCAGCCAATTCTTTTTCCAAGCAGAGTGAACAACCAGATAGATGCCATGCTCAACATTCTGCCCCTAAGAGGATTTTCCTTCACTTATCCTTTAGGCCTATAATGATTAATTTCATATGTCAACTTTACTGGACTGAGGGGTACCCAGATATTTGGTCAAACATTATTCTGAGTGTTTCTTTGAGGGTGCTTGTGGATGAGATTAACATTCGAATCAGTAGACTGAGTAAAGCAGATTGCCCTTCCTAGTGTGGGTGGGCCTCATTCAATCCATTAAAGGCCTGAATAGAACAAAAAGTCTGATCCTTTCATGAATAAATGAAACTCCTCCTGCCTGACTGATTGAGCAGGAACATTAGTATTTTCCTGCCTTCAGACTCAAACTGAAACCTCAGGTCTTCTTGGGTTTCAAGCTTACTGGCTCTCAGACTGGAACTACACCATAGATGCTTCTGGATCTCCCATTTGCTGACTGCAGATCTTGGGTCTTCTTGGCCTCCATAATCACATGAGACAATTCCTTATAAAAATTAATAAATATCTTTATACATGTGTGTGTATATATATATATATATATATATATATATATACATATGTATATATATATATGTGTGTGTGTATATATATATTATATATACATATATATATATATAATTTTTTCTCCCAGTCAATTGTTTCTATGAAATTCCCTATCAGGCTATAGGTATGAATTGGAGGAGAGGTGGCAATTCAGCAGAATTAGGTCCCATGAGAGTCTGAGCTACCTGATCATGTAACTTATTCATGGTATCAGAATCTGTAAAAGCCTGACTCTAGGGATTTGTGGATCTGATAAAAGCTAATCATGTTGCATAGCTGAGACCATATGGTTATTAAGTCAGATGTCTCATTCAGTCTCTACTAAGTTTCCTTAGAAAAATTGGAGGTCTTTTTAAATCTGAGAGTAATTACTTGCAGAAAAAGAGGCATGAATTTGCTCTTAGAAGTTTGTTTTTCTCTCCTTGAATGAATTATTAGAGGGTTCATTGGGTATCCCTATTTGTAGAGACATTTTATGTATTGTTAGACTGACTGAATCACAGGCCAAGTAGAGGAGCAGCTACCCATTCAGCCTTATTTTGTTCTGCATTCAAGTCAAAACTAGCAACCTTACAGAACAGATCACAGCAGTGTACTTTATAAAAAATACAGAGCAATATACTTTTTGCTAACAACTAGAAAGACAAGTTATAATATAGACTTGTCGCAGTGTTGCAGGGTCTTTTATCTAGGGATTCAGCCTACTCTGTATTTAAGGAATCTGTGTCTATGACCAAAAGAACTTCCCTTTCCAATATGATAATTCAATAAGGTCTCCAGGTAGAGGTTTTTCTGTTTAATCTTCATTTTTAAAATATGACATAGCATTTCAGTATGGTGCTCATTTATTTCAGTGCTAGAATCTCCATGATCAATATGCTTCTACCAGAAGTACCTAAAGTGAAAATTATTATTATTATTACTGGACAAGCTTCACTGCATATTATCAGTAACCACACTGGCTGTTAAATCACTGACAATTAAGGGTTATGGTTTGGCTTCTCCTAATCTGGGAAAGTGGCATGCTTGTTAATAACAAGGAGTCTATTTTTCCCTTGTTATCCACTGCTTGAAGAAGACATCTAATGCAGAACTCTTCAAGAACCCTGGTGCTCCCTTCACAAATAAGTTTTCAATGCTGTGGTGACATAAATGTATGAATGTCCCCTGAGGACCTCCCAAGAGACATCACAAAAGATAAATCCATTACGATGTCCTTATATCTTTTAGATTTTAGATTTATTCATGGACATTATATCAAAAAAGTTACAGCACTTCAAATTCATTTAAAATAGGACACCATTTCAGTTAGGTTTTGATTACGTATTCAAGCACAGTTAGCCAACTGACACACTTAATCCAGAATTTCAAGTAAGTGGACAAATACTCTTAAATTCAGACCACTTTAAATTAATTTTTCTCCTTGAATGTTTGTGGATCTTAGGAATTAATTTCCATACATATTGGACCATATTTTGGCTGATAGAAAGTATCAAAACCTTGCTCTTTTTGCAACTGCTCTCTCCTCCAAGTTCATATTTTGGACACATTCTCTTCAGGAAATCTTGAATCTAATTCTAATTACAGTTTTGGAAGTGATAATAATTGCTAAAATGGATAGTGTGAAGGACAGGGATTGTTTCAGGTGGAGACAATACAGGATCTCCAAATAAAATGAGTACAGTCTCCTTAGAAGAAAAGGAACTGGTGAGGAAGAATCAGTAAGATTTGGGTATTCAATGTACTCAGATTCATCCAAATCCTCCCAAATGTCCCCAGTACGATCTTCAGGATATTACTATTTCCCAATCAACAAAAAATCTTGACAGATCTGAATTCAACTTGTTTGTAATTCTATCTTGCAGAATCAAACTTTGGATATGGTTTGAGAAACACTGCCTCTTTTGTTATAAGACATAAAATATGCTTTCAGATAAACCATACAAGCATGTTCGTTGTGCCATGAACTGAGTATTTGAAGGCCTAAATTGTCATTTTAATGTTGTTGTTAATTTTCTAGTGCAGTTGGAAGAAAAATTTAGTGTATGTATAACCACCATTTGTACCACAGAAATATAGTACAGCAGTTATTTGGTGACTTAATCCATTTTCTTCCATAGGCACCTTATTCCAGGCTGCTACCAGCTAATGAAACATTTTCTGTGACATTCCAGGGACTACCAGTATCCTATATTCCACTAGAGATGAGAGATTATTATTACCTTAAGATCCAAGACGTTCAAATAGCATAAGAACATTAAACACACACATATAAAAGTATATGTATATATAAAATTACACATTTCTTCATCCTTTATTTCAAGAGATACCTGTGCTTATAACCGCTTTTGATATTTCAACCTTAATCCAACAAATTTAATATATACAGCTGCTAAGAATCAAGGAAATAATAAATTAGAACTTTCTAATTTTACAGCTGAAGCTATTTTCTTCATTTGATACTTTTTACTATGATGAAATTGTTTTCAGGATAATGGTGCCAAACTAACTCAAAAAGGGGGAAATTTATTATAAATAAAAACACAAAAACAAGCCTCACGAAAAGTGTGATACAGGGCAATTGTGAGAGTTTTGGCAAAAGAAATTATTAGATTTCATTGTGACGTTTCGTTACTAATGAGAACTTAGCAACAATTTATTAACTTGGTGTGTTAGTACTATTTAGTTCAACTTCTCAAAAGAGGTAAATGTATTGGTTGTTGATCAGCAACTAAAGAATTTCCCTTGGATCATATGGTCACATTTGAAACAATAGTTATGACTGTAGAGAAAGGATCATGAGGTATGACAGTGCTCTCAGACCCACTCTTTCAACCAAGTGCACATAGTGTTCAATTCCAAAAGAATAGAATACGGACTGAAGCAGCCAAAGTATGTATTTTAAATATTTTTTTCTTCATTTATTTTTTATTTATTTTTTCAATAGCTACTTTGTTTAGCATTACCTAGGTTGCTATGGTAGAAAACTAGTATGGTATAGATTACTATGCTAGAAAACTACCATAAACCAAACGGATCCAGCAGTGTGGTTTTGGGTAGATCGCCCCAGGTAAAATTACAGCAGCAAGTCAATTTGGAGTTGAAGTTACTTTTGGGGACTAGAGTCCTTTCTGAGTAATTAGAGTGATTCTGAAATTCCTACAAGATTTCTAGGTGACTTCATAGGAATCTCAGCATAAAATAAAAGAGAATGGGGGCTTCCCCGGTGGCGCAGTGGTTGAGAATCTGCCTGCCAATGCAGGGGACACGGGTTTGAGCCCTGGTCTGGGAAGATCCCACATGCCGCAGAGCAACCAGGTCCGTGAGCCACAATTACTGAGCCTGCGCGTCTGGAGCCTGTGCTCCGCAACAAGAGAGGCCGCGATAGTGAGAGGCCCGCGCACCGCGATGAAGAGTGGCCCCCGCTTGCCGCAACTAGAGGAAGCCCTCGCACAGAAACGAAGACCCAACACAGCCGTAAATTAAAAAAAAAAAAAAAAAAAAGACAAAAATGTAGTTCCCAGAGGCTCTCATTATAAAAAAAAAAAAAAGAGAGAGAATGGATTGTAATTTACTAACGTTTTCTAAAAATTCCTAGAACTCATCCATTCAAACTTACCTAAAAATTTAATACTTAGTGTTCTTTATTTTCAGATATTATACAAGAATGACTTGAAATAAGTGTGAGTTTCCTGATAACGCTATAAGTTCATGCTGCTGAAATGTGCACTGGGATCCATAATACCACAATTACCCGTGTATAAAGTTGCTTAGACTGACTAAAGACCAGTAATGGTGTGATATCCTGTCAGACACAACTATGCTATTTCTATTTGCCTTTATGTACCCAAAATAGAGACAGAAAATTTTATCCAGAATTACATCATGCTTGTTTAGGACTCTGATCTACTCTATACAGTTTTATAATACTTTTAAAAAAAATTTTTCTTAACCAAGAGGGAAAGATTATGTCTTATTTACAATAGTATCTTCCACAACACGTTATGCACAATGCTCTGTACATACTAGGCCCACAGTATAAGTTTACACTAATTAACAGGAGAATACTCTATTTTGGAGAAGGAACTGACTTTATGATCTTTTCCCTTTAAGAAAAATTATCATGCATACTTGGGAACAGCAATCATTAATTACAGTAAAAATTACATCACATCTATTTATTTCTATTCATAAAAGGTCTATGTAGACCAATCTGTTCATCAGTCCATCCTAAATATTCCGTTCCCATCAACTCTATTAGCACTGTAAGAGGTCCCTATAACTTATAAGAAACTCTCATTATGGAACATCAGACTTGCAAGCTCCTTGCTATTACTGCAGATGATACCATGGAAAGAAGCTCCTCGTGTTCTCTGGAAGCCATACCTATATCATTTTTCTGCCCAGACTTACTGGCCTTTCTCTACTGTCATGGGGAGTTTTGATTTATGTCGCTCACTGTGAGGATTCAGTGAATAAGTCGATGCCAGTTCCTGTGTACTCTCTGGTACACATATAATAGTTTGTCTGCTACTGTCATTTTCCTTTCACCTGACATTGCAAAATGACAAAAAGCAAACCATTGGTGATCACACACATACACACATACACACATGCATGCATGCAACAAACATGCACATACACACACACACACACACACACAGTGATAATCAAAACATACTGACCTTAGTTGGGAAGGAAAAATAAAAGTAAACACTTAATACAGTATAAAGAAAAAGAGAATCATTGATCAGTTTGTGTTTAATAAAGCTTATAAGTCATTTAATTCCCTCTCCCTCCACACAAAATTTTCTTGAATTGATTTTGTGTCATGATTATTTTAGCACATGGAAATTTACAACATATTTATATTTTGAATATTGTCTAGGTTGAAACTTTCCAGAATTTGTCTAAAATCATAATGATGAGAAACATCTTGTGACTTTCAAAGATCTTTTTTAACAGTTCATACTTGAAAGACTCCATTATAAGGTGATTAGCTGCACACACACACACACTTACACACACACACACACTGCACACATGTATATATCACTCACTATGAGCATGCAGTAAATAAGTCAATGCATGTTCCCCTATACTCTCTGGTACACAGGAAAACAAGTTGTCTCAACACAAATGATTTTTATAAAAAATTAGCATTTCTAAATATGCAAAAATGTATAATTACCCGGAGGATTAGATGGATTTTTAAAACCAAGTGACTGCTACTTCCAGTAGAGTTTCATTTTGGAACAATGTTTTGCAGTGGTTAAGCATATGGGCTTTGCCAACAGATCATTGTTTCAGAATACTGGCTATATCACATAAAAAATGTGGGACCTTGGGCTAATTAACATCTCTCAAACTCAGTTTTCTTATTTTTAAAATAGGAGTAATAAGAGTACCTACTTCATAAGATTGTTATAAGGATTAGACATCAGTGCCTACACTATTACACTTTTAATAAATGTAAGCTATTGTTACTATCATAATAAGTTCACACAAATGGAAAATAGAGAAAATATAAAAACCTGATAAAAACCTGTGGATATGTTAAATTATTTCCTTCAACAATATAAAACATAACTTTAATTATTTTCTTCTCAGGATACACAAAGATGAAAAAAATGAGACTAGAAGAAGATAGATTGGTAGATGGATTATAATGTGATAGTTTGAATTCCTTAGAAGAAAAAGGGTGTATAGTCCCACTCCACAGATACTGAGCTTTGTTTGCAATGTGATTTACTCTGGCCAATGGGGTGTGAATCAGAATCTAGTTAGAAAACATAAACCACACAAATTATCAATATTTTAACAGATAATTTAATGTCAATTAATCTTAATAACTAGCTATTGGAGGCAAATTGTTCAAAAAGGAAAAGGAAATATTACTTTATCATGGAGATAATAGCTGTGGGAAAGCAGTTACCACCCCTAAGGCTGAGAATGAAAGGGGAAGACATTGAGATTGCTAAAAAAAAAAAAAGTTTAAAAGAAAGACTTTATGAATGTGTAGTCCATACTACCGAGAAGGTTGGTTCTGGTACCTTAGCACCTCTGATAATGGACTCTGGAGAGCTTGGATACAAACCTTAAGGGGCAATACTTAGCCGATAATGATGCCTTAGGATTTCAAAAGAAGGACTCACTGGAAATGGAACGTAGACTTCTGAGGATGGGACTTGATTAGCTGGTGCTGGTGGCTCTGTACGGGCACAGAGAGGTTAGTTTTAAGAATTTAAGAAAACTGCAATAGGCAATCAACTGTTACTACAAAGTTAATGAAGTATTGCTGGGGACATTCATGGGGAAGGAAGTCCTTTCTTCCTCCTCTACACTTCTAGTCACATCTAATCTCCTCTATAGCTAGATCTGTAGCTGTCTAGAAGAGCCCTGCCTAGATTAGCTAACTTCTAGGTGACCCCCAGATATGTGAGCAATAATCTGATGGCAAGTAGTTGTTTTATGTCACTGAGTTTTAGAGTAGTTTGTTACACACTAACAGCTGACTGATGAATCTGTTAAGTAGGCAGGTAGATGAATAGGTGGATGATAGACATTCATAAAGGCAGGGATTTCATTTGTTTAAGTTACCATTATATTTCTATCTTTTATTAGAATAGTGCCTGATAAATAGTGATGATCAAAATAATTAACAACTGAATGAATATATTGATTGTAAATATTTGAATCTAGTATATTTAATGTTGCATAATTAGTTTTCAGTTATTAAAAATTCTTCCAAAATTTAATTCCCAAAGCTGCATATGGATATACCATATTCTGCTCTATAATCTCTTGGTGAGGGACATTTAGTTGGTTACTAATTTACCTTTATTATGATTGCAGTGTGGTTAATAATTTAATACCTGCATATAATGCATAATCTCTAAATATTTTCATTTGGGTTTTACTTATAAAAGTTAAATTCTGGGTGAAATTATTTATACACACACCATATACATGAAGATATACACTAAGATATTACATATATGTTATTTTACTACAAATATTAAATGTTATGTATACAAAAGATGGCATTAAATCTATCCATGTAAGTACTATATAGAGCAACTAATGTTTGCAATTACCATTTTACATTTTAGTCTATGCTCTTTTAAAGCTATAATGTATTGGCTTATAAAATCCTATCTTTGATACAGATTACCTTTATGATTTTGGAAACTTGAATTAATTTATTTCTTATAATTTTCACCATTATAAAATGGATGTTACAAAGTCTACTTCATGGATTTGTTTTGATGATTAGTTAACTTATCTAAGGTATTTTGCAGTAGAACATACTAGTTTTATTGATTTAAGGTTGATTATTTTAAAGAATAGTTTCCATAGACATGGGACAATATTCTACATGATATTTTTCACTTAATATTAAGTTTATTTCCATTACAAAGACTATTGAAACTTATTTAAGGCATTAAAATATTTAGAAAAAATAAGTTATGAGTAACAAATAAATTATTTAGATGATATGCTAGATATTTTCCCTGTGACTTATTTAATAGTAAGTAAACTTACTTAATAATGCATTTTATATCCTTATATCTTCTGTTTTTCTGAGAATAAAAATTTTCAATTCAAAATATGAATTTTAGATGGAGAGGAGTCAAGATGGTGGAGGAGTAGGAGGACTTGGAGTTCACCTTTCCCCACAAATGCAACAAGAATACATCTACAAATGGAACAACTCTCATAGAGCACCAGCTGAACACTATCAGAGGACCTTGGACACCTAAAAGGACAAGAAAGATCCCTGCATAACTGGGTAGGATGAAAGAAAGAAGAAGGGAAAAGAAAGAGGAGAGGAAGTGGGATGGGACCTGCACCCCTGGGGTGGAGCTGAAGGAGAGGAGAGGTTCCCGCATCTGGGGAAGCCCCCTCAATGGTGGGGAGATAAGTTGGGACAGAAGGGGAGCTTTGGGGGCTATCAGAGGAGAGCTCAGCAACCTGTCTGTGGAAGGCAGGACAGAGTGAGACCTACACAGATGGCCTATGCCACAGCCCTGAATGCCCCAGCCTGAGACATGTGTCCATTGGTGCAGGCAGGGGCTGGGTGCTGGAACGTGGGGTTTGTAGAGCAAACCCAGGGAGAGGACTGCTGTTGGCTGTGAAGAGACAGCGTGAGGGGAGGGGAGTGAGGAAATCCACAAGCAGGAATGATTGTGGGAGAAACCAGGACTTCCATAGAAGTGAAGCACCACTGTTGAGTGATGCGCAAGGGGCAGGGCTGCCATTACAGCCTCTCTCCCCATGTGCCGGCCCCTGCATCCCTGGGCACTAGGAAGGGCCCCCATTTAGGCCGCTTTCTTGTGCCCACAGACTCCGGCTCCCCCCATGTGCCCCATCCCTGCTGTGGCAGGCACTCCTGTGACCTTGGCGGTTGCTGCCTTCTCCGCGTCTGTCCCCACTGTGGCAGGCACTCTTGTGACCCCAGCCACTGCTGCCTCCACACCTCCTCCTCACTGGGACAGATTCGTGTGCTCTGGGGCAGCTGTGGGAGCAGACCCCTGTAGGTGGCCCACATGCAGAGGTGGAGCTGAAACCACAGCTGAGCCCCAGGGGCTGTGCAACTAAGGAAGAACAGCTGAAATCTCTCCTAGCAGCTGCACAAACCATGAGTTGACACCCCCATGACTGGCTTTGTAAACTCAGTGCCTACAGAACATCTGAATGGATGAGTGCTCCTGCAACCAAGACAAGTCTAGCTTTAGCACCTGCAGACTTTGTGGGCACATACACATGGGGGTTGGGCCAGGTTGGAGTCTGAGCTGCCCCCATAGAGCCCATAGTAGGTCCAGATCCATGATTACTGCAATTCTGGGACCTGACTTCAGTGGATCTATGCTGGTGGCCTGGTGAAACATCTGAGAGACACGAAGGTCAACTGTTGGCATACCCACGGTTAAGGTGGGGCAAGAGCAGTGCCAACAACAATGTGATCTGAGAGCTCACACAACAGGTAAAAGGTGACACAACAGAGCACACCCACAGTTGAATAGCTCCAGAGGAGGAATACTCAGTGGCTTCCCTCCTAGTGGGAACACTCCAATCCCATCTACCTTGCACTGCAGAACAGAAACACAGCTAAGAAACAGATCTGGGAACCTCTGCTCCAACAACTAGGGAGCAGACCCCAGCTCTGACAGGGAGTGACAACCACAGAGCAAATGGGAGGCCCTGCTCAATATCCGGTGCAGGCTCTGGTCACCACAACATCAGTCATGCCTCCTATCAAGGGGATAGCAGCTAGCATACACTGAGGAAAGAGGTGGCAGACATCTATACAAAAAACAGCCCTCTCACCAAAAAATATTAAACCCTTACAGGCTACGGAAGTACTTTCCCACATAACAAAAGCCCTCCAAGAGAGTCTGAAGGTCTGGCATCACGAGGAAGAATCCCCAGAGCATTTAGCTTTGAAGACCAGCAGGGCTGGAGCACCACAGGGCTGGAGGAAACAGAGACTCTACTCTTAGAGGGTGCACACAAGGTCTCATGTGCACTGGGACCCAGCATAAAGCAGTACCTCCATAGGAACCTGGGCTACACTTACCCAGGAGTCTTAAGGGGTCTCCTGGGGAAGTGAAGGTCGACTATAGCTCATTGTGCGGGCAAGGACACTGGTGGCAGAAGCCCAGGGAATATTGATCAGAGTGAGCTCTCTTGGAGGTCCACATTTTGGCACTAAGACCCAGCCCCACCCAGCAACCTGCACGCTCCAGTGCTGGAAAGCCTCAGGCCAAAAACCCAACAAGATAGGAACACAGCCCCACCCATCAGCAGACAGGCTGCCTAAAGTTGTAATGAGCTCACAGCCACCTCAAAATGCACACCTTGACATGGTCCTGCCCATCAAAGGGACAAGACTCAGCTCCACCCACCAGAGGGCAGGCACCAGTCCCTCCCATCAGGAAGCCTGCACAAGCCCCTGGACCAACCACACCCATCAGGGGGCAGACAACAGAAGCAAGAGAAACTATGATCTTGCAGCCTGATCTTGGAGACCACAAACACAGAAAGTTAGACAAAATGAGATGACAGAGAAATATGTTGCAAACGAAGGAATAAGAAAAAAACCCACAAGAACAAATAAATGAAGAGAAGATGGGCAATCTACCTGAAAAAGAATTCAGAGTAATGACAGTAAAGATGATCCAAAATCTTGGAAAAAGAATGGAGGCACAGATGGAGAAGATACAAGAAATGTTTAACAAGGATCTAGAAGATTTAAAGAACAAACAAACAGAGATGAAAAATACACTAGAAGGAATCAATAGCAGAATAACTGAGGCAGAAGAACGAATAAGTGTGCTGGAAGCCAGAGTGGTAGAAATAACTGCCACAGAACAGAATAAAGAAAAAAGAATGAAAAGAAATGAGGACAGTCTCAGAGACCTCTGGGACAACATTAAAGCACCAACATTCGCATTATAGGGGTCCCAGAAGGAGAAGAGAGAGAGAAAGGACCTGAGAAAATATTTGAAGATATTATAGCCAAAAACTTCCCTAACATGAGAAAAGAAACACTCACTCAAGTTCAGGAAATGCAGAGAGTGCCATACAGGATGAACCCAAGGAGGAACATTCCTAGACACATATTAATCAAGCTCACAGAAATTAAAGACAAAGAAAAAACATTAAAAGCAACCAGGGAAAAGAAATACATAACATACCAGGGAAT
This sequence comes from Balaenoptera musculus, assembly GCF_009873245.2. Lineage (NCBI taxonomy): Eukaryota > Metazoa > Chordata > Mammalia > Artiodactyla > Balaenopteridae > Balaenoptera > Balaenoptera musculus. The sequence continues at coordinate 107,308,063 of NC_045788.1, forward strand.
CTCCATAGGGTTATCGCTGATTTTTCGGAAGAAACTCTGCAGGCCAGAAGGGAGTGGCACGATATATTTCAAGTGATGAAAGGGAAAAACCTACAACCAAGAACATTCTAGCCAGCAAGGCTCTCATTCAGATTTGAGGGAGAAATCAAAAGATTTATAGACAAGAAAAGGCTAAGAGAATTCAGCACCACCAGACAAGGTTTGCAAGAAATGCTAAAGGAACTCCTCTAGGTGGGAAAGAGACTAGCAACTTAAAACAACCTTGTACATATATAGACTGCTATATCAAAACTTCATGGGAACAGCAAACCCAAAATATACAATAGATATACACACAAAAAAGAAAAAGCAACCCAAACACAACACTAAATATGGTCATCAAACCACAAGAGAACAAAAGAGGAAGGAAAGAAAAAGACCTACAAAAACAATTAAGAAAATGTCAATAGGAACATACATATCGATAATTACCTTAAATGTAAATAGATTAAATGCTCCAATCAAAAGGCATAGACTGGCTGAGTGGATACAAAAACAAGGTCTGTTATATATGCTGTCTACAAGAGACCCACTTCAGACCTAGGGACACATATAGACTGAAAGTAAGGGGATGGAAAAAGATATTCCATGCAAATGGAAATCAAAAGAAAGCTGGAGTAGCAATACTCATATCAGACAAAATAGACTTTAAAATAGACTGTTACAAGAGACAAGGAAGGACACTACATAATGATCAAGAGATCAATCCAAGAAGAAGATATAACAGTTGTAAATATATATACATGCAACATAGAAGCACCTCAATACATAAGGCAAATGCTAACAGCTATAAAAGGGGAAGTCAACAGTAACACAATAATAGTGGGAGACTTTAACACCTCACTAACACCAATGGACGGATCATCCAGACAGAAAATTAATAAGGAAACACAAACCTTAAATGACACATTAAACCAGATAGACTTAATTGATATCTATAGGACATTCCATCCAAAAGAAGCAGAATACATTTTCTCTCAAGTGCACATGGAACTTTCTCCAGTATAGATCACATCTTGGGCCACAAATCAAGCCTCAGTAAATTTAAGAAACTTGAAATCGTATCAAGCATCTTTTCCGACCACAAGACTATGAGATTAGAAATCAACTACAGGAAAAAAAAAACTGTAAAAAACACAAACACATGGAGGCTAAAAAACATGTTACTAAACAACCAATGAATCAATGAAAAAATCAAAGAGGAAATTAAAAAAAAAATACCTAGAGACAAATGACAATGAAAACACAATGACCCAAAACCTATGGGACAGAGTAAAAGCTGTTTTAAGAGGGAAGTTTACAGCAATACAATCTTACCTCTAGAAACAAGAAAAATCTCAAGTAAACAACCTAACCCTATACCTATAGCAACTAGAGAAATAAGAACAAACAAAAGTAGAAGGAAAAAAATCATAAAGATCAGAGCAGAAATAAATGAAATACAGATGAAGAAAACAATAGCAAAGATCAATGAAACTATTGATAAAAGCTGGTTCTTTGAGAAAATAAACAAAATTGATAAACCTTTAGCCAGACTCATCAAGAAAAAAATGGAGAGGACTCAAAGCAATACAATTAGAAATGAAAAAGGAGAAGTTACAATGGACACCAAAGAAATACAAAGGATCATAAGTGACTACTACAAGCGACTCTATGCCAATAAAATGGACAACCTAGAAGAAATGGACAAATTCTTAGAAAGGTACAACCTTCCAAGACTGAACCAGGAAGAAATAGAATATATGAATAGACCAATCACAAGAACTGAAATTGAAACTGCGATTAAAAATCTTTTAACAAACAAAAGTCCAGGATCAGATGGCTTCACAGGTGAATTCTATCAAACATTTAGAGAAGAGTTAACACCTATCCTTCTCAAACTATTCCAAAAAACTGCAGAGGAAGGAACATTCCCAAGCTCATTCTATGAGGCCACCATCATCCTGATACCAAAACCAGACAAAGATATCACACAAAAAAGGAAAATTACAGGTCAATATCACTGTTGAACATAGACACAAAAATCCTCAACAAAATACTAGCAAACAGAATCCAACAACACATTAAAAGGATCATACACCATGATCAAGTGGGATTTATCCCAGGGATGCAAGGATTCATCAATATACATAAATCAATCAATGTGATACACCACATAAACAAGCCGAAGAATAAAAACCATATGATCATCTCAATTGACACAGAAAAAGTTTTTGACAAAATTCAACACCCATTTATGATAAAAACTCTCCAGAAAGTCCACATAAAGGGAACATACCTCAACATAATAATGCCCATATATGACAAACCCACATCATTCTCAATGGTGAAAAGCTGAAAGCATTTCCACTAAGATCAGGAACAAGACAAGGATGTCCACTCTTGCCACTTTGATTCAACATAGTTTTGGAAGTCCTAGACACAGCAATCAGAGAAGAAAAAGAAATAAAAGGAATCCAAATTGGAAAAGAAGAAGTAAAATCGTCACTGTTTGCAGATGACATGATGCTACACATAGAAAATCCTAAAAACACCACCAAAAAACTACTAAAGCTTATCAATGAATTCAGTAAAATTCAGGATACAAAATTAATATATACAGTACTTTGTCACATTTCTATAAACAATGAACTATCAGAAAGTGAAATTAAGGAAACAATCCATTTACAATCACACCAAAAATAATAAAATACCTAGGAATAATCCTACTTAAGGAGGAAAACTATATGACATTGATGAAAAAGAGTTGCAGACGAACCAAACCAATGGAATGATACACTCTATTCATGAATTGGAAAAGTAGATTTTTTTCAACCAAATCTATTTTTATGTTTTTGAACTCCTACTAATTCCAGCACAGATAACTTAATCTAGATATTTTCAAATAAATTCGTATCAATTCACATCAATTTAATTACTTATGTTAGATAAATTCAATATTCACAAATCATTTCTAGTTCAATTTGCAAATAAAATCTAATCTTTTTTTGCTTTAACTGCTACTTCATGTCTCTCATGGGTGCAAACATCCGAGCAAAATTGCTCTTGGCACAAGGCACTTAGAAACAAGAGGAGCCCTTGAGCTCAGCAAGAATCCAATGGCCTAGTGAATTATGAAAAGTATCTACAAGTTTATGATGTTCAGAGAAACACCATTCATGGATAACTTGAATAATGAAAGTCAGGGAAGAATCAGGAGGCCACTTGGGAGGGTAAAAATGTTCAGCCATGGTAAAAAAAGTAAAACTATATTTCCATGTTACCATCCATTCCATATAAGAACATAGGCAAATGTACTGCCATCAGAACTACCACTAGGAATGACCTGTGCCAAGAGAACGGATCAGGAAGACATCAGCAGATGAAGCCAACAATGACACAAACTTGGGCTCTACTTTCTGGCTCTTCATCTTCAACAGGGGCCCCATCATGCTAACTGACTTTTCCCCATCCCTAGTTACCTTCAAATATCTGTACTTACGAAGGACCTGAAGCTGTGCTTGAACCAAAAAAATATTAAATATGTTTACAGGCTAGACTGGAACTATGTTGTGAATCTTGAATTTGCTCAGATATATAACTGAATCAAGCAAATTTGCTTGATGGTGTCTAGATTTAGTTACCTAGGAGATACTAGGAATACCAAGGAACAAAATTGTCTACTTGCAAAGTAAAATTCTATTTTTTACATTCTTGCTCTCAAGTTGACACCATCTATATCAAAATCTAAATCATTGTTTTGGGCAGTTTCCAAATACACAATATTGAATGGTTCTATTTAGAAAGTCAATTCATTCTTGAAAACATATTTTGCATCTGACTCCCTTTTGTGGACTTATCACATGGCCATGCTTCATTAAATCTGACAAATCCAAAGGGGCATGTAATAGGGTGGGCTTATTTTTTTAAATTTTTTCTCTTACTATTAGGAGCCTACTATTATTAGCAGCCCTTAGAGTTTCCTAGGCCCAAACCATCTCTTCCATGATTTATGGCTCAGTAATGTGAGGTCTAGAACAGATATTTTTCCCACTTGTTAAATGTTTTATATTCTCTGCAGGACCCTGAAACTGAGTTTGTGTAGTACTTCCATGATCCCCATTTAGTCAAGAAACTAACTATACATATTTGTCTCCTTTATTTTCAAAACTATCTTACTTTCATTGACTATGGATATGTATATTCCCTTCAGTGAATACTATACTGTGTCTGCAGTGGAACACCAAGGACTCAATTAATTCCAGTTCCTGGAAAAGACCCCATTAAGACAACTGATATTTGAGGTTATTTATTTATTAACTCATTTCTATGTTTTGTACACTATATCATGCATTAAGGTGTAGGTTTAAATAGTTACATTTCTTAACCTCATTAGTTTATCTCCCTTATATTTTGGCTTGAAATAATTGTGTTCATAATATGTCCCCCACTATTATTGAGCTGACAGTTAGAAATCCACATGAAATACCATTATTTATGTCAATATGTCATTGAAGGTATCATATATTATGTAATCTAAAGCCATTTCAAAAGGAATAATGAAATGAGGCGTTTTTAGAATTAGCAGAAGTTGAAGTTTCAAACCCCCAGTGAAACGATACATTTCCTCCTTCCAAATGATGAGTATTTCATAATCCATCATGTTTTCTTATTCAGTTTTTTAAAATCCCAAAGTAAATCTTAATTTTAAATCACATCATATAAGTGTAGCTGGATGAAAAAATTAACTTAGCAGTTGGAAGCAGAATTTCTCTAAAAAAAGCTGTCTTTGTTCTAGGCAAATGTTCCCCAAAAGTTAATATTTCATGAACCTTTGCAATTTCTACCATGGACTCATTCATCCTATATTTTTATCTAACAGTTTGTAAACTGACTCTTTTTAAAGTAATTTTATTTGAGAACAAAATTTTAATTGCCCCAAATGGAAAGAAATACAAACAAAAACAATAAAAAAGTTTCACTTTTTACTAGATGCATTTGCCTTCTGGAGCCCTTGTCTGAGGCTCGTTTATTTTGTTTTTGTTTTTTTTTTATGTTATTAGCTAATGGTAGAAAATGTTAAAGACATAATAACCACAAACTGATCATTTCCTCTTGACTTCAGAGAAATATTGAAAGAAATACATTTCTCATAATGGGATTTAATGCTCGTTAATGCTTTAGCTTGGTACTATCTAACATTTTGTTCTTTACCATCTAAAATGATATCAGTTCTATTGGGAAAGGATCGTTAGCAGGAGTTGGAAAACATTAAATACCTAAAATATTTTAAAATAAAATTGCAGCATTTGGGGGTTGGTAAAGTTGCTAGATGCAGTGTATGAGGGTGAGCAATAAGAAGAGAGGGGTGGACTGAATTTTATCTTTAATTTTCCATTTAGGCATACATCAGTATGATATTAGACCCATTTGTCTCAAAAATTCAGTCGTTCACATACTTGAAGTTCATGTATGCAAGATCATGGGCAATGCATTAAGGTATGCAAATCAGGAGAAGTGACTAAGTGCCATATCTACTTAGATATGGCATGAAAAAGGAATCACACATAAATGAAGGTGAGCCAGTTTATAAAGTGAACCGATTTAGAAGAGTGAGCTCTAAGGCAATCATGACAATGAGAATCTAAGTTAGCTGTGAATTTATAAAATATTGTGAAAGCATTGGACTTTCCATAAAGAGTGGCATAGATATTTTAGACATTTTACAGATCTTAATGGCAGGATTGCTTCAGCTTACATTTGGATTACATATATTAGAGTCAATTTTAAAAATGTTACTTCCTTTGTATCATTTAAAAATTTATTAACATTTGAATTTCCCTGAACATATTATAGTGTATATACTCATTTTCAGTTTGTTGGTTTGAACAAAATTTGATTTTTCTCCCAAGTCTCAGAGAGGATATTCAAGAAAGAAAATTTTACTCAGCTTTGAGATATAACTGATGTATGACATTGTATAAGTTTATGGTGTATATCGTGATTTTATATATGTATAAATTGCAAAATCATTTCCATAATAAGTTTAGTTAACACATCCATCACCTCACATAGTTATAATTTGTGTGTGTTTGTGTGTTGGAAACTTAAAAAGTCTATTCTTTTAGCAAACTTCAAATATACAATACAGTATTATTAACTATAGTCATCATGCTGTATATTACATCCCCAGAACTTATTCAGTTTATAACTGGCAATGTATACCCTTTGACCACATTCAGCCATTCCCCCCATCCCCCACCCCTTACCCCTGGCAACTACCAATCTGTTTTTTGTTTCTATGAGTTTGTTTTTTCTTAAGATTCCACATATCAGTGAGATCATACAGTATTTGTCTTTCTCTGTCTGATATATTTCACTTAGCTTAATACCTTCAAGTTTCATCCATGTTGTTGCAAATGGCAGGATTTCCTTAGTTTTTATGGCTGAATAATATTCCATTGTGTATGTATACCACATTTTCTTTATTCATCTATTGATGGACACTTAGGTTGTTTCCATGTCTTGGCTATTGTAAATAATGCTAAAGTGAACATAAGGGTGCAGATATCTCTTCAAGATAGTGATTTCATTTCCTTTGGATATGTATCCAGAAGTGAAATTGCTATATCATATTTTAATTTTTTGAGGAAACTTCATACTGCTTTCCCAAGAAAAAAATTTTTATATTAGTTTTAAATGCATAAATAAATCCCATAATTATGTGGAACTCTAATGAATTTAATATATAATTATTAAATATTTACTTTTTAGGAAAATTTTTCTACCCAGTTTTTCATGAATTTTTTAAACTTTTTAAGTTTTAAAAAATATATGTTTTAAAATATTTTAGAAATATTAATAAGTTGTGAGTGCATATGTAATTAAGCAATTGTTATAAAATCTTCACTCTGGGGGAAGTGGATTTAGACAATATTTTTAATTGTGTTTTAAGTTTACTTAGCCTATTATGTTTGCATATAGTTTAGAATACCTTCAAACTGTATTGTTTTAAAATATCAATTTATCCCATAGTGTTGCCATATTATATCTAGTCTTTGTGTTTTGTTAGCTTATCTTCTGTTTTGTTAATTATTTATGCACAGATCATATAAACGTGCCTGGATCTAAATCTCCTTCTCCCAGTTGATGTGACTTGGCAATATTTAAAATTTGAAAGCAAACAGAAGTTGTTTATTTGGAAAATAAAAAGAGTTTGAAAAATTTTTAAAGGTTTATTTTATAGAATAGTAAAACTATTTTTCTTGACTAGCAACTACTTTTCTTTTTTTTTTTTACATTTTCTACTGTTAAAGTTTGAGGCACAAATATTTTTATTTTATCATATCTAACTCAGTAGCAATTTTAGACTCTGTAACACCTGAATATTGTATAATTGTGTATGTATATGTTTTGACCACAAATACATATATCGCTAAATTAACGTTTTACACAATGATATTTGGTGAATCTGTACAAGTGCAGTGACAAAAAAAGGAGGAGGTGGGGGTTTGTCCTTCAACTCCACAGAAAACAATTTTACATACTCAGGAAAAAGAGTCATTCACTGTAGACACAACCTATTTCATCATATTGCCATACCTAGGCCTAAAATCAGGTTATTTCATACACCAAAACGCAGGACACCTGAATAACCTACTTTCGATATGAAGAAAACAAACAAAAAAAAGGGATCTTTATATTTCATTCAGGAATCTTTATCTTCCCACTTTGTCCTTAGTTCTAGAACTAGTGTTTAAATGATAAAATGCAAGGATTTGAGCTCTGCCAGGTCAGGGTTCAGTTCTTGGTTCTGTTGTTTATTAAGTAAACTTGAAAACTATAAAAATGTTTCTGAACCTCATTTTGTTAACTGTAAAATGAGTATAATAAAATCTCATAAAATTATTATTCATATTAAATACATAATCCATGAAAATCTCTTGGTACATCATAGGCACTCTATAAATGGCAACCCATTATTGTTATTTATGACATCTCATGTTAATAATTTCCTTTAAGTTTCCTTTCTCTCTCTAGGAGTTCGAATTGTTTTATGAATTTTTTATTACTGTTGGAAACTATGTTCTGAGTTTCACTCAACTAAAGTTTCCAAGCCCATTAGCAAAGCAGTTTAGTTGCTTTCCTTTTCAACTGAGTCTTATGTTAAACACCACTATTTGAACAATCCACAGAGAAACTGGAGGGATACACAAAATACAAAAGAAATTCTTTATTTTGGAATGTATATTCAAGGCTAGCTACAGTGCTTTGTAGGTAATAAATGTGCAATAAATACATGTTGAGTAAATGAATGATAATTAAATATTTTATTTCCTTTTTTATTTCACTTTCACTTCTGTCTTCATTTAGAAAGAGAAGTCTCATAGATTTGACTTGGAATGAAATTTGAGTTAGCAAGCATTGGGCTCTCAGTATTTTCAACAAGTTCACACTGGCTCAGGCAATATTGTGTAATAGAGAGCCTGAGTTTGAGTTCTAGTCATATTATCTAGCAGTTGGTTTGAACTCAACTTTTTTTTGCCTCAATGAAATTGAAAAATAATGGTCATACTTACCTCAGAAGATTATTATGAGGATTAAATGAGATAGTGTAGGTATGCAAACCTTGCTAAAAGACCAAAAATTATTAACTCGTATTAATGTTGAAATAGTAATAATAGGAGATAAAACTTTCAAATGAAGGACTCATGCTAGGATGGAGATTATTCAAAATTGGGCAGAATAGAAAGTTTATAAATAATTTATATTGTCCAGAAATGAAGGATACTTCGATATGTTGTGACATTTTTATAAATGAGGTATAATCGGGGCATTAAAAAGAATGAGGCAAATCTTTATGTACAGATATGTAAGGATCCTGAAGGCATATTAAGTGCAAAAAGTCAAGATATAGAGTAGTATATATAAAAATGATCTTTTTTGAAATGTGTTATGTCTGTCTATAAATACATCGTTTCTTATATATGCATAGGAGAGCTTGAAGGCTATGTAAGCAATTGATAATAATGTTTACTTTCATATTTGTGTTTGTTTCCCCTAACATTTTACTATGAAAAAAAATACTGTACAATTGAAAGAAGTTTACAGTGAACTCCTGTATATCCACCATAATGTTTACTTTCAAAGAGAACAGGTAGTAAAGAGAATTACTTTTCACTGAAGCTTTTGGTTTTTGTACGTTTTTGTCTCAGCTGCATATAAGCCACCCCAAACTTAACAGCTTTATACGGTTATCATTTATTCTATTTTCAAGTACCTGTGGGTTGGCTGAATTTCAGTTGATCTAGGCTTGGTTGAATTGAGCTTGAGTCTAAGCTGCAGGTTGGGTCCAGTTATATTCCATATATCTCTTATCCTTATTGGGTGAGTGGGCTATCTAAAACATTTTCTGCCCTTGATGATGCCAAAAGCACAAGAATAAATATCTCACCATGCAGGCATGTTTCAAGTCTTTTCTTCTGTCACAACAGTTAATATTCCATTGGTTAAAGCATTTGACATGACCAAGCCTAAAATCTAGGGAAGAGAAATACAGTCCACTCACTGTGAAACCAAATAAAGTTACATGGCCAAAACCAGCATCAATGGAGAGGAGAAGGATACCCCTACTCTTATGCAGGTAGGGAAAGGAATGATCAGTAGTCTAAAAATAATCTCCTCTACCATGTCTGTGAATGCATTTTATATATATATAAATATATAATCTTGTTGCAGACACAACAACAACAGCAAAGCGTATGAAAGAGTGTGTCTTTAGTCTAACCACAGGAGGGAGAAGTACCTGATAGTAGAAGTGTCAGAATAAAGATTCCTCATTTAGTTTTTCTATAGAGATGAGAAAAGCACAATATTTGACAACATTTGACAAGCTTATCATATGTAGGGATTATCTAAGTAACTAAGATGACTTGAGGAGGAAGTAAAAATAGAGGGGATTTTAATTTTGAAGACCCACTGTTATCTTACTCTCATCTTATACAGGGAATTTATTCTTAATAATACACAGTGACAGAATGATTTTTGTCATTATTTTTAGCATATAATTTATTATGAAAATAGTTTCCAGCCTGTTTTTTTGTGGGGAGAGGTCACTTATTTATTTCATGTTTCTGTGGTTGGACATTGTTCTAATGTTCAAATTTGCATTTGTTTGCTCCTGTTCTACTTGCAATTAAAAACAAAGCAGAACAATGGAGACACCCTGCAGTTTTCAGGCAATTTTGCATTATTTTTCTTCCACTGTGTTATAGTTAGTTTTCATTAAGGATTAAGTAAATGATAGATTCATTTCAAAGTTATCCTGATTTTCAGTATTTTAAAGTTTATACATTAGGATTAAAAAATCAGTCATTTGCATCAATATCATTATAGTGTTTTCAATCAATCTTAGAAATTTGTTTTTCCTGAAGGAAATTTGAACAAGTTTTTTTTCTGAAACGATATTAAGCTGTAGTGAGCTCTCTCCTTAGTAATGACTATCAGAAAGAACAGAGAATTACTGTGGTTTAAAGGTGTAGAACAATACACATGAAGTTAATCTTGGTTCTACTTTGGCCAAGTCACTTTGATTATTTTTACTACAGCCTCATCTGCTAAATGAAGATATAAAACTTGCCATCCCTATCTTAGTTTTGTATAAACATCTCAAAGAAGAGTGTGGTACATCCAGAATGGAGTCCATATGGCCACCAGAAATTTCCACTGTACCACAGTAGATGACCCAGATTTAAGGTGTTAAATAGACAAGTACAAATGGAGAGGGACACCATTTTACCCTCTGTGTAGCACACATTTGTTGGCAAAATCTGGTGGCCATATGGACTTCAGTCAAACTGTCAAGAGCATAAGTGGAAGAGGAAAAGGAACCATTATACCCATGATATAGACACAAATTATTCAAAACCTCTTTGATCACATAAACTTGAAGAACTAAAGAAAGAATAGGAGACTTTTAGGATTTTGAATACACTGGATCCAGTTTTGTCCCTCACTAGTTCTGCCTATCCCAGCATCAGTAACTGAGAAGAAGGTAGTCGTTTGCAAGTGGACATTTAGAAGAGCAACATGTCAAAGAAAAATTGCATCAGAGTTAAACAGGCAAGGAAGACATTATTCAAGACTATTGCAATAGGAGTGAGAGACTGAACTCAACTCCAATGAAACAAAAGGCAGGTGAGTTTCAAGCATTGGGATGATCTAGTCGAAGAGCACTGGAGGACTTTAGTGGGGAGATTGGTCAGTATGATCTGTGTTTGTGGAACTTAGGCACCTACCCTCCCACAGAGACAGGGAGATAGGAGTGCTTTCTTTCTTGATGATTACATTTCAAAAGGATGGCTCCTAGGCCCCTGCAAAGATGTTCCTGGATTTTAAAACTGGGAGAAGATTTAGGTCTCAAAGGGGCAGAGGTAGAATTTACAACTGAAAGTTTTCTCAAGTAAATACTCTAAGAAATGGGAAGTCAGAAGCCTGTAGTCAGGGAGAAACCTGTCTAAAGTTTAGTCAAGATGAGGGATATATTAAGACCAACTTGGTCATATGGTAGGGTTAATTTGATTAATACGGACAGAATAGAAGAAATCTAGGAAAAGGATAGGGGCTAAAGAGAGGAACAGGCTCATTTTTTTTTTTTTTTTGGTCATGCATAGTAAAATACAATAGGATGAAGGAGAAGTGGTTTTTGTTTTCAGGGGATTTGTTTGTTAGTAGGGACTATCACACACACACACACACCAATAACTATACAATAAGGTAAAATGGAATAAAAATTGTTCCAATAAAATGCTATAGAAGCCAAAGGGATAACAGTTTTGAAGATTATTTCATGAAGGTAGGTTGATGTCATGTAAAATCTGAAAGTTAATTGAATTTGGTGAAAAGACAGAGTACAGCAGCCAAAAGAACTACATTACCTTCCACTAAATATTTTATAAGAATACAATATTAAAAATACAATTGATGAGATCAGGCACGTTCAGGGTGGTACTGAGGACATGAGGAGGGGGAACAGTAAGCTGGGACGAAGTGAGAGAGTGGCATGGACATATATACACTACCAAATGTAAAATAGATAGCTAGTGGGAAACAGCCACATAGCACAGGGACATCAGCTCGGTGCTTTGTGACCACCTAGAGGAGTGGGATAGGGAGGATGGGAGGGAGACGCAAGAGGGAGGAGATATGGGGATATATGTATATGTATACCTGATTCACTTTGTTATTAAAGCAGAAACTAACACACCATTGTAAAGCAATTACACTCCAATAAAGATGTTAAAAAAATACAATTGAAAAAACTGAATGTTTGTGAAGGATATTTATTTGGACATCATCTATTTATTTATTTTAAAAACTTCCATAGTGTACCAAATGTGTTATGCATCTGCTAGCCATTGTGGATTCAATGATAAATACTATATTATCCTCTCAGATTACTCATGGATTAATAGAATAACTGGCATATAAACCCACAATTACAAGAGGAAAATGTAGGTGTCATAATAATAGTAAGTAATGTGAAGTGGAGACATGTGAAAGGAGAGATCAACTGTACCTTTATATCAGAAAAGGTTTCAAAGAGATTGATGCATTCATAGGACAGAGGACTAAAATGCTATTGTAGCACTGTGCTGGTAAATCAGTCTTGCTAGGAAAATATAGAAATAAGCAAATAATGGGATTGAAGGGAGCTTGGGAGAAGTAATATCAGAAGACAGTTTAAATTTTTGTTTTCCTCCATTTTATCTCCAAACAGCAGTCAAAGTGATTATTTTAAATAATCAGTGAGATCATGTCACTTCTCTGCTCTAACCATTCTGTGGCTTCCCACTGTGTTTTAAATAAAACAAAAATTTATTTTCTTGGCATACAAGTCCTCTTTCTATTTTTCCAACCTCCAACTTAAGTTCTTTTCTTCTTGTTACTAATTTTAAAATTCACTAGTCTGTTTTCAGTTTCTAGAATGTGTCAAACTTATCCTTCTCTCTGCTTCTCATGCAACTGGATTTTTCTCACCCTTCAGTTTACAGGATTAATGTCATTTCTCCATAGGCAACTTCCCTGAACACCTTATCGAAGTATCATGACCACCCATTATTCTCAGTTACAACATCAAGTAACTTCTGTTTTAAACTTATTAAATTTGTGATTCTATTAACCATGATTTATTTTTGTATCTTCTGTTTCTCCTGAAAGTGAATAATGTTAAGTTCTAACAAAGATTTCTGGAATGAATAAATGTACAGCTTTTGTCTAGAGTCCACAGAGGAAAAAAACAAGCAGGATATTGCATTATAATATAGTAATAATTGTATTTACATTCATAAAAAATTCCACAAACAAGCAAATAAATTTACATTAAAATATAATTCTTAAAAACTGAGGACAAACTAAAACAAATGAACATATCATGTTGGTGACATAACCACACTGACAAAAAAATTCATTTCAACAAGATTCATAATATGGTATTTTGTCTATACATCATTAAATGTAATGATTACAAACAAAGAAAACCTAAGGTACTTTTATTTTATTTAGTTTTATTGCTCTAGTTAGGATATCACTATGATTATTTAAAATATGCTTACATATGTTGCAGAATAAAGTAATAAAAAGTTAGTAATTTTAGAATTTTCAATGTAAAAAAGGAGAGATATAAAGTATAAAAATTTCAAAAAGGTAAAAATTATACAATAGTGATTTTGATGTTAAGTATAAACTCATAGTATGCTTTGTTTAAAATAAATTTCCCCAGCTCTGTCCACTAAAAATGCCAAGAAGCTATATCAACCCAATGTCTCTAAGCTCCCACATGCATATGTCATGGTGTCTAAATATTATTCTCACTGAAAGCTATCAGGAATTCTTAGAAAAATAGCTTGTTCAGGTCTAGGTCACGAAATGTACAAAAAGAACATAGAAGAGTTACTATGCTAGAAATAAAGGAAGGCATCAAAGGCTAATGTGGTCATGTCAAAAAATCACAGTTGGACTTCCCTGGTGGCGCAGTGGTTGAGAATCTGCCTGCCAATGCAGGGGACACGGGTTTGAGCCCTGGTCTGGGAGGATCCCACATGCCGTGGAGCAACTGGGCCCATGGGCCACAACTACTGACCCTGCGTGTCTGGAGCCTGTGCTCCGCAACAAGAGAGGCCGCAATAGTGAGAGGCCTGCACACCGCGATGAAGAGTGGCCCCTGCTTGCCTCAACTAGAGAAAGCCCTCGTACAGAAACGAAGACCCAACACAGCCAAAAAGAAAGAAAGAAAGAAAGAAAGAAAGAAAGAAAGAAAGAAAGAAAGAAAGAAAGAAAGAAAGAAAGAAAGAAAGAAAGAAAGAAAGAGAGGGGGAAAATAATCACAGTTGACAACCTTAAGGAGATCCCACTGTCAATGAAGGGATTATTTAAGAACCATAAAAAATAACTGCAATTAACTTAAAATATTAAACGTACATTTTATATTCATACTGTTAAAAGTTGCTCTCAAACAGATAGAAAGTCAAAACAAGGAAAACATTCTTTATCATTATAAAAGATTTCAAGAACACCAATTACTTACTCAGAAAATCAGTCATAAAAGAAAAAAATTAAGCATTTTTTTTCCTTTTTCTAAGAAATGTAGATTACTATATAAACCTGATTAATAAGAAAAAGTTCTTTATATGTGAATTTCAGTTGATATATATGAAGGAAAGATAGAATTAGAAATTCACCATTTTGCAATCACTACTGTAATGATTATATCAAGCAAGAATTATTATTTGTTCTAGTTCTGTTAAAAATGTCATTAATATTTTGACATGGATTGCATTGCATGTGTAGATTGCCTTGGGTATTATGGTCATTTTAACAATATTAATTCCTCCAATCCATGAACATGGTATATCTTTCCATCTGTTTGTGTCCTCTTCAATTCTTTTTATGAGTATTTTACAGTTTTCTAAGCACAGGTCTTTTACCTCCAGAGGTAGATCTATTCCTAGGTTTTTTTGTTTTTTGTTTTTTTTGATGCAATTGTAAATGTTATTGTTTCCTTAATTCTCTTTCTGATAGTTCATTGTTAAGTATACAGAAACACAACAGATTATTGTATATTAATTTTGTATCCTGCAATTTTACCAAATTCATTGATGAGATCTAATAGTTTTTTGGCGGTGTCTTTAGGATTTTCTATGTATAGTATTATGCCATCTGCAAACAGAGAGTTCACATCTTTCTTTCTGATTGGATTCCATTTATTTATTTATTTATTCTTGTCTGATTGCTGTGGCTAAGATTTCCAATACTATGTTGAATAAAAGTGGCAAGAGTAGGCATTTTTGTCTTGTTCCTGATCTTAGAGGAAACCCTTTCAGCTTTTCATCCTTGAGTATGATGTTAGCTGTGGGCTTGTCATTTATGGACTTTATTATATTGAGGTGTGTTCTCTCTGGAAATAAAAAAGAGTCCAAATAGCCAAAACAATCTTGAGAAAGAAGAACAAAAGTGGAGGCACCATACACCCTGATTTCAAACTACATTATAAAGCTACAGTAATCAAAACAGTATGGTACTGGCACAAAAAAAAAGACATGTGAATCAATGGGACAGAATAAAGAGGCCAGAAATGAGCCCACACTTGCATGCGCAATTACTCTATGACAAAGGAGGCAAGAAAGTACAATAGGGGAAAGACAGTCTCTTCAATAAACAATTTTGGGAGACTGGACAACTACATGTGAAAGAATAAAACTGGACTACTCTCTCACACTATGCACAAAAATAAATTCAAAATTGACTAAAGACGTAAATGTAAGACCTGAAACCATAAAACCTCTAGTAGAAAACATAGGCAGTATGCTGTTTGACATCAGCCAGAGTATTTTCTTGAATATGTCTCCTCAGGCAAGGGAAAAAAAAAAATAAACAAGTAGGACTACATCAAACTAAAAAGATTTTGCACAGCTAAGGAAACCACTGAATGAGAGAATATTTTTACAAACAATATAATCAATAAGGGGATAAAATACAAAATGTATAAAGAACTCATAGAACTCAACACCAAAAAAACAAACAGTTTGGTTAAAAAATGAGCAGTTTCTGAATAGACGTTTTTCCAAAGAAGGCATACAGATGGCCAACAGGCACATGAAAAGGTGCTCAACATCACTAATTACCAGGCAAATGCTTATTAAAACCATAACATGTCAGAATGGTTATTATCAAAAACACAACAAATAACAAGTGTTGATGAGGATGTGGAGAAAAGTGAACCCTCATGTACTGTTGGTAGGAATGTAATTTGGTGTAGCCACTGTGGAAAACAGTATGGAGAAAAATTAAAAATAGAACTCAAAAAATTAAAAATAGAACTACCATAAGATCCAGGAATTCCACTCCAGGATATTTATCTGAAAACACTAATTAGAAAGTATGCATGAACCCCTGTGTTCACTGCAGCATTATTTACAATACCCAAGATATGGAAGCAACCTAAGTGCCCATCAATAGATAAATGGATGGAGAAAATACGGTATATATATATATACACAATGGAATACTACTCAGACATAAAAAAGAATGAAGTCTTGTTCTTTGCAACAACATGGATGGACCTAGAGGGCATTATGCTAAGTGATATGTCACACAGAGAAAGACAAATATTGTATAATTTTACTTCTATGTGGAATCTAAAAAATGAAACAAATGAACAAACATAATAAAACAGGAATAGAGTTATAGATACAGAGAATGAACAGGTGGTTTCCAGAGGGGAGGGATGCGGGGAAAGGAAAAAAATAGGTGAGGGAGATTAAGAGATATAAACTTTCAGTTGCAAAAGAAAAGAGTCACAGGTATGAAATATATAGTGTAGGGAATACAGTCAATAATTATGTAATATATTTGCATGGTAACATATCATAACTAAGTACCATGGTAATCATTTTGAAATGTATAGAAATATCAAATGACTATGTTGCGTAACAGGAATTAACACAGTGTTGTATATCAGTTGTTATACTTCAAAAACAAACAGACTTGGGAGCTTCAAGATGGCAGAAGAGTAAGACGTGGAGATCACCTTCCTCCCCACAAATACATAAAAAATACATCTACATGTGGAAAAACTCCTACAGAACACCTACTGAATGCTGTCAGAAGACCTCAGACCTCCCAAAAGGCAAGAAACTCCCCACGCGGTAGGGCAAAAGAAAAAAGAAAAAACAGAGACAAAAGAATAGGGACGGGACCTGCACCAGTGGGAGGGAGCTGTGAAGGAGGAAAGGTTTCCACACACTAGGGAGCCTCTTCGTGGGCGGAGACTGCGGGTGGCGGAGGGGGGAGCTTCAGAGCCACGGAGGAGAGCGCAGCAACAGGGGTGCAGAGGGCAAAGCAGAGAGATTCCCACACAGATGATCAGTGCCGACCAGCACTCACCAGCCCGAGAGGCTTGTCTGCTCACCCGCCGGGGCAGGCAGGGGCTGGGAGCTGAGGCTCGGGCTTCGGAGGTCAGATCCCAGGGAGAGGACTGGGGTTGGCTGCATGAACACAGCCTGAAGGGGGCTAGTGCGCCACAGCTAGCCTGGAGGGAGTCCGGGAAAAAGTCTGGAGCTGCCGAAGAGACAAGAGACTTTTTCTTGCCTCTTTGTTTCCTGGTGCGCGAGGAGAGGCGATTAACAGCACCGCTTAAAGGAGCTCCAGAGACGGGTGCGAGCCACGGCTATCAGTTCGGACCCCAGAGATGGGCATGAGACGCTAAGGCTGCTGCTGCAGCCACCAAGAAGCCTGTGTGCAAGCACAGGTCACTATCCACAACACCCCTCCCGGGAGCCTGTGCAGCCCGCCACTGCCAGGGTCCCGTGATACAGGGACAAATTCACCGGGAGAACACATGGTGAAACTCAGGCTGTTGCACCATCACGCTGGCCTCTGCTGCTGCAGGCTCGCCCCACACTCTGTACCCCTCCTTCCCCCCGGCCTGAGTGAGCCAGAGCCCCCGAATCAGCTGCTCCTTTAACCACTCCTGTCTGAGTGAAGAACAGATGCCCTCAGGCGACCTACACGCAGAGGTGGGTCCAAATCCAAAGCTGAACCCCAGGAGCTGTGCGAACAAAGAAGAAAAAGGGAAATCTCTCCCAGCAGCCTCAGGAGCAGCGGATTAAATCTCCACACTCAACTTGATGTACCCTGCATCTGTGGAATACTTGAATAGACAACGAATCATCCCAAATTGAGGAGGTGGACTTTGGGAGCAACGATATATATATTTTTTTCTGCTTTGCTCTTTTTCTGAGTGTGTATGTGTATGCTTCTGTGTGTAATTTTGTCTGTATAGCTTTGCTTTTACCATTTGTTCTAGGGTTCTGTCTCTCCGTTATTCTGTTTTTTGGTTTTTTTAGTATATTTTTTAGCACTTGTCATTGGTGGATATGTTTTTTGGTTTGGTTGCTCTCTTCTTTCTTTCTTTTTTTTTTTAACTTAAAAAAATTTTTTTTAAATTATATTTTATTTTTTATTTTAATAATCTTATTTTATTATATTTTACTTTATTTTATTTTACTTTATCTTCTTCTTTCTTTCTTTGTTTTTCTTCTCCCTTTTATTCTGAGCCGTGTAGATGACACTCTCTTGGTGCTCCAGCCAGGCATCAGGGCTATGCCTCTGAGGTGGGAGAGCCAAGTTCAGGACACTGGTCCACAAGAGACCTCCCAGCTCCATGTAATATCAAATGGCAAAAATCTCCCAGACATCCCTATCTCAACACCAAGACCCAGCTTCACTCTACGACCAGTAAGCTACAGTGCTGGAAACCCTATGACAAACAACTAGCAAGACAGGAACACAACCCCATCCATTAGCAGAGAGGCTGCCTAAAATCATAATAAGGCTACAGACAGGCCAAAACACACCACCAGATGTGGACCTGCCCACAAGAAAGACAAGATCCAGCCTCATCCACCAGAACACAGGCATTAGTTCCCTCCACCAGGAAGCCTACACAACCCACTGAACCAACTTTAGCCACTGGGAAAAGACACCAAAAACAATGGGAACTACAAACACACAGCCTGAGAAAAGGATACCCCAAACACAGTAAGTTAAGCTAAATGAGAAGACAGAGAAACACACAGCACATGAAAGAGCAAGGCAAAAACCCACCAGACCTAACAAATGAAGAGGAAATAGGCAGCCTACCTGAAAAAGAAGTCAGAATAATGATAGTAAAGGTGATCCAAAATCTTTGAAAAAGAATGGAGAAAATACAAGAAACGTTTAACAAGGACCTAGAAGAACTAAAGAGCAAACAAACAGTGATGAACAACACAATAAATGAAATTTATCCCTTCTCTAGAAGGGATCAATAGCAGATTAACTGAGGCAGAAGAATGGATAAGTGACCTGGAAGACAAAATAGTGGAAATAACTACTGCAGAGCAGAATAAAGAAAAAAGAATGAAAAGAATTGAGGACAGTCTCAGAGACATCTGGGACAACATTAAACACACCAACATTCGAATTATAGGGCTCCCAGAAGAAGAAGAGAAAAAGAAAGGGACTGAGAAAATATTTGAAGATATTATAGTTGAAAATTTCCCTAATATGGGAAAGGAAACAGTTAATCAAGTCCAGGAAGCACAGAGAGTCCCATAAAGGATAAATCCAAGGAGAAAGATGCCAAGACACATATTAATCAAACTATCAAAAATTAAATACAAAGAAGACACATTAAAATCAGCAAGGGAAAAACAACAAATAACACACAAGGGTATCCCCATAAGGTTAACAGCTGATCTTTCAGCAGAAACTCTGCAAACTAGGAGGGAGTGGCAGGACATATTTAAAGTGATGAAGGAGAAAAACCTACAATCAAGATTACTCTACCCAACAAGGATCTCATTCACATTTGATGGAGAAATTAAAACCTTTACAGACAAGCAAAAGCTAAGAGAATTCAGCACCACCCAACCAGCCTTACAACAAATGTTAAAGGAACTTCTCTAGGCGGGAAACACAAGAGAAGTAAAACAACTACAATAACAAACCCAAAACAATTATGAAAATGGTAATAGGACCATACATATTGATAATTACCTTAAATGTAAATGGATTTAAATGCTCCAACCAAAAGATATAGACTGGCTGAATGGATACAAAAACAAGACCCATATATATGCTGTCTACAAGAGACCCACTTCAGACCTAGGGACACACACAGACTGAAAGTGAGGGGATGGAAACAGATATTCCATGCAAATGGAAATCAAAAGAAAGCTGGAGTAGCAATTCTCATATCAGACAAAATAGACTTTAAAAGAAAGACTATTACAAGAGACAAAGAAGGACACTACATAATGATAAAGGGATCAATCCAAGATGAAGATATAACAATTGTAAATATTTATGCACCTAACATAGGAGCATCTCAATACATAAGGCAAATACTAACAGCCATAAAAGGGGAAATCGACAGTAACAAAATTATATTGGGGACTTCAACACCCCACTTTCACCAATGGACAGATCATCCAAAATGAAAATAAATAAGGAAACACAAGCTTTAAATGACATATTAAACAAGATGGACTTAGTTGATATTTATAGGACATTCCATCCAAAAACAACAGAACACACATGCTTCTCAAGTGCTCATGGAACATCCTCCAGGATAGATCATATCTTGGGTCACAAATCAAGCCTTGGTAAATTTAAGAAAATTGAAATCACATCAAGTATCTTTTTGGACCACAACACTATGACAGTAAATATCAATTACAGGAAAAAAATCTGTAAAAAATACAAACACATGGAGGCTAAACAATACACTACTGAATAACCAAGAGATCACTAAAGAAATCAAAGAGGAAATTAAAAAATACCTAAAAACAAATGACAATGAAAACACAACGACCCAAACCTATGGGATGCAGCAAAAGCAGTTCTAAGAGGGAAGTTTATAGCAATACAATCCTACCTCAAGAAACAAGAAACATCTCAAACAAACAACTTAACCTTACATCTAAAGTAATTAGAGAAAGAAGAACCAAAAAACCCCAAAGTTAGCAGAAGGAAAGAAATCATAAAGATCAGATCAGAAACAAATGAAAAAGAAATGAAGGAAACGATAGCAAAGATCAATAAAACTAAAAGCTGGTTCTTTCAGAAGATAAACAAAATTGATAAACCATTAGCCAGACTCATCAAGAAAAAAAGAGAGAAGACTCAGATCAATAGAATTAGAAATGAAAAAGGAGAAGTAACAACTGACACTGCAGAAATACAAAGGATCATGAGAGATTACTACAAGCAACTCTATACCAATAAAATGGACAACCTCGAAGAAATGGACACATTCTTAGAAATGCACAACCTTCAGGGACTGAACCAGAAAGAAATAGAAAGTATGAACAGACAAATCACAAGCACTGAAATTGAAACTGTGATTAAAAATCTTCCAACAAACAAAAGCACAGGACCAGATGGCTTCACAGGCGAATTCTATCAAACATTTAGAAAAGAGCTAACACCTATCCTTCTCAAACTCTTCCAAAATATAGCAGAGGGAGGAACACTCCCAAACTCATTCTACGAGGCCACCATCACCCTGATACCAAAACCAGACAAAGATGTCACAAAGAAAGAAAACTACAGGTCAATATCACTGATGAACATAGATGCAAATATCCTCGACAAAATACTAGCAAACAGAATCCAACAGCACATTACAAGGATTATACACCATGATCAAGTGGGGTTTATCCCAGGAATGCAAGGATTCTTCAATATACGCAAATCAAACAATGTGATACACCATATTAACAAATTGAAGGAGAAAAACCATATGATCATCTCAATAGTTGCAGAGAAAGCTTTTGACAAGATTCAACACCCATTTATGATAAAAACCCTCGAGAAAGTAGGCATAGAGGGAACTTTCCTCAACACAATAAAGGCCATGTATGACAAACCCACAGCCAACTTCATCCTCAATGGTGAAAAACTGAAATCATTTCCACTAAGATCAGGAACAAGACAAGGTTTCCCACTCTCACCACTATTATTCAACATAGTTTTGGAAGTTTTAGCCACAGCAATCAGAGAAAAAAATGAAATAAAAGGAATGCAAATCGGAAAAGAAGAAGTAAAGCTGTCACTGTTTGCAGAATACATGATACTATACATAGAGAATCCTAAAGATGCTACCAGAAAACTACTAGAGGTAATCAATGAATTTCGTAAAGTAGCAGGATACAAAATGAATGCACAGAAATCTCTTGCATTCCTATACACTAATGATGAAAAATCTGAAAGTGAAATTAAGAAATCACTCCCATTTACCATTGCAACAAAAAGAATAAAATTCCTAGGAATAAACCTACCTAAGGAAACAAAAGACCTGTATGCAGAAAATTATAAGACACTGATGAAAGAAATTAAAGATGACACAAATAGATGGAGAGATATACCATGTTTTTGGATTGGAAGAATCAACATTGTGAAAATGACTCTACTACCCAAAGCAATCTACAGATTCAATGCAATCCCTATCAAATCAGCACTGGCATTTTTCACAGAACTAGAACAAAAATTTTCACAATTTGTATGGAAACACAAATGACCCCGAATAGCCAAAGCAATCTTGAGAAAGAAAAACGGAGCTGGAGGAATCAGGCTCCCTGTCTTCAGACTATACTACAAAGCTACAGTAATCAAGACAGTATGGTACTGGCACAAAAACAGAAATATAGATCAATGGAACAGGATAGAAAGCCCAGAGATAAACCCATGCACATATGGTCACCTTATCTTTGATAAAGGAGGCAAGAATATACAGTGGAGAAAGACAGCCTCTTCAATAAGTTGTGCTGGGAAAACTGGACAGCTACATGTAAAAGAATGAAATTAGAACACTCCCTAACAGCATACACAAAAATAAACTCAAAATGGATTAAAGACCTAAATGTAAGGCCAGACACTATCAAACTCTTAGAGGAAAACATAGGCAGAACACTGTATGACATAAATCACAGCAAGATCCTTTTTGACCCACCTCCTAGAGAAATGGAAATAAAAACAAAAATAAACAAATGGGACCTAATGAAACTTAAAAGCTTTTGCAAAACAAAGGAAACCATAAACAAGATGAAAAGACAACCCTCAGAATGGGAGAAAAAATTTGCAAATGAAGCAACTGACAAAGGATTAATCTCCAAAATTTACAAGTAGCTCATGCAGCTCAATATCAAAAAAACAAACAACCCAATCCAAAAATGGGCAGAAGACCTAAATAGACATTTCTCCAAAGAAGATATACAGATTGCCAACAAACACATGAAAGAATGCTCAACATCATTAATCATTAGAGAAATGCAAATTAAAACTACAATGAGATATTATCTCACATTGGTCAGAATGGCCATCATCAAAAAATCTAGAAACAATAAATGCTGGAAAGGGTATGGAGAAAAGGGAACCCTCTTGCACTGTTGGTGGGAATGTAAATTGATACAGCCACTATGGAGAACAGTATGGAGGTTCCTTAAAAAACGAAAAATAGAACTACCATACGACCCAGCAATCCCACTACTGGGCATATACCCTGAGAAAACCATAATTCAAAAGGGTCATGTACCAAAATGTTCATTGCCGCTCTATTTACAATAGCCAGGACATTGAAGCAACCTAAGTGTGCATCAACAGATGAATGGATAAAGAAGATGTGGCACATATATACAATGGAATATTACTCAGCTATAAAAAGAAACAAAATTGAGTTATTTGTAGTGAGGTGGATGGACCTAGAGTCTGTCATACAGAGTGAAGTAAGTCAGAAAGAGAAAACAAATACCTTATGCTAACACATACCTATGGAAACTAAGAAAAAAAGAAAAAAAAAAAGTGGTCATGAAGAACCTAGCGGCAAGATGGGAATAAAGACACAGACCTACTAGAGAATGGACTTGAGGATAAGGGAAGGGGGAAGGGTAAGCTGAGACAAAGTGAGAGAGTGGCATGGACATATATACACTACCAAACGTGAAATAGATAGCTAGTCGGAAGCAGCTGCATAGCACAGGGAGATCAGCTCGGTGCTTTGTGACCACCTAGAGGGGTGAGATAGGGAAGGTGGGAGGGAGATGGAAGAGGGAAGAGATATGGGGACATATGTATATGTATAACTGATTCACTTTGTTATAAAGCAGAAACTAACACACTATTGTAAAGCAATTATACTCCAATAAAGATGTTAAAAAAAAAAAAACAGACTCATAGAAAAAGAGATCAGATTTGTGGTTTCCAGAGGTGGAGGTTGGGGGAGGGGAAATTGGATGAGGGCAGTGAAAAGTTACAAACTTCCAATTATAAGATAAATAAGTACTAGGGATGTAATGTACAACATGGTGAATATAATTAACACTGCTTTATGTTATGCATAAAAGTTGTTGAGCATAAATCCTAAGAGCTCTCATCACAAGAAAAAAAATCTTTTTCTATTGTATAATTTTGTGTCTATATTAGATGATGCACTTCACTAAACTTACTGTGATAATCATTTCATGATGGATGTAAGTCAAATCATTATTCTGTGCACCCCAAACATATACAGTACTGTATGTCAGTTATATCTCAATAAAACTGGAAGAAAAAAAGGAATCTTTAAAGTATTTTTAAAACATTTTGTGAGAAGTTGATAGGGTTTGAGTATTCTTAAAGAGTAAAAGTATCACTCCAAGGGTTATTTACTGATTTCAAGATGAAAAACAAACAAACAAATAATAATTTTGCAATGGAGGGAACAAGTTATCACTTCCTGAAGTAACTGATCAACCACTAATGACGGGACAACTAGACGTTATGTGTCTTCTGACAGGATGCAGTATACTACACAGAGCACCACCAAGAAAATATTTTTGCCAAAATGCTGAATGTAAATCTAATTAGCCTTTAGATATTACTTCTAGTTTACTGGGAGTTGGAGCAATAAAATTAAATGGCACCACAAAGAAGTAATGTGCATCATTTTATAAGACAATTGATCAGGTTTTATCAGCAAGTGAACACCATAAAAAAGAGGCATTTTTCTCTTTATTAAAAAAAAAAATGCAACATATAGACCTTGTATGGAGCCTGATTTGAACACCAAACATAAAAAGACATTTTTGAGACAACTGAGAAAAATTGAAATATGGAATTGGTATTTTATACTATATTATGTTATATTATATTATATTATATTACATTATATTATATTAAAGACTTCTGTGGTTTCAGAACATAACCTCAAATTTATTTGACACTCCTATCATTGAGAGTTAGGGTATATGATCTCTCTCTCTTTGAATCTGGACAGGCTTATTTCTGCTTTGACTAATAGAGTGCATCAAAAGTAACTCTGTGACTTCTGAAGTTAGGTAATAAAAAAGCTATGTGTTTTCTGCCGGGTAATACTGGGTTAGTCACTCAGGAGAAACCGACCGCTATGTAGGAAGTCCAACAACTTGATAACTGCCATAATGGAGGGTATATATATAAGCATTTCACTCCTCAGTCCAGGTCATCCCTGCTAAAGCAAGAGACATCTGAGTCAAACAGTCTTGGATCCTCTAGGCTGGCCCATCACGAGGTGAGTACTACTGAGTAACCACACGGAGCAAGAGAATCACCACGCCAAGCACTGCCCAGTTTCCTGACACAGAGATCAATGAGCATAAAACTTGGCTGTGTTTGATACTACTGAGTTTGAGATGGATTTTTTTATGTAGGATAGATAACTGGAATGATGAATGGTTATTAATTTTTTTAGTTGGGTAATAGTATTAGGGTTTTGAAAATTAATTTTTGTTGGAAATACAAAATAGTATATTTGAGGGTAAACTATTTTAGTATCTGGGATTTAGATGAATGAAGAATAAATGCATATATGACTAAATAATTATAATTATTGAATCTTTGTTATGTGTATATGAGAGTTTATTGCATCATACTCTTTATGTTTTTTATTTGAAAAGTTTTATAATAGTTTTTAAAGATGACCCACAGGGAAAAAAAGTAAAGTTTTGTTATAACTTAAATCAGGGCAGAGGAGGGAAGGACTAAGGCACCTTTTAATTTTAATCCAATCCTGGAAGAAAGTTAGAATTAACATAGGACTTGAAAAGGAGTTAAAAGATAGATTTGGGAAGAATTAAAGATACAGTAAAAACTAGGAGATCAAAGAGAACCTCAAAAGATATGATAAAATCACTTTGTACAGTAATTACGTGTTTTATGTGGGTGTACCTCTCACTAGTTTGTGAAATCATTTGAGCAAGGACATTATCTTCACCTTTGTATTCCCAGTGGCTAGCATATTGGCTGGCACTTCTTAGGTACTCAGTAAATGTAACATAAAAGAAGAATAAAAGTTTGTGGAGATTGGAATTTAAAAAACTGTATATATTACTCCAAAAACTCAACATCGGATCCATAGAGGGGGTGTACTGAGGTTAAGGGTCTGTACTCAGGGCTCTGTGCACTGGTCTGTCATGTTAGAGTGGATATTATGTATGTACAGAGCATGACATTCAAACTGTACAATGTGTGATTAGAGACGAGAGAAAAACAAACGTAAATTAAGTAACTTTACTTCCCATTTAAAACAAATACAAATGTTTTTAAGCACATAATGTCTTCTCACCATATTAAAAAAACAAAGAAAAACAACAAAAAAAAAACCCTGAAACTAGGAGACAATTTTAGCTTTCTCTCAGAGAAAGATGCTATAGTGAAAGAAGAAACTTTAAGAGGTAAGTTATGATGATAGCAATCATCGTCATCACCAATACTGCCTATTACTGAGTATCAGATACTTTACAATCATTATTCCTAATATATACTGCATCTTTGCAAGGGAAGTATTATTATGTTACTTTTAAAGATAAGGAAATTAAAGGTCAGGGATTTAAGTATCTTGCCAGAAGCCTCATATGTAATAAATACATTTGACATGTGACAAGAACAACACAGTTAACAACAGTAAACAAAAACCTCCGTTAATAATATCTCTATTTCTCCAAGAGAAAATTGAGATATGGAATCATGTAATTCATAAGTAGCTAGAGTTTGAGGTCTTCCTAACTCCAAAATACTTGGCAATAAAATCAAAAGTGTAAGCCAATCTGTAATACCAAATTGAAGGATGCTAATTTAGATACAGATGCTTGTAGTTGTGAACATTTACCCCCAAATTCCTGGAAAAGTGGGTCAGAGAAACTGATGGTATTTTTACAGAAGGAAAAATAGAGGTTGTGCAATGCAATGTGAAAGATATTAGGTTTTCAGATCCTGCTATGGTAATAGCTGAAATTAATTTCTCAAAAGCGGAGGAATTTGGCAGAGGTATTTGGATGTTGAGAATATCCCTATGAGAACAAGAAGAAATTTAAAAATGTGAGAGGTGATCAAGGATAGAGAATCCCTGCTCACCTTTCCAGGTGTCACAAAGTGGTGGCTCATATTTTTAAAATGATGTGAAGAAAATTCCCCAGGGAAGGAATCAAGCCAACAGCTTTAAAGAACAAAAAGCTGCAGACATGTTTAAAGGAGTACACACAGACTGAGAAAACCAGGGTGAAGACTTGGAAACAGAAATCCATACAGAAATAACAGGTCTGTAAAGATAGTCAGGGTGATGAGAGAAGAAAGAGGAAGCCAGACAAGAATAAAGACACTTCCCACAGACATCTGAGGTTGTGCACGGCAATAAGACAGTAGTGGAGAGTAAAAAAGTCACAGACAGGTTAAGCTGGCACTCAAGAAAAACAGTGGTGGTGCTTGTGTTCTCTAAATTATGGGAGTGATCTTTATTTACAAAACTTCAGAAACAAGAAAGAAAAGGAAATCTCAGCTGATGCAAGGTGCCAACAAAGAATAAGTGGTTTACTGGAAACTCACAGTTCAAGAAGTGAGTTCAAGGAAGAAAGTACTCTAACGAAATACTGTAGTTAAATTAAGCAAATTTTAGAAATTACTTACTAGAATATTTTAGAATGGTCATCATGACGGGAATCTTAAGTTAGAATTTTTTTTAAGAATCATTGAAAGATATGTATTAAAAGTCAGAGACTATGCAACTAGGATACTGACTTTTAGATTTTTCAAAGCAATAGGCACCATGGTAGGAGAGGGAAAAGCTGTTGGATTGAGGGCTCTGAAGAGATATCATGCTTTAAGAGGAAAGTGGGAAGAACATTAATTTTATTTCAATGAAGCAAATGTTTGATCAGGAAAACAACAACAACACAGTTTCTCTTTAAGACCATCTGTCTGAACATTGCTGAAATATGTGAAGACATTTCCCAGTAACACCATCAGAAGCCCATACGCAGTGGTGGGGGAATGTTTGAGAAGGGTGCATAATTCATGGTGCCAGAGAAATGAGACAAGACTGCTTTTCTAGCTTCTCTCTGCGTGTATGGTCTGAAGACTCTTTTACAAGGAGATTCTTAGGCACTTCCAAGGAAGTAAAATACACACATGAAAGTGGGATGTTACTATATAGTCTGAAATGAGTATTATTTCATGCAGATGACACTGCTCTTTGAGTTATAGGAGGAGCACGGAATGTAGACAAATATGAATAGTGTTCTCCAGAGAGCTGTAGGAAGTACAATTAAACAGATCAAAGTAGCAAAACCACAAATGTGGTACTACATGCAAAAATGGTACTATGAAATGTGACAATGTGGAGACTGGCTCAAGGAGAATTATTGGCCTGCACTTTATGAAGAGGAATAGGGTGTAAAATAAGACATAGAAGAGGAAAGTAAATGAAGAAATCAAGGGGAAATCCACTATGAGAAAATAGGGCAAGGCTGAGTAAACAGCTTCCAGTGACTGTTTTTTGTGCCATAGTTCTTCGTGGTCCCCCCATAGGTATGTGGCTCTTCTGGCAGGGGCTTTTTCAGGTTCCATTGGAAACAGATATAACTTAACAGAGGGTCAAATACCTGTTGAAAGGAGGAATCTACAATTTGTTATTGTGTCTCCATGTTTCAAAGTGAAGTATAACAACACTTTAGGGAACGAACTTCAAATTCTACCAGCTTGTGTGAAGGAATGAGGGAATGGGAGTGCTTTACTGAAGGTAAAATTTTTTGAAGGAAGAAAAGGGGAAATTATGAAAAGGTTACGGTGAAGTAGATGACAGTGTAGAGTATAAAGCCTGAGACTTGAAAAGGAAAACTAGGAAAGTATCACACTTAGAAATATCAAAGGAGATCTATATGTATAGAACAAAAATTGATGATCTTGAGGATGAAGATATTAAAAAAGGTTTTTAAACATCTAAGGGAAGTAATAGAACTGGGTCAAAGTATAGAGATCTTTTTGGAATGAGGCAAACTTCTGGCTAAAATACGTATAATGTTCCGCCCAAAAGAACCAGGAGAGGAGGAGACCAAGGAACACATACTAAATAACTGTGAAGTATTTGAGAATCAGCTGGCTCAGATTATAAAAATAATAGTCATAATAATGTCACACACACATATATACATACACATGCATGTATATATATATATATATGTTGGTGATTTACTTACACACTCTTTCACATGAGTTTTGTTGTTTATAATAATCTTTCAGTCTGAAAGAGCAGTTATCTTAATTCCCATCTTACAGGTGAAAATACTGAGTTTCAAAGAAATCTATCAACATTTCCATGAAAAAAAAAGCTATTAATCCTCATTGTCAACAGCTTTGCCTACTTGTGGACTAGCCTCCCTCTTCCCCTGGGTTAATCAGCTCTGTGAGTCTATTAAGATCCCTATGTGTGTACTTTCTCAAACCACGAAGCTGTAGCCTATCCATCTAACTTTTCCCATATTGATCAATCTGTCGGTGTAGTCCTCAGGCCTAATTGTGATTGCCTCTCTAGGTTTCTGAAAAAACTAGATCCTGCCTGGCTGGGTTCCTGCTCCCTTATCAAGTCACCCATAGCTTCTTATATTTTGATGACTGGGTCTGGGGAATATCCCTTAATTCCTGTTTAGGATCTCTTTAACCCAGATGGAGTGCTTAGAACAAAAACACTGTCACATGAGTGACTATAGGTATGGCTAGTCACCCAGTAGACTGCACACTTTCATAGGACCCACATTTGTCATGCCCTTTTGGACACAGATGTGAATATCTGGCCATTATCTTTGGGAGAAAGACATACTAGCCCATTCCCTTAGCTTTAAACAGTCCAAGCATACTTTACACTTTATTTGGCGCCTTGCTATCAATGTTATTTTGACTACAAGTTAAGAAATAGAGACATTAAAAGCTTCATATGTGGGTCTGTAAGGTATTTGTTCAAAGTGTGAAAAATATGCAGAATCCCTAATTCATAACTTTTGGTTTATAGTTGAAGGACAAAAAGTATAATAGTGATTCTTGCAATGAACAAAGTTTACAGAACTTATATTTTCTTTTTTCTTACATTTGATATTTTTGGAAATAAATTTCATGCCTTTTGAATGAAATATTAAAAGTTTGGGTTTGGATTTGGTATTTTAAAAAAAATTTTTCCCTAGTGATTAATTCTTATTGTATTTTATGGAATTATTGATCTGCATTTGAAAATAAATCAGAAAATATAACAAAATTGGTTCTTTACCACCATTAGGTTGAAAAGCACTGTTTTAGGAAACAGAATCATCAAGAGAAGGACTAGCCAGAAAAGTAAACTACATTATAAAAAGAAAAAAATAATAATTAGAAAAGTATTATGGGAAAATAATGAAAACCAGAGAAAATGTAATATATGACAATGGATGTTATTTTTAACATATTTGTTGGTGGAAAAATAGAAGTATAATATACATACAACTTTTTATTGTACAGGAAGGTCCAACCTACAAACAGCCATCTCCTTTCCATGTCATACCTCCCCTGCACCATGGCAAATATCATGGGAGACATGGAGCAATTAGATCACCTCTGCATTCAGGAGTGAATAGAGGGGAGAGAGTATTATGCACAGATCAGGAGATTTAACCATGACTAACTCTGCATATTTATTTTACATTGAATTATTCCATCACTTTTTTATTAATTCATGCATTTGTTCAACAAAGAATTTATATCTTTAGTAA
Source organism: Balaenoptera musculus (assembly GCF_009873245.2). Lineage (NCBI taxonomy): Eukaryota > Metazoa > Chordata > Mammalia > Artiodactyla > Balaenopteridae > Balaenoptera > Balaenoptera musculus. The sequence goes on from NC_045788.1 coordinate 107,339,205, forward strand.
TATTAGGTCCACTTATAAAAATTATCTGCAGTCACTATAGAAAATGGTATGGAGGCTTCTCAAAAAATTAAAAATAGAACTACCATATGATCCAGCAATCCCACTTATGGGTACATATCTAAGGGAAATGAAAACAAGATATCAAAGAGATATCTTCAATCCCATATTCATTGCAGCATTATTCACAATAGCCAAGATATGGTAATAACCTAACTGTCCCTTAATGGATAAATGGATAAAGAAGATTTTACACACACACACACACACACACAAACACACACAATAGGATATTATTCAGCTATGAGAATGAAGGAAATTCTGCCATTTGCAACAACATGTATGATCTTGAGGACATTATATTAAGTAAAATAAGCCAAAAAGAGAAAGGTAAATACTGTATAATTACACTTATATGTGGAATCTAAAAAAGAAGAGTCAAACCCATGGCAACAGAGAGCAGACTAGTGGCTGTCAGGGGCTAGAGGGTGAGGCAAATGGGGAGGGGTTGGTAAAAGGGTAAAACCTTCAGCTGTAATATGAATAAGGTCTGAAGATCTAATATAAAACATGGTGACTATAGTTAATAACACTGTATTATGTAATTGATATTTGCTAAGAACTTAAATGTTCTCATCAAAAAAAGAATAAAATCTGTATTACCTCAGAGAAAAATTGTGTTAACATTTTGGCATACCTCATTCCAGATTTCATTTTGTATATATATATGCACACACATACACATACATATATATTCATGTATATATACACACACAAATATATCTTGTATATATAATTTAAGTACCTTTTAACATTTTATAGATTATGAACAACTTTCTAATCATTCAATAGTCCTCTATAATGCCATTTTAATGCCTGCATATTTTTCCAGTGGATATGTGTGTGTGTTCCTGTGTATAATTAATTTAATCATTCTCTTTGTTGGGTATTTACATCACTGTCAGCATTTCACTACTATGAAAATGTTGTGTTAAGTATACTTGAGGTAAACATGAATATATCTGTCAATATTTCTTCTGACGAATTCCTAGAATTTTAATTGTTACATTTAATGTTTTGCACAGTTTGGGGGTTTCTAATTTATACCACTATTTATACTGTTAAATTGCACTACAGAAAAGTTTGAACAATTTTCTTCTGACCAGCTCTTAGAAGTGAGTGCCCATTTTTTCACACGCTGGTGAATAATGGGCATTATTAAATTGTTCTAAACAAAACCAAAATAAAATATAAAAATTAAAAGGAGAATGCCTGTTTATACTTTTCTACTGGCACAATCATCGTTATCTCTCAATATAGTATATCTCTATTCTGTATGTCTATCTCTATCTCTATATATTTAATACTATATATGTGTGTGTATATATATATATATTCTATTCTTCATCCATTCCTCATTGGTGAACCTTCTAAGCCCTTAGTTCTTAACTTTGAAGTCATATCTATAGCTATATCTGTATCTATATCTGTATATATCTAGATTGAGATCTAGATCTAAGCTATTATGTGCCAGGTACTGAGCTCTGGGCTTTCAGTGACTCCAGATCACCAGACTTTTCTACAGTTGTCTGGCAGATTGAGTGGAAGGTATTTATGGGAAGAATGGCTGGGGATGAAGACAGTGCATGATCCTGGCTAACCTGGGAAGAAGGCTTTTGGAAAAATTTTAGGAGGTGGCAAATTTGGAAGCCACAGTGTCTGTGGCTGCTAGGGAGCTTTCTGTAGGAAAAGGGGTTATTTGGAGAATAAGCCAATGTAGTGAAGTGGCTGTGATGGAAGCAATATTGAAAATATGTTTCTGAGCACAACTCCCTGAACTTAGATGTAACTAAGGGAAGGAAAAAACAGTCCTGCATCTGCTTGCATATCACTGTTTATAACACAGAGCAGTGCTTGGAATTTCACCAAGAGAATATTATGGTTAGCATGTACCATATTTTCCAATACAAATAAAAAGAAAGAGTTTGAGGTGATTAATCAATCATGTGTTAATGCAAATAAGTTTGTGCCTAATGCTTTTTTTTCCTGACAAACATAAGGTAAGTTACTCATCACAAAGCAAAATTGTGATTCAACCTGAGTTTGCAATTCTTTTGAATGTGGATTATATAGATACATCAGAGCTCTTCCTTATTCCCAAAATAGGGACCTAAAGAAATATAATGAATATAGGGAAGGAAAGCACCAACATTTGCAAGAGAATTGGAGACTGGGACTGTCATTGCCAGGGTTAACATGCAGTATTTCAAAATTGTGCCTAAGGTTGTTGCTAGGGAAGAAAATGAGGAGAAAACAGCATCCTCCCTGAAGTTCTGGACAGCTGCTTCTAACACTCAAAATACAGAGGCCTGTGTCTCTAACTACCATTTATAATAATCATTCTATGGAAAGATGTCTTCCAATATCACATCAACAGATAAATTTTTGTCTGTTCCTGCTATTTTCAAACAGCAGTTCTAGTTATTAATGATGTTACAGAGAAAACAATGTAAAGTCCCTTCCTATAAACAAGAAATTTTCACCCTGGCTTTGGGGTAGACTGCTAATTAGCATATAATGCATACTAAAATAGAATGGGAATTCACAGTGCAAGGAAAGACCAAAAAAAGAGGGCAAACCACTCATTTATACATCAGATCTCAGGATACCTCTTCACCAAAAACTTGAGCCTCCCAGTATTTACGTGTGGTTGGAAAAGGAGGCGCCATACTAATTCAGGGTATAACTATTTTTACTGGAAGAAGACAGAGAGGTAATTTCTTTTTTCAGCATTAACAAAATAATAAATCATTTAAATAAGATCATGTTCACACAAATGTGCAGAGATTACCTATTTGCAAACAAGCCTAAAATTATTTCAACACAAAAAGTAAGTCAATTTCAATTTTTTAACTGCTTTCTTTGCCATTAGCTCCAGTTGTTTTGAGAAATGATTCCTTGGTGAGTACTTTTCTAAAATGGGATAAAAATGAGTGAATGATGCTGGAAAGCAAGGACAAAGTAAGTAATTATTTGAGAAGGTGGCCTCTAGGGTGAGTTAAATAGTCATATACTATATAGGGTAAATAAAATTTTCAGTGTTGTTATGTAAAAAAAAATTTCACTATGTGAGGTATGATTCTCTGTAATTCTTATCCTTATAAAATCTACATCTGTAAATGGGGTGTGTGTGCCAGCTTCAATCTAGGTCAGAGTTCTTTGCTTTCAGAGCTCCAGGTCACCATCCTGTGTGTGTGTGTATGTGTGCGTGTGCGTGTGTGTGCATGTGGATGGGTGGGTGTGTGCGGGAGAGACCGAAGGAGGGGGGAGGGGGAGGGGGAGGGGAGACTATTTTGTTGTACTCAAACAATGCAGTGCATCTCTGACCTTCATTTGATTGCTATTTTATTTTCTTTCTTTCCAGTATCACCTTACTTATTTATTTTCTTTTTTCCCTATGATATCTATATGCCAGCATATCTATTAACACCTCTTCATTTTTAAAGATGACAAAATAACTAAATCTGCAAGTCCTCATAGCTCGCACAGCAGCTGGCTTGTAAGGCATCCAGCGAACCAACCTACACACCTGTGAGTGCTTAATAGTCCCTTTTTTTCTCTAGATTTTAAAATCATTTCATTATAAAATATTTGGTATTTGGGAATGCATTTTAAGTTTGCCACCAAAAATCACTGAATTTATATCCATTAGCTTTCATATAATAAGCCAGAATGTTTTATTGTTACTATTAGACTGGAAATCCCAAAGAAATAAAAATTTGAGATTTCCTTCTGTAAAATTAATTCATTGGATTTCTGAGCCCCAGTTTTCATGATTTAATTTCTTCATAGATAGACAAATAGAGATTTATAATGATCCTCTACTTTCAGCTTTGTTATCTAGGGGGGAAACGGTGCCAGACAAGCATGTAAGCATGTTGGTCAATCTAGCTTGATTGCTTTCCTCCAGCAATGGACAATTTTAATTTCCTCTCACATTTATAGTCATCATATTTGAGAAAGGGCAAAATAGGTTAATGAAATCATTATAATTTCATTCAAATGATATATATTTTAAAAGCTCAATTAAAGAAACAGATACCAGGGCACCACATTTCATTTTGCCTTATGGAGACCATTGCTCTATAGTACCTGTGAAAGACATTGATTAAAAACACATTTCCCAATGCTAAAATGAATGTAACATCATTATCATCACTAAACCTATCCATAAAGTAAATTTATTGTGAAAATAAATGAAACTTCATTTGTTCCTTCATCCATTCAATGCATGTTTTATCAAATTATGCTCTTTTTAAGGTAGCATAACAAAGTGGCTTCTAAGGAATACTCAGAAATTCGACTGAACTGGAATTTTAGCTTCATTACTTATTACATTTTAATAAACTTCTTTACTCATCAGTCTCTTCATCTGTAAGATGGACATATTAATATTATTATCCTCACTGTGGTGAGGGAATGAGATAATAACTATAAAATCACAGTGACTGACATATAGTAAGATGTTAATAAATTTTGTTTATTATCTTTATTGTTATTGTTACTATTATTATGTCACAGCCTTTAGGGCTATGGAACATTAAGAGATGATAAGACAGTTTCTTCCCTTCAATCTATTGGTGTCCAAGTGAGAGAGCAGAGGTAATGTTAGTATGTTAATATTGCACCAATATCTGATCTAAACATTTTATTTATAGTAACTCATATACTTTGTCAATGACTATATTAGGTAAGATTTTTGAGTATTCGCATTATCCATATAAGGAAATAGGAGCATCATATGATAAGGGTTGCTATAAGTTATACAGCTAATTAGAGTTGAGTTGGGAAATGAACCCAGGCAGTCTGGATCCAGAGTCATCATTTTGTTGTTGTTGTTTATTTGTTTTCTCTACAGCATTATAATTGTATTATATACTTCCTATAAACCCTTGAATCTTTGGATAGGAACAATACCTAGGAAAATCTAAGATACTTCAGAGACTCCAAAAGTACTCCCTTCTTGGCTACGAAATCTCAGGTAACAAACACAATTTCCTCTTATAGAAAAAGGAGGAATCGTTGTGTTCAACCACATTCAATGCTTTTCCTCCAGTTTTACCTCAGCCACCAGGAAACCTATCTCTATTCACAAAATCTCTCAAATTTCTAGTGTGTTAAGGAGTTTCTTCACTTTGTACAATTATTCCAGCATTCCTTGCTTGGGACAAGCAAAATTTTCAAGGGCATTCAGCTATGACCTTTTCCCCAAACAGTACTGCTGCTTCTGGCATAAATGATCCATGTTCTCCACCTAAGTCATTTACTGCACATCTGCTCTGGGCCCAGCAACAGGCAAGATAATGAGAGAAATTCAATGCTACTGTACCTGCTTCCTGAATGCTTACAACTTTTTAAAACAAATATGTAACCATAATGTATGACCTTATTATGGAATCTTAGAAGAAGAAAAATGTCTGTCTCCAAAACACACACATATGTATATATATATATACACACACACACACATTTATATGACATATATATATATATATATACATGACATTTGATTATAAGTATAGTGAAGAACTATGTCTATTTTAGCATTATTTTCTGCCCTCCACTAAATGACAATAATCCAGTCATTTATTCATTTCCATGGGTGGGGTAGAATATAATTCCTATTTAATCCTTAGAGAGACTATGTATTTTCTGGGGAATCCCAGGTTTATGGGGGTATATTTTGACTCTAAATTTTTTTCTCAACTAACAACACTTCTGCCACCAAATTTGTGGGTTTTCCACACACACTAAGCAATTTTCCAATTTTTTGCAGACACCAACTGGGTGTCTTACAATTTAATTGAATTCTGATACTAACTACCTGGAGTTAATGCAGACCCGTCAGGTTAAGAGCTCAGACCGCCCCACTTCAGATGCCAACTACAATTAGTGGGTCCAGGTTACCCACACTTCTGTCTGAATTGGCTACAAATCAGTAGTTCCTATGACTCCCTCCTCAGGTTTGATAATGTGTTTTAATGGCTAACAGAACTCAGGGAAACACATTTTACTTACTATTACCAGTTTATTATGAAGGATATGATAAAGGATATAAACAAACAGCCAGATGAAGAGTATGCAGGGTTAGGCTCAGAAGGGTCCCAAGAGCAGGAACTTCTATCCTCATATAATTGGGGTGCACTACCCTTCAGGCATGTGGATGTGTTCTTTAAAAGGAAGCTCTCCAAACTCCATAGTTTAGGGATTTTTATGGAGACTTCATCACATAGGCATGATAATAACTCAATCTCCAGTCTCTCTCCCGTTCCCAGGGGATGGGGCAATGGGGCTGAGAGTCCAAAGCTTCTAATCATGGCTTAGTCTTTCTGATGACTACTGAAACAATCCTAGGAGTCCATCAAGGGTTGCCTCATTAGAACAAAAGGTGTTCCTATTGCCCTGGAAATTCCAAGGGATTTGGGAGTTTTGTGTAAGATACTCCTATCACCCCATCACTTAAAAAATTATAAGGGTTTTAGGAGGACTGTGTCAGGAACTAGGGACAGAGACTAAATATATATTTCTTAGTATGTCATAGCCACTACACCTTGGTTAGATGTGGTAACCATGAAGGTGTCCTGCTCAGATATCACTTAAGGAGAACTTGCTGCAATGACTGTATTTAGCTGATAGCCTCCAGCTACCACACCTTCAGATCAGCCACGTATTCATGACAGACTGCTCTTCATGGGTTCCTCTCAGCCAATGATGAAGCACAGGGAAACAGGAGAATCACCTTGGCTGATGCAGGACCATTCCAACAGGAAGGAGCTTGGAGCTCCTCCTAGGACTGGCAGAGACTTTATCTGAGCTGAACCTCAACCTGAGGCTCATACTATCCAATCTTCATTTTCCTCTCTCCTTTCACATTCATTGGGCTTGCATTGCTGTCTGAAGACTCTACCTGCCTATTCCTAATCCTTCCCCTATTTATCTCTCACAGTTCGTTCTGTTATAGTCATCTGTTTCTAGGAGGATCCTAAATGAAAGCAGCCTTGCATTTATCTTCTGTCCTGTAAGAAACATGAAATCTGGAAACCAAAGTGGAAGCTCTCTTAGTTGGGCAAAAAAATAGCTACAGGGATCACCTACAGCATTGACTTCTCATTTTCACTTAGTTTTTGACATAGCTATTGTATACTTATCTATGATATCATGAATGCATTTAATGAATAACTACATTTAAATACGTTACCCATTATTTTCAGTTTCTGTCTTTGTTAGTATTTTTTGAGCAGGAATGTTGGCATGGGACTTAGTCTGCCTTCTTCCTCAATAGTTTATAACCACACCCTAGCTCTCACAATTGAATGAAATTCAAAAAACACTACCTGCTGATTAAAAACAAACAAAAAATGCAACTATTTTAAAGTGGTTCAGGACTTTTACTGCACCTAATTTCTTGATAAAAACAAAACAAAATACTGTTTGAAAGAATCCTTTTCCAAGGATAAAATAATTTCCAGGGACTTCCCTGGTGGCGTAGTGGTTAAGAATCTGCCTGCCAATGCAGGGGACACAGGTTCGAGCCCTGGTCCGGGAAGATTCCACATGCCGCGGAGCAACTAAGCCCATGCACCACAACTACTGAGCCTGTGTTCTACAGCCCACGAGCCACAACTACTGAAGCCCACGTGCCACAACTACTGAAGCCCGCCCGCCTAGAGTCCGTGCTCCACAACAAGAGAAGCCACCACAATGAGAAGCCCGTGCACCGCAACGAAGAGTAGCCCCCACTTGCCGCAACTAGAGAAAGCCCGCGCGCAGCCACGAAGACCCAACGCAGCCAAAAATAAATAAAATAAATAAATTTATTAAAAAAAGTAATAATAATTTCCAAGAAGAAAAATGAGGAAATTCACAAGTTATAAAATCCACAAGGAAACAAAGCACAGAAGAGTTACAGTCCAAGAATCAACAAATAGGATAAGACTCACCATGACTCCAGACATGCACAATCCTAAAGTTAAACTTCAGGCAGAAGAAAAATAACCCCACATTATATGGTCTAATATGCCAGAAGAAATAAAGAGTTAAGAAATTAGTAAGTGTGCAAATCAAACACTATGTCTAGGAAAAAAATGATAAAGAATTATGATGTTAAAAGAAAGATTGAACTAAGTAGATGATAATAGCAAATAAATTGGGAGAGAGTGATTGGGATTTAAGCATTCTTAAATCCTGCTAATGGTCAGGAGTAGGGTACAGATAACATTAATAGAGATTGCGTTGTGTGTGTATTAAAATTTTTAGGGTAACCACTAAAAAAGTAAATTGGTGATATAACTTATACAATAACAGAGAAAAAATATCAAATGTAAAATAACCAAATTAATTTATAAAAGGCTTTGGACGGTAAAAAGCAAACAGAAAAAAAAAATAGCAACCACGTGTCAAAAGTTAGATTCTGAAGTAAAACACACCCATTAAATCTACTAGGCAGGAGGCTTCTGGAACTTTGGCTTGTTCCTCAGAGGCAAGATTACACCAAAATAACCTAAACCATTATTAAATTATTTGGTCAATTTGGTATTCAAATGAGAAAAGCAAATGAAATTGGACCCTGCCCCCACCATTACTCTATAAACTAAAATCAGCTCCAGGTGGAATAAAGACAAATGTAAAAGATTAAATTATAAAACTTTTAGAAGTTATTTCAGGAGAATATATTTATGAACTGAAGATAGCAAAAAAAAAATTGACACAAAAGCACAAAACAAAAACAAACAAAACGTTGAATATGTAACATGACTATATAAATGAATTGTTGTTTATCAAAAGTCCCTAAGAAGTAAAAATAAGAATCTCATATTAAGAAAAATTATTTCAACACATAAAAATGATAAATGAAGAGAATTCAGAATGTGGAATAGAAAAATAAACAAAAAATAAGAGAAAGACAAAAATTATAAAACAAACAAGACTCAAATTGCACTTGACAGAAGGGGAAATCTGAACCATAATTAAAACAATTAAAAATATGCTCAAATGTATTAGCAATATGAAAATACAAACTAAAATCATAATGCAGTACCATTTTACATGTTACCACATTGCTATAAAAATTCATAGCCTTTAAACATCAAATATTGGTGATGATGTGAAATGACAAAACTTTCATATGTTGCTGGCAGGAGGGAATGTAAATTAGTACAAACACTTTGGCAAACGATTTGGCATTATCAAAATAAACTGACAACATATATGTCCAGTGACTAGAAATTCTAACCCTCAATATTTATCTGGAAGATCCTTTTGTATACCTACTCCAAGAGGCATATATATATATTTTCATAGGAGATGAAATGTCCACCAGCAGTAGGATCAATAAATAAATTGTGTTATATCTATACAGTGTAACACTGTATAGTAATACAAATGAGTGAACTTCAGCTGCCTGCAATAACATAGAGGGGAAAACCTGAAGTTCAAGGACCTCAAATTGAGCTAAAAAAGAAGGTCTTTGATAAATATATACAATTTAATTATATTTTAATAAATTTTAGAAGCATGTGAAATAAACAATGAAATGTTTAAAAACTCAAAATGAGTGATAACGTTTTTCTAAAGCATATGAAAAATAAATCCTAAGGTCATGATAGAGGTACCTCCTGAAAGAAACGAGTTGGGATAGGTAAAAAGAGGTACAAAGAAGGTGTTAAATGCAATGAGGCGACTTTGTCCCTTAAACAGGGTAATTTGTATATAAGAGTTTATTATGGTTCTTTGTGCTTTATACTTTTTTTAATACATATGCTTTAAATAGTAAAAATTATTTTTAAATTGACTGTTTTCAAGTGAAAATATAATTTTTAAAATGGCCTAAGTGAAAATCTATATAAATCAATATTCAATAAATTATATGTAAAGTATTATATAATGCAACTAAAATATCTATACATTTAACTTATACAAAATATCAATTTAATTACACTGGGTAATAAAATGTTACATAGCTATGAGAATTTATATATATACTTGAAAACTAATTTATGCAAGTTCTGAAAATGCATTTTCATTACATCATAAAAAGGCAGTGCCAGTCTCTTTAGATTTTAGTGTAAGAAATAAAAATTTTGGCTCATGCATAGCTGGAATACGATTAAAATAGATTTCAAAGACATTCTGCTCCTTTCCATGTAAACTTTCCTAATACAGATATTCTCGGTAATTTATATACAATTTAATGTACTGCCCATGCTTAGAATTTTCAAATAAGCAGTAACAGAGTAATAACTTAAAATATCACTGTTATAAAAACTGATTCCTTTCCTGACTAAACACCAAAGTTGAATGAAATCCCACTTCATTTTCCCCCATACTGTACATCTCCTTCAGTGAATTAACCTCACTTGGAAATTGCTATTTTTACCTCTCTTTTTAGAAATTAGGTTATAAGCTCCATGAGAATAGGAATCCTGTCTGTCCTATTCACCTATCCCAGGGTTTATCATAGAGTCTGATAAGTGGTACATGCTTGATAAATATTTGTTAAATCAACAAATGGATATTATCACAGGTTAGTGAACAGAGGAGGGATAAAGACAAGAGACGATGTTTTAAAAGTAATATAATTTCTCCTACTGAAGGCTTAAGTAGCCACATGGTTCCAAGAAGATTTTTAATTTTTATTAAATTAAATTTTATTTTTTTATTTGGTAATATATTCACATGGATCAAATTTAAGTAAAATATATACATTGAGAAAACTTGATTGCACCCATTTCTTTTTCTACCAAATTTCTCCCCTTCTACTTCCTAAAATAATTACTCTTCTAATATACTGTGTAGTCTTTCAGTGTTTCATTATGCAAATATAAGCAGGTATGAAAAATATTTTTATTATTTTCCTCCTCCTTTTAATTACATAAAGGTTATACATGCTATAAACACTCTTCTATTATTTTCTTCTCTTAAAAATATATCCTGGAGATCTTCCTATACTGGCACTGGAAGCCGCCTTGATCTTTTGTATAGTTACATAGCATTCCATTTTATGACTGCACAATATTTCATTGAAATCATCCCCTTGTGTTGTTCCCAATCTTGTGCTGTTAACAAGCTGTAATGATGTATAACCTTTGTACATATATCATTTTGGATTTGTGCAGGCACATCCAGAGGATAAACTTCCAGAGGTGGAATTGCCAGACCAAAGAGTAAGCACATTAGTAAATTTGAATGATGCCACTCCACAGTGATTATACTATTTGGTATGTTCACAGTGTCTTAAACTAGGTTTTCCAAGAAACAAATGCCAAGACGGTGATGAAATAAAATTCATATTTTATGGCAAGACAAGAAAAATTAAACCATAAAATTTTTCTTTGCCCATTTGTGCTTCCTCCCTCCCCTTTAGTGTGTACTGTACATCTTTATTAACCAGATCTACTTAGGAGATGATAACCTGCTTTCTTAATCTTGTAAGGGGTCACGATGACCCACTACTCATTTTGTATGCACAGATCTGGACTGTGTAAACTGTCAATACATCATTTGACATATAACCCTTTGTCTCAAAAATTTATATCGCTGTGCTTTAACCTCTAATGGATGGAACAGTTCTCAGAGCTTTGTGAAAGACTGTCTCCCAGGTTATGATCTTCAGGTTGGCTCGAAATTCTCCATTTCATTTTTTGATCAACTATTGATTATTTTTTTTGTCAACAATGACATTAAACATTAAAGGATTTTATTTAGGTAAATATCTGAAAGTAGATGGAGGGGGCTAGGTAAGGCTGAGCAAGTCTTCAGACAGTAATGCAAGTCTTCTCCCAGTGAAAGAGAGAGAGGGAAAGATTGGGTGGAGGTGTGCTAGTCGGCCATGCTGTTTAAGAAAGGTTAATCCAAAGTCAGCCAACAAAGCGCTCCTCTTTCTTGAAGGAATGGACCTGCTTTAGAATCCTTATTTGGTCTCAGTCACTGACAGGTGACAGCTGTGGGAGGCCAAAAAACAGTAGCTAGGACCCTAGGTCAACCTTACTCCCTCTAGTTGGAAGTTTGCTAGAAATGTAAAGACAAATACAAATTAAAAACAAGAGGCTTAATTCTCCCTCCTTGCTGAAAATTAGGGAAGAGATTTCTCCCCTCTCCTTTTTCTTTTAGAGCATTTACCTTAGAACACTTTTAATTGTAAATACTTTCTCAAGTCCTTGAAATGTATGTAAATCTTTCTGAAGACTAGATAGGCCTTTTGTCAGCTTTATGATCCAGAAATGTCTTTTTTAAGAACAGGGGAGCCATCTCTTTGAACTGTAAAGATCATGGGGGATAGCGTCCATTTCTCCCAGTTTCTGTGGGAGGGTAGCAGCCTGGCTTCAGGCTGCTTCAGCACCTTGCTCCAAGTTACAAAACTACTTCCTGTCGTAAAGAGATGAGAAGTTTATTTTTCTTGGGATAAGACTAATGAGCTAACACAGATGGTCATGCCTATTACGAGGTAAAGTTGAATGAACTATGTGTGACAAATGGTGTTTTCCAGTCTTCTTACTTGAGGACTAGTTATTATTTATCTTGAAAACATGTATATGGTGGGTTGTATCTGCTTGCCTATACAAGGGAGTAAGATTTCTTTCTGCGTTTGCAAATTCTTAGTGAATTTCCTGTAATGGCCATCACATTCTGGTTTAATGATTATTCGATAATAAAAGTGCTTTCTTTCTCTGCTACCATTGCGGAGAGGATTTCTGGGTTGGGAGAAGATTCCATTTTTTATTATATTTTCCCAACACTTGCAATAGACAGGTATTTTGGTGTCAATTCACCAGTGTCAAACTTTTCACTTACCTTGTCAAGGTGCCCGAATTTCTTGTCTTTAAATGGGCATAATTTTACTTGTCTGCTCATCTATATCATTGTGTGGTAAGAGGCTAAATGAAGTTTGAAAATAATACAACTTTGAACATCTAAAGTGCTGTATGGGTATAAGTTTATTAATCTTTACTTTCATCATTAGTTGAAGGCATCACTTCAGAGACATTTATAAGATTTATTATTATCAAATGATTAGAAAAGCATAAAATATACTGGAAAGATTTATATACCATAATAAATTTGGCAAATTATGTTTACTACATAGTCCAGAAAAGCACTCTTATTAGCACTTCAATTTAACATGAATGGAATTTGCATGAATAGATGCATGAGGAGAAGCATTGAGTCCCTAGTAGCAGAGAAATACAGGGAGAAACAGTGATTTTGAGCAGCAAAAGGGCTTTGCATGAATTAATAAACTACTTGGTAATGGTAATTATAGCATTCATCTCTACCTCTGTGTGATACAAATATATCTGGGAAGAGCAAATAGACATAAGTTGGGGAAACATAACATTAATATAACATAGCACATAATAGATCTTAGTTGAAGGACTGCACTCACTTTAAATAGGGCAAGTAGAGAATTATGAATTCCATAACTCTAAAAGGTTTCTCTTCTCCGATTCTTTTTGATATCCTTGCTGAATACCAATTGTGACATAAAACATGATTTCTTTTGTTGAATTTACTTTCTTCATTCTGTCACTCTTAAGCTAGCTTTAAAGAAAACTGTTTCCAGTGATGTAGGCATCAGAGCTCTGGCAGAACCTCATTCACTTGTAATATGAGCATTGTGCCAGGCAAACACCATTTAGATACTACCATTATTAGGCTCAACAATCAATGAAACAAAACACTTATCTAAAATAGAGGCACTTAAATACATATTCACAGTGGAATATTCTCTATTCAAATTACTTAAACCAGCTTAAAGACTAAATCCGGCACTGAATTCCATACATCTAGACCGAGATGTGTGCCATTATCTTTATGCCTTTCCTGTTGTGTTTTTCCCGTGGGGTATATTTACTTTTCTGCATTCTACCTTGGTAACTTTCTGTGACCTTTTCTTGCTTTCATTTCACTCCTTCTGACTTACAAATCCCTTTCAATCTATAGCAAATGCAATGGATAAATAGCACAATTTTAACTTCTCACCTCTTTATTTTAAATATACTTTCTGCAAACCGCTGGAAGTATTTATAGCAATACTTGGTATAGAATACCAATATTCTACTTTTCCATAAGAGATAACAGTCAATACTTACTAAAATTTTAATCTTCTCCATTCTACACAAAGGAAACGATTTTGGTTTCAACTGGGTAGGAAAAATTCAAAAGACAAGACCGTATGTACAAACTTCTAAGATGCTAAAATCTCATTTACTATTTAAAAATGTGGGCATGCGTTAATTATTTGTATTAGGGGAGACACTTGAAACAATCAAATTATTGTCTCAAAGCTCTCCCTGATTTAAAAAAAAAGTGTTTCTTAAGCCTTCATCCCTTAAAGATGCTACATGTGTTGTTTGACCTACTCCAGCAGTAGATATTGACTAAAATGATCAAATGAGTCCTATTTAGCAGAATAGCTGTCTGTAAAGGCACTTTGGAGAAATGTTTCAATTAAAAAAAAAAATAACAACATAACAATAACAAAAATCTTCCTAGTATAGAAATCCGCACATCAAAAATAAAACTTTATGTATCAATTAATTTAGGAGGATTTTATCAAATAGACTATAGATACTACATTGTATTCCAAATCCTTCCTCATTAAAAGCCTGCTGAAAAGATGATGTTACTGCGGATAAGTGCTAGGTGTCTGCTCAGTGTTAGTTTGGATTCTATGCTTTTCATGCAAGTGCTGGTGATTTTTTTTCTCAGCTGGTGAAATAGGGTCCCTTTGATGCTGCTTTTTTGTATCAGGGCCCACTTTTCACATTTCTTTTTTGTAAAATGCTTCTTTCACATTTTATAATTGCTAAACATTTAGATTTTTAAAAAATATAATGGGACATTTACTCCCCACTCCTGATTTTTCTTTCAGTTGGAGAGACATCTATTCCCACAATTCTCCTTCTCTCCCTTCCTCTTTATAGTGAGCAAACTGCAGGCACAAGTCTGAGTTCTAATTGCTCCTTCTGGAAATGGGCCTATTTGGTTCCAGTGCTGCTGTGTGGTAAGCCTAATTCTGCGCCTCAGTTTTGGGGAGCAGATACACCCACATATATATTCTTTAGTAGCAACTCTATCAGGTCTCCATATGTCAAATACTTTGTCTTATTTCTCAACTTGTTTACTGTTTGGGCAGAGACAAGGGGCAGTATTATTGGTATACTCTAAAAGCACCACCTCAATTTATTTGTTGGATTTTCATTTAATATATCCTGTCTGAAAAGATCCTGTTGCCAAATACTTAATACGAGGAATATACACTCTTTTATTTTTTTACAGTCCTAAAAATTTCTGTTTAGCTTTTCTTAATTTCAATTTTTGGGGTGCATTGTGTTTTAGAGTACTGTGGAGATAATTTGAAAATAAACATTTTTTAAAAATATGTTATTTTATTATTTAACTAGCATCTGAACACAGATCTATTGGATTCCACAGCCCAGGTTCTTACATTCCACATTCTATTTTGCATTCAATTTGGCTCTATTCATTTGCTATTAAGCTGTGGATAGTTTATTCCAACTAACCCAAAAGAAATGAAACATCTTTAAAGAACATAAAACAAATTAAAATTTACCTATTTATGCAACGAAAATGATTTTTAAATCATATATTTAAAATAAAGATTAGTGTTTAAATATCATTTCATATCTCAATTTCTCTGACTACTTGGAGAGTCTTCTAATATTAACTTGCCATTATTATTAGGCTTGGCTGCCTGCTGTGAACCGCGGTGAAGCACACAGAAGAATCTCACTACAGGCAAACGCAAATGCTGAGATTTTAATGGCTGTTAAGTAAATTTGAACTTAAAAATAAACAACAGGCCTAATAGAGGCTTAATTACAGTCAGATGCAGTGTTTAAAAAATAACAGAATTTATCTCCTATCATAAAAATATATTTTCTCTTAAAGGAAAATCTCATGTGTATTTTAAAATATGGGATCTGCTAAGCAGGCAAGTACTTCTCTATTTAATTATTGATTACTTTCCTTTAGATATAGGACCAGTCTTACAGATGGGATAAATTTAGACCAGCAAACTACAAAAATATAGTATGCAGACATATACTGTTCTTTGTCATACACACTCATGTGTCCACCTTCTTCTGACACTTAAAAATATTGGTAGAGTTAGAACTTCATTTTGGTCTATGTTATATTTGCTTGCTTTTTTTAGAACTGCAGCTGCAGGATTTTTATTGATCACAATTTCATATTGATGTGTCTTGAGTACATCTACAAAGACATACTTGTATGAAAAAACATAAAGACCTTGTCTTTCTCACTTTACTGATTTATCTATCTATCTATCCATCTAATTGGTAAGAAAGTCACAGATTTGGCTGAAGAGAAATCTTAATAATCATTTCTTTCAGTCCATCAGTTTACAGTTGGGAAAAGAGAGGCAGGAAGAGATTAACAAACGGGTGGTTTGTGATGTAACTACAGCTAAATGCAAGATTTCCTGATTCTAAGGTTATGAAGCTATTACATTTTATTTACCACATGATGACCTCTCATGCCCAGATCAGAAATTGCTCACCATATTGGGGACATCCCTCTCCAAGAAGTGCAGGACAAAGCTAGAGTTTGGGAAAATATCTTACCCCTTGGTGTACTAGATATCTTCATTTAACCTTTCAGACATACTACCCTAATTTTTTTCTTTTAAGAAAATCATCTTTCAAAAATTCAATTATAAGAGACATACATGAAAGGGAACCAGTGATAAGTATTCAGTCTGATGAACACCTGCAAAGGTATTATATCTGCATAGCCACCACTCAAATCAAGATATGAAATATTACCACCACTCCAGAAGCCTTTCTTATAGCTCTTCCCAGTAACCATACCTGGTAACCGTGATTCTGATTTCTATCACTACAGATTAACTTACCTCTTTTTGAATATTATGTAAATGAAAACATACTACTTGTTTTCTTTAGTGTTTGGCTTCTTTCACTAATCACTATTTGTGAGTTTTATCCATGTTGTTGAATGTTCTATTTCATTGCTATATTGTATTACATCATACGAATATATCATAATTTATTCATTTATTCCACTACTGGTGGACATTTGGGTTGTTTCTACTTTTGACTATTATAGTGTTGTTATTAATATTCTTGTGCAGTCTTTTGGTACATGAAATAATACACTTCTATATATTCAGAAATGGAATAGTCTGGTCATAGGCTGTACTTAGTTTTGGCAAAATATGTCAAAGTTATATCAATTTACACTCTGGAGAGTAATACATTACAGTTTAGATTGCTCTATATCCTTACCAGTATCTGGTCATATTAGTTTTTTATTTTGTTGTTTTGCTTTTTAAACATTCTAATAGGTCTATAGAATGTTATTTCATTTAAAATTTTCATTTCCTTAAGGACAAACCATGTTGAACACTCTTTTGTTCATTAGATATATTTATGTTTTCACTCCATCCAGACCTATTCTTCATGCTTCCCCCTCTAGTTCCATGTCCCTAGAGGCTAACTTGTACTGACTACACCAACAGACTCCCTTCCTTCCTGGGTTCTATCACTGGGGACCATTGCTAATGGGTAGAAGGTAGGCAAGGAGGGAATGGAATTAGACATTTATTCTCTCTAGTCTCTTCCTTTGGCTATGCTACAAATTGTGACCTTCCACAGAAAGGCCTCAGCTTCTGCAAGTCAGCATACTTCATATCTCCATCTTCAATTTCCTACTAACAAATCCTTTTTCCACCCCAAATACCTAAGGGTGGTATGGGAACCTTGCTAGCCCTGGCATATTTTACTTTCACCTGTGATTTTTGTATCCCTCTCCACAACTATGTATATAGTTCTTTTATTAAGCCCTCCTCTATTTATCCAAATTTGAATGTGCTATTTCCTGCTGAAAATAAAAATGATATGCATTGCTACTTCTAAATCATACTGAGCATGTGTGGAAAGATGGTGTATGCAAGATGGAAATTTGAAAATTAAGTGAAGGATATTAAGTAGAAAATACAGTGTTTTAGAGTAGACCTCCACCAGGACCTTAAGTAATAAATGTTTGCCAGGGTAGAACTCACGTTTAAGCAAATGATAAGATATGTTATTATACTGTTATCTACGGTTGAGTTCTTAGGCAGGTTGTAGTTGCTTTTAGAATGATTAAATCTATGTTTTATAGCAACAAAATTGGAATTAATATATGTAGTGTGATCTCAAAGGAGCGTATACCAGATTTGCCTAAGGATCTTACCAGCGTGTCATAAATTCTATTCATTATCTATTCACTTGTCCTAAGGTAAGACATCTGACAATTAGAAACATTATCTTCTGAGATTATGGTATTCCTCACATCTTCTCATGTACTTTTAAGTTTTGTCTCAGATATTACATTCAAACCTGCGTCAAGTAAATCTCTTTCTTTGAGGTATTCAATAGCCTTCATCATAGCTACATACAAACCAAATCATTCAGAGAGAGGAGAGGACTTACAGGGATTGGAAATTTACAAATTTCCAGAAAGAGTGAGGGTGATGATTGTAATTTCAGTTTTAAATATATTTAAGCCTGGGGACTAATCTCTGTTAAGCATTAGTTAAGGAGGGGATCCATAGTTATGAAAAAACGTAGGCCTCACAGCAGTACCAACTTGGAGCTAACTCACGTTGAAGTGTAATAAGTGTAATTATGATAGCATTAAATAGAACTAATATACAAGATAACAACTGAGGACAGTTCCATGGGATTATCAGTTCTTCATCCTCCAGTTTACTTCCCTACCCATTGCAATTTGGTATCATCCCCAAACACTCCTTTGATAACTGTTCTAAAAGTCAATAGTGTTCTTGTAATGATAAGTCTTCTCTAAGTTTATGTGGCAATTAATATTGTAGACCACTCCTTCCATCTTTAAACTCAATGATACAATATCCAGTCCCTTAATTTGATTCTCTCCTTTCTGGCCACTCCTTTTTTGCCCTCTGCCCTGATTTCCCTTTCACTACCTAACTCTTAAACATTTTTCATGGGATGTGATTACTGGCCCATTTCTCTGCTCATTTGACATGATTTTAGTGGGTTAACTTAATAGATTCATAAGAGTAATACTTTATTTCAATGATTTCCAAATTTTTATTTATAATACCCCCTTATCATGTGACATTGACCTGTATTCTAAAATGGCTTTCTAGATATGTTTCATGTGGATGTCCCTCAAAAGACTTGAGTTTCAACACATTCCAGGTCAAAGTTGTTATATTCTTCTCCAAAACTGTTCTTTCCTCTTTATTTCCTTTCAGTTAATAAAATCACTATTCAGTGAGTCATCCAAGCTAGGAAAGCTCATTATGATCCTCAACTCATCCATTTATCTCATCTCTCACATTCAATCAGTCAGCATATTGTGTTAATTCCATCTCCTGAATTTCTTTGGGATCTATCTTCTACTTTTCATTCCCACAGTTACCTCTCTTGTTTGCAGGCTCATTGCCCCTTTTTTGGTCTGCAATGCTGGCCTACTAACTAATTTCCCTGACTCCTATGGTTGGCTCACAGATATCGTGACCTTCCATTATCTTTGGCATTGCTATAAATGTGTGTTTCTAAAACATAAATCAAATCATATACCACTCTTACTTTAAAAGCTCCAATTACAGAATTAAATACACACTTATATGAGATCTGACTTGAATGAACAAGGATTCTAACAGCAATATTTTCTTTGAAAGGAAACATAAGAGAAAAAATGGCTCTTCCCAAAGAAAAACATAGAAAATGCATAAGAAGCATTCTTATTAATTTTTAATGACGTGTTGAATTTTATGGTTTTTAAAATCTCACACTGTTTATTTTTAAACTATTGAAGAATATAATACAAAATTTTTATATTTATTGTTTGCTTTTTATTTTCTCCTTAATAAAATTATTCCATGGTCACCTTTACACACATGCAAACATACATGTATATATATAATTTATGTATTATGTATTTACATATATATATATTGCTTAAGCAACAATCTCTGAGAAACAATATTTATGAATTCATAAAAAATTATGAATTCATTAAAAATGAGTCTAAACTATCTAATTAGATAGATTTCTTTATTTATTTTTTTAGAAAGAAATAACTCTTGGGGTGCACTGAAAAAATGAAAATTTTTTCTAATCAGCACTTTTCCCCTTAATGAATAAGGCCAATGAGTTGGTATTAAAATGTGCATTTATAAATATGCTTCTGCAGACATGTGACATTACACACCTGCCTGAAAGCTTTAAATTGCAAATGCAGCCTTTCCTTTTCTTCTTCTATTTTGTATATATTTATAGAAATTGATCAAATTGTTTTTCATCTGTGATAAAAACTTCTATTACTTTCTGTTATTTAACATTTCCAGTGCTCTGCTTAATAGTAATATGCTGGCAAACTTTAGGTATTAATAAATTGTATCAAATAAAGGGAATAGGTAAATCACAACCCATGAATTATTATTCCACTATGTCTCTAGCAAATGCTTTGATTTTGAAAATGTGTTATTGCTAAGCAAGTTGCTTTTGCCCCTCCTTTCTTCTGAAATGCCTTTAACAATTTTAGGCTTCTGACTTATGCTTACAGAGAGATTGAAAACTCAAGAAACGTAGACTGAATGTGTGGGCAAGAGCATGATTATGGATTAAAACTATGAATAGTTTTACTAATATCCCTAATAATAAATAGGGATAGGGAGATACTTTTGTTTTGATATTGTTATAGATAATACTTAAGAGACTCACAGTCTGTTCCTTACTTTTTCAAGAATGCAAAATGAAATAACGTACAGTCAAGATTATAGTCCAGGTCACCAGACTCCCACTTCTGCATTTTTTTTTTTCTATCAGGGCCTGAATCTGATAAAACCTAGTTAAATTTTTCATTTTAAGAGCTTTAGTAATGAAGGAGACAAAAAAACTTAATATCCTTACTTTGAAGAATAAACCTTGGGACATAATTGTACCTGCAGCCAGAGGGAAAATGCACTGCTTCATTTGGTTTAGTCTATAGCTCCAGTAACTTAATTATTATCTATGTTTGAGCTTAAAGTCTTAGACAACACGAATGTTTGCCTAACATCCCCTAAATTCGGGAAGACGTAATGCAGGCAATAAATTTTTCTGGAACAATGGGATGACTATCTCACAAAACACACAAAAAAACAATTTCACGTGGAATGTATGTTGATCAGAATACACTTATAAAATGTGAAAATCTGTCAACAATCCGGGAGAAGGGCTTCATAACACATAAAACTAACATAGCATATATCCAGAATAAATACTAAATAATTCCTATGAATCAATAAAATAAAGACAGAGCAATAAAAATTGAGCAATAGAAATAACCAGAAATTTCACTGAAGAAGAAATACAAATGGCCCATAAAATTTATGAAAAGATGTTAAATTAATTAATAATCAGGGAAATGAAAATTAAAACCACAATTTCACACACAGCAGATGGATAAAGTCAGATAATACCATGTTTTGACAAGGATGTTGGTTTATGGGAATTTTAATTGTTACTACCATGCCGGGAATCAGTTTTGTGTAACCTAGTAAATAGGGACATGCACATACATATCCTATAATGAGCAATTCCACTTCTCATTATCTACCTTAGAAAAACTCTTACACATGTATCAAGACATCTATAAAAATGCTTTATATTGATGTTGTCTGTGACAACAAAAAAGTACAACCTCCCTAACATTATTCACAAATGGGATAATAATTTGCAGTATACTCATACAGTAATTACAATACAGCAGTGAAAATGAAATATTGAGAGCCATACATACCAAAATAGATTAATTTAAAGTCAAAATTTTGAGCTCAACAAGCATCTCATAAAAGAATATACAGTGGCATTACATATTCTTAAAATAGTATTTGATAAGCTGGTCTGAATAACTACACAGATATTTTAAATTTTTTACCTTTAAATGACATGTTATATGTCTATGCCCACTTCTTATGTATGTTATATTTCAGAATTTTTTAAAATCAGTGTATAAAAAGGCACGGTTGATGAAGGAAGGGTGGACATAAGAAGGAAAAGCATTTAGGGGACTTTTCTTATTCATTTTACTTTTAACTCTCTTTCAGCACTCCAGACTTTTTATTTCTTTCCATAGTTTCTACCTCTTGCCTAACTGCAAAGCCCTCCCTCACCTCAGGTCTCTATTTTTTTTTTTAACATAAGCTGTAGAGGTTTTGATAAAATAATTAGTAAAAGCAAAAGAGCTAGTTCTTTATAATCTCCTTGGAAGCCTGAGTTTAAAGTGTCATGTTACTGACATTGGTAACGGTGTATGAACTGTTGGGAGGAAGACAGCATCACCAAGGTCAACAGCATTGGCACTGGTGGAGGAGCCAATGGTGGTGACAGCATTGAGCTAAACCTTGACGATAAATAACATTAATTAAAGAAGCAACACTGGAGGATTAACCAAGATGGCGGAGTAGAAGGACGTGCTCTCACTCCCTCTTGCGAGAGCACCAGAATCACAACTGGCTGCTGGACAATCATCGACAGGAAGACACTGGAACTCACCAAGGAGGATACCCCACGTCCAAGGACAGAGGAGAAGCCACAGTGAGACGGTAGGAGGGGCGCAATCAGAGTAAAATCAAATCCCATAACTGCTGGGTGGGTGACTCACAGACTGGCGAACACTTATACCACAGAAGTCCACCCACTGGAGTGAAGCTTCTGAGCCCCACGTCAGGCTTCCCAACCTGGGGGTCCGGCAACGGGAGGAGGAATTCCTAGAGAATCAGACTTTGAAGCCTAGTGGGAATTGATTGCAGGACTTTGACAGGACTGGGGGAAACAGAGACCCCACTCTTGGAGGGCACACACAAAGTAGTGTGCGCATCGGGACCCAGGGGAAGGAGCAGTGACCCTGGGGGAGACTGAACCAGACCTACCTGCTGGTGTTGGGGGTTCTCCTGCAGAGGCGGGAGGTGGCTGTTTCACCGTGGAGACAAGGACACTGGCAGCGGAGGTTCTGGGAAGTGCTCCTTGGCCTGAGCCCTCCCAGAGTCTGCCATTAACCCCATCAAAGAGCCCAGGTAGGCTCCAGTGTTGGGTTGCCTCAGGCAAAACAACCAACAGGGAGGGAACCCAGCCCCACCCATCAACAGTCAAGTGGATTAAAGTGTTACGGAGCTCTGTCCGCCACAGCAACAGTCAGCTCTACCCACCACCAGAGCCTCCCATCAAGCCTCTTAGATAGCCTCAACCACCAGAGGGCAGACAGCAGAAGCAAGGAAAACTACAATCCTGCAGCCTGTGGGCCAAAACCCACAGTTACAGAAAGATAGACAAGATGAAAAGGCAGAGGGCTATATATCAGATGAAGGAACAAGAAAAAAACCCAGAAAAACAACTAAATGAAGTGGAGATAGGCAACCTTCCAGAAAAAGAATTCAGAATAATGATAGTGAAGATGATCCAGGACCTCGGAATAAGAATGGAGGCAAAGATTGAGAAGATGCAAGAAATGATTAACAAAGACCTAGAAGAATTAAAGAACAAACAAACAGAGATGACCAATACAATAACTGAAATGAAAACTACACTAGACGGAATCAATAGCAGAATAACTGAGGCAGAAGAACGGATAAGTGACCTGGAAGACAGAATGGTGGAATTCACTGCTGCGGAACAGACTAAAGAAAAAAGAATGAAAAGAAATGAAGACAGCCTAAGGGACCTCTGGGACAACATTAAACGCAACAACATTCGCATTATAGGGGTCCCAGAAGGAGAAGAGAGAGAGAAAGGGCCAGAGAAAATATTTGAAGAGATTATAGTCGAAAACTTCCCTTACATGGGAAAGGAAATAGCCACCCGAGTCCAGGAAGCGCAGAGAGTCCCATACAGGATAAACCCAAGGAGAAACACGCCGAGACACATAGTAATCAAAATGGCAAAAATTAAAGACAAAGAAAAATTATTGAAAGCAGCAAGAGAAAAACGACAAATAACATACAAGGGAACTCCCATAAGGTTAACAGCTGATTTCTCAGCAGAAACTCTACAAGCCAGAAGGGAGTGGCATGATATACTTAAAGTGATGAAAGGGAAGAACCTACAACCAAGATTACTCTACCTGGCAAGGATCTCATTTAGATTCCATGGAGAAATCAAAAGCTTTACAGACAAGCAAAAGCTAAAAGAATTCAGCACCACCAAACCAGCTCTACAACAAATGTTAAAGGAACTTCTCTAAGTGGGAAACACAAGAGAAGAAAAGGACCTACAAAAACAAACCCAAAACAATTAAGAAAATGGTCATAGGAACATACATATCGATAATTACCTTAAACGTAAATGGATTAAATGCTCCAACCAAAAGACACAGGCTTGCTGAATGGATACAAAAACAAGACACATATATATGCTGTCTACAAGAGACCCACTTTAGACCTAGGGACACATACAGACTGAAAGTGAGGGGATGGAAAAAGATATTCCATGCAAATGGAAATCAAAAGAAAGCTGGGGTAGCTATACTCATATCAGATAAAATAGACTTTAAAGTAAAGAATGTTACAAGAGACAAAGAAGGACACTACATAATGATCAAGGGATCAATCCAAGAAGAAGATATAACAATTATAAATATATATGCACCCAACATAGGAGCACCTCAATACATAAGGCAACTGCTAACAGCCATAAAAGAGGAAATTGACAGTAACACAATAATAGTGGGGGACTTTAACACCACACTTACACCGATGGACAGATCATCCAAAATGAAAATAAATAAGGAAACAGAAGCTTTAAATGACACAATAGACCAGATAGATTTAATTGATATTTATAGGACATTCCATCCAAAAACAGCAGATTACACGTTCTTCTCAAGTGCGCACGGAACATTCTCCAGGATAGATCACATCTTGCGTCACAAATCAAGCCTCAGTAAATTTAAGAAAATTGAAATCATATCAAGCATCTTTTCTGACCACAATGCTATGAGATTAGAAATGAATTACAGGGAAAAAAACATAAAAAAGACAAACACATGGAGGCTAAACAATACGTTACTAAATAACCAAGAGATCACTGAAGAAATCAAAGAAGAAATCAAAAAATACCTAGAGACAAATGACAATGAAAACACGACAACCCAAAACCTATGGGATGCAGCAAAAGCAGTTCTAAGAGGGAAGTTTATAGCTATACAAGCCTACCTAAAGAAACAAGAAAAATCTCAAGTAAACAATCTAACCTTACACCTAAAGAAACTAGAGAAAGAAGAACAAACAAAGAAGCAACACTGTCGGTGGTCACTGTTGGTAGGACTGACACTTTAAAAATGGATAATAATAAGAGATTGAATTAAGGAGTATTGAGCTAAAAGAGAAAAGGAGGAAAATAGCAGATAGGCTAAAGCAAGATACTGCATACTACCTTTTAGGATAATTTCTCAAAGCATATGTGACACAGTCATTAAAGACCCCCAGCACAATTTCAGAAAAACTTAAGGAATTTGAAGTTGTTTTGTTATAAAAACCCAAATGGAATGTAATGGCACCAGGTTTGGGAGGGGCTTCTGGTGATCATAACAGATATATTTTTAAAATATATTTATTTTGTCATACCTATCAATTTCTTACACCCAAATCACTGTAGTCTTGGAAATATGGGTTCTGCCATTTTGGAAACATAAATATATTTCTCATAATAAACATTGCTGTAATTATTAGGTACCATAGAGCCAAAAACTATTGTTCAAAAGCTTCTGGTATTAAGCTGATGCTGTAAATGCAATTTACAATATTGTTTTCCAGTCATAATACATTTGGGCATTAAATAACCATCTTAGAATGGACATTTGAAATTAACCATATTTATATATTGGGAGATGCCCACATATGAACATGGGAATTTATGGAAGGCATAATTTGTTGATAAACATTAAATAGAAAATCTGTGGGACAGTAGTATATTTTGGGAGCCTGCAAAAGGAAAGCAGTATGCTGGATGAATGGGGCTCCTTGTGGAGACTAGATCACTGACCATTGAAAAGGGGGAATAAGACATTTGCTTAAAAAGAGAGAGGAAAACATAAGGAATGATGTAAGTTTTCCTTCCCTAGATGAAATGAAGGAATGTTCATTGACAGGAGAGGCCTGGATTTTAGAATAAGGAAATCAAGCCCACAAAGCTAAGGCAGCATCGAACTATGAATGCCAAAGCAACGACAGTAATAATAATAATAATAACACTAATATCAAGTAGTAATTCTGAGAGATAACAATATTGTGATGGGTTTTATTTATACTTTTCTTCTGTTTTGCTTTGAAGAAGTCCAAATGGAATAATTTCTTCTATAATCAACTAGGGTTACCTTCATATTTTACAGACTGTCTTAAGATTAGGTACCTGACAGGATGACCAGAGTTAGTTTTGCCAGTTTCATAAATGCAAGTCACTGAAATGTTGCTTTTGTTAGTTAAGGTTATTAATATAATTCCATGGTAAGAATACCTGTTCTGAATTTCAGATTTCTATCAGACTGGAGGGATAGAGGGCTTTGGAAACGGAAAGTAAAATGACATGAGAATTTGGCAATATAGTCAACCCTCAGTATCTGAAGGGGGCTTGTTCCAGAACCACCCTCTTCAACACCTCCCCGGCGCTCCTCCACACTTCCCTCGGATACTAAAATCTGTGAATGCTCAAGTCCCTTACATAAAATGGCTTAGTACCGTCGGTCCTCTGTATTCATGGATGCAGAATCTGTGAATATGGAGGGTGGACTGTATTTCATCAAACTAAATATTTGTGTAAATGCAGGGAAAGAATATACTACACAGGAAGGGCCTATGTTGCTGCATTAAAATCCAAGAAACATATTAAAACAATTACATGAAATAATTTATAATCATCATACAAATACAGGAAATAAGAGTTAAAGTAGCATTTTCAATAGCTCTTATTTATAATATTACAATATCAAAATAACTATGATTATAACTTAATATGGTTTTGTTATCTAGATTTTTTGGTTTAAAAAAGATATTTCTTTTTAATCTTCTGTATAAATGGTTGCTTATGGAGCAGTTACATATTGTAATTAATTATTTACTTGGAAAAATGTGTGTGTGTGGTATGGTTTTTGATGTAGACAAAAATTCAGATTGATAATTTTGTGGTGAGTTTTTTGATATAACTATGAATGCACATGTGTTAACAAAATACCTTTTACACATAGTCATTAAACAAATATATACTGAATGGTGTCAGGCATGCTTCTATATGTTCAGAACATAGCAGTGAACAAAACAAAGAAATTCCTTCCCTCATGGATTTTACATTCTATTTCATAAAGTTTTTCTTTTTTTCTTTTTTTAAATTTTTCAGGAAAGAATAAGTTTATTATTTTATTTATTTTCTTTGAATTTTGAATTTTTTTTATATATAGCAGGTTTTTATTAGTTATCTATTTTTTTTATTAATTAATTAATTAATTTTATTTTTGGCTGTGTTGGGTCTTCGTTTCTGTGCAAGGGCTTTCTCTAGTTGTGGCAAGCGGGGTCCACTCTTCATCGCGGTGCGCGGGCCTCTCACTATCGCGGCCTCTCTTATTGCAGAGCACAGGCTCCAGACGCGCAGGCTCAGTAGTTGTGGCTCACGGGCCTAGTTGCTCCGCGGCATGTGGGATCTTCCGAGACCAGGGCTCGAACCCGTGTCCCCTGCATTGGCAGGCAGATTCTCAACCACTGCGCCACCAGGGAAGCCCTAGTTATCTATTTTATACATATTAGTGTATATATGTCAGTCCCAATCTCCCAATTCATCCCACCACCACCCCCTCATAAAATTTTTCTAAAGCTGTATTTTCTTTCCTTAAATATGCAGTCTTCCATAGTATTTAATAATTATGAATTACCAATCACTAACTAAAACAGGAAAAAGTGCAGAAATGTTATTTTTTATTGTTAGCATTAACATTAAGAATGGCAATCAAAATCTGCTCTTGTAGAGTCACTTTCATTCATGTTTCTCAAAGAACTATAACATTCTAATTAATTTTACAGTACCCAAGAGAGACAGATAAGTATTACTACTCTGATTTTACAAATGAGGGAACTGTGACATAGAAGCTGAATTCACATTTTTCCTCCATACCTCAAAAGCTACTGCAGGATTTCTGCTCATGTATTGCTATGTACCTCGGTGGCACTTTTTCATTACTCAAGATAGACATTGTTTGGGAAGTCATACACAAGAAATCTTTATGGGAATTGGTTTTCTGAACACTATTATATATAGCTGATGGAACCTACCCAGGAAACTGTATAGTTAAGGTGGACTGGCCCATGCTCACTTCTTATGCCATTTCTATACATAGATCTAAAGCCAGATATGCATTTGTTTCAGAGAAAATAAGATCATTTTCCCCAGGGCTCTTGATTCTATAGCTTGGAAGATCCAAATAAAATATTAAATACAATTTCTTCAACACAACAAAAACTAGCCAAATAAAAGAACAAGCAGAAAAACTAAACTTTCCTCTCGACAATAAACTGACAAATTAATCATTGCTGTATCCTAAGGAATGCATTAGTGCTCAATTACTTCATAGTATAAAAAAGTAACCAATTCAGTGAGTAGTCAGGGATTTTAAAACAACCAAAAACACACACCAGGTGGTTCAATGGAGGGGGTAAAATAAAACAACAAAAATAATGATGTTGGAACTTCTGAGGCCAAACAAATGTGGAGGTAAGGCAAGCAGAGATCAGCAAAATGCAAGAAACCACTAAACATAGCTCTAGAGAGATTTAAGAAGGAGGTGGTACAGGAACCTGGGTTGCCAGGTTTTTTGAGGAACGAAGCAGACAGTCACCACTCTCTGGTAAACATTCAAATAAGATACAAATATCCTCATACTCTGTCATCTTTCTGAGAGGTCAAAAACTAATGCCTTTTCCCTAGACCTCCTTGACATAAATCTTCCAATCTAGTTTCTCCAAGTTACACACCAACTAAACAAATAATTAGCCAATGCCCATGAATCAGTACCTTAGAATGTCTTTTTCCTTCCATGCAAAATGAAGAACTAGTTGTATGGTTCAAAGTTCAGCTTGTTGGGAGTGTTTCCTTTTAGGGACACACTGATTGGATCACTGCAATCACTTCTTAACTATTTTTTTCTGTTTTTACCTCCCATGTCTACACACCACATGATAGCCAGAGTGAACCTTTTGGAACATAAGGTGTATCATGACTTAAAACAACAGAGAAGGTTCCACTCACTCAAAAGAAAGCCAAATTCCTGACATGGTCAAAGACCATTTGTGACCTGGGCTTCACCTAACTGTGAAGCCTCCTAGCACTATAAAAATTGAACAGGCAAGAAAGATTTTATTCAAGACTATTGCCATAGGGGGAGAGAAACTGAACTTAACTCCACCGAAACAGAGGGCTGGAAAGCTTTTAAAACCTGGGGTAGTGGGGAATCATAGCTCACCCGTGTTTGCTAATTGGCCTTACCAAAGAAAGATACAACTTCACCTATCCCTCTGTCTTCATGACAGTTGATAGTCTTTTAAAACTTGGAGCAATGTGCCTTCCAAAACCAGGTTCCTACCTTTCCACAGAGCCTGGGAGATAGGGGTGCTATCTATTTCAATGTTTACATTTCAAAGAGATGGTTCCCATGACCTTGAGAAAGACATTTCCTGGGTTGTAAAACTGGCAAGAGACTGGGAGAAGATTTGCTTATATATCTAAGAAGTAGAGAAAGAATTTACAATTGTAAGTTTTCTGAAGTAGATGTTTTTAGAAAAGGGAGGTCAGGGACTTAGACTCAGAAAGAAGCCCGTCCAAAGTTTAGTCAAGGTGGGGGAAATGATAAGGCCTTCTTGGTCAGTACCTAACTTTTCTCATATCCTCAGTCTCAAAACTTTAGCTTCCTCCCTGTTCTTTAAACACAACAAGCACATTTCTGTTTTATAATATTTGCATCTGCTGCATGCTTTGGAATATTATTCTGTCAATTTACTACATGGATTGTTCTCTTATTTCCTTCTGATTTATGCTCACATGTCAATTTACCAGAGAGATCTTTCATAACTACCTTATTTAAAACACCAGCATTTCAAAAGGTTGGCATTCTCTATATCCATTACTGTGTTTCACTTTTCTCTACAGAACTTAAGAACGGATACACCATCTATAATTTAAGCACTAAGAACCTAGATACTTAACCTGAATTATTTTGTCACATATCCTCAGAACTTAGCATATCATAGGTGCTCATGGTAGGTGCTCAATAAATTCTTATTGAATAAATGAATTAATAAAGCAATTATTGGCTTTATTTCTGTTTTCAAAATAAGGAAAGTGAGGCATAAACATTATAAACAAAGTACTTAGAGCCAAAGAGTCATTAAGTGCCAGAGATATCTATTAATTTATACACTTTCTACCTGACTCCAAACCTGAATGCTTAGCTATTAAAAAATGGATTAGGAGTTGTAGGTTTTGAACAAATTCATTGTAATGATTTCAATATATATAACTTAATATGGTAAAGCAGAGTAGCCATTCAGCTTGAGTGTGATTTTAGTGTTGCCTCAACAAATTATCCATAATATCTACCACAGTGCCTGACCCAAAATGAAAGCTATGTAAATAGTCATTAAACGAATGAATAAATCAATGACTGGAGTTATGTCATCTGGATTCTTGTCAATGCTTATGTAAACTGAGATATTTGGCTAATGTTTCTGTTAGATGGTCTCTGTAGCAGTGATGGCTTGCTAGCCACCAAACTTCATACTCCCCCTTTCCATACATAGAGGGAGTTGTTGCTGAGAAGTAACTGCCCGACCACAGAATATATTTCCCATTCTCCTTGCATCTAGGACACATTCCATTGGTATATGATTGGAAGTAATATATATCACTCTGGACTGAGGTTTAAAGAAGCAGTTGTATCTTCTCCACATTTCCTTTACCTTTCTACTGGATGAATTTAGAGGTCTCCAAGGCCCTAAGAAGGGATAGAGCCAAAAGATGAAAATCTCAATTATCATGTGGAAGAAAGTCACTCACTCACCAGTAAAACCTGCACAATTGTTTGAGTGTAAAATAACATTCCATTGTATACAGCCACTAAAACATTTGATTTTACTTATTATAACAGCTAGCAATAGCTTAAATATTATATAAAATACCATTTTCTACACCTTATGTCAAATTAGTAATTTTTTTTAACTTTAAAAGTAATTTCTCAGGTATATAAAAAAAAACCAGATAAAGTAGTAATGTACCAATTATTTTCAGTTCTCAGTGCCACAGCCCTAATTCCAGGCCTAATTAGTTAACACCTTTAACGGCCATGTAGTTTCCAAGTGGTCTTCCTTATTCAACATTTTTCTTCCTTCAAAAGATCCTCACCAATATTGCTTCATAGTTATTTTTCAATCATGTTGATCCTTTTAAATGGGATGGATAGAAATGCCTGAGACTGGCTTTCAATCTTTTCCAAACATAACTATCTAGAGTTTATCTTCTAGTACTCTACAATGTAAATCTTCTACTTTAACCAGGTCTTTCACCCACATCTCTTAAAATCAACTATGCTTATTCAAGTCCCTGAAAATACTTTGGTTCCTAATATTTTATGTCAGGAATGGAAAATGCTTAATTTTTATTCTACCACCTTGAACTTAATTATGCTTCTATCATTATGACAGTCTTTCCCAACGATGTTATAAAAACAGATTCTGAATACAAAAGAGGGGTTCAAGCTGAAACCATCAATTAGTCAGATTGGCATGAAAATTGAGATCCATTGGCCCATCTACACTTTGAACTCTAAGCTTATATCATTTATTTCCATTAAAATGTCTTTCTTATGTGTATATAATAGTTCAACTACACTATAATATTATTTTTAAAAAGGTGTTCTTATAATAGTGCTAAACACAGAAGTTTAAAAAAAATATTAATGGTGGTCACTGTTTTTTTAAAAGCCCTCGATATCTGAAAACAAGAAAAAAATAAAACCCAAGATTTCAAATATTCAAATGCATCTAGTATGTCTGAAAGAGTGATCAAGGAACAAACCAGTTTCTTGGTTTGTAGTGGGATATGATATTTAAATACTCTACTCTGCTGATCAACAGTGAAAAAGGAAAACATTTAAAGTTTATATTTAGAGATAATATTTGTCAAAAAATTCTATTAAAGTGTCACAATGTAGAAAATATGTTCCTTTAATTTTGGCTCAATTGAGTACAAAATTATTAAAAGAGAAGTCAGAGCAGAGGAAAATTATAGTAACAGGGTAATATTTATCTGATTGATTGATTGGTTTATTTATCTATTTTAGAAAGCAAGGTAGGTGATCTCTAAATAAATTAAAGCAAATATCAAATGTTATCATGCTTAAAGAATGTTAATGGCAACAATAACGTTAAATAAAAATATTTTTCTGGTAAACATAAGAAGTTAATAACAAAAGTACCTTCAAGTGTTAGGGAAATTTTTTCAGGTACATACAATATAAAAATTAATACAAAGTTATATATTTCCTATCAGTGGCATCATAACAAAGCAGTTTTTCTTTCCACAAAATAGTCTTCAGTAACCAGAAAAAATAATTAGTCTATGATTTCTTTCTTAAATTTCTTAAAATTTATTTGTTGAAGCAATTGTAGCAAACTTTGATAAAGGCGTCTACAATTATGGATAAGCAATGCATATGACAACTAAGCAATACAAAAGTTTTCATTATTATAGAAGTAAAATATAAATTTTAAGTCTCCTAAATTTTTCAAATATTTAATATATTGTTAAAAAACATTACAGGGGGAGATTAACCAAGATGGCGGAGTAGAAGGACGTGCTCTCACTCCCTCTTGCGAGAGCACCAGAATCACCACTGGCTGCTGGACAATCATTGACAGGAAGACCCTGGACTTCACCAAGGAGGATACCCCACATCCAAGGACAGAAGAGAAGCCACAGTGAGACGGTAGGAGGGGCGCAATCAGAGTAAAATCAAATCCCATAACTGCTGGGTGGGTGACTCACAGACTGGCGAACACTTATACCACAGAATTCCACCCACTGGAGTGAAGGTTCTGAGCCCCACGTCAGGCTTCCCAACCTGGGGGTCCGGCAACGGGAGGAGGAATTCCTAGAGAATCAGACTTTGAAGCCTAGTGGGAATTGATTGCAGGACTTTGACAGGACTGGGGGAAACAGAGACCCCACTCTTGGAGGGCACACACAAAGTAATGTGTGCATCGGGACCCAGGGGAAGGAGCAGTGACCCTGGGGGAGACTGAACCAGACCTACCTGCTGGTGTTGGGGGGTCTCCTGCAGAGGCGAGTAGTGGCTCTGTTTCACCGTGGGGATAAGGACACTGGCAGCAGAGGTTCTGGGAAGTTCTCCTTGGCGTGAGCCCTCCCAGAGTCTGCCATTAACCCCACCAAAGAGCACCGGTAGGCTCCAGTGTTGGGTTGCCTCAGGCAAAACAACCAACAGGGAGGGAACCCAGCCCCACCCATCAACAGTCAAGTGGATTAAGGTTTTACTGAGCTCTGACCGCCACAGCAACAGGGAGGGAACCCAGCCCCACCCATCAACAGTCAAGTGGATTAAGGTTTTACTGAGCTCTGACCGCCACAGCAACAGTCAGCTCTACCCACCACCAGAGCCTCCCATCAAGCCTCTTAGATAGCCTCAACCACCAGAGGGCAGACAACAGAAGCAAGAAAAACTACGATCCTGCAGCCTGTGGACCAAAAACCACAGTTACAGAAAGATAGAGAAGATGAAAAGGCAGAGGGCTATGTACCAGATGAAGGAACAAGAAAAAACCCCAGAAAAACAACTAAATGAAGTGGAGATAGGCAACCTTCCAGAAAAAGAATTCAGAATAATGATAGTGAAGATGATCCAGGACCTCGGAATAAGAATGGAGGCAAAGATTGAGAAGATGCAAGAAATGATTAACAAAGACCTAGAAGAATTAAAGAACAAACAAACAGAGATCACCAATACAATAACTGAAATGAAAACTACACTAGAAGGAATCAATAGCAGAATAACTGAGGCAGAAGAACGGATAAGTGACCTGGAAGACAGAATGGTGGAATTCACTGCTGCAGAACAGACTAAAGAAAAAAGAATGAAAAGAAATGAAGACAGCCTAAGAGACCTCTGGGACAACATTAAACGCAACAACATTCGCATTATAGGGGTCCCAGAAGGAGAAGAGAGAGAGAAAGGACCAGAGAAAATATTTGAAGAGATTATAGTCGAAAACTTCCCTAACATGGGAAAGGAAATAGCCACCCAAGTCCAGGAAGCGCAGAGAGTCCCATACAGAATAAACCCAAGGAGAAACACGCCGAGACACATAGTAATCAAAGTGGCAAAAATTAAAGACAAAGAAAAATTATTGAAAGCAGCAAGGGAAAAATGACAAATAACATACAAGGGAACTCCCATAAGGTTAACAGCTGATTTCTCAGCAGAAACTCTGCAAGCCAGAAGGGAGTGGCATGATATACTTAAAGTGATGAAAGGGAAGAACCTACAACCAAGATTACTCTACCCGGCAAGGATCTCATTTAGATTTGATGGAGAAATCAAAAGCTTTGCAGACAAGCAAAAGCTAAGAGAATTCAGCACCACCAAACCAGCTCTACAACAAATGCTAAAGGAACTTCTCTAAGTGGGAAACACAAGAGAAGAAAAGGACCTACAAAAACCAAAACAATTAAGAAAATGGTCATAGGAACATACATATCGATAATTACCTTAAACGTGAATGGATTAAATGCCCCAACCAAAAGACATAGACTGGCTGAATGGATACAAAAACAAGACCCATATATATGCTGTCTACAAGAGACCCACTTTAGACCTAGGGACACATACAGACTGAAAGTGAGGGGATGGAAAAAGATATTCCATGCAAATGGAAATCAAAAGAAAGCTGGAGTAGCTATACTCATATCAGATAAAATAGACTTTAAAATAAAGAATGTTACAAGAGACAAGGAAGGACACTACATAATGATCCAGGGATCAATCCAAGAAGAAGATATAACAATTATAAATATATATGCACCCAACATAGGAGCACCTCAATACATAAGGCAACTGCTAACAGCTATAAAAGAGGAAATTGACAGTAACACAATAATAGTGGGGGACTTTAACACCTCACTTACACCAATGGACAGATCATCCAAAATGAAAATAAATAAGGAAACAGAAGCTTTAAATGACACAATAGACCAGATAGATTTAATTGATATATATAGGACATTCCATCCAAAAACAGCAGATTACACGTTCTTCTCAAGTGCGCACGGAACATTCTCCAGGATAGATCACATCTTGGGTCACAAATCAAGCCTCAGTAAATTGAAGAAAATTGAAATCATATCAAGCATCTTTTCTGACCACAACGCTATGAGATTAGAAATGAATTACAGGGAAAAAAACGTAAAAAGGACAAACACATGGAGGCTAAACAATACGTTACTAAATAACCAAGAGATTACTGAAGAAATCAAAGAGGAAATCAAAAAATACCTAGAGACAAATGACAATGAAAACACGACGACCCAAAACCTATGGGATGCAGCAAAAGCGGTTCTAAGAGGGAAGTTTATAGCTATACAAGCCTACCTAAAGAAACAAGAAAAATCTCAAGTAAACAATCTAACCTTACACCTAAAGAAACTAGAGAAAGAAGAACAAACAAAACCCAAAGTTAGCAGAAGGAAAGAAATCATAAAGATCAGAGCAGAAATAAATGAAATAGAAACAAAGAAAACAATAGCAAAGATCAATAAAACTAAAAGTTGGTTCTTTGAGAAGATAAACAAAATTGATAAGCCATTAGCCAGACTCATCAAGAAAAAGAGGGAGAGGACTCAAATCAATAAAATCAGAAATGAAAAAGGAGAAGTTACAACAGACACCGCAGAATTACAAAGCATCCTAAGAGACTACTACAAGCAACTTTATGCCAATAAAATGGACAACCTGGAAGAAATGGACAAATTCTTAGAAAGGTATAACCTTCCAAGACTGAATCAGGAAGAAACAGAAAATATGAACAGACCAATCACAAGTAATGAAATTGAAACTGTGATTAAAAATCTTCCAACAAACAAAAGTCCAGGACCAGATGGCTTCACAGGTGAATTCTATCAAACATTTAGAGAAGAGCTAACACCCATCCTTCTCAAACTCTTCCAGAAAATTGCAGAGGAAGGAACACTCCCAAACTCATTCTATGAGGCCACCATCACCCTGATACCAAAACCAGACAAAGACACTACAAAAAAAGAAAATTACAGACCAATATCACTGATGAATATAGATGCAAAAATCCTCAACAAAATACTAGCAAACAGAATCCAGCAACACATTAAAAGGATCATACACCACGATCAAGTGGGATTTATCCCAGGGATGCAAGGATTCTTCAATATACGCAAATCAATCAATGTGATACACCATATTAACAAATTGAAGAATAAAAACCATATGATCATCTCAATAGATGCAGAAAAAGCTTTTGACAAAATTCAACACCCATTTCTGATAAAAACTCTCCAGAAAGTGGGCATAGAGGGAACCTACCTCAACATAATAAAGGCCATATATGACAAACCCACAGCAAACATCATTCTCAATGGTGAAAAACTGAAAGCATTTCCTCTAAGATCAGGAACGAGACAAGGATGTCCACTCTCACCACTATTATTCAACATAGTTCTGGAAGTCCTAGCCACGGCAATCAGAGAAGAAAAAGAAATAAAAGGAATACAAATTGGAAAAGAAGAAGTAAAACTGTCACTGTTTGCGGATGACATGATACTATACATAGAGAATCCTAAAACTGCCACCAGAAAACTGCTAGAGCTAATTAATGAATATGGTAAAGTTGCAGGATACAAAATTAATGCACAGAAATCTCTTGCAGTCCTATACACTAATGATGAAAAATCTGAAAGAGAAATTATGGAAACACTCCCATTTACCATTGCAACAAAAAGAATAAAATACCTAGGAATAAACCTACCTAGGGAGACGAAAGACCTGTATGCAGAAAACTATAAGACACTGATGAAAGAAATTAAAGATGATACCAACAGATGGAGAGATATACCATGTTCTTGGATTGGAAGAATCAACATTGTGAAAATGAGTATACTACCCAAAGCAATCTACAGATTCAATGCAATCCCTATCAAATTACCAATGGCATTTTTTACGGAGCTAGAACAAATCATCTTAAAATTTGTATGGAGACACAAAAGACCCCGAATAGCCAAAGCAGTCTTGAGGGAAAAAAATGGAGCTGGAGGAATCAGACTCCCTGACTTCAGACTATACTACAAAGCTACAGTAATCAAGACAGTATGGTACTGGCACAAAAACAGAAACATAGATCAATGGAACAAGATAGAAAGCCCAGAGATTAACCCACGCACCTATGGTCAACTAATCTATGACAAAGGAGGCAAAGATATACAATGGAGAAAAGACAGTCTCTTCAATAAGTGGTGCTGGGAAAACTGGACGGCTACATGTAAAAGAATGAAATTAGAATACTCCCTAACACCATACACAAAAATAAACTCAAAATGGATTAGAGACCTAAATATAAGACTGGACACTAT
Source organism: Balaenoptera musculus (assembly GCF_009873245.2). Classification (NCBI taxonomy): domain Eukaryota; kingdom Metazoa; phylum Chordata; class Mammalia; order Artiodactyla; family Balaenopteridae; genus Balaenoptera; species Balaenoptera musculus. The sequence goes on from NC_045788.1 coordinate 107,376,971, forward strand.
AAAACTCTTAGAGGAAAACATAGGAAGAACACTCTTTGACATAAATCACAGCAAGATCTTTTTTGATCCACCTCCTAGAGTAATGGAAATAAAAACAAAAATAAACAAATGGGACCTAATGAAACTTCAAAGCTTTTGCACAGCAAAGGAAACCATAAACAAGACGAAAAGACAACCCTCAGAATGGGAGAAAATATTTGCAAATGAATCAACGGACAAAGGATTAATCTCCAAAATATATAAACAGCTCATTCAGCTCAATATCAAAGAAACAAACACCCCAATCCGAAAATGGGCAGAAGACCTAAATAGACATTTCTCCAAAGAAGACATACAGATGGCCACGAAGCACATGAAAAGATGCTCAACATCACTAATTATTAGAGAAATGCAAATCAAAACTACAATGAGGTATCACCTCACTCCTGTTAGAATGGGCATCATCAGAAAATCTACAAACAACAAATGCTGGAGAGGGTGTGGAGAAAAGGGAACCCTCTTGCACTGTTGGTGGGAATGTAAATTGATACAGCCACTATGGAGAACAATATGGAGGTTCCTTAAAAAACTAAAAATAGAATTACCATATGACCCAGCAATCCCACTACTGGGCATATACCCAGAGAAAACCGTAATTCAAAAAGACACATGCACCCGAATGTTCATTGCAGCACTATTTACAATAGCCAGGTCATGGAAGCAACCTAAATGCCCATCAACAGACGAATGGATAAAGAAGTTGTGGTACATATATACAATGGAATATTACTCAGCCATCAAAAGGAACGAAATTGAGTCATTTGTTGAGACATGGATGGATCTAGAGACTGTCATACAGAGTGAAGTAAGTCAGAAAGAGAAAAACAAATATCGTATATTAATGCATGTATGCGGAACCTAGAAAAATGGTACAGATGAGCCAGTTTGCAGGGCAGAAGTTGAGACACAAATGTAGAGAATGGTCATATGGACACCAAGGGGGGAAAACTGCGGTGAGGTGGGGATGGTGGTGTGCTGAATTGGGAAATTGGGATTGACATGTATACACTGATGTGTATAAAACTGATGCCTAATAAGAACCTGCAGTATAAAAAAACAAACAAAACAACTAATACTAAACTTTCATTGGGTTATTTGTATGGAAATATGTTAATATAAATGTTTCAGACATTACATGAAATTTCTAAAAATCTTATATTTGTATTTGTATGGAAATATGTATGGAAATATGTTAATATAAATGTTTCAGACATTACATGAAATTTCTAAAAATCTTATATTTGTATTTGTATGGAAATATGTATGGAAATATGTTAATATAAATGTTTCAGACATTACATGAAATTTCTAAAAATCTTATATGTTCTGGTATAATGTTATAAGTAATAATCCTAGTTATTACTTTAAAATGTATATCTCAGAAATAACTAATTTTCTTGTCAACTGCATTATTATGAACTTTCATCAAATCTTTAACCGTGGTCATTTTTAAGTCTTTTGTCATTTACAGACAGTTCTGGGTGTACTCTGATGATTTTGCAAATATGGTCCTATTAAAGGGTTTCATCTTCAAGAAATTCATGGAAAAGACTCTGACAAGTACAGGTTTCTGGTAACTGACTGTACTGCTGAACTGAATGAATAAGCATTTTCAGAACTCTAATGAAAAACTGATGAACTCATAAAAGTGCTAACAAAAGATCAAGATGAAAAAAAAAATTAATTACATGGGACTGAGTGAACTGATGAGGATGAGTATAATTTTTGTGACTTTCTGTCTGAATTTAAAAAAAAAAAAAAAATCCCACAAGGACTCAGAGGCAAAGAATATACAAATCAATTTTCACTGCAAAGTAAAGGAGCTGTTAACAGTGGAGGATTACTGGACTGAATGTCAATATTATGACATAGTATGAGTGTGTTTCATGTTTGGTAATTGCAATCATTGTTGCTTTTGTTGTGGTCATCCATGTACAATGCTTGGTGTCAGTCTATGTCTTGTAAAAATAAAATACAGTGTGTGTGTGTGTGAATAAAAAAAAAAAAAAAAAAAAAAAAAAAAAAACATTACAAACATTTCACATTCAAGTAGTAAGCAAAATAAGTAAAGTTAGTTTACTATGAAAGTTTGAATTTTTTTGGTGCAAAACTTTTCAAATTAGTATTTGGAATTAACAAGTAACTAGCCTCCATAATTTAAATAAAAAGCTGTTCAATCGTTGAGATTTTTCTCTTCTAAACATTTGCAGAAATGCTAACAGCAGATAAACAAAGGTAAAAATCCAGTTTATTTAGTGTTTATCTTAGTCCAGTTCAAGTGTTCTGTCAATTAGAACTTTAATTCAAGACATCTGCATAATGTGCTCTTATCAGTGCTGAGAGAGGAATCAGGTTGATAAACAGATTCAGGAACATAGTGGCAGGCTAAAAATGAGTTATGCTACCAGGTGGCATGCAGAATGCTGGACTTAAAATGGGAAATTCCAGAAGTGCTTAAGTTATACAGGTGACTATGATAAAACTTTGGCATTAAAAGAGTAATTTGCAATAACCTGGTCTGAATCAGGCCTGTAAATTGCAATAAAGATGTCTACAGTGAAAATACTCATCTCTTTGTCACTGGTCTCTTTCAGACCCTCTTATTCACAGAGCTGTTGGCTAGGAAGAGTAGGGTAAACCCTTTAAAATGTAACTAAGTCTCTCCAAGAAACTTGGAGATTCCCATTGCTTGCAAGTTGTTCTAGTTCCCTGGAGCTGGCAGAGAGCCAGAGCAGCTGGTCTAGAAAGCTGTTGTATAGCCACTTCCCCAGATGCTGTAGCTGCTGAGAACAACCCTGGGCTATATACCTGGGCCTTGTGGGATTCTCTCTCTTGCACACTCACCTGGCCAACCACAAATTCATCAACCCTAGCCTCCATTTCAAGTACACAAGACTTTTCCAGGACTTTGAAGAATTAATACCTCTCTGAAAACACTTTGTATTCAGGAAATACCTCATTAAGTCATGAGGGCAAGCATAATGATGAGATAATCCATTTGAAAAGATCAAACCATTTCAGACATAGCCAGGAATGGGATTTACGGAAGGTAACACCTATCAGAGCATGCCTTAAGTGCAATTACGGGCATTCATCTGGAGGGATAAGATCAGCATATCCCACTGACCTTTGCTATCTGAATTTCATTAGTTCTAAGGTCAGTGCTAAACTATCTGGACACCCCTATTATGTTTTTGTGCTGTGGTTAAATTCCAGACAGTCAAGGAACAGCTACTCTGAGACCAGCATAGATATTAGATATTGCTCTTGCTTTCACCACCCGCCCCCCGCCACTGTACTGGCCCAGAAAGCTTTTCTCCTAAAAAAAACCCATAAAATATAAAACCTCAAGGTTGTCCCTGAAAGCAAGAATGGAGTAAGTGACTCATTCTGCCAGCTCTCAAGATCCTTGCTCCTTCCACCTTCACAGAAGTTACATAAAATTTATCTTATTCAGGGTAATATTCTGTGACTTGCTTTTTTTTTTTTTTCCATTCAACATTCTGCTTAAAAGTCTATGTATGTTGGTTTATATAGAGTCTACTTCACTCCTTTTAAGTCCTCTGTGGTATTCCATTGCATAAATAAACCACAATTTATATACTGATTTCACTAGTGATGGAGACATTGGGATTACTTCCAATTTTTCACTCCTGCAAACAATATTTCAAGGCTCATTCCTGTGCATGTTTTCTTCTCAATAGGTGAGAGAATTTCAGTAGGGTATATAATGAAAGTGTAATGGCTATGTCACAGAATATGCATGTGTTCAATTATCCTAGGGTGACTGAAACTTCTAAGTGGTGTTACCAATATACTCTTCAACAAAAAATGAGAGTTTTCTTTCTCCAACATCCCACAAATACTTGATATTGCCAGATTCATTTTTATTTTGCTAATCACCTGAGTATGAAAAGAATCTCATTTTTCAAAATTTGCATTTCCCTACAGAAATGCACAATGGTTGAGAGTCTTTTCATATGTTTATTGGCCATTGTATTTCCTTGTTTAGTAATTCCTCTTTATATCCTCTGCACATATTTCCTTTTCAGCTATTTGTCTTTTATTATTGATTTGTAGCAGTTATTTATATTTTCTCAGTACTTTTCATTTGTTATAAATGTTGAAAATATCTTCTCACCACCTATGGATAGTACTCTAATTTTGTTTAAAGTATATTTGTCTTACAGATGATTTTATGTAACACAATCATATTAATCAATCTTCTAAATTTTGCTTTGTGTTTTTGTATTTCATACAGTGCTAGAGAATGAAGTGTGTCCCCACAAAATTCATATGTCGAAGCCCTAATCCTCAATGTGACTATATTTAGAGATAGGGCCTTTAGGAGGTAATTAAGTTTAAATGAGCTCATAAGAATAGTGTATTATTCTGCTCAGGCTGTCATAACAAGCCACAGACTGGGTGGCTTAAACAACCAAAATTTATTTCTTAGAGTTATAAAGGCTGGGAAGTCCAAAATCAAGGTGCTGGCAAGTTAAGTTTCATCCTGAGGGCTCTTCTACTGTCTTACCCTGCCCTCCGTCTTGATGTGTGCTCACATGGCCCCATGTGTACGCAGAGAAAGACTGGGCTCTCTAGTGTCTCTTATTAGAAGGACACTAATCTTATCAGAGCAGGATCCCACTCTTATGACCTCATTTAACCTTAATTACCTCCTTAAAGGTCCTATCTCTAAACAGAGTCAAAATGGGAGTTGGAGCTTCAACATATGAATGGGGGGAGGTGACATAAACATTCAGTTCATAACAGGTGGGGCCCTAATTTGATGCGACTTATAAGAAGATAAGGGATCTCTCCTGTCTCCCTCAAAAAATATGCCCAGAGGAAATGCCATGTGAGGACAAAGTGGCCATCTGCAATCCAGGAACAGAGCTCTCAACAGAATCCAAATCTGCTAAAACTTTGATCTTGGATTTCTAGTATCCAGAACTGTGAGAAAATAAATTTCTGTTGTTTAAACCACCCAGTCTATGGTATTTTGTTATGGCAGCCCAAGCTGACTAACACATATAGTGAATCCTTCCTTTCACCAAACTCGAAAAGATATTTGCTTTAATTTCTTTTAATATCTGTAAAATCTTGCTTTTCACATGTAAGGCATTTGATCCATAACTAACACACACACACACACACACACACAGAGAGTTGTCTCAAAGATATTTATTGACTAGTTGATCCTGTCACCACTAACTTGTAATGTTTTATCTATCTTATGTCATGATACCATGATATATAAAATAGGGTCTATTCCTATATTTTGTTTCATGGATCATCTATCCATGTATCAATGCCACTTTGCCTTAAATGTTATCCTGGTAATATTAAGTCTTGATATCTTATAGGGCAGGAACCCCCAGTTCTTGTTATTTTTGTTCTTTGAGTATTTTGGTCATTTTTAGATTTCTGGAAGATGGCTGCTTTTCAAACTTTGATGTCCGTGTAACTGTGGTCTGGATGATTCCAGTATGTCTGGGATAGGGCCTGAGACTCTGCATTTTCTCTAAAGCTCCTAGATTTTGATAGCAAGCAGCAGAGTATCAGAAATAGTCTGTCAAATTTCATTTTTCAAATAATTGAAAAAGTTGAAATACTGATGTAAATTGCATTAATTCATAAAATATTTTGGTGAAAATTGACTTTGTTTTAAAAGATTATTGAGTCCTCCCATAAAGGAATGTGGTACATTTTTTTTTTCAGACTTTCTTTTTTGTGTGTGTGTCCTTCAATAATGTGTTTCAATTTTCCTCATAAAGGGACACCCTTTGTTAGAGTTTTACCCAGATACCATATGCTTTATATTGCCTTTGAAAATTATATTTTTTCCCTGTTCTAATACCTAAATAGAGAAATTGGTAGAATATATAAATGTTACTCATTTTTGTATTCTGATCTCATCTCCATAAATCCCAGTGAACTCTCTCATTAATTCTAGTAGTGAGATAGCTGAAAATTTCTTTCCTTGCAATAAGCTTGCTTGCATTTTTTGTTAGAGTTATGCTGACCACATAGAGTTATTATTTTTTTAATCTATTTTCTACAAATTTGGGGTTACCTGTTCTTGACAGATTAGTAAAACTTGTCTAGACCTAGTATTTTCCCTGTCTCTGTCCCCTTTGGGTAGTGATGAAATTGTCAGAAAGTTTTTTTTTTTTAGTTAATTTTTTTTTGAATTTTTGAATTTTATTTATTTTTTTATACAGCAGGTTCTTATTAGTTATCCATTTTATACATATTAGTGTATACATGTCAATCCCAATCTCCCAATTCATCACACCACCACACCCTCCCCCGCCACTTTCCCCCCTTGGTGTCCATACGTTTGTTCTCTACATCTGTGTCTCAATTTCTGCCCTGCAAACTGGTTCATCTGTACCATTTTTCTAGGAAATTTTTGATTGCTTATAATTTACTTTAAAGGTGACAGATTTAGTCACTTCTATTTTTTCTTGATTGAAATTTTGTTTGTATATTTTTTTGTAGAAAAGCTTGTCTCAAGATGTGTTCCAAGAACCCCTGTGGCTTCTGGAGAAATTTTCAGGAGGTCTGTGAGGTAAAAAATATTTTCACAATTACACTGTACTAAAATATTATTTACTTTTTTTCATTCTTTTTATCTCACAAGGGCGCAGTGGAATTTTTCAAGGTTTCAGAGATAGAGCTGTGATATTTTAGAAGATTTAATGTGATATTAAACCAAATTTTAAAGATACATAGACAGTATTCTCACTACATTTTTTTGTTTGCTTTAGAAAAGTATAGCTACTGTTTTATAAAATATGTTACTTACATTTATAAACATGTAATGTGTTTATTATCGTTACATTGTAAAATAAATTAATACATGTATGTTTTAACAATTTTTTTTTCATTTTTAAACTATAAATGTTGATAGAAACAGCTTGCATAAATAGAAACTCTTTGGGACCCTCAATAATTTTAAGAGTGCAGAATTCCTGAGATCAATATTTTGAAAACTGCTATTGTGGAAAATTATTTATATTATCTGTAGTTTAAAATTTTATTAACATAAAAGTGTTCATTATTTACGTACCTTTTTGAAACACTGATGTATTAATGTCCTTCTTTTTTACTGAGTTTGATTTGAGAAGTTTATTTTCTTAGACTTTTCAAATAATCATCTTTTAGCTTTATTTTTCTCTCTTTTGGTTGTTGTCTGTTTTATTAATAACTGCTTTTTGATTCTTTTTCTTTTTATGTTTCTTTGTGGTTTACTTTTGTATTGTTAATCTAGCTTCACGAGCACCAATTAAATCATTCATCTTTTCTCTTTTAAAAAAGAAATTCCATATAATTCAGTGAGCCAAATTGTTTTTTGACTAGTTATCATTTCTACAAAAGTCCAAAGGGCTGTATGTTTTGGGACGAGGGTTTTGGTGATGCAATAAGTTCCATAATATTTGTTCCAAAATTGACAATGGTCAATTTGATTTTATTGATGAAAGGCATTTCATTACAACTGTAGATAGTAGAAACATTAGAAATAAATTTTAAAGAAATCTTCAGAAAAATGAGACTAGTAAGTTATCTCTCACCAGAAAAACCTTTTATTGTTAATGTCATAACACTTTTACTAATGAAATCAGCATTGTCATTAGCTTTTCTATTCAGCGAATTTATCAAAGGCAACAGAAACGTACTGGTGGCTTGCTACATATCTTCAGAGAAGAAAATCACTTTTAGTTTGAAATCTTCTGTGGTAGACAGACTTCTAAAATGGCCTAAAATGATCTCCAACTCTTCGTTTTCAAGCTGTTTTGTAAATTTCATCCCCTTGAATGTAACCTGGATGTACTGACTCACTTCTAACCAATATAATATAGCAAAGTTGATGAAATGTCACTTCCATGATAGTTACAAAAGACAGATGACTTCTATCTTGCTAGCAGACTTTCTTGCTGGCTTTGGTTGAGCAAGTTGCTGTGTTGGAGAAGACACTGTGGTAATGTACTAAAGGCAGTCTTTGACCAATAGCTAGCAAGGAACTGAGGGTCTCCATTTGGCAACATCCCTTGAAGAACTAAGTCCTACCAACAATCATTTAAGTGAGGTTGGATGTGGATCTCTCCCTGTTGGAGCCTTGAGATAACTCCCCAGCACTGGCCACCATTTTCATTGCAACCTTTTGAGAGATCCTGAATTAGAAGATCTTGCTGAGCTGTACCCAGATTTCTGATTCACAGAAACTATGAAATGATAAATTTTTGTTTTTTTAACCACTGAATTTGGGGTAATTTATTACACATCAACGGATATGGAATAGGACTTCCATGACTTTTACCTGAAGCATTACATTGTTTCCTTATGAATGCTACAGGCTCTTTATTCATACTGCTAGTAAAGCCTTTGCCATATTATCTCCCCAGAACACTCAAGTTGAAATCTTGGAGGGCAAAGATCAATATTCCAAAAGCACGTCCCTACTTCCAGTGGAATTGTGATTTGAATTTGGTTCCATTCTCCTCTTTGTTTGGGAGAGGAGTTATACACAAATCTTTCTAGGTTCAATGTATAAATGTCATTGCTATCAATTAGAATGGGACAAAAAATGAATGCCTATGATGCCATATTTCCTCTCAAAAATTCATAATATGGATAACATAATAAACAAGTTTTATGTAGTTACTCTACTTGACTGGTTGATTTCTGTTTTCTGTGGTATTTGGGAAATTCTTGCTTCAATTTTTCTATCCCAGTTATTTTTCTGTGTCATTACTTCCTGGGAACGTTTCAAGCCACAGAAGGAAAAAATCTTTTAAAATGTTTAAAAAATAGTTCTACCAAGATTTTCACTTTATACATTATTTAAGCATTTCTCTTCTGGCTTCAATTAGCTGATTGTGCCCTTTTAAATCATAGTTTTAAAAATGATGTTCCTGTATCTAACAATTTGTGATTAATTTTTCCCCACGACAGAAACTGCAGACTGAAACTACTCCCTGTGGTTCCTCTTATTAGTTACTCAATGCTTCTGTCAGTGAATGGTACACAGAATTGAAATTTTTCTAAGCTAACCTAACCTGACTCAGCAGGGCCTGGGGAATCTAGTCATGAGGGATAAAAGAGATAAGGCAAGAGATGTCATATGTCTATAGGCAAACGCCTGTATGAATGTCTTTTCTTCACTGAGTTTTTGTCTGATCCAGTTAAAACACTGAAATTCATTTGCATGTGAAATCACAATCTAAGAAGCAAAGAGCAGAAAGTCCTGAGAATTTCTTATTTGATTTTAAATCAATAATACAGGTAAGCCCTCTGGGCTAGAAAAAAATGTGAGACCCATTAATGAGAGGCCAGCTGTGAGTTATAATTTTTTTTTTTTTTTTTTGGCGTAAAGGGCACATTGTATTTGAAACTTAAAGAAGATCTTGGAGATGTTGTTTTACTTGCTTCCCTAACATTATATGAATTCGTAAATAAATCTACATATTTATTTTGTATTCAGTACAAAATTAGGAGATCACATGATTCCAGGTGATTTCCCCAAATAGCAACTATGTATTTTCAGCCTTAAACCTTGTCTCTGTTTTTTCTTTTTTTTGCCTTTTAATACTTTCATCTTCAATTTATGTTTTCTGCCACAGGGGGCGGCAGAGTCTCATGGGTCCAGGATAGTGAGCATGCTGGTGTGAGATCAAAATTGATAACTTAGCTCAAATATTTTTAAAACAGATTTTTATTTTATTTAATTTTGCTCTTAAACGAAGTTTTCTAAACATGAAAATAATACATAATATGGTCTAAATATTCATATAGAGTAGCAAATAGTGATAAGTAGAAGTTTCTTCACTGTCGCACTAGCAGCTTCACAGGACAATTTGCAGGATATAACATTTAAACTATTTTCTTAAGTATAGATAATTTCTATGTACATATCTGAATATTTCAAAAATATAAGAAATTATATTGGGACAGTGTTGTGAAACTTGATTTTTAAAATTAGTATTCTTTCAATTATGTTCTTAAATGACTACTGCTTATTCCACAGTAGCCTATTAATGTATTTAATCAATTCCCTATTCTTTTAATTTTCTTTTTCTTTTTTCCCATTCTTTATTATTTTGCTTGGGTTTTTGGTTTGTTTTTTGGAGTTTTTGAGGGTTTCTCATTTTTTACTTTTTTTTTTTTTGATCACATCACGTATCATGTTGTTTTTTACTATTTAAAGGAATATGCAATGAGCATCACTTCACATATGTCTTTGTGTCCATATTTGAATTTATAGGTAGAAAAAATTCCCCAAAGTGGAACTGCTATCTCTTACGGCATGTGCTTTTAAAGTTTTCATAGGAGAAAGAGGTTGAATGACTTTAAACTTTAACCAATAGTGTTTGAGAATGCTTAATTTTCTCAAAGGACTGTCAACATTGTTTATAAATCTTAGCTAATATGACAAACTAAAAAAAGTATGTCTCATTGCTGTTTTAATATGCATTTTGTAAACATGAGTGAAGTTGAACATATTTTTCTGTGTTTAACTGGCTATTTGTATCTATTTTTCTTTGAACTTGAAGTCTAGGCTTGTATAAGTCAGCCTCTACAACTATGATAAACAATCAGATTTCTCACTGTTTTATGACAAAATACATTTATTTCTTGCTTATGCTATAAAAGTATGTGGGTTTATACTGGCTTTTCTGGGATTGTCTCTGTGAGTGTACTCATTTTGAAACCCAGGTTGCAGCCATAGTCAGTATCTAGAATGTGCACTTCTCATTACTGGGGAGCTGAGCAAGAAGGCCCCTATCGAGATACACAGTAATATCTAAAGCTGTTCAGATGTAGGAGCATCTGAGATGTGACAAAATATCCCCTTACATTCCATTGCCAAAGTGGGTCACAAGTCAAGACAAAATTCAGTGGGGTATGGGCACATGAAAAGAACATGGAGAGAAAAATAATATTGTGAACACATAATGCAATCTTTCATTATGTTCTTTACCTATTTTTCTATTGGTTTAATTTTATTTCTTATTTATTCATAAAAATCTTTGCATATGAAGAAAACATTATTTTATTATATTTGTTATAAATATTTTTGCTAGAAGTTTTCACATACCTGTGACTTTTATATATTATTTTTATGCTTTATATTTTATATAATTTAGAAATATAAATATTTATTAATATTTATCTGTATGGCCTCTTATATCATGTTAGAAAGAATATCCTTACTCCATGACAGTGAAAACAGCTAAATAATAAATTGTTAAGTAAAACAAGTACTCACAAAATATATATCTTGATTAAAAGTTGTAGAGAATTATTTTTTTCTTAAAGCATGCATTTTAAAACAGGTATTGTCTATGTTTCTATTTTATCTAAACTGAGTGTAATTAAGGGGAAAAGATTCTCTCTAATCCTCATTTTTTTTAAGATGATTTGATCAGTCATTTAATAAATGCTCTTCTCTAGGCCTTTAGATATGTTTCTCTGTGTCTATATAATTATTGTTTGTGTACAGGAGTATAAAATTCCTGAATATGTCATAAAGTTCAGGTACCTTAATCACTCCATTTGAATCATTTTCAACAAATCTCTGCCACCCAGTTTGTACTACTTTGTTACAACAACCCTAGGAAATTAATACAACTATTCAATGGGTAAGGAGTATTCATTTCATCAAATGGTGGACAACTTGAGAGTTACATGCAAAAGAATGAAGTTGAACCCTTACTTTGCACTATAATTAACACAAAGTGCATCAAATATCTAAATGTAAGAGCTTAAATGATAAAACTGTTAGAAGAAAAGTGAGGGAAAATCTTCAGATTTGACAAAGGATTCTTAGATATGACACCAAAAGCCTAAATGTGTATATAAATTTAGTTTGATAAAAGCCAAAATAGAAAGAATACTGTCCATTTTGTTCTCATTTATTTAGAAACATAGGGTTCTATTCCATTTAATGCAAAGTTAGTAATTTTCTTTTTAGACACGATTGCCATCCTTCATGGAAAACCACTATAAAAAGCCCCTTGTATTTTCTGAAGGGATAGCACATGGATTCAAGATTCCCTCAAAGTCTGCATTTGGTCACTTTTTCAAACCACATATTTTCCCATTTCATAAGCTAATATAAAGTGTCTTCAGTTGATAATAGGGCCAATTTACTATTTTATACAGAAACAAATTTACTTATGAATTGCTACATTTTACCAACACAAGATCTATCTATCTATATATATCAATATATATATTTTTAAATTGACAAATTACCACTTCTTTGGAGTTTTGTTTACTCTTTTATAGTTATTATATTTGCATAACTTCTTGAAGTCATATTCAATGTATTTTATTTATTTATTTATTTATTTTTAATATATTAGAGTTAGCCGTAGCACCCCGTAGCACCTTTTTTTAAAAAATAAATTTATTTATTTATTTATTTGGCAGCATTGGGTCTTCGTTGCTGTGTGCAGGCTTTCTCTAGTTGAGGTGAGTGGGGGCTACTCTTCGTCATGGTGTGTGGGCTTCTCAGGCTTTCTCATTGCAGTGGCTTCTTTTGTTGTGGAGCACAGGCTCTAGGCATGTGGCCTTCAGTAGTTGTGGCGCCCAGGCTCTAGAGTGCAGGTTCAGTAGTTGTGGTGCATGGGCTTAGTTGTTCTGCAGCAAGTGTGATCTTCCTGGACCAGGGCTCGAACCCCTGTCTCCTGCATTGGCAGGCAGATTCTTAACCACTGTGCCACCAGGGAAGTCCAATGTATTTTAAATTAAGATAGTAAAATAAGCAGGAGATGGGATCAAGACGGTGGAGTAGGAAGACCCTGAGCTCCCTCCTCCCACAGATACACCAGAGCTAAAATTACATATAGAACAACTATCTCTGAGAATGACCAGAAAGCTAGCAGAACAGCTCTTCTACAATTAAATATATAAAGAAAAAACTACACCAGATGGATAGAAGGGTAAAAGAAGCAATCTAGTAAGGTCCCACACCCCTGGTGGGTGACCAAAAAGAGGAAGAGGATGTCACAAATTGGGAGATCCTCCCTAAACAGCAACGAGGTCAGTCTCCATATTGGGGACCTCAGCCTTGGGGAGCAGCACTGGGAAGATGAGCCCCTTTAACAGGTTTTGAAAACCAGCAGGCCTTAAGACCAGGAGAACTGGAGGGCTACAGGAAACTGAGACTCACTCTTAAAGGGTGCACACACAAACTTACTCACTTTGAGCCCCAGAAGAGAGGCAGCAGATTGAAAAGCACCTGGCACTGTAGCTGACCTTATAAGGCCAATCCACACATCCAACACACCACCTAGCCTTCACCCATCACTGGCTCCAATCCCCCTGCCAGGCAGAAGCCTTCAGTATGCCTTGGGAGAAGTCCTAGGTGGAACCAGGCTCCAGACCTAGTCTTTCTGGAGCCAGCCTCACCCTGCCAAGGTGTCAGCCACCAGCACACCACAATAGAAGCCTTGGTCTATGCCAACCTCCAGTTTTAGCTCCTCTATTTCTGGCACACACACCCCCACCAAGGCAGTGGCCTATAGTATACCCAAAAGAAGCCCATGCCAGGCTCGGGCTTCAGCCCCATTTCTACCTCCCCATCAAGGCAGCAGCTTCTGATGCACCCTGGGAGAAGTCCCAGCTCATGAGTGCTTCACCTCCAGCTCTCTTGCCAATGGCAACAGGCACAAACAGTTTGCATAGGGATGCTCCTACATAAGTAAATGCCTTCAAGACTGGGAGAGAGAACTGTTTTGCCTAATTCATAGAGACAAACACAGAGTAAAACAAAATAAGAAGATAGAGGAATATATTCAAAATGAAAGAACAAGATAAAAATCCAGAAAAAAACTCTAAGGAAACAGAGATACGTAATTTACCTAATAAAGAGTTCAAAGATTATAAAAATGCTGGGTGAAATCAGGAGAATAGAGAAACACAGTGAAAACTTTAACAAAGAATTAGAAAATGTAAAAAACGACCCATCAGAGCTGAAGAATACAATAACTGAGATGAAAAATACACTAGAGAAAATCAACAGTAGATTAGGTGGTACAGAAGAATGAATAAGCAACCTGGCAGACAGAATAGTGGAAATCAACCAATTAGAAGAGCATTAAAAATGAGGATAGTTTAAGGAAACTCTGGGACAAAATCAAGCATATCAACATTTCTATTATAGGGCTCCAAGAAAGAGAATAGAGAAAGAAAGGGGCAGAAAATATATTTGATTAAAAAACTGATGAAAACTTCCCTAACCTGGGGAAGAAAACAGATATTTAGTTCCAGGAAGCCCAGAGGGTTTCAAACAAGATGAATGCAAAGAGATCCACACCAAGAGATATCATAATTAAAATGACAAAGTTGAAGACATAGAGATAATTTTAAAGGCAGCAAGAGAAAGATGAAGGGTCACATACAAGAAAACCCCCATAAGGCTATCAACTGATTTTTCAGCAGAAACTTTGTAGGCCAGAGGAAGTGGCATTATATATATACAGTGCTAAAAGGAAAGAAAAGTACAACCAAGGATACTCTACCCAGCAAGGTTATCATTCAAAATCAAAGGAGAGATAAATAGTTCCCCAGACAAGCAAAATCTAAGAGGTCATCACCACTAAACCAGCCTTACAAGAAATGTTAAAGGGTCATCTTTAAGTGAAAAAGAACAGGACATAACAAGAAATAAGAAAATATAAGAAGGAAAAAACTCAGTGGTAAAAGCAAATATATAATAAAAGCAGTGAATCAACCACTTAAATAAGCTAGTATGAAGATTAAAAAAACAATAGTCATAAAATCAACTATAACTACAAGAAGTAGCTACAGGATACAAAAATGTTGTAAAATATGTCAAAAACATAAAAGTGGGAGGCAGTAAAAAAGGCAGAGCTTTTAGAACATGGTTGAACATAAACAATTATCTGTTTAAAATAAATACATATTATATAAAGGTTGATATATATGAAATTCATGGTAACCACAAACCAAAAGCCTACAATAGATATATAAAAAACAAAGAGAAAGAAACCCAAACCTAACTCTAAAAAAATTATCAAACCACCTTGGAGGAAACTAACAGAAGAATAAAAGAACAGAGAAGAATGACATAAACCATCAGAAAACAAGTAAAAAAAAAGGGCAATAAGTAATACATATCTATCAGTAATAACTATAAATGTAAATGACTAAGTGCCTCTATCAAAGGACATAGGGTAGCTGAATGAATAAAAAAAGAACCATTTATCTGCCGCCTACAAGAAACTCACTTCAGAGCTAAAGACACACATGGACTAAAAGTGAAGGGACGGAAAAAGATATTCCATACAAATGGAAACAAAAAGAAAGCTGGGGTAGCAATACTCATATCAGACAAAGTAGATTTCTAAAACAAAGACTATAACAAAAGACAAAGAATGGCATTACATATGATAAAGGGGTCAATCAAAAAGGGGATATAAGATTTATGCCTCTAACTTGGAGCAACTAAATGTGTAAAGCAAATATTAACAGATATTAACAGAGAAAGTGACAGTAATACAATAATAGTAGGAGATGTTAATATCATACTTAAATCAATGGATAGATCATCCAGACAAAACAATCAATAAGGAAAAAGTGGCCTTAAACAACAAATTGGACCAGATGGACTTAGTAGATATCTATAAAACAGTCTATCCTCAAACAGCAAAATGCATATTTTTTTCAAGTGTGCATGGAAAATTCTCGAGGATAAATCACATGGTAGGCCACAAAACATGTCTCAGTAAATTTAAGAAGGCTGAAATCATGTCCAGCATCTTTTCTGACTATAAAGGTATGAAACTAGAAATCAATTGTAGGAAAAAAAGGGGAAAACCAGAAACATGTGGAGACTAAACAACATACTACTAAAACATCATTGGGTCAATGAAGGAATCAAAGAAGAAATTAAAAAATACCTTGAAATGAGTGAAAATATAAACACTTTTCCAAAATGTATGAGACTTAGCAAAATCACTTCTAAGAGGGAAGTTTATAGTGTACAGGCTTACCACAAAAAACAAGAAGAATCTCAAATAAACAACGTGACTTTACACCTAATGGAATTAGAAAATGAAGAATCCACAAGTCCCAAAGATAGTAGAAGAAAGGAAATAATATAGATCAGAGCAGAAATAAATGAAATAGAAATCAAAAAAAAAGAACAAAAGAAAGAAAAAGAACAGATCAATGAAACTATTAAAGAGCTATTTTTAAAGATAAACAAAATTGATAAAACTTTACCAGATTCATCAAGAAAAAAAGAGAGAGGGATCAAATACATAAAATTAGAAATGAAAAAGCAGAAGTTACAATCTATAATATAGAAATATAAACAGTCATAAGAGAATACTACAATTAAATGCCAAAAAATTGGACAACCTAGAAAAATTTGATAAATTCCTAGAAACATACAATATTCTAAGACCAAACTAGGAAGAAAGAGAAAATCTGAACAGACTAATACTACTAATGAATTTATTTCAGTAATCAAAAAAAACTCTCAAGAAACAAAAGTCCAGGACTGGATAGCTTCATAGGGGAATTCTACCAAACAGTAAAATAAGAATTAATGCGTGTTCTTCTCAAACTATTCCAAAAAATGGAAGTAGAGGAAACACTTTAAAACTCATTATAAAAGTCCTGCATTACCTTGATACCATAAGCAGACAAAGACACTATTTAAAAAAAAAAAAAGAAAAAGAGAAAATTACAGGCCAACATCCCTGATGAATTTAGAGGCAAAAGTCTCAACAAAATATTAGCAAACCAAATTCAACAAATTCAGTAATTTAAATTAAGTAAATTAAAAGGATTACACAGCTTGATCAAGTGGGATTTAGTCCAGGGATACAAGGATGGTTCAATATCCACAAATAAATCAACATGATACACCACATTAATAAAAGGAAGGGTAAAAATCACATGATCATTCCAACAGATACAAAAAAAAGCATTTGACAAAATTCAACATCCATTAGTGATAAAAATTCTCAATAAGATGTGTATGGGAGGACATACATCAACATAATAAAGGCCATTTACGACAAACCCCCAGCTAACATCATACTCAACAATGAAACCTGAAAGCTTTTCCACCAGTATCAGGAACAAGACAAGCATGCCCATTCTCACAACCTTTATTTAACACAGCATCAGAAGTTCTAGCCACAGCAATCAAACAAGAAAAGGAAATAAAATGTATCCAAATTGGAAAGGAAGAAGTAAAACTGTCACTATTTGCAGATGACATGTACTATATGTAGAAAATCCTAAAGACTTCACCAAAGAACTATTAGAACTAGTAAATGAATTCTGTAAAGTTGCAGGATACAAAATTATTACACAGAAATATGTTGCATTTCTATACATTAATAATGAACTATTAGAAAGAGAAATCAAGAAAACAATCCCACTTATGATCACATCAAAAAGAATGAAATACCTGGGAATAAATTTAACCAAGGATGTGAAAGACCTGTACACTGAAAACTATAAGACACTGATGAAAGAATTTGAAGACAACATAAATAAATGGAAAGATATACCATGCTCATGAATCAGAAGAATTAATATTGTGAAAATGACTATATGACCCAAAGTGATCTACAGATTCAATACAATCCCTATCAAAATATCCATGGCATTTTTCACATAACTAAACAAATAATCCTAAAATTTTGTGGAACTGCAAAAGACTCCAAATTGCCAAAGCAATATTGAGAAAGAAGACCAAGCTGGGGTTATCATGTTCCCTGATTTTAGACTATACTACAAAGCTATAGTAATCAAAACAGTATGACTGGCAAAAAAATAGGTACATAGATCAATGGAACAAAATTGAGAGCCCAGAAATAATCCCCCACGCACATGGCCAATTAATCTACTACAAAGGAGGCATATATACAATGAAGAAAAGACAGTCTCTTCAATAAGTGGTATTGGCAAACTGGACAGCTACATGTAAAAGAATGAAACTAAGCCATTTTCTTACATTATATACAAAAATAAAGTCAAATGGATTAAAAACTTAAATATAAAACCTGCAACCATAAAACTAAATGAAAGCATAGGGAGTATGCTTTTTTTAATTGGTCTTAGCAATATTTTTTTGGATATGTCTCCTCAGGCAAGGGCAACAGAAGCAAAAAGCAAACAAATGTGACTATATCAAAACAAAAAGCTTTTGCACAGCAAAGGAAACCTCAAAAATACAAAAAAGCCATCTACTGAATGGGAGAAGATATTTGCAAATGATATATATGATAAGGGTTTAATATGCAAAATATGTCAATATAAAAAACATACATCAATATCAAAGAAATAAACAATCTGATTAAAAAATGAGCAGAGGACCTGAATAGGCATTTTTACAAAGAAGCCATACAGATGGCCAATAGGCACAAGAAAAGATGCTCAACAATACTAATCATCAGGAAAATGCAAATCAAAACCACAATGAGATATCACTTCACACCTGTCAGAATGACTATGATCAGAAAGACAAGAAATAACAAGTGTTGGCAAGGATGTGGAGGAAAAGGAACCCTAGTGCACTGTTGGTGGGAATGTTAATTGGTACAGCCACTACAGAAAACAGTAGAGGTCTCCCTCAAAAAATTAAAGATCCAGCAAATCTTGGGTGTCTATCTGAAGGAAATGAAAACACTAAGTCAAAAAGATATATGCACCCCTATGTTCATTATAGTATTATTTACAAAGGACAAGATATGGAAACAACTTAAGTGTTCACTGACACATGAATAGATTAAAAAGTTGTGGGATATATATATATATATATATATATATATATATATATATATATATATATATCTCATTATATATAATTAATATGTATTATATATATATAATGAATTATTACTCAGCCATAGAAAATAATGAAACCTTGCCATTTGCAGCAACATGGATGGACCTGGAGGGTATTATGCTAAGTGAAATAAGTCACAGAGAAGAAAAATACTGTATTATTATTATTTTTTTACATATATGTGGAAACTAAAAAACAAACAAATGAATATAACAAAACAGAAACGGACTCACAGATTCAGAGAACAAACCAGTGGTTTCCAGAGGGGAAGGGGGTAGGGAATGGGTGAAATAGGTGAAGGAGATTAGTACAGTATACTAATTATAAAATAAATGAGTCACAGGGGTGTAATGTACAGCCCAGAATATTGTCAATAATATTATAATAACTTTGTATGGTGTATCAACTATACTTCAATACAAAAATAAATACTTTTTAGTAAACAACATTATATCCTCATTATTAGATTTGAACATTTCTACTGCATATGCCTGGCCACTTTTAGTTGCCAATGGCTGACTGAGCAGTTATTAAAAATTCTCAAAAGAAATTTAACTGTGCTTGTAAGGAATGTTTTCTTTCATTTCTAGTTGTTGCTATCTATTTTCTTGGTAAAGGGATCCATTTATACTTGTCAATTAGATTCTAGTGATGTGTGTACCTTATAAATATTATAATATGCCTTATAAATATTATAATATGCCTTAGGGAGCTAAGACGTCTATCTTGCTTATTTGCCACTTAATGCACTGTGATCCTATGGAGTAGGAGGCCTCTTCTCCCCTTTCCTCAACCTACTTAGGAATCTAAAACATGAATCAGGAAGCACATATATTGGCAGAAAACAAAAAAGTATATTGGAGAGTATATTAAAGACTAGAGTGAGTAGTTTAATGTCTTGTTCCATCAGTGTGGGCCAAGTAGACAGCTGAAGAGTATCATCAATTATTTTAGCTAATCTTATTTCTTCAAACTGACAAAACAAAATGGTTTTAAAACAATCTGTTTTTTTTAGAAAATTTTCAACAGATAAATTATTTAGTCATTGGTTCATTTATCCAGGAAAACCTATGCATGGCATTATATTTCATTTGACCTTGAAATATGTTTATCTGACTGACAAACTTGAGCTAAGTCAGCATCTTATGTTAAACTGGATTTTCTCCAGGAGCAAAAAATAAATAAGGTTGAAAATACTTGGTGGGGAATGATTTCTTTTATAATACCTGTATATTTGGTTTCCTTTCCCAAAACAAAACAAAACAAAACAAAAAACAACCAACACTTCCTTGGGAGGTGACTGTACAGGTAGGTACATTTATGAGTGTTAAGCAACTCTAACACAAATGTCCAAGTCAGCATTAAGAGGGAACTTGAAATGGGAATACATTCTACATTTTGGTAAACGAGCATTCATTATCTATGATGCAAAAAGTCCATCATAATTACTTTACGGGTCATGTAAAATGAGCATGATTCCTTTTATTAAGGGAAATGATAGTCAGTAAAATCTACTTTGTATGATAATTTTTATTAATTTATACTTAGCTTATATTTCCACATTAAAAAAGCAGAAGTTGGGCTTCCCTGGTGGTGCAGTGGTTGAGAATCTGCCTGCCAATGCAGGGGACACGGGTTCGAGTCCTGGTCTGGGAAGATCCCACATGCCGCGGAGCAACTAGGCCCATGAGCCACAACTACTGAGCCTGCGCGTCTGGAGCCTGTGCTCCGCAACAAGAGAGGCCGCGATAGTGAGAGGCCCGCGCACTGCAATGAAGAGTGGCCCCCGCTCGCCGCAACTAGAGAAAGCCCTCGCACAGAAACGAAGACCCAACACAGCTAAAAATACAATAAATAAATAAACAAATTAAAAAAAAAAGCAGAAGTTTTTTCCATTTGTTTGTTTACCACATTTCTGTAAATTATAAAATGAATTTATAGAAATATAATAAATATAGTAAGCTCCAAAAAATAACGTTTGCTATGACAGAGATGGTGACAAGGACTTTAAAATTCTCTGCAATCCCTTCAACTAGTTATAAAATAGCTTATCCCTGAAGTTAATATGAACCTGCCATGACTTATAAAATAACTAAATGTGCAACCAACTTTTTTAGAGGTCACAGGGAATTGAAAAGGGGTAGATGGGTAAGATGGTTAAATGTCTTTTTTTTTTAGGTATGAGTTTTTCTGTAAAGCCTTAGAGAAACCTTTGGCCCAGAAAGTAGTTGAGTAGGGATTAAATTCTTGCAGGGAAAAAAAAGTTTGTTCCCTGAAGGTATTACAAGGATCCCAGCTGTTGGGGTACATACTCCCTGGTTATGATCGGCACTGAAATGTCAAAGCTCAAAATCCCAAACCACTAAATTGCCTGCCTTAATCAGGCAAGCTTTTCTGCTCACATTGTTCTGGATCAGCCAAGAGCTGCCTATCTGAGTTTCTTTCATTCTTTTGGCTAGATAGATACCTCCCGCTGCCCTTCACTTTTACAGTTTTTTCTTTTTTCCCCAAAGAGAGTCATCTTTTTTTTTCTTCTATACTTATTTGTAAAACTTTTACTTATAAAACATTTACTTCTAAAACTCTTACACGTTAACTATATAGAGAATGAGGAAAAGAAATATGACCACTGAATTGATCAAACGAGAGTATAATTTCACTTTATGTACCTAGATTTGTCAGAGAAGACGCATTTAGATACATAATAATTTAATAGTTTTCATAATAATCGTTTATACAAAATAAAATATAGTAATTTCATATATACACATATATACATATATATGATATAGATGTCTATATCTGTATCTATAGATATATAAATACATATATATAGAAAGAATTCATAGAATCATAGGCAGGGCTTGAAAGCTATTTGCAGGGGATATATATTTTTACTAGACTTGATTCTTCAGTAGGCAAATGTATTTTATACTCTTAAAATTTTTGGTCATTACAGGCAGTCTGACTCGTTACTCAAGAAAAAAAAAAAAGGCTTCTTTGCTGATTCACCCAATGATGGCTTAAGAATTTTTCTTCAGTTCTAAAACAGCCAAGTAAATTATTATAAACACTTTGCAAGTGTTATTAATTATCTAAAACAGAAAGTTTGCATGAAAAAAATCAGCTCCACTCTTTCTCTCTACTGTCCTATAAACCAGTGCACTTTAATGTGCACAACCTGGGGAGCTTGTTAAAATGAATATTATGATTCAGGGGGTACTGGGTAGGCCCTAAGATTCTCTAGTCCTAAACAAACTCCTAGGTACTGCTGCTGCTGTGTGGATCATACTTTGAGGAATAAGGTTGTAAGTTGTGTTTCAAATAATTCTTTCCTGTCCCTGTATATAACCCTGTGTGGATCTCACTGTTTTTCTGGTTAGTTGTAGGTTTTAAGAAGTCTACTAGGCAAGTTCAAAGCAATCTCTCATCTGATTAAGCTGCTCTTCTCCCACAGCACAGTTCTGATTCAGATTAGATTACTGGAAGTGAGATTGTTGGGTGTCAGACCTTAGTGTCAGCTCCTTTATTCAGGTTCTCCAGACTCAGAGATAATATGTGAGGTAGCAGCAGCAGAAGAATGCCTTCAAGATTATAGGGGGAGGAAAATAAATAGGAAAAAAAGCTTACTTGTGATGACAGATTGAAATCATAATGGAGTAATCCTAGTTCAAGCAAACAAAATGGAGTTGGGCGGCTATTGAGGATCTGGTTCCGGACATGTTTCTGCACCACTGAGAATTTGAACTTTCTTAACTATACCAAATCACAACCTTCCAAGGACACCACCAGCCATTTTTGTTTACTTTTTTAGAACAACATCTAGGTCTCAAGGTTCCCCCCTTGCAACTATGTAACCATTTCTGGCCCCAACCAATACTTGCTTAACAAGCACCCTTACTTCTTGACAGCTCCAATCATAATTCTTGACAAACAGCTTATGGAACTAACTGTGGCCTTGTGGTATTTGTCATTATAAGCCTCCTTCATTTTGTAGTCCAAAGGAACACAACGCAAGTGCTTCTCATATCTGTACTTTTCAGGCTGCAGTCCTAACAAATCCCAAATAAATGCCTCTTTATCTCCATCGGGTCTTCATTTCTGAAAATTTTGGTTAATGCTTGATTAATACCAGTGTAATATGACGCTGGTGCCCATTTGTGTGTCAGCTATCCAAATATTTATTCTATTGTGGGTTTTTCAAAAAATTCATTTTTGACTAGAGTAAGTCCATGTCGTTAAACTCTTGTGTAGTTTTTATCCCTGGAATCATGGCAAATTTGTTTATGAAACCACGGAGGAAATTCAGGGTACCTCATATGAAAGGTGGACTGACACCCACAGCACAGTTCATCTAAACTGCACACTTCTGCAATGGACTTCTCTTGATGGACATTTATGGGAGATATGATTTTCTCAGGCTCTTTGCCCATTCTGAAATATCCAACCTCGACATATACTCCTACCACTTATTAACATTTGCCAAACTGGCTTCTTCCTTCCAGGCTCTGCATCATCTGGCCAGGCTATTAGCAACTACATAAACTTCTGTAGTTCATGAACTTTAAGAGTTTGGATTTCTCAATGTCATTTAGTACGGACCAGCAATGGGACCATCAAACTGTTTGGATCCTTATCCAAAATTAGCAAATTGACTGATAAGCTCTATATGTCAATGAATTCCAGATGTGACAAAATTATATCTCACTCATCTTTGTTGAGCATTTTCCAAATCCTATTTCTACAGATTTGCCACATATGTTTTAATGATGAAAACTGGCAAAAATCCTTAAATTCTTTATGTGTGTAACATTTTTATTTCTTGCTCTTATTATAAATTTTACCATAATCTCCCACTCCACCCTGTTGAATATATTCCATACATTTGCCATTCTATTTTCAACCACTGAGGAAAAACTTCTTCACTTAGGAATGTCTTCAGTCAAGGATGACACTGTATTTCTAAAAGAGATGCACAGTGAGACATGTTTCATTGGAAATTTGGGGATTGGCCTATTTCCTCTCTTTCAATTAGTCTGCAATATCCTCACGGCAATTAGCAAGAGTACAGTATTTTCTGACCAACGCCCTAACTTTCACATAGGAGATATGGATACGGTCAAGCTGTAATTCAGCCAGTACTGTAATTCTGCAAACTGCAAGGTCAATATCTGGGTTTGGTCTTCAGTGATTTCTGTTCTCAGCAATGCCTTAGTCTTCAATACGTCACAACAAATCCCTGAATGTTATCTCTCTCATTAGGAGATAATTTAGGAATTTGATTTGCCCTTTATTTAATTTCATTTATCAAATGCTGTATGAAGTAATTTTAGCTTCTCCATAGTAGAGGGAATCTTGGCCCCCCAGTTTCATCCTAACTCACAGATAGTTGTTTGCTTTTCCAGCACCCATTCCCCTGTACTTCCTTTCCTAGTGCACCAACAATTTAATTTCCCATTATGTCCTTGCTTTACACAGAAGCTGACTCCATTCCAGTTCTAGGGAATCTCCTTGTTTTCCTTATGCAATCAGTACATTTCATCCTCCTAGCAACAATCATGGGTGGATATGTAAACTAGTTTGTCCATATAGGTTGAATACAAAGATCAGTTTTGGAATACTGGGAAAGCGATATACTCATACAAAGGTTAGAATTGCTTGGTCCTTTTTTTGTGCAATAGAAGTCAGAGTAAGAAAAAGGCATATATAAGATAGGACCAAGAGGAAAAAGGCTCAGATAAGTGGTATCTGGAGCCCAATCAGAAAATGCATGAAGACTGTTCTGCCACTTTTGGTCTTTACAGTTATACCCCACACTTCCCAACCCCAAACCCTAAAAAAGACAACTTATTAAGCCAACTGGAATTGGTATTTCTACTGTGTAAGAGAATAAAGATTTCTACTGCTACATCCTCAGTGAGTACACGGTTCTAAGTGACCCTAAGCAATAACTTCATATGCTAGTTTATCACTGAATACTATGGACAGCTAGAGACTTATCCTATATTATAAACAGAGATTTTATTTTCTTTCATTCCAACTTTGCCTAATGAACAATTCTAAATGCTACATGTTTCCCTAATTTTTTAAACTCATTTACTATATTTGTCAGGACTTTAGTGTCACAAACATAAAAAGCATAGTTAAAACTGTTTTAAGCAAAAGAGGAAATTATAATCACATTTTATGAAAATCCATAATAATAGAACTGATTCTAGGCATAAATAGGTGTCAAGAGTTCAAATGATGTCATTAGGACTTTCTCTGTCTCTCTCCTTCACCTCTACCATCTCTCAGTTTTCTACCTTTCTTCATTTGATTTTCTCTTAACTAGGCTTTATGCTTGAGTCAGTTAAATGGTGACTGGTCTCTCTGTGTTTATAGTCAGTTACTCTAGCCAGGAAGTTGAACTATCTGGATTGAATGGGTTTTGGACATGTGCACAAATGAAGCAATAGATTGGGGAAAAGTCCCACCAAAACCACATATATAAAATTTGGGAAGAAATAGTTTACCAAAGGAAAATCTGTGTGGTGATATCTTAAATTTAAATTCTAATTGTGTTGCAAACTTTCTGTGTGTATATGGTTTTTTTAAAAAAATTAATTAATTAATTATTTTTTTTTATTTTTGGCTGTGTTGGGTCTTCGTTTTCTGTGCGAGGGTTTTCTCTAGTTGCGTCAAGCGGGGGCCACTCTTCATCGCAGTGCGCGGGCTTCTCACTATCGTGGCCTCTCTTGTTGCGGAGCACAGGCTCCAGACGCGCAGGCTCAGTAGTTGTGGCTCACGGACCCAGTTGCTCCGTGGCATGTGGGATCTTCCCAGACCAGGGCTCGAACCTGTGTCCCCTGCATTAGGAGGCAGATTCTCAACCACTGCACCACCAGGGAAGCCCTGTGTATATGGTTTTGATTATATTTTAGAAGAAAAAGAATGGAGAGCTATTATAACTTTCTCCTACTCTTTGTGTCTGTTTCTCCAGAGAGAATTTTCCTGTATAGTAATTCTGTAAGAAACAGTGTATACAGAGGTAGGCTTAGGAACTGACAGAATGCATTTTAAGATGAGTTCACTGGCAGCCAACTATCCACATTCCCACACCCTCGACTCCAGGGAGTTTGAGGGATCTTTGGCTGATTAAGAACAAAGATATGACCACAATTTGGCAGTAGCACACACAAACTGTATTTGAGAGCTTCTTTAACAGATTTCATGTTGGGCAAATCCCTCATAGCGTGAGACCATCTAGAGGCTATGGTAGGGGGATCACTATTCAGAAGAGGAGGAAGCCAAGGGAACTCCTTGGGAAAGAGAAGTTAGAGTGGGAGCTTACATGTCTAGGTGATGTCACTCAGAAACGTGGTGGGGAGTTTCTGGGTCTGAGAATTCCAAAGGGAAGCAGTGACTTGAGGTCTTTATGGATCTGGAGTTAATCTTACTATAGGTAGCAAGTGTTGGGCATAGTTTCATGGGTTATGCAAAGCAGACAGGCTCTAAATGGCTAAAAATATGCTTATTTGGGCTATGTTTAAAATACTTGTGTGTGTAAAACTTTGCATTTGTCACCACCAGGCTTTTGAGCTAACAAGCATTAGCATGCTGTGAAGAAGTAAACAACCTAGGAGCCAACATACAGAGGACATCTTTGGCTCATTTATATAACACCCACCAAATGCCATTATGAGGAGAGTGTTTTTATGGATTGTGAAAATCAAGGTGGAATTTTTGGATCCCACCAGATGTTTCATTAAATTCACTTGGAGACAATTCTTTTTTCAGCCCCTCTACTGTGTTCTGGGTAATTACTTGTTCTTACTGATTTCTTTCTTTTTAAAAATCCCCTCCAAGCACTTCTCTGTTACAGGTGTATGCCTTTTTATATTTCTTTTTCTGTTTTTGTTGTTGTTGTTGTTTTAACCTGGGCATTGGGGAGAGGAAAAGACAAACATAAGATCACAATCAGCTAATCTACTAACTTGAACAGAAAGAAAATATTTTCACCAAATTTTTATTGCATGCCTACCATGTGCACAGCAGTAATCAAAATCCATAAAAGCCCTTGATCTCATGGACATGTCATTCTAGTGGATTCCAAATGTTTAGCCTGAATTTCAATACAGAAATCAGAATATCTCTACTTACTGAATAAACTGAGATATTGTTTTTTTACATACCTTCTAGTGTATCTCAAGTAAATAAAGAATTTATCAATTAGATTAAATATATATTTAATACAGTTTATTTAATTTTTTACAAGAATATTTGTGGTGTTGTCAGAATTTAATTCTTTAGATTAATAACTCATTCTTGAGCCACATTTCCATTAAGATCCTTTATTCTTGAAGTTGTTTTTTATCTTATTTACTAAAGCCTAGAGTATATTTAAAAGTACTCCTTTAGTCAAATATTATATATCCTAGGATGACATACACACTTTTTCTCAAGGTTCCTATAACATCCACAGTATTGTGAAGCATTTCTTTGTTGATGAGTGTTAAATGAGGAATCAAATTTCATTTTACTGTTTTGAGTTGTCAGCAAAGCAAGCATTTATCAGTTATGATTATTTTTGTATAAATAAAGTTGTATATTTATGGATAATTTAATCCTTATTACTACTCTGTCTTTTCTATGTAAACTATAAACATTTTTAGAATTCAAATTTAGTAGTTACTCTCTGTAACTTCTTTCTGAATGGATCATCTGTGTACTGGGATATTTTTATTTCTAACAAAAAATATGGCTCGATTTGTCTTAATCAGTAAAAATCAGTTCATTATGTCACGTAATCAGGAAGTGAAGAGACAAGATGGACCGTATACACAGTAGGATCAGGAATCTGGGGCCATTTTCTGCCGTTCTCTAGGCTACATCTTCCTCTTTGTTTGTAAGCTTTCTCTTCAGGGTTGCTTCCTTCATGGTCTGATTATAGCAATATTTAGGGCAACAGATTTCCTCATTTATATACTGGGTATGTATGTTTCTCCTTCAAACACAGGATAAAAGCCATTCTCTTCCATCTTATCAGGTCAACTCAGATCATATGTCCATCTTTGACCAATAACAAATGCCAGGGGAATTATTGGCCCTGGATGGGTTATAGAATTATTTTCTGCCTAAATGAATGATATCACCATAATTGGCTTAGAAAAGTAGGACCACCATCTCTGGAACTAGAGATAAGCTGAGTAATTGGGAGAGAAGAAGGGTAGAAAATCAATAATAGAGATGAGATTGTTTGGAAAACATTGTGTTAGTTTATATTGCTGTGTAACAAATTAGCACAGACTTACTGGCTTAAAGCAATAGCCATTTATTATATCATAGTTTCTGAAGATCAGAAGTCTGGGCAGGTATGACTGGGTTCTCTGCTCAGTTCTCAAAGTGTTGACATCAAAGTATTGGCAGGCTGTGTTCCCTGAGCACAGAATCCTCTTACAAGTATTCAGGTTGGCAGAATTTACTTCCTTGTGGTTGTAGGACTATAGGTTCTTATTTTCCTGCTATGAGATGGGGACTGCTCTCAGCTCCTAGTGGTTACCCACATTTCTTGCCATGTGGTCTCCTCCAACTTAAAAGACTATAATGGAGAATCTCCCTCACACTGAATTCCTCTCAGGTGTTGCTCTATTTCTTCTGGAACATCACAGTCCCTTTTAAGGGCTCATCTGTTGAGGAGAAGCCCACTGAATAATTTCCTTCTCTTAAGGTCAACTGTATCCTATACAATAACATAATCACAAGGGTTGTTTCCCATTATATTAATAAATACTGCTCATAGTCAAGAGAAAGAAATTACACAGGGCATGTACATCAGAGGGTGGGGATCTTGAGGGCCATCTTTCAATTCTGCTTACCTCAAATATCTATTAGAAAACAGATAGATGTTCATGACTAAAGGAGATAAAATAAGAAATAAGAAATAGAATGATTTGCTTATTTTAGAAATGTGTGACTGGTTTTACTATTGTTTCCCAAAAGGAAATTTGGTTAAAACATATGGAGAAAGGGAGGTTATAGGTAAAATTGTAGGTTTAATTTGAAATTTAATGCTTGAGAGATGTTTTCAAGGACTTCAAAAACGTCACTGCTAATCTTGGAAAAAGAAAAAAATAGGAACAATTGGCTGCCTATATCTACTTTTAGGGTCTGGATAACTTGTACATTCCATGCTTTCTATCTCATTCCTAAACCAATGATGTGGGAAGGCTCTAGCAAATGCCTTAACAAACTTAAAATTCTGTATTGGATAAGAATGGACAAGTCCTTGAGGAGACTTACTTCATGTAGAAATCCCAGTGGGCACTGTCTTCCTCATTTCTTTCAGATACACCCATTGCCATCTGCCTTGATGTAAACAGGTTTAAGTTGGACTCTTATACTCATGGATTACAAGTTTCTAATAATAGAAGCTGCATGTATTTGTTTACTTTGTTTTCAACCCACTTACAAAAGTTGTTAATATCCCAGTTTTCAATCTATCTTTAGATTTAAAGCCATATATTATTTTTTTTGGAATAATAGACCTTTACTTTTAGTATTTACAGATTCTGAGTCTTCATTTCAACTTTACCTACTGAGTCACTTTTGAATTTTGGTTTTTGTTTTGAGTCCCAGGTATGTCATACAATTTCAAGTACCTGATCTTCAAATGAAAGCAGAAATAAAATTCCCTTGTGACCTTATGACAAATTGCTTGTTTTCTTTCACAGTATACTTTTGTTACCAAACCAGACTCGTTTGTCCCCATGCACATCAAGCCAAACCCCAAGACACCGAGGTTTGTTGACGAGAAAGAGTTTATTTATAAAGGAGCCAAGCGAGAAGACTGGAGAACGTCTCAGATCAACCTTCCTGAAGGCAAGGTGCTTGAGATATTTATGGGATAAAGAAGCCAAGTGGTCTTAGGTGTGGAGAAAGGGGATTGGAGGTAGGGAAAAGTGAGGGAATCAACTTCCTGCACAGGTGTATCTGGGTTACATGCTTCTTCATGAGATACAGGTTCAGAAATGGAGGTGCTGATCTGAAGATGGAGTTTTTTGGCCCTCTGACATCAAAAGGTAAACTACACAGGCCCAGTTTTGGGGTCGGTGGTCCCAACCAGTCTTGGCTGGCTTGAACTGGGCAGGAGCCCATCTCCAGGTTCCTGGAGAACAACTTAAGCTCCACCCCCCACCGTTACTATAGTGACCCATACATCAGGTGTTATTTATAAGGGTGGTTAAGAAGCTTGGTGATATATTACCTAGGCTACATGAAGGTTGGAGGGTATGCAATTAAAGAAAGTAAAAAGCTACTAAAGTAGACTTAATTAGTAAAGGCAGGTTACAAGAAGAGGGGTTTTTAACAAGCTGTTCCCTTATCTGCTGTTCTGTAAGACACACTCAAGAACTTCTGTTAAGCCTCCAACTTCTGTTAACCCAAGGATTTCTGTTAAGGTGCCAACTTCTTTCAACTCTATGTGGAACGGTTTCACTTTCATATCTAGCTCTTCAAGATAATGGACTTCTCTATAAGTATCTTTTGGCTGCATCATGAATTCCTGAACAGAAGTCATTAGCAGTTGGAATATTTTATTTTGTCCAGAGAGTTTTAGTATTTATTAGATATTGTTTGTAGTGTAAACACAAAAAAGATTTTAATTCAATTTCACTCTAAAATGTTGGCTCTCTAAACTCTTAGGAATTATAGGATTTGATGGTTAGAAAGTTGCCAGTGATTTTGAGAGTGGAGTCTGAGTAATATATATTACTGATGGCAGAAATCAGAGAGCAAAAGGTTAAGGATAGATGTTATTTTTGGAGTGAACTTTGACCAAGCAACTGGTTAATCTCTGATGATTTTAAACATTCATATTTATTGGGATAGGAAGAGATAAGGTCTTTATTATGTGTCAAAAGACATAAATAAATATAGGGTTATTTGCTGTAATCCATTTATTTGAAGGCCTTTGACATTCTAGTGGTATTACTCATTCATCCAACTGAAAATCAGTCAGTGAAGCACACTTACTTTCACTTGCAATATTTTTTAAGTGGACTTTTTAATTTTCTTCTTCTGCTGCAGCTTTACAAAACACTGATTAGAAAGTGTATCGATAAGATTCTATTTACATTTATCTCCTTGAATGATTAAAATGTTTTGTAGGTAATGTAATAGTTTGAGAGCCCATCTCTTGTACGGTTTTGTGAACTGTGGAATCAAAGAAGATAGCTAGCTTGGTTAAGTTGGCATAGTCAACAATTTCCTTGTAAAGAACTTTTGCACCTGATTTTCTTTTATATTTTATCTAATTTATGTTTATTTGCCAGCTAGGCAGTCCACATAGCAAACTTGATCAGGAAGTAAAAGATATTGGCCAAACTGTTTCGAACTTTTATAATATAGGTAAGTTTGCCATTTTTGACTGAAGAAAAATGCACAACCTAAACGTTGTGAGTTAAGTTTTATTCAGGGATCTTACTGAGGACAGCCTCTCAGATAGTTCTAAGGAACTCCTCTGAAGAGGTAAGGGAGGAGCCAGGATACATAGGAGATTTTTGCTGGAAAAAACATGTAGTAGGACATCAAAAAGATTACAGCTGATCACAAAGAACAGACATCTCAAGTTAATGATTTTATTGCTTTTCTGCGTATGGGAAGATGCAAGATCCTGGGTTCACTGACACAAATGAACTTATTTATGAAACAGAAACAGACTCACAGACATAGAAAACAAACTTATGGTTACCAAAAGGGAAAGGGGGTGGGGGAGAGATAAACTAGGAATTTGGGATTAGCAGATACAAACTACTATATATAAAATAGATGAACAAGGTCCTACTGTATAGCACAGGGGACTATATTCAATATCATGTAATAAACCATAATGGAAAAGAATATATATATATATGTGTGTGTGTGTGTGTGTGTATGTATATATATATATATATATATATATATATATATATATATATATAACTGAATCACTTTGCTGTACACCAGAAACTAACTGAACATTGTAAGTCAACTATACTTCAATGAAAATAAAATAAAATAAAATTTAAAAATAGAATCCAGGTTCTTTGAAACTTTCCTTAGCTATTCATCTTAACTATCTAGGGCCAGTATCCAAAGCACAGAATATTTCCTGTTTTTCTCCATTCTGAACTCCCCTCAAGATGCACTGAAGCATTTTCTTTAAACTTCAAAAAATGGAATAGATAACATTTTATTTTAGATGATTTATATTAGGTTATTTAAATACCCAAGTCTGGTTATAATCTTGATTTTTAAATCTTAATGTTATTATTGTCCTATTATGAAAGTTAGACAGTAAATTTCTTAAAGTAGGTAAGGGAACAAATTTATAATCACTTAATAGATGCCTTCAACAATGTGGTTTAGAATCATAATGACTTAGATTGGGTTCCCTGGACCTGAGAAGGGAATTTTTGTTTGTGTGGTTTTAAAGGGAGAATGTGTAAAGCTAGGGCAGGAGAAAAAAAACAAAGGTGTGATTTCAGAAACTAGCTTCAGGGTGACCTCACAGGACAATCTGGGACATAAATTCCATCATAATCTATGTCCCATTTTAAGGCAAGGAGGCCTGTATTTTGTACCTTATGTCAGTAACTGACAGATGAGGTATGGAGAACAAGAAGCACACAGCCATCTAGGAAGGTGAGGTCTATTTCCATTCCATGGGCTATTGCTCTCTCCATACAAAGAGGATGACCAGACGTCCTGTTAGTCAATGCTCATTATGAGGGTTTTCTCTCACCACTGTTTCTCCGGGCTGTGGCTGAGTGTGGCTGTAGGCCAATCAGGCAGTCTATTTTCATTTTGCATTCACATGCCACACAGACACATCTCTGAACTAAACATGTATTTCTTTTTCCTCCTCTGTCAGCTAATCTTAGGGAACTCCTCCAGAAGCCATTGATCTGAGCTTAGGGAGAGATATTTCATACAACAGGAGAAGGGATATAGCTTATTGTGCCTTCTAGATCTGTTCGGTTTCATCTCAGATTTTCCACTTTGGTTTTAGGACAGATTGCTGCTTGACCTTGGTGTATATAACAGTATTCAGATCATTCAGGACAGTTCTGGCTCCATGGTTACTTGGTATCCCATTGTAAAATGTTCCATACATATCAGAGCTCAGTATCATACTGTTTTTCTGGATAGTCTATAGTTTTATGATAAAGACAGCATTACCATGCTTCAGAGCTTGAGTTCTGCACTGTGACTTTCCTACTGATATTTGTCAGAGGCATCCTGTCTTTCCCTATTTACCAAGTCATATGGCACAATCAGGTCTGTTTGTATAACAGTCTGAAACTGCTTAGTACTCTTTTTTTGTTTTGGGTGTCACTGAAAAGTGAGAGCAATACACATCAAAATAAATATACTGGAGTGGTGGTTTCAAGCACAAGATACACTGCCTCCAAAACCCAAAGGACTTTCTTAGTGGTAGAAGTTAAAAGGTATAATACAGGGTCCTTTATTTTTCTGGCATACTTCAAACCACTAGACCCCCAAAACCTTACTAATGTGGAAGGCCCTAAAACCATGTCAGTTTATTTCCCATTCAACAGAGATGATTTTTCTTACCAAGGAACCTAGAAAACTTGCCACTTTTTGTTCACCAGGACTGATTTGTATTATATCATCAATAAAGTATACCAAAGTGATCTGTTCTTCAGAATATCACAATGGTCCAAGTCCCTTCCGACTCTAATATAGCAGATAAAAAAAATTAATATACCTCTGGGACATATCCTATCTCCATTCCAAGTATTAATTTGGAAATATCAATTTGGAAGCAAATATAAATGACTACTAGGTGAGGTCATGAGCTCAGTGTACTCAAAGTAAGATGAATCCAGGGCCAGGACTCCATTTCTTACTGGTATTAGTTTCCTGTTGCTGCTGTAACAAATTACTACGAGTTTAGTGGTTTAAAATACAAATTTATTGTATTACAGCTTTAGAGATCAGAAGTCCATGAGTTTCAGTAGGCTAAATCAAAGTATCAGTGGGGCTGGTTCCTACTGAAGGCCCTAGGGGAGAATCTGCATCTTTGTCTTTTAGCTTCTAGTGGTCACCTTGGCTTGTGGCCCCTTCCTACATCTTCAGTGTGAATCACTCCAATCTCTGCTTCCATTTTCACAACCCCTCCTCCTCTGACTAACTACTCCTGAGTAACTCTTATAAGGACAATTGTGATTACATTGGGTCCACCTGGATAATCCTCATTTCAAGATCCTTAAAGACATGTGAAGTTACAGATATAACAGGTAACCTTAACAGGTTCTAAGCATTAGGATGTAGACATATTTTGGATGCCATTATTCACCCTACCGTATTACCTAACACCAACCTACTTCCTACTCAAACAGGGATGCCATGATAGCATGATTGCTGGGTTTGAAGAACAATTTGGATCTTGTTTTCAAAACCCTTTGAAATGTCTGGATATTTGTCTTTATCTTATGCATGGTTATCTGAATAAATGAGCATAGGTTTTCTTGCACACCTAGATAATTGCTTCTCCCCTTGCTATGGTATTGTAAAGTCCTTTCTCATGGAGATCCAACTTTTCCTTTACTCCATGAGTTCTGGGTTTGAGAACTAGCTTAGTGCTGGAAACTGAGTAATTGATTTTGGTAACTTTCCATTGTGGCTTACCTTAGTTTTCTGATGCTCCATCCTTGGATCTCTTTGACTACATATGTTAAACATTATCGTCCTTGGCTGTCTGTCCATCTAACTTGACTCTAAAAACACAATGTTCTGTGTCTTCTCCATAGACCCCAATGGGTCAGGCCCCCTGCCCTGCCATTTCAAACCAGATTACTAATTACCAAATTAGTA
Organism: Balaenoptera musculus; assembly: GCF_009873245.2. Classification (NCBI taxonomy): domain Eukaryota; kingdom Metazoa; phylum Chordata; class Mammalia; order Artiodactyla; family Balaenopteridae; genus Balaenoptera; species Balaenoptera musculus. Next base: position 107,411,709 of record NC_045788.1, read on the forward strand.
TCTTCTATAAATGACAAATGAGCATCTCGCATTAAATGCCTAGGGTACATCTTGTGTAACCCCACATCAAGATTCAGAGTCCTACTCCTTTCCTATTTGTGTCCTGATTTTGTATAGGAGATTTGCTCAAGGTGCAAATTCTGCATTCTCTGAAGTTTTGGCACACCTAGAATTAAGTTCTATGCCTGATCTTTAGTCATGTATGACCTTCAGAGGCAAGAGACTGTCTTCTTGAGCACTGCCAAAGAAGACCTCTAACTCACACATGTTGCTTTAAATTGTTGATTAACACATTTGAACTACATTTTCTCTTTTAGAAACATCAATAGTGCTCAACATAAGCCACACAATGCCACAGTACTTATAGTTGTTATTTCCCCAAAACCTCTCAAATGCCCCAGATATCGCACCAGCAACTATTGGTTTTCCTTTCAGCTGTATCACATCCCAGTTTATTGTAGTAAAAATTTAAGCAACCTCACTGTTACAACATGCCAGAGAATACCAATGCCTGCCTACCACAAGTAATGGAATTCTCTTTACCATCCAGGTGGTGAATAATTTGAGTGAAGAATCCAATTCTTAAAGGTAATTGGCTTTCTAGCACTACCTGTTTTAAGTAAGGTTTCTTAAAAGCAGAGTCCAGGATGGGAGATCATCCCCAAGTGAATAATTGAGGAAATGCCCTCAGACAAAGGGGAATGATGGAAGTGGGATAGTGTAGAGTAGAAAAGCTAATTCAAATTCCTGTTTCAGCTAAAGAACCACCTGCAATCTGACCTCAGAAGGAAGTTCTGGAGCACGATTGCACCAAAGAATTAGTCTACCTTGAAATAAGAGAACAAGTTTTGTACTTTCTTGTCAGTCAGCCATTGGCCAAGTTGGATGGGGAAGGGGAAGGAGAGACATTTCCTCCAGGGGAAATGGCTCTAGTTTGGCTGAGGGCAATTCTCTGGAAAAGGTGGCAGTTGTGAGCCATTTTTGCTCAAGACTCACAACTGCTGGGGAATGGGTGCACTGGCTGGAAAAGGGGATCTGGGTGGGGCACCAACATCATTTTTTACATAAAATGTCATATTTATGGATTAATCTTTATTTTGAATCTCCTAAATCTGCATAACTATAGCAACTGAGGTACTTTCCATGATCAAAAGATATCCTATGTAATCTTGTTTAGTTTCCCTTGTTCAGATAGAATATCCACACTATAAATTACTCAGATGATTGTCAATCCTCACTTTCACGTTGGACTGTGAAATCGCATATGTGCTTTATTCATATTATATTGTGTGAAATGAAGATGTGGCTATTATCATTATTTGGATCATCCAGGCTAGATAACTTGGGCCCCAATTTGGCTTTTCTTTTCATACTTGAATGAATCAATTTACCTGTTTAAATTGATAAAAGCCAGCTTTCAGCTCTAGTATATTGGTATGTACCTGACTGGGATTGGTTTTTCTGCACAACATCAAACAGTTTAGAGGAAAAGCTAAAAATCAGGTGGGTCAGATGAAGAGTGTGGCATCCCGGTGACCACATAAGACCAGCCAAATGATTTCAGCCACTTTTCCAAGTTGTGATGAGTAATGAAATTGTGTCTTCATTTAATCTCTGTGGTTTCTGTTCCCTTAAAGGTAGTTGATCTGATTTAACAGTATTTCCCTTATCCAGGGACATGTGATTGCTTTTTGCTTCTGGTGAATAGGAGAGGATGTCAGTTAGATGCTGAAATCATATTAAAGCTGAATTTCCTTTTCTTTAATTTTAAAATTTAATTTAGGATTACCTACTCTGCTCAAAAAATTTAAAATATGGGGAGTTGGATCATTGATCCAAAATATCATTTTCAAAAAATTTTAGTATACCATTATGTTAGACGGTAAAGAAAATAACATAATTCATAGAGGTGTTCCCATAGGGCGCTGGGCCACAATGTCTCCATGTTCCTGTTCAATAGATTAATGAATCTGAATTTATGTTTAATGTTTGGGAAAAGCTATTATATGATTATATGCCACTTATATTTCTACTTAGGAGACTAGAAATTTAATTAAGGAGAACTTCCCTTTAGCACTTTTGAAGCTTTTTATTTTCTAGGTGATAATAGATTAATTTGTTTATTAAAAATTTGAGGGGGCTTCCCTGGTGGCGCAGTGGTTGAGAATCTGCCTGCCAATGCAGGGGACGCGGGTTCAAGCCCTGGTCTGGGAAGATCCCACATGCCGCGGAGCAACTAGGCCCGTGAGCCACAATTACTGAGCCTGCGCGTCTGGAGCCTGTGCTCCGCAACAAGAGAGGCCGCGATAGTGAGAGGCCCACGCACCGCGATGAAGAGTGGACCCCACTTGCCACAACTAGAGAAAGCCCTCGCACAGAAATGAAGACCCAACACAGCCATAAATAAAAATAAATAAACACATTTAAAAAAAAAAAAAAATTTGAAGCATTTATTTTGTGAGACTTTTAATGAAAAAGTTATTTGAACTCTAACCTCTTTCCTTCTGGGTATTAAACATAATATCACCTGATAAAGCCCTTTGTAATTTTCCAAAGACCTAAGAAAATGTTTTGCTTTTTTTTTTCTAAATCAAACTCTGTCTGAAATTTCCAGAGAGAAAAATAAAAATATTTCTATATGGAAATATCTATATGACACCTTAGACTACTTTAGAAAAATGAAAGGTTTTGCCTCAGAGAAAAAAATGTTTTTTATATTTTGCCTAACTGTGCTTCAAAGACTTAGGCCTCATTAACTTTGCACAGCAACATATATTATCGTAGCAGTCTTTGACAGAATACATTTTTCTATGGAAACTTACTATGCAAGTGTTATGGAATGAACTGTGTCCTCACCAAATTCATATATTGAAGCAGTAAACACCAATATGGCTGTATTTGGAGATAAGTCTTTTAGGGAGGTAATTAAGTCTAAATGGGCTCTATTCAATAGAACTGGTAACCTTTTCAGGAGAGACACCAGTGGTCTCTCTCTTTCTGTGTACATAGGGGCAAGGTTATCTGAAGATACAGTGAGAAAACAGTTGTCTGTAAGCCAGGAAGAGAGTTCTTACCAGGAACCAAATTTGCATACTCCTTGATGTTGGACTTCAAGCCTCCAGAATTTTGAGAAAACAGATTTCTGTTGTTTAAGCCACCTTGCCTGTGGTATTTTGTTATAGCACCCTGAGTAGACTAATACAGCAAATAATTGATGACAGTACCCAAATATCTCAATGACTCACTCAGTATATATTAGATCATTTTCTTCTTCAGATGTGTTTTCTATTGGTAGAACATATTCAATTCAGAGTAAAAATAGTGATTGACTTATGCTTGGTGGCATAAGGCAGACACCAATAGTAACAGCTAATCTATTAATTCTGACATGTAAAATGTACTTCTATAACTATTGATAAAATATTTATTTTGTAGGTAGAACTAACTCCATATGCATTGATTTCTCTTCTTTTTCTCTCTCTAAAGATTTTTATATTTAAAATATGCAAATAATATTTACTGAATATTTTCTATATATCACAAATAGTCCACAGATTGTAGGAACATTTACACCAATGAGATTGGCAAATGTTACAAATTAGGTCTTTTCCTCTGGCACAGTGGGAACCAGTTATTAAACATTTACCAGCACATCACTACTCAATATATATTCAAAATTAAACCAGAATCTATGAGGGAATACAAGAAAGCAAATGGCTCTTACTATTGAGATTTTAATCTAGAAAAGGATATGAAACTCATAGACTTGACAAGGATATTACACAATTATTATTATGTATTTATACATTCATTCAGTCATTCTGTCATTAATTTAATTTTTATGAAGTTTTATTATGAAATATATCACAGTACATGTGGATTTATAAAACTATGGACAAATTTTAAAAATTATGTATAAAGAACTGTATAACACCACAGAATGTAAGAAAGAAAACTGTCATTACCTCAGAAATCTTCCATGTGCCCCGGAATTTCTTTTGTAAGTTTAACATTGAAAAGACCCTGAAGGACTTTAGGAAGTATTTGGGGATGTTAAAGACCAGTCTCTTGTTAGAGGCCCTCCCATCATATCACACTTCCTCCTACCAAACCTCTGTCTTAAATGATCACTTTTGCAGTATATTCTTTCATGATTTTTTTTTCTTTTAATTAATGTAATGTCTGGCCATTTTTCCTTGTTGCTGCACGTAGCCGTGTTTCATTCATTTACACCAGCATGTAATAAGGATTTACTTCAGTTCATTGTTTTATTCTTTAAAAAAAATTTAAATATGATTCACATACCATAAAATCCACCCTTTTAAATTATGCAACTACATGTTTTTTAGTATATTCACAAAGATGTGCAATCATCACTACTATCTAATTCCAGAACTTTTTCATCATCCCTCAAAAGAATCCCCTTATCCATTAGTAATCACAATCCATTGCCTTCCCAACATCAACCCCCTGGCAATCACTAACCTACTCTCTGTCTCTATGGATTTGCCTATTCTGAACATTTACTATAAATGGAATCATGTGTTTATGTGCCTTTCTGTGTCTGGCTTCTTTCACTCAGCATAGTTTCTCAGAGTTTACTAATGTTGTAGCATGTATCAGTACTTCATTCCTTTTTACTGCCAAATAATATTTGATTGAATGAATATACCACATTTACTTTCCAGTTATCATTTGATGGAAATTTGGATCATTTCACTTTTTATCACTCTGAATAATGTGGCTATGAAATTTGTGTATAATTTTTGTTGAGACATATATTTTCATTTTTCTCAGATACATATCTAGGTGTGGAATTGCTCAGTCATATGATGAAGCTACATTTAACTTTTATAGGAACTGCTGAAGTTTTCTCTTTTTTCTTTTTCCATATTCACTTTTCTGAACTTTTTTGTTTTGAAAATTACCTTCTATTTCTGACATTAATTACATTTTTTTCCCAGTTTTACTGGGAAATGTCAAAGTTTTCCAAATCAACTGTATCATTTTCCATTCCCCCAATAATGTGTGACCGTTTCAATTTCTCCACATCCTTGCAAACATTGTTATAGTGTGTCATTTTATTACAGCCATCTCTGGAGTGTAAAGTGGTAGCTCATTGTGGTTTTGATTTGCATTTACCTAATATTTAATGATGTTGAGCATCTTTTCATATGCTTATTGGCCATCTGTATACCTCTTTTGGAGGAATATCTCTTCAAACACATTGTCCATTTTCAATTGGCTTGTCTTTTCATTAAGTTGTATGGGTTATTTGTATATTCTGGATACTAGTACATTATCAAATATATGATTTGCAAATATATTCTCCCATTCTGTGGATGTTTTTCACTTTTTTGATAACACCTTTTGAAGCACAAAAGTTTACAATTTTGATAAAGTGCAACTTTATTTTTTCTATTTTTGTTTTTGCTTGTGGTGTCATATCTAAGAAACCACTGCCTAATCCATGGTCATGAGGGCTTGCCTATGTTTTTCTCCAAGGGTTTTATAGTTTTAACCCTTATATTTAGAAATAAGATCAACTTTGTGTTAATTTTTATATGGGGTAGGGGTTCATATTCATTTTTTTTGAACTTTTCTGAAGTTTTTTTGACGTTTTTGAAGATGGATATCCAGTTGTCCCAGAACATTCGTTGAAAAGACTATTGTTCCCACTAGTTATCTGGGCACCTTTAATGAAAAATAATAGACCATAAGGGTAAGAGTTTATATCTGAACTCTCAGTTCTATTCATTGATCTGTATGTCTATTCTGAAGCCAGTACTACATTGTCTAGATTACTATATTTCTGTGTAAATTTTGAAATCCTCTTTGTTCTTTTTTAAAAAAAAATGTGTTTTGACTTTTGGGCCCCTTGCATTTCTATCTGAATTTTAGGATCAGCTTGTCAATTTCTGTCCCCCAAAAATGCAGTTGGGGTTTTAATATTAATTGTGTTGAATATGTAGATCAACATTAAAAATTTAAATCCAGGAACATAGAATAGCTTTCCATTGATTTAATTTTCTTTAATTTCTTTCATCAATATTTTATAATTTTCAGTTTATAAGTCTTGCACTTCTTTTGTTAAATTTAATCTTAAGTATTTTACTTCTTTTTGATGCTACTGTAAGTGGAATTGTTTCATAATTTTATTTTCAGATTGATCATTGCTAGTGTGTAGAAATACAATTGATTTTTTACAATAATTTTGAAGCTTACAACATTGATGAACTTGTTTGTTAGATCTAATTTCTTGCAGTTTCTTTAAAGATTTTCTTTATGCCAAGATCATGTCATCTACAAATAGCTACAGTATTACTTTTTCCTTTCCATCTGGAAAACTTTTAATTCATTTTCTTGCTTAGTTGTCATGGCTAGAACCTCCAGTATAGTGTTTAATAAATCTACTGTCAGTTGAAATTGTTGCATTGTTCCTGATTTTAGGAGAAAACTGTTCAGTCTTTTAGCACAAAGCATGTCAGTGCTAGATTTTTTTGTATCTTTCCTTTATCAGGTTGAAGAAGGTTCACTGTACTTTTTGTTTGTTGAGATTTTTATTTTTATTATGAAAGGATTTGGAATTTTGTCATTTTTTTCTGTGTCTATTGAGATGACAGTGGGTTTTTGGGGGCCATTTATTATATCTATATGTTTTGCTACAATGACTAGTTTTTGTTGAAGTAACCTTGTACTCATGGAATAAATCTCACTTGATTATGGTTATGTTACTTTCTATATATAGCTGGATTCAGTTTGCTATCATTTTGTTTAGGATTTTCATGTCTATATTCAGTAGGGATACTGTTCTGCAGTTTTTTCTTGTGGAGTCTTTATCTGGATTTAGTAGCAGGATAATACTGGCCTCACTGAATGAATTGAGAAGTGTTTCTTCCCATATTATTTTGTGGAAGAGTCTGTGAAGGTTTGATATCAATTCTCCTTTAAACATTTAGTAGAATTTGCCAGTATAGTCATCTGGGTTTGGGCTTCCTTTGTGAAATTTTTGTTTATATTTTTAATTACTAGTTCAATTTTTTTTTACTTTTTATAGATTTATTTAGATTTTCTATTCCTTTTTCAGTCATATTCTTTAATTTCTGTCTTTGTAGAAATTTGTCCATTTCATATATCTACTTTGTTGCCATACCATTGTTCATAGAATAATCTTATACTATGTTTTATTTCTTTAAGTTCAGTAGTAATGTACTATCTTTCATTCCTGACATTAGTAATTTTAAAACCCCTCTTGGAATATAAAGAGGAAGGAGGTCAAGTTGGTGGAGTAGGATGACATGGAACTCACCTCCCCCCAGGAACACATCAAATATACATCTACATGTGGAAAAGTTCTCACTGAAAACTAATTGGAAACTGGCAGAAAGACTCCTGTTCAACCAAGGCTGTAAGAAAGATCCACACGGAATTGAGTAGGAAGGGAAGAGAAGTAATCTGGTCAGTACTTGTGGCCAAGGGAGGGGACTCAGAGAACAAGGGAAATTATACAGGCAGAGATCCTCCCTGGGTAGTGAGCAGTCCAAGCCACATATGGGGCTCTGTTGCCCTGGGGTCTGACACAGGGAAGATGAGCTCTTTTGGCTGGTTGGAGGGCTGTGGGAAGCCTGAACTCTGCTCCTGGGGACCACACACTCTCTTGCTTGCTACAAAGCAGGGTGGAGAGGGCAAACTGAAAACTGCATAAGTGACTGGCCAGTTTCCTGAGACCTCCCCAGCATACACTCCAGCCTGAGCAGAGCAAATGCTTCAACCACACTTTCTTCATGAGACAGTGCTACACTGGGATGGAACGAGGGTTCATCTGTTAGACAGAGGCAGCTCAGAACCATAGAGGCATCTCAGCAGGATGGGGGCAGCCATTACTAGCACTTAAACAGGCAGCATATGAGAAGCAGCCCCAATCGATCTCCGTCTGCAGCCAGGCTGTGACAGAGCATGCCCTGAGCAATGCTAAGTGACATATAGGCCCCACCTTCCCTGTGGCAAAGTTTCATACAAGGACAAGGATGGCAAAAGCCAAGGGGAGAGTTCAGATGTGAGAGACAAAGGAGAAACAGACCCAAAGTGGCACCTAAGCAGAGCAGGGGCAGTCATTACTTGCACTTACTCAGGTAGCTCATCAGAAGCAGTCAGGTTCTGTGACCCCAGCCAGATCACCGCAGCCTGTGCCCCAACCCATGCCAAGTGCTCACACCATCTCCTCTAGCTTCAGCACTGTTCTCCTCTAGGACAAGGGTGCAGATGCTGGGAAGGGGGAGAACATACATTTAAAGAAAACGGGGCCAACATGGACCAGACCTTCAGGGCTTCTGCTCCAGCACTTGGGACCCAGTCCCACCCCTGATAAGGTGGTGATATCCACTGAACAGAGGGGAAGTCTCAGCTCACACCTGGCACTGGCCCTAACTCCTCCATCTCCAGCCTCACCTCCTACCAAGGTGACAGCTACTGGCACACCTTGAGGAAACATGTAACTTGTGTTCATGTCAAATCCAGCTCTTCCACAAAAGCCACAGGACACACACAGACTGTATAGGGATGCTCTCACATAAAGAAACCCCTTCAAGACCACAAAAGGTAACTGTATCACCTAATTTCATAGATACAGAGAAAGTTAACCAAAATGAGAAGACAGAGGAGTTGGTCTCATTGAAAGAGCAAGAGAAAAATCCCTGAAAAAACAAATAATGAAACAGAAATAAACAATTTACCAGAAAAAAATTCAAAGCAATAATGATAAGAATGCTAACTGAATTAGGGAAAAGGATAGATGAATGCAGTGAGAATTTTAACAAGGAACCAAAAATGTAAAAAAAAAAAAAAAAAACCAGTCAGAGCTGAGGAATTAAAAAAAAAAATTCTGAAGTGGAAAAACACACTAGAAAGAATTAATAGAAGAATAGGTGATACAGAATGCATACGTGATCTGGAAGGTATAATAATGGAAATCACCCAATCAGAACAGCAAAAAGAAACACAAATAAAAAAAGATGAGAACAGTTAAAGATATTTCTAAGACAACATCAAACGTACCAATATTTGCATTACATGGGTCACAGATGGAGAAGAGAGAAGGGAGTAGAAAATGCATTTGATGAAAATCCCCCAAACATGAAGAAGGAAACAGAAAAAGCACAAAGGGTCCCAAACAAGATGAAACCAAACAGACCCACACTAAGGCATATCATAATTAAAATGGCAAAAGTTAAAGATAAAGAGAGAAATCTGAAATCAGCAAGAGAGAAACAGAGTCATATACAAGGGAACCCCATATAGTCTATCAGTTGATTTTTCTGCAGAAACTTTACAGGCTAGAAGGAAATGGCATGATATATTCAAAGTGCTGAAAAAGAAAAAAAAAAACCCTGCAACCTTGGATACTCTATCCAGCAAGATTATCATTGAGAATTGAAGGAGAGATAAAGAACTTCTCAGACAAGCAAAAACTAAAAGAGTTCCTCAATAATAAATCTAACTTAAAAGAAATATTAAAGGGTCTTCTCTAAGTGGAAAAGAAAAGGCTATAACAAGAAGTAAGAATCTATCTGAAAAGAAAAATCCCCCAAAAGGAAAGGCAATTATATAGTAAAGGCTGAGAATCAACCACTTAAATAAGTTAATATAAAGATAAAAAGAAAAAAATTAAAAAATCAATTATGACTACAATAATCAGTAAAGGGATAAACATAAAGATGTAAAATATGACATCAAAAACACAAAATGTGGGAGAGGGGAGTAAAAAAAGTGGATCTTTTAGAATGTGATTGAACTTAGAGGACTACCTTTTAAAAACAAGTAGATATAGTTATAGGTCAAGATAAATGAAGCCTATGGTAACCAAAATTAAAACCCTACAACAGATATATGAAAACTAGAAAGAAAGGAACACAAGCATAAAGAAACGAACACTAAAGAAAATCATCAAACCATAAGGAGAGAAACAAAGAAGAAGAAAGAACAGAGAAGAAACACAAAAACAACCAAAAAAAAAGCAATAAAATGGTGATAAATACATACCTATCAATAATTACTTTAAATGTATATGGACTAAATAAATGCTCCAATCAAAAGACACAGGATGGCTGATTGGATTAAAAAAAAAAAAAGACCCATCAATATCCTGCTTACAAGAGACTCACTTTAGTCCAAAAGACAGGGGATGGAAAAAGGAATTTCATGCAAATGGAAATGACAAGAAAGCGGGGGTAGCAATACTCATATCAGACAAAATAGACTTTAAAACAAAGTTTATAACAAAGTACAAAGAAGGGCATTATATACTTATGAAGGAATCAATAAAATAGGAGGATATAACACTTGTTAACATATATGCGCCTAATAAGGAACACCTAAATATATAAAGCAAATGTTAACAGGCATAAAGAGAGATTCACAATCATTCAATAATAGTAAGGGACTTTAAAAGCTCACCTACATCAATGGGCAAATCACACAGACAAAATTAATAAGGCCACAGTGGCCTTAATGACACAATAGACCAGTTGGACTTAATAGATATCTACAGGACATTCCATCTAAAAACAGCAGAATACACATTCTTTTCAAGTGCACATGGAATGTTCTCCAGGATAAATTACAAGCTAGGCCACACAAAAATTCTCAACAAATTTAAGGGGATAGAAATTACTTCAAGCATTTTTTTCCAAGCACCATGGCATGAAAGTAGGAATCGAGTATGGAAAAAAAAACAAAACAAAACTGGGAAAAGAACAAACACATGAAGACAAAGAACATGCTACTAAAAATCAATGGGTCAATGATGAAATCAAAGAGGAAATCAGAAAATACCTCAAGACAAATGAAAATGAAAACACAACTTTCTAAAATCTATGGGATGCAGCAAAAGCAGTTCTAAGAGGGAAGTTCATAGTGATGCAGGGCTTCCTCAAGAAAAAAGAAAAATCTCAAAAAAAACAACCTAATCTACCACTTAAAATAATTAAATGAAGAACAAACAAAACCCAAAGTCAGCAGAAGAAGGAAATAATAAAGATCAGAGATAAAGTAAATAAAGATTAAAAACAATAGGAAAGATCAATGAAACCAAGAGCTGTTTTTTGAAAAGATAAACAAAATTGATAATCCTTTAGCCAGGCTCACCAAGGAGAAAAGAGAGGATACAAATAAACAAAATAAGAAATGAAAGAGAAGAAATAACAGATACCACAGAGATACAAAAAAAGCATAAGAGAATACCACAAACAGCCATATGCCAACAAATTGGACAACCTATAACAAATGGACAAATTTCTAGAAACCTACAGACTTCTAAGACTGAGTCGAGAAGAAACAAACAATTTGAACAGACCAACCACCAGAAGTAAAATTGAATCTGTAATAATAAATCTCCCAGTAAATCGAAGTCCAGGACTGGAAAGCTTCACAGGATAAATCTACCAAATATGTAAAGAAGAATTAATACCTAGACTTCTCAAACTATTCCAAAAAATTGAAGAGAAGGAACCACTCCCAAATTCATTCTATGAGACCACCATTACCCTGACACCAAAACCAGACAAGAGATACAAAAAAATTTTAAAAAATTAAAAAAATAAATTACAGGTCAATGTCTTTGAAGTATATATTTGCAAAAATCCTCAACAAAATATTAGAAAACCAAATTCAACAATACATATAAAGTATCAAACACCATGAGCAAGTGGGATTTATTCCAGGGATGTAAGAATGGTTTAATATTTGCAAATCAGTCAATGTTATAGAACACATTAACAAAAGAAAGAATAAAAATCCCATGACCATCAATAGAAGCAGAAATATCATTTAACAAAATTCAGCCTCTATTCATGATAAAAAGTTTCAGAAAATCTGGTATAGAGGGAAATTTTAACATAGTAAAGGCCACTTATGACAAACACACAGTTAACGTCAAAGTCTAGGGTGAAAAGCTGAAATCCTTTCCTCTAAACTCAGGAAAAAGACCAAGATGCCCACTTTTGCCACTTCTAATTAACATAGTATTGGAAGTCCTAGCCACAGAAATCAGACAAGAAAAGGAAATAAAAGACATCCAAATTGGAAGGGAAGAAGTAAAACTATCACTATTTGCAGATGACAGGATACTATATACAGAAAACCCTAAATTCTCCACCCCAAAACTATTAGAACTAATAAATGAATTCAGTAAAGTAGCAGGATACAAGATTAATATACAGAAATCTGTTGCTTTTCTATATACTAATAATGAATTATCAGAAAGGGAAAGCAAAAAAAAAGCAATCCCATCAAAAAGGATAAAAAACTTCAAAAAGGATAAAATTACATCAAAAGGGATAAAAACCTAGGAATAAGCTTAACCAAGGAAGAGAAAGATCTATATTCTGAAAATTATAAAACATTGATGAAGGAAATTGAATGATACAAATAAATGGAAAGGTATCCTGTGTTCATTAATTGGAAGGATTAATATTGTTAAGATGGCCATACTACCCAAAGCAATTTAAAAATTTATTGCAATCCCTATCAAAATACCTGTGACGTTTTTCACAGAACTAGAACAAATAATCCTAAAATTTATATGGAACAACAAAAGACCTTGAATTGCTAAAGCAATCTTGAGAAAAAAGAACAGAGCTGGAGGTATCATGCGCCCTAACTTCAGACTATACTACAAAGCTACAGTAATCAAAACAGCATGGTACTGACACAAAAACAGACACATAGATCAATGGAATAGAATAGAGAGCCCAGAAACAAACCCACGCACCTATGGTCAATTAACATATGACAAAGGAGGCATGAATATACAATAGAGACAACACAGTCAATAAGTGTGCACATCCTCATATCATGTGCAAAAATAAACTCAAAATGGATTAAAGACCTCGATGTAAGACCTGAAAGAAGAAAACAGGCAGAACACTCTGACATAAACTGTAGCAACATTTTTTTGGATCTGTCTCCTATGGCAAAGGAAATAAAAGTAAAAATACATAAATGGGACCTAATTAAAATTAAAAGCTTTTACACAGCACAGGAAACCACTGACAAAATTAAAAAACAACCTACTAAATAGGAGAAAATATTTGCAAATAATTTGACCTATAAGGGATTAATATCCAAAATACATAAATAGCCCATACAACTCAATATTAAAAAAAATTAAAAATGGGCAGAAGACCTGAATAGATATTTTCCCAAAGATGACATGCAGACAGCCGACAGGCCCATGCAAAGATGCTTAATGTCGCTAATCATCAGAGAAATGCAAATCAAAACCACGATGACATATCACCTCACAACGGTCAGAAGGGCTATCATCAAAAAGATCACAAATAAAGTAAATCTTGGCTAGGATGTGAAGAAAAGGGAACACTTCTACACTGTTGTTTGGAATGTAAGTTGGTTCAGCCACTACGGAGAACAGTATGGAGGTTCATCAAAAAACTAAAAATAGAACTACCACATGATCCAGCACTCCCACACCTGGGTATATATTCAAACACTAATTTGGAAAGATACATGCACCCCAATGTTCACAACAGCAGTGTTTATAATAGCCCAAGATATGGAAGCAACCTAAGTGTCCTTCAACAGGCAAATAGATAAAGAAGATGTGATATGTGTATATAATGGAATATTAGCCATAAAAAATAATAAAATTCTGCCGTTTGTAATGAGTGGATGGACCTAGAGGATACTATATTTAGTGAAATAAGTCAGACAAAGACAAATACTCTATGTTATCAGTTATGTGTGGAATCTAAAAAATAAAACAAATGGATATATATAACAAAACAGAAACAGACTCACTGATATAAAGAACAAACTTGTGGTTACCAGTAGGGAGAGGGAAGGGTGGGAAGGACAAGATAGAGGTACCATATAGACTACTATGTATAAAATATATAAGCAACAATGTTATTTTGTACAGCACAGGTAAATACAGCTATATTTTGTAATAACTTTAAATGGAGTATAATCTATAAAATTATTGAATCACCAAGTTGTACATCAGAAACTAAAATAATATTGTAAATCAACTACAATAAAAAAAGATTAAAAACAAATCTCTCTCTACTTTCTTGGTAAGTCAAGCTTAGTCATTTTTTCCAAAGAACTAATTTTGTGTTTATCTTTTCTAGTCTCTTTTTCATTTATTTTCTAATTTGTATTATTTCCTTTTCCTTTCATCTGCTTTTTTGCATTTAGTTTACACACATTTTTATAGTTTCCTATGATGGAAGGTTAGGTTCTTGATTTGAAATTTCTCTTTCTTTTTTTTTTTTTTGAATACAAAATTTTTCAGTATACATTTACCTCTAAGCACTACTTGAGCTACATCTCATAAGTTTTGTATATTGTATTTCTCTTTTTTATTCTTTTCAAAGTATCTTAAAATTTCCATTGTAATATTTTTCTTGACCAATTTGTTATTTAGAAGAATACTGTTTAATTTCCATATACTTATTCATTTTCAAAATTTATCTGTTTTTAATTTTTAATTTAATTCCATTTGGGTCAAAGAACATATTTTGTTATAATCTCAATCCTTTTTAATTTAGTGAGGTTTGTTTTATTGTTTAATATATGTCAATCCAGGTGAATGCCCATGCAAACTTGAGAAGAATGTATGTTCTGTTGTTATTGGATGGAGTATTCTACGGATGTTGTTTAGATTTAGTTTGTAGAGTTTTTCAAGGCTTCTATTTCCATGCTGATCTTTTCTCAAGTTGTTTTTTGTTTTCAATTATTGAGAGCGTTGTATTGAAGTCTACTATTGTTATGATGAATTATTTATTCTTCTCATAAATTCTGTCAGTTTTTAATACATTGTGGGGCTTTTTTTTAGGTTGTAGATATGTTTATAATTCTTGTGTCCTCTTGGTGGTTTGACCCTTTTATCTTTATAAAATGTTCTCCTTTGTCTCTAGCAACAATTTTCTCTTGAAATCTATTTTTCTGATATTACTATTTCCACTCAGGTCTCTTTGGTTATTATGTGCATTGTATATTTGTTCTATTCTTTTACTTACAAACTATTTGTATCTTTTACTTTCAACTTGTTCTTGTATCATGGACTATAAAGTGTGCCTCTTGCAGACAAGATGTAATTGGATCAGAATTTTTTAGCCATTCTTCCAAGCTTTATCTTTTTACTGGTGTGTTAAATCCATTTATACATAATGTAATTACCAATAAGGTAGGATTTACATATGCCATGTTGTTATATGGTTTATGTCTTTTTGATTCCTCAATTCCTCCAATACTGCTTTATTTTGTGTTAAAAATATATTTTACTGTGTATCATTTTAATTCACTTTTCATCTCTTACTACATGTGTTTCAGCTATTTTCTTAGTGCTTGCCCTGGTATTTTCCAAGTGGTCTACTTAACAATTTAAATAAAACAGTCTATTTTAGATTAATACCAACTCTATTTCAATAGTATCTAAAAACTCTGCTGCTATATTATATTCCTTCTCCTACTTTGTGCTGTTATCATAAAATTACATATTTATATATTACATACCTATCAACATATATTTACATTTATTGCTTGGCAGATGTCTTTTAAATCAGACAAGAGAAAAATAATTACAAATAAAAAATTAATTTATACTATCTTTTATTATTTAGCTGTGTAGTGACCTTTATCATTACTCTTTATTTCTTCATATGGATTTGTGTTACTTTTTGGTATCCTCTCATTTCAGTATAAAAGTATATAGTATTTCTTGCAGGGCATGTCTGTTAGGGACACATTTGTTTATCTGAGAATTTCTTAATTTTTCTCTCATTTTTGAAGGATAGTTTTGCTGAATATAGAATTCTCGGTTGACAGTTTTTTTTTTTTCAGTACTCTTACTATATCATCTCACTGCTTTCTGGCTTCCTTTGGATTCTGATTAGAAATCAACTGTTCATCTTATTTAGGATGAGTCAATAAGATGTGATGAGTCATTCTTATATGTGCTAAGTCATTCTTATATGTGAGGAGTCATTTGTCTTTTTCTCTTTTCACAATTTCTCTTTGTCTTTCAATAGTTACAATATGATGCCTAGGTGTGGATCTCTTCCAATTTTTCAATTTTTACTTGGATTTCATTGAACTTCTTAGATATTTCTCATCAAAATTGAAAATATTTTGGCCATTATTTCTTAAAATATTTTTTCTGTTTCTTTCTTTCTCTCCTCTTCTGGGACTTTCATTATGCATATGGTTGTATGCTTGATGATGGTCCACAGGTCTCTTAGGCTTTGTTCATTTTTCTTGTATTATATTTTCTTTGTGTTTCTCAGACTGGATATTCTCAATTGATCTATCTTCAATATCATTGTATCTATATTTTGCCAGCTCAAATATGCTATTAAAACTTCTAGTGATTTTAAAATTTCAGATATTATATATTTCAACTTTTGATTTCTATGTGGTTCTTTTTAATAATTTTCATATCTTTGTTATTGTTACTTGTTGTGCTATTGTTTTTGCTCTTTGCTTGTTTAGGCACTTTCCTGAACAAATTCTGTACACTCTATTCCTTGTTATGTGTGACAACTGAAGTATTTGTTCTCTTATCTTAGTGGTTAGCTAATGACTAGACAGAGATTTTCTTAAATCCTACGAGCCAGTGAGTCTCCAAACTTTGCCAATGAGCTCTGTATATATACTGGGGTATATATTCAATCCTTAGGCAGATAGTTTACAACTTTGCCTTAGGCTTTACCTCTTGTTTGTGTAGACCCTCAAAATCAGATAAAGGCCTTTTCAGGCCTTTCCTAGGCACAGCGTAGGCATGGGCACAACCCTACACATGTGCAAGGCATCTAGATTCCCAGGAATATGTCAGAGCAATTTAAAGCTTCCAAAGGCCATCCCATTCCTAGCTTTTCCTTTTTTTTTTTTTATTATTAAATTTTTATTTTATTTTATTTTACTTTATTTAATTATTTGTTTGTTTGTTTATTCATTTATTGGCTGTGCTGTGTGGCTTGTGGGATCTTAGTTCCCCCACCAGGGATCGAACCTGTGCCCCCTGCAATAGAAGCACAGAGTCCTAACCACTGAACAGCCAGGGAATTCCCCCTAGCTTTTCCTTTTAAGTGTTTTTGGGCAGCTTGTTTGCCCCAATTATTATTGTTGCCTCTGGCATCTGTGATTTAAATAGTTGCTGCTGATTATTTTTGACAAACTCTCCTCAGAAATATTATTATAAAGAATGTTGCTGTGGATGTTTATGTTCATGCCTTTTTTATTGGGGTATAGTTGCCTTACAATGTTGTCCTTCTGCTGTACAATGAAGTGCACATATATCCCCTCCCTCTTGGACCTCCCCCCCCGCCACTCCAGCCATCTAGGTCACCACAGAACACCGAGCTGAGCTCCCTGCGCTATACAGCAGGCTCCCACTAGCTATCTGTTTTACACATGGTAGCGTATATATGTCAATCCAAATCTCCCAATTCACCCCACCCCCCTTTCCCTGCCTCTGTGTCCACACCTCCAATCTCTACGTCTGTGTCTCTATTCCTACCCTGCAAATAGGTTCATCTGTACCATTTTTCTAGATTCCACATATATGCCTTAATATACAATATTTGTTTTTCTCTTTCTGACTTACTTCACTCTGTATGATAGACTATGTACATACGTCCATGCTTTTCTTAAGGTCACAATGGTAGATTTCTAATGTTCATCAATTTCTATTTTTCTTTTCTTTCAGTCACAAGAGTGTTATAGGAGAATGTTACATTTCCCTGACTCTTTGAAAATAAGTTGGGCCATATGACACTTCTGGCCAAGGGGCTGTAAGCATAATCATGACTTTCAGACTGAAGCATATAATCATAGGCAAATGATCTCTTCTCTCCTGTCACTGCTATGGGAAAGTATTCTTGTTTTGAAGTCAGTGTCAAAAGATCTTTGCTTCCTGGATTATTTGAGTCACTGAATAAAGAATATGGGCTCAAGAGGTCCTTTGTATTTCCATATAAATTTTAAAATCACTTTGTCAATTTCCTCATAAAAGCTTGAAGAAAGGTTGAGTAGGATACATTGAATCATTTTAGAGAGAACTGAGCTCTTGGCAATATTGAATATTCCAATCCATGAACATTTAATATCTATTGATTTAGTCCTTTAATTTATACTAAAAATATTTTGTAATCTTTAGCATATAGTTTACACATCTTTTTAAAATTGATTCCTAAGAATTTTTGTACTATACTAAATGATACGTTTTACAACTTTATTTTCCAGTTTTTGGTTGTTATTGTATAGAAATATAATTATTTTTTCTATTTTTTTTTATCTTACAATATTGCACTTATTAGTTCTAGTAGGTGCTTGAGGACTACTTTGGGTTTTTTTATTCACAATCTTGTCACCTCTTGATAAAGCTAGTTTACTTCTTCTTCTACAATATTTATGATTCTTGTTTCCTTTCCTTCCTCTCACTCCAGCTAGAATCTCTAATACACTGTCAAATACAAATACTTTGATAGGACATCTTTATGATATTCCCTATCTTAGTGGGAAGTTTTCAACCTTTTATCATTAATTTTGGTGTTAGCCATGACTTTTTTTTTCATAGATGCCCTTTATCAGATTGAGGAAAGAGGAAGTTCCCTTCTATTCATAGTTTGCTGGGAGTTTTTAATCATATATATATGCTAAATGTTGTCAAATGCTTTTTCAGCATCTATTAAGATGATATATTATTTTACTTTTTTATATTGACCTGTATCATTGGTAAATTTTTAAGTGCATTCTTGTGATGTACTCAATTTGTCATGATACATTTTTCTTATTATACATTGGTGACCTCACTTTGCTGATACTCATTAAAGAAGTCCTGCATCCTGTATATGAGTGATATTGATTTGTGTTTTTCTTTTGCTGTATGATAGTTGCCAGGTTTTAGTATCAGGGCCATGCAAGCCCTCAAAGCCAAGTTGAGAATTACTCCCTCTTCCTGTATTTTCTGAAAGAGTTTATATAAGACTAGTACTATTGATATTATTCCTTAAGTATTGGATATAATTCACCAGTGAAGTCATCTGCGTCTGGAAATTTCTTTGTGGAAAGGCTTGAATTTTTTTTTTTTTTCATGTATATAAACACTCTGTATATCTAAAATTGTTGTATACCTTAAAGTTCTTCAATGCATTAGTTGTGTATATAAATCTATGTCAGTAGTAATTTTCTCTCAGCATATTGAAAAATAGGCCCACTAACTCTTCACTTTTATTATTTGTATTTATAAGTCAATTATCAGTGTAAAAGCTACTAATTTGAGGGTAATAAGAATTTTCTCTGGCTCCTTTAAGCCAACCAAGCAAAAAATCATTCTCTACACTTTGGTATTCTGCATATGATAATATGATAATTTCTATTTATTTATCCTGCTTGAGATTCCTAGAGCTTTTTGTGGATTAGTGGCTCTCATCATTTTGGACAAATTTCAAGCCGTTGTATCCTCACATATGTTTTGTTTTATATTCTTTCTCCTTTTTATGGAATTCTGGTTATGTTGAACTTCTAATTCTATATTTGTTATATGTTGCAAGAAATAGAATAATGGTCATTCAAATATGTCCATATCTCAATCCTGAGAACCTGTGAATATGTTATCACTCATGACAAAAGAGACTTGGCAAATGTAATTAAGTTAAGGTCTTGAGATGGGAAGACTATCCTGGATTAACAGAATAATTTAATTACAGGGCTTAATTTAATTGCGTGAGTCCTTGAAATTGGAAGACAACAAAATAAAATGTCAGAGAAATACAATTTGAGAAGGCTTGACCCATAGTTGCTGGGTTTGAAGATGTAGGGAGGGGATCACAAACCAAGGAATATGGCAGCATCCAGCAGATGTAAAAAACCCTCAGTTTACAACCAGCAAGAAAACAGGAACCTTAGTCCCATAACAACAAGGAACTGAATTTTTCCAAAAAAACCCAAATGAGCAGAAAATAGATTCTCCTTATCAACCTCCAGAAATAAATGCAGCCTGCCTATACCTTGATTTTAATCCAATAGCATTTTTACTTGACTTTCAACCTACAGAACTGAAAGGTAAAATTTGTGTTTTGTAAGCTGCTTAATTGTGGTAATTTGCTATGGCAGCAACAGAAAACCAATATATGTGTTAATAGCTATTTCTTATTTTATAATTAATATCTTTATATGCTGAATTGGGGACACTTTGATTTAGCAGTCAGTTCACCAATTCTCTTTTTAGCTATGTCTATATGCTTGCTAAAGCTATTCATAATGTTTTTGTTTCTTATTATTACTTTTTTCCTAGAATTTTGATTTGACTGCATTTGAACCTGACTTTGGCATTCTAATAAAGGTTTACAATTATTTATATATTTTGTTCCTTGCAACACAGGAAGCAAACTTATTTCTAATCTCTTCTGGAAATTCTAATATTGAAAATTATACAGGTCTATTTCTGTTCTCTGTTCTTTCTTCTGATTCTATCTCATGATTCCATGTTTACATGTTTATTTTTCAATGTAATTTGATTATTTTTCTTGGGAAACTTTTTTTCTTGGTTGAAGATATTTGTGTTTGCTTCTGCTAGCCACTTGGTGGCAATGCAAAACAGGAATAATTTTAAGTTAAATTTGCACCTGGAATTTTCCTTTGTTTTGTTTTATTTTTGACCATGATGATGATGTGATTTTGCAAATCTGCAAATATAATGGCAGATTATCCTATATTTATTTAAATTATGTAATTTATATAAATTTTTGTCCCATTTTATATTTAATGTCAAAGAAATTCTTTTATGTTACTGTGCCATGTAAGTAGGGCATATTTATTTCTGATTCACAATTAAACTGATGGTGCTGACTTTGGCTTCTGCATTTTATCACAGGAGTGTTTGATATATTACTCTAAAACTTGCATAAGCCTTGGCTTTTTCTTTTTCTCTATAATACCTAAACATTGTTTGAAAACCATAGTTCAAATTTTCACAGTTTGGCAGATGCCCTTTGGGCAAAAGGGCCTTCAGTGATCAACTTATATCCCTGGATTCCAGCCTTCAATCAGAATTTGGCCTGATATTTCTTTACTATCTTTCAATTCTTCAGTTAATTTAACAAGAAGGTTTTGTTTTTCAGCTTTTTGGTTACTTTCGGCTAGAAAATATGTCTGAATACTTAACTTGTCACATTCCTGGACATAATTAATTTATTGAACAAATATTTATTGAGGATTTATCATATTTCTGATATTTCAGTATGAATAAGACAATGTTTTGACCACTTGGAACTTATATTTCTATAACGAAAACACATAAACAAGAAAAATTATAAGCTAGATAAATGTTATGAAATAAAGAATGGAAAGGAAACTTAGATCAATATCCTTACTCAGGAAACTGTGAAATGTTGTTGATTATGCAGGTCATAAATTGCAAACTCAAAACTCAATCCCAGATCAAGGTTCTTTTCACTCCACCATATTGATTTACTTCCATTTATTGTTTGTCATTGTTTCTAACGGAAGTATTCTGTTTCACCCGGCTTGTAGGTTTAAATTCTTTAAGACTTCTTTACAAATTCTCTAAGGAAAATTTTCGCATGAGCTTTAAAAATACAAACTGCTAAAGATGTATATATTCTTATGTTCATTTGAGTACTACAAAGGTAGTAGGCCCACTTAAGTCTGCTTTATGTATTCTATTAAACTACAGTAAGATACGTTGTGTAATTGTACATAAAAATTCAAAGGAGAAAACTGGAATATTAGATCAGAGATCTAGTCAGTACTACAGGCATAAACTATAACAGGGAAGAGAAAGCACACAAGGAATTAAAATATCATGTCTACAAATTATTAATTAACAGGTATTCAAAGAAGTGTGAGGACAGATGCAAATTGAAAATTGAAAGGTTTTTTGTTTTTTTGGGTTTTTTTTCCCCTCAGTGAGTCACCTACTGATTCCCTAATGAACACCTTTACCTAATGGTGAACTTTTGCCATTTGGGTCAGAATCTCTTATTAGACAATTTTGTGGGATTATCTGTTTTTTTCTATAAGCATTTTTCTACCTTTCTGGCATTTTTCTACCTTTCTAGATTTTTACAGCTGCTGTTCCCAGCCAAACACTTGACATTTTACCACAGAACATTAAATTACCACACTTCCCACCCACATAAACATTCTCCTTTCACATTCCTTTTAAGAATCTTTGTTTCCACAAAACTCATTACTCTGGGGAAGCCTTTCCATATTAGCACTGACCAGAGGCAAGAATTCTGTATTTTTCTAATTATTGACTACAAATAGTCAAAGTTTATATGGTCACTATTATCTGCTTTTTTGACTGCTTGCTTGTCTGGCTGTGAAAGAATTGTTTCTTTTACTTATGATTGAGTAGATATACAGTAAAAAAATTAGATATTACTTATGTATTAATAATAATTTCTATCATCTTTTGAGTGATTTCTATCTGCTAACCATGATTCCAAGTAATTTTCCTGGGGAGCTCCTTTATTTCTCATATAAATGCTCTAAAATATGTACTACTATTTCCCCTATTTTACAGATAAGAAGGCTGAGATTCACAAAAGTGAAGTTAGTGCTCAAGGGCATACAGATATTAAATGGCAGAGTAGAGATTTGAACCAATACAGTCTGGCTCTCTATATGCTTCAGTGTTTGCTATTTGGCCTTCCATTTACTATATTTACTTGGGTCAAACAAAGTCTAGATAGGTTTATAGTATTTTATTTTATTATGAGAGACATAATTATCTTATGTTCTTATTTTCTGATTTTAGAAATTTAAATTTTATACTTTAAAATGTAGGCTTTCATAAGCTAAAAATTGTGTGTGTTATATCTATTACATATCGTACATTATAATAGGTAAAATACACACATGAACGTAATACATAGTCACATACATACACATATATGTTATACTTTGAACATTTGGAGACTGTACTGTTTATAACATTTTTCTTTTTAACTTTCTCTTATTTCATAAAATTAAATAAGCACCCCATATCATTAAATATTATTAAAAGCAGAAACATGATTTAACAGACTGCTTAGCAATTCCTCACATGAATTTTTTATATAACCATCAATTCACTGTTATTCACTTACATTTCTACATTTCACTATCATCAAAAAAACACTTCAATGTTTATATTCAGTCATTGTTTACATTCCACCTAGAGATCCCTTCAGCTATCATTTATTATTTTTGCATGCCCATAACCCCATTCCAAAACTTATTTTCTTTTGCTTCTAATGACCTACTATTATAAAATCTCTTGAAAGATTTTCATAAGATATAGGAGATATTTGTCTGCAAGCAGAAAGGAGAATGGGTCTAGTAGATTATGCCCTCACATAGTACAGTGTGCTAAAGTATAACAGTCCAGTTCTCTTCCATCAAATTGAGACAACCTTTATTCGTACTGTAGATTCTAGTCTAGAACAGCCTTGTGGGATTAATTTAAAGCTTGTGTGTTGCCTGAAATCTTGTCTTGCTTGATTTATTTCCCTTTCCCTGTCCTATGAATCCACTTCCTTACTGGTTTCTCCTGGGAGCACTTTCTCAATTAACCATTTGCAGATAAATTCTCAGATTTAGGGTTGGCTTTGAGAAAACCTTATGTAAGACAGAATATCTTTACATGTAAATCTTTGCACATATCTCTCATAATATTCTTAATATATCTTCTTAGATTTGGAATGACTGTGTCAAAAAGTGTGAACATTTTTATGGCTTTGACATTTGTACTAATATTCATTCTTCCCAGTTATGAAAGTGCCAATATAGCAGCACTCTCTACAGTTATTTACTGCAATATGGACTGTATAATTTTAGCTCATTTCTAACATCAGTGGAGAATTTCCTCTATTTTTTATTGGTCATTTTCATGGGGTTATGAGAAAGAGCAGATAGACACCAGTGCTCATGTTATTATTTTATCTGTAATTCCAAATGCTCATGATCAACACTAAATTTAATTTAGATAGGTTCTACATGTATTTCAATTGCAACTGAACATTTTAGTTTAAATCATACACACATATCTCTATGTGGGTCTATGATAATTAATGTTTTCCTTCTGTTTTGCTAATAACCTTGGGAATTTGATAGTACTATTTTGTCTTCATAGATACCTTTTGTGTGCTACAAATGTTTATTGATTACCTTCTACTTGCTAGAATTGGTTCTAAGAAATGGTAAATGAGACAGATATGCATCCTACCAACATTCTAATAATGGATACAGACAATCGCACAGGCAAATAAAAGACAATGCGAGAAGTGCTTTAGTGAGGAAAGTACAGTTTGCTCCAGAGAGCACTTTGGAAAAGATTTCAAAGATCAGAAAAGTCATCCTTTAAAAAGATGTCTAAATTGAATGAAGAATTGGAATTAGTCAGCTGGAAATAAGGTATGGACCAAGAGGATTTATGAGGAGTGTTTCAGGAAAATTGTACAGTTAGAGTCAAGTAGAATATGTACTTTTGTGGAAGTGAAAGTTTGTTACTGTTGGAGATAGTCTCAGAAGCCAGTTGATGAGGAATCTTGCAGGACAAATTAAGAAGTTTAAAATTACACAAAAAGGCACGAGAATTCACTGATAAATTCTGGACTTAAAGAAAAATATTATTTCCATGTTAGAAATATAATTCAGAGAGACACTGCTTTGGGAAAGCAAGTGTTCTCCTTACTTGATGCAAGCAATAAATCCTTCTGTCTCTGGGAAAAAAAAGAAATATAATTCATCCTGGTACATGGAGAATTGATTAGAGGAGGGTTAAGTTAGGAGAAGGAAGTAAGGAGTAAGGAAGTAGCTGCAATTATCCAGGTGAGAAATAACTTGGTGTGAATTATTATTAGTTTCAGTGTAAATAGAGAGAAGTGATTAGAAATAAAATGTATATGGATGTAAAATCCAGGGAATTTGTGATTGAATGGATATGGGGAAAATGGGAGAGAAAGAGTAAGGGATGATATGAAGATTTTTGTCTTTGGTAATTTGGTGGAAATTTGTGTCAATTTTCAAGACAGGGAACAGAATGAAGAATAGGTTTGAAACTGAATGAAGCCTTCATTTTTAGAAATTCTGAGATGCCAGTAGCAGAGTCAAAGATATTTCAAAATAGAACTGAAATACGGATCATGTTTCAACATCAATCAGTTCTAGGATGGAGATCCAGGTTTGGGAGACACCAACAACATACAGGTGGCACTTGAAAAAATGGAGGAGGGTGAGAAAGCCTAGAAAGCATGACTAGCATGAGAAAAAGAAAAAGAGGTTAAGACAGAAACTTGGAAAAGGTAGATTAAAAAATACTGTGGAGGAGTGACCAGAGAGGAAGAAAATGTTTTAAGAAAAGGAAGCAATTATTGGGGAGGTCAGATAAAATAAGGACTGATGACTGTCCCTGTGTTACCAGCAAGGATTGGTCATAATGGAGAGAGTTATTTAGTAAAGTTATGGGGACTGTAGATAGATTGAAGTGAGTTGAGGTATAAATGGGCAGTGGAGAAGTGGAGACAGTGAGTATACACAACCTTTTTCAGAAAGATGACTTTGTACAAGAGGAGAGAGATATAATCTGAAGCACAAGTAGAGGGATAAATATTAGAAAGGAGGAAGAACACCTTTATCCATTATAACCAAAGAGAAAGAGGAAAGGGTAGGTAGAAATGCAAAGAAACTCATAAATTAGGGACACAAACCGGAAGGTCAATTTTATGGATTACCTTTATTAAATGAATTGCATATTGAGGTATTTACTGAGAGGGATTGGAAGGAGGAAAGGGAATAAGATTTGAAAAAGTCACTGAGGATAATTAGAGCAAGAACTATACATATTGCCGTTGCAAACCCATTTAAGTTTTATTTTGGATTCTATTCAATAGTCATTTAAAGGACTATAATATGCTTTGAATTTTTTAAGACATTACTTCTTTAGAGCAGTACAGGTTTACAACAAAATTGAGAAGGAGGTACACAGATTTCCATACATCTCTTGCCCAAGCACATACATAGTTTCCCCATTATCAACATCACTCAGGAGAATGGTACATTTTTTTTTACCAAAGATGGACCCACCTTTACGCATTGTAATCACCTAAAGTCCATAGTTTACCTTAGGGTTCACTCTTTACACTGCACATTCTGTGGATTTGGACAAATGTATGTGATATATGCCCATAATTATAATATTTTTATTGCCATAAAAATACTGTGTGCTCCCTCTATTCATCTGTCCCACTCTCTCCCACCCCTAGCAACCATTAATTTTTTTATTGTATAGTTTTGCCTTTTCCAGAATGTCACACAGTTGTAATCATATAGCCTTTTCAGGTTAGTTTCTTTCTTTTACTAATATTCATTTAAAGCTCCTCCATGTGGGACTTCTCTGGTGGTCCAGTGGGTAAGACTCCATGCTCCCAATGCAGGGGGCCCAGGTTTGATCCCTGGTTGGGGAACTAGATCCCACATGCATGCCACAACTAAGAGTTCGCATGCCGCAACTAAGAGTCCTCATGAAGCAACTAAGAAGTCCGCATGCTGCACCTAAGGTCTCACATGTTGCAATGGAGATCCTGCGTGTGTGGCAACTAAGACCTGGTGCAGCTAAATAAGTAATAAATAAATAAAGTTCCTCCATGTCTTTTCATGGTTTGATGGCTCATTTCATTTTAGTGCTGAATAATATGCCATTGTTTGGATATACCACAGTTTACTCATCCATTCAACTACTAAAGGACATCTTGGTTGCTTCCAAGTTTTGGCAATTATGAATAAATTATGAATAAAGTTGCTATAAACATCTGTGTGCAGGTTTTTATGTGGACATAAGTTTTCCACTCCTTTGGGAAAATATCAAGGAGCATAATTGCTGGATCAGATAGTAAGAGTATACTTAGTTTTGTAAGAAGCCACCAAACTGTCTTCCAAAGTGGCTGTACCATTTTGCATTCCCACCAGCAATGTATGCTAATTCCTCTTGCTCCACATCCTCACCAGCATTTGGTGTTATCAGTGTTCCAGATTTTGGCCATTCTAATAGGTGTGTAGTGGTATCTCATTGTTGTTTAATTTGCATTTCCCTGATGATGTATGATGTGGAACACATTTTCATATGCTTATTTGCCATCTGTATATCTTCTTTGGTGAAGTGTCTGTTAAGGTCTTTGATCAATTTTTTAAATCAGGTTGTTTGTTTTCTTATTGTGAATTTGTTTTTATATAATAAAAGATGACAGTTTGTTGAGTTAAGGCAAACAAAAAAAAAAGTGAATATGCCTAAATTGTATGGCTGCCAAGTCCCAGTATATCATTTCTTATAAATTTTTTACAATTCTATAACTGGCTTCACAGTTTACAAAGTATTTTCACAGCTATTTAATTTAACTCTTACAAGAGCTTTGGGACACCTGCAAGGAAAATATTTTGCTTTGATTGTATAGGTAAGATAACAAAAGTTTAGTACTTGTATGTCTGACCTTTTCATTGTCACTTGGCAGAGCCAAGACTCTAATTCAGGTTTTCTTTCAATTTATTATTCTGTCTTTCCTGTGGTCAATTTCTGTTCATGTATTTTTATTTTATTAGAAGTTGAGAAGGAGAGAACTCAGGAATCATAGAAAAGGTGTCTTTAATTAGACTTTACATATTGTAATCTACACAGGTTACTTGTTTTGAAGTGAAGACCTCAGCTCTAATCCTAATTTTGCTTCTCTCTGACTGTAAGACCTTTATTCAGTCACTAAACCTCTCTAGACCTCTAGTTTCCTCAACTAGGCAATGCATGAGTTGGTTTTGGCAATCTCTAAGATAACACCCAGCTCTGAAATTCTATCTGCTCTTATTAATTTGACCAATTAATGATTCCTTTGGTTCTTTGATTATATAGAATGCAATTGTATAAGAAATTCTTAATATAATTCTTATAAGAATTATAATATAAATTCTTATATTAAATTCTTAATATAATCACAAATATTTAAATGAGAAAAGTCATTTTACATTTCTTATTTATCTGATAAGACAACTAATACCATTGTTATTCACACATATAATTGAATGGTTCACTTTTTCCCTCTTTCTCTAATTTTGTTCCATAGTTTCTTTTATGGATACAGAAGACTTTACTCAAAACAAAGATCTTGTATTTCAACACTATCCTGACTTAGGGTCAAAGTGAGAGGTCTCTAGCTGGTTCTTTCTTGCATAGGTACAGCTACCTTCTCACCACCATCACTGTTCTTTGGTTCCATTGCTCCCTTTTTTACTAATGGATGAAAAGAAATTCTTATGTGTGTCCTAGATCCTTAATTGGAGTTCCATGTTGTAGTAGGAAATGGGCACAATCTGAGTGAAGGGATGGTCATCACTCTGGCTCAGAGGTGATTTTACCATAAAGCTAATGGACTTATTAACCTTCAGGGAGGCTCACTAGCATAAGTCCCTTCAAGCTGCTGAGAGAGGCCCTAGCAACATGTTCACATACTATTTTTCTTTAAGAAAAAGTGGGGGTGGAGGTGGACAACAATACAGTATAAACATAAGGATCCACAAAAACTGATTAATCCCTGCTCTTGCTGGTCACTTAACTGAACATATGCTGATTGCATTTAACTGATAGTCCCAATGGATGATAACTGAGCACTGACTTATATTCTCTATGGTTTCCTAGTAGTGACAATGAACGGTGGTTATTAAGGTAAAGGTTTTTCATCTCTTAATCTCTTGCTGCTCCTTTTCCCTAGATCAGTAACCCCCTTGTAACCAGTTCTTGATGACTTTTATTTTGGCTTTTCTCCAGGGACAATAAAACTAATAATGGTTGTTTTTATCTAAAACTTTCTTTTTTTTAAACCTAAGTCATTATACTTATTATGCATCTCCCACCTTTTGGTTCTTATCCCATACTTATCCTCTCCTTCATAAAGCAGAGGGTAATATACCTAGTAGTCTAAGGTAGGGAAGAAAAGGTTCTTTTAGAACAGGTAGGAAATTTGAAATATTATCTCAGATATTTAATGATTCTCAGAGTTCTTAGAGGGAATTGTCTAATAGTATTGAATCACATGTAATAGGTTTCCTTGAATAAACTACCTAGTTGCCCTGGAAATATTAATTCTTAAAATCATATGGCTGATTTGAACGACTTTTTTTTTTTTAAGGAACTCTCTTTCTTTCCTTTCTTTCTTTCCCTTTCTTTCTTTCTTTCTTTCTTTCTTTTCTTTCTTTCATTATTTTATTTATTTATTTTGGCCATGCCAGGTCTTAGTTGCACATGTGGGATCTTTAGTTGTGGCATGCGGACTTCTTAGTTGCGGCCTGCATGCGGGACCTAGTTCCCCGACCAGGGATCAAACCCAGGCCCCCTGCATTGGGAGCACGGAGTCTTACCCACTGGACCACTAGGGAGGTCCCCTGAACATCTAGTTCTTTATTTAAAAGTTCTCAGTATTATGGAGATGTTTTCATTTGATGTAGCAATAGGTAGAATTTATTTTGACTTAATCTTATTAAAATTTAGAATTTTTCATTTAGCAGCATAACAGAGATTGTGAGAAAATAAACTCTTCATTTTATCTGTTCATTTGGGCCAATATACCCTTTTATGTTCTTGGAGATATTGAGCATCTTGAGGATTTCACTAAACTTAATTTGCACAGGTATGGTTTTGATAAATGCTCATAAAAATATCCCAGATGCTTGGGGTACAAAAGACATATTCTACGTAGTTTATTTTCTAATGGCTATTTTCAGAGCTATGATATGGCATTAAATGCACAATTAGAAAGATAAAGAGAAGAGAGAATCAACAATAAAAAATAGATGAAGAGATCAACATGTTTCAGGCAGCTTTGTATTTTCAATATAAAAAGGCAAATTATTTGGATAAAAATGGCTACACAGTTGAATACACAATTTAATTGTAATATTTAACTACAATGTGTGATATTATGCCATTTAAATTATGTTAAATAACACTGGACTTCTCTTTTATTATAGTCAACTATGCTAAGTGAGATTATTACTGACTTACATAAAATGCATTATGAAGAAATATATCAATGAAAACAACTGTTACAAGTGAGCAAAATTAAACCCAAACAAAAGTAAATCAGTTATCTTAGGTTCTCTTTACTGATTACTAGTATTATCATTTGTCATTTAAAAGACTTCTTTCATGTATATTGTCTCTAAGTCTAAATTTAATATGTAAATCTTAGCAGTTACTCTGGTTCTTAAATAAACCTGGGGTGTGCTGGCACAATATATGCACATTGTGCTTCTACAGTGAAGATAATTCTGCCATACAATAGGCTACTTCCCAGAAGAATAACGATTCATGAAGAACAAGGTATGAAGAATGTCTGTTTCACTTATTCTACAGCCTATGTTCCCCTCTTGGTTAAAAAGGGTTGGCAGAGAGTGTTTATTATTTACCTTAGAGTTGGAGAAAGCAATTAAATTAGATTAGATTCATACGAATAACCTATAGATGTGGACTAGTAAACAGGGATCAGAATGGTAGCCAACAGAAAATATGCCACTGATATGCAGAAAAATAAAAATGAATAAATAACTGGCCTAAAGCATAACATAGAAAGTGAGAGTTTAAATAGACCCCAGGATAAATATTAGATGAGATAGAACCTAATTAGGTCCATACTAATGATAAGGACAGCAAAACTGCATGGTATTGCTGAGCACCAATGATGCTTTCAAGAGAGTTGATCATTAGTCACCAGTTTAATACAAAATGTGAAAATCAGAGGGCCTCAATGACCACATTTAAAGAAATATTGATCTCCTGTAGCTGGAGGGCTGATCATACTGAGGAACAGTCTTAGGAGCTACACTTAAAAATAGTAAAACTCCAGAAAGAGTTGAATTTTCAGCTCCAGCAAGTCTCCTGTGCCTGATAGGGAAGAAGTAGGACTGAGACTGAAAATGGGGATATCTGAATAAATGCCCTCGAGAACGTTGAATACCCAGATTCCCTTGACATTCTGGGCTTCTAGATGTTAGATGTGGCCCACTCTCTCATGTTAGAGGGTAGCAGCTCCCTCCCCACCTTCCTTTTCCTTCACCAGTAGTTCTTTCAGAAGGCTCGAAGCAGTGAGGTGCCTTACAAAATAATGCTTTCCTAGTCAGGATGTTCCAGCTTCTTGCATAGGCAAGCAAAAAATAACTAGGGACAAATTTCGGTGTGGACTAACTGGTGAAAAGCTTAGAGAGAAGAGAAGAGAAGGATTATAGGATGAGGATTATAAACTATGGAATTTTACTGTTTTATTGATGAGAGCTGGGAGAGTATGCCTGGGAGAACGTGTTGGTGGTATTTCATCAACAGGGGTAGAACGTAAATCTGGATATGGTAGTGTTTGTGATATGGGGACACTTTCCCCAAACAAGACTTAACTCTCTGGCCAGTGCAGCAAAGAGGGAAAGACTAGTTCTAATTAGTACTGTAATGTGTTTTAGAAACTGGAGGGCAAGGGGTGGCGGGGTGGACAACAGCCAGCATTATATGAAGTAGAAATGCCAGAACTGCCTGAAAGACCATGGAGAAAGGGGTAAAACTACTCAGAAAGGTAGGCATGTTAGAGTGAATTAATTATGTAAGACCAGAAGACCTACCAGCTGGATATGTTTCTTGGAAAGACCCTCCATTTGTCAAGGCAGTAAGGGATATATAAGTGAAGGGGGGACAACAGTGATACTAAGAGGCTCTGTAGGCTGGGGCTTATGTTAGGAGATTCTGGCCAATAACTGTGATCACTGACTCCCAAAACAGGAAAGGCCAGGTAACAACATTTAACATTCAGAAGTAAGATAGGCATAATCATCCTAATGGCCATCAATTTCTAAATGTCAGCCAGGGTGATATGACTGGTGGGGATCTATAACAATGGCTAACAAACTATGGTTTTCCTAGAGAATTGCCAGATAAAATGCAGAAAATGCAGTTAAATTTAAATTTCAGATGCAAAATGCTTGACGTTTTAGGATAAGTATGTTCCAAATATTACATGGAATATGTTTATACTAAAAGCATTTTCATTATTTATCTGAAATTCAAATTGAACTGGTGTCCTGTGTTTTTATTTGCTGTATCTGGCACACTTATCTTAAAGAAAAGATGGCCAGCCCACAAGGGTACTGCCCAATTAAAGGTTTTCAAGAATGGATGAACAGAAGGCTTAGGTCAGCCAGCCCCTATGGAAGGATCATTATCCCTTTCCCAGGTTCCAGCATTAAGCAAGTTTTCACCCTTGGAATTCATTAGTTAATGGAGTGATTGATTGGGATCCCCTTGAGGAAGGAGCAGTATGTATAGTAGGAATCTCTCGGTTGTTCTCCAAAGGGACCTATGTCCATTTATTCAGGTAACCATTCTCTGAGGAAAAGAAAAAGCCTGGACCTTTCAAAGGCTTTCAAATACAGACTCTGAATTTACATCAAAGACAGAAGCATACCATTATCATGGCAGGACTTCCCTGGTGGCACAGTGGTTAAGAATCCTCTTGCCAATGCAGGGGACACGGGTTTGATCCCTGGTCCGGGAAGATCCCACATGCCACGGAGCAACTAAGATGGTGAGCCACAGCTACTGAGCCTGTGCTCTAGAGCCCGCGCACCACAACTACTGAGCCCACATGCCACAACTACTGAAGCCCGTGCACCTAGAGCCCGTGCTCCACAACAAGAGAAGCCACCGCAATGAGAAGCTCACACCACAACAGAGAGCCCCCCGCTCGCCGCAACTAGAGAAAGCCCTCGCGCAGCAACGAAGACCCACCGCAGCCAAATAAATAAATTAATTAAAAAACTGAATACTCTATAAAAAAAATAACACTATCTTGGCACACCTCTTAGATTATTGATGCATGAGAATGGGGTAATGAATGGAGTCCTGGCCCAGGTCTGTGTTAAAGCAGGTCCATCGAGTCTACAGGTCCATCTCTAGTCAATTTTGAGTTCCCTCTAAGTGCCACTTTTACAGCAACCTACAAAGTGTTTATATGATATTTAACTTCTTGTTCTGATGCCTCAAAGTAGAGGTCTGGGTCAATCCAGCCTACTACTTAGAAAAGAAATACTACCTAAAAGGGAGGGCAATCAAAAATGAGAGATGAAGAGGAAGATGATGAGTATCAGTTAAAGCCTCTAAGCGAACTGCAGCATCGAGAGGTGTAGCTTGCCTCACCATTTGTTCTCTGATAAATTTTTCCAGAAATTGTGATCAACCATCATCCTTGAGATTCTGTCTTCTTGAAGTGAACTTAATTTGTGAAGCAAGTAGATTCATCTGTGTAGGGCAAGGAGCTGACTGGAGTAGATGCTGTTGCCATTTAGCAATTGCCATACCTCTTCTCCTTAGCTGCTGTGAGTTCTGAGGCATGCTGCAGTTAATGGTGTACACCTAGAACCTTTTATAGAAAACTGGCTTTGGCCATATAATTTGCACAGTCCAGTGAAACAGGTAAATGTGGAACCCTTTGTTCAAAAAGCAAGAAAAAGCGTCATTAAGGAAATAACCTATAAAGCTTTCTCATGAAAGCTTTTTCATGTTCTTTCTTTTAACTTGTTCTCAAGTTTTTTATTTGTTATTTAAAATTAAAATTTTAAATTATTTTCATGAATTTTATCATTCATCTTTCTACTGTACATTGCCAGTTTTGAATGCAAATATTACAGCATTTAAATCATTGGTAGACTCACCAAAATTACCCAATTCAAATTTCATAACTCATACATGCATGATGTGGGTTTGTAGCTGTAGAATGGGGCATGGAAAATAGAAATAGCTTTAGCCAACTTTGTTGCTCTACTTGACACCCCTCCCCAATTTAAATGTAAATGGGTCAAAACTCTCATAGTCTGACAATAGCTCCTCCACTTAACATGACCTCTTATCAGAATATTTCAGGATGCTGATGATTCCAATTCCTGCTCAAAGGTCACTTCTCTCCAACCCTGTTGGGTGGCAATGTGATTGGGAGGCATGATTATCTCTTTTGCTTCAGCTTCCTTCATTTTCCAGAATGCAACATTATAAAAACATCTGTGTTCAGCTTCACTTTCCTTTTTCTTTTCTCATCCTGAGCTCCTGAATTCTAATTATCCTTACAAAATATATCAACTGGTTTCATTTTCATCCAGTACGTGAGGGCATGCTGATGCACTACAGTTTGGAAGCCATCCATTAGTTCAATTTTCCCTTGTTAATAAGCCTACTTCGATCAACCCATTTTCAGAACTCCCACTGAATATACACGGTTCTCACACTGTGGTTCTTAATACATTTTTCTCTTTCATTTCCTCTTTCTAGCCTTTCCTTCCAGCAAACATTTTATGCTACTAATAGTATTTAAGTGTTTCCCTTGCTTTATACCCTTGCCAACAAATAATATCAGATTTTAAAGTTTGAACCATATACTATGCGTAAAATGGTACAATCACTGTGATTTAAATTAGCATTTTATTAATTGCTAAATGAATTAGACATATTTTCATATGTATATTGGTCATTTGTGTTTTCTGTGAAATGCCTTTTACTCACATTTCAAAAAGATGTTTTAAACATAATCTAGATAATTTTTTATTTTCATTTATATGTCTTTCAAACATTTTCTCCTAGTTTTTGTTTTACATTTTACTCTATATTTACTTTTTTGTTTTACATTCTACTTTTTTGTTGTTGTTTGTTTTAATGAACTGAAGTTCTTTTTTTAAAATTCAATTTAATTAATTAATTTTTTATACAGCATGAGTTCTTAATTTTAAAGAAAATTCATCAATCTTTTCTCTTATGGTTAATACTGGTGTTTTCTTTTTTTTTAAAAAAACTGCCACTTGAGGACATAAAGGATCTATCCTATGTTTCTTTCTAATGCTTGTACAATATTTGCCTTTCACATTTAAGTTCTTCATCTCTGTGGAATTTCTTTAGTATATCGTGAAGTAGGAATCCAACTGCATATGGTCACATTTACAAAATTGTATAGATCATGATTTCTTTGTCAGCATACTATGTTAAGAAAAAAGAGATGTAATGCAGTGAATTATGTGCATCCAAACCTCCTGGGTGGGTTGGAGGAAGAGGCTCTAGGCTGGGCTTCCAGGATGATTCTCAACAAACCAACGCATAAATGGCTAACTGAGGAAATAGCTACCTCTGTTACAATCAGGAAGTAATAGAATAAGAAGCTTCTGTGACAAATGTTGGCTCCAGGGCAGTACCACCTTAGCCAAACTCTAGGAATAAGGTGGCTGCCCCATGAGCTGTTTGGTCCACAGACATACCAGCATATTCAATGCCATGAATGCAAATATTTCCTCTGTACCTCATTTGGTTCTGAATTTAAATCTCATGTAAACCAACTATTTGGTAAAAATGAATCACATTAAGACCTGCAAGAGTTCATGAAGTTTGGTATTTTAGCTTTCTAGATGCTGTGATACAGAAGGTACACTAGGAGGCAATAAGGACACCTATTGAGTTAGTCTACTATGTTCATGTCAGTAATAAAATAGCTTAATTCCATTTATTGAATTGTCCAGTATTTTCCCAGTGAATTGTAATGTTACTTTGGTCATACTTCAAATTTCCATATTTGCATGAATTTATATCTGGACTCTCTATTCATTTCATGAGTAAATTTATTCCTGCATTAAACCACAGTGTTTTAATCATAGCTCTATAATATATATAGTTTTGATATCAGGTAGATCAACCCTCTCTTATCCCAACACATATACTTAACGTATTCTCTTCAAGAGTGACTTAGCTATTCTTGAGTTTTCCACTTCTAGATAAAATGTAGAATCAACTTTTCAAGGTCCTGAGAAAACTGCACTTGCACTGATTCAAATGGGTATTACCTAAGATCACACATTTTATTGTATCTTTTAAGATGATCTTATGGTTTCTTCCTTTAGCTGATTAATCTGATGAGATACATCAATAGATTTTCTAATATAAACTACTATTATATTCACATAAATATTTTCATAAGATTGAAATGATTTGTTCCTTGAAATTTTTGTAAAATTCTCCTATAAAACATATACTATATAGCAAGGTGAGATTATTTTGAAGATGTAATCAAGGTCCCTAATCAGTTGACTTTGAGTTAAACAAAAGGAAGATTTTTCTGGGTAGGCTTGACCTAATCAGTTAAGCCCTTTAACAGAGGGTCTAGAGGTGGGGGACTTGAAACAACAGACTCTCTCTCTTCATTGTTGTCTTTGAGGAAGCTAGCTGCAATAAATTCTATAGCTACAAGGAAATTGTACCAAGAACTACATGAGCTCAGAAGAATCCCACAAGACCCAGGTGAGACCACTGCCCCAGAGGACACCCAGCTTACAGCCTTATTAGACCTGAAACAGGACCCAGATAAGCAGGGCCCAAACTCCTTATACTAAAAAGCTGGGAGATAATAAATGAGTGTTATTTAACCAACTAAGTTTATGGTAATTTGTTACACAGTATAGAAAACTAATGCAATATCTTTAATTTGAAGCTATTTCTTTTCAGCACATCCTGGTGATTTAACACTTTGTCTTTATTCCCAAGGTTTTCAATGCTTTAACATTTATTATTATTATCCTTAAATTTTAGTGAGTCTCTTTTAAAAATTATTTGATTTTCCTTTTTTATTTTATTCTTACATTATCTGTCAACTGATAAGTTCAGTACGTTTACATTTATTTTGATGTCTTAATCATTTTGATATTTTAATATAATACAACCTTTAGCTTTCTCTGTTATGCTTTTTCTGTGCTCTCTTTCTCCCTTTTCTGCTATTTATTTTTTAATAGACTATTTTTACAGAAGTTTTAGGTTCAAAGAAATTTAAGTGGAAAATACAGAGAGTTTCCATATATTCCCTGTCCCCTCACCCCAGGCTCCCCTACCATCTCCCCCACTATCAACCTCCAGACTGTTACATTTGTTATAATTGATGAATCAACATTGACATTTCATTGTCACCCATAATCCATAGTTTACATTAGGGTTCACTCTTGACATTACAATTCTATGAGTTTGGATAAATGTACAATGGCATGTACCTACTATTATAATATCATATAAAGTAGCTTCACTAACATAAAAATCCTCTTTGCTCTGCCTATTCATCCCTCGCTCCTCCATAACCACTGATCTTTTTACTATCTCCATAGTTTCATTTTTCCAGAATGTTATATAGTTGGAATCATACAGTATGTAGCCTTTTCAGAGTGGCTTCTTTTATTAGTAATATGCATTTAACTTTCTTCCATGTCTTTTCATGACTTAGTAACTCCTTTCTTTTTAGCACTGAATAATATTCCATTCACTGGATGTACCACAGTTTGTTTATCTGTTCACTGACTGAGGGCATATTGATTGCTTCCAAGTATTGGCAACGTTGAATAAAGCTGCTATGAACATCAGTCTGCAGGTTTTTGTGTGGACATGTTTTCAACTCCTTTGGGTAAATACCAAGGAGTGAAATTGCTGAGTTTTACAGTAAAAGCATGTTTAGTTTTGCAGGAAATTGCCAATCTGTCTTTCAAAGTGGCTATACCATTTTGCATTCCTACCAGTTATGAATGAGCATTCCTGTTGCTGACATTTGGTGTTGTCAGTTCTGGATTTTGGTTATTATAATAGGTATGTAAGGGGTATCTTTTTTTAAAAAAATATGTTTCCCTGATGACATGTGACGTAGAACATCTTTTCATATGCTTATTTTTAATCTTTATATCTTCTTTGGTGAGCTGTCTGTTCAAGTCCTTTACCTATTTTTTAATCATGTTCATTTTCTTACTGAGTTTTAAGAGTTCTTTGTATATTTTAGATAACAGTCCATATCAGATGTGTCTTTTGCAAATATTTTCTCCCAGTCTGTGACTTCTTATTTTCATTCCCAGTCAGTGTCTTTCATAGAGCAGAAGTTTTTAATTTTAATGAAGTACAACTTATCAATTCTTTCTTTCATGGATCCTGCCTTTGGTGTTGTAACTAAAAAGTCACCCCCGTACACAAGGTCAAATAGAATTTATGTTATCTTCTAGGAGTTTTGTAGTTTTTACATTTTACATTTACATTTACATCTAGCATGTATTTTGAGTTGATTTTTGTGAAAGGTATAAGGTTTGTGTCTAGATTCTTTTTTTTTTTTTTTTTTTTTGCATGAGAATTTTCAGATTTTCAAGCATCTTTTTTTGAAGAGATATTTTTTTCTCCATTTTATTGCTGTTGCTCCTTTGTCAAAGATCAGTGGACTAGATTTATGCTGGTCTATTCTGGGCTCTCTGTTTCATTGATATATTTATCTCTTCTTTCACCAATACATTGTTTTGATGAATATAGCTTTATAGTAAGTTTTGAAATTGGGTTGTGTCAGTCTCCAACTATATTCTCCTTTAATATTGTTTTGGCTATTCTGTGTCTTTTGCTGTTTATTTTAAATAATTTTTTATTTTTAGCTTTTCTTCATCTGTTATCTAAATTTTGGTTTGGAAATAATATAGTACTACTCTAAATCCTGCTTGTTTAATTTCCTTTTTTTATTAGTTACACTTGAATTTTTAGCATACTTGAAATTTTGTACATATTAATAACTCAAACACCTTAAGTTACTTAATTTTTATTTCATCAATCTCCTTAATTACATGCTATTTTGTCCAGCATTTTAGTTTCTGGAACAATTTTGTCTAGTTTTATATCTTATTCATTTACTATTTGCTACTCTTAATGTCTAGCTTTTCACACCTTCCCTCTGGGGTTATTTTTTATTCTCATTGGACTACATACTTTAGAAATTTCTTTAGTGAAATTCAGTTGGTAGTAAACTTTAACTTTTATCTATTTTAAATATGTTTATGTTTTGCCCTCATTCTTAAAAGAATATTTGGGGTATACAATTCTGTAAGATAAGTCTATAGGTTAAGAATTCATAAATATAAATGCCATTTGGTGATGATGCATCAGAAAGATAGTGACTCTTGTGTACTTTTACATGGTGTTCCAAGATGTTGAATCTAAAAGGATTCTCTTAAAACTGGATGGAGAGGAAAGACCCTGAAAACTATACACTCAACTCATGTTCTATCAATGGTGTCCTCTTAAAAAAAGGAGGGCTTAAATTCCTTCTGGAAAATGTATGATTACACCCTCTTTGCCTGGACCCTAGACATATTCCTTAAATGATATTTCCTCAGGGAGATTACTTCTGATAGTACTGAATAAAACTAGTATAGAAAGTTGACATTTTTAAAGTCAGATAAAGGGGATTTTGAAACATAATTGATTATATATCCAAGAAGTTGCTTGAGTTCTAAATATCATAGTCTGAAAAAAGACATAGATTGATAGAATCAAAGGAGTGGCAGGATTTCTAAGCATGTGAGCACGTGTTTGAGTATATTGGGAATAATGGATAAGTCTAGTTAATATAATAAAAGCTTGTGACAATTAGAAAAATGTTTTCTATTTATAATAATTGGTTACATCATTTTGTGTGTGTGAGATCCATCCCTTATTGAATCTATAACCATAAATGATACAGTTATTAGTTATATTAAGAAAAATAAAATGGATGGCAAACTGAGACACGACATCTAATACCTGAGAAGGAAACAGGGCAAAAAGAGGAGGCTCTAGGAGAGGGAGTTATGGCTGGGAAGGGACTTGTGTTGATGGAAACTAAATTTCTGTGTACTGGTTCTAAGGCACACTCTTTACTAGAGGCCTTCCAGAAAATGATGTAGGTGTTTTAAAAGAAGAATGCTTTTCAGTTAAAAGATGTTTATACTAGTGTTCATGAAAAAGATGCCTGAACTTATGTGGGCTGTGCATCTGTTTGGACTTGATTTGAGACCTGGTAACAATATAGATTCAAGAGTATTCTTCAAGGTTCAAGTCAAAGAATCAGATCAATGGCAGGCAGTGGAGCATTTGGAATTGTAAGTGAGACCTGATCTCTGAGGAAAGTGCAGATGGAGATTGTTGAATATAAAGCAATTCCAAGTAGAAAATGAATCAGTGTAGGAAAAGAAATCATGGTATAGGAAAAATAATTATGTGCTTTGGAGGCAAACTAACCTGGACACCAAAGCTTGAACTACTTTTTTATTAGCTTGTGAAATAGGACATTTTGCTTTGTTGTGTCTTATTTCTTATATAAAACTGAACACACAAACCACCAATTATGAAATCTACTTCACAGAGTTATTGTGAGGACTATGGGTCATAGAAGAACAATATGCTTGGCACATAATGACTCAAAAAATTGCAGTTTTTTTTCTTATCCATAGTCCATGCTGATATTAGAAAGCTGTGGTGATGAACAGATGTAGCCTAAGACACATCTCTGTCTCTCTGCTTTTCTGTCTCTCTTTTTCTATCTGTCATATCTATCTACAGCTTTAACTATATATTAATATTCGTATTTTTATTGTGGCAATTTTCTCAAGTCCTCTACATTAAATGGATTGTTTTAGGAGGAATGTGAATCTCTTCTAAATAGTATCTAACATGGTTTTTAAACTTTGTCTATAATATATAGTGTTATTTACTGCTGGAACTGGCCATAGACTTGTGATCCTAATATATATATATATATATATATATATATATATATATATATAAAATGCATTTATTTATATAAAGCAAAATATGAAGTACCCAGTATATTTAGGTTTGTGAATCAAATATATTCTTGAACATCACCCCAGGTTAAGAACACATGACCAAATATCTATGATTATTAGTTGGTTTTCAGTTACAAATTTTACTGACAATGCTCAGACTTGTTGGTTACTTTTTTGATTCACCTAATGAAGTAAAATAGAGTAAGAAGTCTTTGCCACTTCAATTTGTTAGATAATTTTTCAAATTCAAATTCCCCTTCTCTTTTCAAAGGGAAATTACATTGTAATTGAACACTATCTTTACTTATTATATAAAAGCATGCTGTGGTGTCATTCCAAAACTTGCTTTTGATTTCCACACAGTTGGGCATTTATAGAATTATTGAGAAAAGGAGACAAAGGAGAGGTAAGAAGAACAGAGAAGCTAGATTTTGTGAGTAATAATTAGTCATTAAAGTAGTACGCAGAAGTCAAAATTACTTGTAGAAAAATTATAAAGATTATTTTCTTCTCTATTTATTTAATAATATCAATAAAAGAAAAATCATGAATGCAAATGTCCCAGCAAGATAATTTTTAGAATCAATATCATGCCGAGTAGCAATAAGTATTATTAGTACATTTT
Source organism: Balaenoptera musculus (assembly GCF_009873245.2). Taxonomy (NCBI): domain Eukaryota; kingdom Metazoa; phylum Chordata; class Mammalia; order Artiodactyla; family Balaenopteridae; genus Balaenoptera; species Balaenoptera musculus. Next base: position 107,453,008 of record NC_045788.1, read on the forward strand.
AGGTGTATCATGATTTTGCATAAATTACAAAATGGCCTCTCATTTTAAGATTTTTTGTTATTAATAACTATTCAATATTATTTTAATATAATGACATTAATGTTATATATGTAATGCTATTTACTCTGTGTATTAAAAACTCTTATTTATAATTTAAAAATGTAAAATAATGATGTCGATTGTTTTGCTCATGTATTTATTCTTTAAACACTTATGTGCCAAGAAGCTCTCAATTTAGTGTAATATATATATATCTACATCTACAAACCTAAACCTACAAACCAAGCCTTATTTATCATTTGGCTAGGTGGTAGATGTGGTAGATTGAATTGTTGGTTCCATGTCTTTACTTCACATTCTTGTCATAAATGCATGCATGATAGGCAGAATGACTTCCCTGCCCTTTACCTTGGCCTTAGTTATATGCCTTGATTTTTGTCAACTAGAGATTAGAAAACTAAGTATAAGTGGAGGCTTGAAATGTGCATATATGTCTGGACAGTCTTGTTGAGTTCCTGACATCACCATGAGAAGAACACACCCTGTGCCTGTCCCTTTGGCTTAGGCCCTGATATAAGAGACATGGAGCATACTTGAACTTGAGCTATAGCCTGGAGCCAAGCTGACCAGGTCCAGTCAAGTCCTGCCAAGATCAGCCAAATCCCATCTGACACCTATATCCCTGAGTAAGAAAAACAGACATTTGTTGTTGTAAGCCACTAAACACTTGAGAGCGTTTGTTATACATCATTATTGTGAAAAGGAATTATATACAGTTTAAGCGTTAAAATTTAAAAAAATAGGAAAATCTTAGAATATAGCAAAGATTCTCAACTGGGGAATACTTTGTCCCCTAGAGGACATTTGACAATGTCTAAAGACATTTTTGTTTGTCACAAATTGAGAGGTTAGCTATTGGCATCCAGCCCAGAATGTCAATAGCACCCAGGATGATGATTCTTGGTTTATAATTTAGATTAGGTATTGAAATAAATCAAATATACAAGAAAAATGTATAGTTTTTAAGTGCACAAATATGAATTATTGACCAAATGTTCACCTAAAACTCCAGGAATGTAGCCACTAAATTGTCATATATCACTTAGAATATCATGTCTTGGGATGTTTTCCAGATTCCAATATTGTTTGTCATTCCAATCTACCTTTTACATTGTTACCAGTCTAATCTTTTATAAAATTCCATTTGGATCATATTGCATAGACAACTTGAACAGGTAATTTTTTATTTATTTATTTATTTTGTTTATTTATTTTGGCTGTGTTTGGTCTTTGTTGCTGTGCGTGGGCTTTCTCTAGTTGTGGTGGGCGGGGGCTACTCTTCGTTGCGGTGTGCGGGCTGCTGATTGCAATGGTTTCTCTTGTTGTGGAGCACAGGCTCTAGGCACGCGGGCTTCAGTAGTTGTGGCATGTGGGCTCAGTAGTTGTGGTGCGTGGGCTCTAGAGTGCAGGCTCAGTAGTTGTGGTGCACGGGCTTAGTTGCTCCGCGGCATGTGGGATCTTCCCGGACCAGGGCTCAAACCCGTGTCCCCTGCATTGGCTGGTGGATTCTTAACCACTGCACCACCAGGGAAGCCCCTGTACAGGTAATTTTTTTTTAATTTTAAAATCTTTTATATTTTAACTAAGTTGACTAGATTCTAGAATCTGCTTCAAGAAACTCAGACCCACTGTGTCATACACATATTATCACTGCATATAGTATTTCTTTTCATTGACTATTTACTCATTAATTCTCACATTGAATCTGTTTCTTAGTGCTTGTTCAGGTGGCACCATCTATGCAAAGCAATCTATTTCCTTCAAACGGAAGGCTTAAAGCATGTGTGTGTGTGTGTGTGTGTGTGTGTTATGAAGGTATATAAGAACTAGTGTATAATATATGAATATAAATGCATGTGAGTATATTTGGGTGTTGGACTTGCTTTTAGGACTGCACCAAAGTGTTCTCCCTTATCATTCTGACTTATCTAATTTGTCATCTGCTTCTCTCTGAATTTGGTACACATAGTAAAGAACAACCAGGTACTTAAATATTTTAAAATCACAAACCTTGAGTAACAGAAGGAATCTATGGACACAGTATAATGATGTATATATAAAGATTAAATGCAACAATTACAGAGTCAAATTTTGAAAAAAATAATTAGAATGATCTAAGCCTGTAATTAGTTTACTTTAACACATGTACATAAACAAAGTATTGATAAAATTACACAGTGTTGATGGGGAGGGAGGTTTTAAGGTTGCATTTTGAGTCAGATTTTCCTCTACCATAGCACTTATTTTAAGTGCATTATTTTTGTCTATTTACTTGTCTCTTTCCCGCTTATGTTTGATAACCTTTAGAACTACTGTGTATATTTGCGTTTATTCTAAATATTTATATCCATAATATATCACAAAGCCTGGACAACTGCAAGTGCACAAGTATGTTGTTGAATAAATGAATGAATGCAGGTTATAGCTATACCCTTATATTCCATGTTTGTTTGTTTTTTTTAATCTTTACCAAAAGGTGTTTAGGAGTATGTTTAAATAATGCATATAATTTATCAACATAATAATTTCATTAAGCATTGACTTGAAAATACTCAGAGCAGATTCACATTTAGTTATTCATTGCAGTGTCTGATAGAACGTCTCAAGTTATTGCATGTGTATGTCTGCTTAGGTATTTACTGCTTGGAACCATTGGAATTCCTTGTAGGTTACAATTTTTAACCAGTTCTAATTATTTTCAGGTAAGTACCATAATGAGCAAATATTATTCATCATGGGTTTCTCTTTGTTGTAAAATGCAGATCAAGGCATTTTTTTTTTCAGTTTTGTTGAAAAATTGACATACATCACTGTATAAGTTTAAGGTATACAGCACAAGGTTTGGTTTACATATATTGTGAAATGATTTCCACAATAGGTTCAGCTAACATCCATCTTTTCATATAGATACAAGAAAAAGAAAAGAAAGAAAAAAGGGGAAAAAAATCTCCTTGTGTTTTTTTCTTTCTTATATATCATACAACTGTTAGCTATAGTCATCATGTTGTATATTACATCCCTAGTACTTTACATACCTTTTAACCACATTCCCCTAACTCCCCCATTTCCACTCCTGGGACACTTTGACTCTGGTAACCACAAGTCTGATCTCTTTCTCTATGGTTTGTTTTTGATTTTTGATTTTTATTTTTTAGATTCCAAATACAAGAGATCATACAGTATTTGTCTTTATCTGATTTATTTCACTTAGGATAATGCCCTCAAGGTCCGTTCATGTTGTTGCAAATGGTAGGATTGCTTCATTTTTAAGGCTAATTAATATTCCATTGTGTGTGTGTGTGTGTGTGTGTGTGTGTGTGTGTTGTAATTTCTTGAGAACCCTCAATACTGTTTTCCATTTACAATACCACCAACAATCTACAATACCACCAACAGTGTACAAAGGTTCTCTTTTCTTTACATTCATGTTAGCATTTGTTGTCTCTTATCTTTTTGATGATGGCCATTCTAACAGGTGTGAGGTTGTATCTCATTGTGGTTTTAATTTGCATTTCCCTAATGACTAGTGATGTTGAGCATCTTTTCACGTACCTCTTGGCCTTTTATATATGCTTTTTTGAGAAATGTTTATTCAGGTACTTTGCCCATTTTTAAATTAGGTTATTTGTTTTTTTGCTATAGAGTTGAATGAGTTATTTATATGTTTTGGATATTAATCTCGTATCAGATGTATGGTTTGCAAATACCCTTTCTAATTCTGTAGGTTAACTTTTAAATTTGTTGATGGTTTCTTTTGTTTTGCAGGAGCATTTTAGTTTGAGGTGGTCCTACTTGTTTATTTTTTATTTTGTTGCTTGTGCTTTTAGGTGTCATATCCAAAATATTATTAGGAAGACATATGTCAAGGAGCTTTATTCCTATGTTTTCTTCTAGGAGTTTCATGGTTTCAAGTCTTAGACTTAAGTCTTTCATCCACTTTTGAGTTATTTTTCGTGAGCAATGTAAGACATAGGTCGAGTTTCATTCTTTTTCATGTGAATATCCAATTATCACAGTACCATATACTGAAAAGACTGTCTTTTCTCCATTGAGTTTTCTTGGCTCCCTTGTCAAATATTAGTTGACTGTATATACTTTATTTTTAGACTCTCAATTCTGTTCCATTGTTCTCTTTGTCTGTTTATATGCCAGTACTGTACTATTTTGATGACTATAGCTTTTTAGTGTAGCTTAAAATCAGGAACTGTGATGCTCCAGCTTTGTTCTTCTTTCCCAGGATTGCTTTGGCAATTCATGGTCTTCTGTAGGTCCATAAACTCTTAGGAGTATTTTTTCTACTTCTGTAAAAATGCCATTGGAGTCTTGATAAAGATTGCATCGAATTTATAAGTGACTTTTGGTAGTATTGACATTTTAACAATATATATTATTCTAATAAATGAACACGGTATAGTTTTCCACTTATTTGTGTCTTGTTTGATTTCTTTCACCATTATCTTATGGTTTTCAGAGTAGAGATCATTTACCTCCTTAATTAAATTTATACCTAAACATCTTATTGCTTTTGATGCAATTATAAGTGTATAAGTTTCTTTCTTTATTTTTCAGAAAACTCTTTGTTAGTGTATAGAAATGATACTGATTTTTGTATGTTAATTTTGTATCCTGCAACTTTACTGTATTCATTGATTAGATCTAACAGTTTTTGGTTGAATCCTTAGGATTTTCTATATATAGAATCATGTTTTCTGCAAATAGAGACAATTTTACTTCTTTCTTTCCAATTCTGATACCTTTTTTTTTCCTTTTCCTTGCCTGATTACTCTAGGTAGGTATTCTAGTATTATGCTGAATAGGAGTGCTGAGAGTAGGCACTCTTGTCTTGTTCCTGATTGTAGAGGAAAAGCTGTCCTACTTTCTCCACTGAGTATGATATGAGCTGTCGGCTTATCATATATGGCCTTTATTATGTTGAGATATGTTCCTTCCATGCCTAATTTGCTAATAATAATATCTACAATCAAATCTACAATTCAAGATGTTTTAAATCATACCAGGTATCTTCTCTGATCACAATGTCATGAAACTAGAAATCAATAACAAAAGAAAAACTGGACAATTCATGAACACATGGAAATTAAATAACATTCTCTTGGTCAACAAATGGGCCAAAGAAGAAATTAAAAGGGAAATTAAAACTTTCTTGAGACAAACAAAAATGCATCACAACATACCAGAATTTGTGGGAAGCAGTAAAAGCTGTTCTACGAGGAAAGTTCATAGCAAGAAAAGTCTCAGAAAAACAACCTAAATTTATTCCTGAAGGAACTAAATAAAGAAGAACAAAATGAGCTGAAAGTTAGAAAAAAAAAAAAGAAATAATACGGATTAGTGAAGAAATAAATAAAATACAGAATAGAAAAAATAATAGAAAAGTTTAACCAAACTAAGAGTTGGTTCTTTGAAAAAGATAAAACAGAACTGAAAAAACCCTAGCTACACTAACCAAGGAAAAAAGAGAAAGGGCACAAATCAACAAAACTGTAAATGAGAAAGGAGATATTATAATGCATACCACAGAAATTCAAAGGATCCTAAGAGGCTGCTGTGAACAACTATACACCAACAAACTGGACAACCTAAAATAAATGGAAAAATTCTTAGAAACATACAACTTACCAAGACTGGATCAGGAATAAACAGAAAATCTGAATAGACCAATAAATTACCAGTAAGGATATTAAATCACTAATCAGAAACTCCCAACAGAGAAAAGCACAGAAAAAGATGGCTTCACTGATGAACTTTTAAAATATTAAAAGAAAAATTAACACCGATCTTTCTCAAACTCTTTCAAAAAATTGAAGAGGAGGGAATACTCCCAAAATTATTTTACAAGGTCAGCATTTTCTTGATACCCAAACCAGAAAAAGACACTACTAGAAAAGAAAAGTACAGGTCAATATCATTGATGAATACAGACACAAAACAATCTCAATAAAATACCAGCAAACTGAATTCAGTAGCATATTAAAAGGATCATTAGATAGCCTCATCCACCAGAGGGCAGACAGCAGAAGCAAGAAGAACTACAATCCTGCAGCCTGTGGAACAATAACCACATTCAAAGAAAGATAGACAAGATGAAAAGGCAGAGGGCTATGTACAAGATGAAGGAACAAGATAAAACCCCAGAAAAACAACTAAATGAAGTGGAGATAGGCAACCTTCCAGAAAAAGAATTCAGAATAATGTTAGTGAAGATGATCCATGACCTCGGAAAAAGAAAGGAGGCAAAGGTTGAGAAGATGCAAGAAATGTTTAACAAAGACCTAGAAGAATTAAAGAACAAAAAAACAGAGATGAACAATATAATAACTGAAATGAAAAATACATGAGAAGGAATCAATAGCAGAATAACTGAGGCAGAAGAACGGATAAGTGACCTGGAAGACAGAATGATGGAAATCACTGCTGCAGAACAGTATAAAGAAAAAAGAATGAAAAGAAATGAAGACAGCTTAAGAGACCTCTGGGACAACATTAAATGCAACAATATTCGCATTATAGGGTTCCCAGAAGGAGAAGAGAGAGAGAAAGGACCAGAGAAAATATTTGAAAAGATTATAGTCAAAAACCTCCATAATATGGGAAAGGAAATAGCCACCCAAGTCCAGGAAGTGCAGCAAGTCCCATACAGATTAAACCCAAGGAGAAACATGCTGAGACACATAGTAATCAAACTGGCAAAAATTAAAGACAAAGAAAAATTATTGAAAGCAGCAGGGAAAAATGACAAATAACATACAAGGGAACTCCCATAAGGTTAACAGCTGAATTCTCAGCAGAAACTCTACAAGCCAGGAGGGAGTGGCATGATATACTTAAAGTGATGAAAGGGAAGAACCTACAACCAAGATTACTCTACCTGGCAAGGATTTCATTCAGATTCCATGGAGAAATCAAAAGCTTTACAGACAAGCAAAAGCTAAGAGAATTCAGAACCACCAAACCAGCTGTACAACAAATGCTAAAGGAACTTCTCTAAGTGGGAAACACAAGAGAAGAAAAGGACCTACAAAAACAAACCCAAAACAATTAAGAAAATGGTCATAGGAACATACATATCGATAATTACCTTAAATGTGAAAGGATTAAATGTTCCAACCAAAAGACACAGGCTTGCCGAATGGATACAAAAACAAGACCCATCTATATGCTGTCTACAAGAGACCCACTTCAGACCTAGGGACACATATAGACTGAAAGTGAGGGGATGGAAAAAGATATTCCATGCAAATGGAAATCAAAAGAAAGCTGGAGTAGCTATACTCATATTATATAGAATAGACTTTAAAAGAAAGAATGTTACAAGAGACAAGGAAGGACACTACATAATGATCAAGGGATCAATCCAAGAAGAAGATATAACAATTATAAATATATATACACACAACATAGGAGCATCTCAATACGTAAGGCAACTGCTAACAGCTATAAAAGAGGAAATTGACAGTACAGAATAATAGTGGGGAACTTTAAGACCTCACTTACATCAATGGACAGATCATCCAAAATGAAAATAAATAAGGAAACAGAAGCTTTAAATGACACAATAGACCAGATAGATTTAATTGATATTTATAGGACATTCCATCCAAAAACAGCAGATTACACTTTCTTCTCAAGTGCGCATGGAACATTCTCCAGGATAAATAACATCTTGGGTCACAAATCAAGCCTCAGTAAATTTAAGAAAATTGAAATCATATCAAGCATCTTTTCTGACCACAACGCTAAGAGATTACAAATGAATTACAGGGAAAAAAACGTAAAAAACACAAACACATGGAGGCTAAACAATACGTTACTAAATAACCAAGAGATCACCGAAGAAATCAAAGAAGAAATCAAAAATACCTAGAGACAAATGACAATGAAAACATGACGATCCAAAACCTATGGGATGCAGCAAAGGAAGTTCTAAGAGGGAAGTTTATAGCTATACAAGCCTACCTCAAGGAACAAGAAATATCTCAAATAAAAAATCTAACCTTACACCTAAAGGAACTAGAGAAAGAAGAACAAACAAAACCCAAAGTTAGCAGAAGGAAAGAAATCATAAAGATCAGAGCAGAAATAAATGAAATAGAAACAAAAGAAAACAATAGCAAAGATCAATAAAACTAAAAGCTGGTTCTTTGAGAAGATAAACAAAATTGATAACCTATTAGCCAGACTCATCAAGAAAAAGAGGGAGAAGACTCAAATCAATAAAATTAGAAATGAAAAAGGAGAAGTTACAACAGACACCACAGAAATACAAAGCATCCTAAGAGACTACTACAAGCAACTCTGTGCCAATAAAATGGACAACCTGGAACAAATGGACAAATTCTTAGAACGTTATAACCTTCCAAGACTGAACCATGAAGAAATAGAAAATCTGAACAGACCAATCACAAGTAATGAAATTGAAACTCTGATTAAAAATCTTCCAACAAACAAAAGTCTGGGACCAGATGGCTTCACAGGTGAATTCTATCAAACATTTAGAGAAGAGCTAACACCCATCCTTCTCAAACCCTTCCAAAAAATTGTAGAGGAAGGAACACTCCCAAACTCATTCTATGAGGCCACCATCACTCTGATACCAAAACCAAACAAAGATATTACAAAAAAAGAAATTACAGACCAATATCACTGATGAATATAGATGCAAAAATCCTCAACAAAATACTAGCAAACAGAATCCAACAACACATTAAAAGGATCATACACCATGATCAATTAGGATTTATCCCAGGGATGCAAGGATTATTCAATATATGCAAATCAATCAATGTGATACACCATATTAACAAATTGAAGAATAAAAACCATATGATCATCTCAATAGATACAGGAAAAGCTTTTGACAAAATTCAACACCTATTTATGATAAAAATTCTCCAGAAAATGGGCATAGGGGGAACCTACCACAACATAATAAAGGCCATATACGACAAACCCACAGAAACATCATTCTCAATGGTGAAAAACTGAAAGCATTTCCTCTAAGATCAGGAACGAGACAAGGATGTCCACTCTCACCACTATTATTCAACATAGTCTTGGAAGTCCTAGCCATGGCAATCAGAGAAGAAAAAGAAATAAAAGGAATACAAATTGGAAAAGAAGAAGTAAAACTGTCACTGTTTGCAGATGACATGATACTATACATAGAGAATCCTAAAAATGCCACCAGAAAACTACTAGAGCTAATCCATGAATTTGGTAAAGTTGCAGGATACAAAATTAATGCACAGAAATCTACTGCTTTCCTATAAACTAATGAAGAAAAATCTGAAAGAGAAATTAAGGAAACACTCCCATTTACCACTGCAACAAAAAGAATAAAATACCTAGGAATAAACCTACCTAGGGAGACAAAAGACCTGTATGCAGAAAACTATAAGACACTGATGAAAGAAATTAAAGGTGATAGTAAGAGATGGAGAGTTATACCATGTTCTTGGATTGGAAGAATCAATATTGTGAGAATGACTATAGTACCCAAAGCAATCTACAGATTCAATGCAATCCCTATCTAATTACCAATGGCATTTTTTACAGAACTAGAACAAAAAATCCTAAAATTTGTATGGTGGCACAAAAGACCCCGAATAGCCAAAGCAGTCTTGAGGGAAAAAAACGGGGCTGGAGGAATCAGACTCCCTGACTTCAGACTATACTATAAAGCTACAGTAATCAAGACAATATGGCACTGGCACAGAAACAAAAACATAGATCAACAGAACAAGGTAGAAAGCCCAGAGATAAACCCACACACCTATGGTCAACTAATCTATGACAAAGGAGGCAAAGATATACAATGGAGAAAAGACAGTCTCTTCAATAAGGGGTGCTGGGAAGACTGGACAGCTACATGTAAAAGAATGAAATTAGAACACTCCCTAACACCATACACAGAAATAAACTCAAAATGGATTAGATACCTAAATGTAAGACCGGACTCTATAAAACTCTTAGAGGAAAACATAGGAAGAACACTCTGTGACATAAATCACAGCAAGATCTTTTTTGATCTACCTCCTAGAGTAATGGAAATAAAAACAAAAATAAACAAATGGGACCTAATGAAACGTCAAAGCTTTTGCACAGCAAAGGAAACCATAAACAAGATGAAAAGACAACCCTCAGAATGGGAGAAAATATTTGCAAACGAATCAACGGACAAAGGATTAATCTCCAAAATATATAAACAGCTCATTCAGCTCAATATTAAAGAAACAAACAACCCAATCCAAAAATGGGCAGAAGACCTAAATAGTCATTTCTCCAAAGAATACATACAGATGGCCAAGAAGCACATGAAAAGCTGCTCAACATCACTAATAATTAGAGAAATGCAAATCAAAACTACAATGAGGTATCACCTCACACCAGTTAGAATGGGCATCATCAGAAAATCTACAAACAATAAATGCTGGAAAGGGTGTGGAGAAAAGGGAACCTTCTTGCACTGTTGGTGGGAATGTAAATTGATAGAGCCACTAGGGAGAACAGTACGGAGGTTCTTTAAAAAACTAAAAGTAGAATTAACATATGATCCCGCAATCCCACTACTGGGCCTATACCCAGAGAAAACCATAATTTAAAAAGACACATGCACCCTAATGCTCATTGCAGCACTATTTACAATAGCCAGGTCATGGAAGCAACCTCACTGCCCATCGACAGACGAATGGATAAAGAAGATGTGGTACATATATACAATAGAATATTACTCAGCCATAAAATGGAATGAAATTGAGTCATTTGTTGAGACATGGATGGTTCTAGAGACTGTCATACAGAGTGAAGTAAGTCAGAAAGAGAAAAACAAATATTGTATATTAACGCATGTATGTAGAACCTAGAAAAATGGTACAGATGAACTGGTTTGCAGGGCAGAAGTTGAGACACAGATGTAGAGAACAAACGTATGGACACCAAGGGGGGAAAAGTCTGGGGGGGTGGGGATGGTGGTGTGTTGAATTGGGCGATTGGGATTGACATGTATACACTGATGTGTATAAAATTGATGACTAATAAGAACCTGCTGTATAAAAAAAAAGGATCATTTACCATGATCAGGTGGTATTATCCCTGGGATGCAAGGATGGTTCAACATACACAAACCAATCAATGTGTTATATCACGTTAACAGAGTGAAAGAAATAATCATGCAATCATTTCAATAGATGCAGAAAAAGCATCTCACAAAATTCAACATTCATTTATGATTAAAAAAAAAGAACAACTCAACAAATGAAGGCATTCTTTTAATTTGAAAATTTTGCAAATACATATCAATAAAGTTCTTTTGGAGAGAAATTTCTGCTAAATATCTGAATTAAAGCTCTTATGATTGTAATTTCTCAATCTTTAAGACATATTAGAATCAAAAAGTATCAATAAATATCAAGTTAACTGTGAAATATTTCAAAATTAGTATCTGTGGAAAACAGTATGTGAACTGATCATATATTTGATGCTGTGTCAAAGTTAAGTGCATTACTCAGGTTATCTTTACATAATAAAAGCAGAATTTCTTTAATTTGAATAGTTTGGTTGAAATAAATGAGTCAACAGAAAATGCTCTTAAACAAACAGTAGAATGTAATTACAACAAAGTTAGAATTTGAACACAAGATCAAAGGGAATATGTGAATGCTAAAACTTACATATTTTACTCTTTATTTGATTCCAATAATTACCACTCTCTTTGTAACATTTTCGTTTTAGATTTAGAATTAAATTAAATTCTTAATCTCTAATACATGTATCATACCACCTTAATTCTTATTGAATACTGTAGAGATTGATCAAGATGGTTGAGTAGGAGGACATGGAACTCATACATCTACATGTGGAACAATTATCACTGAAAACAAATTGGAAACTGTTAGAAAGACTCCTATACAACCAAGGTTGTAAGAAAGATCCACACGGAATCGGGTAGGAGTAAAGAAAATCAACAAGATCAGGACCTGTGCCCCTGGGAGGAAACTCAGAGGAAAAGGGAGATTACATGAGCAAAGACCCGCCCTGTGGAGTGAGTGGTTCAAGCCCCAGATTGCACACTCTAGTCCTGGGGTCCTAAATAGGGGAGACAAACCCCCTTGACTGGTTGGAAGACTGCTGGACTGATAGGAGGGCTGTGGGAAGCCTAGATTCCACTTCTGAGGAGCATGTATTCACTGGTTTGCCCCCAGGCAGGGCAGAAAGTAGATAAAGGAGTGCTCCAATAGCTGCTGGGTTTCACACTACTGCCTTGGTGCATGCCTCAGCCTGAGCTGAGTGAACACCACAGCCCTGTTTACTCCACATTGCAGTGCAGCATTGGATCTAGGACTGCCACAACTGGGAAGAAAGCTTGGCCATTGGACACAGAGGCAACTTGGTTCAGAGTCAGTATCTGGACAGCACTGGCCATTGTCGACGCTTCTCAAGCAGCCCATGAGAAGCAGCCCAGAACTCTGATGGCAACTGGTCCATCACAGCTCATGGACCAATGTACACCGAGAGTCCATGCAGGCCCTACCTGCCCTGCAGTGCAGCTCCACAGCAGGGTGAAGGTGATGGGGGCTGGGAGGTGTGATCAGCTATGAGGAACAAAGGGGACTTGGATCCAAGGCTGCATCTGAGCAGAGTGAAGGGAAACCATGTTGGCATCTGCACTGGCAGCACATGGGAGACAGCTTGGACTTCTGTCTGTAGCCAACACAATCTGAGATCCTGCACAGGCCCCCATCATTCAGCAGTCCCTGCCTCTGGGGCAAGGGTCATGGTAATAGAAGAGGAGAAAGCACACACTTAAAGGGAACAAAGTCAGCCTGGGCTCAACCCTCAGAGCTTCTGCTCCAGTAACTTGGGATCAGATCCCACCCCTGATAGGGCAGTGATGGCTGTGAGCAGAGGGAAAGTCCTGCCTCACACCAGGCTCCAGCTCTAGCCCCTTAATCTCTAGCCCCACCCACACCAAGATGATAGCTGCCAGCACAGCATAAGGAGAGAAACGACTTGTGTCCGTGTAAAATCCAGTTCTCCCACCAAAGGCATTGGATACATAAAGTCTGTATAGGGAAGCTACCACATAAGGACACCACTTCAAGACCACAATAGGAAACTGATTGACCTAAATTCCCAGAGGCAGAGAAAGTTAAGTAAAACGAAAAGGCAGAGGTACTATTCTCAACTGAAAAAGCAAGAGAAAACCCCTGAAAAAATAATGGAACAGAAATAAAGAAATTACAAATAAATAATTCAAAGCACTTGTAATAAGAATGTTAACTGAATTAGGGAAAAGAATAGATGAATGTTGTGAGGTTTTTAACAAGGAACTAGAAAATATAAAAAAGATCTAATCAGAAATGAAGAATTCAATAACTGAAACAAAAAACACACTAGAAGAAATGAATCACAGGAATAAGTGAAACAGAAAAACACACAAGTTATCTGGAAGATAGAATAATGGAAATCAACCAATCAGAACAGAAAAATTAAAAACAAAATTAAAGAAAAAAAGAGAACAATTTAAAATGTCTGTTGTATAACACTAGGCACTCCAAAATTCACGTTATAGGAGTCTCAGAAAAAGAAGAGAGAGAGAGAAGTGGACTGAAAACATATTTGATGAAATTATGGCTGAAATCCTTCCAAACCTAAAGAAGGAAACAGATATCCATGTACAGGAAGTAAAGAGGGTCCCAAACAAGATGAACTCAAACAGACCCATAGCAAGACATATTATAATTAAAATAGCACAAGTTAAAGATAAGAGGGAATGCTAAAGGAAGCAAGAGAAAAACAAAGAGCCATATACAAGGGAATCTCCATAAGGGTATCAGCTTCTTTTTCTGCAGAAACTTAGCAAGTCAGAAGGGAGTGGCATTATATATTCCAAGTGCTGAAAGGGAAAACCCTGCAACCTAGAATACTCTACCCAGCAAGATTATCATCTAGAATTGAAGGATGGATAAAGAACTTCTCAGACAAGCAAAAACTAGAAGAGTTTATCAATACTAATTTGACACTAAAAGAAATATTAAAGGGTCTTCTCTAATTGGTAAATAGGTAATTTTTGGAAAGGGAAATTCCTATGAGGAAATATAAACATATAGTAAGGGCTGAGAATCAACCACTTAAATAAGCTAGTACAAAAAATAAAATACAAAAAAATTTTAAAGCAACTGTAACTACAGGAAACAGTTCAGAAATAAACGTGAAGATGTAAAATATAACCTCAAAAACATAAAATGTTGAGGAGGGCAATAAAATATGTGGATCTTTTAGGATATGTCTGAACTTAAATGACTACCAGTTTAAGACAAGTAGATATAGTTATAGGTCAACATATATGAACTCATGGTAACCACAAATCAAAAACCTACAATAGGTACAGAAAAACTATAAAGAAAGGAACATAAGCATACTACTAAAGAAAATAATCTAACCACAGAGAACAAACAAGAAGAAGAAGAAATAAACAGAGAAGAACTATAAAAACAACCAGAAAAAAAGTAATCAAATTGCAATAATTACATACATATCAATAATTACTTAAAACGTCAATGGACTAAATGCTCCAATCAAAAGACATAGGGTGGCTGATTGGATAAAAGAACAAAACCTATCTATATGCTGTGTGCAAGAGACAAACTTCAGAGCTAAAGACACATACAGACTGAAAGTGAAAAGATGGAAAAAGATAATTCATGCAAACGGAAACGACAAGAAAGTGGGGTAGCAATACCAATATCAGACAAAATAGATTTTAAAACAAAGGCTATAACAAAAGACAAAAAAGGTATTATATAATGATAAAGGAATCAATTCAAAAACAGTATATTACACTTGTTAACATATAGGCACCCAATACAGGAGCACCTAAATATATAAAGCAAATATGAACAGACATAAAAGTAGAAGACAATAATACATTAACAGTAGGGGACATTAACATGCCACATACATAAATGGACAGATCATCCAGACAGAAAATCAATAAAGCCAACAGTGGTCTTAAGTGACAATATAGAGTAGCTGGATTTAATTGATATCTATAGGACATTAACACACAAAAATAGCACAATACACAGTCTTTTCAAATGCACATGTAATATTCTCTAGAATAGATCACATGCTAGGCTACAAAACAAGTCTTACAAATTTTTTAGGGTAGAAATTATACTAAAAATTTTTTCCAACCACAGCTGTAAGAAACTAGAAGTCAATTACAGAAAGAAAAATGGGAAAAGAACAAACATGTGGAGACTAACCAAAATGCTACTAAATAACCAATGGGTCAAAGAGGAAACCAAAAAGGAAATCAGAAAATACCTCAAGACAAATGAAAGTGGAAACACAACTTTCCAAAATCTATGGGATGCAACAAAAGAAATTCTAAGAGATAAGTTTATACTGATACAGGCCTTCCTCAGGAAATAAGAAAAATCTCAAATAAACAACCTAAAAACCCTCTAGGAACTAGAAAAGGAAGAACAAACAGAGACCACAGTTAGCAAAAGGAAGCAAATAATAAACATTAGAGAAGAAATAAATAAAATAGAGACCAAAAAATAATAGAAAAATCAATGAAACCAAGAGGTGGATTTTTGAAAAGAAAAAAAAAAGAAAAAAAAAAAGATAAACCTTTAGCAATGCTCACCAAGAAGAAAAGAGAAAGGACCCAAATAAAATCAGAAATGAGAGAAAAAAATCACAATTGATACCACAGAGATACAAAAAATCATAAGAGAACACTATGAACAATTATATGCCAAAAATTTGGATACTCTAGAGGAAATGGACAAATTTCTAGAAACATACAACCTGCCAAGACTGAATCAAGAAGAAACAATTTGGGGACTTCCCTGGTTGTCCAGTGGTAAAGAATCCACCTTCCAATGCAGGGGACACAGGTTTGATCCCCTGTTGGGGAACTAAGATCCCACATGCCGCAGGGCAAATAAGCCCATGCACTGCAACAATTGAGCTCACCCACCTCAACGAGAGAGCCCACGTGCTGCAAACTACACAGCCCATGCACCCTGGAGCCCCAGGTGTCACAACTAGAGAGAGAAAACCTGCACACCACAATTGGAGAGAAGTCCGAGTGTCACAACTAGAGAGAAATCCAAGCAGACCATGAGCTCTAACGAAAAAGATCCCACATGCCTCAACAAAGATCCCATGTGCTGCAACTAAGACCCAATGCAGCCAAAATAATAATAATAATAATAAGGAAAATAAATAAATAAAATAATAAAAAAAGAAACAATTTGAACAGATAGATCACTAGTAGTGAAATTTAATTTGTAATTTAAAAAAAGTCCCAGCAAATAAAGTCCAGGACTGAATAGCTTTACAGGGGAATTCTACCAAGCATATAAAGAAGCATTAATACATCTTTGAGAAGCTAATCCTTCTCAAACTATTCCAAAAATTGAAGAGGAAGGAACACTCTCAAATTCATTCTACAAGGTCATCACTACCCTGACAGCAAAACCAGACAAGAGATACAACAAAAAGGAAAATTACAGGCCAATGTCTTTGAAGTATATATTTGCAAAAATCCTCAAAAAATATTAGCAAACAAAGCCAACAATATGTATAAAGATCATATACCATGAGCAAGTGAGATTTATTCCAGGGATGAAAAGATGGTTCAATATTTGCAAATCAGTCAATGGGATACACCACATTAACAAAGAAAGGACAAAAATCACATGATCATCTCAATAAATGTAGCATTTGACAAAGTTCAACATCCATTCATGATAAAAAACCCTCATCAAAGTAGGTATAGAGGGAACATATCTCAAAATAAAAATGGGTTATTTATGCTAAGCCCACAGCTAACATAATTTCAATGGTGAAATGTTGAAGCCTTTCCTCTAATTTCAGGAAAAAAACTAGGATGCCCACAATCACCACTGCTATTTAAACTAGTATTGGAAGTCCTAGTTACAGCAATCAGACAAGAAAAAGAAATAAAAGACAACCACATTTGAAGGAAATAAGTAAACTCACTATTTGCAGATTACACAACACTGTATATAGAAAACCTTAAATTCACCACCAAAAAGCTATTAGAATTAATAAATGAATTCAGTTAAGTTGCAGGATACAAGATTAATATACACACATATGTGGCTTTTCTAAAGTAATAATGACCTAACAAAAAGACAAAGGAAATAAACAATTCTGTTTAAAATCACATCAAAAATAATAAAATACCTAGGAATAAGCTTAACCGAGGAGATGTAAGACATACACTCTGAAAACTATAAAACACTGATAAAGGAAATTGAATAGAATACAAAGAAATGAAAAGATGTCCTGTGCTCTTGTATTGGAAGAATTAATATTGTTAAAATGGCCATACTACCCAAAGCAATATACAAATTTAATGCAACCTTTATCAAAATACTCATGACATTTTTCACGGAACTAGAACGAATACTCCAAAAATTTATATGGAATCAGGAAAGACCCCAAATAGTCAAAGCAACTTAAGAAAAAAGAATAAAGCTAGAGAGATCACACTCCCTGACTTCAGACTATACTACAAAGCTACCGTCATCAAAACATCATGACTGGCACAAAAACAGACACATAGATCAACACAATAGAATAGAGAGCTCAGAAATAAACCCACACACTTATGGTCAACTAATCTATGACAAAGGAGGCAAGAATATATAATGGAGGATAGAAAGTCTCTTCAATGAGTAGTACTGGGAAAACTGTAAAGCTACATGTAAAAGAATGTGATTAGAACATTTCCTCACAAAATATAAAAAATAAACTGAAAATGGATTAAAGGCCTAAATATAAGATCTGAAACCATAAAATTCCTAGAAGAGAATATAAGAAAAACACTCTTTGACATAAATCATAGCAATATTTTTGGGTTTGTATTCTAAGGCAAGAAAAAAATAAAAGCAAACATAAACAAATGAGATCTAATTAAACTTAAAAGGTTTTGCACAGCAAAGGAAACCATCGTCAAAACAGAAAGACAACCTACTAAGTGGTAGAAAATAATTGCAAATGATATGCCCTACAAGGGGTTAAGATCTAAAATATATAAACAGCTCATATAATTCAATATCAAAAAACAAATGACCCAATTAAAAAATGGGCAGAAGACTTGAATAGACATTTTTCCAAAGAAGAATACACATGGCTAACAGGCACATGAAAAGATGCTCAACATCTCTAACTAGAGAAATGTAAATCAAAGCAACAATGAAATATCTCCTCACACATTTAGAATGGTTATCATCAAAAATACTATGAATGACAAATGTTGGTGAAGATGGGGAGAAAAGGGAACCATTGTATAATGGTAGTGAGGATTTAAATTGGTGCAGCCACTATGGAAGACATTATGGAGTTTCTTTAAAAAACTAAAAATAGAACTACCATGTGATCCAGCAATTCCACTCCCTGGAATATAACTAAATAAAACAAAAACAGTAATTTTAAAAGACAAATGCACCCCAATGTTCATAGCAGCAGCTATTATAATAGCCAAGATATGGAAGCAACTCAAGCACTGTAGGTAGGGGTGTGTGTGTGTGTGTGTGTGTGTATAAAGGAGAATTATTAATACTTAGCCATAAAGAAAAGAATAAAATTCTGCCATTTGAAGCAATGTGGATGTACCTAGAGAATATTATGCTTAGTGAATTAGTCAGACAAAGACAAACACTCTGTGATGTCACTTACGTGTGGAATCTAAGAAATAACACAGAGGAATGTATGTGGCAAAACAAAAACAAACTCACAGATACAGATAAAAAATTAGTGGTTACCACTTGGAAGAGGGAGCAGCAAGATAACGGAGTGAGATTAAGAGATACAAAATACATGTATGAGATAGATAAGCAAGAATGATATACTGTACAGAACAGGGAAATATAGCCATTATTTTATAACTTTTAATGAAGTATAATCTATAAAAATACTGAATTACTAAGCTGTATACCTGAAACTAATATAATATTTTAAATATACTATACTTCAATAAAAATAAAATAAAATAAAATACTGTAGGAATTCTTTAACTTTTAGCATAAAGAATTCATCTTGAGAAGCATGGATTTTTATTTGGTGATATCCAGGTCTTCTAGCCAACATAAATTTTTCCAAGTCCCTATATTATTAAATTTAATGGATTTATAAAAAGATTTATTTTAACATAAAATCAATTTGCTTTACTACAGGTAATTTAAATAATTAATTTGAGTACATATTCTTGGCTGTGTACCTTTTCTTTCTTTTTTTAAACAGAATTATTTTCTGGGCTAATAAACTTTTAGACCAAATAACAATAAACTTTTTAATGATAAGGTTTAGATATTGGCTTATCTTCTCCAAGTTCTTAGATAACCCAAGCAAAAAGTGAATGAGGATATCTGAGCTTATGATCATTAATAGAAAAATGAAGAGTTCTTCAAACCTGAGAAAATTCCATAGTTTAGAGGGAAATTGGCATATCCAATAGAATACAGGCACAAACAAGAATTGAACTACAAAAATGTCGTGAATTAAACTTAAGCTACTAAATTGGGTTTCAAATTCCTTGTTAGTGTAAACTGTAATACATCTTAATATATCTTATCATTCAGTATATAATAATCTTTTTGAATTCAAATCAGCTGGCTGAAACATGTCTTCAATTTTACTCTAGAAGTTAGTGGCAAACAGAATCTGAAATAAAATCAACTTGTTTAGAATGTATGCATTCAATATATATTTGCCTCTATGATTTTCCTACATATGTTCAAGAAAATGGAGTTTAAAGAAATGTTTTTACATTGAGTATCTACCCTACTGCTCCCCAACAAAACTGGCCTAAGCCTTCAGAAGATTCTAAGAATTACAGAACTAAATGCCCTACTTTCAGGAAGGGACCCTTAATACAAAAGATACATTTACAAAACTGCTTTCATTACCTATGAATACCACAGAGAAAAGTGACAGTGTTGCATAAGCACAGAACTACATCATCAGAAGTTAGAGGAAGAATACATTTTTTATCCAACTTTAACTGATGGGAATAAATACCTGGAGAAAATTTACAGAGAATAAAATACCAACAGAAGTCTCCAAAAGTGACACGAGGAAAATAAGGGGCTCATTTTCTAAATTCTGTGAGAGAGCACTAGAATAAATCAGGGGAATCACGCATTATGTGGTAACTTTTACAATTTTATGCTTCTTTACACTTTTTATTAGTTGAATGACAATTTCTATTTACTGTGGAGCACAGGGAAATTCTGACAGTGAAGAATTCTGCTTCTCAGAGTGAAGAGTATTTCCCTTAAAAATACGTAGAAATAAAAATAAAAACTTTATTACTAGGCTGTTAAATCCAGAAACAAAATTTTTTTAAAATATTATTTTGAATAATTCTTTTAATTTAGAATCATTAAAAATTGGTAGTAGATTACAACTTCTGATCCAAGGAAGTGGCTGCTAGACATACACTTCTTGACAATCTGACCTAAATGGCAGCATGACAACATGAGCCAGTGTATAGAGTCAGAAAGTGTTTAAATAACTAACATATAATCTGGTGAACAAATATACCTGTGGTGACATTTGTAAGTATAATATCTTCAACCTAAGCCATGTCCAGCTAGGATAATAATATGTCTGGCTACAACTGAACAATAATATACAACTTATACTTTATGTTTAATTCCTAAACACTTTAATATTTGTGTACTTCACTTCCTATCATCATGCTTTTACAAAATATTATGGATTTTGAGTTTGGGGCTATAATCTGTGTTTTAAATAAGAAAAAGTGAAACAAATCATTAGACGTAATGAATTTAAAATGTTTCAGTGTGATACTTATGTCAATGTTACTATCAGAGGAAGGACAACATAAGATGTAGAGGATAAACTTGCCTTTTGTAAATTTGATTCCAAAATTATAGTTAAAGTATTATCTTACTTTCAGGTTTTCTTAAACCATTTGTGGGCAAACTAAAGCCAGTGGGCCAAACCTGGTGACCACTTGTTTTTATAAAAAAAAAAAAAGTCATTGGAAAACAGTCATGTCATCTATCACTACTTTTGCACACAATGACATTGCATATCAGTATCTTAGTCTGTTTGGGCTGCTATAACAGACTGGGTTGCAACCCACAGACTCGGTAGCATATAAACAAGATAAATTTTTTCTCACAATTCAAGAGGCTTAGAAACTGGATCTGAGTGCCAACATGGACAGATGAGGGCCCTCTTCCTGGTCACTAACTTCTCCTTTATCCTCACCTGGTACAAAGGGCTAGGGCACTCTCTGTGATCTCTCTCTCTTTTCTTTTTTTAACATCTTTATTGGAGTATAATTGCTTTACAATGTTCTGTTAGTTACTGCTGTATAACAAAGTGAATCACCGATATGTATACTTATATCCCTATATCCCCTCCCTCTTGCATCTCCCTCCCACCCTCCCCATCCCACCCCTCTAGGTGGTCACAAAACACCGAGCTGATCTCCCTGAGCTATGTGGCTGCTTCCCACTAGCTATCTATTTCACATTTGGTAGTGTATATATGTCAATGCCACTCTCCCACTTCATCTCAGCTTGCCCTTACCCCCCCGAGTCCTTAAGTCCACTCTCCACATGTGTGTCTTTATTCCTGTTGTGCCCCTAGGTTCTTCAGAACATTTTTTTTTAGATTCCATATATATATGTGTTAGCATATGGTATTTGTTTTTCTCTTTCTGACTTACTTCACTCTGTAGGACAGATTCTAGGTCCATCCACCTCACTAAAAATAACTCAATTTCATTTCTTTTTATGGCTGAGTAATATTCCACTGTATATATGTGCCACATCTTCTTTAACCATTCATCTGTCGATGGACACTTAGGTTGCTTCCATGTCCTGGCTATTGTAAATAGAGCTGCAATGAACACTGTGGTACATAACTCTTTTTGAATTATGGTATTCTCAGGGTATATGCCGAGTAGTGGAATTGCTGGGTCATATGGTAGTTCTATTTTTAGTTTTTTAAGGAACCTCCATACTGTTCTCCATAGTGGTTGTATCATTTAACATTCCCACCAACAGTGTAGGAGGGTTCGCTTTTCTCCACACCCTCTCCAGCATTTATTGTTCATAGATTTTATGATGACAACCATTCTGACCGGTGGGAGGTGATACATTATTGTAGTTTTGATTTGCATTTCTCTAATGATTAGGATATAGAGCATCCTTTCATGTGTTTGTTGGCAATCTGTATATCTTCTTTGGAGAAATGTCTATTTAGGTTTTCTGCCCATTTTTGGATTGGGTTGTTTGCTTTTTGATATTGAGCTGCATGAGCTGCTTGCATATTTTGGAGATTAATAGTTTGTCAGTTGCTTCGTTCACAAATATTTTCTCCCATTCTGAGGGTTGTCTTTTCGTTTTGTTTGTGGTTTCCTTTGCTGTGCAAAAGCTTTTAAGTTTCATTAGGTCACATTTGTTTATTTTTGTTTTATTTCCATATCTCTAGGAGGTGGGTCAAGAAGGATCTTTCTGAGATTTATGTCATAGAGTGCTCTGCCTATGTTTTCCTGAAAGAGTTTTATAGTGTCTGGCCTTACATTTAGGTCTTTAATCCATTTTGAGTTTATTTTTGGGTATGGTGTTAGGGAGTGTTCTAATTTCATTCTTTACATGTAACTGTCCAGTTTTCCCAGCACCACTTATTGAAGAGGTTGTCTTTTCTCTATTGTATATTCTTGCCACCTTTATCAAAGATAAGGTGACCATATGTGCATGGGTTTATCTCTGGGATATCTATCCTGTTCCATTCATCTATATTTCTGTTTTTGTGACAGTACCATACTGTCTTGATCACTGTAGCTTTGTAGTATAAGCTGAAGTCCGGGAGTCTGATCCCTCCAGCTCCGTTTTTCTTTCTCAAGACTGCTTTGGCTATTCGGGGTCTTTTGTGTTTCCATACAAATTGTGAAATTTTTTATTCTAGTTCTGTGAAAAATACCATTGGTAGTTTGATAGGGATTGCATTAAATCTGTAGATTGCTTTGGATAGTATAGTCATTTTCACAATGTTGATTCTTCCAATCCAAGAACATGGTATAACTCTCCATCTGTTTGTATCATCTTTAATTTCTTTCATCAGTGTCTTATAGTTTTCTGCATAGAGGTCTTTTGTCTCCTTACGTAGGTTTACTCCTCAGTATTTTACTCTTTTTGTTGCAATGGTAAATGGGAGTGTTTCCTTAATTTCTCTTTGAGATTCTTCATCATTAGTATATAGGAATGCAAGAGATTTTTGTGCATTGATTTTGTATCCTGCTACTTTACCAAATTCATTGATTAGCTCTAGTAGTTTTCTGGTAGTATTGTTAGGATTCTCTATGTATAGTATCATGTCATCTGCAAACTGTGACAGTTTTACTTCTTCTTTTCCAATTTGGGTTCCTTTTATTTCTTTTTCTTCTGATTGCTGTTGCTAAAACTTCCAAAACTATGTTGAAGAACAATGGTGAGAGTGGGCAACCTTGTCTTGTTCCTGATCTTGGTGGAAATGGTTTCAGTTTTTCACCATTGAGAACAATGTTGGCTGTGTGTTTGTCATCTATGGCCTTTATTATGTTGAGGTACGTTCCCTCTATGCCTACTTTCTGGAAGGTTTTTATCGTAAGTGGGTGTTGAATTTTATCGAAAGATTTTTCTGCATCTATTGAGATGATCATATGGATTTTCTCCTTCAATTTGTTAATATGGTGTATCACATTGATTGATTTGTGTATATTGAGGAATCCTTGCATTCCTGGGGTAAACACCAGTTGATCATGGTGTATCATCCTTCTAATGTGCTGTTGGATTCTGTTTGCTAGTATTCTGTTGAGGATTTTTGCATCTATGTTCATCAGTGATATTGGACTGTAGGTTTTTTGTGACATCTTTGTCTGGTTTTGGTATCAGGATGATGGTCGCCTCATACAATGAGTTTGGGAGTGTTCATCCATCTGCTATATTTTGGTAGAGTTTGAGAAGGACAGGTCTTAGCTATTCTGTAAATGTTTGATAGAATTCATCTGTGAAGCCACCATCTGGTCCTGGGCTTTTGTTTGTTGCAAAATTTTTAATCACAGTTTCAATTTCAGTGCTTGTGATTGGTCTGTTTATAGTTTCTATTTCTTCCTGGTTCAGTCTCAGAAGGCTGTGCTTTTCTAAGAATGTGTCCATTTCTTCCAAGTTGTCCATTTTTTTGGCAAATAGTTGTTGTAGTAATCTCTCATGATCCTTTGTATTTCTGCAGTGTCAGTTGTCACTTCTCCTTTTTCATTTCTAATTCTGTTGACTTGAGTCTTCTCCCTTTTTTTCTTGATGAGTCTGGCTAATGGTTTATCAATTTTGTTTATCTTCTCAAAGAACCAGCTTTTAGTTTTATTGATCTTTGCTGTAGTTTCCTTCATTGTTTTTCATTTATTTCTTATCTGATCTCTATGATTACTTTTCTTCTGCTAACTTTGGGGGGTTTTTTGTTCTTCTTTCTCTAATTGCTTTAGTTGTAAGGTTAGGTTATTTGAGATTTTTCTTGTTTCTTGAGGTAGAAATGTATTGCTATAAACTTCCCTCTTAGAACTGCTTTTGCTGCATCCCATAGGTTTTGGGTCATTTTCATTGTCACCTTTTTCTAGGTACTTTTTGATTTTCTCTTTGATTTCTTCAGTGATCTCTTGGTTATTTAATAGCATATTGTTTAGCCTCCAAGTATTTGTATTTTTTACAGTTTTTTTCCTGTAATTGATATCTAGTCTTATAGCGTTTTAGTCGGAAAAGATACTTGAGATGATTTCAATTTTCTTAAATTTACCAAGGCTTGATTTGTGACACAAGATATGATCTATCCTGGAGCATGTTCCATGAGCACTTGAGAAGAAAGTGTATTCTGTTGTTTTTGGATGGAATGTCCTATAAATATCAGTTAAGTCCATCTTATTTAGTGTGTCATTTAAAGCTTGTGTGTCCTTATTAATTTCCTTTTGGTTGATCTGTGCATTGGTGAAAATGGGGTGTTAAAGTCTCCTACTATGATTGTGTTACTGTCGATTTCCCCTTTTATGGCTGTTAGTATTTGCCTTATGTATTGAGGTGCTCCTATGTTGGGTGCATAAATATTTACAGTTGTTATATCCTCTTCTTGGATTGATCCCTTGATCATTATGTGGTGTCCTTCTTTGTCTCTTTTA
This sequence comes from Balaenoptera musculus, assembly GCF_009873245.2. Taxonomy (NCBI): domain Eukaryota; kingdom Metazoa; phylum Chordata; class Mammalia; order Artiodactyla; family Balaenopteridae; genus Balaenoptera; species Balaenoptera musculus. Next base: position 107,478,317 of record NC_045788.1, read on the forward strand.
ACAGTCTCTATTTTAAAGTCTATTTTGTCTGATATGAGAATTGCTACTCCAGCTTCTTTGATTTCCATTTGCATGGAATACCTTTTTCCATCCCCTCAATTTCGGTCTTTATGTGTCCCTAGGTCTGAAGTGGGTCTCTTATAGACAGCATATATACGGGTCCTGTTTTTGTATATATTCAGCCAGTCTATGTCTTTTGGTTGAAGCATTTATCCGTTTACATTTAAGGTAATTATCAATATGTGTGTTCTATTACCATTTTCTTAATTGTTTTGGGTTTGTTTTTGTAGGTCTTTTCCTTCTCTTGTGTTTCCTGCCTAGAGAAGTTCCTTTAGCATTTGCTGTAAAGCTGGTTTGGTCATGCTGAATTTTCTTAGCTTTTGCTTGTCTGTAAAATTTTTAATTTCTCCATCAAATCTGAATGAGATCCTTGCTGGGTAGAGTAATCTTGGTTGTAGGTTTTTCCCTTTCATCACTTTAAATATGTTCTGCCACTCCCTTCTGGCTTGCAGAGTTTCTGCTGAAAGATCTGCTGTTAACCTTATGGGGATTCCCTTGTATGATATTTGTTGCTTTTCACTTGCTGCTTGCAATATTTTTTCTTTGTATTTAATTTTTGATAGTTTGATTAATATGTGTCTTGGTGTGTTCCTCCTTGGATTTAACCTGTATGGGACTCTCTGCACTTCCTGGACTTGATTGACTATTTCCTTTCCCATATTAGGGAAGTTTTCAACTATAATCTCTTCAAATATTTTCTCAGTCCTTTTCTTTTTCTCTTCTTCTCTGGGACCCCTATAGTTTGAATGTTGGTGCGTTTAATATTGTCCCAGAGGTCTCTGAGACTGTTCCCAAATATTTTCATTCTTTTCTCTTTATTCTGCTCTGTGGTAGTTATTCCCACTATTTTATCTTCCAGGTCCCTTATCCGTTCTTCTGTCTCAGTTATTCTGCTATTGATTCCTTCTAGAGAATTTTTAATTTCATTTATTGTGCTTTTCATCATTGTTTGTTTGGTCTGTAGTTCTTCTATGTCCTTATTAAACGTTTCTTGTATTTTCTCCTTCCCATTTCCAAGATTTTGGATCATCTTTACTAGCATTACTCTGAATTTTTTTTTCAGGTAGACTGCCTATTTCCTCTTCATTTGTTTGGTGTGCTGGGTTTTTACCTTACTCCTTCATCTGTTGAGTATTTCTCTGTCTTCTCATTTTGCTTAACTTACTGCATTTGGGGTCTCCTTTTCACAGGCTGCAGGTTTGTAGTTCCCATTGTTTTTGTTGTCTTCCCCCAGTGGGTAAGATTGGCTCAGTGCATTGTGTAGGCTTCCTGGTGGAGGGGACTGGTGCCTGTCTTCTGGTGGATGAGGCTGGATCTTGTCTTTCTGTTGGGCAGGAACACGTCCAGTGGTGTGTTTTGTGGTTTCTGTAAACTTATGATTTTTAGGCAGCCTCTCTGCTAATGGGTGGGGTTGTGTTCCTGTCTTGCTAGTTGTTTAGCATTGGGTGTCCCGCACTGGAGCTTGCTGGTCATTGAGTGGAGCTGGGTCTTAGCGCTGAGACAGGGCTCTCTGGGAGAGCTCTTGCCGATTGATATCATGTGGGGCTGGGAGGTCTCTTGTGGTCCAGAGTCCTGAACTCAGCTCTCCCACCGCAGAGGCTCAGGCCTGAGAGCTGCCTGGAGTACCAAGACCCTCTCAGCCACATGGCTTTTGGGAAGTCTGAAGTCTTCTGCCTGCGTTCAATAGGTGTTCTGTAGGAGTTCTTCCACATGTAGATGTATTTTTGATGTATTTGTGGGGAGGAAGGTGATCGCCATGTCTTACTCCTCTGCCATCTTGAAGGTCCTCTCTTTTCACACCTCCTGTTGATAAAGGATCTACATTTCATCTGGAAAGGACATAAATCTGGCAATCTCACTTCAGGCCCAGCCCATCCACCTTTTTTCCCTCTGTGCTTACTCTGTTTCACTTGCTCATAGCAGGCCCTGTGCACAGGCCTTGCCCCCGGCCCTTCAGACCAGAGTTCCTCGTGAAACAGCTGAGCCGACACCTCAGCTTGGGATGTGCGGTGAAGCCTGTGATCTCTTTTATAAGAGTACTAATCAACTCCCAAAGCTCTCACTCTTAATACCAATATATTGGGCATTGGGATTTAAAGATATGAATCTCAGGGGAAAACAATCAGACCATTGCAGACATAGACCATATGGCCCACAAAGCTGAAAATATTTACTATCTGGCCCTGTAGAGAAAAAGTTTGCTGACCCCTGCTCTAAACCATCAAGAGGTAAGCATTTAGTTCTTTGTTACATATTTTTGACTGTAGGAATTTATAGTTATTTTCAAATATTACATTTTAGTAAATTAATTGCGGTTTTTGGAATGTTAGAAGGTTATTTGAGATGCAGATTTTTCTACCTAGCCTACTAGGTCAACTTTTGCAACCAATATGAACATTTAGAAAATAAACAAGTTCAGTGAGATACAGTCAGTAAAATAATGTCTGGAACAGAACTGAAGAGATACATAAGGGTATGGGTACAACCTGTAGTCATGCAATAACATAATTACTCCACAGCTGCTAACAGCTAAGATTTTGATATCATCAGAATTACTTAATACCAGAGCCCACTGGTAAGTCCAATTTTGCTGGTAAAGCAAAAAAGGAAGTGTGAAATCACCTAAATGTATTCAATCTAGGTGGAAATGAACTCTTGTACCTTCTTTGAGTTATTAGGTAAGTAGATATTCTAATGAGAACTTTTATCCAAACAGTGGTCTTATTACTGACTAATATTTAGCTTTTTTCCCTCTGATATCTTTCTCAGATGTCCTCTGGATGTATTATATTGTGTTAGGAGCCATGCCACTCTGCATGCTCTACTGATAGCTGATCCACCCGAGTTACATGTTCTGAGACTACTGCTAGTTGTGTGTTCACAGTTTCTTTTTGTATTTCCTTTAATCTTCTAGGTCAGAGTGATTTATGCATAGTGTTGTTTCTCCTCTTGCTTCTGCTGTCATCTTCTGTCTTAATGGCATGCTTATGAGGATGGATGCCATTATTAGTCTCACTTGCTTACATTGTATGGATCCATTATAATCTCAATAGAAGAAGGAGAACAGAATGATTCAATTATAATGACTTTAGTGGAAGAAGCTCATGCATCATGCTGTTTCTTTATCTCTTTTTATTTTTATTTTAACATTTGACTTTTAAAACTTTTTTAAACCAAACTATGAAAAATTAATAAAATTTACTTTTTTGCAATTCTCAATGATTTTTGAAGTGTGTAATTCTTACATAGATTTATTTGCCATACAAAGACTGTTAGCATTTCTACCTTTAGGTCAGGATCCTAACCAGATTACCCAACCTAATATCCATAATTATTTAAATGAATAAACTCAATCTTAAAATCTCAATGTTTTTATATAAAGAAGACACTGAAAATATATGTAGCCCTTCATTATGATAAAAAATTTTACAATGAGGGGTCCTTAGAATCCTCTTTTGAAAAAATATATTTTTTTCAATGTAAAATTTATCCATTTCTTAAACATTTAGATGTTCATGACTTTGTCTCTTCATTACCTTGGGGTTATATTGAAATAGTCTGATTAAGCAGATATTTCAGAAGGTATTTATAAATTTGAGTTCCTTTCCAATTTTGAAATGGGGCCAGAATTGACTGTAAGTAAAAGGGTTTCTACCCTACATTTTCAGCTTGTCAAGAAATTAACATGTTTTACAGCTATCACACACAACTCTGGTCCAGAGAGTTTTTTCAATTTTAATCACACTATTATTTCTCCACTTGCAAAGATGTGAGAGCAGTGAAAATATTCTTGCAACAATCAAACTGTCAGTGTGTTTTTCAGCTGATGAGTTTAGATTACCACTGACACGTTCATACTTCTGGATCTGAGTCTGCTTAGTAGCATAAAATTATTACAGTTGTTCTATTGCCATGGGAAGGTATACATTTATTCTATTTGCCACAATGGCCCCATCTCAATAGAAGCTAACTCAGTGTATCTAATTCCAAGGGACTGAGAAAAGGCTCTATGCACTCTTCGTGTAATGTGTGGTCTTCCTTGTGCTATGGAGAGGTTCTGAACAGCAAAGGTTAAATTGTTTTGCATGAATTAAATTTCTGCTTATAGCAAATCTTTATGCCCAGTACCCTGTAGTAACTCAATACAAATTAGTTAGAAAATTAGGACACATTTAACTTTGTAGTGATAGGATTTTTTTAATGGATTTTCATGGTGACTTTCTAAACAAATACATATGTCTAATGAAGTGTTTATCATAAATAGGAATATACTCCCAGGGCACACTATAATTAATAATTGCTTTGATAAATAACTCAGGAATCCAAATTTTCTGAATAATAATTCACAGGTTGAAATCAGGACATTGGGTATTACCTGTTTCACAGGCAATCATTAACCTACGTGTCTTAGAAGTCAATCAAGCTCCTTGTTGACTATACACAAAGTTAAACCAATCAATAGTCCTTAATGGTCCTGGTTCTTCTGCAGATTGCCCTGGAGATATTTTCCAAGGAAATGGCTGAACTAAAGGAAGTTTATTAAAAAGACTTATTCCTATTTGCAAACTTATATAGTTCTGGCCATTCGATATAGGTGATGTAGTATTATACGCCCTTGGCAAAAGTAAACAATCAATAAATGTTATCAGTAATAATTGTTACTAATAGTCTATTATTACCAGAAAAAGGCCACCTGAAAGAAGATTTATATTAAAAATATCAATGTCATATGCTTTGTGTAAATTTTAAATTAGGATGAGAGGACTTCACTTTACATCTTGGCTGACAGATTTCCTTTTAGATGTTTCTGGGTGGGAAAGGAGGTTCACCTAAAGAAGATCTATGCTTCTAAATGCATGCATTACGTAAGGCATAATAATGTTAAAATATTCTCATTATTTTAATTTAAATTGTAAGGTAAAATGAAAACCATTAATGTCCATCAAAATGAGATTTAAAATGTGATCATAATGCAAAGTGAGAAGAAATTTCTGGTGTTCTCCTGCTCATCTCTGTAACTGTCTCTTGACTCTTAGCATATTCACGCTCAGCAACCAGTCTTGGCTCCCATTTCTGTGGGGAAATATCAAGCTCTCAGTGCTGCGTTGGCTTGAGGGTATAAATCTGTGTTATACTTAAGAAAAAGTACCTAATGAAGCAACTCAAAAAACTCAGAAGACACAGAAGAATGAATATGGAAGAGCACCTATTATGGTAGAGAGAGGTGAGGACATTCTGATCAGGGTATATTCTCTGTGTCCTTAAATCCTATTATGTATCAATAGGTTATTGTCACTGTGTACACTCAGAGGTCCACTCAGGTTAAACTATTTCTGATTTTACTTATGTACTCATGAGTTTTCAAGCCTCCTTCATATGTAATTTTCACAGTATAAGGAGTACAATTAAATGTTTAACTGTTTGCTCTTCCTGTATGTAAACTAGATCTTGAAATTCAATCTTCTAATTTTATACATTTTAAAATCCTACTCTATTGTGAAAATCTGTAGCAAAACAAGATTTATGAGACTTTTCATGGACTGTTTTAGCACTATAAATTTTTTATTTTCAAAGGAGATTTTATCCACCATAGGATTGCATGTATCTTGATAGCTTAAAGGGATATTCACGCTGTAAGTACCATGTTCAATAACTAATGCCTTGGTATAGCCTCACAGTTAGCCCCTGGAGTGGATTTGGGTGAGGCCATAGAAGAAAGTCGAAGAAATATAGCACTATCTGGAAGGGATATAGAGATTCTGTAGTTCAGCCTTCAATTGGGATGTTAGATAATTCAGATCACTATTAAGAGAGCAAAAACTGTAAGTTTACCACAGTCAGATGTTGGCTGTGGCAAACTCAATTTGTTGACAGGAAGAGGGTACAATATTCTGCTCTGATGCTAAAGAAAATCAGGTCTAGGATTCTCTTTCCATCTCTTGTTAAATCAATGAAATTATCTATGTGACTCAGTAAATGATATATTTCATGTAAGACTATGATTGTTTCTTCTACCTACATGTTTCTCCTCTGTACTTGAATCTAAATAATAGAAGCAGCAGGAGTGTAAGGAAACTGTAGCCAAGGATGTGCTTCGAGAAATCAATGGGCTTTGACTGGTCAGTTCAATCAAAACAGCTTGTGCATAGTGAAACATCCTAAAATAATTGTAGAGAGACTGGTGGTCTGGGGAGTATGACTGCCAAAATATGTTCTAACTGTTGTTAATTTTATATTTCTTGAAAGGAAAGAGAAGAGAGAATGAGACTACAGCTTTAACCCTCAATCAGGAATTAAGATATGGTGTTTTAGCCAGTAATTGAACTCATGAGTCATTTTACATGACCTTTTACAATCCACTACATTGCTCTTCAATTTTCACTCAGACTATGAAGCTCTTTATGTTTAATTCTGTTCTTCATTTTAATAGTTGTATTTCTTTATATCCCATTTAATTCAATGGAAGTCTTGTCAGTGGGAGATAGCAATTAAATCAATGTTAGTTGATCTTCATTCAATTTAGACTTATTGATAGTTCAATAGATCTGATAAACTTCCATTGTGATAATTAAATATTCAAACAATATGTGAATTGTATCAAATTTTAAACTTATTATAGTTAGATGCTTAGCTCCTTATGGTCCTCTTGATTTCTCTTTCCACAACTTACAACTGTTTGGTTTCTGAGTTAGTAGCCATGTTCTGAAAATTAATTTAATTTCTTTTTTAAGGGAAGAAGACAGCTTAATTTTTGAACTCCAACGTTATGTTAGGGCAAGAGTAAGATCAAATTAAATTTGATTATACATTATGAATTTCATTAAAAAATATTTACTTCTAAATATTTCTCTGTAAAACTTGGATGTTCCAGTCATTACTACTAATAATGAGATGATAAAATGGTATGTGGTGTTCATCCAAAACCATGGTAACACGACACAGCTCTTTCAAAGACCCCTTTGCTTGTTGCAACACTAGCAGTTAATTTAGTAAATGGGGTGGATACCAACCACTGATTTTTCTCATCTCATCATCTTTGAAACCCAGAACCTTCTTGAGCACAGAGCAAGGTATTTTCTATTCTTAAATCAGGAATAGGCAAGTTTGTTGCTTGTTGCACAAGTAGAAAAAATATACACCAAAAGAGAATGGATGATTGTTAATAGATTCTCTCTGTTGATTTCCTCCATTCACATTCCTTGAAATAATGTGTATGTTACATCCAGAATGAGCAAAAAAACATGTGGGTCAGGAGCTAATTGCCAGTAAACTGTTTAATCAAAGACTTGAACTAAACAGTTTTTATCATTTGAATTTTAGCTGACAAAGAGACCAAAATTATTGATTAATATAGGGATCTCACAGTATGGTAGAGATCATCCTATGCCTTTACCACATCATTACATTTTACTTCTGGAGAAACAGAGAGATCACATTTCCCATGTTTGCATTTAGGTAGAGCCGTAGAACAAATTCTATTCAATGGAATATGGGCAGAAGTGATATCCATTTCATCTTTCATCACTCTTTAAATGTCTGAAGGTAAGCAATGCAGTTAAGGACTCTGAGGTCCGTGGATGGTGAACCCCTTGGAGCCTAATCACTGAATCACTTTATGAACACCGAGATTGTTCAATGCATGGTTCTTCAAGACTACTACCAGAACCATAGAATGTGCTCCTTCCAATATGTCATTCCTTATAAGTAGTCTATATTTAATTAAGAGATTTAATTAAACAAAAACAGCCCCCATATGCACTTAAAACATAAAACTAATATCATATGCTTATGTACACTTTGAAAATTCTTGAGCAACCAAAATCTTTAGATATCCATTTATTGTACTATAACCATCAATGAAGGGGTATATACTATTCTTCCTTTTGTTATTTACTTATGACTTACTGTTAGAAGTTGTTTCAGGGATAGAACACTCAGACCTCACAACCTCTCACTTCCCCAACTTGCTCATTACTTTATTAAATGTCTGATTTTTGTTCTTCTTTCAGTTCCAAACCCAGACTATAATTAGGAAGGGACAATTGGTACTCTGTCCTAGTTCAGCCAAATTTAGAGAGTGTAAACATGAAAATAATAATTTTAAAGTGTTAGTACCTACTTAGCAAGAATTATTAGCTAAAATAAGAAGTTACCAGATGGCACACATGGTTAATAACATCCATCTGTGAGCCACATCATGAATAACAGAGTTGATTTGAGGGCACATTTAGTGCTGCTTACACCAAATATTAAAATAGATTGTTACACCTCTGTTGGGCCATGCTCTATCTGGAGTGTACTGCACATTTGTTTCTTAAGCCTAATCCTAGCAAAATATATGTTTTTGCTCTTGGAGGAGGGAGGAACAAAACATTCTAAGATTGTGGGGACAGAGAAACTATCTTTTCACAGGCTCTGTTGGCCCTACTTTGTCCCCTTCCTCATGAAACTAGTAAATAGAGACAATTTCCAATATACTACTTTTTACCAGGAATAGGTACAGCTGGATGAATATACAGATTAAAAGATAGATATAGAGAGATAGCATATATATATATATATATGTGTGTGTGTGTGTGTGTGTGTGTGTGTGTGTAGAGAGAGAGAGAGAGAGAGAGAGAATATAATATTGTAGCATAGAGATGAGGCAAACTAGATTCTAAAATAGATAATTGTAAGTATACAATGGGGGTTAAATGCTTGAGATTTAAAGCTAGACTACCTATGTTTAAGTCTCATGTCCATTCTGGCCATCTGTGTGACTTAGACAAGCAAGTTAACTTCTCTGCAGTTAAATTACTCCCTCTTATCCCACCTAGAAAGTGGGGGTGATGATAAGTATATCACGTACCTATGAGGGCAGTTGGTAACTGGAAATATTCAATTTTTAAGGTATTTAAACCGATTTTTGAACATAATAAGCATCATATTGGTTTGACTGATTTAATATGTGATTGGCTTTGTTCTACTTCTGTTTAAATAGAATAGTTGGCTGTATGAAATTTGTAATATTTTCTAACACAGTGTGATGAGTTAAAGCTAACTTTTAAATGCATTCTACAATATAATATAATGTATTAGCATGTAACTAATCTGGTGTAAATTGGCAGAGAAATATAATTTGAGCCATTATCCAAGTGAAACAAGCTTGGAGACCATGGAATCTATAAATTCATGTATACTCCATAATAGAGATGCATATTTATTTTTATCCTGCTGATGATTTAAGCAATATTCTCTGTCACTAGAGCCCATTTGATTTTGTTCCTGCCATGAAATACACTAAAAGTGATGAAAAGTGAAGGGTACATAAGTGAATTGCCAGAGGCCTTCTTCAGGTTTCCAGAATACCTTGAACTTGTGATAAAGCCAGAAATGTCAACATTGCCTTGTTTTCAACTACAGAGTATCGCCACTACCGTAAGAAACACCGGTATTGAATGTGCATGCAGGTGGGGGACTTTTAAAAAAAGTCTGAAAGGCTTGGACATACACCCTCAGTCAATTTTTTTTTTAATTGTAAAAGAGGCTATTAAAATAAGCCATAAAGTACTCATCAGATTTAAATAAAATTAAAAATATTTACTAAGGCATATATATTAGAATAGTTTTAGGGTAATATTTATCTTTTAGCTGGAAATCATTTTTGTAATTCCTTTTTGATAACCTATTGCTTTTTGCCTATAAATACATTAAAGTCATTACTTTGATTTTACATGTAAAATCACACATTTTGAACTTTGAAGTTTTCAGTGAACCTTCAGTTCTATACTACAAGTAGTAAAATAGACTCTCCTTTTTAAAACAAATATGGGTCACTATTCAGTTTGTGATTTCAAGGAGTAATTTCTATTTTCTTCCTGTAAATATGAGGTTTATATTTTAATAACAGCATGAAAGAATGTCCTGGGTTAATCCAAGGTTATTATTATGTAGAAAGAAAATATTGGGTCTTAGGTAAAATAAATGTAAATATATCTGGGAGTGAGTGAGTATGTATGTGGGTATGTGTTTAAATTCACTATTCTTCCAGTTTGGTGAAAATTATTTCCATAGCTCCCACCGCCCTCTTTCATCTTCCTCTTTCTTTACCTAATTTGGCCTTATCTTTGTTGTTCCACCATAAAATGATATATAACTTGGACATATTCATTACAAATATTTGGTGGCATATTGCTGTTGTAACTTTGCCATAGATGGATGGAAATACATCAAAATGTCTTCTCCATACAACCTCAAGAGATATTTGTAATTGCACCACTTGGTAAGGCTAGAAAATCACAGAGGAGCAGGTATACACTAAGACAGGATTAGATCTGACTGTGTTTATAAGCAGATTGGTTTTATTTCCTAAAACATTAAGAGAGAGGTGAAAGGAAAATAAGAAAGTGAGCCAAAGTGTCCACTTAATCTAAAAGAAGCTCTTTAATATGGGGTGGACATTACAGTCAAATTTAAGGTAGGAGGGAGGATAAAATGCTTCTTTTATTCCATGACCCTGTATAAATTAGGATAGTATAGGTTATAAACAACCCCAACATCTTGGTCACTTAATACAACAAAAGTTTATCTCTCACTTCTGCATGGCCTGCTATTGGTTTTGGTGACTCTGCAGGGCACTGCTTTCAAAACATGCTTTCGTGGTGACTAAGAAAGAAGAGAAGTCTGTGGAGTTAAGCATCAGCTTTGAAACATCCACTTGGAAGCAATACATACCACTTTGTTGCTTATATAAGTTGCACTGAGAGCTTTTATTAAAGCAAGAGTTTAAAAGGATTTCTTTGTAAAAGTCTTACCCAACCTTTGTGTGTGTGTATACGTACATGTACATATACATACATATACATGTGTGTGTATATATATATATATGGCTTTGAAACCTCCATAAGAGCTTCCCTGGCTAAAATCTGAAACTGGTCCCTGTACAAGAGGGTAGGGAAAGAACAAAGGAAAAAGGCAGACCACTCCAGAGTGGTAGGTGGCAAGTTTAATAAAAAATGGAACTCAAGGTTTGTCTTGAGCAGCAAGAAGACAAGTAGGTTTCTGTGCACACCCCGAAAATCATAAAAGTTTATATAAAGGCCTTAGCTGTGTTCTTTCACATATATAGGAGGCTTTAACTGAGTTCAGTCACATAACAGTCTAGATAGCCTCAACACCACATTTCTATTTCAAGGCTGTGTTCATGGAGCAGTACTGGGAGCAGGAAAGGCAAGCAAACCTCACATTCCAATGATAGGGGAGAGGGTGCGAAGCCTCCAATTGCCTGGGTTTAGCTTCCAGGTCAACTGGAGATCATGTCTTTTTGTTGGCCTCCCCAACAGTGTATATACATATGAATGTACATATATATACTATTTATATATATGTATACAATCTCTGTGTGTATATATAAAAATTATTATATTATATATAATATAAATTACATACTATATTATTTATATATTGTGTATTACATATAATTTAACATGTAGATTTATTCATTTATTCATCTTTGAATTGGAATTAAAAATGTATTTTTCTGTTCCTAGACTGACAGAAGCAGGGATCAATAGATTATACTCTTAAACATGTAACTTTTCAGTATTATGAAAATGTAATATAGTTATTTCCATCATTTTCTTCCAAATGTCAATGTATGACAGTCTCACTCCTTCCTCCTAGTGCTATAAAACCTAATCCCATGATTTTTTATTCCTTATTGATTGGACTTCTCTGACAGTTGACATATTTGACCATGACTTCTTCCCAAATCTTTCTCTTCTCTTGATTTCTTTGACACTGGCATTTTTGTTTCTTCTTCCTCCTCCTCAGTTTCCTTCTCTGACTACTCTTATATTTAGGATTAGATCTACCCCAGAATAACTGTAAATCCCATTCTCTTCTCATTCATCATATTTTACTTCAATATTATTTGCCCAATACTGTCTTGATTTGTGGGATTTAACCAGTGGCCAACTAAGGCTACAATGAGGCCTTCAGGTTTGGAAAGAGTTGGGATGATGATGTTTATCTGCAGAAAAAGGGAAGGAGAATATTATTCCCAGGAAATAACATGAATAAGAAACCAAAGTCTGACAACTAAGGCCAATTGGTCATGCAGAAAAATATTCAGTGGATCATAAGCAACATTCAGGGTCAGATAAGATTGAATTTCTGGTATAAACAGAGGGTTTGCAGAGTCAGATAATGATAATTATACCAGTAGCTAATGTTTAAGAGCTCATTCTATGTTGGACACTTACAAGCAATTTACATATTTAGGTTTGCAGTGATTTCTCTGAAACTCTTGGGGCCAATTATGTTTTGTATTTCAGAATATTTCAAATTCTAGAAAGCTAGTACACTATATTATTGGCAATTCCTCCAAATAGTACATGAATATTCCTACTATGTGTGATATATAAAGATTACAAATAGCCTCTCTACAGGTCGAGTCAAATTTTGTCATCGAATGATTTTGCAAACAAACACAACAAAAAATAAAAATAAAAACTTTCAGTTTTCAGAACTGTGGGTTTCAGAATTACAGAAAAGGTATTCTTTGCCTAAATAATCTCATTAAATCATGTCAAAATATTAAATCACTATTATTATTCACATTTACAGACTGGAAAACTAGAACGTAAAGAAAATAATCCACAATATGTAAGTGGTATATGACAAAGCTAGTGTTTGAACCGAAGCCTCTTTGACAGTCCATTCCTTCCATTATCCCCTCACTGTAGTGTCTCAGTGAGGACATTCCAAGAAACATGAGTGGTCTTTAAAGCAAATCTCTGTAAACTATATTGAAACAGTCTCTAATTGCACATGTTCCAATAATCTTTATATACCTGTGACTTCCAAATCCATCTCTAGAGCTTATGTCTCTCTGAATGTCTCTAGACCCATATTGCTAACTACCCAGGTATATATCCATCCGCATGAGTCCTCAGGCTCTTCTAAGCCCATAAGTTCAAAACTCTACCAGGATTTTTGCTGCCAATTGAGGACCTCCTTCTTTAGCCTGTATCTTCATTAGTACATTTTCCACTTTTAAATCTCAGACTTCCTTTTGATTGCTCCTTCTAATAAAGATATCTATTGTTCCTTGCTTGGATTATTTCAGTTAAGGATATACCTCTTCAAGTCTTTCCCTCTTCAATTGGTACAAAGATTTTGTTTACAACCATTTCATTTAATTATACTCTTCAGTAATGATATATCAATAGCTTCCAGTATCTACAGGAGAATTTTCAAATTTCTTAACAAGCCATAAAACGTCTTCCTAGATCTGACCCATTTTACCATTCTAATTACACCTCATACCATCCCCACAATCTCCTCTATAATCTAATCATATTGAGCTTCCAAATTAGTTTTTGTTGTCTGTGCTTTTTATTTTTTTATTTTTATTTTTTAAACATCTTTATTGGAGTATAATTGCTTTACAATGTTGTGTTAGTTTCTGCTGTATAACAAAGTGAATCAGCTATATGTATATGTATATCGCCATGTCCCCTCCCTCTTGCGTCTCCCTCCCACCCTCCCTATCCCACTTCTCTAGGTGGTCACAAAACGCCGAGCTGATCTCCCTGTGCTATGGAGCTGCTTCCCACCAGCTATCTTTTCTACATTTGGTAGTGTATATATGTCAATGCTACTCTCTCACTTCGTCCCAGCTTACCCTTCCCCCTCCCCGTGTCCTCGCTCTTTTGTGCCTGGGTATGTTAGCATACAGTCCTTGCTGTCTGGATTTTCTCTCTTCCTCTGTTCTTCCTGATAAACCCATTTCTCACAACCCAGGTCATACATTACTTCCCATGTAGCCTCATATAGTACTGAGGCAGAGATAATATTCTCACTTTTAGGCTCAGATGGCACTTTATTCAATGTTTGAGTCAATAATTATCACCCTGCATTTTATTTATTCACGTGTCTTGATCACTCACTATTTGAGTTTCTAGATGACAGAGATCAGTAAAAAAAAAAAAAATAATAATAATCTTTACTCACAGATTATTAAATATATAGTGCATGTTTGTTAAATAGTTGAATTAGAATTTTAATTTAATTTAGGTTATTGTGAATTATACCACAGCCTACTCTTAATTATCTTTGATCATTAAACAATAAGAATAAAAAAGCAGGATTTAACCGTAGTAGATTTTGGACCACTGTGACCTAAAAAAATCTTAGAAATTCACAGGAAAATGAGGAAAATGATCCTCTGTACCTGTATGCTCCTATTCTCTTCTCTACTTTTATTGACATGAAAGCTACCTAGATATGAGGGTAATGGATAGTTCAACATGGAATTATCTAGAGTTGCAGAGTATTACATAAAATAAAATATTTTCAGTTAAATTTGCAAAACTGAAAGTGGTAGATTCACTATGAACAATCCAAAGCAAGGTACTTAAATGATTTTTGGGTAAAAAAGAGTGACAGTACTTTAAATTTATGTTAACTAGCTTCATGAGAATTTAAGATGCACAGTATGAGATGAGGCAGTCTACTTTTGCTTATCATACCATGAAGAAAGTGATACTTCTTTACCATTTCAGGATCATTTTCATCTTTTATCTGTTAGTAAATCTTCTACCATTATGTTAAAGTGAAAGCCATCAGCATAGGCTTAAATAACATAACTACTAAAACATACAAGGAAATAAAAGAAAATGAAGTGGAGCAACATTAAATATTTATTTTTGTTGATTAAAATTTCAATTGGGGAGGGTTACTTATAATTAAAAATTATTCAAAACTTGAAGTTTTATCTTAGAAAATGGTTATTCTGTATATAAAAAAGAACAAAATTAAATTTTAAGTAGGTTAATATATTAGTATATATGACATAAAGTCTATTATTACATAATATATTTTCATTAAAAATAAAAACTCTTCCAAAAGTAAACAGTGTGGAATTTAGAACCATAATTTACTATATGTCCTGAAAAAAAATTATATATATATATATATATGTGTGTGTGTGTGTGTGTGTGTGTTAGTCCAGGTCCTATTAGCAGATGACACCAGGATGGGATTAAATGTGCAATCACTGATTAAATGTGCAAACACCTATGTGAGAAGAAATGGGGAGGGGGCTGAAAAGTCTGGGAGAACCATCAGATCATGCTGCAAGTCTATCCCCAAGTGAAAGAGAGAGAGAGAGAGAGAAAGAAGATTGAATGGAAGTATTCTAGATTGCTGTACAGTTTGAGGAAGGTTCAACGGGGCCATACGGAGGCCATGAGCCAACTTCAGCCATGAAAGAATTAGTTCTCCAGTAATGAGCATGCCTTATTCTGTCCACTGCACTTAGTCATTGGGTGAGATCGGCCTGTGCTCTCCATATTCGGAGGACTGTGAGGTGCATTCTCATGTCCACTGAAATATCTTCCTCACTTCTGTTTCTTTGAGATACAATACCATGTGTTGGAATAACAGGAAAACTGGTAGTTAGATGTTCTGAATTCTTAACTTTGTCAACTTGGAGAGATTGGTTTCTTCATAAAAAGTTCAGAGGAGAAATTATCTAAGGCATCCATGGATTCGGTAAAATATGTAACTTCTCTGCTCAGTTGACAGGGCAATGCCTGGCCACGGGAAAATTAAACTTTGGAAGTTTCATTTAGAATAATTCTTATGTTTATATTTTCTAGTAGATGTTCTAGGACGGCAGTTCATCATAATCTTTTCCTGATCCCCTACTTCCCCTTCTCTTCTTCTCCTGTAGAGACGATAGGGATTAATACTCTCTATCTCAGGTTCCTTTGCAGGCAGGGGAGCTACATGATACAGTCCCGGAAAATGAAATGTAAAGGGATATCTTTTGAAGAGTTAGGACTGGTTTTGTTTCCCAATAAAAAGAAACAGATGTTCCTAAGCACCGCCCCTTCCTCTTCCTTTCTTCCTTGAATGTGGAAGGTATATCTCAAATTGCAATTGCTAACTTGCAACCATAGTGAAAAGTATGTTAACAAAAGTCACCAAAGGACAGTATGATGAAAGACGGATCACTGAGCAGCCTGATACATATCCAAGTATTTAGCATTCATAGTATCAAATACTTCCTCCTACAAATTCTATCCCTGAAGTGATCTGACTTGTCTGTTCTCAACATAATCACTTGATATTTTTATAATGTTTTAAAATTGTTATTTACCATATCCAAAATTACCTTTTCAGTGACTCATTCCTTCAATAAATAAATATATGTATTTTGAGTACATGGCTAGCTAGTGTGATACATTAACACATGTTAGGATATTAAAGGATTATAAAGAGTTAACACAATATATTTGTACTTTAGAGGGTCTTCTGGAGAATGGGCCTTACCTCTAAGATAGTTTTTAAAACAGGGAGGCATCATTTAAAAAATCCTTCACCTCCCACCAGGATTCAGTTATTTACTCTGCATTTACTAAGGGCTTATCCTAGAACCAATAAATATTTATCAGATTTCTGAAACTTCTATATTTAAAATAGTTTACTTATATGAGTTTTGTTTGGGTTGAGTATGTTGAGTCAGAAATATGGTTTTGAGGGAATCAGAAATGGAAGCAAAAAAATTCCATAAGTTGCAGGTATTATGTTGGAAGTGTTTTCTCTTATGAAAAAGACTTCTTTCATTTTTAACTCCAATTCAGGATATTTTTATTTAAAAATTTTAAGACTAACAAAGGACCAATTTATACCATCTGCTTCAGTTTTACTCTGATGCAGATTTTCTCTCCATTTTATTTTCTCTTTAAATAGACATTCTGTTTGGCACCTTGTGCTTAAGTACATGTCTTTGAGTAAAAAATGTAGTTTGTCTGATTTCCTGTCAAACCAATATTTATTCACAAATATCTGTTGTGTTGCTTTCTCACATAAAATCATATAGCACTTTTTCCATGTGAAGAGTTGGCTAGTCGGTGGTAGTATGAGCGGCCAGCTGGAGCTTTTACAGTTTTTAGTATGCCAGCTGCTTTCATGATGGACAAATTGTTCCCTGCCTTTAGTTTTACTTTTTTTTTTTTTTTTAATGGGAGTGCATTCCTTTTGCTTTAATTATGAGAGGAGAGGATATTGCTTCTTATATTCTACATGTACACATTTTGATTGCTCAGTAACAATAAAAATAACATTTCTTTTGAAACTATTATCCTGGTGAACTGTTCTTGAGACAAAGGCCAGCCAAATACCTAACATGCATCTCTGTAAGACATCTTTCAAATATCTTAGAAGACTTCACTGCAAGTTCCTCTTAAGCTGGCACATATAAAGAAGATGGACATGGAATAGTTGCTGGACAGGTAGACTAAGATATTCTACTTGAATAGTTGCTGGAAGGGTAGACCAGGGTATTTTACTCATGAAGGTATATTTTGTGTGGAGTTATTACTGCACAACTCTACATTTTCGCCTATCCCTGCTACTGCTCTAGGAATGTGAGGCTTAGACCTGCCTATCTTGACTCACCTTTGGACTACTTCACAATGAATGAGAATATCACAAAATTATTTTCTGTAAGTTATTTGACTATATTTCTGAAATAAACTTGAAATGTGAATTGTGAGCAAGAAAAGCCCCAGTATACTGAAAATGTACGAAGTTTTCTTGCCTATTTGTAAGTCTTCTATAAGAATGCTTCTGTTTCTGTCATTCTCCTCATAAATCATTTATTAGATTAGTGACAGTTGGGACAAAAACTAATTTCAGCAGTGATTAAATAGAAAATTCTTAGTCTTCAAACTCACCATATAAACACCCATTACCTTAAAGAGGCTTACAATTGTCTCTACTAACAATAACACTTCTACTTATTTGCAAGTTAAACCAGAAAAAAATTAAAAACTAAATCAGATTATATAAACAGCCTAGAGTTTGGAAATAAAGATATTACTGAGTAGGAAATTGAAAATTTTAGCCAAAGATGTTTCTAAACTCTTATATGATTTGGAATATAAAATCTTGTATGAATAAGGAAACACACAAATCATGTCCACTTTTGTTAAAATGTGATTATCAAATATTTCTCTCTCTAATACTGCCTAAGTGAGCTTAAAGAGAAAAACTTTTTTCCCCTTAAGTGCCTTTTTTAGCTAAAGAATTCATGAAGGGAAATAGTATTCACATAATAATTCATTAATTCACTCACTCATTCAAAAACACTGCTATGTAATCAACTATGCACATCAGTTATGTACATACCATCAAATGAGTTTTACTCCAAGGTTTTAACTGTTACTTAAATTGTGTTAACCTGAAAATTGGACAAATAGTTGGGGTAGTATTTTGAGGGGGTGATATTGTAGATCTGAGTTTACCTTATGTATACTTCAGATAATGAACTTAAGAGTTGATAGTCTTCTTTATGCTGCTACTTAGAGAATGAGATTAACATGATACTACCTTGAAAATTTCTAAAGATTGTGAGAATTGAGTAAATGGAAATAAAAAGGAAACTTATACCTAATGATAGTTTATTCTCTCTTTAGAAATTTTAAAGTGTGGGATCATATGTTATGTTTGAAATTGTATTGAATCTAGATGTGTGACAAAAGATTGTTTCAATTTATTTTGCTAGGAAGGAAAGTATGTTCTGTAAATGATCCATAGATGCAATACAAATTAATGACTGTTAAAATTATTTTATTTCTTATAGATATATAGATATACATGTATGTAATATAATTGTACTTGCCTTTCAATTATTTGAAATTTAATAAAGGAGTTTATTTATGGAGTATCTTTCTTGATCTAATTAATGGAGTACAACTGAGTATATTTTAAAAATTGTTATCTAAGTACACATGCGAAAATATCTATCTAGACATGGATTTAGATGAGATATGCATTCACTATTTTCCCTTCATTTTTTCATCCATAGTGTACAAATATCAATGCTGCATTAAAAATCAAGGCTTTAAGAACTTATCAAATTATTTGAGTTAACATTTAAATTTCTGTTGGCAACTATTGGGTGGGCCAATAGGTTTGTTCATCTTTTTTCGTAAGCTGACTCAAGTAGCACTTAGTTGTCTTTAACTTCATTCGAAACAATTTTGTTAGACTGTATGTGACAGCTGTCATATCAGTGTGCATTTAAAAAAAGACTTATCAAAGTTGGTGAATTTTTGTGTAGCCATTTTAATATTGAAGATGGAAGAAAAAAAGAAACATTTTCAGCATATCATGCTTTATTATTTCAGGAGAGGTAAAAATGCAACTGAAAAGCACAAAAAGATTTGTGCAGTGTATGGAGAAGGTGCTGTGACTGATCGAACATGTCAAAAGTGTTTTGTGCTAGGGATTTCTCGCTGGACGATGCTCCACTATCGGGTAGACCAGTTGAAGTTGATAATGATCAAATCGAAACAACAGTTGAGAACAATCAATGTTATATCAAGCAGTAGATAGCCGACATACTCAAAATATCCAAATCAAGCGCTGAAAATCATTTGCACCAGCTTGGTTATGTTCATCGCTTTGATGTTTGGGTTCCACGTAAGTTAAGCACAAAAAACCTTCTTGACTATATTTCCTCATGAGATTCTCCACTGAAACATAATGAAAACGTTCTGTTTTTAAAACAAATTGTAATGGGCGGTGAAAAGTGGACACTATACAACAATGTGGAATGGAAGAGATCGTGGGGCAAGTGAAATGAACCACCACCGACCACACCAAAGTCTGGTCTTCATCCAAAGAAGGCGATGTTGTGTATATGGTGGGATTGGAAGGGAGTCCTCTATCATGAGCTCCTTCCAGAAAACCAAATGACTAATTTCAACAAGTACTACTCCCAATTAGACTAACTGAAAGCGTCACTCGATGAAAAGCGTCCAGAATTAGTCAACAGAAAATGCATCACCTTCCATCAGGATAATGCAAGATTGCATGTTCCTTTGATGACCAGGCAAAAACTGTTACAGCTTGGCTGGGAAGTTCTGATTCATCTGCCGTATTCACTAGACATTGCACCTTCAAATTTCCATTTATTTTGGTCTTTACAAAATTCTCTTAATGGAAAAAATCTCAATTCCCTGGAAGACTGTAAAAGGTACCTGGAACAGTTCTTTGCTCAAAAAGATAAAAAGTTTTGGGAAGATGGAATTATGAAGTTGCCTGAAAAATGGCAGAAGGTAGTGGAACAAAAGGGTGAATGCATTGTTCAATAAAGTTCTTGGTGAAAATGAAAAATGTGTCTTTTATTTTTACTTAAAAAACCGAAGACACTTTTTGGCCCACCCAATATTACAACACTAATTGTAATTTTGAATGTTTAGACTTGCAGTAATAAATTGCATAATAATATTTATTACTAAGACAAAAATGACATTTGCTACTGATTTAAAAATGAACAAAGCAAACACTGAGAACAAAGTAAGTGGATATAAATCTTGATTCCTGCTGTCTCAGCATTTGTTGTCACCATTTATCCAAATTCTACTCTTACAAAAAATCATGCATAAACAAAACAAAAACACAACCTTGGATCTTGGCTTAAAATTATATATGTTTTGTTTAAATATACTTTTAAATTTGTAACTTTTATTGGATTAAAAAAAAAGCAGAACCCACACCAGGCTAGGGAAACACTTTCTCTTAGTTTACCATTTTGAAATTGTTTATATATTGATTAATTGGTCTAGTTAAATAAGCTGCTCTTATATAGAACAGTTTTTGAGAGACAAATAAATTAATTTCAAAGATATTTTATATATACATAATTTATATATTTATTATATATTATTATGTATTATGTTTAAAATGAATTTTCACCAAAATAAAATATGTACATGGTAAAAAACAAAATTTCATGAAGGATCTTATAAAAAAAAGCTGTGTTCTCACAACCTTACCTTTCCTACCTCTGCCCACTCGTATGAGGCAAATTATTTGTTATCTTTCTTATTTTATTTCTTCTGGTGATTGCCTGCATAACTCTTGAAAGTATACCTACTCGTTCCTTATTGATATATCAAAGTTGGACAGTACATGGTGATATGCTGATTTATCTAACTTTTACCACCTCTTTTCTTCTCAGCTTTCATATTTATATTTTGAGTTTTCCATTTGCTAAGATAGTAGCTTTAATTAATGTAATGAAACTTCTTTGTCTTGTTTCATATACTTCTGACAATATTTTTAAGCCCCCAATTTATAGGAAAGTATGTCAGAAACTCTATCCTTTGCTCTACCATTCCTGAAAATTTCAAGTCTCACCTTCTCTTTATACTCTGTCTTGCAGCTATAATCAAGACTTTCTGTTTATAGTTCAGTTGATTCTTATATTTGAAAACTAATATATCATGACTATTCCAATATTGTTCAAATTGGGACTAAGTCACTAAGATTACATTTTCTTCTCACCTATACATTGTCTTAAACCTGAGCCACTCTAATTGAATATTCTTAGCATTTAGGATTAAATGTATTCAATTTTTTAAAGCTCATTATTTGCTAAAAGACGTGTCATAGTTTCATTTTTTAAAAATATTTGACAAACTTTTTTGTGTTGTTTGATTTGGTTTGAGTTTTTAGTTTAAGTGTATGTGTGTGTGTATTAATTAGCACATCCTCAAGTCAGTTAACTTTTCTGTACCAAGTGTAATAGATCCTGTCTCAGGGAACCCTCCATTCTCCTGGTACATTATTCCTTATTCATTCCTTTAACCAAT
Organism: Balaenoptera musculus; assembly: GCF_009873245.2. Classification (NCBI taxonomy): domain Eukaryota; kingdom Metazoa; phylum Chordata; class Mammalia; order Artiodactyla; family Balaenopteridae; genus Balaenoptera; species Balaenoptera musculus. The sequence continues at coordinate 107,500,033 of NC_045788.1, forward strand.
GTTTTTCAGCACCTACTAGGTGTCAGATATTTTAGGCACTTGGATTATATTAGTAGCTGGATGTTCCCTAGACCTTCATTTTGGGACCTCTTTTTAAGTGCATTTATAGTTTAGAGTCTATGTTTTTCAAGATTCTGCACCTTTCAACTTCTTGATTTTTATTTCACTTTATTGGAGAATATCCTGAAGTAAGAATAGGTGTACCAGAGCTAACATTTTTGAGTCCATCAATATTTGAATGTGGCTTTATTCCGACCTCACAATTGATTTGTATCTATGTCTTCTAGATGCCAAACTTTCCTTCAGAAGCACCAAGACATTTCTCTATTGTCTTCTTGCATCAATTTTTCTGATGGTTAGTTTGACAGTACTTTGTAGTGGGCTTATTTTCTCCAATTTAGAAGGATTTAGGATATTTTATTTAGACACAGACTTCAGAAATTTTATGAGACTAAAGCTTTTATCCCTTTTCTGCTTTTGAAACTGTTCAGTATTTCTAGTAATTATCCATTACCACTTTTCCATTGTTTTTTCTGCTCTCTAATTCAGGGACTTTTATCATATTTTAAATTCCAAGTGTTTATTCTTATTCTCCAATATATATTCCTTTTTATTAGGATAATATTTTATTTATGTCTTATATTGTCAAAAATCCTGCAAATAATATGCAGAGTTTAAAATATGTTTTCTCTAATCTCTTCAATTATCTGTTTCCCCAGAGGTCAGTGTTTTTATTTGATTTTGATCTTTGTATTCCATGCTACTGATTCTCTAAATAGACCAGCTTATTGACTCTCTGTTTACACTAAGATGGTAGGCTTGAATAGCTCCCATGTGCTTCCTTCCTTGCCATGTGTTGTGCAAGTGTATCTATTTTTCTATACAATCCTAGAAGGAATTAGTGAAGACCCCCTATGGGAGAAACTGATGAAATTTCTTGGAGTATGATTAAGATTTAATCAGAAAAAGATGTTAGAAGACTACTAGCTAGAAAGGCATGTGAGTAAGAAACAGAATGATGCTGTGTAGAGAAAACTAGACAGTACACTCATGCTTATTGGATAGACAGAGAGTTGTAGTCCATTCACAAAAAGAACTGATTGAGGATAAAAGATCATTGATTCTGATTGGAACATGGTGCATATGAGGGGACACTGAGGCATTCAGGTGGGATATATAATAGTGAATTTTAGAAATCTGAAGTTTACTAAAATAGCCAAGGTTTAAACAATAGAGTGGAGAGTCAATTCCACATAGATAGTAATCAAAAGCATGATAATATCTGAGAAAATATAGTAGGAACAAAAAAAAATGGAGATAATTTGAAGGAGAAATCCTAAAAAACCCCAAATGTTAAAAAGGTAGTTAAAGAAAGGCATCAGAAAACTGAAATATGATTATCAGAAAGTTAGGAGTTGTAAAATAGGGCATGAGTATATGGGAACTGAGGGAGAAAACAGTTTTAGATGGAAGGTGTGGTGAACATTTTTTTCTTTTTCTAATTTAATTTAATTTTTTTAAATACAGCAGGTTCTTAATTAGTTATCTATTTTATACATATTAGTGTATATATGTCAATGCCATCTCCCAATTCATCACACCACCACCCGCTACCACCACTTACCCCCCTTGGTGTACATACATTTGTTCTCTACATCTGTGTCTCTATTTCTGCCTTGCAAACCAGTTCACATTTTTCTACATTCCACATATATGTGTTAATATACAATATTTGTTTTTCTCTTTCTGACTTACTTCCCTCTGTACGACAGTCTCTAGGTCCATCCATGTTTCTACAAATGACCCAATTTCATTCCTTTTTATGGCTGAGTAATATTCCATTGTATATATGTACCACATCTTCTTTATCCATTCATCTGTCGATGGGCATTCAGGTTGCTTCCGTGACCTGGCTATTGTAAATAGTGCTGCAATGAACATTGGGATGCATGTGTCTTTTTGAATTATGGTTTTCTCTGGGTATATGCCCACTAGTGACCCAGCAATGGCTGGGTCATATGGTAGTTCTATTTTTAGTTTTTTAAGGAACCTCCATACTGTTCTCCATAGTGGCTGTACCAATTTACATTCCCACCAACAGTGCAAGAGGGTTCCCTTTTCTCCACACCCTCTCCAGCATTTGTTGCTTGTAGATTTTCTGATGATGGCCATTCTGACCAGTGCGAGGTGATACCTCATTGTAGTTTTGATTTGCATTTCTCTAATAATTAGCTTTTCATGTGCCACTTGGCCATCTTCCTTGGAGAAATGTCTATTTAGGTCTTCTGCCCATTTTATGATTGGGTTGTTTGTTTTTTTAACATTGACCTGCATGAGCTGTTTATATATTTTGCAAATTAATCCTTTGTCTGTTGATTTGTTTGCAAATATTTTCTCCCATTCTGAGGGTAGTCTTTTCATCTTCTTTATGGTTTCCTTTGCTGTGCAAAAGCTTTTAAGTTGCATTAGGTCCCATTTGTTTATTTTTGTTTTTCTTTCCATTACTCTAGGAGGTGGGTCAGAAAAGATCTTGCTGTGATTCATGTCAAAGAGTGTTCTTGCTATGTTTTCCTCTAAGTTTTATACTGTCAGCTCTTACATTTAGGCCTTTAATCCATTTTGAGTTTATTTTTCTGTATGGTGTTAGGGAGTGTGCTAATTTCATTCTTTTACATGTAGCTGTCCAGTTTTCCAAGCACCACTTGTTGAAGAGACTGTCTTTTTTCCACTGTATATCTTTGCCTCCTTTGTCATAGAATAGTTGACCATAGGTGCGTGGGTTTATCTCTGGGCTTTCTATCCTGTTCCATTGATCTATAATTCTGTTTTTATGCCAGTACCATATTGTTTTAATTACTGTAGCTTTGTAGTATAGTCTAAAGTCAGGGAGCCTGATTCCTCCAGCTCCATTTTTTCCCCTCATGATTGCTTTGGCTACTAGGGGTCTTTTGTGTCTTCATACAAATTCTAAGATTTTTTGTTCTAGTTCTGTAAAAAATGCCATTGGTAAATTGATAGGAATTGCACTGAATCTGTAGATTGCTTTGGGTAGTATAGTCATTTTCACAATATTGATTCTTCCAGTCCAAGAACATGGTATATCTCTCCATCTGTTTGTCACCTTTGATTTCTTTCACGAGTATCTTATAGTTTTCTGAGTATAGGTCTTTTACCTTCTTAGGTAGGTTTATTCCTTGGTATTTATTCTTTTTGCTGCAATGGTAAATGAGATTGTTTCCTTAATAACTCTTTCTGATTTTTCGTTGTTAGTGTATAGGAATGCAAGAGATTTCTGTGCATTAATTTTGTATCCTGCAACTTTACTACATTGAGAAACTTTACTAAGGATTAGCTCTAGTAGTTTTGTGGTGGCTTCTTTAGGATTATTTATGTATAGTATCATGTCATTGGCAAACAGTGACAGTTTTACTTCTTCTTTTCCAATTTGCATTCCTTTTATTTCTTTTTCATCTCTGATTATCATGGCTAAGATTTCCAAACCTATGTTGAATAACAGTGGTGAGAGTGGACATCCTTGTCTTGTTCCTGATCTTAGAGGAAATGTTTTCAGTTGTTCATCATTGAGAATGATGTTTGCTGTGGGTTTGTCATATATGTCCTTTCTTATGTTGAGGTAAGTTCCCTCTATGCCCACTTTCTGGAGAGTTTTTATCATAAACGGGTGTTGAATTTTGTCAAAAGCTTTTTCTGCATCTATTGAGATGATCATATGGTTTTTATTCTTCAATTTGTTAATATGGTGTATCACATTGATTGATTTGTGTATATTGAAGAATCCGTGCATCCCTGGGATAAATCTCACTTGATCATGGTATATGATCATTTTAATGTGCTGTTGGATTCTGTTTGCTAGTATTTTGTTGAGGGTTTTTGTGTCTATGTTCATCAGTGATACTGGCCTGTAATTTTCTTTTTTTGTAGTATCTCTGTCTGGTTTTAGGATCAGGGTGATGGCTGTCTTGTAGAATGAGTTTGGGAGTTTTCCTGCAATTTTTGGAAGAGTTTGAGAAGGATAAGTGTTAGCTCTTCTCTAAATGTTTGATAGAATTCACTTGTGAAGCCATGTGGTTCTAGACTTCTGTTTGTTGGAAGATTTTTAATCACAGTTTTAATTTCATTACTTGTGATTGGTCTGTTCATATTTTTTATTTCTTCATGGTTCAGTCTTGGAAGGTTATACTTTTCTAAGAATTTGTCCATTTCTTCTAGGTTGTCCATTTTCTTGGCATACAGTTGTTTGTAGTAGTCTCTTATGATGCTTTGTATTTCTGTGATGTCCATTGCAACTCCTTTGTCATTTCTAATTTTATTGAGTCCTCTCCCTCTTTTTCTTGATGAGTCTGGCTAAAGGTTTATCAGTCTTGTTTATCTTCTCAAAAAACCAACTTTTAGTTTTATTGATCTTTGCTATTGTTTTCTTTGTTTCTATTTCATTTACTTCTGCTCTGATCTTTATGATTTCTTTCCTTCTACTAACTTTGGGTTTTGTTTGTTCTTTCTCTAGTTTCTTTAGGTGTAAGTTTAGATTATTTATTTCAGATTTTTCTTGTTTCTTGAGGTAGGATTGTATTGCTATAAACTTCCCTCTTAGAACTGCTTTTGCTGCATCCCATGGGTTTTGGATCATTGTGTTTTCATTGTCATTTGTCTCTAGGTATGCTTTGATTGCCTCTCTGATTTCTTCAGTGATCTCTTGGTTATTTAGTAATGTACTGTTTAGCCTCCATGTGTTTGTAATTTTTATATTTTTTTCCCTGTAATTTATTTCTAATCTCATAGTGTTGTGGTCAGAAAAGATGCTTGATATGATTTCAATTTTCTTAAATTTACTAAGGCTTGATTTGTGAGCCAAGATGTGGTCTTTCCTGGAGAATGTTCTGTGCGCACTTGAGAAGAAAGTGTAATCTGCTGTTTTTGGATGGAATGTCCTATAAATATCAATTAAATCTATGTGGTCTATTGTGTCATTTAAAGCTTGTGTTTCCTTACAAATTTTCTGTCTGGATGATCTGTCCATTGGTGTGATGTGTTAAAGTCCCTTATTATTATTGTGTTGCTGTCAATTTCCTCTTTTATAGCTGTTAGCAGTTGTCTTATGTATTGAGGTGCTACTATGTTGGGTGCATACATATTTATAATTGTTATAGCTTCTTGGATTGATCCCTTGATCATTATGTAGTGTTCTTCCATGTCTCTTGTAACATACTTTATTTTAAAGTTGATTTTATCTGAGTATTGTTACTCCAGCTTTCTTTTGATTTCCATTTGCATGAAATATCACTTTCCATCCCCTCACTTTCAGTCTGTATGTGTCCCTAGGTCTGAAGTGGGTCTCTTGTAGACAGAAAATATATGGGTCTTGTTTTTATATCCATTCAACCAGTCTGTGTATTTTGGTTGGAGCATTTAATCCATTCACATTTAAGGTAATTATCTATATATATATTCCTATTACCGTTTTCTTAAATGTTTTGGGTTTGTTTTTGTAGTTCCTTTTCTTCTCTTGTATTTCCCACTTAGCGAAGTTCCTTTAGCATTTGTTGTAGAGCTTATTTGGTAGTGTTGAATTCTCTTAGCTTTTGCTTGTCTGTAAAGCTTTTGACTTCTCTGTCAAATCTGAATGAGATCCTTGCTGGGTAGAGTAGTCTTGGTTGTAGGTTCTTCCCTTTCCTCACTTTAAATATATTGTGCCACTCCCTTCTGGCTTGTAGAGTTTCTGCTGAGAAATTAGCTGTTAATCTTATAGGAGTTCCCTTGTATGTTATTTGTCAGTTTTTCCTTGTTGCTTTTAATAATTTTTCTTTGTCTTTAATTTTTCAATTTGATTACTATGTGTCTCGGTTCTCCTTGGGTTTATTCTGCCTGGGTCTCTCTGAGCTTCCTGGACTTGGGTGCCTATTTCCTTTCCCATGTTATGGAAGTTTTTGACTATAATCTCTCCAAATATTTTCTCAGGTTCTTTCTCTCTTCTTCTTCTGGGACCTCTATAATGTAAATGTTGGTGCATTTAATGTTGTCCCAGAGGTCTCTTAGGTTGTCTTCATTTCTTTTCATTCTTTTTTCTTTATTCTATTCCATGGCAGTGAATTCCACCATTCTGTCTTCCAGGTCACTTATCCGTTCTTCTGCATAAGTTACTCTGCTATTGATTCCTTCTCATGTATTTTTCATTTCAGTTATTGTATTGTTTATCTCTGTTTGTTTGTTCTTTAATTCTTCTAGGTCTTTGTTATACATTTCTTGCATCTTCTTGATCTTTGCCTCCATTCTTTTTCTGAGGTCCTGGATCATCTTCACTATCATTATTCTGAATTCTTTTTCTGGAAGGTTCCCTATCTCTCCTTCATTTAGTTTTTTTTCCTGGTGTTTTATCTTGTTCCTTCATCTGGTACATAGCCCTCTGCCTTTTCATTTTGTCTGTCTTTCTGTGAATGTGGTTTTCTTTCCACAGGCTGCAGCATTGTAGTTCCTCCTGCTTCTGCTATCTGCCCTCTGGTGGATGAGGCTATCTAAGAGGCTTGTGCAAGCTTCCTGATGGGAGGGACTGGTGGTGGGTAGAGCTGGGTGTTGCGCTGTTGGGCATAGCTCAGTAAGAATTTAATCCACTTGTCTGCTGATGGGTGGGGCTGAGTTCCCTCCCTGTTGGTTGTTTGGCCTGAGGCGACCCAGCACTGGAGGCTACAGGCTCTTTGGTGGGGCTAATGGCAGACTCCAGGAGGGTTCATGCTAAGGAGTACTTCCCAGAACTTCTGCTGCCAGTGTTCTTGTCCCTGCAGTGAGCCACAGCCACCCCCCACCTCTGCAGGAGACCCTCCAACACTAGCAGGTAGGTCTGGTTCAGTCTCCTATGCGGTCAGTGCTCCTTCCCCCTGGGTCCTGATGTGCACACTACTTTGTGTGTGCCCTCCAAGAGTGGAGTGTCTGTTTCCCTCAGTCCTCTTGAAGTTCTGCAATCAAATCCCACTAGCCTTCAAAGTCTGATTCTCTGGGAATTCCCCCTCCTGTTGCCGGACCCCCAGGTTGGGATGCCTGTCGTGGGGCTCAGAACCTTCACTCCAGTGGATGGACTTCTGTAGTATAATTGTTCTCCAGTTTGTGAGTCACCCACACAGTGATTATGTGATTTTATCTTTATTGTGATTGCGCCCCTCTTAATGTGTCATTGTGGCTTCTTCTCTGTCTTTGGATGTGGTGTATCTTTTTTGGTGAGTTCCAGTGCCTTTTTGTCAATGACTGTTCAGCAGTTGGTTGTGATTCCAGTGCTCTCACAGGAGGGAGTGAGCACACGTCCTTCTACTCCACCGTCTTGAACCAATCTCCAGTGAACATTTTCTGACAGAAGGGTTTTATACCAGTGGTCTTTTCTGCTTGGAATGTGTGCTTACCTCCTCCACTCAGGCCATCCCCTGATTATCCTTCAAGTTGATGCTTAAGCATAATCTCAAAGAGACCTTCCAAGACTGCTCTGTCTAAAGTAAGTCCCCACTATTATCCTTTTCATAATAACTGGTTGTTTTATATAAGTAAGTTTTCCTATCACAATGATCCCCCTATACATATATTTACTTATTTGTTTGTTCATTATTGTCTATTTTTTCACCATTATTCCCTCTAGACTAAAGAGTCATGGAGAAAGAAGTGTTCTTTATTCTATTAATCACTATATAACATAAATTTAGCTCAGTTCTTAACACATAGTAGTATTTTCTCAGTAAATATTTATTGAAGAATAGAATTATAGTAGAGAGGGAGAGGAAGATAGGGAAGAAAAAATTTCCACTGGATTTGAAAAATGGCAGATTATTAGATATTTAATTAAGAGAATTGCAGGTGGACTAATAGTAATAATAATTGGAAGAAATTCAGTGTTTACTGTGTTTCAGGTACTGTGTTAATTACTTTTCACATATCCTCTCATTTAATCATCAAGATAACAATATAAGGTTATTATTTACACCTCAATTCTAAACATTAGACAACAAAGGGCAGGTGAGTTTAAATTTCCTTGCTTAATAAGTGTTGAAGCTAGGAATCAAATCCATGTCATCTGTATAGATACCATGTTTTTAATATGCCCTGATTTTAGTGGGTTGGGAATTAAATGAGAAATAGTGAAGTGACTAAAACTATTCTCTGCTTTTGAGAGTCTTAAAGAAAGAATAACACATGCTGAATTGAGGATATTTGGGGAGGGTACATTACAGAATCTGAACAGATTTATATGCTAAGACTAAGAGGTACTTAAATTTTTGTCCATAGATGTTGAAACAAGAAAGGTCAATTGATTATGTAAAATTCTGGAGTGTTTACTTGGCCATGAAATGATAAGACAGCCCTACATACTCTTAGACTGAAAAAAAAGAAACATATTGGGAGTGGGTGTAATAAATTTATAGTTGAAAAGGGGCACAAAGTTAAAAGATTTTATACATAAAGACTTCAGGGAATTTGTAGGGGGGGGCATGTAGAACAAAAGGCCATATGATAGATGAGAATGCCATGGAGGAATAAAAAATCTGGTCTTCACTAAAATGTTCGTCATAAATAAGGTATTGGGACTGAAGATGTGAGAAAGCAGCAGGTTGACCATCTCCCAAATTTCATAGTGCTGGGAGTGGAGCTCAATCAAATTGCACCTGAGACAAATAAAATTACCTTCAGAAGAGTTAATAGTTGTTTTTATGAGCTCTCTATGACATATTATTTAGATGTTACATTGCACAGTAAAGGACCTTGTGATTGATAACTATTAAGATATTAGAATTGTTTGAGATTCAGAATGCTCTAAAGTATGATGTTATCATTCCCTGTTTGTGGGCTATACAAAAACAAAAACAGAAAAAAAAAAATAAAAGAACTCTAGCATATGTTCAGTTAATTAATATTAGAATTCTAATACAATGACATTTACACAGCACTTTATATTCAAAATTGCTGCAAAACTAAGTTTGAAGAGTTTTAGTGGTGAAATATAAGCAAACAGTAAATCAACATTTTTTTCATTACTTTTTGCACACAGTGCATATTCTCAGCTTAGTATGTTACTATTGTAAATATATATATAAATATTATATATATATGTGAAATATAGAGCATGACCCTTGCCTTCAACAGGCTAATGATGCACATCTGTAGTAATACAAAACATATGAAATAATTAGGGAATATTCATAAGATAAACTGTGAAATTGAATTACATATACAATAGAAGAAAAAGAAAGGAAAGGTCAGTGTCAGCTAGAGTAATCAAAAGAAGGCTACAATGAAGTAGACTGGATTTATTCTGGATCTTGGGAAATAAGTAATATTTAGATAAACAGAAGGTGAGTGAAAATCACAATAGGATAATACCCGGAGCCGAGGGTTGAAGGTGACAAAGGGCAAGGGTCCTAAAGGATGTAAATGCTTCTGCAGGTAGCTGAAGTCATCAGACCACAACAAAAGCAACTGTACAAAAATCTCAACAAGAAAGAACCAGAGGCACTGTAGCAGATATTCTGATTGCTTGCAAAGTGAAGAGCAGCAGATCGACCAGCTGGGACTGCAGAAACTAGAGATGGGGTGGATCTTTTTAAAAATAGGCATCAAGCTACCCATTAAATTGAAAAACAGAGCCCAGGATGGTGACAGGTTTTGAAAAGAATGGGCAGAAAGAAACATAAGCCACAATATTGTTTTTCAGAGCCATACTTGTACAATGGAAAATATCTTAAAATATGAAAGATGAGAGTGTGGAGCACAAAACTCAGAGACCTTTATTTTCCAATTTGAGTTTTCTCTATGTTTGTGTACTTCAAGTCTTAAATGGAACATCATTTATTATTTCAAATATTATCCTCTGGTTTTTTATTGTATATTTAATTTCTCTAATGAGTTAAAATGAAAAAAAGTCCGCTTTGGATAATAAACAAATCAGTAATAAACAGTATTCATGAGAAAATAGTGCTATTTAAGGTGACTGACATTTTAAAAATGTACATCTACTCTGCTTATTTAAAAAATTATTGCAGTAATTGCTATTTTGTACCACTTGTTACTTTTCTTATGGCTTAGATACGACTTTCTTTCTCTGAAATCCTTTACTAATTTTGAATTATCCTTTTCACATATGGTTGGATTTTAAAATAGGTTATGACTGATTTTGTTGATACCTCAGTTAGATATATTATATTATATGTATGCCTACTTTATGTTATTGATAAGTCACCATGAAGTCTATTGAGAATTTCAAATTTTCAATGTATTCTGGCACAACAGATAAGAATGAATGATTTAAAAATACATAGATGGATGAATAAATTACAGGACATAAATGTTTTTATGAGATTAATAATCTAATGCTAGTGGAATATAAAAAAACTGTAATTTTTTGCCAATCATTTTTCTTCTCTCCAAATGGGAGAAAAAGTTATTATAAAAATATATGAGAACATAAATTTATTATTTGTTATAGTGGTCTTACTGAGCCTTAATTTAAATGAATATTAGTCTGGAGCAATGCGTAATTAAAACCTTCCTTTATGCCAGAGTGATAAGAGGTTTTATCTTTATTTGGTCCTTCCCCACTCCCCAGAATAAGATGAGTAAAATTACAATGTAACAATTAAATCTGTCATAGTATATAGAGTCAGTAAATAGTATAGAGTTAGTAAATTTCCCTTTAGTTGAATTATTGTAATGTTTGAAAGAATTATAGCTATTATTCAAAAGTGTTTTCTTCCAAAATCATTATAGAAAGCCAACATAACTTTTCTACTAGAACCTTACTAATATCAGAAGAAAACTATACAACTTGTATCATAATTATAGATAAAATATAAACTTAAACAAAATATTAATAAGTGGAATCCAGAGGTATTAGAAGAGAATACTGTATAGTTCCTGAACTGACTTTATTCTAATAATGCAAGGATAGTATAATATTTGGAAATTAATTAATGTAATTCACCACATTAATAGAATAAATAGAAAAATCATATATGCATAAAACATATTTCATAAAACTCAAAAAAAATTATAGTAGAAATGCTTATTCAGTATGTAATATTTAGGAATTTTTATTCTGATAGAGTACCTTAAATAATTATACAGCAAATATGATATTTTGTGATGAAATACTGGAAACTTTCTCTTTGAAATTGGCAAGAAGACAAGGGTGCCCTCAATTACCACTTCTACTTAGCATATATTTGGGGTAATACAGCAAGAAAAAGCAAAAGTGATGATGAAATATAATTGCTTCTATTCTCAGATGACATGAGAAAATCCCAGAAAATCCAAAATAATCTATAGGCTAATTATCAGAGTTTAAAAGCAACTTTATAAAATCGATAGATTCAAAGTCTATATAAATATCCAATCATATTTTATATACTGTAAATAGACAAAAATTAAAAATTTAAAAGATAACATCCTCAATAACAGCAAGATTTTCAGTTAACTATGACATAATCTAATGAACAACACTCAAAAATTCTACATGTCAGGAAACATATATAATATTATTGAAAAACATCAAAGAAGATCTAAATAAATGGAAAGATTTATTGCATTTATTGACTGGAAGATTTAATTTTCTAAAGATGCCAGTACTGTCTATATAGATCTATTTAACCCAATGCAATTCTTGTTAAAAGATAAGTTTTTTTTTTCTTTCTTTTTTCCCCCAGGGGAATTGATAGGCTGGTTCTCAGTTTTAAAGAAAATCAGAGGGGCAAGTGTAGCCAAGATAATTTTAAGAAAGAACAACAAAATGTAGGCTTAAACTATGAAGACATTATCCAGTGACAGTATTTAAGACCATGTGATACTTGTGCATGGAAAGACAATTTGAGAAACACTCACACTTATATAATAACTTGATTTATGATCCTTTAGTGCAGAAAGAAAGTGATGGACTTTTCAAAATTGTGTTGGGTCAATTGAATAACCATAGTGAAAAAAAATGTCCTTTTTGTCTGTCCATCATACACAAAAATTAATTCCAGATAGACTGTATATCCACATGTCAAAGGTAAAACAGTAAACCCTAGATGTAAGTGTGAGCAAGTATTTATGACATCGGAGTAGGTAAAGACTGTTTTAAACAAGACACATTAGGAATGAAACATGGGAAATACTGATAAACTTGACTTCATTAAAATTAGGGATATCTGTTCATTAAGTGGCATCAAAATGAGAGTGAAAATTCAAGCAAGAGTGGGAAAAGATTTTTTGTAATATATTAATCTGAAAAAGTACTCCTATATGAAAGAGCCAAAGAAATTTTAAAATTCAGTATGATAAAAGAGAGACACCCAAAAGAAAAAAGAGCAAAATCGTTGAACAGGTACTTTTTAAAAGCAGTAATCCTTATTATCAATAAACCTATAACAAGGTGCTCAACTTCATTAGTAACCATGGAAATAAAAATTAAAATCACAATTATAATTCACTGTCCCCACTAGAATGCCTAATTATAAAAACTGGAAAAAAAAATCAAGTATTGGCGAAGACATAAACAATTGTAACTTGCATAATGGTAAAGTGGTGTATTAATGGGCGTGTAATTTACTCCAATTACTTTGGGAAACTGAGTTTACAAAGCTGAACACACATTAGTCTATGAAGATTTTATGTGTGTGTTCATATATGCACAAAACATAAATGTACATATAAGTGTGCCCAAACAGGGTATATTTAGCAGCATTATTCTTGGACAAATAACTGGAAACAATCCAACACTCATCAACTATAAAATAATAAATACATATTGATATAATCATACAATAAAACACTAAACAATAATAAGAAAGAACAAAGTGCTCCTAGATATAACATGAATAAATCTTGCAAGCATAATGCTGAGTAAAAAATCCATATATGGAAAAAAACCCCACACATATAATGTTTAACTTCAAACCACACAAAACTAATTTATTAGACAAAACTAACAGATACCAAGATAAAGGTGATTAACTTTACAAGGTGGTATCACTGGAAATTCTGGTAATATTTTAATTCTTAATACCAGTATTGGTTATTTAGCAAAAATTCATCAAATTATAAAAGTCAAAGTCTCTGTATTCTTCTTTATATATGATTATATATAAAATATATATAATCTATATATTAGTTTCCTAGGGTTGCTGTAACAAGCTGGGAAGCTTAAAGCAACAGAAATTTATTCTTTCACAATTCAGAAACTAGAATTCCAAAATCATGGTGTTGGCAGGATTGGTTCCATTTGAAGACTCAAAGAAGAGTCTGTACCATATCCCTCTCCTGGCTTCTAGTGGCTGCCAGTAACATTTGGCATTCCTTGTAGATATATCACTCCAATCTTTGGCTCTATCTTCACATAGCCTTCTTCTCTATGTCTCTGTGTGTCCTTTTCTGATTTTTTTAAGTACACGTATTGAATCAGAGGCCACCGTAACTCCAGTATGAAATCATCTTGATCCTTACATTAACTACATCAGCAAAGACCCTATTTCCAAATAAGGTCACATTCTGATGTTCTGAGTATATATACATTTTCGGGGGAAACTATTCAATCCATTACAGTTATACTTCAGTAAAGTATTTACAGAAGATACATATACATACTGTCAAAATAATATTAGGTTAATCAAGTGCTTAATGGTTACTCATGGGGGTACATTAGTTTTAGCTAAGTTGATTTCATGAGACATCAGAATTTTAGCTTGGGTCCCTTTTTATCAACAAAATTATATAAACAAGCATATATATATATATATATTCTTATAACAAAAATGTTTCTATCGTATTGAAAAATATATAAATGTTTTCCATTTTTTGTGCTAGATGTTTATTTTCCTTTGCCTTTGATAGAATAGATTTACAATTTTAAATCTGACAAAATGGAAAACCAAAAGAAAATTAATTTTGTGGATACTGATTGACTTTAAATAACTAAATCTATAAGCTTACAGTCAGTGATCATAGGATGATAGACTATTAATATACTGTTAATAATTCTACACCTTAGTATGCTATGGAACTGAGTGTGATCTGTAAGGTTGAAATTTAAAAACCAAAGAGGCTTTATTTCTTATACTGGCACATGATTTTATAAAAACTTCAAACACATATCAGACTAAAGACACTAATCACATAAATGTATAATTACAGCTTTCTTACTTATAAAAACTGATTTTTTAAATCTAGAGATAGTTTTGGATTTAGTCCTCACCTTTTCACAAACAAATTCATTTCTATTTTACATGCAATATGTTCATGATTTTCTATGTGGCATATTAGAATAAAGAATTCTATCTTTATTTAATCCATACAGCATTTAAAACTAAATCTCAATTTCTAAATTAAGAAAGGAGCGTTTTAGCATTGCTTGTTTATATGCATACCGAAATACTTTATCTTGGTTTTATGATGTTGTTTGTAAGCTCTGGAGATACTAATGCTAATTTCATCTTTGTTACATTCTTGGATAATCTGTTCTGAGGCTTTGTGTATTGCTGACATACAATGTTCAGATTTTATTTTTCCTTAGTGGAGGCTGTTGTTTAGCCTTGCTATCACTAAAGCTTGTTATCGTTTATCCTGCTCATTCAGCTGCAAGGTTCAATCCCTGTCCATCATGCTCTCTAATGCCCGATGTCTGTACTTTCTTGCAACTTTTTGTTTCTGTTTATTGGCATAAGCTCTTTTTCCCCTTTGGGAAGATCATAGCTGGTCTTATGGTAAGAACCATTTAAAGGTATTCTCTCATTTTAAAAATATAATTTAGCCTTTAAATATAGAGAGACAGAAAGAGAAAAGGGAAGTAAGTTTTTTAGGAATATGTTTGAAATAGAAAATTAAGTAGCAAAAGCTATTGGAAAACAAATTTAGGCAGTGTAGAGTTATAGCATTAGGGAAATCAACATATAAAAAGTTTTTAATTAATTAATTTATTTTTAATTTTTGGCTGTGTTGGGTCTTCGTTGCTGTGCACGGGCTTTCTCTAGTTGTGGCCAGCGGGGGCTACTCTTTGTTGTGGTGAGTGGGCTTCTCATTGTCATGGCTTCTCTTGTTGAGAAGCACGGGCTCTAGGTGTGCAGGCTTCAGTAGTTGTGCCATGCGGGCTCAGTAGTTGTGGCTCGCAGGCTCTACAGCGCAGGCTCAGTAGTTGTGGCGCACAGGCTTAGTTGCTCCATGGCATGTGGGAGGTTCCTGGGCCAGGGATCAAACTCATGTGCCTTGCAATGGCAGGCGGATTCTTAACAACTGTGCCACCAGGGAAGCCCATAAAAAGTGTTTTAAAAAACACACAAAAAAATTGGCCTTTCCAGTCGTCTAGTAGGAGAAGTATTAAAACACAGAACTATATCAGAAAAGCTATACCCCCAGTGGTATGAGGTCCAGTTAATAAAGTTTTATGAAATAGGACTATAGACTTTCTGTCATCCCAAAATGTATGGATTAAGAAAACTTATTTGATAAAACAGCATGCTTCAGATAAGGAAAAATCTTCCATTCTATACCATTTATGTGTAATGTAGCAAGTGATAAAAGACAGTTCTAAGGTGAATGGCAGATGTTACAGGTGTCCCATTCCATATCACCTTGGCACTCGCCATTCCAGGCATTCAGAAGTCTTGTTACTACATGCACCTGCAAATATCCAACTGATGACTTTCTAACAAGCATTTAGTTTGACAGCAGGCTAGAAATGCTGGGCAAGTGAATGCCCAGGGAGCATCCCTCATCCATTGACAGACCAGAAGAATAACAGCAACTTCCTTACCTCATGGTTGGGACAAAATATATGTACATACATTCTCTGCCAGGGCTGCACACTGGCAGCATCAGTATTAGCTGGGGGCTGGTTAGAAATTCCAGGGGCCCATCCAAGACTTAATGAGTCAGAATCTCTGGGGAACAAGCTTCAGAATCTGCTTTAACTAGATCTTCAAGTAGTCGTTATATTTGCTAAATTTTGAAAAGTGTTATTTTACACCAGGTGTCAGAAAACTTTTTCTTTAAAGGGTCTTGTATTAGTTTCTTATTGCTGCCATAGCAAATTACCACAAACTTAAGTGGCTTAAGACAACACACTTCCATTATCTTACAGTTCTGGAGGTCAGAAGTCCAACATCAGTCTCACCAGGCTAAAGTCAAGATGTCAGTAGGGCTGGTTCTTTTTGGAGGCTCTAGAGGAGAATCCATTTCTTTGCCTTTGCCAGCTTCAGAGGCTATGTGTTTTCCCTGACTTGTGGTCCCTTTATCTTCAAAACCAGCAGTGTAGTATTGTTATATCTGCTTCACTGACTATTTCTGTGGTCACATCACCTTCTTCTGTCTGACTTTCCTGCGTCGCTCTCATTAAGAACCCTTGTGATTACATTGAACACAAAGGATAATGAGGATAATCTCCACACCTCAAGATCCCTAAATTAATCACATTGTAAGGTCCCTTTTGCTAGGTAAGGTAACATATCCACAGTGTCTGGTGATTAGGACATGGACGTCTCTGAAGGGGGCATTATTCAGCTTTCTATAAGTCAGATAATAAATATTGTAAGTACTATCTGCCAAGAGGCAAAATTGGGGATATTATGTAGGTACCTATATAACAAAAGAAAACTGCCTTCCCTTATTTTCCTGGGATGGGCCATCCAACCCAGATGGTGGGCCTACTTTGGCTCAGTTGGAGAAATTCTCCAGAGGAAGAACACCTGGCTCAAGAGGGGTGCATGGTAGCGGGAAGTGTTGGCTACACCCTTTTTAGTTTTATTCTCTACCCCAAGAATTCTTAGGAATAATCCCTTCTCACCTGACGGAGTTCTGAAAACTCAATTTGGGCAGCTGGACAGAAATGAGATGACTTTTTTGAGTCTCTGACACAAAGACTAAGACTCCAATGCTTGGTGCCCAAAAGTTGCCAACAGAGGAGTGCCCAATGTGAAGGTGGCAACTGGCACAGGTCCTGTGCAGCAATAAGGTGCAGCCACTGGCTGAAGAGGCAGGTGCTAGGAGTACAGGAGAAATATGGGAAAAAGGGAACATTTAGACTTGACTTCCATGGCTCACAGTGCTAGACTGCTGGAGTTGTGCCCCTGACTGCAGGGGGTATAAAAACAGGTGGTATGCCAGGTTTGACTCAAGGGCTATAGTCTGCTGATCTCTATTATGCACTGTCTCCTAGAAATCACATTGGAATTGACTTCCAGTTGCCCATAGCAGTGACCTGCTCATATCTGTACCCTCTATTCACTTCCTTCCCTTTCCTGTCTCACTGCCTCTTCCCCCCACTAATGCTTCCTGAAATAACTTCCCAAATAAACTACTTGCACTTAAATCCTTTCTTCAGGAGGATTGTTCAGATAACACAACTAGTGTGTGTTATGATCAGAGATGGTAGAAATTTTTTTTTAAAGTCAATTCTATTTGTCAAATGCATATCAATTATAAACTTGACAATCACATGTAATATCAGATTTTTGGTAGCTAGAAAGATATGTGCTTTTTTTTTCAAATACCTATATTTTCCAACGTGTTTGTTTGTTTATTTTCATGGTACTGTGTATACATGGGAGAGTATAGTAATGTGAATAAAGCAAAACCCATGGAGAGCTCTAAATGAAGCAACAAGGGAAAAGTATCCACAAATATCAGAAAACTAATGATGACCAAAAGACCATTCTGCACTGCAATTTGTTTCTAATGCTTGAAAATCATTCTAGAAGAATAAAGAGCTAATCATGTTTTGCCCACTTGGTGGGGTAATTTCTAAGTCTACTAGTAGCCAGTGCTTTGCTGAAGGCCTGAATAATGTCTCTCTAGAACAAAGTCAAAATACAAGTTTGAAGTCAGAAAAAAAAAAAAAAAGCTTGCTTTCTATTGGATAAAAGGAGGGACCATTTTAAAACTAACTTCAAATTTATAAAAAAGTATTTTTCCTGTCCTAGGGCAAAATAAGTATAAGATATCAGAGGTGGAATATCCAAGAAGGTAATTCATATAGTACAGTTATTACTTGATCTGTTTGGGGTAGAAAATAAAATCCAAACTTTTAATCCAACGCTAAATACACTGTATTTTTTCAAAAATATGTGGCTCATGCAACAAGAATCCACATTTTATAAATTTTGACTAATCAAGCTAATAGTTTTCACAACATATCATCTTCTAATATCATAATTAGGAAGGAACATTTCATGTAGTGCAATTGTCACTAGCTAGATTCCAAATTAACTATAATAGCATTAGTGAGTAACAGGGCATGGAAATAAGCTCTACAGACTGGCAGCATAAGGAAAAGATTTTATATCCACACTCTAATTAGAATGTGATCACCACCGTCTTAGTGCCTCTGTGATTGCTCAATTTCTCAGGTAAAAATAAACTTAACATGTTTAAACAATTAACACTTAAAATGAAAAATCTAAGTATATATAGAGTTAGTTAGAGTTTGAGGCAATAATTCACATTTTCTTTACCCACATCCCCTCATACACACATAAATATGACCTACATATTGCCTCAATTTATAGTAAATTTCATATAGACTAAATTTCATACAGACTAAAATACCTATTCATCCATTTTAAGCTAGTCTATTGTCTCAGATTTTCAGTGTACTTTGTTATATGTAGGTATAAAGATTAAAGATTTAGACTAAGATAGAAATCTGCAATATAGGGATTTATGCAGGTATGAAGAAAGATATAATGGTGGAAGTAAATATATTTATTAATTACAATTACTTTTGGACATGTGACAATGGGGTAATTCCCAGCTGGGAAACACTTTCACTATTTTTCCAAACTGTGCATTCTGAGAGAGGTAGTTTTAATAGCATATCAACTGATAAAATATATTTGACTATAAAATAAGTGGAATATTATTTCTATAAATCAAACCACAAAAATTGAAGTGCATTAAATTTTGGCCTGTGGTGAGTTTTTAATTAAAGATTAACATATCTGTGTATTTCAATGGAGCAGGAGTTGGAGTTCAGAAAATTTGCAGGTGTGTAAGATATTTGCATTTTCAAAAGGGATCACAAGTAAGAAAATAATTGAGAAACACTGCTCTGCTCTAAGGATTTTATACCCAAGGAATTCTTAATTTTCAAAAAGAATCAAATAATGTCACTTGTTCCACAAGTATGATTGACTTGGCATGTTGATGATATTTCTTATAGTTTCTCCATGACTTATTAGTAGTGTATAATGGCATGTATCTTTTCCTACAATATGTGGTACACTTTTGGTGAACATATATTTGTTGCTTCCATGATAACCCTTCAAATTATCTAACAAAAAGCTGTCTACACAATGAGTACAGATAATTTTTTTTAAATCTCACTTCTTTTTTTATTTTTATTTTTTTTTTAAATTAATTTATTTAATTATTTTTGGCTGTGTTGGGTCTTAGTTTCTGTGGGAGGGCTTTCTCCAGTTGTGGCAAGCGGGGGCCACTCTTCATCGCGGTGCGCGGGCCTCTCACTATCGCGGCCTCTCTTGTTGCAGAGCACAGGCTCCAGACGCGCAGGCTCAGTAGTTGTGGCTCACGGGCCTAGTTGCTCCATGGCATGTGGGATCTTCCCAGACCAGGGCTCAAACCCGTGTCCCCTGCATTAGCAGGCAGATTCTCAACCACTGCGCCGCCAGGGAAGCCCTCACTTCTTTTTTTAAAAAAATAAATTTATTTATTTTATTTATTTATTTTTGGCTGCGTTGGGTCTTCGTTGCTGCACACGGGCTTTCTCTAGTTGCGGTGAGTGGGGGATACTCTTCGTTGTGGTGCGCAGGCTTCTCATTGAGGTGGCTTCTCTTGTTGCAGAGCACGGGCTCTAGAGTGCAGGCTTAGCAGCCGTGGCACACGGGATTAGTTGCTCTGCGGCATGCGGGATCTTCCCGGACTAGGGCTCGAACCCTGCACTGGCAGGCGGATTCTTAACCACTGCACCACCAGAGAAGCCCTAAATCTCACTTTTTAACATAATGTTTATTGATACTCAGTTTCTCTAGCATTTTGCATATATAAATTCTAATTAGAGAAGGCATAAAAAAAGACGTCTTATTTTAAAAGATAATTTTTATTCTCTATATTTATAGTTTAAAATGGAATTTTAATGTCTCCATTTACATTAATTTTTAAACTATTTTTATTTTGTGAGATGTAATTAACTAAAATAAAGTCTATGTATTTATAGTGTACAATTTGATAAGTTCTTCAATGTATACACCTGTGTAATTATGAACACAATCAAGATATTGAACCCACCTCCACAACACAAGAGTTTCTTTGTGCCCCCTTGGTAATCACACTCTCCTACTTGCCTACCCCCTGCCTTTCCCAGGTAACAACTGATCTTATTTCTGTCATCATTGGTTAGTTTGAATATCCTATAATATTGTATACATTAGTTCATATAGTTCGCACTCCTTTTTGTGTGGCTTCTTTCATTACAGCATAATTACTTTGAGATGTATCTATGTTGTTGCATGTATTAATAATTCTTCTTTCCCTCCCCTTCTCCCCCTCCCTCCCTCCCTCCTGTCTTCCTTAGCCAAGTGGTACTCCATAGTTAGAATATAATACTATTTGTTCACCCACTCACTTGTTTGTCCATATTTTGGTTGTTTCTAGTTTAGAATATTATGAATAAAGTGCAATGAAAATTTGTGTACAAGTCTTTGCATGGGTATTTGCTTTTTTCCCTCTTAGACGAATACTTTAGTCGGATCATATGGCAGTATATGTTTAACCCGTTAAAGTTTAAATCTATTTATTTGTTTCTATTTTTTCCATGTGTACTCTGTTGCCCTTTTCCTCCCTTCTGCCTTACTTGATATTAATTGAATATTACTTATGCTTCCATATATTACCTTTGTTGACTGATTAGCTATAAATATTAGTTTGGTTATTTTAGTGGTTGCAGGTGTACAGTACATACCTTACATTTTCAAAGCTTCAAGTGATATTATACCACTTCATTTATAGTATAAAAGTCTTATAACAGAATACTTCCATTTCTCCCCTCCTGGCCATTTTGTTACTGTTATTATACATTTATTTCCTCTCATGTTATAAGCTCCACACTGCACTGTTATTATTTTTATTCAAACAATAAATTATATTTTTTTCCAATTTTTAAAATTGTGGTAAAATACCTATAAATTTAGCATCTTAACCATTTTTAAGTACACAGTTCAGTGGTATTAAGTACATTCATATTGTTGTGCAACCATCACTACCATACAGCTGCAGAACTCTTTCACACTTCAAAAATGAAACTCTATACACACTAAACAATAATAACCCATATCCCTTCCCTTAGCCTTTACCAATCATAACTCTACTTTCTGTCTATTCCTATGATTTTGACCACTTGAACTACCTCGTAACAGAATTTGTCTTTTTGTGTGTCATTTCACTTAGCATAACGTCTTCAAGCTTCATCCATGATGCACCATATGTCAAATTTTCCTTTCTTTTTAAGGCTAAATAATATTCAATTGTAAGTATATACCACATTTTGCTTATCCATTCATCTATTAGTGCACACCTGTTTTGCTTCCACATTTTAACTACAGTGAATTATACTCCTATGGACATGGCTGTACAAATATAATTTTGAGACCCCATTTCAATTATTTTAGGTATATCCTCAGAAGTGGTGTTGCTGAATCATATAATTCTATTTTTAATTTTTTGAGGAAACACCTACTGTTTTCCACAGTGGTTGTACAATTTTACATTCTGACCAACAGGGCACAAGGGTTCCAATTTCCTGGAAAATATCTCAGGTGCAGTTGAGAAGAATGTGTATTCTGTTGGTGTCAGGTAGAGTATTCTGTACACGTCTGTTAGATCTAAATAGTTTTCTTATCTATTATCTGGTTGTTTTTGTCATGAGAGTACTAAAGTCTCCAGCTATTATGGGAGACTGCATTTCTCCAAGGTTTCTGCCTAGGTTTTCTTCACATATCTTGGTCTGTTATTATGTGCATAAATGTTTATAATTGTTGTCTCTTGCTGTACTGAAACTTTTTAAATATATAATGTCCTTCTTGAACTTTATT
The DNA here is from genome assembly GCF_009873245.2 of Balaenoptera musculus. Classification (NCBI taxonomy): domain Eukaryota; kingdom Metazoa; phylum Chordata; class Mammalia; order Artiodactyla; family Balaenopteridae; genus Balaenoptera; species Balaenoptera musculus. The sequence goes on from NC_045788.1 coordinate 107,522,091, forward strand.
TACATTTTTTTCATTTAGAGTCTATTTTGTCTGATATTAGTATAGCTACCCCTATTCTCTTTTGGTTACTATTTGCAAGGAATATCTTTTCCATCCTTTCACTTTCAACCCATTTATATCTTTGGATCCAAAGTGAGTCTCCTGTAGAGATCATTTAGTTGAGTCATGTTTTTAAAAATCCATTCTGTTAATCTCTGTGTTTTGATTGGATTATTTAATCCATTTACATTTATTTTATTTTTTTAATTGAAGTATAGTTGATTTACAATGTTGTGTTAGTTTCAGGTGTACAGAAAAGTGATTCAGATACATAAATATATATATACACATATATACATATATATTCTTTTACAGATTCTTTTCCCTTATAGGTTATTACAAAATATTGAGTATAGTTCCTTGTGCTATACAGTAGGTTTTTGCTGGTTATATGGAGGGAGTTATTCTGTCATTTTGATATTTGGTTTATATGTGCCTTATAGCCTTTTTGTCCCTCATTTCCTGAATTGCCATCTTCAGTTGTGTTTAGTTGATTATCTGCAGTGAAACATTTGCATTACTTTCTCATTTCCTTTTGTGTATATTCTATCAGTGTTTTCTTTGTGGTTACTATGGGGGTTATATTTAACATTCTAAAATTATAACTCTCCAATTTGAATTTATATCAGCTTAACTTCAGTAACATATGAAAACTCTACTCCTTTACAGCTCTATTCCTATCCTTTTTTTTTTTTTTATTGAAGTATAGTTGACTTACAATATTCTATTAGTTTTAGATCTAAAACATAGCGGCTTGATATTTTTATATATTATAGTCAATATAGAGTTAATACATTAATATTTTTTAATGCATTAGTCTTTTAAATTACATAGAAAACAAAAGAGAGAGTTACAAACCAAAGTTACAAAGATACTAACTTGTAGACTAATAGTTGTATTATTGTAAAAATGTATTAGTTTCTCAAATCATGTGTAGAAAACAAAAAGTGGCGTTACCAACCATCATTACAAAAATACTAGGTTTTATAATTGACAATATATTTATGTTTACTGAGATCTTTATTTCTTCAAACATCTTTGAGTTGCTGTCTACCATCCTTTCATTTAGACCTAAAGGACTTTCAAGGACTTCTCTGGCAATCCAGTGGTTAAGACTCCATGCTTCCAATGCAGGGGGCACAGGTTCGACCCCTGGTCAGGGAACTAATGCAAGGGGCATGGGTTCAATCCCTGGTCAGGGAATTAAGATTCCACATGCTACACAGTGCGGCCAGAAACAAACAAACAAAGAACACCTAAAGGACTTTCTTTAGCATTTCTTGCAAAGCAGGTGTAGTGGTAACACTCCCTCAGATTTTGTTTATCTGAGAATGTCTTAATTTCTTCCTTTGAAGTACAGTTTTGCTGAATATAGGATTCTTGGTTGGTACATATATTTTTTCCTTTAGAACTCTGACTATATCAGCTCACTTTATTCTGGCCTCCAAAGTTTCTGATGAGAAATCTACTGCTAATATTAATAAGGATCCCTTGTATGTGATGAGTTGTTTTTCTCTTGCTAATTTCAAGATTCTCTCTTTGTGTCTTTCCTTTGGCAATTTGATTACAATGTGTCTTGATGTGGTCTCTGGTTTCATCTTATTATACATGGTTTGGGTTGAGTTTTTGGATGTTTATATCCATGACTTTCATCAAATTTTTGGCAGTTTTGGCCATTATTTCGTCAAATGTTCTCTCTTCCCTTTTCTCTCTCTCCTTCTTCTGGGACTCCCATGTTGGTCCACTTCACAATATCTCATGGCTCTGTTCACTTTACTTTAATCTTTTTTCTTTCTATTCCTCAGACTTGATCATTTTCTTTGTCTTTTCTTCAAGTTCACTGATTCTTTCTTCTCCTTGCTCAAATCTGCCTTTGAATCCATCTAGTACATTTTTCATTTCAGTAACTATAATTTTCAGCTCTAGAATTTCTTTTTGGTTTTAGAGATTTTTATCTCTTTACTCATATTTCTATTTTGTTCATACATCCATTATTTCTTGACTTTCTCCATATATTCCTTTACTTCTTTGAACATGTTTAAAGGCAGCTGTTTAAAAGCTTTATCTAAAAGCAGCCATCAGTTCTTTTTTTCCAGACAGTTGCTGCTGGTTTACTTTTTCCTTTGAACAGACCATACTTCTTTGTTTCTTTGTAAGCCATGTGAATTTTTGTTGTTGTTGTTGTTATTGAAAAATAGCCATTTGAATCTACTAATGTGGTAACTCTGGAAATTAGACTCTCTCCCTTTCCCAAGGCTTGTTTGTTTTATGTTGTTACTGTTTTCTATCATTATGGGCAGTCTCTGTTCCAAGGATCAGCACGAGGTATAAACTTAAAGTATTATCAAGTGATTTCTGAGCCTACCTCTGGGCATGGGTTGTGACTTTCTAATTTTCACTGTATATGTGATTGCAATTGAATGTCCTAGTCTTTAATGTCTGGCTGCCAAATGAGAGAAAAACAGAAAAAGAGAGAAAAAAAGACATGAGCCCCTTATATACTCTTATATACTCTGGAAGTCACTTCAGCTGAAGGGGGAGAAGCTTGGAACAATGAGAGGGGGTATGCAACAATGGCTGCCTGCCTCTTGTCTGCACTTCCATGATTAGAAGCAGCAATCATCAATGAGAACACAGATCCCTAATATCTGTAGAAAAGGGTCCTTATTGCCCACTCCAGCTCCTGTAAGCTGCATGCAAGCTGTTTCAGGAACATGTGTGGGACTGCCCAACATTAGCTGGAAGGGGAGGGATGAGTAGTCACTACTGAAGTAAGAGCTGAAATTGACTGCAGTTAACCACAGTTTACCTTTGAAGACTCCCCCTGGAAGTTGCCCTACAATAGACCCCAGAGTTCCAAAACAGTTACATCAGACTGAGTCTACAAATGCAAAAATTGTTTTCTACATGGGTATGCAGATTTCTGGTGACTCTTAATGGGCCATCTTCCCAGAATCCTCTTTTAAACCAGTCAATTATCTTTTAAGGAGAATTAAATAACAACAAAAGATCTTGTATATTTATCTATGTAGTTTTTTCTGGTGATGCTCATTTATTTTTGTAGATATATATTTCCATTTGTTATCATTTTTATTCTCTCTGTAGGCACTTTGATAACATTTCGTGTTGCAATGTTGACAAATGTTTTTGAGCTTTTTAAATATGTTTAAGACTTTATTTTGCCTTTATTTTTGAAAGGTGCATAAAATTTTAAGTTGGTAATTCTTTTCTTTCAGTACTTTGAATGTATTGCCTGACTGTCTTTTTGCTGCAGCATCTGAGATGAGAAATCTACTGTCATTGTATCTCTGTACTGTGGTACGTAACATTTAAGTTTTTTTCTGATTGCTTCTAAAATTTTTTGCTTAACACTGGTTTTAAGCAATTTGATTATGATAAGATTTAGAGTAGTTATTTTTATGTTTCTTGTGCTTGGGTTAACTGGACTTTTTGTATCTGTATAGTTTTTATAGTTTTCATCAAATTTGGAATATTTTCAACCATTATTTCTTCAAATATATTTTCTCTGCCTATTCACCTCTCACCTTTTTTCCTGAAACTCAAATTATACATATAGTATGTCAACTGATGTCATACAACTTATTCATACTTTTTCACTCTTTTAAATCATTTTTCAATTTTATTTTGTTTGAAAAATATTTTGTATTTTGTATTTTATTTTGTTTATTAAGTTTCTATTTCATTTTCTTCAATTTCATGAATATTTTCTTTTGCAATATCTAATCTGCCATTAATTATATCCAGTGTATTTTCATCTCTGCTATTGTAATTTCTTTTCCTCTATAAGTTCAATTTGTGTCATTTTTATATCTTTAATATCTCTAATTTGAACATGTGAAATACAGTTGCAATACCTATTTTAAAGTCATTGCCTGCTCATTCTAACTCCTGTTTCAGTTCTGCAACAGTTTTTTTTAAAATAAATTTATTTATTTATTTATTTTTGGCTGTGTTGGGTCTTTGTTGCTGCATGCGGGCTTTCTCTAGTTGCAGCGAGCGGGGGCTACTCTTCATTGCGTTGCACAGGCTTCTCATTGCGGTGGCTTCTCTTGTTGTGGAGCACAGGCTCTAGGTGCTCGGGCTTCAGTAGTTGTGGCTCGCAGGCTCTAGACCACAGGCTCGGTAGTTGTGGAGCACGGGCTTAGTTGCTCCACGGCACATGGGATCTTCCCGGACCAGGGATTGACACATGTCCCCTGCATTGGAAGGCAGATTCTTAACCACTGCACCACCAGGGAAGTCCCTGGATCAGTTTTAATTGATTGGTTTTCCTTCTCATTATGGGTTGTATTTTTTTGCCTCTTTACATATCCAGTAACTTTTGATTGATTGGTAGTCATTTGAAATGTTACTTTATTGAGTGATAGATATTTTTCATTTTTATAACTGTACTTGAGTTTTTTCTGAGACCCAGTTAATTTACCTAGAAAGTGTTTGATCCTTTCAGACCTTGCTTTTAAGATTTATTATGTGAGAAAGAGCAGCACTTATTTTGTGGCTATTTCTGTTATGATCCTTCTGATTATTCTACCCAGTGAAATATGAGGTTGTTGTCCTGCTTTAATACATTTCTATTCACATCACTCCTCTGTTGGACAAATTATGACTTATTCTTCACATTGAGATTGTTTTGTCATTTTCTTCAATTTCTTATCTCAGCTAAGTCAACAATCTTTGCACTTATTTTATTATTGTTCTCCATTTTTGTTATTGCATTTTAAATCTCTAAGTCTTTTATTTTTCCGTATGGTTTTTTGAGTACATTTAAAGTAGTTTCATTTGTGAATGGTATAATTTTATTCTACTTTGTGAATACTTTGAGGGAAGAATTTCACTATCATAAATGTTTTTATTCTCCTTATCTGTTTTCATTTTACAGTAATTTTATATGGAGTTGATCTGATATTTCCCATTCTTAAACATTTCATGGACAGGTTCCTACTTTAAGATTATACCTTTATATCAGTGTATTGAAATCAGCTTCATTAGTAGATAAGTGTTGTGTTAGTGGGAGCAATGAACTTTCTGTAATTGGAGTGCTTACTCATCTTCTACTCTGTTGTTAAATTTGTAACAGTTTATCTGCAATTTTTATTCCTAGGCATTTCATGGTAAGATTCTTAGTTTAAAATACCATCTTCCATCAGCAGAGTGATATGTAATTTTTTTAAAGAAAAAGAAAGTTCTTGTTCTCTTTTGTTTCTTCAAAATACCTTTCACTTTTGTTTCCTATCTCATCTCAAATGGTAACTTACCTCCTCTATTAACATCCTTCTTCTGCAGAGCAATGTTTCTCCAGGGTTTCCATCTCCAACCTCACTAACTTCCAAGTTTCATCCGTGGAGCACATGTTGTGTATTACCAATTTCTAGACTTTTTTGTTTACTGATTTAGTTTTTAATGTTGGACTTGCTCTTTCTGGGAACATTTATGTCTGTGCTTTGACTTAGTTTCTACACACCTCCTTTCTTCATGGTGTCTCTTAAGCCTCCTTTACTGAGCTGAACAGTGTCCCCCAAAATACATATCCATTTAGAACCGGTGAAGGTAGCCTTATTTGAAGAAGGGTCTTTGTAGATATAATCAAGTTAAGATGAAACATACTGTATTAAGATGGGCCCTAAACCCTATACAACTGGCATCCTTATAAGAAGAGGGAGATTTGGACACAGACTAACAGGGTAGAACACTGTGTGAGGACAGAGGCAGAGAATGGGATGATGAATCTACAAGTCAAGTTATGCCAAAAATGGCTGGCAACCACCAGAAGCTAGGAGAGAAGCATAGAAAAGATTCTCCCTCAGAGACTCCAGTAGAAAGCAATCTTGTTGATACCTTGATTTTGGACTTTAGGCCATGTGAATTGTGAGAGAATAAATCTGTTGTTTTAAGCCAACCAATTTGTGGTAATTTCCTAGAGCAGCCCTAGGAAATGAATAAAACTCCCTTCCCTCATTCTTCATGTTCATAAGCTTGAAGGTGATGCTGGAGCTTCAGTTGTAGATCTATTAGAATATGTTGTTTATTTCACAAATTAAGATATTAAGTTCATGTATCCTCTATCTCCTAGTAATGGTGAAGGTTTAGGTCATGTGAAATTACATACTGTAATGGTATTTGGAAAAAATATGGAGAGTTTTAGACTCATGTGTACACAATAAACCTGGGGTCCTTGCTTTTTGTTGCCCTTTTAAGATGTGTCCAAGGATAATCATGGAAAAGGAAGGATTTTTCAGAGAGAGAAGCTGAAGGCTAAAGAGGTCAACAGATTTAGGAGCTATTTCTAAAAAGCGAGAAATGGTCTGCCACAGAGAGAACATCAATGGTCCGTTAGTCTTAGGAAGAGTAGCAGGGATAAAGAAGAGAGAACTACAGCAACTCCCAAATGAGTAACCACATGTCCTTTTCCATTTCAGCACAGGAGAAGGGACACCAGAATAGCAAGAAAAGTAAAAGTAAAAGAGCTATAGCCTCACTCCTACTCTTGGGATAGCCATCTGGTTAGTTTGGGGGAAAATAAGGAGGTGAGCATTAAAATGGATATGAAACTGAAGCTTTAAAGTTGGCCAAATTTTTGTCTATAATTGAAATGACCAGAAAGTTAGAAACGTACCCAAGAAATGTGCTACTGTGAAACTGAAAGGGAGATTTATAAAATATGGCTAAAGGCAGTGTATGGATACAAATAAAATAGGTACAGTTGATTCTTTAATGGTGGATAGTTATATTCTACAAAGACATCACAAACCCTGAAATAGTGAATACAGAACCACTGTTTGAAACATAGGGTTAGATTCTTGAAAATCTCTGATCACATTTTATTAACTGATCAATATCTAGCCTTGTTTTATGTGTTTCTGTTTAAACACATAAACAGAGGCTTTTTTGGCTTTTTTGGTTTGAGGCTATTTCACTTGTAAGTAAGAATTGTTGAATGTACTTTGATTTTAAGATTTTGTAACATAATGCAAAGGTGAAGAATTTAATTATTTAATATATATTGTTGATTCATTAGCTTTGAACTCATGGCAAATAGCACTATAACTCTTTCCTGAATGCAGCTAATCTAACACAGGTATTTTCTTTGTAAGGTACATCTTAGGCTTTTGCACTTAGGAACACTAGGTACATTTGGAGATTATTTTAAGCAGCAAAATCAACAAAAAAAAGCACAAATACATAAAAAATAAGTGGCAATAAACAGACTGAGGTATATGATAGGAGGAAGGATGATTGGTTTGAGGCTATTTCACTTGTAAGAACTGTTGAATGTACTTTGATTTTAAGATTTTGTAACATAATGCAAAGGTGAAGAATTCTAAGAAGTGTTGTGAAAGAAGAGCAAACCAAGGTATTTCTGTGATTGGAGTAGGGAGTTCTAGTTTGGAATTTGAGAAGAACAACTTTGAAGAAATAATATTTAATTAATTTTGAACAAATAATAAATGTATATAGTTCAAAAATTTAAAAATTACAAAAGGGCACAGAGATCAAAAAGGAAGTGTCCCTTTTACTTAAGTCCTTCAACTACTCAGAACTCCTTATTGGATGGCAAATATTGTTATGCAGAGGGAAGAAATCTAGAAGGACACAGCATTTAAGAGGGGCTTTAATGGGTTTTCTGGATTTGGAGAGATGGAGATGGATTATCAGTGCACTTGTAGAGACATGAGAAAATCTTGATTGAAAGAAGTCACAGAGAGAAATTGTGAGGAAGCCTGGAATAAGAAGAAAATTGCCAATCACAGATTTAGTGAAAAGTTCTAAGTTATGTGATCATAGTCCAATTCTCTTTTGAATCATGAGTTAAATATGCCAAGGAATACAAATTATATCAGTTGATCTCAGAAGTGTATTCTTAATTTTCCTTTTCTATTAGAAGTGTTCCTTAATATCCAATGAAAATCTCCACCTATTAATTTTATCCCAGTGATTTATTTTAGTAGGAAAAGGATTATGAAAGACTACAAGAACACCAAATCAAACAGTGAAAAGAAATTAATAAAATATAATCTTGTTTGAATTTAACAGTTATTTCCGATAGTTTCAAAAGCCTTTGGGATTTTAAACAAACTAAACTGAAATAGTTCTACAGGCCCATGCAGTAGGGGCTGGCATTATAATCTCTATATTACAGCTGGGAACCTTGAGGCACAAAGCCATTTAAGTGATATGTCCAAGGTCACTGAGCAAGTCACTGGTGAGGCCAAAAATAGAATCCCAATTCTTCAGCTAGTTCTTTGTTCAGGAGACCATATTGGTTCTTTTATTACTCTGAGGATAAAATTTAGCTTTATATCAGAGGCTTTTTTTTTTTTTTCTTATATGCCAACCTAAAAAATCAACATTTAAAAAGACCACTGAATTGATATTAAATCAAGTCATATTTCATGCTTGAGATTTTCAAGTTACTCTTAGAAAAGTGTTTTCTTGTCGTTTAAGAGGAAAATATCCATAGGTAGTTTTTCACTGTTATCATCTCAATTCAAGAAACTTTTCTCCCTTCCCTAAATATTTAAATGGCTCTATTTAACAATGAATATGTTCTGGTTTCTGCACAAGGAAATGCAAGCCATAGTAATTGGCTTTGCCTTCAGACAGCTGAGTCAGCAAGAAATCAGGCAGCCTACAGAAACCTTTTTATTTGCTATCAGGTTTTCAGAGTTTCAAGCCATTGAAATGTATTGAAAAAATCTGGGAGGCAACTAAACCATGCAAATTAACCTTACATCTGCTTTATGCGACTCTTGAACTTCCAGATTTGTAATTCCTTATCTGTGGCTGCTCAAACAATTTTCTGGTTCATAATGCTGTCTGTGCAATGGTAGGAAAGGAAAGGGGATTATAGTCTCTGGTACATATTTGTCTAAAAGTACTTGAATTTTTCCAGTTATAAAAAGAATCTTTTTCCCCTCTTGTGGGAACCCTTGAGAGCTAGAAATTCTACTTTTTGAGCTTCATATCTATACATACAGATTTTGTGGAAAATGATTTTACAAAGTGCCAAGTTGTTAAATATTTTTAAAGAAATATACATTCACGTACACTAAAGAGGACTAGAGATATACTTACCTCTGTGTACGCACACATACATATAAGAACTCACACGTATATATGTTTAGATATACGGTATACTGTTTTGTAATTATATGCAATTATAATGTAATAATGTATAACATTTATTAAGCAACTACCTTGTGCCAGGCACTCTGTGAAGGTCTTTGCATATAATGTTTCACTTATCCTCATCACAGCATTATAAAGTGATTACTATTATTATACCAATTTACTTATTGAGGAAACTGAGACACTAATAGCTGAAGTTAATTGCTCAAATTTATATAGCTTTTAAGTGGGAGAGTAGGATTATAAACACAGGTGACCTAGTTCTTCTACATTGTGTGGGAATAAGAATTATTTGTGAATATGTGAGTGTAATAAAAATGTAAAGCCTAGAGGTTTAGTCAAAATTGACTAAATTCATAAACTGAGATACAGAGAAGATAAATGTCTTCCAAAGGTTGTACAGCTAGCCAGTTCCCAAACCTAGAGTGTGACTCAGGTAGCATTCCACTATAGCTTGCAGAGTTGGCATCATTAGATGATGTCATAAATTGCAAACCAGGTAGGGTAGGAACTGTCTTTTATGAAAATTATGCAATAGATATCCATATTTTTTTTCTAGTGACATTTTCCCAGCTGAGATAATTTTTAAAAATAGGTAAGTAAAATATTTTTTATTTTTAAATTTTCTGTTGATGTTTATGAAACAGTTTGTTTTTTACCACATGTAGGGGCTCCCATACAGCTTCATGGTTGGTATTCAACAACTTTTCCCCGCTCTCATTCATTATTCAAACTACTTCTCTCTACATGTTGTAAAAATACTTTTTGCCAAGACAGTTAGATCTCCAAAATACTACCCTCAGTGGAACATCTTAGTATTTACCCTAGGGGAATTTTTTTGCCTTCACTCTTCCCTTCCTTCTTTGAGTTTAACCCCATGTTATTCTGGTCCACTTACAACTTTTTAACTGTGCTTCCTCTCATTTCTCTGTGAGCAATTCTTTAACAAATATTGATGTCTTTCAATGTTCAGTCTGTAGAATCTTACTTTTCTTGCTGTATAAACACCCCATAGGTGAAGGTGATCATATGTCCTATAATAAGTGTATATTTGGATAATTCTGTATGTGTTTGAGCATTTGTGCACACATTTGAAAGACAGAGAAGGCCAGTGAGCTTCAGATTCCATTTGTCTACTGTATTTTCTCACAATTGAGGCTACAAAAATACTTAAATTTGATAGTAAGAGGTGTCTCTATAGGGTTGTAACACCTTAGCTGAGAGCTTAAGCCTGGAAGGATCCAGTTATGTGAATGTATCTGACATAAATTTTTCAGTTTTATTTTTTAATAACTATCCTCAAGTGGTACCATGGTAAAATTTCCTGCTAAAAGTTCACTAAACGACCAGATTTAAAACATTCTCTGGTTTCTCTTGGTTTTTAGACCAATCTCACCTTCCCATTTAAGACTTCGACTTGCTACAAGTTAATGCTCAGTTTCAAACTCAACAGCAAGTTTTCCTCCCTTACCTTTCCCACATCCAGCACAGACTAGACTTACTATGGGCTGCAGAAAAATGGAGTTAAGAAGAGAAAATTATGGTCTGTCCTTTATATACCTACTTCTCCTACTTCTTTAGGTACTAGTTCCTCTTGTTTGTTAAGGCATGAGAAGGAAAAGGTAAAATGTCCAATATTTCCTTTACCTCCATAGGCAAGACTGCAGTCTTTTCCTTGCTTGGATATAACTATTCTACTCCTTGTCTGTGAGCTCCAAACACCATGATAATAAGGTGTTCATTTGTGTGCAGCTCCCCTAGGCATTGTTACATTTGTAGGTTTTATCTCTTAGCTGGCCTTCAGCTGATGACCTTCGTATTGCATTCCTCTAATGCCTACATCCTTGTCCCTTTTTTGTCCCTTTATTCCCCAAATTATCAGGTGTAATGACAAGACTATATCCTCCAATTTTATCTGTCCTTGTAGGTCTGCTGAACCCCTGCAGAATGCTCCTCTATACACTTAGAAGAGAGGTTCCTGGCTCCCTCTATGTCTTAGTCTACACACACACACTCTCTCACACCCTCTCTCGTTCACTCTCTCTCTCCCGCTTTTGCTCTCCTTCCTATTCTTCTTTCTTCTGTTCTGTTAGCACAAGACCATATAAGTAAGTCCTCCTAAGCAAAGGCACAAAGAATGAAAAATGTTTCCCCTTATTGAAGGCTTTAGCAATTTTTAGAAGCAAAACTCATAGACCTCACTTCCATGTCTTCAAAGTGAGAAAGGCTCACTTTCCATGAACAAGAATCTTCCCCAGACACCAATCACATTCTTATTTGGCAATCTGCATTCCATAGTAGTTGGTGGGGATGAGTAGGGTCGACACATGTGCATTCTCTAACTTCCACCTCTCAGTAATTCCAACTTCTGGTGGCTCTCTGAATTCAAAGTGTGAAGTACTTAAGGTAGTTTATTCTCAGCTTAAGCCACAATTATAGAACAACAGACGAAATCATCAACATCTTGCTACATTTTTATCAGTAGAAAGATAACTCATGGAAGATAAAGTAGTAGTTGCAAAAGCCCTGAAGTAGAGAACTCATGTGGCATTTTAATGAAACACTCTGACTTCATTTTTGACATTTAACTGCTGACAGTTTTCAACCACTTCTTCCCCCTTCTGCAACACAACTTACTAAGCTGATGAGAAAGACTAGGTGTTCCCTCCTTTGGCAACAGCCAGAAATTCAAACCATGCAAACTCTAGCCTACTCACAGGAACGCTCACTCCAACGCTATCCCTGAATCACAATAAAAGCCAAACTAGTCTCTTCTTTTGCTCAAGCTGACACTTTTGGACCTGTTTGGGAGTTGTCCCTACTTTCTAAAGAAAGTTTCATTATGTGAGTAATAAACCTTTTCATACCTTCTTAATTTTTTTGTAAAAAAATAATTTTTTATCAAGGTATAACTGACATATAACATTATATTAGTCCTGGGTGTATGACATAAGGATACGACATTTGTATACAGTGCGAAATGATCACCACAATACGTGCCCCCAGTTTCACGCCCCAGAGGAAGGAAAATCTGTACCTGAAGCCGATCCAGAGAATAATCCTTACGATGGGACGTTATGTGGAGCTCAACGAGGACATGCCTTGGAGGAACATTATGGGCCTACTGGGCATCGACCAGTTCCCAGTGAATACGGGCACCATCACCACTTCTGAATATGCCCACAACATGCAGGTGATGAAGTTCAGCGTGAGCCCCAGTTGTCAGGATTACCTTGGAGGCCAAGTACTTGGCTGACCTGCCCAAGCTGGTAGAGGGTCTGAAGCGGGGGGCCAAGAGGCCCACGCTACAGTGCAGTGCATCATAGAGGAATCAGGTGAGCAAATCTTTGTGGGGGCCAATAAGCAGCACCTGGAGATCCACCTGAAGGACGCGGAGGGCTGTGTCTGATTCCCATAAAGAAATACGACCCAGTTGTCTTGTGCCGTGAGACCTTAAGCGAAGACTTGAACGTGCTCTGCTTGTCCGGGTCCCCCAAAAAGCACAATGGGTTGTACATAACGGTGTGGCCCTTCCCTGACGGCCTGGCCAAGGACACTGAACAGGATGAGGTTTACACCTGCCAGGAGCTCAAGCAGCAAACTCGCTACCTGGCGGAGGAGCACGAGTGGGATGCGGCCGAGCCCCGCAAGAAGAGGTGCTTTGGATCCCACGGCACCTGCCCCCAAGTCCTCACCGACACCGCCAAGGCCGTGCAGTACCTCAACGAGATAAAGGACGGCTTGCGCAGCTTCCGGGGAACTACCAAGCAGGAAGCCAGTGTGTGAGGAGAACCACCTGCGTGACATGCGCTCTGATGTCCACGATAATGAGGCTGCGCGCAGACGTCACTGAGCGCGGGGGCGGCCGGATCATCCCCACTGCCGGGCCGCGCTCCGTCTGCGGGGCCTGCTGACTGCCCAGCCCCAGCTCCTGGAGCTCGTCTTTCTGTGGGAACGCTTGTTTGGAACACGTGGTCGGTGGCATCTATTCTGTCCTGAACTGGAAGCAGGGACACGTCTTTGAGGACTTCCAGGTGGCCGGAAGCCCCATGTTTGTGGTGCAGGCCTACGTGCCTGAAAACGAAATCCATTGGCTTCACCGCCAAGGCGAAGTCCCGCCCAAGCCGACAGCCGGGCTTTCCCCCAGTGCGTGTTTGACCGATGGCAGATCCTGCTCAGAGATCCCTTTGGCAGAACCGGCAACCCCAGCCAGGTGGGGGCTGAGACCGACGAGCAAAGAGGCCTGACGGAAGGCATCCCAGCCCCCGCCGACTTGCTGGATAAATTGTAGGCGGGACTCGGCGCAGCACGGGCTCCCAAGCCGCGATATCCACCTCAACAATAAGCCTTCGCATTCTCCTCACGACTCCTTGAGAGAGTCCAGACACAGCGATGCTCCGTCTGACAGATTTCTGGAGCGTACTCTGGGCCATCACTCAACAGGAACACGTGATGCCATTTCTTTTGATGTTCATTTCAAGATTTCAGAGGCAAGAGAAGTGCCCTCGCTACAGGTATTTATTTGGCTTGTGGAGCTGAGGGAGGGGATGGGATACCCGATACTTTGACTTTCTGTTCCTCAGAGGGAAACTCAAGTGCCCCCCAAATTTTAAAAATAGGAGCAGTAAGAGGTTTAATTGCGTAAATGGACCATAGGGGATTTTCCCCCAGAAAGAGGGAACGAACAGGCGGGCAGACGTTCTCTTTGGACAGAAACTAGAAGGTAGGAAATCTTGTGCAGTGTCACTGTAAGCACCTCCAGCTGCATTAGTGCCATTGAAATAAAGATATGGTACTGACTGTGAAACAAATAAACAAAAAACCCTCCTAATTGAATATGGCATAATACGTCTTAAGAGCCTAACCAAAAGTTTTGCGGGAGGGTCCATTCCACCGCTGTGGGGTGAATAAAATCATTGGCACTGTGAGGAGGATGGCCAGACAGTGACCACCACAGGAAGGTCTTTGTTTTAATGCTTTTGCTTGTTCACTGGTTTTGTTGCCTGCTGGCAAGCGTGAACTTTTAGGGGTTGCCTGCTGGCTAATTTGTGCTTTGAGCTGTGTTGCTTTGTGTTGCATTTACTGAGCCCTCAAAGTTTCTCTTACAGATTTAACTGATCTAAGTTGAAAGTGTTGATAATGGGCATTTAGGGACAGTAATATGAAATTGGAGGCCTCCTTCAAATGGCTGTAGTTATGTGTCTTGGCTGGGAACTATCTGTGCATCTCAGATTGAATTATGTGTCTTGATTCTAACATAAGCCATAATTGAGTCTTATCCTGTGACCATGATTGTGTGTCTCAATCTGGCACTCACCCCCACCCTATAGAGTGCTTAAGGGAGAGACTGATACCCTGTGCAATGTGCAAGCCAGTCAGTGGTTTCCCATGTGGAGGAAGAGTAGTCACTGTGTAGCACGCTGAGGGCCACACTCCTAAAAGAGATGGTTCACTACAACTTTTAAAAATGCCTTTGCCTATATTGCAAAAATATCCTTATACTCCAGGATATAGGGGAAAACACCCATGTACCCTAGTGACACAGCTAAGGGGAGGGGATATTCAAACCTGATTTCAGTTGAGGATCCTTAATCCCACTAAAGCTACTGTTGCCATGGGAGAGGCCTCTAACCCTATGAGACTGATTTGCAACTCTCTGAAGGAAGAAACTTGTAAGTGTGAGCAGGATGTAGAGGACTCCCTGGAAATATATCCAGTAACCACCAAGAAACAAACAAAAAACTGAAATGTGACAAATGTGCCAAAATGGAAGTTCAAACTTTGCTGGAAATCTAAAATTTACTGAAAGAATTTCTACAACAAATAGATAAAAGGGTACCAATTAAAATTTATGTATCTGCAGCATAGGTTCTGAGTTAATGTTAGCATTTGCTCAGATGCACCAACTGGAAACATTTCTTGCCTTTTATAAAAACTGAAGCTTAAATTTCATTTATCTCTGGGGATCCCACTAAATTTAAATAAGGTATCCCTTTACTCTTAGAGAAGTTGTAAAATATAAAATAGAAGAAAAAAAGGTATGCTTCACCTTAACCATCAGAACTATCACTTTGCTTAATTTCCCATGGTAAGAGTACCCATTACCCTAAAATACCCTGGAGTGGGCATGGGCATTCTGAACCTGTTACAGCAGGCAGGTAGCTAGATATGAGCAGAGAAATGGTGGAAGGGGCCAGGTGGCAGAAATCTTGCATCTTGTAAACAGCGGGGGGTCCCCGGGCAGACAAAGAAAAGCAGGAACCTCCAGACTGACAGAAAACCACATCTTTTGGGTGATAAGTGTCCTGGAAGCAGACAAAGAAAGGTGGGGAAAGACAGGAATCTCCTACATCCGAATGTAACCTGTTGCTCACTGTGCTCTCATTACAATAAAATTAGCCTTACAGATAAGAAGTACCCATCATGCACTGACACCATGACACTTCTGATCTAAGCTAAGTGAGGACAAAAGTCCCTCCTCCCCTTGGGAAGATGGAGCTGGGATGAAAATCAGGGAATATAACCCCCAAACTCCTCCTTCCCCAGTGAATATTCTGCCCCTTCATTTGTATGCCCCTCATAACCGGCTTGCCAAAGAAACCCAGGGCCGCAGCTCCTCACCTGTCTGCCTGTTCTCCCACTGAGAGCAGCATGTTCTTTACTTAAATAAATTCTCACTTTACTTTCTTAATGTCCCTGCTTCGTCTCCAAATCCTTTCGCAACAAAGCAAGAACCTTCAGTTCACTGGGAACAAACCAACCAGTAATAAATTAAAATTAAATGAAGTCTTTGGTACTCACAATCAGACTTTTAAAATGGGACCCCATCACAACCTTACATTACAAAATGTTTCTACATTTTGGGCTTGAGAAACAGATGATTGAGCAATGTCCTTTTTGCTCCACCTCTTCCATTCATCTTCACTAACAAACTCAGGATGACAAAAGAGGAAGCAAGGAAACAGCCCATGAATGGAAGGGCTGAGGTAGATGAGGTGAGAAAGGATCAGGTCTTTAGTGCCTCGAGTCATCCTTCAGTATCATCATTTCAACCTTAGAGGAGCTTATCCTTACTCCTTTAGTAATACAGTTGTCCCTCAGTATCCACAAGGGATTGTTTACAGGCCCCTGTGGATGCCAAAATCCACAGATTCTCAAGTCCCTTATATAGAATGACATAGTATCTGCATATAAGCTACACACATCCTCCTGTATACCTTAAATCATCTCTAGATTACTTATATTACCTAATACACTGTAAATACTATGTAAACAGTTGTAAATACAATGTAGATGCTTTGTAAATAATTGCAGGCACATGGCAAATTCAAGTTTTGCTTTTGAGAACTTTCTGGAATTTTTTTTTTTTTTTTTTAATGTTTTCAAACTGTGGTTGGTTGAAGCTATGGATGTGGAATGCCCGATTGACTGTAGTCTGAAGAAGTCTAGATTTGGATGAGGCTTGGATTTGGGGAAAATATTTGAGGTGGTTACTGGGATCTGCTGTAGATGGGAGGATGGGGGAAGGGTGAGAATTCCTAGGAATATCAGGGAAGTAAAGGATTCCTTGTTCGGATTTATCTTTGCAAAGGGTAATTTCTGAATGAGTGGCTGGCCTGAGGCTATTCTAACTTTTCTACTCAGCCCAAGAGAAGATTATAGAATTTGGGGAAGGCTCTGTTTTTGTTCAGCTGTCCTGTCTGTGATCAACCTCTCTTTATTCTAAACCATTTGAGACTCAGCTTGATGAATTTAAAGAGAAAAACATTTACTTTAAAAAAAAAAATACAGTGCTAAAAACTAAGTACAAAAGAAACAGCTGCCAGTAGAGTAAGATTCAGGTAAGTTATCTGCTTTAAACAAAGTAGCACATTTTCATGCAACTGTTTATCTATTTCCAGGTTCTGAGAATTCAGATATTAAATTATCCTACCTGAGTCACTGTTTTTTGATGCAATAAGTAATAGAGCAAATAGTAAAACATGCTTTTAGTTTTACAAATAATGTTTCTCAAAAAGAAAATCTTACTAATTTTATTTTTGTGTTCTTAATAGAACACATGGATATGATTTGGTTGTCAGTTACTCAAAAATATTTAATTAGTGTCTACTACATTTCTGTTCAAGAAAAAAAAAAAAAAAAAGTATGTGAGGATAGAGAGAGAGGAATATTTAGGAAAATAAAAAACACAAGGTATGGACTATGATCTATATTCCCCAAATAATTTTAAGTTCTCTCCCTGTTTCTCCAGAGATGCTGGATGTACATAAATTGTAGCTTGTGTAACTTTCTCACAGCCATCATATTTTAATAAAATTGATGATTTATTATGTCTTTGTTCTAAGCCTCTGAACATGTTAAAAGACAGATACGATTGATTTCTCCTCTCTGTATCTTTAATGCCAACCTTGTGTTTCTAAATGATGGAATCAGTAAAGATTTGATAAAATAGGTGTTTAGTTAATATGAGCCAATAAGGAAATAAGAGCCTATAAAATGGAAACATATAACAGTGTGTTAAGAGAGGAAATAAAAAATAGTTTACATAGATTTTTGTTTTGAAACCATTAAATTTATTCTCTTTGATAATGCCTAAATGATATCTAGGTCATCTTGAGTTGGAGAAGTCCCAGTCCCTTCATAGGTGAGATGTGAGCTTTGAACTAGGCCCTGAGGGAGAGCCGGTATTTGGGAAAAAAATTAGATTATATTAGTACCTATAAATTCAGCACAGAGGGTCATGTGGTTGGAAATTATTTAATCTGAAAATACTGACTCCACCTTCTAAAGAATAACCGGATGTTTTCAAGAATGGAAAGATTTGGTAAGATCCTTGTTTACAGATATAAAACAGGAATTGCCAGTTGATCTGGCAGTTGAAACAATCTGAAGCTTCATCTTTACATTGGAATTTGCATCTTGAGCCCAGATATCATTGCAGAAACAGCTTTAAAATTTCTGTAGTATGTCTTCACATGAGTAGCTTGCAATCCAAAGTGTACCCTATTTTGTTGTTGTTAAAATACACTGTCATTTTATCAGTTGTTAGTATTGAAATGTTAAAATCAATGACAGTTACCTTTATTTCATCTCTGAATGTAATTAGTTTTCAAGATCTATTAATTCTTCTCTTTCAGTATTTGGTGTTCACTCACTATCTCAGGGTAGCATTAACTATGGCCAGACTAAGACACTTAAAGTAGTACTTCTCATAGTTAATTGTGCATATAAATGATCTGAAAATCTTGGCAACATGTAGATTTCAGTTCAACAGTTCTGGGTGGGTCCTGGAATTCTTCATTTCTAAGAAACCTGTAGGTTTGTTCGTGCTATTGAGACTGGGCCACATGTTGAGAAGCAAGGCTTTAAAGTCTTACCAGTGTCCCCACAACTGCAACCCATATGTCACTCCAAATTAAAAAAACAAAAAACAAAAAGACAATCCATGAAATAAGTCTAAGGGCATACAATAAAATTCTGATTTTTCTCATATTTAAAAAAAATGTACTCTCTTGGAAATTGCAGAATTCAAATTCTAATTCACACTTATTTTGTTTAGGTCATTTATCACTTCATGTGCCTCTTTGTAAGAGCACCCTATTTGGTATTCAATCTTTACCTCTTCCTACAAAACTTTCCTGAAAAGTATGTGACCAGTATTACACAAATGAACGTGAATCAAATGCTAATTAAAAAAAAATACAAAACTTAAAATCTTTACTTCCTTTTGGTTGCAAACAAGTTAGACTGATAATGAAAGCTCTCCATCAACTGACTTCATCTTTTTTTAAAATTTATTTTCAGCTGCGTTGGGTCTTCATTGCTGCGTGTGCGCTTTCTCTAGTTGCTGCAAGCGGGGGCTACTCACTGTGGTGGCTTCTCTTGTTGTGGAGCACAGGTTCTAGGAGCGTGGGCTTCAGTAGTTGCAGCATGCGGGCTCAGTAGTTGTGGTGTGCGGGCTCTAGACCACAGGCTCAGTAGTTGTGGCGCACAGGCTCAGTTGCTCCATGGCATGTGGGATCTTCCCAGGGATTGAACCCATGTGCTTTGCATTGGCAGGCGTATTCTTAACCACAGCACCACCAGGGAAGTCCCCAGCTGACTTCATCTTAAGTAACTGATATTATCTTATTTTCTAACCTAAACATTTTCTTTCATCTAAGTTAGTCTCCAAACTACTTCTGAAAAGATGTAGAACTTATTGCATGCTCATTTATTCACTCATTTATGTACCAGCAAAATACACTGACTCTTTACTATGTTGGGTGTTATTTTAGGCTCTTGGGCTATACTGGTACACAAGAAAGATACAGTTCTTGTTCCTGTGGGATTCAAAGTTCAGCAGGAGAACTGAAATATTTTTTAATACAGAGGTAAATTATTGCGTTTTTGTTTTTCAGAATTCAATGAGATTTTAAATGAATAGAAGCTACTGTAATTGGGGCTAATGCATGTTTCAGCAAAGGCTTTCATGAAGAAGAGACCTTAAATTAAAATCTGAAGAGTAAGCAAGATTTAGGCAGATGAAAGGTGAAGAGAATATGTGTGACAGTCTGGAGATGAGGAGAATCTGAGCATGTTCAACAGAATGAATGCCAATGTAGTTAAATTACAATGAATGTATTTGAGATGGTGTGAAAGTTTAGAGAGGTGGGTAGAAACCAGATCATACAGGGGATGAAGGCTGTGTAAATAATGTCTTTATTCTAAGCCTTTAATCATACTCTGTCCACTGCTTGGACTGTACTTGTTTTGCTCCTGTGTCTATGCTAATTCTCATTCTCCAAGTCCCATCACCTAGAACAGAATCATAGTGGTTAATATTTATTAAATACTTATCATTTGCCAACCCCAGTGGGAAGTGTGTCACATACAGAATCTAATTTATTTCCTAATTTTAGTATACACATTGGCTTTATTATTCTTTTTGCAAGAAAGTTATACATAGAGAGATTGAGTAGATTATCCAAGATTATATGTGGCAGAGTCATGTTGCAAATTCAGGCTGTCTAATCCACAGATTGTTTAACTACTAAGCAATACTGACTCTTTTTTTTTTTTTTTTTTATAAATTTATTTATTTATTTATTTATTTATTTTTGGCTGTGTTGGGTCTTTGTTTCTGAGCAAGGGCTTTCTCTAGTTGCAGCGAGCGGGGACCACTCTTCATCGCGGTGCGCGGGCCTCTCACTGTCGCGGCCTCTCTTGTTGCGGAGCACAGGCTCCAGACGCGCAGGCTCAGTAGTTGTGGCTCACGGGCCCAGTTGCTCTGCGACATGTGGGATCCTCCCAGACCAGGGCTCGAACCCGTGTCCCCTGCATCGGCAGGCAGACTCTCAACCACTGCGCCACCAGGGAAGCCCAATACTGACTCTTTTAAAAGATATTTTATTCCATTAGCCTCTGCTGTCTTTTTAAAACTCAACTGAAACTCTGGGGTTCTTAGTTTTTCAGATATATGTGGTCCCAGTGCAATCCACAACCTGGCACTAATTTCTGTCATGTAGACATAATGAAAAGAGTACTCAGACCAAACAACATTGCCTAGTATAGAGCTAGGTCCACAGAAGGCATCCAGTTAATATTTTGGGGTAAATGTCTCAGTGACTATGTTTCAGATTAATCTCTGGTTTAACTTTACTGTGGCCATCCAGAGGCACAGTTTCCCTGAGTCACTTCAGACTAAGCTGGGACACAAAGAAGGTAACACTTGTTTGTTTTAAATGTACCAAAATCCACAGTGTTACCCCAAGAACCCTACTATACCTCCCGGTGAAGGAAAAAAAGAGACCGAAGAGTGAGTGGCTCTTCATTTAATACAAATATACAAGAGTGCACAGTTTTCCACCAGGGAAATGTAATAAGCTTAGTAATCAGTGGAACTCGGAATTATAAAAACTTGGATTCCAGCATGCCCAAGTATTCAGTAATAATGCCAATTAATCTTAACACCCATTTGTGAATTGGGATAATGGCATTTAGGTCCAGCCTTGCTAAAAAAAATATGTAATTTTGGCAGAATTCTCTGTGCCCTCATTTGGGTATCAATATCAAGAGAGAATCTATTATATATGAACCTTTGCTTAAATAAAAGAGCTCTTGAAAATTAAAAATCATATTTATGAGCGTAATAGAAATGATTTAACCATGAGTTAATATCTAGAGACTCTTGAATTGAGATTTCTCTTCCATTCTTTAAATGGCTTACAAGCAAAGGAGCTTAATTAACAGAAACACATGGCATAACATTTCCTGTCTACTATTACTGGCATTCAGTGAATATAAGGAGAAAAGTTCATAGTTTGTTCAAAATCGTGGTTCTCTGAACTAAGATGGTGGTAATTTATATCAAATGAGGAATAGTAAGGAGAAGATATTTTAACATTCTATGTCCCAAGAACGACTTTTCCGTTAAATAGAAAAGAAGTGCCCTGAGTATTGGGTCTGTCCATTGATACATTCATTGTTATATAAAAATTGCTTTATTTTTAGTATGTGTGTTTGTGGATGATAGTCTGGTCTTTTGAATTTCTTTTATCTTTTATATTCAAGTATTTACTTGCTTTTCCTCTTATAACTTCCAAAATGTAGATTATTTAAATTTAAATATTAGGATAATAGTATCAAATTCTTCTTCCATAAAGAAAAATAGAAAATAGACACTGTTTAAGTTGTCAGAGTTTGTGATTGTATTATATTAGTAACACAGTCTGAAATCTGTGTTATTTGCAAGGTACTAAGGTCATAGTATCATGTTTGTTGCTCTTGACCATTAAACTGCCTTGCCTGCAGCTATAATACGTAACAGTCTAAGGAACTAGACACACATACCTGAATGGTTGCTATTGCCTCTATGTACTTCTGCCATGAGTTAGGACTTGTTTAGCTGTCTATTTGAATCACAAATATGGCTCCCTTTATATGGTTATTGCATCATCCATTCTTTGTTGGAAAGTTGCATTTACATATAAAACTTTTCTGAATCCAGCTTGCTTTGGTTAACTTTCCTTCTGTCCTCTTTGTGTTACACTCTTTCACCTCTATCTAGAGAAACAAGGTCAAGGCATGTTCTCGGATGCCTGTTCATTAACAGCTCTGCGGGTGATGCTCCTAGAGTGGTCTGATGTGTTGTGTGATGTTCTCATACAAACTATGTTAATTTTTGATCAGTGATTATGAGTTTTAATTGTGTTTAGGTAACTGGAGGTTTGTTAAATAGGCCTCACTTTGAAATGCTAAGTTGGAGCAGTGAATCTTAAAACTAAGGAATCCCCAAACTTCTTGTGCTTTATTTTTGCATATTAATTCCTGAAGAGGAAAAACTGGTAGATTGATGAGTGTTTATGCAAGGCTACAAATGTGAATATGACTATAACTCTGTTATTTTTTCTTTTAATAGCATGACTGTTCTTTTGTCTTATAAACTCAACTTTTAAAAGAGAGTCCCAAGAGGGATAGAGAGGAAGGGGAAGGAGTATATATCTTAACCAAGTTTGCTTAGCTGATATGACCCAAAATTTGGATTCAGAACTAGGCAGTCTGACTTCCAAGCCACCATACAAGTTAGACTGCTCCAGAAACTCTGGGTCTTCTCTTTGATATAAATACAGGCCATTGCCATGGAAGTAAACATATTTTTCTTTCTTTTAACTTAAAATAAAGATTTTCATTTTGTTTTCAACATTTAGACTTTTTGCATCAAAATTCTTAGTGACTGCTTGTTACTGTTTTTATAGTATTTTTATAGTTTCTTCTTGTTTCCATCACTGGTAACTTAATCCCTTTGCCTTTGCAAAGGCAAAGGGATTATGCACAAAAAATCACCTCTTTTGCCTCTTCAAACACTTTCACTGCAGTCTTCTTTTTCGTGCTTCTTGGAAGAAGAGAAAGAAATGATACTGCTTTTTCTTGAGATAAAAAAAAAGCAGTATCTTGTTTTCTTTTTTTATTTCTTCCTCACTCCATCCTATTATCTTCCTTAGGAAGAATTGCTGAGTCCTTTGATAAGTAATTTTTGTTTTAGTCCCCAATACCCTATCGCTATTTGAAATGGTTTGAGAATAGTGACTTAATATAGCCAAGAAAAATTCTTTAGCGGTGCTTTTCTGTAATTTCTCTATCTTTCAAGAGAGTATTATTTCTCTCTCTGAAGTTGATTTTGACCACTTGAAAGTCCTAATGCCTAATTTGTTTTTTGTTTTTTTTTTTAAATTTAATAGTACAAACATCAAAGTTTCAACAGCGTATGTAGTGAACAGTAAGTCACCTTCAAACCTCTGTTTCCCACCCAACCAGTGATTTAAATTGTTTTCATAAAAAACGGCCATATCTACCCTCTACTGCCCCTTAAAAGTATTTCTTCTTTCCTCAAACTATATTAGGGATTTATTTGGTAACAGTTGTCTTCAATTATGTATGTAGTTTGATTGGAATAGAATTCCATCAGATCTCAGCCAAGCTCCTTTATGAGATAATTTTTCTTCAAAATGTAATGCACTAAAATTTCTAAACAATAACAGTTAAATTTAACTGTATCAAATACTCTTTTTGTTTCTTTAAGGTAGCCTGGACAAAGATATTTTAGGATTTACATCTAATTTCAGAGTTGTACTCCGTAGGAAATTACTAAATTAGTTTAAAGGAATGGGTCAGGAGGTCAGGACCAGTCAAGGTGTTAATATGTTCACAGATTTTACCAAGCAAGTTGCCAATATTCAAGTTCCTTAGGCAGGACTAATAGGGACTCTTTGGAGCTACAATGTAAAATACTTGAGTATATGAGTTATGTAAAGATTCTAAAAAGCTTGGCTTTTGATCTCATATTCCCAGAAGTTGAACAGATTTCAGGGGAATGATAGTGGTCAAAAACTGGTGATTCTGAATTAGAATTAGATCGTGAAGTATCCTTTGTTACACTTGAGAAATAACTGGGTGGTTTGAAGCTGGAATATGCAAAAACTGCATATTTCAAGGGCTGTCTTTCCCCTAGAGGGTACACTTTGTTAAGGTCAGTATTCTTACTACCTGTGTTGTTACCCAAGCTTAACACAGTCTGATGGCCCCAGGCTTCAGCTTGGTGTAAGGTAAGGATTGACCTTAAGAAACTGCAGCTCTATCCAAAGATTTAGTTTCTTACAGACCAATTTTGGCTTCTGCTTCTGCATGACCTTGAGCTATCTCTTTGAGAGATCCCAGGGCTAGATGAGGCTTCACATATGACAGGGAAGTCTCATTAAGGCACTCTGTTGCATTGTCAGAAATTAGAAATTCAGGCTGTGAGTGTATGGACTACTATGGGAAAAAAAAAAGAACTTTAAAGAAAAAATGAGATTCTAGCTCGCAAAAACATTTTTGTCAATTCTATGCATAACTGTTTGGTCTGAAAATGAGCTCAGGTCAGCATATTAAGGTCTTACCATTCACAAGCATGGTGCTAGACACTGAAGAGATAAAAAAGCAAAGGCATAATTCTTGATCCCAGGTTTTCAAAAATTTGGATCTTTGTTTGTTCTTGATAACTCCTTGACTGGGATTTGACACTAAGTTTATGCCCTAAGTGAAAAAGAAAGGAAAGAAAAGGGGAGGAGGGGAGGAAGGGAGGGAAAGGAAAAGGAAGGAATGAAAACAATAAGCGATATATCCATTACAGACCTGAAAGTTGGCTGTGCTTGCAGAAAAGACAGTGGATATAATTTGCCCAATTCACATCTGCTTAACTTTAAGCATAACATAAAGAGTAGAGTTCTCTGGTTATTTAGTGATGAATTTAATAGGAAAATGCATTGTTTTCTCGCACAGTAAAGTTTTAATAACTTTGGAGAGTGTATTGGTGATTTAGAGAGGCAGCAACTCTCATTAAAATCTGTTTTTAATAGAATTATCATGTACTTGAAATGGTATGATAGATTATCATCTTCAGTAGTATTATTTTAAGTAAGAGTTATATGACCAAAAATATCAGTAAGGCTCATTCTCTGAGACCATAGGAAAACCAAGTCAGTATCCCCATAGCTACATCATATTGATCATTCATTTGATTTAGGGAGAAAGAAGACAAATATGTTAGTGAAAGAGACAAATGAGTAGTGTGCCTGGCCAATTCCTGACTCATTTACAAAGGAAGCTAATGCAACTCTCTTACTCATTTATGGGAAATATGATAGATCTGATTATATAATTTATGCCTTCTCTCAGATTTTGTGCACCCCACTAATTGTCTCTTCCTTTCTCTTCTCTACTTTTTGCTCAGATATTTGGCAGTTATTATACTTTTTGGAGATTTTTTTTTTTTTCTTTTTAGGATGTTAGTATCAATCTTTTGCCTACATCTAAACAGCATACCTATAAAGAAGGTCCCATTTTTAGCCTTAATATTTGCAAATTACTTGAGAAGTAATATAAGGGAAAATTAAGCATTCACCCACATATGTCACTGTAGTTTTAACATTTTACTTCAAATTGCATAATCAAAGCCTATCACTATATTTTGCTGCATAGAGTTAAAAATAGCAAATAGATTGCTTTAAATGGATTTTTCTTTATCTTGGAGCTTTGGTGCAATAAATTATTTTAAGTAATGTTAATTTTGACTGGAATTATAAATCATAGTTTTCTAAGTTAAATACACTTTAAAACTTTAGTTTTACATTTCAGGATCTATACATAATATTGTGAAGTTTCTGGTGTGAACAAAGACACACACAGAAACACACACAGAACTCTTAAAAGTTTATAGACATCAAAAGTGTGCTTTAAAAAATATGTGTAAATTAGTTCAAAATGTGTAGATTAATTTGCTTTGAAATACATTTGTGTTTAAAATTTAATGTGAATAATGCTTAGCTTGAATGCGTGTTGTGTTTTGCTTAGTACAAACATTCGAATTATCATATTAAACTGAACCTAAGCTTTTAACTAGGAAAGAATATGCAAACATAATTCCTAAATTTGTTGAAATAAATGCACTGTTAACACAAATTTCTAAGAAACTCATATACAGTATAGTTTATATTTTTGTTGAAGTTAATCTAGACCAGTGCTTCTCAAAATTCATTGTACATATATGAATCTGATAAAAGCAAAATGTAACTCAGTCTGTGTGGGATAGGACCTGAGATTCTGTCTTTTTAAGGAGCGTGCATGTGGTGCTGCCACTGATATTCCATGAACCATGCTTTGACAAGCAAGAATCTAGTTCACAGACCATATGGGAAAGGTATATTTGATTTTTTGGATTAAAATTTCAAGAAAAATACTTCTTTTGCATGATCTAATATATGGATTATATATTCTAAATCCTCCCTTCTAGACTGCCTTTCAGAAAGCTCTAGATGTGGTGACCTCTGAAGAGGTATAGGCAACATATGCACATGAGATTACTAACTTCTCTCTGCCTCTGCTTAGTGAATTTGTTTTTGTTTTTGAAAAATATAGGGTTAATCTGATCCTGGGTTTTAGGATTTAGGAAGCAGTTGACTACTATAGTTAAAATTGCTGTCAGCCATAGGCACAGGTTTCAACTTCAACTAACCATATTTAAGCAAGCATAAACATTGAGAGTCACGGTAGTGCTTCCAGCCAAATTAGAAATAGAGTTTAACAGTTAATATCTCAACAGGACTAAACTTGACAGAGAATATGGGGAATTTGCTTTGACAGAGTAAGCTTTGGAATTTTATGTTTGTGGTTTATCACAATCATAATCATTCTTACACCACACAAAGAAAATGATTTTAGTAGATGTGTTAAGTATGAATTTATAATTAATATGTAGGATTTTTTTCATTTTCTGCTTTGTCATTTGATTTTCTAATGAAGAGACAAAACATCCAGGGTTCTTCATACAAGAATTAATAAAAATGGTGAGAATTTTCTTTCATGATACCTAACGAGAAGACAGTATATTTAATAAATTGCATTTGATTATAGTAATTTACATTTGTTCATTGGTCAAGTTAATGAAGACATACTTGGTCATTTTACTAGAATTCACAGACCTGTGAACCAAAGTGAGACACACAGTTTGTTCTAATTAATCATTTAAGCAATGGATTTTCTTCCAGTACACTGGATTTAAAGAGATCCTATATATTATCACTATATATATATAAAATTATATATAATATTATAATCCTGTGTGTTATGTATATGATTATATATAAAACTTATGTTGTATGAGAAATATTTAGCACATTGACAAAAATATTGCTACTTGAGACTATAGTTAGGTCTCACTCAATAATTTTATTTCAAAATAATAGCTCTTTGAGAGATTAACAATGAAATGAACAGTAGAGCAGAGCAGAAATGTGCAGATCATTGACCTACTTTCCAGGCCTTTGTGACTTAATTGTTAGTAAAAATATGTCAGTAAAAATACTAACATAGCTGGGAAAAAGTGTATGTTCTTGTGGAGAGTTGGTCAGTGAAAAAATCTTAGATAAAGGAGAGTAACTGGGATAAACTTTGGCATCACCCACCCATGTCTCTTGGATGGAATCTTAATCAATAACATGAAGACTCTGCACACAGCTATTCTTTCTCCCCTCCTCCATTCCCACTCCTCTTCCACCTCCCCTCCTGTTCATGAGGCTGTCTTAACTGTGAGATGGATGATGACTCTCTTAGCTTGCTGTCACTGAACATTTGATACACCTGACTCTTTTATTTTGATTCTTTGCAAAACAAGGGCATTTTTATCCAGCCTCCCCTTGTAGATCTGACTAAAACAGAAAATACACAATTCACATGGACTTGAGTATTTTAGGTCTTGTGACAACTTTTATTTTTTATTATGAAATAACAAATAGATATTACAGGGTTCCATGTGGAAATCCCAGATTAGGTGCTAGGCTTTGAATACCTGCATGTAACTGAACACGTAAAGTGTCTTTGAATTCCTTGTTCAAATTGTGCAATATATATATCAGAAATGCAATTAAAATTATTCTTTTTTATAATATACCTTCCATTTTAATAAATACAAAATTACAGAGACTTGTCTCAGTACTGGCTTTATTTGTATAATGAGAAGCCACCAATTTAAAGGCTTTTTTTATAAGGGGCATCCAGAATACCTATGAATAGCTATACTATTATGAAAATAGCTAAAATAATCAGAATGTTTAATATACAAGTTTTTAACATATACACAAAATACTTTCTACATTTTGGATTTTTCTTCCCCAAACACTTTATCAAAAAGTAAAATTGTGTCCTGCTTTACAAGACACAAAAAGTTAATGAAGAGACAATTGACATAACTAAAGTATAGCAAAAAACTTATTCAGTATATGTGGTGTTCTAATAAAGTCACATTTTATATTACATTTTAATATAATCAGGAAAACTTAAAGTGAATTAAAGTAGCTGGGGAAAAAAATGACAGAGAGACAGCAATAAGTACTATAAGCAAAAATGAAATTGTCAACACCTATTTTAATAGTTTTTCAAGCCTCAAATTGCAGAATGCAATTTTGGGGCTGTGTGTTTCTGGGGCAGGTCACTGTCATATGGAACAGCTGTTTGGTTATATAAACTTACCATTTGACATCGACAATGAAATGCTGAGACTGATGTTTAAACTTCTTTCAACACACTGTATAATAAACTGAGATACAAGAAGTCCTACTAACTTAGCAGAATCATTCTAATGGTGTTCTTGTATCTTCGATGCTCAATTCGCCATCTAACCATTATTTTTACTTTTCATCTGGCTGAAAAATCAAGGAAAATTTCAGTGAAAGTTATGTAGCATTTATCTAGAAGTGTTCTGTAGTTTCTAGTGTCTCCAGTCAATGTTGGGAATGAACACTTGCTTACCGATGTAGGTAATCTTATTAATATAGTTTTGATGGTTTAAAAAATTGGTAAAACTAGGTTAATTAGTAAAATTGTAAAGTCGTTATAGTTTTTACCATTAGCACCACACATCTCCCAGAATTTCTTATTTCTTCAGCCTTTACTACCCTTTTGTGCTTTTGTCCTTCAAGAAAACCAAACAATTTGTAGTGTCAAAGTTTCTCCTGTTGGGGAAAATAAAAGACACCTCAAATACGCGTGTTATTTTTTCAGTCTCATTGCTACTTCTCAAACTTTGTTCTTCTGTACATGATTGCCAAAGAGATTTTTGGTGTCTTTTGTCTATATCTCTTATCTCTCTAACACTGGTATTCCATCTCCAGGTAGAAAATACGATTATGACTCAATTGTAGTATATTTCCCAAAGTAAATAATATATAACTAGTATTTATCATTTTCTTATGTTTCCTTTTATCTTTGTGCAACAATTTTCTTTCCTGTCACCACGTCATTTCTTCTCTTCTTAATTGCTTTTGTTATCCATGCTGATATCAGAGGACAGATATTAGAAGATGATAAATGCTGGAGTTTTTTCAGTGTAACATTTTGCTAATTCACATATTAATTGGATATTAAATTATTCAAAATTAACTGAAAATTTTCTATATACAATATAACCCTCATGAAGAAAAGGTAAATTTAATTTTTGACACTATCTGGATAAGTTTTCAAAGTTGGCAAGTCTTTACTAACTGGAGGAACTCATAATTTTAATTAACATACTCCTCTTAGATTTTACTGCACTCTACCTCATTCCATCTTTCTTTGTATTTTTATTTTTTGGAATCATGGACTGTGATATTTTTTCATTGGTTTGTCAGTTTTTATTCATAATGTCTACAATCTCTTATGCCATTAATTATATATCTTTATCTCATAAGTCATATACTCTTACAGAAATCCAGTAGATTTGAAAGTATTCAAAAAGCATTTTTGTGATTTCCTTGCATTTATAAATACCATGATTCTCATGTTGAAATGCTAAATACTGTAGTTCCATAACTAAAATGTTAAAACTTACTGTTTTCCCATGTACTTTAATTCACTTTTATTTAGGTTTTTTTTATTCTGTTAAACTGTAATATAAAATGTGACTTCATTAGGACATCACATTTATTGAATATATTTTTACTAAAATTTAGGTATGCTGACTTGTCTTTTTAACTTGTGTCATATAAAGCAGGACACAATTTTAGTTTTTGATAAAGTATTTAGGGAGAGAAACCAAAACTTTAAAAGCATTTTGTGCATAGCTATTTCCCTAATAGTGTAAAAGATATTCTGGATGCTTCTTATAAAAATAGTCTCTAATTCAGTGGCTTCTCATTATACAAATAAAGCCAATACTGAGACAAGTCTTTTTAATGTCCTATTTATGAAAATGGAAGATATATTATTTGAGAGATGAGGTAAGACAAAAAGAGCTATTCAAAAAGATGTTCATTCTTTTACAATATCTACTATTTAAGTGAGAAAATTTATAACGCCAGTCATAATACACAGTGTTGACTGGCATTGCTAAGTATATACTGGATGTGTTAGTCAGGATTGTCCTGCTGGAATAAACAAATCCCAAATTTGTTAGTGTAACCCAAGAATTTTATTTCTAGTTCATGTAAATCCATTTCAGATTTCCTTGATCAGGTACTTTGTGGGCAACCCTGTCTAGGCAGTGATATCAGAATCTAGGGTCTTTCTCTCATGAGACTGCCCTTTCTCTCAGTCTTTTGTGTTCAGTAGTGTGAGTAGGGAGGACACGTGAGAGGGGGTGAGAGATATTATAAGGTGTGACATGCCTGTGGCACAAATCATTTTCACCTTCCAGGTCTCATCTATAAACATGAGGACTGGGAAAGGTAGTCATTTTGCTTCCCCGAATGGAAAAATTTAAAAAATTTTTAAAAAACATACCATGGGAAGGGGACTGATTTTTGCATCTGGGGATGTTTTGCTAAGAAATACCCACTTAGTTGCAAATAGACCCAAATAATTTTATGTAAGAAGTTATTTAAATTGTTGTTCCTCAGAAACTTGAGCAGTGTGCTGATATATTCTCCCCATTCTCACCCACATCATCAATGAGCTATCCTAACTGCCAGCCTTCTCAAGATGGCAGCCCAGAGGGACCAGTGCACCTCCCCAAGATGGCAGCTTCTGGGGATGATTGTGGAGGCCACAGTCCAGGGAGTGGTTACAGTGAAAGCTGAGTCTCTGGCCCCAAAATTCTCCTGCCCTGTTCTAGCTGTTCAGGAGGGTGGTGAACCCCATGTCCTAAGCCCAGTACGTCAAGGCATCTTACTGTGGCTCAGTACATAATACTTTGTGAAGATTGAGGAGACAGCCCTCAAGAAAGGCCACTCCACTTAGGCCATCTGATGGTTGCTCTGGAATGAGCTGATGAAGACCAAGCCTTCAGTTTGGATATGAAACAAATAAGGGAAGGGTAGCAATCACAATGGATGACAGACCTAGGTTTCATAGAAGTCTTGGCATGGTTGGAACAATGGAGAGCTCTAACAGGAGTAAACTGGTTTTCACTTGAGTCTAAAAAAAGTCAAATTACATGACCTTAAGTAGGGAGCAGAGGAGCTCAACCTAGCAGCAGATTCTATAAAGGAGATTTAGGGGATTTTGTTCACAATATGCTGAAGCCATCTCATAGTGACTGTGCCATAAGCTTTATGAACTGGTGTAAATATAAGATGAAGGACACGGAGGGGAGATGTGATAGCCCTGCTTGATTCTTCAGTGGTCAGGCTACTTCTGAAGAATGGAGACAGAAGTTAGAACCACACTAGTGAGCCATATTTGGAAGACTGGGAATGTTTTTCTTGAAGAAGAAAAGTTGCAGGGAACATGAACTGTCTTGAAATGTTTGAATGCTTGTCATATGAAAGAAGGTATTAATAGGTTTGCTCTGGGTGGAAACTAAAGGAGGATTAGTTTTGCTAACCTGAAGGTAGAACTTTTAGACTCTGAGCGTACTGGTGATGAAATAAACTAATTCTAGAGGTCATAAGCTGCTCATCATTAATTGTTCAAATAAGATGTTGTAAAGGGAGTTCAAGCATTGGAAGATGTTGGGCAAATGACCTTTAGGGCTCCTTTCAGCCCTGAAAGTCCCCATGATCCATTTATTCAGATACAACTCACTTGGGCCCTTACTTAAGGAAAATTTCTTTTGCTGCTCCATAATTAGCTGGTAGGACTAATTTAGTTCAATACACATTTTTTTAAAACTTACCCTGTATGATGTCTTATACTGCATATTGGAAGTACAGACACTGTCCCTAATCTTTAAGAGCCAAACCAGAGAACCCTGCAAACTGATACATCACTGTGTAGTAGGGTATGTCTTGTGATAGAGGACAGAAAAGAGGATCAAGGAGAGGAAAGCAAGAAAGGGTTACCTGGAAGGAACATTTGACCTGGGTTTGTATGGTAAATGAGACCAAATAAGAAGAAAACACACTTGTATTAGGATTTTGAGATTTAATTTAGGGAGATGTACTGGGTTCAGTGATATCTAGCTCTGTATGCTTTAGTTTTTCGGCATTAGATATCAGTTTTGACCATTGGAGTACAGGATGATGACACTAAGGTCAAACAAAATCCTCAAGCACTGTTTTCAGGAGTTAGGCCTTCTGAGACGTCTACATTTAAATATGTGCAGTTAACTGTATGTCAGCTATACCTCAATAAGCTGTG
Source organism: Balaenoptera musculus (assembly GCF_009873245.2). NCBI lineage: Eukaryota > Metazoa > Chordata > Mammalia > Artiodactyla > Balaenopteridae > Balaenoptera > Balaenoptera musculus. The sequence continues at coordinate 107,554,845 of NC_045788.1, forward strand.
AAAATAAACAAAAAAAACCCTTTAAAACACCATTATTCCTGACCATCAAATTTACCTCTAGCTACCAATATTTCTAAATAAAAGATTTTTGCCAATTCTAAAAAAAATAAATAAAATGGGTATAGTATTGCATGTTTCTTTCCTGATGAGAATGATTCAGGAAAAGAAGAGAAATTGATGACTCAAGAGAAAAAGGGAGATAATCAAGCTTGTCATGTTACCACCTACAGTAGCAAAGTCACACTTTCCATTATTCCTGTAAAAGCAGGGATCTTTGACATTTTTCACATTTCATGTCTCTGACGTTCAAAGCAGAGAAGCAGAGGCCCAGAGCGCGAATGCTCTGTCTTATCAATCAAGAATTCCCTATGAGATAAAGGGCCACAGCATCATCAACATCCTTAGCTATCTGCCTCTTCCTTTCAAAAATAAGTACATCTATCCCCACTCTTGCTTCCCACTATCTTATTTCAGTGCAATAAGTGTCTTTCCTTCTACCCAAAGATAATCCTTTGTTTTACAGATCTGTTCAAAAACAGCTAACTCAAATTGTTTTCCATTCTTTTCAACCAAAACAGCATCGACAAGGACACACTGAAAACATATTTTACAATTGAAGAATGAATGAATCTAAACAAATTTCTCACCACCTATTGTGTGTGCTTTAGACAGTGAAATAATGATATCAAAACATAAAAGTAAGCATGTGTGTGTATACACACCATTTTTTTTATCATCTAGTCCTTAATTTTTCAGAAATCTCAATTGCAAAGTATAAACAAATTACTGAAGTTAACTTCATTGAACTAAAAATTAATTTATGTCAGAAGCAATCATTTGTTTGTGATAACGGACTTTAGCCAGTACCAAGGAGCAAAAATCAACCAAATTCTGCTACAACAATGTGTTCCTTAATGTTCTGCCATTGCAATAACCCCACCAGATATATGTTATTTGTTGCCTTGTTGTTGGATTCAGTTGTTCCTGAATTCTCATCATCCATCCCAGTGCCACTGTTGTCATGGATAATCTCTAAATGGTTGGCAGAGCATAGGCCATGTGACTGTTCTCTAGTTGATAAGGAATAGGAAGAGGATTATTCTCCTACTTTCAGTTTTCATAAAAAGAATTTATGATAAAACTTTACTTAATACATGTTAGGGAATAAAAACAAACCTGACCGTTGATTTGAAATCTGTGTTGAAGTAAAAACAAATCCTTTAGTTACATGAACTTCTGAAAACATGCAAAGTATCCAGTGAAGTTAGGTGAACCCATACTGAAGTTTTGTCTCCATCAGTGTTTTTGTTTCTTTAACAGAACCCATCATGAAATAGATTGCCAAATTTACTTCTTGGAAGATATTCCCAAAAGCATAATTATCATCCAGTGCACATTTCTTTGGGAGTAAGACCAAAAAAAAAAAAAGGCAATAAGCAATGTCTGTAGTTTTTCTAATTTTGTTACTAGACATGGCTGGCACTTGGTTTTACATTCCTCAGTTACAGTAGCTTTCTACTAGTGGACGGATTATCTCAAGTCAGCACTAGATGTGCTCAAATACTGTAAAATCTCCAAAAACCTTTTGAAAACATGAATTTTTGAATTGACTTGATTTTTCAAGATTTTCTCTGTCATTATCTAGCTGTTGGGAGATGGTCAAGTTCTCTAATTCCTCTGTCTTCATCTATAAAATTGTTACAATAATACCTCACTTCCAGCATCAAACTTTATATTAAACATGAAAAGCATAAATATAAGTAAATTTGGGTGGAACTATTCAATATCTGTACAAATTATAGATATTATTTAGAAAATTATGTTTATTTCTTCAGACAGAGTAGTTTTAGAAAGCAGTGTTAGGTTATGGGAAAAAAACTAAATGGCTAGAATTCTTCATGTAGTACAAATTATAATAAAGAAGGAATCTAATTTGAGAAATATAGTAAATAATACACTGTTTTCTTCACTATCTCCTTTGAATTTTAGCCTTAACAGTATCCTATTCCCATTACAGATACAATGTTAATGAAAACTGGAAATATTGTAATTATTACCTCATGGTCACCAATTTTTATGAAATATTCCTAGCAGGGAAAAGTGCACTTTCCTCAGTAGGGCCTAAAACAATGCCATTGAACTCTGTGAGAGCTCCATGAATACTTTATGATAATTCAAGAGGCCACATGTTCAAATCTGCGGTCATTGATACGTTTTGGCACACATATCAAAGAGTGGCATATTGGCAGCTTTGTATGTCGAATTGATGCTGGGGACTGTTCATTTTAATTAAGAGTTGGAGTATCTTGGCATGAAGCACATAGAGAGCCTAATGAGTACTTGAGTAAGGAATCAGAAAATCTGGGTTCTAGACCTAGTTTTGCTTACCAAGTATGAAATTTATATATTTTTATCTCTCTTCATATACTGAGAAAGAGACTATAAGAAGTGCAACAAAATGCTAAATTATAACCCAAAGATACATTTTTCAGGCTAAGAATATTCTCTAATTTACTAGCTCTACAAAACTTATGCCATTATATAACCCATTAACCTTTATATATTCAGTTTTTTAACTGCCATGATGGAGTCGTGAGCATCAAATAAGATAATAAATACTTAACCTCTTTGAAAACTCTAAAACACTATGCAAATATAAGGTATTATGTTTATGGTTATAACTGTATCAGTATCATTTTTAGCAGTGCCTAAGAGTGAGGTAGAACAACATTTTCATGGCATGCATTAAACTGATTTTTGTATTGATGAGTCTCTATCTCAGTGAGATTTGTTTTAAGGAGTATCTCTTATGTGGTATGCAGAGGCGACACAGAGAAGTTGTAGATGTCTGTCATCCACCATCATCTAACATTAGTCTAATATATCAGGATTAATTGGGAAGTACCTGGGCTTTAAAAAAGGTCTATCCATAAGTCTGTGATCTTATGGATATCTCTTTGCACTACCACATAAAGATAGCAGTTGCTAGAAATGATCCCAATGGGGATTCTGGAAAAAGGCATATAACTAAACAAAAGCTTTTGTTTGAATCAGTACTATTCACTCTTATAAGCAAATTCTTTGATATTCAGCCTTACACTAGAGAAAGAATTCAATTTAAGCAGATATCTGTCATCCTGTTATAATGTATCTCCTTCTACCAGAAGCAAAGATGAAATACCTTAATCAATTCTTAAGAGAATACAATATAGGCCCCCAGGGGAATTGTCCTCATCCACTTGGGATCCATGTTATTGCCATAGACTCCTTTTAAGAAAGTCCTCTTGGGAGGGCTATTTCAAATGAGAGAAGAACACACTTCCTTTAGGATGTGGTGACATTTGAGGGGCATAAAAGAAAATATATGCCTTAAAATACGGCATCTTTATTTTCTTCCTTTTTATTATTTTGAGATAGGATATTTGTTCTTTGAAGGAGCAACACATTAAGACTTATCTGTCATTAATAATTTAAATGGTTCATTAGAGCATTCCCAATGGAAGACTACTGGAAATGAGATTTTTCTACTGGGTAGGTTGGGAAGTCAAGATCCAGAACATGGTTTGGGAATGGAAGAGCTCATAAGATGGAGAGAGAACATTGGGTTTGAGAGAATAGGGTTTAGAGCAGTGGAGGTAAACATACATTAATGAGTGGGAGATGGATCATAAAAAAGAGAGGTAGGGAGGAGTGATTTCTCAAAGGATATTTTCTGCTTTTGTAAAGGGACATACAAGAAAAAGCTGCAGTTCCATATATACATTGGTTTGGTTATCACTGAGGCAAATCTGATTGTTAAAATGACTATGCCCCATGTTTTGGCCCTGATAAGCTATGTCCCTGATATTTGGCAGTTGCCATGTGAGCATGATGCTTTCAGCTGGTGCCAGGTTGGCTAATCAAACAGATGTGAAGGCATTAGTGAGAAATACTTATTGTTTTATTGACCAGTTCTTACCTTTCCTTACAACAATTTCAGCACTTCAGTCTCTAGATATGTCAATCATCTGTTCTTCTGATGCTGGAAGAAATGCTTTGTGATAATGCCATGAAACGAGCATTTGATACAGGGAAATCTGCAAATCAGCTTTTCACATTAGTTACTGATACAACGATTCACTCCAGGGGTGCCATTTCTAGGCCAAACCATACATAACTATTATTCAGTAGCAAAACAGAAGAGAAATAAATGCTAAGTCTGGGAAACAAGAATGCATTTTGTGAATTCTAGAGAGGAAGCCTCCACAGAAGAGAGAATCTGAAACAGTTTTTCTCTGTGGAAGAGTCACTTGCTGCAAGGTACTGCACATCCCAGACATGTACGTACTGATAGAATATGGTGTGAAAATCAGCAGTTGTGTTGGGTCCCTAAATGCTGCTTCTACAACCCAAACTGCTATATTCTCCCTTCATCCCTGATTTGAAGCAGTAGGTCGTCCTTGAGCATCATTTTTTCTTTTCATTTTTCTCTTTTAAAATTTCATTTTGCTTCCAGTAAATTCTGTGGGGATGGTAACAGATAGAAAGCAAAAAGACACAGTGAGAAAAGAAGCTGTGTGCTAGTTTAATTGTGTTCCTCAAAGTCATATTCCAATATTATCTTCAATTCAGTCACAGCCCATCCTGCATTTCAGATGAAATCTAAGAGGATAAACAATTTAAAATAAGTTTTATGTGCTGCTTGTAGAGAGCAGACAGATCATTGCATCCATCAAATTCCTGTTTACATCAGAAGAGACTGGCATGATCTTAAACTAGCAAAAACTGCTCTTGCTTTGTTGCTATTAGTATTCTCAGCTGCTTCATGGTCCAAGGCCAGCAGCAGGAGATCACTTAGACTTCCATCACCCATAGTGGTTCTTACAGAATATAATCCCTAACTCATTTTAGCACGAAGAAGTGCCTTTCATTCTGAAGTGCAGAAACTGGTAAAGTGAACACAGTGTAGTTATTGACAATGTGGCTGATAAACTCTTGATAATTTGGTAGAGGGCTCAGGGTGTTATCATTGTTCAATTACAATTTTTTAAAAGACATGGATATTTTGACTCCTTTGGCTTCTTGGGTTCAAGCAAAGTATTACTGAACAGGGTGAACTAAAATTTCAAAATATGTGGGTACAAATGGATTGGAATGCAGAATTCATGGCGTGCAAATGTGATTTCTCTGTCAATAGTTTGTAAAAAAAATACAGAGTTCCTTCAATTCACAATACAGCTCTAACCTCTACTTACATGTTTTTATGTGTGGGTGCAATTTAATTGCTATCACATCTTTTGGAGATGCAGAAACAAATTAAAATAAAAACAGCACCATAGACTAAGCAATTTAGAAACCTGTAAATTGCTGTTTTAAGAATCATTGACTTCATTCTTCAATGATTTTTATCGTCTAGTACAGGATAGATGTTATCAGTCATATCATCATATGAATTGATTGCTTAATTTTGTGTAACAGCTGTCTCATGATGATAATAAAATAGTGTCTGATATTAATGAAAAGTTCAAGTTCAAGCACTTTTATTTTCCTAAAATAGAAATAAAAATTAATTCAAATTTCTAATGCAAAAATACTATATTTTAAAAAGTTTATTTATTAAAGTGTTTGTGAAAATTCACCTTGAAGTCAAGTGTTAATAAATCACAGCTTTTTAGTATGGGTTAGTCTGGGGCTGATTGAATTTCTTCATATGGCCTTTTTTTAGCAACTCCAGTGGTGAAACATAAATCCATTTCTATATATGCTAGAGTTAAGACAAAGAACTAAAGTTACTCTTTTCTTTGCAGCCACAACTAAGGTGTTGATAGTTAATTTGTCCCTGGTGGTTTCATAATTACCTTAAACTTGTGCTGTAATATAGATTGATATAGACTCATGCAGTACTCCTAATCTTTATCAAAACTAAGGCAATAATAGTTATTATCACAGCTGTGGACAAGAATTAGTGTAAAATGCTTGGCTTATGTTTCGTAAATAAATTTACTTTGAAGGGGTTGTGTTGTTTATTACTAATCTCATTGGAGAAACAAATTCAAAATTGACCATATCTGATCATACCTTGGAAAGAAATTATATAAATTTTCAACATGTTGAGGACAAATGATAGTCTTCAGTGGAACATGAACTAGAAAACAAATTCAACTATTAAGATAATTTTTACATCACTATCTGAAATCTTTGCTTAATTCCTCAACCATTAGCAAATGTGTTACCCCAGATATCTTTTTCTTCCCTCCAAGTTTCTAAGAAGAGATACAAACAGGGTGCTTTTTTGATCAAGTTGAGGCTTTTTAAAGAAAATTTTCTCTATGTTCCGGCTTTCTCACCCTAAGTATAAATTTTGATGACTTTTTTATATGACAGAAACATGTTGCATATTAAGATATGAGCAGACTCATCTTCAATAAACTAAATAAATGATGTTTCACTGACGTAGGATAAATCACCAGAGTATTTTAAAATTTTTATAATACTCTATAGAATATGGACAGATGATCATCAAGTCAGAATAGGATATCTCTGGCAGACACACACACACACACACACACACATACACACACACACACACACACACACACATATTATTCAAGCTTTTTGCTTTATAGTACTTTATAGGGTGAATAATCCATGTCCATTAGAAAATAAAGCCAGTGGAGTCAATTTAATTTCTTGCTTTTCGTATGCTGCCTAAACAGGATATGTAAATCATCTCAAAATATTTAGTTTCTGAGAAGGCTTTGAGAACATCTTGTCATTTTATCAAGTCATTGAAGGTGCTCTAATAGTAAAAATTACTTTTCTTAGAAGTCCCTGAGATTGCTGTGCTGATCACAGGAAAATAATTTAGTATTCCATAAAACTAAAAAAAATTCAATAACTGTGTATGGAAAAGAAAACCAAATTTTATGGAGCTCATTATATGTGGTAAGATTACTGATGTAAAACAGAATTACTATGCTATGCTTACTTTTGTCCTTTTGTCTTCTCTGAGTTATATTCCTACAGAAGGAAGACAGTACTTACCTATTCTTGGAATATATTACTTTTCTTAGAATAGTCTTTAGAAAATCTACAGAAAATATTCCATAATCACTGAAATTTCTGCCCATGTGTACACTTATCAAATAGAACAGACCCTCATTCTTCAAATCATCATGTTCTAAGTTGAAATAAATCCCCCACCCAATAATTATGTGTGAAGAAAGCAATAGCAGGTATGTGGAAGTATAACAGGAGAATAGAACGTATGTTTCAGAAAGAGAGAGGAGAGCTGGCATGATTCAGAGAGAAACATGAATATCAGAGTGATGGACCAAGGAAGCGGTGGCAGAGATGTTGTATGAGTCAGAACAAAGTGAATTGGTGATATTGAGTGTAACTGTAAAAAAAAATTGGGGGGAAGTAGAGAGTAAAGATGAGTAAAAAAAACCCAAAAAAACAGAAGGATAAGGGACAAGAGTGTTACTATTAAAAATAAATTCCGAGTCATCTTTTAATCCACATTTACCTAGTTGCATAGAATTTCTTATCCCTGAGCATGGGCTGACCTAGGAAATAGAATGCTTTTTCTTCCAGTCTATTTTATGCTATTGCTAAACATAGTATCCTTGTCAAAGTGTCTAAGTTCTAAAGTGATAGCTACCATATAAATTTTTAAACAGGTAATAAAAATCAATGTGATACATTTTATACAGCTATCATCTGAGCATTTCAAAACATTTTGCAAACAGTTCTTACAAAGCCCCTTTAATTAATTTCGGTGCCAGGGATGATCAGACTAAACATTTATTGAGGGGCATCAGTGTGAAACATTTCATAAACATTGATTTGATCTAATAAAGCATACAAGGCAATAAACATGTGAAAATAGGTGACTTACCCAGGAGGGACTTATCTGGCATTCACTCCATTTTATATTGTCATGGATTAGGGACCCCCTCCAACAACTTTGGGGTTCAAGGGACAAAACTGACATGATTAAATAAAAGTGGATGCTAAAAATAGATTTTAAAGAGGAAATTAATGTGTCTGACAGTTCAGAAGGAGGCTTTAAGAAATCAGAGGAATTGCATGGAATCATACCTGAGGGAGACATTAAAAAATGATCAAGACAGGGAGGGGGAAGGGTAAGCTGGGACGAAGTGAGAGAGTGGCATGGACATATATACACTACCAAATGTAAAATAGATAGCTAGTGGGAAGCAGCTGCATAGCACAGGGAGATCAGCTCGGTGCTTTGTGACCACCTAGAGGGGTGGGATAGGGAGGGTGGGAGGGAGATGCAAGAGGGAGGAGATATGGGGATATATGTATACATATAGCTGATTCACTTTGTTATACAGCAGAAACTAACACAACATTGTAAAGCAATTATACTCCAATAAAGATATTAAACAAAATGATCAAGATCTTTCTAGAAAGCACTAATAATTCCAAAACAATGAATAGTTTCTCTCTATCTACTTCTCTCCCTCTCCAATGTCTTCAGATTTTCAGATTCCCAGTGAAGCCTGTTGTCTGAAACATTGTATAGCTGGCATTACTATTTTAAAAACATGTAGTCATATTTTAAAATGTATTTGGGCCTTTGTCTAGTTCTACATATCTTTAATTATGAAACTCTGGTAGGAATTTAGCATAGGCAGTCCCAAACTCACTAAAGGTCTGAGCATCAAAATTTCTGATAAAAGTCAGTTGTTTGAAACACATCAAGAAAACATTTTGCTGAGGAAATTATATATATTGCTTCATATCTCTCAGAATCATACACAAGAAATCCTTTTAGTTTATAATGCCACTACCATTTAAAGCTTAGTCACAATTTAAACATTGGTCTCTATGCAAAATCATTCCCCATTTTTTTCAGCTTGAGACACAGCATTGTGAACAGTATTTCCCTTTCTCTTCCATATTTCCCTTTTTGAGTATACTTTAGGAAAAGAAAGTATCCTTGACGTGCCTGAAATGTAGAGTGTACGATCTACTTCCAGAAGTTTTGGAGAAGGAAAAGAGATTTCTGATAGCCCATGTGGAAAGTTCAATCCCCAGTTGGGGTGCTGTTTACAGAGCATATTCATTAATTGTGCCCTTGTGGCCTGGAGATGGATTATTTATATTAAACATAAAGATCTGATATGTGTGTAGAATAGTGTGAAGGTGATGTACATATTCATATGCTTTTTATTTAGGAAAGTACGTGTTTTGATTTCATATATTTTTAGATATGAATTTTGGTCCAATACCAGTCAACATTTATTTAGTGTGCTCCTATTGAATAGAAATCAGTGGGCAATGTGGTGAATTAAAGAAACTAAGAAATAATTAGACCTAATTCCTGTCCTAAGGGCAGACACTACATATAAGATTAATAATAAAAGATGTTTAATTTTAGTACCAAACAAGATATTTGGCCTATAAACTATAAAGATTCCAAGCAAGAAAGTATTACTTTTAACCGAGATGATCAGAGAAGGATTCATGGAGAAGGTGAAAGTGCAATTGATATTATTTAAGAAAACATAAAATGCAGTAGTTGATATGAATATTTTGAATTTAGTTTTGATTTTTAGAAGATATTTAAGAAAAATAAGAAAAAATGAGAAAAGAATAGATTAAAAGGAACTCAGAAAGGAATAGAAGGAAAAAAATTGAGTTTTCTTTCATTCCTTGTTTTGTTATTCTATAAAGTAGTCTTGGATAATTAAAAAGATTCAAAAGAGAGTTCTCCAAATTTTACCATAGTAATTTAACATTCTTAACACAAATATGCTGAATTAGTAGCACATTTTTTTTTTACAGTAACAGCTAATTGCATTTTTTCAAATAAGTGAGAACAGTTATTTAGCCTGTTTCTGATAGTGTGTGATTGATCCAGAAATATAAAGATCCAAGTTATTCTCCTGACTTATTAGTTATGAAATAGACCTCTTTAAAGAATTTACCTGAAAACAGAAGTGGAAAAGCTTAGAATCTTAGGGGAAAAAAGTAAATACACATCACAAGATGTATGATTTAATAAAATTTATTATTTATTTAAGTCATGAGCTGCTCCATTCAAGTCAAAAGCTCTTTTGTTCCAGAAAGGATTAAAAATGACTTAAAAATTTATTTCTAGTATTTAAAGCTTTACCTGCCTATAATTTTACAATGAAGTTTCATTCCTGTCACTACATATATGACAAACACAAACCCCTATCTGTTTTTCTTTTTAAGGATCCAAATAGGTTTTTTGTTGTTGTTGTTTTTTTTTAGTTGACATTGTTTTTGAGATAATTGTTTATTCACATGCAGTTGTAAGATATAATACAAAAGATTTCTTACACACTTTGCTTTGTTTTTCCCAATGGTAGCATTTTGCACAATGATAGTGTAGTATCACAAGGAGAACATTGATATTGATATATTCCATCTTATTCAAAATTTTCCAGTTTTATCTTTATGCTTTGTGTGGGTGTGTGTCTATGTTCTGCACAGTTTTATCACCCTGTGTAGGTTGTATATCCATCACCATAGTCAAGATATTGAGTAGTTCCAACACCTTAGTACCCTCTTAGGGGGTACTGTAAGGACAACCCACAGTCCCCTAATCCTCACTCAGTTCCTAACCCCTGGCAACCACTAATCTATCCTATATTTTTAATATTTGAGATTTCAAAAATGCTATAAAATGGAACAATACTGTATATAACCTTTTGAGAATGACATTTTTCATTCAGTATAATTCTCTGTATATTCATCCAACTTTTTGAATATATCAAAAGTTTGTTTTATTTATTGCTGAGTAGTATTGCATAGACTGGATGTACCATAGTTTGTTTAATGATCCCATTGAAGGACATATATCTGATTCTAGTTTTCGGCTATTACAAGTAAAGCTACTATGAATACTTGTATGCAGGTTTTTGTGTGAACATAAATTCTCTGCAAAATAATGCCCAAGGGTGCAATTACTGAGTCCTATGATAGTTGCATGTTTAGTTGTATAAGATACTGCACACTATATTAGATTGACTGTGCAATTATATATTCTCACCAGCAATGTATGAGTGATCCAGTTTCTCTGAATCCTTGTCAACATTTGGTTTTATCAGTATTTTAAAATTCACCTGTCTTGTAAAAGTGTAGTGGCCTCTATTTTTATTTTAGGTAGTCATTTTGCTAAGTTCCTCTCCTCAAAAATATTGCTTTGATATTCAGAGGAGTAAAAAATAATCTACCCACAAACCCTGATTATTATCTGTTGTCTCAGGCTGAGTTCTGAATCTAGTGAAATGTCTTTACTCTCCCTGTGAGCTCACTCAAGATGGTTTTGATTACTGGGAATTTTTGGTATCTCTCATTATGTTAATAGTTCCATTGCATTTCTGCTTATCTTCCCAGAACTCTCTCATATTTTACTTCAATCATGGGAAAGACAAGGCCTCAACATATAACAAGACTTTATAAATCATTTAGAGAAATTAAAACAGATTGATAGTATAGTGTAATATAATTTCTGTTAGATATAACTGTTCTGAGAGTAACATTACTAACTTTGGATAGCTAGCTTCATGATGAATTTCTCTCTCCCCATTTTGAACAGACCAGCTTCTGCCAATGGTGGCACTGTATATTATGTCCTCTCTACCTGGAGTTCCAGTTTTTGCTCTCAGACTCCTCTCACTACAAATAAACACAGGCTGCATTCTGAGTGATTCTTTGAACTCTGCTCATAATTTCCCTATGAGCAAAACTGGCTCAAAACTACACACAAACTTTCTAAGCCCAAGCAATGTTTTCCAGAGGAAAACCAGATTAAATTGATAGCTTTAAAAACTAAACCTTTCCTAGAGAAGCAATAAAGTTTATAAAACTCTGCAAAAAACTCAGACACATGTATTATTAAACAGAACACTTAGTTTTACACCCTAAACCATTTATTTACAGGGGCTTCAGAATTTTTACCCAATGAATGAATGTATCTATTTTAGGACTAACGGAGTTTCAATATTGCAAGTCCTAGTTTAAACCTAAGCTAAAAACAAATTGAAAGTTTACATGCAAAATATACAGTGTAAATTCCCTCTTAGCATACCTAGATCTAGGGATTCAAACAATGTTTTCAGGACTGCCTCTTTTTCTCTTAGTCTTGGCTTTGCTCATCTTGGCATGGCTTAATTCATAGACTTAGTCTCTCCACATAGATACATTGTAGTCCTGGGAGTTCGAAATTTACTAGGTTTTACAGCCTTTGATACCAGTAAAGAGATGTTATAGATTCTAATCAAAGGAAGGGCTCTGATTAGAGGGACACTTGAATCATACTGATGGCCAAGATGATGAAACTCCTTCCTGAATATTTATGCCAGGGTCAAAGATCCATTACCCGGGCTTTGAAATCAGGGCTTCAGGCATACTTTATCCACATGGGCTTAAAAAATTGTCAAATCAAGGAAGGACAAGTATCCATAGAATTGGATTCTGGGAAAACAAAATATCCAGGTAATGTCCAATTTCATGATTTTTCAAAACAAAAGAACAAGAGATTCAATGATTAATTAAATTCTTTGTCTCTGCAAAATGGAAACACTCTCAACTTTAAAGTCTTCACTCCCCATACTCTACCTGTTCCACCGATGTTTCAAAGCTTTTACTGCTGATGTGTGTCAAGTTCATGCTCAGAATAGTATTTTTTCTCCTCTCATTTTTTTTTTTTTAAAGGAATTCCTTTATTTTTATTTTTTATTTATTTATTTATTTTTGGCTGTGTTGGGTCTTCGTTTCTGCGCGAGGGCTTTCTCTAGTTGTGGCAAGTGGGGGCCACTCCTCATCGCGGCTTCTCTTGTTCGGAGCACAGGCTCCAGACGCGCAGGCTCAGTAATTGTGGCTCACGGGCCTAGTTGCTCCGTGGCATGTGGGATCTTCCCGAACCAGGGCTCGAACCCGTGTCCCCTGCATTGGCAGGCAGATTCTCAACCACTGCGCCACCAGGGAAGCCCTCTCCTCTCATTTTAATAATCCGTGCAGAAGAAAGATATTTTTCAAGAACACAGTGGAAAGAAGGAAATGTAATATTGAGATGAAGGTAATGGAAGATTTCACACAGTCTTCCAAAGCCGGTCTTGGGAGAATTTCACTATTCCCTATTTGTGATTTCATTCAAGATAATGGTTCAGGCAACAGGAAACATTTTATTTTTTCAAAGAAAGAACTGATTTAATGCAACGCATTGCCTGCTTGCAAATTATTGGAAAGTCTGGAGAAAAAAAAAGTCAAATGGTTGCCAATGGAATAGTGATTTCAAATACATACTAATACCTTAATTTTATTTAATTTTTTTAGACTTCTCTATTATTTTTAATTTTTAAATTTTTTATTGAAGTATAGTTGATTTACAATGTTATGTTAGTTTCTGGTGTATGGCAAAGTGATTCAGATTTCCATAGTGGCTGCACCAATTTACATTCCCTCTAACAGTGTAAAAGCATTCCCCTTTTCTCCACCCCCTCTCCAGCTTTTATTATTTGTAGACTTTTTGATGATGGCCATCTGACTGCTGTGAGGTGATACCTCATCGTAGTTTTAATTTGCACTTCACTGATAATCAGCAGTGTTACCATCTTTTCATGTGCCCTTTGGCCATCTCTGTGTCTTCTTTGGAGAAATGTCTATTTAGGTCTTCTTCCCATTTTCGATTGGGTTGTTGGATTGTTTGCTTTATTTTTTATTATTGAGTTGTATGAGCTGTTTGTATATTTTGGAAATTAAGCCCTTGTTCGCCGCATCATTTGCAAATATTTTCTCCCAGTCCGTACATTGTCCTTTCGTTTTCTTTATGGTTTCCTTTGCTGTACAAAAGCTTACATTTGATTAGGTCTCATTTGTTTATTTTTGCTTTTATCTCTATTGCCTTGGGAGACTGACTTAAGAAAACAGTACGATTTATGTAAGAGAGTTTTGCCTATGTGCTCTTCTAAGAGTTTTATGGTGTCCTGTCTTATGTTTAAGTCTTTAAGCCATTTTGAGTTTATTTTTGTGGATGGTGTGAGGGAGTGTTCTAACTTCATTGATTTACATGAGGCTGTCCAGCTTTCCCAACACCACTTGCGGAAGAGACTGTCAAATTATAATTAAAATGGCAAAAGGTAAGATAAAGACAGGATTCTAAAGGAGCAAGTTAAAAACAAAGAGTTAGTTACATGGGAACCCCCATAAGGCTATCAGCTGATTTCTCTACTAATGCCTTAATTTTAATCCAGAGGAGAAGATACTACTTCTTCTTCTGCCTCCTCAGCTGTCCCCACTTGTGAAACTGATGGCTTCTGCCTCAACTGCCTCAAGATTCTCTTGAAGGTGGAATCTAGACTTTGGAGCATTGTGGGCAGCCCCCAGTATTTATATCACCATGACCTTCCTGGCTGGCAGTAACTGCAGCAGGAAAATGATCTGTGCCTCAACTCACCATCCACAGCTTTAATAAGTTCCTCTCATTGGTGGAATCTAAATTGAATCTATAACTCTAGTTTCAAGGAAGTCTAAGTTCTATAATATGTTGCTTTCCATGTCTCAACATACTGAAAGGCTGGTAGTAAAGATTCTTGAGTGCTAGTCAAACATACAATGTGCAATATAATTAAATACGTGTGTTTATGTATGTATATACATAATCTATACACATATGCAATACATTTCCAAAACTGTTGGGAAAACCATTGCAATGAATGAAATTAAAGTAAATGTATTTACTGTTTTTGTGTTAGATTTCAGGACATATAATAGTTTTTATTTGATTTATCCTGTGACATAAAATCTATAGCCAAGACAATTTGCCTATACACTGTGTAGCAAATAGTAATTTTTGAAACTCTCCTCTATTCACTATTGCTACTATTATGAGTAGACTTAAGGAAGAAAATGGCATAATGATGCTGGGCATCAATTTATGGCAGTGTAATTGAGGTTGGGCTAAAATCACAGCAATTTTTGAATCAGTACTTTAAAAAATCAGTAGGTTTTCCTTGTGGAAGCAATCTGTATATTCTGTTCCTCAAGTATTTCTTTTCTCTGGGCTCACACAAGAAGGCATAGTGATTAATTTCAAGGTTTTATTCTTATTCTCTAGTGTAAAATACATTTTCCTGATGGGCTTCATCAACATTTTTTTCTTTTTCTTTTTCATTCCTTTTTTCTTTCTTTCTTTCTTTTTTTTTTTAAAGAGACTTCAGCACAACAGAAAATAAGAGTGCTTTGAAATAGATGGGCTGGCTAATACTTTTCCTTCATACAGAGAGGCATTCGTGACAAGATGTATACTATTTACACCTGCTTTTGCAGTCTATCCATAAGATTAAGTTTAGGAAGAAAAAGAAAAATAGATTGTTATTTGGTAGGAGAACCAAAGGTTTCATTAATGTACAGCAATCAATGTCTTCACTGGCATGCCGGGGTTAACATTATTTAAAAGGTTTCAACCTGGTTATTCAAGCTGTCTTACTCACTGTCTAATTAAGTGTGACAGTTGAAAGAAACCTGTTTTGAAGCACAGTTATTTGACATTGATGTTTAATTTTTATATATTTATTCTCTTCAGTAAAACTGTGTTGCTGAATGTTTAAACCAGTATGCATGGGATTTTAGATCTTCAAAAATTTCTTATCCATAGTGTTTCAGTTGGGATACTCAAGGAGTAATTGTTGGTAACATACAATTTTCTGAGTGGGTGAATTAAATACAAATATAGAAAAGAGAATGTAATGAAAATTGTGAGAAAAGATACCAATACATTAATGCATCTGAACTGGTTATTTAAAGGCATTAAATTCACACACTTTAGCCAAATTTATGCAGCAGAAAAGTTTCTAATGAAGACACTAATGCTTTTAATAAAGTACATGAATTTTTTAACACTTTCAATATTTCCTGTTAAACATCAATCTTTTAATAATGATACCTTCTTTTCGAATCTCAAGTAGAAATATTTTGTATGGTAAGAGATATATACCGTAATGGAAATGTCTTGAAAACAGAATTGTTTTCTGAGATGTAATGCCTTTCAAAGTAATAATTTGATTTGTATCATGTCTTTCTTAACACATCACATGATTTAAAAGATATTGACTCATTTATTTTGATCATATATGGATCTGTTGCAGTCAAGACCATGAGATGACTTTCCCTTGGCAAAAGGAAAAAATTAGGCTCTGCTTCATAGTATCAGCTGTGGGTTTAGGTGAGAGATGAGGATGCTGACTATAGAAAGAAAATAAAATGAAAAGCAACTTTGTACACAAAGGACATTAAAATCCCTGAATCCCCCCATTTCCAAAGCCAGTTAATTATGAGACAAATTCTCCTGGTTGCAGTGTATCAAAAAGAATTTTTAACCTGAGAAAAAGATTCCTAAGCTATAGAAAAGAGCTATTTACACCAGTGATTTTTTTTTCTTTTCTTTTTTTTTTTACATTTTACTTTAATGCTAGCTCCTCCTTTCTATCATGAATAATCTTTTAGCTCCACTCTACCTGTATTACAGGCAAGGAAAAGTCAATATGGATGACAGCAGTGGGATGACATTACAGATGGGTAGCCTGAAGGAGAATTTCATAAAATATATATCATAGACTAGCTTTGGTACTTTCAATAATAGAACTCATACTGGGTGCACAAGGTTTGCAGCAATTCAGGTCTGTATTTAAATTTCCATTCCTATTTTTCTCCCAAATTGTTCCTATTTACTTATTAAGTAAATGTGCCTTTTATTATTCATTGATTAATCCCAGGTATAATAAATTTTTTAAAATACTTGATATATATTTTGAACTTCATTGATCCACACTGAAGTTTGATTTGCTCTGGGATGGTTATCTTATGGTTTGATATAATTGAGTTATTTCCTCACATATTTAAAAATTACTGACATTTATATTTTCCCAATGAAATGAATATTAGATATAAACTTAGGAATTTTTCCATATTTATTCATAAATTCAAGGTTTTCCTAGATGTTTATCCATACACTTAAACTTCTGCAATAGCTCTTATCCAAATCTGAAAGCTCAGAAATAAAGTAGAAAAAAAATCAGAATGAGATTTAAACTTCAGTAATTGGTAGAGAAATTCATATTTCATCAGTTTCAATTTAAAGACAGAAAATTCAGGTTCTGCATATCTTATTAAGAAACATTGACCTCTAATTTACTTTAAAATTATTTTAACATAGTCTGAAGATTACAAAGAAACATATCTCTATATCTATCTGTAAATATATACTCACATATATATCTACATATGCAATTTTAGCTGAAAATATGATTAAAACGTATATTTGGATTACTTTTGGAAGAATTTTTAACAGTTTTGAAAGCTTAAATAAGAGACTCAAACTAGGTTTTTAACTAGTAACCTCTAACCATATAAAGCCAAAAAACATTTTGTAAGATTTCCTTTTTCTCATGTCTTATGCATTTATTATCAAATGGGTGTGATCATATTATATATATGAAATTTTACACCTTATTTATTCACTTAACTTTCACTTATAATTGCTTCTCAAATCATTAACTACACAAAAATGTTTTCCAGGAATAGAGCACTAATAGCTATGAAGCATAAATATGTTCATCAGAGTATTTACAGAATGTCAGTGGATGCATAGCATTGTTATCAATTCTGAGCATGTTTATTGGAAACATGCTTTATTGGAAAACATTCTAGACAGGGATGGTATCAGGAGATTCAGGTTTTGATGTTGACTATCCCTAAATTAATGAGTTCTATATTTCTACATCTAAGTGCTGATGTTGGCTACTATGATAGCCATCTCTGTTACTTAGGAGTCTGTATTACATAGTTATACTTGGTTAACATTTTTCTCTTCTGTCTTCTTTCCTTTCTTCCTTCAACCACTAATTCATTTACCCAAACAGCCATGGACTCGTCCAGTCATTCTTTTATACATTAAAAAAAAGTCTATTGTTTAGTCATTTCCAGGCATTTGTACTAGGTTCTGGGAATAAAGGAATGAGCAAAAACAGAAAGGTCCTTACCTTTGTGGATCTTACTATCTCTGGTGAGGGAGGAGCCACAAATAATTACTCTATGGAAAATGTATCGAACAGGATTAAAAATGCATGAGAACACACTAGTTAAAAGTCTCTTGAGGAGAACCAGCTTGCCCACTCATTGTATGTCTGTTTCTCTGGCCTAATTATTAACCGTGCCCTTTCACTCTCCAAAAATGTCACTCTCAGAAATTTTAGGTAACAGATGATATAGGCACCACACATATCTGAGTTGTACAAAGTAGCAGCCCTCCACCTCCCACCCCTTATTTTACAAATAAAGAAAATAATATTCTGATTGGTTTGATGACGTCCCTATGATAAAATACCAATTAATGGTAGAAATACACAGCTTCATGGCACAGGTACATCTGGGCTTTGGAGTGACACAGACCATGGGTGAGTGACAACTCACCACTAGATCTGTGATCCTAGAAATTACCTTAATTCTCTAAGCCTCAGAGACATGATCATGTGAATTCTAATATCTTCCTCAAAGGGTGTTTTAAAACTTAAAAGAGATAATGTTCTTAAAAGGCCTAGAACAATGGACTTAAAATGAGCTCAATCAATGTTAATCCCTCTGCTAGAAGAGAAAGTGCTCTCACCTACTGACTTCTGTAGAATAAGAGAATTCTTACAAGGTCCTTAATTAAACATTGGTAAAATTGGGGAAGAATTTTTTGAATATTCAGAGTGCTGGTGCAAAGACTATTCTGGATTAATCAAAAGTTAAATAATCAAAAGATAAATAATCAAAAGATAGCATAGACAAGTTCATTTTCAAACATGAAAAGAGGACTAATGTGAACCTAAAGGACTGACATGGTTATGCTTCAAAGCGTAAGTCTGCTATAGCTAGGAGAGGTGTAATGACTAACTACGTTTATATTACAACTTCTAGCTAGAAGTTCAACGGAGAAGTGCTTACTATAGTAGAGAAAATCTTGTCAAATATCTCAGGAATGGAAAAGGAATAATACACGTTTTGTCGATATGGGAACAAAGGCCAGTTTAAGCTCTTCGTCTGCTCTGGTATTCTTTATAACATATGTATCCAAGGCAATAACTTTATGTGACATATTGGATACCTTTAATGACATAAATCTGCATAGGGGCTTTGATTTGAGGAATGATCTGAGTTTATTGCAGGATAATAACCTAGCACAATGTGGAGCACACACACTGAGCAGCTTTACACAGGCAGATCTTTGGTACATCATACTGTAATGTGTAATGATTTATTTAATGTTTTGAGTAGTATCTCGTGATTTACATACTTTTTAAAAAATTTAACATGTTTTTGTAATTTTACTACAAAATTATTTTTAAATAGTTTACTTAATGTGAGGTGTTTGGAAGTTTATTCCATAGTCATTAACTTAGGAACTTTGCCAAATGTGCTCATTTTATTTTCCTGAGGACTCCCATGGCACTAAATATTTCCTCATGGTAAGTCATAATGGAAAGCCATGACATGTAACATTAAATAAGATAGGAATAAATTTCAAATAGCATTTCTGATAGGCAAATATCATCATCTTTATTTTAAAAAGTGCCATTTTAGCTGAAAATATGATTGACATATATATAGATGATTTTTGGAAGAGCTTTCAAACAGCTTTGGGAAAATTAAATAAGAGACTTTAACTAGGTTTTTAATTAGTAGCCTCTAGTATCCTGAGAAGAAACAAATTATAATGAATAATAATGATAAGTTAACGGAGAGTAGACTTTGTCATATTATAAATTGTCATATTATGTTTTTATTAAGAAACTGACTTTAACACTTTCATTCTGCTTTACACCTGTTAGGGTATTTATTGATTTCATATGCTTGACTGTATCCCATTTCTCTCTATCTGTTTTAACATGTACATAAAGCAGAAATATACTTTAATAAAGTCTTGACTCACAGAGTATATGAGAAACACTATTGTCTTGTACTTGTGTGTACACTCCTCAGGAATGTGTGCAGATTTATTTTTCCAGTCTGCTTATATACAGTTTCCTTACTCAATATCTGTCATGTATATTGAATTTGAATATGATATCTTGAAATTGTATTGGAATAAACTTTTGGAAAGTGGAAAAGGGTTGGAAATATTTCATTTTAACTTCATTTTGGTTTCACCATGTGAAGAAATCAGTTGGCCCTTGAAGGAGGAAAGTTGAGGTAGTGGTGGTGGAAAGAAACATTTACTACTTCTATGCTGCTTCTAACTTAAAAAATACCTGAAAAAATTCAGGGATGTCCCATTTAATTAACTAGGCAACCTGTGTATGATTTTAGCCCTTCAAGGCTGTGTTTCTGTTATGAGTTGAATTCTGTCCCCACAAAAGATGTTGAAGTCCTAACCCCCAGTATCTGTGAATGTAGCCTTATTTGGAAATAGGGCTTTTACAGATGAACTGTTCACATTTTATTAGCATATGTCTTCTAAACGCATGTGGAGTACAGTGCACACGAGGTGATCTTGGGAGAATCAAATAACAGTTTCTAAGTATCTTATAAGCCACATTTGTCATCAGGCTACTAAGAAGGATTTAGGATAGAAATCACAGTTTTCCAGCAGGGAATCATCAAGCATATGTTTTTAGTGGCTCGTACTGCTTACTTGTGTGAAAATCAAGGAAACCTCCTTTAAAATGGAGTCAGGAAGCCCTGAAGGGGAAGCTCTCACACTTGTTGCAACCTACATAACCAGCAGGAGGAAGGAAGATAAGAATTATTTTGACAAGGAGGGACATTTTCCACTTAGGAATTTCATCTCCTGCTTTTAAGAAAAGGAAGGAAGATCTCTTCTGGACCCAGCAACAATGCACTAATCACTGCTTACAGCCAATAAAAAACTGCCACAGCCTCAAACTCTTGTTTTTATCCAGTGAACTTTTATTCAAAGCAGCCCTCCTCAATTTCCTCCTAACACCTAATAAAAGCTAATAACCTTCCCTTTGTGTCTTCAGACTTGCCTGTAGTTCTCCATAGCTTGCTTGTCCCAGATTGCAATTCCTCTGCTATTCCTGAATAAACTCAACTCTGCTTTTATAATTTGTTAATTATTGCATTTAAGATTGACACTGGGAAGGGGAGGAGATGTGCATCAGATGGGTGCATGATCTGACATGCGGTAAAAGTCTCATGCCCCACAGGTGCCAATACCTTTTGCCACAGTTCCAGAGACAGCTTCCAGAATCCTCTCAAGAGATGTGCCTAGAATTAGCACACTCAGTGAAGCCTGAAGCTATGGCTTCATATCAAGTATTTTTAGATCTCTTAGTCCAGATGAAATTTGCCAAAAAAGGTTATTTTTACCATAAACTTTGTGAAACGTGGAAAACTACCACCTTATTAGGTTGCCAGGGGAACATTTAGAAAATTAACCTAAGGTCAAATTCTCAGGAAGCAGGAGAAAATGTTTCATTAATCTGTTACCTACAACATGTAGTAACACAGTATTAGTGGAGTTAAGCTACTGTACAGTAGTATTTTGTACTTAGAGGATGTTGAATACTTTAAATCATTGAGTATTTCACTGTACTCAGCTCAATGCTTCAGGTTGTGGTATTACCCCTTGCAAGTGTAAAAACACAGCTCTCCTGTATGTTTATGCAGAAACCATGATCCACACTAAGTAACTACTGCCTTTGTTGAGATTTCATTCTCTTTGGGGTTTCTCTCTTCACTCATTACTGCCACGTTCCTGGGGATTCTTCACTGTAGCATATCCTCTACTTCTTTTTATTCTGCTACATTCCTTTGAATATTCTTGCTAACTTCCTTAATTGTAACTCTTTTGTGCCATGATCAACTTTATCAGGAATTTTCTCCTCTAGGAAATTTTCAAAATAATAACTAGTCTGCTCATAGTTTGGGGGTATATATTGCTTAATTAATAAAGTTGTTTCCAGATTTTGGTAACAGATTTTCCTCCTACCAGGAATCTTTAAGTCATTAGCTTCAGGGAATGATTATCATAGGATATTTATGCAACATATCCAGTTTTTAAAGATATTACTTTGGACATACATTCTATCCCAGAGCCCTAATAGCATTTAATCATGTTCTATTGTCCCTATGTGTGAAGTTGACTCTATGTATTAACTGTTTTATTTTTCTTTTGTCATTGTGTTATGATGTTAAATCATTTTTTCTATTATATTTCTTATACTGATGAATAATATATGTTTACTTTTTTATATTTGAAGCTGACTTTTCTGTTTTCTTTTTGTGATTGAATTTTTTTACCTCTCCAGAACCAGAATTTCTAACAAAATGTGACCACATAAACACACACATACACTTACAAAGACCCTTATCAAAAAGTGAAAGCACATTCAACTTTGATCTTGATCTTGTGCATATATGGTTTTCTTAGATATATACCTTATAAGAAATTTTGTAAATCTTGTTCTTCTGAAGTTTTAATGAGTACTTGAAAAAATACACACACACACACACACACACACACACACACACACACATCTGTAAAGAGTACAATACATTGCATAATTAAAAGGACTCATAAGACACCATAGAGCATATTAATGTAAGGCTTTTAATAGAGACAAAGGATACTGTAAACCACAAGAAAAAGAGGGAGAAAGAGAGTTCAGACAAGAATTAGGGACACCAAAACTTCCAGAAGCATCTCAGTTCCTTGCTATGAACATAAGGATGTATTTTGTCTATAGATTGAATCACCAAAATTTGTACAGTGAATATTGATTTGGGGAGAGCTGCCTGAAAATTTCTAATGGATCTTTCATGACCCCCTTTTTACATGATTACTTCAGGTGCAAGGTATCAATAAACCAACTGGGCCTGGGGACCACAAGGGAGTTTCAGATGTGAAACAGCATATGATAAATCATTAGTTAGCCCAGTGCCTTTATCTTAGTCAAGAGTCAGTGCCAGATTTCCAGGCATCCCCAGAGATAAGTATAGAGATGTGTGAATTCAGCTGAAAATATCCTAAACACTAATTATTTGTAAAGATTCAATAAATTCAAGTTTATATTTTTAGAAATGTTAAGTATGCTTGTATAATCAGATAGATTTTGCAATGTGAAGAATCATCCCAAGGATTTAATGGCTTTAAAAAACAGCCATTTACTTAGCTCCTGATTCTGCTATTCAACAATTTGGGTTGGGCTCAGCTGGGCTGTTCTTCTAACCTAGGAAGTGTTTATTCATGTGTCTACAATCAACTGTTGGGGCTATTCGGTACTGGTTGTTTTGGAATGCCTCAGCTGGGATGGTTCATTTCTGCCATCACATGGCCTCTCATTTTACACCAAGCTATTCAGGACTTGTTTATGTGGTGCATTGCTAAGATTCCCAAAGAGAGTAGAAATCTGGAAGGTTTTTGAAGTGTAGTATAAGAGCTGGTACAGTGCCGCTAATGCCAGATTTTATTGGCCAAGACAAATATCATAGGTTGTGTTTTTCAGAAGCAGATACTGTGATGGTATTTGGGGTTATAAGTTATTTATTATGTACTAACACCTGTACAAGGAAAAGAGAGGAAACATGATAGGGCTGAGGAAGAAGTTGATCCAAAATGCTGGTTCAACAGTCTCAGGCAACGTGGTAAGCTCTAGAGTAAGACTTGCCTGTCAGTGTCCTGCATTGCACCACAGTGACTGAGCCCTTATACACCTTTCTCAGGCACTGAAATTAGGCAACCTGGAAAGAAAACAACTTTAAGTGATATGGCTCTCTAAGCTCTCTAATAAGTGTATACTTCACACCTGGACAGTAAGTCTTTCTTTGAAGGGACATCTAGGCAGAGCGTTTTTGAATTAAGGAATTCAGCAAGTCAGAGAGCCAACCCAGATTCAAGATTTTCTCTCCAGAAAAGAGATTTGATATCTTAATGCAAGGAGCAGGTGGTATCAACTGTGACCATGTTTGCAAACTTTCATAATGTTCAAATATACCTTGAGTACAATTTGTACTTAATACAAGTATATCTAACTGAAAACTTCTAAAAGCAAAGGAGGACAAAGGTTATCAAGTAGGCATGTTTTGTTGTAAGTAGATATATAGTAGCATATCTACCTACTTGTTCCAAGATGAAATTGTATGATTTCTCTGTTCTTGGGATAACTCTTGTGAACTGTATATTCAGCATCAAAAAAAAAAAAAAAAAAAAAAAAAATTCTTGGAATGCTAAGTGGTTTCATCTTAGAATTAATGGCCTTATCCTTTTCCCATTCTAGACAGGCTAAGCACTTTAATATAATTTTGCTGTCTGAAATATGATTTGATTGTCAGTCATCAATTATTAAAAGTTGACGTATCTTGGTCTGCTGAAAAAGAGAAACTTGGACAAGAGTCCAAGAGGACTGAGATGTAACCCAAGATATTCAAATAAATTTTGTTATGATTCTGAGCAGAACATTTCTCTTTTGTGGCCTTGTCAAATGTATAATAGGGAACCCATCTAAGTTCTTTGTGCTCTTCCATCTCTTTTGTAGCATAAGTTTTGTGACCTGTCTTTTCAAAATATTTTTCCTTTGGGACTTATTCCATCTAGTAAATGCTTCCTCTTAAGTCCTTCATTTATCCACTTTATTTAATGAATTTAGAGACTTCATATATCCACTTTTATTTTATTCCACATTGATTTTTCACCAGAGTATCTTTCATGAGTCTGCATCTTGGTATCAGCTTCCTTCTCATTTTGCAGAGGTGAGCTATCAGATGGCAACTGCTCTATGTATCAGTCTACCTTCTGTATGTTCTTCAAGTCAGCAGAAGTAATTGTGGAGGAGTAAAAGAAAGCCTGACATTCTTTTTGAAAAAAAATTACTTGAGGGAATCTATTCTTTACATTGGGTAATTCTTGATAAATGGTGGCTTACAGTGAATGCCCCTGACTATGCAGCCTTCACGGAGATGTTCCCTGTTCCTGGTGATGGGTCTCAGCTGTCAGTGTGACAGTCAGTCACTTGTCACAAAATCCCCCAAAACTTCACACTCTGAATCTAAGCACAGCGACCAACATCAGTGTCTATGCCCTGGACATGACAAATACTGATAAGGAAAAGAGATTTTACAGCTATCTAGACAAATTTATTGCAGCAGTACCAACATCTAATGTGGTAATCATAGTGTAAGATTTCAGTGTGTGGGATAGCACTGTTGCCAACATGTGCTGTGTGGAAAAATGTGTCTCACTGGATTGGAAAGAAAAACACAAAATTATGAGTAAATACCCCATCAATAAAGAATGTTGTCAGAGTAATAGGGACTGCTCTGGATATGATATTGTTTATTCACATTAATATATAGAAAAAGTGGCAAAGAGCAACTAATAGGGAATAACAAAAAGCATAGGAACTCAGACTGAAGTAAATTTGAGCTATTCTATGAATTGATAGTTGATTCATGATTATAAATAAAGACTATTTCTAATATTATGAAAGAAACTTACACTTAATATATTCAGGTAACTCCAAGTGTTGTTCCAAAACAGCAGTAAAAAAGCCAGCATCATTCCTTCGCTGAATTTCTAAATGAATTTGTCCAAAGGAAAATGCTTTCAAACTATACTATATATTTTTTTTGTCCAAGGGTATTTTTTTTCCTTCCTTGCTTCAAAAGGCAAGAAAGTTGTTAAAATAGATGGGGTTGGATCATACCATATTGACAGTTTATTCAGGAAAATTTTCTTCAGAAAACAAAATTGGAGCAAGGTTTGAAATAATGTAAAGAAATGAATAGAAATACTTAATGGATTCTGGTACCAGTGGATGCAAAAGTCCCTACCACATTGTCTTTGTCTCCTTTGTCTTGAAGTTCCCTGCCTATCTTGCCATTTACCGTTTTCAACAATAAATAAAAATTACTGAAGGATATTTTTTTTTCTAGATCCTTAGAGCTCAGGCCCCTCTCAGACCTAGTATTGAACAAATTTCCATATCAGCTATGGGGAATATGAAAAGTAGTAAAAAGAATGAGAGACTATCACCTGCTGTCTTTCTTCATTGAACAAATAAATTCCAATTGGATTTCTGTAACACTGATTAGTTTAGAATGGCAAGGTACAGAAATATCACCTCATGGTTAAGTAGGGATTTCCTGATTGAATTGAGGCACTCAGTGCATTTGCTTTTGTCAAAAGCTTTATATTATATGGCTTAAATTATTCTGTATGTAACATTTTAAAATTTAACATTTAAAGGAAACTTCGTATATATAAGTGGTAAGTAACTCAAACTACCATATTTAAAAATTATTTCTGTCCCCAAATGACTTAATTCTCTGTTTTCCATAATCCCTTAAAATGCATTACTTGGAAATAGAAAATATGTTTCCCAAGTGGCTGTTTAAATTTGAAATTCTATAGCTACCAGAGTCAAATAGGTAGTAACTTGGCAAGTGTATTTTTTCTAGTTTTTAAGGTATAGAAGCTAAAATGAAGCATAATATAGGAAAGATCATTAATTGCATATATACAGAATCTTGCATTATATCTGGATTGTAAATCTTTAATTTTTACAGTTAAGTCAGCTAAATTTAGTTTTGCTTTTTATTAATGTGTTTTTCCTAAATACTTGAAATAAAGCAAAAGCAAGAAAAGATATTCATCAACACACATTGCTGTGACTTGTAAATATGATGTTACTTCTTCATATCAGAACTGAGCCACAGTTGGCTACTCACTCCCCCTGACACTGAGTCACTGCCATGTTCTCCACTCAGCTTCAAAATAAAGTGGCAGATTTTTAAGGGTGGAACAAGAAAAGCAAAGGTGGTACCACCTACTGTAAATCCTTTCCTTGTCTTAGCTCACTAACAGCTGTTGGTCTTTTCACAGTCTGTTAAAAGCAAAACAAGGCATAGAATATGGGCTATTCACATTGTGCAACAATACCATTTGTTTGCTCAGATCATGACAACCAATGGCAACTGGAGGAGTGTTTCCTTTTCGGGCTTTGGGTTAAAATCTTCAGGCCTACCTCACAAACAGTGCTGTTGATCTGTTGATTAATTCACACATTTCAAATTATATAACGACCATGTATTGTAATCTCATGAATCTGAGAATCTGTATTATATATTTTAAAGGAATTTTAAGAATTAATGAGCATCTGTTTCAGCCTGTCTAGGCATATGGGGGGAGAGGTGGAAAAAAAAGTGAACAAATTGTTTTGAGGCTTGGTACTGTTGCCTTAAATGCCCTTTTCGGTGAGGATAGGACTTCCCTCTCTCATCCTCCACAAAAAACCAGGCTTTCCACTCATAGAGTTTTAATGAGTGTAGGAGGAGGTAGAATGCCATACCTTTCATTAGGACTGGGCTGCTAAAGAGTCTTAGGTAGAGGGCTGGCTGTTGGGTGAAAAGGAATTCCAATTAGAATAATTAAAGGGGGTAACACATTTGGGCTTGATCCAGGCTGTCTTTGAGATCCAGAATGGTTCATCTTGATAAAGTTTGCAATAGGATGCTCTAGGCCGTACCATTAAACACATAAAAAAGTTTCCATTTGTTCTATTTTGAAGCAGGATCCTAGTTAAGGCATAAGTAGACAGTGGGAAGTTCTCAGAAAATAGCTCTTGGGGAACAAGGTTTATAACAAGACTAACATCAGCCTGCCTAGACTGTTGAGTCTGAGGATATCCTGATATTCTGAAAATGTATTAAAGATTAAATCAGCAACTAGGTAAGTCTGAGGCTGTGATATTGGTAATAATTGAGCCAGGAGTTGACAGGAGTTGGCAGGATTTGGAAAACAACAAAAGTAAATAAAATAACTTACAGCAGTGGCTCTATAACACGTAAGTATCTGCAAGAGTAAAGTTCAGCATGTTACACAAAACATAACTGAAACATAACTATAAGGGAAATGCCTAAACAAACATAATAAATGATAAAAAAAATGATACATTTCCATAAGAGAAGCATGGGCATCAGGGAAGGCAATAATATTATTTTGAATTCATTTTGTCTTTAAGAACATTCATCAGGAATTAAAGAGGGAGAGAATCTCACACAGATGGAGAGTGGTAAGCCTATGTGTGGAGATGGGTCATCTCACGTTATACTCACCCTAAATATCTATTCCAGAGGAATAGCTTCTATAAAGTCACTGGATGTACATGGTGTGGAGGCAGTCAATATCTAAAAGATGACACTGTGCAATAGTGAAACTTAAGGGATGTTAGTATCACGTCATCAAACTTCTTATTATAGAGATGCGAAAACAAGCCTAGAAAGCTATCTCATTCTATCTTTAGAAAACCTTCACTTTTCATTCATGTCAACAAAATGTAGCCCCTTAGTTTTCAAACACTGATCTGGAACCTGTACTCAGGAATCAATGCCTAATTTGGCTAGTTTGTCTCGTAAGAAAGTCTTCAAATATTAGAAGACACTGAAAATTCCCACTGTCTTTTTTTTCTTTCTTTTAAATGGCTCCTAATTCTTCATTCCTAAGTCAAATGATTTTTTTCTGTATTTATTTATTTCTATTGTTTTATCTTTATATTTATGCCAAACTTTATCCCATACATGTTTTTCAGCAATTTTCCGGGTTGTGTTTATTTTAAATATTAAAAGAAAATTAATCCACAAGATTATAAATAGAATAACTTTGAGTTTCTTCAATATCGTTTCTTAAGTATGCCCTTCTTGGAGTTGGGCCTTCCTAAAATGTAGTGAAGGAAGTTAAACTCCAGGGAGTTAAGAGGAAACATATTAATGAGCCTGAAACTATGTTCTGATTTGTTTTCATCAGCTTAGTATTGTCTCCAGAAGACAATGTAAATCATGAACAATTATAGAAATAATGGAAGGGTGATATCAGTTAACTATTCACAATCCACTCTTCAATAGCCACAGTTCTAACCTTGAAGACCAATATCAACAAGCTCTGGTTGATACTCATTTTGACTTTAGAGCCATCTTTACTGGGTGAGAGAACAAAATAACAATTTAGAATACAATTATTTCTAAATTTAAAAAATAGATTCATTCTAAAATAGCTATGAATGAAAAGAAAAAAATATACAGTAATTTGCATGTGCCATAAATTTGTATTATTGAAGTGAAAAGCATTTTCTAGAAAATAATTTCAAGTGAGTTGAGCAAAAAAAAAAAAAACAAAAAACCAAAAATTAGAGAGAAACAGAAACATGGAGGAAGTGGATCTGTGCTCATCTGGCACAGTTCCATGAGCTTCAGTCTCCTTATTAGTAAAATAAGGAAATCAGTTCTATTTTTACAAGGATGTTGAGATGATTAAAAAAGAGCAATTGCACTATAAATTGCACTATAAAATCAATGTTATCAATATTATACCATTAAAGTATAAGGATAAATTATATTTAATTATAATAATATTAAATTAGTGTTGTTCTTCCTTATGGCCATTGCTAGGTGATTAATATGGGATATTTAAGTATAATTTAATTTTATGAGTTCAAAATTAGATTAGAAAAATAGAGGGGTTTTAATATTGACATAGGGAGTCTTTAGTTTTAGTGAGAATTGTTTTCAATGAGGAGTCAAATAACATGTAATCATTTAATGGTATGTTTTACAGAAACTTAGATCCTGTTGCATCTGTCTTGGTCTCTTAAGGGAGTGAAGGTACTATTCGAAACTTCTAATAAGTGAAACCACTGATAGATTGAGGTGTCAAAGTCATGTGGATAAAGATAGAACCGATTTTATTTAGAAGGTTACACTGATTCTCAGATCCATTACCATATAATGAGGAAGAACTATATTATATACAGTTGGCCGGTGAACAACACGGGGGTTAGGGACACTGACACTGCATATAACTTTATAGTTGGCCCTCCATACCCACAGTTCCTCATCCTCAGGTTCAACCAATCATGGTTCATGTAGTACTGTAGCATTTATTGGAAAAAATTTTGTGTATAAGTGGACCCATGCTGTTTAAATCATGTTATTCAAGGGTCAGCTGTACTAGGATATTTTCCTTTCATTGTCCTTCTTGACTTTATTCTATCTAAAGGTAAAAGGTCATCATGATTGAGATGTTCTTTATAGTACATATTTATGTCATTTTAATAATTCAGGTATTTGGCATTCTTGGTGTCTTCTTCTTAACATCTTTTTTTTTAAACATCTTTATTGGAGTATAATTGCTTTACAATGGTTTCTTAACATCTTAATTTCTTAGCATCTGATTAAGCTACACCTGATAAAGTATATCTTCATTAAACCTCTGACTTTCAGCCCATTATTTGTATTTGTATGATATTGATGATATTAAGATCTTTCATGTAGTTATAGTACATTTACTTTGGGTTTGTTTTCTCTATTTTTTCTCTTTAGCTAATGCCTTTATCTTGTTAAATCACATTGATTCCTCCTCTTTAGCGCTCCTTCTGTTTGTAATATTTGTGTCAACATAAACATTTAGAATGCTGCATGTCAAGGCACTGAAAGGTCATTTGATTCACATGTTTAATTAAAACTGTGAGTATGTAAAGAGCCTCTCCTTTCAAATCTATCAACACTCATGGGAAAGAAAAAAAAGCTGTAATAGGGGAACACTTTCCTCCTCTTCTCTTGTCTTCCTAAACCTAACCAAAACAAATTAGTCATTCAACAGCAAGTATGTCAGGAACTCAATGAGGAACACCTTTGTTTAATTACCACAATCGCATATTACAGAGTGTAGGATGGTGGTGGACCCAGAAAAGCTACAGATTCTGCATCTGTTTTACTATGCCAGTGGTTTCACTTACACTGTCAATTTGTTTTTTGACTAATTTTCCTCTAGTTAAATACTGTTCTTAACTAACATTCTGAATTGTTGACTATTTGCACACTTTATTTTTCTTAAATAAACTATAGTAGTTTATTACTCTAAATTTGACTGTAATTTTTCTTTTACATATTCACTTCTCTCCCATCTAATATTGTAATATTTTTTTCTGACAGTTTCCGATGATTAGCACTCCTCATTTTGATTAACAAAGTTAATTATAAATATTTTTTACTTTTTTAATAAAATTATAAACTAGCTTATTGATTTCGATGTCATTGAAGTGAATTTGTGTGTCACCACATTACTTCCTTACCTTCAGACTTAGAACTTTCAACCACTACTCTGAATTTATGCTTCTTACACTACTTTAATTGGTGTTCATGTTCATATATATGTTAATTCAAATTACTGTTAAGAATATATAAATCATTATGCCCAAATTTCTATATTATGAAAAATCATAATAATGTGTATTTATAGCTCTTTATATAATGTTCATGATTAATAAAACAATTTATTTGTATCTTCTATTTCTTCCTGTGACCTAATTTTCCCATACGTTTTTACTATAATGTATGACAGACTAATAGAAAACCACGCAACCACACAAAAATATGTATAGCATAATTATTACAAGGTAGACACCATTGGAACATATTACTCAAAGAATACAACTTTGCCAGCCTCTCTAGATGCACTTGTATATGCCCCATTACCATCAACTCCCCTTCGCTCCTACCAAATGTAACCACTATCCTGACTGTTATAGTAATCATTTTCCTTCCCTGCGACTGTTGAAGGTCTGAGCCAAGCTTTTGGTATGTAGAATTTTCCACAGTATGAATTTTACCAATTGCACATTTATTGCATTTTCATTGTTCAGCATTTCTCTGTCTCTGTATCCCCTGCAAAGTGTGACATAGATCCAGAGGCTTGGTCAGACACAGGTCCAAATACTTTGGCATGACCATGGTGACACTCTGCCCTTTCATCACTAGAAACTGAATTTGGTTGTCTGTTGTAGAGCTGCTTCTCTCATCCACTGTGTAATTAATTACCCCTTGGTTCAGTTCATATATAAAAGCCAGGATAAATATTTATTTCCTTTATTTACCAGTTTTTGAAATAATGAATTGGCTCTCTATTACTTCCCAAAGGTGACCAATTAGTTTTGTTTTGTTTCTTTTTCATTTCATTAGGAACTTATGATTTAAATACTATTCATGAGCTTCAGTTATTTACAAATACTAACTGAAATTCATATTTTCTTAACTTTGGCCAGTGGAAGCCTCTTAAACATGATTCCTAATTCTTCTGTTATATCATAGTAGTTTTGATAACTTCTTTAATATCTAGCATGGTAAGATGTTCCAGGCCCACCGTGAGCATTTCCTGCCCTAAACTTGGAAACAGCCATTTTTCCAAGAAGTCCTAGTCTATGTAGTGGACAGTGGTATTTCAGGGTTATAATCTGAGTGATCTGGATGTTCCTGGTACTGGGCTAGTCATTGATTTTAGTCCTTTGCTGAGGACAGCATTAGGAAATGTGTGGCTATATGTGTGGTTTTATAGTCTTTATCTTCTTTTCCCACACAGAGTATCTTTGTTCTCAATAACACAGGAAGAATCGGAATATTCTATAATTACTCATTTATATTATCTCACATTAAAAACACAACAGTCTCTTGCCTCACATTTCTTTCCTTGAATATCCCAAATATTTTTATCCATTTTCTTATGGCATGTAAATTGTTTGTGAAAACTATAAATACAGAAAAATGATTATTCTAAAAGTCAGGAACAACTATGATGATAATCTAATTTTCTTCCTCTTTTAAATCTCTATTTTCCCAAATACCCACATTTTTTTAAATTCAGTATATTTACTAGAACACTTCTTGATGTTGGTCATTCTCATTCAGTATTCCAGGTATATAAAGTGATTTCTATTGTGTTTTTAACTGTGTAATTTCAATGTATATACATTTTTCTATTTTATGAATTTTATTTTATATGTAGCTATTGTATTATGTTCTCTTACTGTTCCTTTTTCTTGATTAAAAAAAATTCAGTATGTTTGATCTTATTTGCCTCTCTTAATATTTGTCAATTTCTTTTGGATCCATTCTGTCTTTTTGTTATTTAGATTTTTAATATATCTTTTAGATTTTGAAATAGTTTCAAACTTATAGAAAAATTAGAAGTGCAATACCAATAACATTATTTTTCCCTGAAACTTTGGATATATGTTTTTTACATGGTGCCCACTATCACCATATAATTTATGGTGTATTTCCTCTACAAAAGTACTTTGTACAATACAATCACAATCAACTGTCAAAATTAAGAAATTAACATTATTACTGTCTATCTTTCAGCAGATTCAGTTTTTGCCAATTATCCCTGTCAAGACTTTCTCAGATTTAACCAGACTTACAAGCTAACATCTTAAACTAACACAGTTTCATGGATGCTAACAGTATACATATGAACCTTGGGTCAAAGACAAGACATTTTTACTCACACTACAGCAAGCAACGTGAACTTGATGTTTGTGTCAAATTCTCTTGCTCCCCAATTTCCATGGAAGTGACATGGTATGGCTTAGGAGGATGCTGCCAAGGCAGTGGAAACGTACCACAGATGAAAAACTTTGAGCCTAGGAGACCTCAATATTTTTGTAATGGGCTGAAAACTATCCTCTCTAACCTTTGCCCTGGAGAGAGACATTATTCTTTTAATTAGTTATCGGGTTAGCAAACGAATTTGCTATCTGCTTCAAAGAAAAGTACCATCTCTGAAAAGGTAAAAGTACCATCTTTGAAAAGATAAAACAAAATAAATTCCGTCAGTACCTTTGTTGACAAGATGTGGAAAAAATGTGAAAGACTCATGGAAAATTGTCTGCCGACATCCCCAAAATGTATTTATTGGTTGTGTCTCTCCATTCTCCTTCAATGGACAGGAGTTTCTCAGTCATTCTTTGATTTTCATCATCTTAACATTTTTGAAGATTACAAGTTTGGTATTCTGTAGTGTGTCCCTCAATTTGGGTGGCTTTATACTTTATCATACATAGATTCAGTTTATGAATTTTTGGTAAGAATATTATAGAAATAATGATCTATTCTTCACATATAATATTAAGTTTGTCCCGTAACTGATAATGCTGACTCATCACTTTATTAAAGTGCTATCTCCCAGATTTCTTCATTCAAAACTACTGTTTTTCTCATTTAATTTAGTAAGTATTTCATAGGAGGGTACTTTGTAAGTATCTTGCTTCTCGTCAAACACTTGCCATATGTTTTATTACCTACTAAAGATTTTTGCCTGAATTCATTATTATTTTGAGGGTAAACAACTAATGACTTTTAAATTTCATTTTCCAAATCTACATTTATTTATTGGCATTCTACTTTAAAGTTTTCTCATTTATACATCCATTTATTTCTTTATGTGAGTATGGATTCACAGATTTTGTTTAATGGATTGCAATCCCTTTCTGTCATTACTTAAATTTTCCAATATTTGGCAACTGAAAACCACTTCAAGCTGGTTGCAGTGTCTTTTGACAGTTTTACAGTCCTGACATATTATGGTGTAGGACAGTTTTTAGAAAAAAAGATCCTGGCAATAGCTGGGCTATTATTATTGGGTGTTACTATCCACAGGCACTTGTAGTGGGCCAAGATGGGAAATATAATGTACTCATATATTTATTACTATATCACATTTATTAATATATTTATTCCCACAGCTACCTATATATGTGGGAAAATATGAGTTCATACTGATAAATTGCAATTCAATATCCAATATCATTTTGGAGAAAAAGGGGAAGGAAAAGGGAAGACAAAAGGCAAGGAGAAGGGATTCATTATCTCATTTTAATTTTGAAAATCTTCCTCATTTTTAACATTTCTCTTTAGATGGTATCTGTGATGGTCAGTCACTCTTATGTTTCTTCTAACTTATTCTTCATTTCCAGTGAAAAAAATCTAATTCCTTGAGTTCTCCATCTTATTTCTGAAATTTTCAAGTTCTTATGTTTTTATAAAATATATTTTACTCTTTTTTATTATCTTTGGGAATATTTTGAAATAGTACATTATAGTTTACATTTGCTTTGTAGGCATGTTTTTCTGGAATGCTTTCATTGTTTGCAGGATATTATTGTGTACCTTTATCTCTTTTCCTCATAGTGACTTTGGCGAGGATATGATTTCAATATTTTCTGCTACTCATTTTAATGTAAAATTGGTCTTCCTGGATTTTACGAATGAGATGTGATCCGGGTTAGCTTTTATAAATTTGCAGAATATTCAAGAGTTTGCAAAGTTCAAACTACTCCAGTTGCTTTGGACCTTACATTGTACCTTCCATTCATGTGCAATTTGATAGGGAGAAACTCCTCCCATTTCAATGGCTGTTGTCACATTGGCCTGATTTGTTCTCCAGTGGCTTTCTGTTGGCTCTTCTGGGGTTCTCATATTTTTCTAGTTTATCAAGTAACCCTTTAATTACCTCCAGTTAATTCTGCATAGATGTTGATACCAGGCAGGTTTTTTTTTGGCTGTTGGTTATTTGTCTTTATACACTTATATTTGGAGATTTATGGGGCAACCCATGTTACCAAATTTTGGTGCAAATGTTGCCCAATTATTTTTCAGGTTTGCTGTTTTATTATATATTCTGCTTTCATGTGATTATATGGAAAGATTTAAAAATTATGTCACTAATGCCACCAACATGGTCCTAGAATCCTGTGTTAATACTTTTAAACAGTATCTTTCATAAAATGATTAAAGTTAAATGATAATTATAAATATTATTTTATAATTTTGAAGTGTTATAGGCAAAAAAAAATCAGAGTAAGTATTCTAAGCTTTTTACTGTACAAGAACATTTTTCTCCATAAGAAAGTACAATTTAAAAAAAAGTCTTGTTGGCCCTAAACTGAATTGCTTTCAAAATAGAATAAGTTTTATGGAAAACCAAACTTATATTTTATCATGAAGAAAACCTACAAACAAATAATATTTCTATTTTTCAATAACTTCTGCTAATTATAGTGTTTGTTCATTGTATGAATTGATAAAAAATGCATGCATGAAGAAAATTTACATGTATTTACAAACAGCATTATATTGTACATATAACCTAGGTTATATGGCATATCAACCTGCCTATGAATATTTTCCATATCAAATAAGTATACTTCTAATTGACAAATGTAGTAGCCTGGAATTAATTTTAGGTGTAGTATCAACTAGGCTGCTTATTTTATCATTTTGGAGGAGTTGAAATTTGTACATAAAGTAGATGGCAACATGCTATATGGTAAATGTTGAAAAATTGAATAAATGTAAATACATGTACAAGGATGGAATACATCATTGAGACAGCCCTTACACAGTTTTGAAAGCAGAAACTCTGTCCTGAATGATTTGATTTTTCTTGTTAGTTTTAATGAGCTTTATTTAAAAGGGAATAAGACTAGATACAATCACAAAGAATTCTGTGCACATTATAACAGATGTACTTAATAGATATCTATAGAACATTACATCCAAAAACAGCACTTTTTAAAGTGCACTTGGAACATTCTCCAGGATAGATAATCTGCTAGGCCACAAAACAAGTCTCAATAAATTTAAAAAGATTGAAATCATATCAAGCATATTTTCTGACCACAATGGTATGAAACTAGAAATCAATTACAGGTAAAAAACTGGAAAAAACAAACACTTGGAGACAAAACAACATACTAAAAAAACATGGGATCAACCAGAGAAATCAAAGAGGAAATCAAATAACAGCTTGAGAGGAATGAAAATATAAACTCAACTTTCCAAAATCTATAGGATGCACCCAAAGCAGTTCTAAGAGGGAAGTTTATAGCAATACAGGCCTACCAAGAAACAAGAAAAAACCTCAAATAAAAACCCTAATTTTACACCTAAAGGAATCAGAAAAAGAAGAATGAACAAAGCCCAAAGTTAGTAGAAGGAAGGAAATAATAAAAATTGGAGCAGAGATAAATGAAATATAAAAAAAAAAAAAAAAAAAATAGAAAAGATCAATGAAACTAAGACCTATCTTTGAAAACTATAAGATGTTGATGAAAGAAATTGAAGACTACACAAATAAATGGAAAGATATGTTGTGTTTATGCATTGGAAGAATTAATATTGTTAAAATTTCCATACTACCTAAAGCAATCTACAGATTCAATGAAATCCCTATCAAAATACCCATGGCATTTTTCACAGAACTAGAAAAAAATAATCCTCAAATTTGTATGGAACCAAAACAACAACAACAAAAAATCAAGTAGCCAAGGCAATTTTGAGAAAGAACAAAGCTGAAGATATCATGCTCCCTGATTTCAAACTATACTGCAAAGGTAAGCAAAACAGTATGGTACTGGCACAAAAACAGACACATAGATAAATGGACCAGAATAGCAAGCCCAGGAATAATCCCATGCACATATGGTCAATTAATCTACAATATAGGAGGCAACAATATACAATGGGGAAAAGATAGTCTCTTCAATAAGTGATGCTGGGAAAAGTGGACAGCTACATGTAAAAGAATGAAACTGACCATTTTCACACACTATTTACAAAATTAAACTCAAAATGGATTAAAGCCTTAAATGTAAGACCTGAAACCATAAAAATTCTAAAAGAACACATAGGCAGGAGTATGCTTTTAAAAATCGATCTTAGCAATTTTTTTTTGATCTGTCTCCTCAGGCAAGGGAAACAAAAGCAAAAATAAACAAATGGGGTCAAATAAAACTAAAAATCTTTGGCACAGTGAAGGAAGCTATCAACAAAACAAAAAGGCAACCTACTGAATAGGAGAATATATTTGCAAATTATATGTCTGATAAAGGGTTACTGTCCAAAATATACAAAGAATTCATACAACTCAATATCAAAAACACAAACAACATGATTAAAAATGGACAGAGGACCTGAATAGGCATTTTTCCAAAGAAGATGTACAGTTGGCCAACAGTCACATGAAAAGATGTTCAGTAGCACTAATCATCAGGGAAATGCTAATCAAACCACACTGAAATTTCACCTTATACCTGTCGGAATGGATATCATCAAAAAGATAAGAAATAAGAAGTGTTGGTGAGGACGTGGACAAAAGGGAACCCTTGTGTGCTGTTGGTGGGAATGTAAATTGGTACATCCACTATGGCAAACAGTATGGAGGTTCCTCAAAAAACTAAAAATAGAACTAACTATGATTGGGCAAATCCTGGGTATTCATCAGAAGAAAAGAAAAACACTAACATGAAAAGATATGTGCATTCCAGTGTTCATTGTAGCATTATTTACAATAGACAAGATATAGAAGCAACCTAAGTGTCCATCAGATGAATAGATAAAGAAGCTGTGGTATTGTAATAGAATATTACTCAGCCATGAAAAGAATGAAACCGTGCCATTTATAACAAAATGGATGGACATAGAGGATATTATGCTAAGTGAAATAAGACAGAGAAAGATAAATACTGGGTTTTCACTTATGTGTGGACTCTAGAAGACAAAACAAATGAACAAATAAAACAGAAACAGACTCACAGATATGGTGAACAATCTAGTGGTTGTCAGAGGGGAGAGGTTAGGGGATATGTAAACTAGATGAAATGGGCTAAATAACTATAAACTATAATTATAAATTAACAAGTCACAGGTATGTAATGTACAGCACAGGGAATATAGTCAATAATATTATAATAACTTTGTATGGTGCATGATCTATAAAAATATCAAATCACTATGTTGTACACCTGAAACTAATATATTAGAAGTGAACTATACTTAAAAAAAAAGAACAGAATTATAAAAAAAGAATCATGTGGTCTACAATGTTTGGAGCAGTTGTTCTTGGTGTACACACTTTTTATGTGCTTTTTAAACATACTCGGATTTTTAAGCTCCCATATACAAATAGGTATATTACAAAGTTTAATGGGCAAACTCAAGTCCTATCACATACACACACACAAATTATAGTTAAGTTTTCTCAAAGCAATCAGAAGTATATCCATTAATAGAATTCAGTAAATATCTGTTATACCAGGCAACATTCTAGGTACTAAAGATATAACATGCAGCCAAATAGATAAAAATTGCTGTCCATATGGTATTTATATTATTGTAATAATAAAAATATGTAAATTATATTGGATGTTAGAAGATGGTAAATATTTTGAAGATACCCAAAGGTAAACGAAGTGTGACAGTGGGGGTTGTTAAAATTTTACATAGGTTAGAGAAAATCTCACTGAGATGGTGACTTTTGAGCAAAGATGTAAAAAAGTTGAGTAGATGAGTCCTAGAGATATTTTCAGGAAGGAGTATCAGTATGAACAGCAGAGGAAAAGGCCCCCAGCATGTGCAGTGTGCTCAAAGAACAGAAAAGAAGGCAGAGTCCAGGAGCTGAGCATAATTGGAAGGCAGGGACTGTAGAAGAGATGAGGTCAAGTGGAAAATTTGGGGGAGACCAAGATCATATAGAGCCTTCTAGGCTATTGTAAAGATCAGATTTTACTCTGAGTGAGATCACAAATCATTCAAAACCTTGAGCAGAAGGATGATATAATCTCTTTTTAATTTTTAAAAGATCACTATCACAGGTGTGTTGAGAATAGAATATAGTAAAGAGAAGGTGTGAAAAGACAGGGCTA
The DNA here is from genome assembly GCF_009873245.2 of Balaenoptera musculus. Lineage (NCBI taxonomy): Eukaryota > Metazoa > Chordata > Mammalia > Artiodactyla > Balaenopteridae > Balaenoptera > Balaenoptera musculus. The sequence goes on from NC_045788.1 coordinate 107,594,360, forward strand.
TATGTGTGGAGTCCAATTGGTTAGATAGAGGGATAATCCAGGTAAAAGCTGATGATGGTTTAACCAGAGTGGTCTCAGTGGAAGTAGTGAAAAGGAGTTACATTCTTTTTTTTTTTTTTAAATATTTATTTATTTGGCAGAGCTGGGTCTTAGTTGAGACACAGAATCTTCGTTGCCACATGCAGGATCTTCGTTGCTGCATGTGGGCTCTTTGTTTTTTTTGTTTTTTTTTTCTTAATTTTTATTCAAGTATAATTGCTTTACAATGTTGTGTTAGCTTCTACTGTATGGCAAAGTGAATCAGCTATACGTATAAGTATATCCAAAATAGGTAACTAATGAGAACCTACTGTATAGCACAGGGAACTCTACTCAGTGCTCTGTGATGACCTAAATGGGAAGGAAATCCAAAAAAGAGGGGACATATGCATGCAGAATCTTTAGTTGCGGCATGTGAACTCTTAGCTGTGGCATGTGGGATCTAGTTCCCTGACCAGGGATCGAACCCAGGACCCCTGCATTAGGAGTGCAGGGTCTTGGCCACTGGACCACCAGGGAAGTCCTGAAAAGGAGTCAGATTCTTTATGTTGAAGGTGGAACCAACAAAATTTCTTGATGGATTATATGTGGTGGTCATCTAATTTAATGTCATGGGTGTGTGGCATGTACAGTTGCACAGGGCTATAAGCTCAGAAGGACCTTATGTTTGATATAATGCTTTGTTTTGCCATCTTCAAATAATTTTATCTTTCATTGTGTTCATCTCTAGTAACAGGGAAAGGCAAGGATATGTGTACAGGTATTTGTAGATACACAGAGATAAAAAAAATTGGGGGCTTTCTCTTCTGATTAATTCTATTTTCTCAGTAAAATGGTGTGCAAGTTCATCTATTGAAAGTGAGAATGGGGAAGCTATTAGAGATCTAAGGAGAGAAGAATAGAAATGATTTCAGCTCTGTTGTCCACTTCATCAGAGAAGTCTTTTCCGAGTCCCTAAAATATTTACGCTTTTTAGCACCATCTTCTTTTTTCTATATAACTTTACATTTTATTTGTATGTTTTGTGTCATATTTAACTCAAGTCTGTTTCTCCCAGTGGATTGTAAACCCTATAAGGGTAGACTTTCTTATCAATCGCTGTGCTTAGCAGAGTGTTTTCCACATAGTAGACACTAAATTAATAGCTGTTGGAGTTTAATTAGACATGTGTTTCTTGTGAAACTGTCATTTTGTGTGACCGAAATATCAGAAGAATTTGAAAAGATAATTGTCTCAAGCTTCTAAGTCCACTTTCTTCAGGATATCCAATTCTTTTCCCAGGTATTGTAAAGTCTAATCATTCTCATGTTCACATCTAGTTTTCTGATTCCCCCAAAGGAAACAGAAATTGTGAGGTCTCAACTACGGAAAGTATTTTGTTTCTGTCATTCTACTTCAACACAGATGAGGAAGTAAACCCCTTTTCTTGATGTTTTATCCCTGAAATCAATTGCACAGACACTTTATATATGTAGGATATCTTAATGGAATTATTGGTGAGATGGTTACAGTATTTATATCAGAGCGATGCAAACAATTATAAATAGACTAATTCACTGGCCACACTTCCATTAGAATTTTCATATTGGTCATCTATAAAGTAACAGCCTCTTACCTAGTTGTTGGCCTATTTCTGTCTCCTCCTTCTGACTCATCTCTCTGTTATAATCCACCACCAAATGCCAAACCTTGGCTCTCTTTGATTCCTTGTAATTTTTTTTCAAAGTCTTTCTCAATTTAAATGACTTATTAAGGTACTTTCCCCACATAAACAAATTTCTAGCACATTAGGAACTGTAGGTTCAATCTATGGAATCATTTCATCCTACTATACTAGCATGGTATAGAAAACTAAATCTTCTTCTTAATACTTTGTAAAAGTATATCAGTTTCTTATATCCCCACTTATATTTCAAAAATATAATCTGAAAGAAGATACTAAAATGCCAACAGAATTAGCATTTTCTGTCTGTTTTCTATTCAAGTGTTCAAATTAATTAGAGATTCATTCCATACTTCATTTAAACATGTTATTCATTCTTATAGATATCCAGAAAGGATTTGAATTGTCCTGGGAATCACTCTGCCACATCCTAGATACATGCTCCATGAAGAAATTACATCTTTTTTCCAGAAGGAGCCTTTAAACACACGTGCCTATACTTTAATGCTATTTTAGTTTTAATTTTAGCATTCTCTTTGTGGAGCTGCTGCTACACATTGGTGGAATCTAGTCACTTTTCCGATGAAGCCAGTGGCCGTGGGCAAATTCTACCTACTGCATAATATGAGTTTTGCTTCTCTGTTCCTTGGTGTCATGTACTTCTTCATTTTATGACATAAGCTTTGTTACGTTGTTTTTAATTTTCTTTTGGTCATTTAAAATTTTTTCCAGCTTGGATTATTTTTTCAAATGCCCTAAGAACTCATCATCCTTTCTAATAAGATGAAAGGTGAAGAGGTATTTCTTAAAACCTTTAACATTTTCCACTAAAAGAAAAGTCAGTTTGCATTTAAAGCACACTTAACTGGTATTTGCCTCAGGTAGGAATATATATACATAGCACTAACTTTAAGTTTATTGGAACATTTCCCTCAGTATCTCTACCCAGTACTTCATGGGGGAAACTACAGTCTTTTGTTAATCTCCCTAGAATGGCTTCTGATAATAACTTTGGAGGTTGTTCACAGGTTCACACTGCTATTTTTGAGCTGGTTTGATTTTGTTTCTTTTCATCCTTTCTTTCAATAGAACCTAACATACCAATTTAATGATGAATGTTGATAATAAGGTTTCAACTATTTAATATACACAATCTCAAATGCATAGAACCCAACAATCTCTTATGTCTTCTGAAAACAATGCATCAATATTTGAAGAAAACTTATTAAAAATGAATTTCTACTTAATACTAGAAGAAACCAAAATATTTTATTCTAAATTCACAGGCTTTGCTAAATATGGAAACAACATGTTTCTATATTAATCATACCACCTGCTATATTTCCAAGGGAGATTCCATTCACTCTTTTTTAATACAATTCTGTACATAAAGAATAAATGTGCCAGAAAAAAAGGTTGGAAAGTAAACAACAGCAGGTTACCTTTGAAATATAATACTTGAAAATTTAGTCGTGAAACTTTCAGTGACCTTAATGATGATGGTGGAACTAAACCTCCCTCTGCTTTACTAAATCTACCTTTATGTATAAGTACATAGTCAAGACTAAAAAATCTGGCCTTAACTGACTCCATTATGCTGGGATGTTGCAGGAGAAGTGATGTGATATGTATCCTTTATTGTAACTCCATGTAATACTGTGTCTTCCACTGTCATAAAGTGATTCTTCCAGAAGCAGTGTATGTGTATGTGTCTGTGTGTGTGTGTGTATGTGTGAGAGAGAGAGAAAACCAGTGTGAACAGCTACAGATTATCTCAAGATAGCATAATATGTATCTTCTGACCAGTAGATTACATGTGGCAGCCTGCACTGAGGAGGGAGAAAGACAGTGCTCCTTTGTAATGATGCCGGAGCGAAACAAATATCTACAACCAGAACTGAAACAGGAAGCTACTCCTTTAACAAGGGGAAAATACTATTCCATTAATCAACCTACTTATTTTTAATTTAGTGTACTCTACTTCCTTTTATCTCTAATCCCAGTTAATATACTTACCTGCTATGGCAGCATGTATATATTTAATTTTTTAAAAAATCTGTGCCTCTTAATGATTTTCTCTCAACCTTTCTTTTATAATCTACCCTTAAATGGTCAAAGCCGGTTTGGAGGACATACAGAAATATGGACTGGCTTTTTCTGACAGATTGAAGAAGTAGTTACATGCTTTATATGTACATCAATTGTGGTACTTGTGGATAGAACAAGGTATTTTAACTTGTAAAGAGTTTGCTTGATCAGCCTTACTCCTATTTTCTTTCCATCTGTGTTTTTTCCACCTCCTAAAGAAAGCTCTCCTTAGACTACCAGGGGGCACTGTATGCATGGTAGCCCATTGGTACCTTGAATTTGACAAAGAGTTCTGTCTAGTAGAGGCAAAGGAAATAACTTAACAAACTAGAATTTGGTTATTGGAACACAAAGAGAATGAGGAGACAGGAATAAAATAACCAGAGGTATTTCATAGATGCCACTGGAGGAAAATATTGCTAGAATATCCTTGGTTTCTGTTCCAGTTCATAGATATACTAAAACAATTTACTTTTTCATGGAAGACTGAGTGCATCTGTGGTTATTACAACATAAAGGGCCTAAGTAGCATGCCCTTGTTTCTATAAATGTGACAGTGGAAGCAACCGGCAAATCCTTGATTCAATTTTGGAATGATTATAAAATCTAGGTTAGATGCAAAATAAATGGAAAAATAAAATTAGTAGGTTAAGATGCTCAAGTTTGGTGAAGTTATGGTTTAAAGTGATAACTGTATTTATTTTTGCTAAACTTTGTACAATTGACCATTAAAAAGATTAAAATGTTTAATTCGGCTTTTCATCTTACCATTAAATTTTTGTGCTAAGATTTTCCATTTATTTAATAATATTCTTTTACACTGGTTTAAATACCAGTTCATTAAAATATCTGTAGTACTTATGGTTTTCAATTACTGTATAGCAAAATATCTTCTTAGGAAAATTTCCACCACTGGCAGGAATACTAGATACCACTGAATTCAAGCAAAATTGCCATTGAAAACTCCAGGATAATGTGACTCTATATTTTTGTTTGGAACACTATATTTTTAACCTTCTACGGACTGATAAAGTTTGCTGTATATATATAAATAAAGAAAAATAAGCTACCACTAGCAAATAACATAGACAAAATGACACAAAAAATGACAAGGGAAAATGTTTACAGCACATTATCATAGACATTAATTAAAGGGTCCTCTCTCTACCATAAAAAGATCACCTGCAAAATAACAGCTACTTTCTAACAAAATGGGAAAATGAACAAAAATTTAAAAAAAGAAAAAGACATTTAAAGATATGGAGAGATGTCCAATCTCATTCATTAAAAGAGAAATATAAACTAAAACTACATTGAAATACCATTTTCACCTCTAAAATTAGCAAAAGTTCAAAAGCTTGATAACTCGGACTATCGGCAATGATGCATAAAATCTATCAACATTCATTCATTGCTGGTAGAAGGGTAAATTGGCCCAACCCACATGGAAAGCAAGTTGGCAGCCTCTATCAAAAGTACAAATGTACTTTTGACCCAGAAATCTTAAGAATTTGTCCTACAAATTGTAATCACTGTATAGAAAAATGACCTGCAAAATTTTATTCACTTATAGTGTTGTTTGTTATAGCACAAAATTGGGGTAGTATCTAAAAGCCAACCTATAGAGGAATTGGTAAATAATTTTTTTGGTTATTCATACAATGGAATGCTATTTAGCTGTTAATAAATGTAAAAAGTCATTTGTGTTCTGATATGAAGAAATCTCTGAGATATATTATTACATGAGAAAAAGGAAGATCCAGAACAGTGTGTCCAGTGAACTGTGGAAAAGAGAAGTGAAAAAAAGCCCAAATTGTATATGCATGTATATGCATAAAACTATTTGGAAGAATAAATAAGAAGTTAAAATTATATACGAAGAGAAATAAAATTAGAGGGACATTTACAACTAGGTCATCAGGGGACATTTCCATTTTCATCAGATTCTTATGCCAGTAGTAGACACTTGACAAAATATGTAGATGGAGGAAACTATAGAGTGGATATGTTCATTCATTTAACAAATGTTTAGGGAGGATTTGTTATATGCTGAGCACTGGCATAGACATTAAGAATATAAAGAAAAATCAGACAGATTTTGTCCTCTAGAAGCTCACAATCTAAGGTTGGAAATGGGGAAGACCAACCATGTTATTATAATTCATTGTTACCAGTTAAGATATCAATATGCACAAAGTGATATGAGCACTTTGGAATATGGAAGAATAATTTTCTGAATTAGTCATCTGAATTCAAATGCCTCCTGTATGGTATTTTTTTTTAATGAAACTTTATTTAAAAAGCAGCATCTACTTGGTTCCTAATATAGTACTTGGGACAAAATTTAATAAAATTGTGTTTGTTTTGTTTTTATCCTCCCAAAGTATAAATGCCTGTTGAATAACAGATTTAATTTTATTTAAAGAAACTACTAAACTTTGTGGTAGGCTGTGAAGAAAGAAAACAGAAAGAAAAGTAGCAGTATGATGACCAAATAAATTCTTTAGTTAACCTGAAAAGAAAAAGTCTCTTAAACAAGAGCTTTTAATTTTTCCTTTGACTCTCCAGTCAAATATAGAAGTATATTTATAAAGAATACTACTCAGCCTCTTAAGAGAAAATTTTCTCAAAATATACTGCAAACCACTGTCAAATTCAGAACTACTCTGTATCCTAAGGAGAATGACTGCAAATATGAAGCATTTTGCTTCATAGTCTTCATATTAGTTTGTATTTTTATGCTAATTTTTTATTGGCCAACTAGGTAGATTAGGAAGAGAATATTCTCATTTTTCTTGTTAAGTATCCATCAAAATTATTAGCACTGCTCTGTGTCTAGTTAATAAATGTGATGATGGAGTTAAAACTGTGCTATGATTCTCTGAAAGGGAGAAATAATCCTTCGTCTCTTGGACTGCCATTCTCAGTATGTATTGTCAGCTGTTAGAAAATCACATCACATAAAGAGGCCAGAGACTTTTAGATCATGTTGTCAGTTGTTATGCTCAGCCAACAGAAACCATAAACTCTATTTTACATGGAAGAGCTAGACCAATGAATACTTTGCCCTCTTGATTTTCATGGGAAACAGCTTCTCAAAAAGTCTTCTTGAGATTAAGCTGTTCTGATTTTTTTTTTTTTTGAGAACAGGTAATAATCTATTTGAATACGTTGGTAGTAAAATCCATAGTTGGAACATAAGTCAGTCATTAGAGTTGGCAATTCATGAGTATCAGCTAAAAACAACTGACACAGATTGCATGTTTGCTTGTCCACAAAATGTTTGTGTGCCCCCAATATGATGATATTTTGAGGCTGGTCTTTAGAAGGTAATGAAATCATGAGGGTGGCTTCTGAATGGGATTAGTGCTTTTAAAAAGAGACCCCAGAGAGGGCAGACAGCAGAAGCAAGAACTAGAATTCTGCAGCCTGTGGAACGAAAACCACATTCATAGAAAGATACACAAAAAGAAAAGGCAGAGGACTATGTACCAGATTAAGGAACTAGATAAAACCCCAGAAAAACAACTAAATGAAGTGGAGATAGGCAACCTTCCAGAAAAAGAATTCAGAATAATGATAGTGAAGAAGATGATCCAGGACCTCAGAAAAAGAATGGAGACAAAGATTGAGAAGAGGCAAGAAATGTTTAACAAAGACCTAGAAGAATTAAAGAAAAAACAAACAGAGATGAACAATACAATAACTGAAATGAAAAATACATGAGAAGGAATCAATAGCAGAATAACTGAGGCAGAAGAACGAATAAATGAACTGGAAGACAGAAGGGTGGTATTATTGCCACAAACAGAATAAAGAAAAAAGAATGAAAAGAAATGAAGACAGACTAAGAGACCTCTGGGACAACATTAAATGCACCAACATTCGCATAATAGGGGTCCCAGAAGGAGAAGAGAGACAGAAAGGACCCGAGAAAATATTTGAAGAGATTATAGTTGAAAACTTCCCTAACATGGGAAAGGAAATAGCCACCTGAGTCCAGGAAGCGCAGAGAGTCCCAGGCAGAATAAACCCAAGGAGAAACATGCCGAGACACATACTAATCAAATTGACAAAAATTAAAGACAAAGAAAAATTATTAAAAGCAACAAGGAAAAAACGACAAATAACATACAAGGGAACTCCCATAAGATTAACAGCTGATATCTCAGAAGAAATTCTACAAGCCAGAAGGGAGTGGCACGATATATTTAAAGTGATGAAAGGAAAGAACCTACAACCAAGGCTACTCTACCCGGCAAGGATCTTATTCAGATTTGATGGAGAAATCAAAAGCTTTACAGACAAGCAAAAGCTAAGAGAATTCAGCACCACCAAACCAGCTCTACAACAAATGCTAAAGGAACGTCTCTAAATGGGAAACACAAGAGAAGAAAAAGACCTACAAAAACAAAGCCAAACAATTAAGAAAATGGTAATATGAACATACATATCGATAATTACCTTAAATGTGAATGGATTAAATTTTCCAACCAAAAGACACAGGCTCACTGAATGGATAAAAACACAAAACCAATATATTTGCTGTCTACAAGAAACCCACTTCAGACCTAGGGACACATACAGACTGAAAGTGAGGGGATGGAAAATGATATTCCATGCAAGTGGAAAACAAAAGAAAGCTGGATTAGCAATACTCATATCAGATAACATAGACTTTAAAATAAAGAATGTTACAAGAGACAAGGAAGGACACTACATAATGATCAAGGGATCAATCCAAGAAGAAGATATAACAATTATAAATATGTATGCACCCAACATAGGAGCACCTCAATACATAAGGCAAATGCTAACAGCTAAAAGAGGAAATAGACAGTAGCACAATAATAGTGGGGGACTTTCACACCTCTCTTACACCAATGGACAGATCATCCAAACAGAAAATTAATAAGGAAACACAAGCTTTAAATGACACAATAAACCAGATAGATTTAATTGACATTTATAGGACATTCCATCCAAAAACAGCAGATTACACTTTCTTCTCAAGTGCACATGGACCATTCTCCAGGATAGATCATATCTTGTGTCACAAATCAAGCCTTGGTAAATTTAACAAAATTGAAATCATATCAGGCATCTTTTCTGACCACAGCACTATGAGATTAGAAATAAATTACAGAGAAAAAAACCGTAAAAAACACAAATACATGGAGGCTAAAAAATAACGTTACTAAATAACCAAAAGATCACTGAAGAAATCAAAGAGGCAATCAAAATATACCTAGAGACAAATGACAATGAAAACACGATGATCCAAAACCTATGGGATGCAGCAAAAGCAGTTCTAAGAGGGAAGTTTATAGCAATACAATCCTACCTCAAGAAACAAGAAAAATCTAAAATAAACAATCTAACCTTGCACCTAAAGAAACTAGAGAAAGAAGAACAAACAAAACCCAAAGTTAGCAGAAGGAAAGAAATCATAAAGATCAGATCAGAAGTAAATGAAGAAGAAATGAAAGAAACAATAGCATGATCAATATAACTAAAAGCTGGTTCTTTGAGAATATAAACAAAATTGATAAACCTTTAGCCAGACTCATCAAGAAAAAGAGGTAGAGGACTCACACCAATAAAATTAGAAATGAAAAAGAAGTTACAATAGCCACTGCAGAAACACAAAGCATCCTAAGAGACTACTACAAGCAAGTCTATGCCAAGAAAATGGACAACCTGGAAGAAATGGACAAATTCTTAGAAAGGTATAAACAACCTAAGACTGAACCAGGCAGAAATAGAAAATATGAACAGACCAATCACAAGTAATGAAACTGAAACTGAGATTAAAAATCTTCCAACAAACAGAAGTCTTGGATCAGATGGCTTCACAGGTGAATTCTATAAAACATTTAGAGAAGAGCTAACACCCATCCTTCTCAAACTCTTCCAAAAAATTGCAGAGGAAGGAACACTCCCAAACTCATTCTAGGAGGCCACCATTACCCTGATACGAAAACCAGATAGAGATACTACAAAAAAAGAAAATTACAGGCCAATATCACTGATGAATATAGATGCAAAAACCCTCAACAAAATGCTAGCAAACAGAATCAAACAACACATTGAACGGATCATACACCATGATCAAGTGGGATTTATCCCAGGGCTGCAGGCATTCTTCAATATACGCAAATCAGTCAGTGTGATACACCATATTAACAAATTGAAGAATAAAAACCATACGATCATCTCAATAGATGCAGAAAAAGCTTTTGACAAAATCCAACACCAATTTATGATAAAAACTCTCCAGAAAGTGGGCATAGAGGGAACCTACCTCAACATAATAAAGGCCATATATGACAAACCCACAGCAAACATCATTCTCAATGGTGAAAAATTGAAAGCATTTCCTCCAAGATCAGGAAGAAGACAAGGATGTCCACTCTCACCACTGTTATCCAACGTAGTTTTGGAAGTCCTATCCACGGCAATCAGAGAAGAAAAAGAAATAAAGGAATACAAATTGGAAAAGAAGAAGTAAAACTGTCACTTTGCCAATGACATGATACGATACATAGAAAATCCTAAAGAAGCCACCAGAAAACTACTAGAGCTAATCCATGAATTAGGTAAAGTTGCAGGATACAAAATTTATTCACAGAAATGTCTTGCATTCCTATACACTAATAACAAAAGATCAGAAAGAGAAATTAAGGAAACAATCCCATTCACCATTGCAACAAGAAGAGTAAAACACCTAGGAGTAAACCTACCTAAGGCAGTAAAAGACCTGTACTTAGAAAACTATAAGACACTGATGAAAGAAATAAAAAATGACACAAACAGATGGAGAGATATACCATGTTCTTGGAATGGAAGAATCAATATTGTAAAAATGACTATACTACTCAAAGCAATCTACAGATTCAGTGCAATCCCTATCGTTTTACCAATGGCATTTTTTAGAGAACTAGAACAAAAATATCTTATAATTTGTATGCAGACACAAAAGACACCGAATAGCCAAAGCAATCTTGAGGGAAAAAATTGGAGCTGGAGGAATCAGACTCCCTGACTTCAGACTATACTACAGAGCTACAGTAATCAAGACAATATGGTACTTGCACAAAAACAGAGATATAGATCAATGGAACAGGATAGAAAGCCCAGAGATAAACCCACATACCTATGGTCAACAAATCTATGACAAAAGAGGCAAGGATATACAATGGAGAAAAGACAGTTTCTTCAATAAGTGGTGCTGGGAAAACCGGACAGCTACATGTAAAAGAATGAAATTAGAACACTCCCTAACACCATACACAAAAATAAACTGAATATGGATTAAAGACCTAAATGTAAGACCAGACACTATAAAACTCTTAGAGGAAAACATAGGAAGAACACTCTGACATAAATGACAGCAAGATCTTTTTTGACCCACCTCCTAGAGTAATGGAAATAAAAACAAAAATAAACAAATGGGACCTAATGAAACTTCAAAGCTTTTGCACAGCAAAGGAAACTATGAACAAAAAGACAACCCTCAGAATGGGAGAAAATATTTGCAAACGAATCAGTGGACAGAGGATTAATCTCCAAAATATATAAACAGCTCATGCAGCTCAATATTAAAAAAACAAACAACCCAATCAAAAAATGGGCAGAAGACCTAAATAGACATCTCTCCAAAGAAGACATACAGATGGCCAAGAATCACATGAAAAGCTGCTCAACATCACTAATTATTAGAGAAATTCAAATCAAAACTACAGTGAGGTATCACCTCACACTGCTTAGAATGGACATCATCAGAAAATCTACAAGCAATAAGTACTGGAGAGGGTGTGGAGAAATGGGAATCCTCTTGCACTGTTGGTGGGAATGTAAATTGATACAGCCACTATGGAGAACATTATGGAGGTTCCTTATAAAAACTAAAAATAGAATTACCATATGACCCAACAATCCCACTGCTGGGCATATACCCAGAGAAAACCATAATTCAAAAAGACACATGCTCCCCAATGTTCATTGCAGCACTGTTTACAATAGCCAGGTCATGGAAGCGACCTAAATGTCCATTGACAGATGAATGAATAAAGAAGATGTGGTACATATATACAGTGGAGTATTAGCCATAAAAAGGAAGGAAATTGGGTCATTTGTAGAGATGTGGATGGACCTAGAGACTGTCATACAGAGTGAAGTAAGTCAGAAAGAGAAAAACAAATATCATATATTAACACATATGTGTGGAATATGGGAAAATGGTACAGATGAACCGGTTTGCAAGGCAGAAATAGAGACATAGATGTAGAGAACAAATGTATGGACTCCAAGGGGGGAAGATGGGGGGGGTAAAAAAAAAAGAGACCCCAGAGAACTTCCTTGTCCCCTTCTGCCATGTGAGGATACAGCAAGAAGTTGGCCATCTGTGAACCAGGAAGCAGGCTCTCAACAGATCCTGAATCTGCTGGTACCTAATCTTGAACTTCCCCACCTTCAGAGCTGTGAGAAATAAATTTCTGTTGTTTATAAGCCACCCAGTCTCTGGGATTCTGTGATAATATACCAGATAGACTAACAGTCGTACAAGAAGAATCTTGAAGGCTCTGCACATGTCCATTTTATCAGAGATTTATATTATGCCTTATGGTACATGTTAAAATACTGGCAATACCTCAAAGGCAATTCATTATTATGTCTGACACTCATTCTACTGTCAGTACCTACCAGCTTATATGGTCATCTCTTTTTCACACTTTGACTTGATTTTATTCTCTATCAGTTCTGCTTCTTAGTGGTAAGTGGCATCTTAACCATTTCTTAAGGTGTGCAGAATTGCAGTAAGTAATATTTTCATATTTGGCAAAATTACAAGCAGAAAGGAAAATTACAGAATACAATTCTATGAAAATCTTCAGTTGCAGCATAGTGTAGTGAGTTTTTGCTTTTTTGACTACCCAGTATCCACTTACTCTGTCTTGGTAAGAACACCCTGGCTTCCTTTGGAATTCACATCTGTTCTTTTGGCCTTTGTGTTTAGTTATATTCATAGCACTTCCTTGGTAAGCATCAGTCAATCAATCAGTCAATCAATCATCTCCATTCTAAAGTGTCCTATATTGTTCAAAGTATTTTACAATTTATAGTGGGAGTCAGACATAAGTAGATTATATGCAAATTATGTAAACTGTGGGAGCATAGAGGAAGGAAGTGTTATTTTACCATAGGGGGATGGAAGAGATTATCATTCAGAATTCATTGGAGACCATCTCCCTGTTGCTTTGGTATAGAGTATGTTGTTTCTTCAGTAATGTCCTACTTCCCAGTCTATAACTTTGTGGGTAGTGATGATACCAGTGGCCAGTCTCCACATTCCAATATTCAATCATTCACTTCTTACAAAGTTGAGAGGAAATTTGTCTAGTCTTGTTCTTATCCTTGGATCAGGAAAAAAAGAAGTTGCCTTAAAAATCTTGCATGTCTGTATTTTATTGGTAAAATTGATTGATATCCAGAATCCTCATTGCACGCTCTTTTGGGAAATTCACTTTTTAGCTTTCAGAACTTTATGATTCAGGAAGACATATTTGAAGTAGGTGGGCATGAAAGCTGAGTGCAAGTCAATCATAACTGACACAGGGAAGTATTGAAAACATCTACATCTGGTGTATTTGACCACAAATTCAGCATAGATCTTTAAATTTTGAAATCATGTTGCTTTTACCACAGCATCACCCTAGACTTGAAGAAGAGAGATTAGAGGAGGAAACCATATGTCCAAAGTGGGTGAAGAGCTTCATCTCACTGTGTATGGCTCGTCTTGAATCCTGAGAATTTTTATTTCCTGAAAATGTGTTCTTTGTTTCCCTATTTCCAAATAGAATTATATTTTAATGGTTTTTCTATCTGGTTATGCTTATTAGTGCTTTGCAATATCTTTTATCAGAACAGTATTTCCACAGGATCTTAATATGTGCTCTGTGAGATAAAAGGTCCTGTGTTCAAGTAAATTTAGGGCATCTTATGTCTATATCCAAGAATTATTTCCCTCCTCAGATTTCTCCACAATTTAATCCATCTCTAGCTGCTGCTTATCCAGTTACCTAAGGGTAAAAATGTCAAAACTATTTTATAAGGACACTTTTCTTATTCCTTTTATATTGCTTTCACTATAGCCAACACGTTTTTATAAAATGCATCCATCCCCAGCACACAAGTGATTAGTGAGACTTCAAGAGTCCTTTGAACACCTCTGCTAGTTTTAGACTTGACTCATATATATATATATGTTTTTTATGTGTGTGGAAAAGAGCCCACCTGTAATTGCCTAGGTGATATATTCTGTGCCAAGGTGGATGCTTGTATATAAACTTAATATTTTTGTTAGGTTATTAAAATAAGGTAATAAATATCCTTAGGGCATGTCATAGAGTTTTGTTTTTTGAAAAAAAAATTTTTAAGTGTGAATTATGTAAACATTTTTATTTTAAGTAGGTAAAAAAAAAATTAGAGAAAATGACCCCCAAATCATAGTAGTATCGGGAGATGATGTTCCAGGGATTTCTCCATTACCATGCAGACCAGGCCTTCTGAGCTAATAACATGTTTGGTAAGCAAACATGCTTTGCGAGCTGGAGATAATATATCCTAGAAAGATTTGGAGATTGAAAACTCTTCTCTTCTAACACATTTGCTTGTACTGCAGGATAATAACCTAGAAACTCCTTACCCTCTCCCTAGGAAGAGAATTCCTTAATGAATAAGATCTCATTCTCTGGAGGAAGGGATAGGCAGCTGTACTAGCAGTCCCATATAAAACTAATCTGCCAGTTTTGTGTTTCCTTTCCTGTAGTGCAACCCCCTGCATGCACAGGTAAACAACTGACTCTCATCCTATGGCACTTTAGAAATTAGGGGGAATGGCTTCACCTGCTGATTTTGCTGAGAGTAAAATCCTCTGGCTCAGGGGTCTTGTGTTTTGTTAATATAGGTACATGAAATTGTAGCAGGCTAATTTGCTAGCTTACAAGCAGGGTAAAATCTTAGACCCTTTGTAGAGTCTGTGTTATCGGAATACTTCAAAGGTCTGTTTGGTGCTCATGCCTCTTTCTCACTGTGGATGAGCTGGGGCATTCTCTATAGCGTCCTCACTCAAGTAAATAATAAAGAGCATGGTATAGAGCTTAGCCCCCAGGAATGATAGTCACTTTCACTCTCATTTTATTGGTCAAAGTAGGGCAGAGAAGGTAGTCAGAAAGGTAGGTAGTCCGGAAAATTTAGTGAACAGAACTAATGTTTACTACAGATAATTAATTGACTAAGGGGATAGATCTTATTGAAGGTCTTTGGGCAAAATAAGATGTAACGTGTTGGGAAAATGTGAGGTCCTCCTTTTGGAATCAATTAAGTAAATTCGTAAGTTCAGAGTGAAAGAGTCATAGTTTAGCAGCAAAGAATCAGGATTTTTATTCCTTCTTCAGTATTCAAAATGAGGATGCCATTTCCAAAAGTGAAGATGACATTTAATATTTAAGTAACAACAGAACATTTATAATAAAGGAGCCACCTGTCAGAATGGTTGTGAACCAAAAGATAAGAAATAACAAGTGTTGTCAAGGATGTGAAGAAAAGGAAACCCTAGTACACTGTTGATGGGACTATAAATTGGTACACCACTATGGAAAACAGAAGATAGCGAGATTCCTCAGAAAATTAAAAATAAACTACTGTAGGTTCCAACAATTCCACTCCTGGGTGTTTATCCAAAGAAAATGAAAATACTAATTCAGAAAGATATATGATCCGCAGTGTTCATAGTAGCATTATTTACAATAGCCAAGATATGGATACGTGCCCATCAAGAGATGAATGGATAAAGAAGATGTGGTGGTTTATATATACAATGGAATATAATTCAGCCATAAAAAAAGAATGAACTTTTGCCATTTGCAACAACATGGACGTATCCGGAGGATATTATACTTAGTGAAATTAGTCAGAGAAAGATAAATACTGTATGTTTTCACTTTTATGTAGAATCTAAAATACAAAACAAAACAAAAGGACAAATATAACAAAACAGAAACACATTAACAGATACAGAGAACAAACTGGTGGTTACCAGAGGGGAAGGCTTGGTGAGATGGGCAAGGCAGGTGAAGGGGATTAAGAGGTACAAACTGCCAGTTATTAAATAAATAAGTCAGGGGTGTAATGTACAGTACAGGGAATGTAGTCAATATTTTATAATAACTTTATAATAACTCTATAAAAATATTAAATCACTGTGTTGTACACCTGAAACTAATATAATATTGTGAGTTCACTATACTTCAATAAATTAAAAATATAAAAATAAAAAGGAGCCACATTTATCCAACTATGCCAGAAGCATCTATTTCTGTTCTAAACACCACAAATTAGGAGGGCCTGAGGTATACCGGAGTTTGATGAAGAAATTCAAAATAGTTTAACACACATATATATAGTACTCACTCTATACTGTTTTATACTTAATACTGTTCTAAGCATTTTGCAAATGATAACAACCCTAAGAAGTAGGCATTTTCATTAACTCTATTTTACAGAAGATTTAACTGAGGCACAGATAAGTTATCCGGTTGCCTTAGACCACACAGCTAATGAGTGGAGAGATCCCCAGATTTTAATCAAGGAAATATGGCCCCAGAGTCTGTGCTCTTAAATAACCTACAATACTATAAGGATGTCTCTTGCTTCACTTGAAAATAAAATAATTTTTGGTACTTATTTGCAATATTCAAATACTGGGCCACTGACTTGTAGAAGAAAGTCTATCTTGATTCAGTATGTCACTAGGGATCAAATTGAAGACCATGGGTGGAGGCATATTTGGGCTCAAAATATAAATAAATCTTCTAAGTCAGATGATTATAAAATTTTATATAGAAGGTAGTGATTTATATATCAGAGCAGTTGTCATGCTCACGCTGAATTACCACTGATTCTACAGACAGAATTAGCATGGTTACTGATATTAATTAACATGAATTCTCATTTATAAAGAAGTAAATGTCTAATTGGTCTTGGTTGAGATATAGACCATCTCCCCTATTTTATTCCTCCCTTTACACACACACCATGTAGTAAAGTCCAGGTTGTTTATGTGTTCAGTATGTTCATGTTCATCGATTTACTCTTCTTCTCTTCCATGAAGGTTAATTTTGTGATTCTGTAAGAAAAATTCCATCCATTAACTGTTTTCCTAGTAAGCTTAGCCCTGTACTCAACATATAGGCCTGGATTAAAAATGCTTTTCTTTTCTTTTCCCCTTTTTTGTTTCTGTAACTACAGAGTGTTATTCTGAGCAGCTTCTCAAACTTTGGTAACAGTGCTCTAAAGCACAGGAATTTTCTTCAAAAGCAGAGCCTGGAAAGGATCTATAGCTATAATTTATCAATTAGACAGACACTGGCAAAGAACCAGTCAGAGTTTTTAGGGAGAACTCTGTATGTAAAAATTGGATTGGAAAGGAATTGAAAGAAATACTAAAACACAGAAAAATCATGTACATAAAGTTCAAATCTACCTGCTATAGTTGAAATTTTAAGAACTTTGACAATTATATAATTTTTCTGAATATAGATTTTAAAAAGTATGAAGACATAAGTGACCTTTTTAAAGCAATTTGTAAAATTAACTGTGAACTAGCTCTTCTGTTCTCTGCCACGAGAAAGCTCCCTTGCCACACACAAAATTGCAGTGGCTAAAAAGTTTAAATAAAATTCGTAAAATGCTTTAGTTTGAATTCTTAATGATATCATACTCAAAAGCACGAAGTTGACTCATGCACCATTCTCTTACCACACTTTCTTTTACATCACATTCACTTTCCATTATAACTGAATTCCATCCCTTGAAATAGTCAAAGTTTTCAACTAAACTGTGTAGGCAGATTCCATTTTACCCAAAGGAAATCTTGCAAAACACTATTTGGAACTCTCTGCTCACAGAAAACATAGAGACCAGTCTCTCATTGGGCTATATATGTTTCTCTTTCTAGAAAAGACACAATTTTTAAAGATTGTATTGTTTATTTTAATCAGAAAAATAAACAAATAACATTGCAGGTTTATGGTTTATATCAACCACAAAGAAATGTGCTTGGTATCATTTATAGCCTAGGGTCTCTGCCTATGTTACAGTCAGAGTCTCTGTAGGAAATATATGGAATGCTCACAGTAATTGAGAAAAGTTTCATAGACGTACTTTTTAAAGAGGTCAGGATCTGGTTAAGGAAGAAAACTGTAGAAGGTTTAATATCTTGGGGATAGCAATAGCAGAGCACTTTTACTAACTTCAGTATGGAAGGCATGGGGAAGGGAGCATATATGAGAACCTAGGGTGTAAATGTCACCCAAGAGCTGGTGCTTCATAAAGTGATTCATTCAGTCTATGGGGGAATATTTACTTGACCTTCACCTATTTCTGCCCTGCAATGTACTGCTTGTGATGCCCATATATTTTCACATATTTTGTTTGTTTTTTAGGTTCAGTGTTTGTTTGTTTGTTCATTTTTTTTCCAGGCAGGAGATTAAATCCCTTCCCTACTACTCAATCTTGTCCGGAAGTAGAAGTTCTGTTAGATTCCCGTTTAATCTCTGATTTGGGTGTATGATTTTTTTTTCCTTTTGTAAAAATATGAAGTGTTTCAAACGTGATTAAAACTACAAATAATACTAAGAAAATACTCCAGTTTCCTCCGCCTGGCATTAACAAATCACAATTGGTACATTTATTTTGAAAATAAATTATAATAATACAGAGTAATAGTTGATGAACAGGATTTTCACAAAAGTAATATTCAAATGCCCAATAAGCACATTAAAAAGTGCTCATTTTCTTTACTCATCAGGGAAATACAAATTAAAGCTACAATGTGATACCATTAAGCACCTCTCAGTTAAAATTTAAAAGATTGATAATACCAAGTGCTGGAGAGGATGTGGAAAAAGTGGAAATCTAATGGTCTGCTATTGGGGAATAAATTACAACAATGATTAAGGTAGTAGTATGTACGAAGTCTCAACACAAATAAACCCTATGATGAGAAAATTCACTGCCATAGATAGATAAATAGACAGATAGATAGATAGATAGATAGATAGATAGATAGATAGATAGATGGATGAAACCAAAAGAAATGTGAATGTATGTTCACCAAAAGATATGTACATGAATATTCCTAGGAGCACTATTCATAATAGACATTGACTGGAATCAACATAAATATCCATTGACAATGCAGTTATTAAATGAATGAATAAATAAATACATATGTAAAAAACTCCAACAGATTGAAATCCTTTAAAGTATGAGCATTAACAAAATATTGCTATCAGACACAGTAAACATAAACCTTCTAAACATAAATAAACTTTAGTGAAAGAAGCCAGACACAATAGAGCACATACTTTATGATTCCATTTAGGTAAAGTTCAACACCAGGCAAAACAAACCTATGGTTAGTCAGGAGAATGGTTGACGTTTATCTTGAGAGAATTTTGAAGACACTATTTCATAGCCTTCTATATTCCTATATTGCTATTGAAATAGCTGTTAATAGGGAACAGATGAGAGGACTTCTGAATATTGTTAATGTTCTATATCCATATCTGGGTGATGATAACATAGATGAATTGTTTATGTAAATTTATTGAGTTGGACACTTAGGATTTATCTTCTTAGGGTATGTTTTACTTCATATACTAAAAATTATAATCACATATAATTGATAAAGTTAAAAACTCATATTTCTTCCTCCTTCCATATATAGCTACTGTTCTGAATTTGGAGATTGTGATTTCCATAAAGATTTTTATACTCTTGGTATATATTGACAAACAGGTATAGATCTAAAAGTAATATGTAGTGCTTTTTGGATTTTTTAAAGCATTTTATATAAAATAAAACTGTATGTGCAATTTTAAAATGTTTTATTCAGTACATTTTGGAATGTTTTCATATACATATATTTGTGTATTTTTTATTCATTTTAATTACTGTATGGTTTTTCATTGGTGAAATATACCTAATGTATTTATCTCTTTTCTTCTTATAGATATTTAGGTCATTTAGAATGTTTCCTTACTATTATGATATTGCATTGCACATTCTTGAACATGAGTATCCATGGATATCCCATAGTAAAGATACTTAGAAATCCTGGGTCATAGGCTACCACATTTTAAACTGTTCAGGCTTTATAAATTTATCTCTAAAGATGTTATTTCAAGTCACATATTTTAAAATATTTAGACTGAAATTATTATGATCCCCCACCCTTAACATTCAGTAGTACATTCTTCACTAGAGGTCCTTTCTCTAAGTAATTTCTTAGGATACAAAGAATGATTACATACTGGGTTGGTAATCTTTCATCTTGCACTCCTGCTGTTGAGTTACTTCTCTAATAGTTCTCTTGCTCTTTGTTGCCCTGGAGATCAGATCTCCAGAACTACTAGGTGAACAACCCTTCCTCAGACCTCATTGTTCTCCTTCTCAGAGCTTTCCCATACTGTACCTAGAGCCATGCTTTCCTGAAGACATTTTGTTTAGAAATTTTTGTGGGGAAATTTTTCTCTCTCTCAATCCCAAATACATTCCATTTGTAGGGCCAAATATATTCCAGAACAATTGGTGAAGGGCAGATTTACTGTCTTGCCCTAAGCCCCTGTGAAATAATCATAATGTAATCTGATATGGTTCGCATGGCCTGAGCTACTAAATGTTTTCTATAGTTATTTATTTTATAGATATTTTTTAATTAGCTTATGAAATAATAAAATGAATGAAAGAGGAATCATCTGATAACTCTCTGTATTTGTTTTTCTTTTTTAAACAAACTGTCCTGTTTCTTTAACCAGTTCAAAAAATTTTTGTCCATGTGTAGTAGGCAGAGGTTTGCCTGTACTTTTTCATTTTGTTTCATGGATTTTCTTCTTTTTTTGTTGTTGTTGAATGTTGTATGATTTTTAATCAATTTTTTACTAGAATGTGTGTGTCCAGATTTTACTCCTACTGTTAGACATATATTTCCTTTATTGCAGGGGAAAATATAAATGAATGTATATATAATTTTTCATGAATGAATGTGACCATAATGTAGCTATTCATGGACTCTTTAAAGCAGCTTTGTTGTATTTTATTTTGTCTTTTTACTGACAGTCACCACTCCCTGCTTTTATTTCAATTATACCTATATTCCTTATCCACTCCAATACCCTAGTAAAACAATGACAACCTTGTATATGTCTTTTCATATTTACCTCATACTCATATCATCACACAGATAACATACACACAATCTTGCCACAGATATATAGCCTTTTGATCAATATTTTATATAATTTTGTTTTATGCTCTCTATTCTATATCTTGCCACTCTCCAATTTCCATAAGTTTAATATCCATTCTCTTTCAGTGATTAAGTTGCCTCCATCTGTTCACCCAGGACCTCAGTCCAGAATTTGTTTGGATCTCTCAGCAGTTTTGGTATCTTGCCCCATGATACCTAAGATTCAGTCTCTGTGATCAAGTGATTGTTTAGTTCATTTCCTGAGAAATATGAGATTGTGTCCTCCCAACAACCTAAATCCCCAGAAGGTTATAATATCCATCCCATGTAACAGTTGGCAGTAGTATTATTTTTCAGCTCCTTTTTCAGTAGAGACACTGTATACCAGGCTCCAGTTCAATCAAGGATTCCAGCTCTAGTCTACCATATAAAATGAATCACTTTTAGTCATTCTGACCTTGCAGGAGTGAACTTCTAACTACTACTGCCTGATCCTGGATTCAGAATCCCATAGATCTTCAGATACAGTGTTGTTACTCCCTCAAGATTTTCTTCCATTTGTTTTTGTCTATGGGGATATAGCTTCTTCAAGCTGACCTCATTTTTTTGTTTGTTTCATTTTTTATATTTTATTTATTTTTATACTATGTTCAAAGCACAGGGTATGCATCAAAGGAATAACTTCTGTACTGACATGAGTGGGGACTTCTGTGTACTTTCTGATAGTTACTTTCCCCCTCCTTTGTAGCTTTTAAAATTTTCCTTTATTTTAATGTTCTGCAATTTTGTGGTTATGTTCTGTAGTCTGTGATTTTGTTACTCATTACACTGGTTATTCTGTGGACTTGTTAAACCTTAAGATATATTTACTTCAGTTTGGAATAACATAAATGTTCTACTTACTTCTTATTTTTCTCCCCTTTATTTTCCTTGATCTCTCTTTCTAGAATTCCTGTTAGCTGAAATTTGGGTCTCCTTGATTGATATACTAATTGCAAACACATGTTTTACTTTCCTTTATATCCCCCATCATTGTCTTTATGTTCTGCATTCCATATGATTTCCTAGACTTTTCTAGATTTATTTTCAAAATTTTGAATTGCATTTTTATATTTGGTAATCATATTTTATCTTTCATGAACTCATTTGTGTAATGTGAATTCT
Source organism: Balaenoptera musculus (assembly GCF_009873245.2). Classification (NCBI taxonomy): domain Eukaryota; kingdom Metazoa; phylum Chordata; class Mammalia; order Artiodactyla; family Balaenopteridae; genus Balaenoptera; species Balaenoptera musculus. The sequence goes on from NC_045788.1 coordinate 107,616,628, forward strand.
CTTTTTATAGTGTACTCTTCCTGTTTCACATATACAGGATCTTCTCTTACTTGTTAATTGAGTTAATATTTTTAAAACATTTAGAACAGTGCCTGCCACAGATTAAGCAACATATAAGTATTAGATCAATAAATAATCCGATAAATACAAGTATGTTGGCAGAATTTTTAAAAATATGCTTCTTTATATGATCTCTTAGCTTCTCAGTTCATTTTATTGATTTTCTTTCTTTCTTCCTCCCACCATCCCTCCTTCTCTTCTTTTCTCTTCTCGCCTCCCCTCCCCTCCTCTCCTCTCCTCTCCTCTCTCTCCTTTCAAACGACATCCTAAAACACTGCTAAACGTTGATTGTCTAGTAATACTGAAAGTATAAAACCAGAAATATCATGAAATGTGCAAGATTTATTGACAAAGTAAATGGATTGTAAGAAAAAATTTACTTGGAGAACATTCAAGTGTCAGTATTTTTACTTTTGTTTTATTGGGGTCATTTACATTTCATGAGAATGATTGAGTGCCCTTGTCTGGCAGTAGGGTAGATGTGGAAACACGTTTATTAAAGTCTTGAGGTATCATTGTGTAGAATGCATTTGTTTACTGCACACCACACTTCACCATCATCTGTTATACTGGAACCTAAATAGAGTGCCATTCTTTTGCTCCAATATCTTTTAAGAGTGAAATTGTCCATCATTTTCTGAAGTTAGAGAAGGGTCATTACCTGCCTCCTCAAAATAGAACTGGTGCCTAGATAATGCATTTTTATTAAATGGCCTTTGAACCAATACTTTAATTTTTTATTCCAGTTTTATTGAGATATAATTGACATATAGCACTGTATAAGTTTACAGTGTACATCATAATGATTTGACTTAATATATATTATGAAATGATTATCACAGTAAGTTTACTGAACATCCATCATCTCATATAGATACAAAATTAAAGAAATAGAAAAATATGGTTTTTTGTGATGAGAACTTAGGATTTACTATGTTAACAACTTTCATATATAACGTACAGCAGCGTTAATTATATTTCTCATGTGTACATTACATCCCTAGGACTTATAACTGGAAGTTTGTTCGTTTTGACTGCCTTCATCCAGTTCCTCCTCCACTCCTCTCCACCCCTGCCTATGGTAACCATAAATCTGGTCTTTTCTTCTATGAGTTTGTTTGTTGGCTTATTTGTGTTTGAAGTGTAATTGACCTACAACACTATGTTAGTTCCTGTTATACAACATAGTGATCCAATACTTCAGTACATTTCAAAATGATAACTATGATAATTCTAGGTAGCACCTGTCAGCATACAAAGATATTACATAGTGTTGACTGCACATTTCATACCCATGACTCATTAATTTTGCAACTGGAAGTTTGACCCTCTTAATATCCCTCATGTAATCATTTCCTCCCCCCACCTACCTCCCCTCTGGCAACCACTAGATTGTTCTCTGTATCTATAACTCTGTTTCTGTTTTGTTATGTTTGTTTATTTGTTTTGTTTTGTAGACTCCACATGTAAGTGAAATACAATATTTGTCTTTCTCTGTGTATTTCACTTATCCACTTTCTCATAAATTGCAAGATTTCATTCTTTTTTATGGTAGTGTAATATTCCATTGTGTGTATGTATGTGTGTATATACATATATGTATATATACAAAACATGTTTATCCATTCACCTATCAATGGGCATTTAAGTTGCTTCTTTGTCTTGGCTATTGTAAATAATGCTGCAGTGAACACAGGGTTGCATATATCTTTTCTGATTAGTGTTTTCTTTTTCTTTGGATAAATGCCCAGGAATGGAATTTCTGAATCAAGTGTGGTAGTTCTGTTTTTAACTTTTTGAGGAATGTCCATAATCTTTTCCAAAGTGACTGCACCAATTTACATTCCCACCATCAGTGCATGAATTTTGCCTTTTATCCACATCCTTGCTAGCAGTCCTTATTTGTTGTATTTTGGATAATAGTCATTCTGACAGGTGTGCAGTGATATCTCATGGTGGTTTTGATTTGCATTTCCTTGATGATTAGTGATGTTGAGCATCTTTGCATGTGCCTGTTGGCCATGTGTATATTTTCTTTGTAAAAGTGTCTATTCAGATTCTCTGCCCGTTTTTTAATTGGGTTGTTTGTTTTTTTGATGTTAAGTTATATAAGTTCTTTGTACATTTTGGATATTAACCACTTATCGATATACTGTTTGCAAATATCTTCTCTCATTCAGTAGGTGGCTTTCGTTTTGTTGACAGTTTCCTTTACCGTGCAAAATCTTTCTAGTTTAATGTCGTCCCATTTGTTTATTTTTGCTTTTGTTTCCCTTGTCTAAGCATACATATCCAGAAAATATTATTCTGTCCAATACCAAAGAGCATATTGCCTCTGTTTTCTTCTAGGATTTTTATTGTTTCAGATTTTATATTTAAGTATTTAATCCATTTTGAATTTATTTTTGTGCATGATGTGAGAGAGTAGTCCAGTTTGATTCTTTTACATGTAGCTGTTTTGCCAACATCATTTATTGGAGAGGCTGTCTTTTTCCCATTGTATCTTTTTGCCTCCTTTGTCATAGATTAATTGCCTATATAAGTTTGGGTTCGTTTCTGGGCTGTACATTCTGTTCCATTGAGCTATGTGTTTTTGTGCCCATTACATACTGTTTTGATTACTGTGATTTTGTAGTATACTTTGAAATCTGGGAGTGTGATACCTCCAGCTTTGTTCTTCGTTCTCAAGATTGTTTCAGCCATTGGGTTCTTTTGTATTTCCATACAGATTTGGAATTATTTTTTCTAGTTCTGTGAAGAATGGCTTTGTTTTCATAGGGCTTGCATTGAATCTGTAGATTGTCTTGGGTAGTATGGTCATATTATCAATATTAATTCTTCCAATCCATGATCATGATATATCTTTCCATCTGTTTGTATTCTCTTCAGTTTCTTTCATCAGTGTCTTATAGTTTTCTGAGTACAGGTCTCTTACCTCCTTAGTTAGTTTTACTCCTGTGTATTTTATTCTTTTTGATGTAATTATAAATGGGATTGCTCTTTCACATAGTTTATTTGCAATGTATAGAAATGCAACACATTTCTGTGTATTAATTTTGTATCCTGCAACTTTACTGAATTTATTAATGAGTTCTAGCAGTTTTTTGGTGGTGTCTTTAGGATTTTTCATATATAGTATCATGTCATCTGCCAAAAGGGACAGTTTTACTTCTTGCTTTCCAATTTGGATTCCTTTTATTTCTTTTTCTTGTCTGATTGCTCTGTCTAGGACTTCAGATACTATGTTGAATAAAAGTGGTGAGACTGGGCATCCTTGGCTTGTTCCTGATCGTAAAGGAAATGCTTTCAGCTTTTCACTGTTGCATATGGTGTTAGCTATGTGCTTGTCATATATGACCTTTATTTTGTTGAGGTATGTTCCCTCTATCCCCATTTTGTGGAGAGTTTTTTTATCATAAATGTGTATTGAATTTTGTCAAAAGCTTTTTCTGCATCTATTAAGATGATCATATGATTTTTATCCTTCAGTTTGTTAATGTCCTGTATCACATTGATTGATTTGCAGATATTGAGCCATCCTTATCTCCCTGGGGTAAAATTCTACTTGATCATGGTGTTTGTTCCTTTTAATGTATTATTGAATTCTGTTTGATAATATTTTATTGAGGATTTTTACATTTATGTTCACCAGTGATATTGGCTGGTAATAATCTTTTTCGTGATATCTTTGTCTATTTTTGGATCAGAGTGATGCTGTCCTTGTAAAATGAGTTCGAAAGAATCCTCCCTCTGAAATTTTTTGGAATAGTTTGAGAAGGATAGGTGTTAACTCTTCTCTAAATGTTTGGTAGAATTCACCTGTGAAGCTGTCTCATCCTGTACTTTTGTTTGTTGGCAGTCTCCAATACTTTAATTTTTAATGTTTAGGGCCACCATCTTCTATACCACTTCATAAGCTTTTTCAGTTCTTCAGGCTACATAGGCCTAATTTTTTTTCAATGCATAAGTTTTCTAGTCTGTTGTTACCACTCTTCCATTTGTATTTCACTTCCAAAAATGTATTGATATTTTATTTCTGTTTTATTTGTATGCATCCTTTTTGTCCTTGTGGGTTTATGTTATTTATTCTTTTACTCACATTTTGACATGTTATATAAGGAAGCAGACCATAATTTGTCAAAAATTTAGATGAATACTATTTGACCAATAAAAATAATTCTTATACAGGGTTAAAAAGAGCTCATACAGGACCAGGTGAATATGAACCTGTGGGATAGTAGATAAATCACTTTTGTGTTTCTGCATAGATAAAGCTCTCTGAAAAAAATATTACTAAAATTTGGGACCTGGGCTAAAAGACCAAGCTTTAGAAGTTAATTTACAAATCCATGTATAGCTAATGAGAAAACTTCAGAGATTCACTAAACTCCAGACGTATTTGTTTACATTGGTGGGGAGATGAGAGTGTTTTATTGGATATTGGATACATCCTCACTGGGTTGTAATAAAACAGAAGACACCAAGATTATCTGTTTCCTGGAAAAATTAATTTTCATTCCAAAGGTTTAGAGGAAGTGCCTAGGATCTTATCCAAGGAGCAAAGGTTATTGTCTCCTTCTTTCAGGAAGTGAAGAGAATAACATGTACATAAATTTCCAGATTCATATTTATTTTTTTCTGTCTTCTTCATCTATAGACTCCATGTGTATGTATATGATGAAATCTGGCTCTCACTATAGCACACCAGGGGTAAAAAATTGGGACACTGCACACTTTATAGTTGCTTTAAAGTAAATAATAATCAGCTCTCTCCAGAACCTCATATCAGAATAGTAATGATAAAAAGAGATACTAAGAACTTATATATGCTTAAAGAGTACTGATAAATAAAAGATATGATATTTTACAGTATTTATTTTAAATACTATGTGATTACATGCTATACCTCTAAAGAGCTAAAAGAGATGAAATGTAGCAAGAATTTCCCTTTATATTTTTCCTGTATGATATTATCCAGTAGGCAATAGAGTATCAGTATCTTGAAGGTTGAATAACTTGTATTCTTGTGCTCTTGGCTTAGGGAGCAACCAAAAGATTTCCTTCCGGACTTATTGCTGTCCAAGATTAATAGAGCTGCCCTTCTTTTGTTCTTTAGAGAAATGTTTCAACATGGACTATTTCCTATAGATAGGAACAGTAACTCACAAGGGGCAAAACAACTGATCATAATATAGCAGTATGGTTTTACTACTTTTATAACATTTTCTTTATAGTCTCTCCTAATGGGAGGTTTTTTGTTTAAAGAGAGGGTTCAAGCTTATTCACCTTTATATCCCCCAGAGTACATTTGCAATATGTTGAATAAATGTTTATCGAATGAAATGACTTTAAAATTTTATAAAAGTCTTTGTCTCTTATCTCCCTCTGTCTCTGTTGTATGTGTGTATATACATATATATACACATATGTATATCTACACCTTACATACACACACGTATGGAGAGAGAGAGAGATACAAATTGCTAAACTTTTATAATATGAAAATTGTTAACAGGAAACCCCATTCAAAATGTAGTTGGGAAGCCCTGAAGGGGGAGCTTTTACACCCTACCACTCATTGCCATCTGCAGACGCCAAACAAGAAACACATACCTTGCATCTCCAACAGGAAGAAGCTTTCTACTTTACTAATCCAGCAGAAAGAAGGAAGATTTTTCTTTTCACCAGGAAACAGCCCAAGCCAATGAGAAACTACCACCACTCAGCCAATGAGAAATGTTACCACCCTGAACTCTCAGTTTCCACCAATGAACTTTCTTTCAAATCAGCTTCTCCCAACTTCTTTTTTTTTTTTTTCTCCCTATAAAGTGACATTCTTCTCCTTTGTTTTCTGGACTTGCCTATGGTTATTACCATAGCTTGCATGTCCTGAATTGCAATTCCTCTGCTATTCTTAGATAAAACCATTTTGCTGGTAAAATAACTGGTTGTTTTATTTGTAGGTCAACAATATCCTATTCAAGATTTATTATTTATAAAAATGAATAATACTGTTTTTTCTTCAGAGTAAAAAAAGGCCTATATATGCATAGAATGCTGCTTCGGGATTTCATTAGGAATTATTCAGGACTAAGGGAGAAAGATAAATTAGGAGTGTGTGGATTTCAAATATATTTAAGATTACTACGTGTACTTCTGTCATTTTCAGTGAATTTTGCTCTCCATGGAAATTTGAAAACCAGGTTTAATTGTATTTCTGGAGTGGCCAATAAATTTAACCTTTACCCTAAACCCGTCGGGATGATTTTGATGTTTGTCATAGTATTTTATATTTCCCACTCAGAGGCAGCCTTTCATATGTCATTAAGGACTACAAAACACCATTATTTTTTTCTGTGCTTAGAAAGAACACCATGTGTTTTAGTTTCAATGAACTTGAAACAATGTTCCATAGCATAAGATATGACATTAGAATCTTTTTCACACCATATAAAATTTAAGCATTTATTCTAAGTCACAATGTTCCATAGCATAAGATATGACATTAGAATCTTTTTCACACCATATAAAATTTAAGCATTTATTCTAAGTCTACCTGTGTATTCGTGGTTCTCTATTTATATGTGAGTTCATTCTCCCCACAAGGTAAAAACATCATGTGTTGTATAAGTATTGGTTGCTTGTCACTTTCAAGGGATATCTTACAACTAACTCAACTTCCAATGTGATTCTCACACATCCTTTAGGACTAGTGAAAAATCCAGTCTTAGTGTTATTAGGTCTTCCTTCCTTCATAGTCATTTGAAGGTCTCAGTTGTCACATACTGTGAAAGCTCTGTTTGACTACCCTGGCTAACCTGAGAATGCCTAACTTTCTAGCCTTGAGACCCAATGATTCTCAGCCCCTCACATCAAACCTGGGGCCAGGAAACATTGACAAGATCATACACTTTAATGCTTAGGGCTCAGCCTTCCTAGAGAGCTCCTCACACAGATGTTTTGAGGTCTTTAAAACTCTCCAGTGAGCCAATACTGAATGCTTAACAGGTTCCCTCTCTCCAAGGATCTCTTCCAAGTTTGGGAGAGTCTTTCTTTCTCCGTTCCTGCTCCTCCAAACATCTCTCCTTGTTTCGCTTTTACTCTTTGAAGTTCCTAGCATATTTAGTTTAGTCAGTTTAGACATTTTACAAATCACATGAAGAATCATTAACTTGAACCAACTTCTGAAATTAGGACAGCAAAATTCTCTCAGACAAATAAATGCAAAGTTATGGCTAACCTATTGGAAGAGAGAGTCTAAAATATTAAGTGCAAAATAACATCTAAATAAGTTATCTTGCCTCATTTATATTTATCAAATTAGTTCTTATTTTGTAGTGTATAATTTATTTATTTATTTTACGGACCTCTCATGGAGGAAAGTCACAGAGTTCTCTAATAAGGAAACACAAACCTTTAATGCTTTCAGACAGAAAGAAGAGTTTCTTTTGTTTTTAATCTTAAGTTTTGTTGTGTTTTTTATGTTTGTCACAGAAAAGGGATGATATTTCATGCCCAGGAGTATTGTATATTTCGAGCAAATACCTTGTGCACTAATGCTGCTTCCAGGAACATTGAGGAAGTAGGGAAAACTCTGCTTGTCTCTAATCCAATTCTCTTCCATTGCTTCCTGTACTTTAACCTCATGAACCATATTTCTCAAATAAATGGCATCTATTACTCTAAAAGGAGACTCCTCTAATTCCATTTGAAAGCTGTAGCACAAATTTTCTTTCTTTTCACAACCTATATGATTTGAAATAAAGTAACAACTAAATCAGTAGTTTTACTAAAAGTATACAATTAGGGTCTGCATTTAAAACTCTGAAAAATCAGTCATGACAAAATTATGTATTGGTTATAATACTAAAATAGTCCCAGATCATGAATTGCTCCATAATGTATATTGTTTGTCATTTAATTTGGTCTCAGTTTTCATCACTTCTTATAGTGAAAGCATACATATTTAAATGATAGATCATTTAAAAATATGGGGTTTTTTTTTAGTATATTTGGGAGTGTTACTAGCAATGCCCAAAATCTATTTGAATTGGAATCATGTTTCAGATTTATTTCTATTGCTCATCAAAATGAAGACATGAATTTGATTACATTTTCCATCTATTAAGTATGGTATTTGTCTCTGTCACAGAGAAGGAAGAAGAGGGTTAGGGAGAAGGAATGAGAAATGAAACAGAAACCAAAATTTTGAAAGCAACTGTACCATAACTCACAAAATAGATAAACTGAACAGTGAGCCTGAGTTCAGTTTTTGTTTTTTGTTTTTTGTTTTTTTTTTAACACTAGCTTACTAAGGCCATATTTTCCAGGATGACAGAAGGACTGATTTAACTCTTAACATTGTAGACTTGTCCCAGAGATGAATTCATGAACTTTTCTAACAAATTGTCTATTTTACCAAATCTCACCAATCCTGCCAGACTGCCCTTCTTGATACATTTATGAGACTGAAAAGATTGTGCTCTGCCTTGCAATTATGATAAAGTCAGCTTTTCATGAAAAATATGTTTTTCTGGGCATCTTTATATGAAAACTAATAGGAAAAACAGGTAGAAGGGACAAAATCCCTTAGAGTGCAGAGGTTGTATAAATAACTTTTTTAAAGAAAAATGGCAAGAGAAACATAGCTATAGGAATTTGTGTAAACTATAGTCATTTTGTCCAGATATTAACAGTAAGAATGACCTCTTAAAGAATGAAAATAAATTTAAAGTAATCAAATGGGAGAGAGTGTGAAAAACTGAAGGAGGGAGAAAAACCAAATGTGGAAAACATTCATGGAAATGAAAAAAAACAAATTACATTTTAAAGTGGTTTTGACGAATTTATCATTTTTTGTTATTATTTCCATATTTACATCAAAGATTCACATGAAGATTATAGAAGGTAAAAGAGAGACAAAATACATATACAGTTTCTTTGGAGGGGCAAGAAAAACAAAATCATGATGCTAGTTGCCCAGCAAAAGATTGTTTACTAATTCAGTTGAGATAAAACTCAATGCTCATATTTGCATTAATCCAAACTTCAGGAAAGAAAGAATTTGATAAGATTTCAGATCTCTAGAATAAAATGCATATACTTTGGAGACTGTATCAGATGCAAAAAGACCAGTATATCTGGAAGAGTGATCTAGAATGAATGATAAATACTCAGTTCACTCTTTAGGAAGAGTAGATATGGAAGATATAGTCCCTTTGATATAAAAATGATTTTAGCCATTCCAATAAAAGTAGCAGTTGGAAGTGAGGTTCAGATTAAGATATGATAAAAGAGTTATTATTTATTGAGTATCTCCTGCATGCCAGGCAATGTTCAAGGAACTTTAAATTATACCGGTTTTAATCCCACATAACACCATCAGGTAATCTTATTGCCATTTTGCAGATGAGGGAATTTGGGTGTTAATCAATTTAAATATTGCTTATAATCCTATTACTCTGAATGCAGAATTTAAGGTCTTAATTTTACTCCAAGCAACTTTACAATATGCAAGCCTACAAATGGACAATAAGCTTAAGCACCTCCAATTTTTTCATTGTTATTAATTAAAATCAGCATTGGACTAGATTGGAGTCAAAGTTATGCTGTAATTGTCAATAAAACTCTTAATGTGGAAAGTATAGTAAGGTTTTTTTTTAAGAGTATAAAACAAATAGTGCTTGTTTATATGCAAACTGTCCTGAAGCATTTTAAAATCAGAGGCATGATGGCACTAATACTATTGTTACTAGTAGTATTACCACTACTGCTACTATCACTACCACCACCACAAAAAATAGCTCAAAAAATTAATCATGCTTACTACCATTTTGTAGGTTAAGACACTGAAACTCCAGAGTTTATTAAATTCCTCATAATGCTCAGGAGGTAAGAGGCAATCCTAAAGTTAGGAGTCAGTTTAATCTTTCTGCAAATTCCATGTTATTCAGCTGTGCCATTTGCCTGTTTATATGTCACTTCACACATGGAATTGCATTTTTATATACAATTTTATATACATTTTATGTATGCTTTTTCTGAATTTATTTATTACAATAAGACAATGAAATGGTCAAGTCAGATGTTAATCTTGCTTTTTCTTTTTTAAAGATAAGAAAGCTGAAGTTTCATTTTCAATGCAGGTGGTACAGCAAGAGACATCATATTCTAACCTAATCATGTTCTAACAAAGGTAGAGGCAGGAATAAAACTTCAAAAAGTTTTCTTGGACCACTGAAACTGCCTTTGAAGTTGCCATCCCTTTTCTCTGTCTGCCTCCAAGCTCAATAGTTCATACTATTAAAATGTCTACTACACTGTCATTTCTTTTTTTTCTCTTCTCTTTTGTCTTCTTTTATCCTCTCCTGTCCGGTCCTGTTCTGCCTTGTCTTGTCTTTCCTTCACAATTTCCATTTTGCTAAGGAAAAGCATCCAGATTTCTAATTCTGATTGACAAAAGTATTCTCAAGCTGGTCCCTGACTAACACTTATACATTGTCCTGATACATTCTCCCACTCATTTATTTAATGTACTCCAGCCATGTCTGTCTTTTTATTGTTCCCACAACATGCTAGGTTCATTTCCAACTTGTGCTGTGTATATTTGATTTTTTTTTTCTGCCTAGAGTGTTATTCCCCTAATTTTGCTATTGCTGGCAATTATTTTGTTATTCAAGTGATCAGAATTCCAAAGTGGGTCTTACAGGATAAAATCAAAGTGAGAGAAGGGCTGGTCATTCTTGAGGCTCCAGGAGAGAATCTGTTCTTTATCTCTTCCAGCTTCTGGTAGATTCTGACATTCTTTGGTTTATGGCTGCATCACTCCAGTCTCTGCTTCTGTCCTCACATTGCCTTCTCCTCTTCCGTTGTCCACCCTCTCTCTGCATCCGTCTTATGAGAACACTTGTGATTACATTTATGGCCCACCAAGATAAACCAGGATAATCTCTCCATCTCTAGATACTTGATTATACCTGCAAGATCCCTCTTGTCATATAAAGTGATACATGGGGTCCAGGGATTAAGATGTGGATATTTGGGGTGAGGCTATTGTTCAGCCTACAACACGACAGTAGAAAAAATTCTGAGCTATTTGGATATTTATATTGAAAATGAATTAACAGGAAATAACTCTTAGAATTTTTCAAACTGTTCTGGTTAATATATGACTGCCCATCATAGATATCTCTAGTTTTTCTTCATGCTAACCTTAAAGCTGAATTCACTACTTATCACATACATGAAGAAATAATCAACTCTACAAAATATTAGTGATAAATATAGGTATTCTGAAGATTTTTCATAAAATACATATGAGTACATACATAAAATGTACATAAAAGAGTACATACATATACAATTTAACTTATTTTAATACATAACAGTTAATTTAATTAATTCTATTTATATTTTTGTATTTCTCCATAAATTACTCTTTCTGCCATCCTTCACCAAACCTCATTTTCACCCTTGCACTTTTCTCAAATCAGTCTTCAATATCTCTTCTATTTTTTCAAAACATATTGTACATGTTCAAGTTCTCTCAATCCTAATAGATAGATCCAAAGATCCATTGTTCTATTTTCAGAGTGGGCTTATTAATTAAAATATTACTTGACCTACAATGCTTCTCTCCATAGATGATGAAGATAAAGATGGGCTAATTATTTTGCCATAAAGATGTATGCTTTTTAAAATATTATTAAACAAGGATAAAAAAATTCCTACAAGAATTCAGATCACGTATTTACCTATATAGGATAAAGTAAATCAGATCGGAATCAGACTCTTCTTTTAGAGTACTATATCTCAGAAGCAAATTGAGACAAACATTTTCAGAGTTTTAAGGAAAAAAGATGACAGTTGATGCTGTTTTTCAAGATTCTCTAGAAAAACAAACATTTAAATACATATATAAAATACATGTTATATAATTTATAATGTTATTCTACTATATTGTGTTATAAGTATAATAATGTTATAATGTTAGAGATATATATCTATTATATATTCATATATATTTTCTGTACACATATGTATAATATATACATATTTTATATTTATATATAAAGATATTTATTTTAAGGAACTGACGCACGTGATTACAGAGGCTGAGAAGTCTGAAGATCTGCAGACCCAGGACAGCTTATGTATACTTTCATAGTGAGTCCAAAGCCTCAGAACCAGAAGATATGGTGTAAGTTCCAATGAAAACCTACAGGAAGAGCTGAGATTTCAGTTTGACTCCAAAGGCCAAAGAAGACCAATATCCTATCTCAAAGCAGTTAGGTAGGAGGTATTCTGTCTTATTCATGGGAAGAGGATCAGCCTATTCAGGCCTTCATCAGATTGCATGAGGCTTACCCATATCAGGGAAGGCAATCTGATTTACCCAGTCTACCAATTCATATGTTAATCTTATCTACAAACTTTCTCACAGACACACCCAGAATCATATTTGATCAAATATCTGGGTACCTCATGCTCCAGTCAAGTTGATACATAAAATCAACCCTCACAGTTGACTAAGAAATATATGTCTAGCCAGGTCTTCACATATGTGTGATGGCAAAATACGAACAATCTTAGAAATTCAAGGAAAAAATTACTATATGCCCTTCCTGAGATATTTATTTAAATAATTACTTCAATAAATTGAGAAATAAATAACAATTAAAAACTCACTTTTTAATGGGTTGAGGAATTCACCAGTGAAATCAGTAAAGCTGATGGATAGCGGAATAGTAGAAACTAATTCAAGCCCCCCAAATTTGTAAAAGACAAGACATGAAGCAACAAAAAAGATCAAAGAAAATAACTTGCATCTAAAATTCAAAATTATTAAAATAGGCCAAAACAAAACAAAAGCACAAATGAAAACTACTGGTTAGAGGAGAGTAAAGGAATATTTCTTCTATAAACTTGTTGGGTTGTGAGGTAGAACAAATGTTCAGTAAATAATAAATAATATTATATTATCTAAAATGATATATTGAGTAATTTTAAACTTACTAGTAGTAATAGTGATACTAACATAACTAATGATGGAAAAAAGATTGATATACAATTTACAATGAATCAAAGAAAAATAAATGGTAAGAAAGGAAATCTGATCAAAACAAAAATGAATAAATAAAAATGGCAACAATGAGAAGAGATAAAATAAACTGAGAAGAAAAAAATATGCTGTCAAAAATAAGGCTAAATCTTGTATCAGTAAGAGTAACTAAGAATGGAGTAGATAAATAGGATTTAACATGAATAAATCACATATTAGAATAAAAAAATTGACTAGTTTGTTCCAAAAGGCTATATCCCTAAACCACTTAAGTGTATAGGGGCTGTGAAAAATAAGAAAATATATTTGAAAGCAGGTTAACTATTTTCACATGCGACAAATAGAACATCATAGGAAAGATATTTTTATGCCCATTAATTAAAAATAAAATTTCACAAGCAAATTTAGGTACACATCTTAATTTTTCATGATTGATCCAAATACTTTCATGAACTTATAATAAGTACATTATTTAAAAACACAGCGACATTAAGTATGGATGGAAAATTGGTAACTATTATACATATAAGGGGACAAATGCCTTTTTCATTAATATATTAAAAACTTGCCTAAGTCAATTAGGAAAAATACTATTTTAGAAGCAAACATGAGCAAAGAGCATAAAAAGTTACTTCTTAAAATATTGGTCACAAAACAATTGTAAAATAAGTATTCAACATCAGTGGTGATCAAATAAAACAAAATAAAACACTGGGTACAAGAGCTTCAAGATGGCAGAAGAGTAAGACGTGGAGATCACCTTCCTCTCCACAAATACATCAGAAATACATCTACATGTGGAACAGCCCCTACAGAACACCTACTGAACGCTGGCAGAAGACCTCAGACCTCCCAAAAGGCAAGAAACTCCCCACGTACCTGGGTACGGCAAAAGAAAAAAGAAAAAACAGACAAAAGAATAGGGACGGGACTGCACCAGTGGGAGGGAGCTGGAAGGAGGAGAGGTTTCCACACGCTAAGAAGCCCCTTTGTGGGCGGGGACTGTGGGTGGCGGAGGGGAGGAGCTTCAGAGCCATGGAGGCGAGCACAGCAACAAGGGTGTGGAGGGCAAAGCGGAGAGATTCCTGCACAGAGGATGGGTGCCGACCAGCACTCACCAGCCCAAGAGGCTTGTCTGCTCACCCGCCGGGGCGGGCGGGGGCTGGGAACTGAGGCTCGGGCTTCGGAGGTCGGACCCCAGGGAGAGGCCTGGGGTTGGCTGCGTGAACACAGCCTGAAGAGGGCTAGTGCGCCACAGCTAGCCAGGAGGGAGTCCAGGAAAGAGTCTGGAGCTGCCGAAGAGACAAGAGACGTTTTCTTGCCTCTTTGTTTCCTGGTGCATGAGGAGAGGAGATTAACAGCACCGTTTAAAGGAGCTCCAGAGACAGGCGTGAGCCACAGCTATCAGCGCGGACCCCAGAGATGGGCATGGGACACTAAGACTGCTGCTGCCACCACCAAGAAGCCTGTGTGCAAGCCCAGGTCACTATCCACACCACCCCTCCCGGGAGCCTGTGCAGCCCACCAGTTCCAGGGTCCCGTGATCCAGGGACAACTTCCCCGGGAGAACACACAGTGCCTCAGACTGGTGCAACATCACGGTGGCCTCTGCTGCTGCAGGCTCACCCCGCATCAGTACCCCTCCCTCCCCCCGGTCTGAGTGAGCCAGAGCTCCTGAATCAGCTGCTCCTTTAACCTCGTCCTGTCTGAGTGAAGAATAGACGCCCCCAGGCAAAAGAAAAGTTTAACAAGGACCTAGATGAACTAAAGAGCAAACTAACAGTGATGAACAACACAATAAATGAAATTAAAAATTCTCTAGAAGGGATCAATAGAAGAATAACTGAGGCAGAAGAACAGATAAGTGACCTGGAAGATGAAATAGTGTAAATAACTACTGCAGAGCAGAAGAAAGAAAAAAGAATGAAAAGAATTGAGAACAGTCTCAGAGACCTCTGGGACAACATTAAATGCACCCACATTCGAATTATAGGGGTCCCAGAAGAAGAAGAGAAAAAGAAAGGGACTGAGAAAATATTTGAAGAGATTATAGTTGAAAATTTCCCTAATATGGGAAAGGAAATAGTTAATCAAGTCCAGGAAGCACAGAGAGTCCCATACAAGATAAATCCAAGGAGAAACATGTCAAGACACATATTAATCAAACTATCAAAAATTAAATACAAAGAAGACATATTAAAAGCAGCAAGGGAAACACAACAAATAACACACAAGGGAATCCCCATAAGGTTAACAGCTGATCTTTCAGCAGAAACTCTGCAAGCCAGAAGGGAGTGACAGGACATATTTAAAGTGATGAAGGAGATAAACCTACAACCAACAACCCAGCAAGGATCTCATTCAGATTTGATGGAGAAATTAAAACCTTTCCAGACAAGCAAAAGCTAAGAGAATTCAGCACCACCAAACGAGCTTTCCAACAAATGTTAAAGGAACTTCTCTAGGCAGGAAACACAAGAGAAGGAAAACACCTACAATAACAAACCCAAAACAATTAAGAAAATAGTAATAGGAACAAACATATCGAGAATTACCTTAAATGTAAATAGATTAAATGCTCCAACCAAACGACATGGACTGGCTGAATGGATACAAAAATAAGACCTGTATATACGCTGTCTACAAGAGACCCACTTCAGACCTAGGGACACATACAGACTGAAAGTGAGGGGATGGAAAAAGATATTCCATGCAAATGGAAATCAAAAGAAAGCTGGAGTAGCAATTCTCATATCAGACAAAATAGACTTTAAAATAAAGACTATTACAAGAGACAAAGAAAGACACTACATAATGATCAAGGGATCGATCCAAGAAGAAGATATAACAACTGTAAATATTTATGCACCCAACATAGGGTCACCTCAATATATAAGGCAAATGCTAACAGCCATAAAAGGGGAAATCGACAGTAACACAATCATAGTAGGGGACTATAACACCCCACTTTCACCAATGGACAGATCATGCAAAATGAAAATAAATAAGGAAACACAAGCTTTAAATGATACATTAAACAAGATGGACTTAATTGATATTTATAGGACATTCCATCCAAAAACCACAGAATACACATTCTTCTCAAGTGCTCATGGAACATTCTCCAGGATAGATCCTATCTTGGGTCACAAATCAAGCCTTGGTAAATTTAAGAAAATTGAAATCGTATCAACTATCTTTTCCAACCACAACGCTGTGAGACCAGATATCAATTTCAGGAAAAAATCTGTAAAAAATACAAACACATGGAGGCTAAACAATACACTACTTAATAACCAAGAGATCACTGAAGAAATCAAAGAGGCAATCAAAAAATGCCTAGAAACAAATGACAATGAAAATACGATGATCCAAAACCTATGGGATACAGCAAAAGCAGTCTAAGAGGGAAGTTTATAGCAATACAATCCTACCTTAAGAAACAAGAAACATCTCGAATAAACAACCTAACCTTACACCTAAAGAAATTAGAGAAAGAAGAACAAAAAAACTCCCAAAGTTAGCAGAACGAAAGAAATCATAAAAATCAGATCAGAAATAAATGAAAAAGAAATGAAGGAAATGATAGCAAAGATCAATAAAACTAAAAGCTGGTTGTTTGAGAAGGTAAACAAAATTGATAAACCATTAGCCAGACTCATCAAGAAAAAAAGTGAGAAGACTCAAATCAGTAGAATTAGAAATGAAAAAGAAGTAACAACTGACCCTGCAGAAATACAAAAGATCATGGGAGATTACTACAAGCAACTCTATGCCAATAAACTGGACAACCTGGAAGAAATGGACAAATTCTTAGAAATGCACAACCTGCCGAGACTGAACCAGGAAGAAATATAAAATATGAACAGACCAATCACAAGCACTGAAATTGAAACTGTGATTAAAAATCTTCCAACAAACAAAAGCCCAGGACCAGATGGCTTCACAGGTGATTTGTATCAAACACTTAGAGAAAATTTAACACCTACCCTTCTCAAACTCTTCCAAAATATAGCAGAGGTAGGAACACTCCCAAACTCATTCTACGAAGCCACCATCACCCTGATGCCAAAACCAGACAAAGGTGTCACAAGAAAGAAAACTACAGGCCAATATCACTGATGAACATAGATGCAAAAATCCTCAACAAAATACTAGCAAACAGAATCCAACAGCACAATAAAAGGATCATACACCATGATCAAGTGGGTATTATCCCAGGAATGCAAGGATTCTTCAATATACGCAAATCAATCAATGTGATACACCATATTAATAAATTGAAGCAGAAAAACCATATGATCATCTCAATAGATGCAGAGAAAGCTTTTGACAAAATTCAACACCCATTTATGATTACAACCCCCCAGAAAGTAGGCACAGAGGGAACTTTCCTCAACCTAATAAAGGCCATATATTACAAACCCACAGCCAACATCGTCCTCAATGGTGAAAAATTGAAACCATTTCCACTAAGATCAGGAAGAAGACAAGGTTGCCCACTCTCACCACTATTATTCAACATAGTTTTGGAAGTTTTAGCCACAACAATC
This sequence comes from Balaenoptera musculus, assembly GCF_009873245.2. NCBI lineage: Eukaryota > Metazoa > Chordata > Mammalia > Artiodactyla > Balaenopteridae > Balaenoptera > Balaenoptera musculus. The sequence continues at coordinate 107,634,301 of NC_045788.1, forward strand.
AGAGAAGAAAAAGAAATAAAGTAATCCAAGTCGGAAAAGAAGAAGTAAAGCTGTCACTGTTTGCATATGACATGATACTGTACATAAAGAATCCTAAAGATGCTACCAGAAAACTACTAGAGCTAATCAATGAATTTGGTAAAGTAGCAGGATACAAAATTAATGCACAGAAATCTCTTGCATTTCTATACACTAATGACGAAAAATCTGAAAGTGAAATTAAGAAAACACTCCCATTTACCACTGCAACAAAAATAACAAAATATCTAGGAATAAACCTACCTAAGGAGACAAAAGACCTGTATGCAGAAAATTATAAGACACTGATGAAAGAAATTAAAGATGATACAAAGAGATGGAGAGATATACCATGTTCTTGGATTGGAAGAATCAACATTGTGAAAATGACTCTACTACCCAAAGCAATCTATAGATTCAATGCAATCTCTATCAAACTACCACTGGCATTTTTCACAGAACTAGAACAAAAATTTTCACAATTTGTATGGAAACACAAAAGACCCCGAATAGCCAAAGCAATCTTGAGAAAGAAAAACCGACCTGGAGGAATCACACTCCCTGACTTCAGACTATACTACAAACTACAGTAATCAAGACAGTATGGTACTGGCACAAAAACAGAAATATAGATGAATGGAACAGGGTAGAAAGCCCAGAGATAAACCCGTGCACGTATGGTCACCTTATCTTTGATAAAGGAGGCAAGAATATACAGTGGAGAAAAGACAGCCTCTTCAATAAGTGGTGCTGGGAAAACTGGACAGCTACATGTAAAAGAATGAAATTAGAGCACTCCCTAACACCATACACAAAAATAAACTCAAAATGGATTAAAGACCTAAATGTAAGGCCAGACACTATCAAACTCTTAGAGGAAAACATAGGCAGAACACTCTATGACATAAATAATCACAGGAAGATCTTTTTTGACCCACTTCCTAGAGAAATGGAAATAAAAACGAATAAAAACAAATGGGACCTAGTGAAACTTGAAAGCTTTTGCACAGCAAAGGAAACCATAAACAAGATGAAAAGACAACCCTCAGAATGGGAGAAAATATTTGCAAATGAAGCAACTGACAAAGGATTAATCTCCAAAACATACAAGCAACTCATGCAGCTCAATATCAAAAAAACAAACAACCCAATCCAAAAATGGGCAGAAGACCTAAACAGACATTTCTCCAAAGCAGATATACAGATTGCCAACAGACACATGAGAGAATGCTCAACATCATTAATCATTAGAGAAATGCAAATCAAAACTACAATGAGATATCATCTCAGACCGGTCAGAATGGCCATCATCAAAAATCTACAAACAATAAATGCTGGAGAAGGTGTGGAGAAAAGGGAACCCTCTTGCACTGTTGGTGGGAATGTAAATTGATACAGCCACTATGGAGAACAGTATGGAGGTTCCTTAAAAAACTAAAAATAGAACTATCATACGACCCAGCAATCCCATTACTGGGCATATACCCTGAGAAAACCATAATTCAAAAAGAGTCATGTACCAAAATGTTCCCTGCAGCTCTATTTACAATAGCCAGGACATGGAAGCAACCTAAGTTTCCATTAACAGATGAATGGATAAAGAAGATGTGGCACATATATACAATGGAATATTACTCAGCCATAAAAAGAAACGAAATTGAGTTATTTGTAGTGAGATGGATGGACCTAGAGTCTGTCATACAGAGTGAAGTAAGTCAGAAAGAGAAAAACAAATACCGTATGCCATGGCATATATAGAATCTAAAAAAATAAAATAAAATGACACTGATGAACCTAGTTGCAGGGCAGGAATAAAGATGCAGACATAGAGAATGGACTAGAGGACATGGGGTGGGAGGGGGAAGCTGGAGCGAAGTGACAGTAGCATCGACATATATACACTACCGAATGTAAAATAGTTAGCTAGTGGTGGGAAGCAGCAGGATAGTATAGGGAGATCAGCTCGGTGCTTTGTGGTGACCAAGATGGGTGGGTTAGGGAGGATGGGAAGGAGGCTCAAGAGGGAGAGGATATGGGTACATATGTATGCATATGGCTGATTCATTTTGTTGTACAACAGAAACTAAGTATTGTGAAGCAATTATTCTCCAATAAAGATGTTTAAAAATATAAATAAATAAATAAATAAATTAATTAATTAATTGAAATGAGCCCCTAAACTCAGGAAAAAAAATGAAATAAGGATGATATTTATAAATTGTTTTGTCTATAGCTTTAAAGTTTTTATGAAAACCCCTTTTATTCCATTTTGAAATCATAGATAGTGGTTAAACGATATTGTGTTCATTTCCTACGTCTGCCATAAAATAGTATCACAAACTGAGTGACTTGAAACAACAGAACTTTATTCTCTCAGTTTTGGAGTCTAGAAGTCTGAAATCAAGGTGTTGGCAGGGCCAGGGTCCCTCTGAAAACTATAGGGGAGGATCTTTCCTTGCCTCTTCCCAGCTTCTAGTGGTGATCCTTGGTTTTTGTTTGCATGACTCCAATCTTTATTTCAGTCATCACACGGTATTCTTCCTGTGTGTCTCTGTCTTCTCCTGTTCTTACAGAAGGACACCAGTTCTACTAGAGTAGGGCCCAACCTACTCCAGTATTACCTCATCTTAATGGGATCACACCTGCAAAGACTCTGTTTCTACATAAGGTTACATTCACACCTTCTGAGGATTAAGATTTCAACATATCATTTGCAGGGATACAATTCAATCCATAACAGTTATTAACTTTTTTCTTGTATCTGTGAGATACAAAAATAAGTCTTCAATGACTATATTATATACAAAAATACACTTTAAATGGAAAAATATTAGCATAGAAAAAAGAGGTCACTTTATAATATAAAATATAAATTCATCAGGAAGATACAAAAGTTATAGTTTATCTCATAAAATAGATGAATTTATATGATATTTTGTTTATGAGTTTTTCAATCCTTTGAAATTTGTTGATGCTTTGTGGCCAACATATAGTCAATTTTTATAAAAATGTTTATGTGTATTTGAATTGTATGTGTATTGTATACATATTAGATATAGTGATCTCTAGCTGTTATTTATGTCAAATGTGCTAATCAGGTTTTTTAATTACCTATATTCTTATAGGTTTCTTTCTCCTGATTGATTATTCTGTCAGTTACTGAGAGATATTTGTTATAACCTCATTACAATTATGAATTTGTCTATTTTCCACTTATCTTTTGAGTTATATCAATTTTTGTTTTATATATTTTGCATACATGTTTAGAATTATTGTATAGTCCTGTGAATTGATTCATTAATATGAAATGTCCCTCTATATCTCTAGCAATGCTTCTTGTCTTAAGGTGCATGTTCTCTGATATTAGTATGGGAGCACCAGCTTCCTTTTTATTTATTTATTTATTTTATTTATTTATTTTTATTAGAGTATAATTGCTTTACAATGTTGTGCTAGTTTCTGCTGTAGAACAAAGTGAGTGAGCTATATGTATACATATATCCCCTCCCTCTTGAGCCTCCCTCCCACGCCCCCTCTTTCCACCCCTCTAGGTCTTCACAGAGCACAGAGCTGAGCTCCCTGTGCTATACAGCAACTTCCCACTAGCTATTTTACACATGGTAGTGTATATATGTCAATGCTACTCTCTCAATTCGTCCCACCCTCTCCTTCCCCCGCTGTGTTCACAAGTCTGTTCTCTACATCTGTGTCTCTTTTCCTGCCCTGCAAATAGGTTCATCAGTACCATTTTTCTAGATTCCATATATATGCGTTAATATACGATATTTGTTTTCCTGACTTACTTCACTTTGGATGACAGACTCTAGGTCCATTGACATCTCTACAAATGACCCAATTTCATTCCCTTTTATGGCTGAGTAATATTCCATTGTATGTATATACCACATCTTCTTTATCCATTCATCTGTCGAAGGACATTTATGTTGCCTCTATGTCCTGGCTGTTGTAAATAGTGCTGCAATGAATATTTGGGTATGTGTATCTTTTTGAATTATGTTTTTCTCAGGGTATATGCCCAGTAGTGGGATTGCTGGGTCATATGGTAGTTCTACTTTTAGTTTTTAAAGGAGCCTCCATACTGTTCTCCAAAGTGGCTATATCAATTTACATTCCCACCAACAGTGCAAGAGGGTTCTCTTTTGATTAATATTTATAAAGTCCATCTTTCTCCAAAATTTTATTTTCAAACATTCTTTATCTTCATACTTAAGATGTGCCTCTTTTAGGCAATAATTTTAAATTCAGTTTTAAATGAAGTGTAGATTCCATCCTGCAGACTGAGAACAATTAAAGCATCTATAGGATTCACTAAACAAAACAAAACATACTGGTTTGGGAGCATGGTTGTATGACATAAAGATCAATTGGTCGATACTTATTCAAATACTATTGTCTCTGGTGACAGAGAAATTTGATTTCTTTTAAGTAGTTATGAGTCATTTAGTAACAACATAATATGAGATTTTATGAATATCTATATTATTGTGAATATAGGCAATGAGATGAAATTGGTGCCATTGAGACAAATTAAGAACTATTGCAGTGAGATCAGGAGTGGTCCTATTTTATTAATGCACACTTGCAATGATTATGATCCCTGTTAATAATGTAAAAGTAGAAGGACAGAAGAAGTGATCAATAAATTCATTCTGACAAGGAAACAGAAAGGGATGTGTTATACCTATAGATTTTTTCTTTAAATATTTAGGGACTTGTGTTGAAATGAGGGTTTTGAATATGGTAAGCAAAAGGTTTTGAGTTCAGTTTTAGTCTGGTTAATGTTGATTGTGGGCTTACCACAAACAAACAAACCAAAAGTGCAGATCAAGCAAAGTTAAGTGTATTAAACTTCCTACAATATGGGAGTACACCACCTTAACCCTTAAGGGAGCCTCAGTGTTGCCTCAAATCAAGGAAATAAGAGAAGGATATTTATAGGATTTTAGGATGTGGGCTGTAATATTTTAAGGTGACTCAGATTTTGCGACAGTTTATGGTATAGTAGTTTTAGATTGGTGGGCATAAAGAAGAGAGGTCTTAAAGCAAATGCAATGAAGAGGCTGTTAGTACGTAAACGTCTAGTTCATTCACGGAAGTTAATGTAGTTCACTAGATGTAATTCTCATTATTTTAGTGCTTCCTCCAGGTGGATGCTGGTTCTCTGGCAAAAACAAAACAAACAAACTAAAAAGAGCAAACACAAATAGAAGCAAATATACACATAAAAAGCAAACACGAACAAACAAAAAAACCTGCACATAAGTTATTTTAGAAAGCAAATGCCTCCAATTATCAGAACTGACACATTTTTTGAAAAACCAAATTTATCTTTCTCTGTTGAAGAGATGTCCTAGAACAGAGAGAAGCCATGTGAACCCCAGAAAAGAGACACCTGAATTGGGAGCAAGCACTAATGGGGAAATAACAATGGAAAATAGCTCTAGGCACTGGGGGAATTCTGTAATACTTAACTATGTATTTAATGTCTGCTTTATTCTCCCATTTGATTCTCAGGTGCAGATTTAATGAATAGACAGGTTGAATTGAAAGTTACAGGGCTTGATTTTGAGAAGACAGACTGTTCTAACCTTTCCTGACCAATTCAATTTTTTTTTTTCGTGTTCACTATTGTCTGGCCTTCTACACTATAGTTAGTCCCATAATATAAGATATTGCCCTGTTCTAAAATGCAACCACCAAGGAAAAATGACCCTTCATGCTTTATGATTTCTTTATTGTTAAGTGTGAATGATTTTTTTAAAAAAGGCTTTTCTGTTGGAAGTATAACAAATTTTTTCATAGCCTAATATGAGGGGTCAAAAATTTTAATCACACAAGAGAGTGGCATATCACTTCAAGATTAATATAGTAAATATTGTTCATTCTTCAAAGTAACTACGTTTAAAATGGAGACATTTGTTTTCACTTGTTAAATCATTAAGAAATAAATCTTTTAATGGTCTCAGAATGTTAAAATTATCAAAGATAATCACCTCTTAATCATCCCCCAGAAGACATTAACTTTGGTGTACCTCACCTCCATTTGGTCATGGGGTCTGGAAGAGAAATAAGCAAATCTCCAAATATATCCAGATTAAATTATTGTGGAGTTCTGGTGAGAAAGTTTAGCCACTAGCTCCATATCTTACTGTGAGAGAGCTGCTTTGCCATACCAGTCCTATAGTCTTTATCTTTAAAATACAAGTAGTAGTGTGAATGACACTGAGCACTGGGACATTTTCTGATGATGCTTATAAGATCCTAGCTTCCAAATACTTTTCCTCACTTCCGTGCTAAACCCAAGTTGACCAACCAATGGCTACTAAACTAAGTCCTGCTGCATGTGCATCCTGTTCCACAATTCACAAAACCTCAGTTTCCACATACCTTCTGAGATTTTGAAGAGTGAATAATTCTCAATACAAAACTAAACCTTGACTGACTTTCCCCAACCAACCCTAGACAATCTGTATGCTAATTATTCTTTCAGAAAATCATCTTGCACAGTTTACACATTGCAAAGCTTTTAATAAAGGCTTAAAATAATTGATTTTGAGTTGGTTTTTCTCCTACCACAGATTTTGTGTTTGGGATATATTGATAAGAATAGGACATGCCAAAGACCCTTTGTTATCTCCATTATTATGGGCCTTTATGCCTGGAAAGCTGGGTAAGTTCTTCCCCTGTCTGGTACTTTGCCCTTTTGTGTTAGAGTGCTGCTCAAGCCTTTATAGCATCATCATTATCATCATCATCATCATCATCAACATCATCATTCTTGAATGAGAATCTTGTACTTGTTTTTGTCACTCTTAGACCCTTTAAGGGGAGGCAAGAGTACAAGCATTTGATTAGGGGGTGCTTGTGTTTTTCATTTCCCACCACTGAAGGCAACAGACAACTGTCAGTTGGAAAACTCACGGCAAGCTGGTACCCTATTTGTACACGTGCCTATACCCCCAATTATTTGAATATTTCAAGAAAATTATTAAGAAAATTAATAATTAAAGTAACAATTTTGAGGAACTTTTGATATAAGCAAATTTGTTCAATTGAGAGAGGTCTTAGGACAAAATTGGTAGAAACCCTCATTTAATATCATTAATTTTGAGGATATAAATATTCATTGGTTTAATATGTTGATGAAGATTACATAGCCAGATCTATCTAAAAGATAGATAACTTAAGAGAGAGATTACTTTACTTAAATAAGCTTTAATAAGTCTCTTCTGTGTGAGTCAGTGTGTGTGTGTATATAGATTTAATTTCTGTCTAAAGTAAGCTCCCTCTTAATTTTCCTGTGTGTGTGTGTGTGTGTGTGTGTGTGTGTGTGTGTGTTCTTCTTCCATTCTTTTTTCCTTCTCTCTGGATATTTTCAATATTAATCAAATTTTTGTTTTTGTCATTATTGGTGGGATCTAAGAATATCTAGTCTAGATACACATTTAGGAGTTTCTTAAAGACTTAAAGCAAAATTATTATGCTGCATTTCTTTTGCTTAAAAAAGCGGTACATGTTAAATTATTTAGCTGCATGAGTAAGTGAGTAATTGCCTTGTTCACTAGTTACTAGCTGAGAAAATAGCTCATTCTAACTAAGAAGAGTACTTCTAAGTATGGTTTACAGAGTCATTGCACTTTAGCTTATATACACCTATAAATTATATTAATAAAAAATGTGTGTACTATTCCTTTTAAACATATGAATCTTTGGACAAATTAGCATTATTTAATTATATTGATTTAAAGATTTCTGTCTCCTTCTGTACCTTATTAGGTAAAATTAATGTCAATCCAATATTCTAATGTATATAACACTAGGATTAAACTTCTTATCATTTACTTTTAATAAATTTCCTACATTGGTTTTTGAGAGTCAAATGAGATGTCATTGTTTTGACAAATATTTAAGATATTGAATATAAAAAATTATGTTCAAATAAACTTGTAAAAATGGATGTCTTTAAAAGAGGTTACTCTCATAAATAAATTCTTAAAACATTACAGATAGTAAGTTTAATGTATTGTTTCAATTATAATTTCCATATTTTAATTAAATTTAAGACATTAGACTGACATTAAATTGAGTATCTGAACATTTTCAAAGTAAGAAAAAATTATAAACCTCAGTGATTAAACTTTTTACTTACCTTATTCTTATACATTGTAGATATACAAATGACTTTTGATAATGTGTGTAATATGTGTATTTATCTTTCTTGCCACCTTAAGATTTGTAAAGTTGATATAAAATATATGCTCACGAAGATAAAGAATCAGGGAGTTGGTGATTTTCTATCTTCTAGTCTTCTCTGTATCTCTGGATGAAACAAGAATTGATTTTGTTTTTTGGTCGCACCGTGTGGCTTGTGGGATCTTACTTCCCCGACTAGGGATCAAACCCACAACCTCGGCAGTGAAAGCATGGAGTCCTAACCACTGGACAGCCAGGGAATTCCTGCAGATGTGTTTTATTTATTTATTTATTTTTAATTTTTTTTTTTTTGATGTGGAACATTTTTAAAGTCTTTATTGAATTTGTTATGATATTGCTTCTGTTTTGGTTTTCTGGCTGCGAGGCATGTGGGATCTTAGCTCCCCGACCAGGAATCGAACCCGCATCCCCTGTATTGGAAGGCGAAGTCTTAACCACTGGACCACCAGGGAAGTCCCTGCAGATGCCTTTTAAACAGTTGCCTTCATCAAATGGATTTACCTTCTTGGTTAGGACTAGGGAAGATATGTGGAGGATTACAGAGATATTTCAGAGTCTATTAATGTTACTACTTCATGTGTTCCTTAGCAGAGTAATCTATATATTTTATGCTGCCCAGTGTCTTAAATGCTTCTATGTAACTGCTAACTCAAGAAATGATTCCCACCAACATAGAACATCCAAACTCCAAGTCTTAGCTGGCCCCCAAGAATCTTAGCTTACAAATGTTCCTCCTTACCATTTATTCCTAAATGTACATTAAGTAGTCAGTGGGTGTTAAATTAAGGTCCAAACTTCCTGTTCCTACATGATTAACATAACTCACTTTTCCCATACTTTCCAGCACTCTGAATAGTGAACAATTTTCAGAGCAAAGCTAACCTTTGAGTGACCACCCCCCCATCAGCCTTGTAAAATCTTTCAGCTACTTGCTCTCTTCAGAACACTCATTTCAAGCTGCTCTCCCCGTATTGCAGCATTCTTAGTAAATGGTTGAGTTAATGACTTTTGGTTGTTTTTTTGTTCTTCCTCTGTAATAATTACCTTCCAGAGTTGTTTAAATGTAAAATATGTATACAAATTATTTATCACAGAACAGGCTTCATAGCATATCTTCTGTAAATGGTAGTAGTACTGCTGCTGCCAATAATTAAAACAACATTTAAAGCCTGATTTCATTGGATGATGATGATGGTGATGATGATGATGATGATGATGATACTGATGAAGTCTAGGAAAGGAAAACATCAAATAACTGGGTAGCAACTCAGAACAATCAAAATGGAACAGTGAACTTTTTGAGAATAGACCAAACCCAAAAAGGGGCAACATTGTCAGCAGTAAATTGAATTAACAGCAGTAGATTACTTTAGAGACTTCAAATTATTATTTTCATTAGTAATATCATAGTCTTAAAGATTTCAGGTCATTGTTTCTATACTGATACTCATCTCCAAATTGCTTGCAGAGTGAATTTATAGGTTTCTTGTTAGAGGTTTCTATGTCAAACCTCTAGAATCAAACCAGATCAATTCCTGCAATATAAGCCTCTGACATTAAGGTAGAAATAACAGCAGAGCAATTTTTTCCCTCACTATAACAGGGAAAGTCTAAAAATGTGTAGTCTTGTCCCTTGATACCAAGTTTTGTAGTATTAAGTGAAGGACTTCCACATTTTTGAGAAAATGCTTAGATTCAGAGAACGGATTCATTTTTAAAGTACTCAGGGAAACTTAATATGTGATATTCCAAACCACTGAAAAGCCAACCTTGCCTTGAGGGCAAGGACCCGTTAACACTTGTTCAGGGTCCTGTTCTCTTCCCAGGAGAAGATCAGACTTGGCAAATAAAAAAATCAGTGGTCATTAATTTTTTGCATTTGTAAGAGAAGTTGCTTCTGAACTTTATTCTTAACCCAAGCCACTTGAGATCCAGATTTCTTAAATGAATTGACATTTAGTCTTATAGCCAGAGTCTTTACAGAACTGTATACTAGTTCACATTTTAGAGAGGCTGGATCTATTCTTAGTGGAGTTCCCTCTTGACTTCAAGAGGTAAAGAGGGTTAAAATTTCCTAGGGCAAGCAGCTTCTAAAGGATATCTTTTGTAATATGATTGTCCAGACTTTTACTGGGAATTGTTTCCCATATCCCTTTGTATTATAAATTAATTGACCCATGTATCTAAATGGTTCAGTTAAGTCCAATTATTCAAATTACTCAGATAAAGTTGTTGCAATTTAACTTTTATAAAATCCATGCTTGCACCATATTAAACAATAAGGTATTTGTTTATAATATATGTAATAATTTTTTTTAGGTTTTGTGATGCCAACAACTTTTGTTAGCTTCTCTCCTACATGACTATAATTAAATACCTCCTTTTTTTGTAAATACATGCTCTTCTTCCATTGAAAGACTGAGTTTTTTTCCCTCCATCTTTGAATGTAGGCTGACCTTAGTAACTTGCTTGACCAATGGAGTCAGGAGAAGTGCCAGTGTAGCTAGGTCATAAGGAGTTTCACAACTTCTGCCTGGAACTTTCAGAATGTTTTTTCTAGGAAAACTTGTACTAAGAAATGTAAGTGAGCATGTAAAAAGTTGGAATACCTCAGGCCATGTGGAGAAGCTAAGGAACATCCAGACACTAAACATATGAGTTCAAAAAATCATCTTTTAAGTGGTTCCTTTAGCCTTAGCCACACTAGCTGATGTTATTTGGATCAGAGATAAACTACCCATAAAAAAAAACATTCCTAATTCCTGAGTTCACAAAATTATGAGCAAAATAACATATTAAGTCAATAAATTTGGGGGTAGGTTTAATGAAATTGATAACTGGAAGATAATTTAGTAGGTGAAATTGGTTTGATTCTACAACAAAAACTTAAAACAAGTTACATTGCTTTGAGATGGTTAGTCAGATATTGGAAGCACTTCAAGGATACTTTTGATGATTATTTTGAAGGTAAGTAAGGAAATTTTGGCAATACTGTCACCTGTGGTAGTATGGAAAAAGAAAGGACAAATAACAAACTTTTGTTCTGGCTGGGGAAATTTTCAGGCAGTATCTAGAATGTTCCAATTATCTCTTCAAGATGGCTATGATAAAATAGAGAAGAGAGGTTAATTTAAAAAAGAACTGTTCAGATTTTGAGCAGAATTTAGAGGAAATATGAAGGACTCATGACTTTCTGATTTTAGAAGTAAAACCAGTTTTAATCTCCAGTACCACTTAGCTAAAGATTCCCAAGGTAAGAAATGGTCTCAAGGAAAAAATCAAATCTAGTGTGGTACCAATAAAAGCAGGCTTCAGGGTCATTTCACAATGGAATGACTCTAAGATGCTGTGTTGATACCTCACAAAGATTTAAGGTCATACCTATTAGGTCTTCTAAGAGTCTTACAAGAGTATTCTTAGACCCCTTCTGCCATAAGAGTGCATCTAAGAATCTTAAGGGCATGCCACATTGACCCTTTCAGCTAGAGAAAAATACTTGGAAGAATCTTAAAGGGAAATAATGCACAGCAACTTGACTTTTGAGCCAAGGTATAGCAAGGCCTAACTTGGAAAGAAATGTCGATATGATTTTCATATAATGGAATGGATTAAAATCTGATACACTATAAGCTCACAAAGTCTTAAACATTATATCAGCTTAGACTGAAAGGAATGGAGATAATATAAAATGCAAAGAGGTATTTGAGTCCTTAAACTTCAGGAAACAATCTGAAAAGCTTATTTCATTATGAACATAGTCTATATGTTATGGAAAAGAAGGGCAGAACTAAGACCTCAGAATGTGGAACAAAGAGAGAGAGAAAATTATTGCCAGAACCCTAACTATGAAATTGGAGACATGGATTAGGTTGGAGTGACTGTAAAGGATAAAATATCCTCCTTATGATGGAGAAATAGAAAGAGGCTAACGTACATAGAGACACCAACCAAGTGAGTGAGGAAGCCATCTTGGAAGTGGGTCATCTAGCCCGAGTCATGCCACCTGATGCCACATGAATTAGAAACAAACTGGCTAGCTGAGCCCTCTCTGATTGCCTGATCCACAAAACTGTAAGCAAAGTAAAATAGTTATTTTAACCCGTTTCAGATTTGGAGTAATTTATTATACATCAGTAGACAAATATGTAATTGGAGCTTCCCTTTCTTTACTACATTTAGTATAATTAATATGAATTTGAATTAATCTAGGTTTTCTCTTTTGAATCAGTAGAATAAGAGACTGTTAATAAATCATAACTGCAATCCTTAACACCCTTCAGGGCTTCACAGCATAAGCAAAGTTAATTATTATATGTTCTTGAAAAAAGTAGTATTAAATAAAAGAACTCCTTGAACTTCTGCCTTTGAGAGGATATTCTTGCCATATTTATTGGTGTTTAACTCTTATCATCCTAAAGATAGGCTTTTTGATAGGTCATTTTGAAATATAATAATCATTCATCACAGGAATTCAGTGGTTACTATGTTTCAAGCACAGTTTTAAGTGCTTTTTATGTAGAATATAGTATTTTCCTCACAATAACACTTGTTGGCATTACTATTGTTGACAATTGAGTTTCCTTGGGGTAGATTAGCAAGAAGGATGTTATAAGGGACTGCTCTTGGGATCAACATCTCTGGAAGTAAAAAGAATGAAACAAAAGTGAAGAAGGGGAGATGACTTTTGACCCACTTCCACCAGCAGTTGGTCCACACCATGGAGAGCTCTGGGTTGACTTCTAGCCAGATCAATCCAATGTTTTCAGAGCCAATTGTAATTGTTTGTTATAATTATTTATGAATTCCCAATTAATTTGATGAGGCCAAGCAGCATAAAACTTATCAAAAAATTGATAAATCCCTACCCCCCAAAAAGAAAGAAAATTATAGAATAGTATCCTTCAGTATCATAAATGCAAAGGTTCATAACAAAATATTAGCCAAAAAAATGCAGTAGTATTTTAAAAGATAATACATCATGACTAAGTTGAGTTTCTTCCAAAGTATGCAAGTGAAAAGAACAATTAAATATCAGATTTGTGATTTTACAATATCTTCAATATAGTGTTTTCCAAATTTTTAAATTTTTTTTGTAAAATTGCTTTCAATGTTCAAAGTTGACAACCTACTTGTAATAAATCTGAAATTATTATTACTTTTTTTAGTTTTTTTTTCATTTAAGAAAACTGGATGAAGTTCTCTCTAAATAAATTTTTAGATATTCAAGAGGTATTATATTTTAAGTTTATTACCATTATTTTTGTTTTCAGATACTTTACAGCTAGTATGAGTGCAGATTGCATTCTTGTGCATAAAAATGTAGTTGAAAAGACAGGGTCATTGGCATGATATTCTTATTCCACTGGATTTTTTTTCTTCCAGTTTTATTGAGATATAATTGACATATAGGACTGTATGAGTTTAAGGTGTACAACATAATGATTTGATTTACATATATCATGAAACTATTATCACAATAAGTTTAGTAAACATCCATCATCTCATATAGATACAGAAGTAAAGAAATTTAAAAAAAAAATTTCTTGTCATAAGAACTCTTAGGATTTACTCTCTTAACAACTTCCATATATAACATACAGCAGGGTTAATTTTATTTATCATGTACATTACATCCCTAGTATTCATTTATTTTATAATTGGAAGATTGTACCTTTTGACTGTCTTCATCCAATTCCCATTCTTCCCCAACTCATGCCTCTGGTCTCTTTTTCTATGAGTTTATTTTTTTGCTCGTTTGGTTGTTTTTGAAGTATTGGGTTGGTCAAAAAGTTCGTTCGGGGTTTTCTGTAACATCTTACGGAAAAACCAGAACAGATTTTTTGGCCAACCCAATATAATTGACCTACAACACTATGTTAGTTCCTGGTACACAACATAATGATTTGATATTTCTCAACATCTCAAACTGATCACCATGATAACTCTAGTTACAATATGTAACCATACAAAGATATTACATGGTTATTGACTATATTCCCCACACTGTACTTTTCACAACTGTGACTCATTTATTTTACAACTGTAATTCTGTACTTCTTACTCTCCCTCACCTATTTCCTTCCTCCCCCACCCCAAACCCCTCTGGCAATCAACTGTTTGTTCTCTGTATTTATAACTCTCTTTCTGTTTTGTTATGTTTGTTCATTTGTTTTTTATTTTTAGATTTCACATATAAGTGATATCATACAGTATTTGTCTTTTTCTGTCTGACTTATTTCACTTAGCATAATACCCTATAGGTCCATCCATATTGTTGCAAATGGCAAGATTTCATTTTGTTTTATGGCTAATATTCCATTATATATATGTATATGTGTGTGTATATATATATATATATATATATATATATATATATATAATATTATATTTATCCATTCATCTATTGATGGGCACTTTGGTACCTTCCATGTCTTGGCTATTTTATATAATGCTGCAATGAACATAAGGGTGAATATATCTTTTCTCATTAGTATTTTTCTTTTCTTTGCTTAAACACCCAGGAGTGGAATTACCGGATCATGTGGTAGTTCTATTTTTAACTTTTTGAGGAATGTCCATAATCTTTTACAAAGTGGCTGTACTAATTTACATCCTTACCATCAGTGCATGAGGTTTCCCTTTTTACCACATACTCACCAGCACTTATTATTTGCTGTATTTTGGATAATAGCTATTTTGACAGGTGTGAAGTGATAGCTCATGGTGGTTTTGATTTGCATTTCCCTGATGAGTAGTGATTTTGAGCATCTTTGAAGGTGCCTGTTGACCATCTATATTGTCTTCCTTGTAAAAGTGTCTATTTAGATTCTTTGCACATTTTTAATTGGGGTGTTTGTTTTTTTGATGTTGAGTTGTATGATTTATTTGAATATTTTGGATATTAGCCCCTTATTGGATATATCGTTTGAAAATATATTCTCCCATTCAGTAGGTGGCCTTTCATTTCGTTAAGTTTCCTTCACTGTGCAAAAACTTTTTAGTTTGATATAGTCCCATTTATTTTTGCTTTTTTTTCCCTTGCCTAAGGAGACATATCTTAAAAAAATATTACAGACTGATGTCAAAGAGAATACTGACTGTGTTTACTTCTAGAAGTTTTATGGTTTCAGGTTTTACCTTTAAGCCTTTAATCCATTTTGCATTTATTTTTGCACGTTATGCAAGAGAATAGTCCAGTTTGACTCTCTTGAATGTAGCTGTCCAGTTTTCCCAACACCATTTACTGAAGAGGCTGTTTTTTCCCCATTGTATATTCTTACCTCCTTTGTCATAGATTAATTGCCCATGTAAGTGTTTATTTATTTCTGGGCTCTCTATACTGTTCCATTGATCTATGTGTCTGTTTTTGTGCCAGTACCATACTATTTGATGACTGTAGTTTTGAAGTCAGGGAGCGTGATACCTCTAGCTTTATTCTTTTTTCTCAAGATTATTTTGGCTATTTGGAGTCTTTTGAGTTTCTCTACAAATTTTAGGACTATTTGTTCTAGTTCTGTGAAAAATGCCATTGGTATTTTGATAGGGATTCCACTGAATTTGTAGATTGTCTTGTGTAGTACGGTCATTTTAACAATATTAATTCTTCCAGTCCATGAGCACAGTATATCTTTCTATTTGTTTGTGTCATCAGTTTCTTTCATTAATGTCTTAGTTTTCCAAGTACAGGTCTTTTGTCTCCTCAGGTAGATTTATTCCAAGGTATTTTATTATTATTGATGTGATTGTTAATAGAATTACTTTCTTAGTTTCTCTTTCTCATAGTTTGTTGTCAGTATATAGAAATGCAATGTTTTTCTGTATATTAATTTTGTATCCTGCAACCTTACCAAATTTATTGATGAGCTCTAGTAGTTTTTTGATAGCATCTTGAGGATTTTCTGTGTATAGTATCATGTCTTCTGCAAATAGTGACAGTTTTATTTCTTCCTTTCTGATTTGGATTACTTTTATTTCTTTTCTTTTTTTCTGATTGCAGCTTCTAAGACATCCAATACTAAGTCAAATAAAAGTGATGAGAATGGCTATCCTTAGAGCTGGTATAGGCTGGCTGGTGGGTGTGGTGGAGACCTAGAGGATACCGGGGCCACTGCTGGCTTATTGGTAGGTAGAGCTGGTTCCCAGGGTCTCTGCCTGCAGGGTCTTGGAGGTCCCAGAATTGGTGTGTTAGCCCATTGGTGGGTGCCACCAGGGCCCAGGGGGTCCTGTAGTTGATGCCTACCCACTGGTAGGTGAGGCTGGTCCTGGGGCTAGAACTAGTCCACTAGTGGGCAGTTGGATTCCAGGATCTCTGACTGCAAGGCCCCGCATTTTGCAGGGCTAGTGCCAGTGAACTGTGTGTGGGGCCAGAGCCTGGGCCCTCTGGTGGTCAGGGCCAGGTCTTGGGGTGGCTGTGGGCTCAGGGGGTCTTAGGTCAGCCAGCCTGAGGCTTTGTCTCCACCCATCTAGTTGCTTGGCCTGAGGTGTCCCAGCATTGGTGCAGACAGGCTGCTTGATATTGCCAGGTCCTGGCACTAACAAGCTAGAGGGAGGATTCCAAAACAGTGCTTGCCAACACCAGTGTCCATATGGTAGAATGACCCCGCCAAAATGGCTGCTGCCAGCATCAGTGTTCCCAGGGTAATCTCCAGCTGCCTCCTGCTTCCCTGCGAGACTCTCTGAGATCAGCTGGTGGGTCTGACCCTGGCTCCTTTCAAATTACTGCCTCTGCCCTGGGTCCTGGGGTGTGTGAGATTCTGTGTACATCATTTAAAAGTGGAGTCTATTTCCCACAGCCCTCTGGCTCTCCCAGAACAAGCCCCACTGGCCTCAAAGCCAAACACTCTAGAGGCTTGTCCTCCTGGTGCAAGAACCAGAGACTAGGAAGCCTGATGGAGGGACTTGGACCCCTCGCTCCTTGGGGTGAACCTCTGCAATTGTAATTATTCTTTGATTTGTGGTTCACCCACTCAGGGGTATGAGTATACCACATGCCCACCCTTTCTACCATCTTGTTGTTCTTTATATCTTTAGTTGTAGGAGATCTTTTCTGCTAGTATTCCAGCCTTTCTCATCAATAGTTGGTCTGTAAATAGTTGTAATTTTGGTGTGACTGTGGGAGGAGGTGGGCTCAGGGTATTTCTACTCCACTGTCTTGGCCCGAAGCAATCTATTATCACTTTCAATCTATTCTTTCTACATGTTTTTAATTGAGAAAATAGTCTAAAATTCGGAGTTAACAGAAATATCAGAGAATTGTGTAAAGTGGAATATATTCTCAATTCTAATTTTTACTCAAATTTAAATACATAAAATTTCAACCAAAGTATTTTTAGGCTTTTTACCTCTATTCAGAGAACTTTTAAAAACAGATCTGTTTTCCACCTAAAATTTCATGAATAAGCTATGTTTTTTTAATATTTATTTTCAACATTTTGCCAAATATGGATGTGGCAAATTTTAGGACTCTCAGTAGAAGCCTATTCCACTATAGAATATAAATATATCCAATAAAAAATAAGACCTATATCAAAGTATTTTTCTCAAAATGTATAGTAAGAAGCAATGATAGAATTTCAAAATTAAATCTTGTACCTTATTTAAACTTCATTAACCATTCAATTTGTTTCCTCTCTTAGAAATAAGTTTTCATGGTAGTAAATTTCATAATAATAAATTTAAATGTATTTCTGTAATATATTCTTGTCTGCAAGCTTTATTTTTAATAATTAAAATTCTCTAAAAGCTGCAAAAGGTGACTTTTCTTGATTTCTTGTTCATAGGATTACAACTGATTTTGAAACGAATGTGATCAAAAGTCAAAGACTCATTTATAAAAGTTTTAATAGAATTATAGCCTAATTAAGTTGATTTCCAAAATACTTTTTTGCAATTTCAAACCTTTCTAAGATTCAACTGATGCCAGGCAGCAAAGGGTGGAAATGTGAATTACCCCGCTAAAGAAATGATGATGGTGACTAAACATCAGCTTCATCACAAAAAGTTATGTATTTCAGTGACTCTTGTGTTTGTAAATTTTAGCAATTATAGATTTTATTTCAGTTGCTAAAATATCACTGCTCATTTGGATGCAGTTATGAATTATTCACTCACATTACCAATTTCAACAACATTGGCTGCATAGAATTTGTAATTTATAAAAAAATGGTTCTTACCATAATTCTGAGTCTCAAAAATGTGTTTTGTTAGTGTCAATATTTTTCTAATTTTATTACTACATATACAGTGAATTTTAATTCATTGTACAACTTTTTAACTGAATTTATAAAACTATTCAAAAGTTCATTTCCAGTGAACTTCCAAAAACTTTACTTTTATTCACTTTATTAAATAAAATATCACATTATTATTATATGAGTAATTTTACCTGTTTTTCTCTCTGAAATATCTATTAATATAAATCTGGCATCATTTAAATGTTTGTGAATTGCTTCTGTTGCTAATTGAAGTGACACTATAACAATCATTTAAGATTTTTTTTTTTTTTTTTTACTTTCACAAATACTGGGGAGTTGAAAATGACCACAATTAACATAGAATAATGTTTATTTGATCTAAGAAATAATTCACAATTTAGAGTGATATGGAAATGCATATTCTTGACTGCATATGTTAAATTACCATTTTTATGTTTTCAAGTTGTGTGCAACATTCATGTTTATCATTAACTTTGTTGAGAAATAGAAATTCAGTTCTTAATTTTTATTAGAAAGTCATCTTAAGTTTTTAGAATTACTGACACTGGAAAGCAAAATTTTTTAAAATGCCATCAAGCAGTAAAATAAACAGTTGCAGATTTACACCATGCATGGAATTAACTAAACTGCTGTTGCAAGAACATTCAAAGTTCTCTCTATTTGCTCTGTGGTGGTACTACTCACTATACTTCCCACATATATTTCACTTATGTCTAATGCACAATTTCTCACATTTCCTACTGACCACACTAACTGGCAGCTTGGCAGACTCCTGCATCTCACAAACTGTGGCATAAGCCATGGCAGAGTTGGCTGGCACAGTTGGTTTACAGGGACATCCTGGTTGAGTAAATTTCCTACCACTATACAAGGCTGGAATGAATTTGTTGCGCCTGGCTTATCCTATCCATTTGCACTATTTTTTCAGCAAGTGTCCTCAGGAAAAGAGTAATGATTTATCTTTGCTCATTTTTCAATTTAATCACATGTTAAATTGATAACTCTGTTACTGTCCATATATTACATACACTACTAGATGATATCTTGCTAGGTGATGAGTTATTAAAGGTCTGCTAAACTAGTTCTGTCTTATTTTATATAATTCTTAAAGCTACTACTATATTTTCTAAAAGTGGAAAGTTTGGGACAATTCCTATGGTGGACAAAATGTTTTTCCAGGAAAACAGGCATAAACTAGGACTTCCCAAGGCAAACAGAAAATCTGATCAGCCTATTTATGAGAAACCTGAAGAGTCGCTTTAACTATTTGTAAAGCTGTAATATTGAAGAGAGATGAGATTTAGTCTATATACGTTCTCAGAAATTGAGCAAAAGGGAAGGGCTAAGAACTAATTGGAATTTAGAATTTGATTTAAAGAGTGGAACAGTTGGAGCTATCCAAACATAAAATGTAATATGTTGAAAGTCAATATTTTATATCAATGCAAATATTCAGGTAGAGGGTAGATAACATCTATCATTAATATTATGGAGGAGATCCCTAATTTGGGTAGGAGTTTGGAAATAATGCCCTCTGTGCAATCTACAGGGTTTTATTACCCACAATGAACAGTATTATGCATTGGTTTCCCACTATAATGTGATTTACTTTACAGTGGATTCAGTAAAAGTTATTCAACTATGGCTTCATGCTAAAAGGTAATGAGACAATCAAATAAACCTATTCTAATTCATACCACTTATGGACTCACCTTATAGGGTAGAAAACCAAGAACAGAAAAGGGGCATAAAGCCAATGCAGGAAGTGGCAGGATTAGAGAGAAATACTGGAGGTTGAATCATTCTGGAATAGCAGACCGCAATTTCTTTTTTTTTTTTTACTACAAAACACAATTCAAATTTCATAGCTTTCTTCTCAGTGCCAATATGCAGTCATCATTATCTTTGTCAAAATTATTTATTTAGAACTCACAGGTACATGCCAGGTCCTAAGTGCTGAATGAAGAAAGTAAAATATACATATTCTATGCTTTTCTAGGCTCTCTGCCAGGTACTCTGTGATTTTCAGACAGAGAGTATGAAAATGTAAAAGGCTTTTGGTTTTGTTTTTTGGGTTTTTTGTTTATTTTTTTTTTGCTTTCCTCAATATGAATATAAAAAAAGATGTGATGTTTTGTTGTTTTAATTGTGAATTTATACATACAATATTCCTTGAAACTAAAAAAAAATCCTCGGTAAAAATGTGGACATTTTGATTGATTCTAAAATATAACATTAAAAATTCAAATTGGTTTAAGTCATATACATATAAGATATTTTAATATACTTGCTTTCTTGTGTATACTAATGGTCAGGTCCTGAATGTTTGTGTCCTCAAAAAAATTCATTTTTGAAACCCTAATCCCCAATGTGATGGTATAAGAGATGAGGCCTGAGCAGGATTAAGATGGGAGAGTAGGAGGACCCTGAGTTCACCTCCCCTTGCAAACATATCAAAACTACAACTACATATAGAGCAACTCTTGCTGAGAATGACCTGAAGACTAGCAGAATGGCTATTCTACAGCCAAGGCTGTAAATAAAGGACCACACAGAATCTACTAGGACAGGAGGAGAAGGGATCAGGTTGGGACCTGCATCCTCAGAGGGTGACCCAGAAAGGAGGAATCTTGGGAATCCTCTCTGGGGAATGAGGGATTTGACCACATATTAGGCACACCAGCCCTAGATAAGACACCAGGAAGATGAACCCACCTAGCTGCTTTGAAAATGAGTGGGGCTTATGAGATGGCTGTAAGAAACCAAAGAGCACACATGTAAACTTGCTTGCTCCCAGCCCCAGCATGAAAGGCAGCAGATTGAAAACTGCCAGGTGCTCTGGCCAGCCTGCCAGGACCACCCCAGTGCACCCACCCCCCACTCACACCATGCTTTTTGTCCAGCACCTTTTGCTCTGACACTGCTCACCACTAAGGCAGAGGCCATAGTTGCCAACAAGTGTGAATGCACTTGGAGGGAATGGAGCCAGTTTGGGCATCAGCCCTGCCTCCAGCCAAGGCAGAGACTGCCATTGGATGGTGTGTGCATATGTGCATGCTGCTGGGAGGGAACAGAACTGAAGAAAAGGTGAAACCAACTCAGAAGTGCATCCTCAAGCCCTCTGGCTCCTGCCACACCCCTAATCAAGTTGGAGATGGCCACTATGCAGGGGAGAAGCCCATCTATCCCAGGGCGCCTGCTTCAGCACCTTTGACCCCGACGCCATCCCCAGTAGGGTGGTAACTGCCATTGAGCCTAGGAGAAGCCCCAGATCACACCTAGGTCTAGCTCTAGCCCCTCCAAATGTAGCCCTACTTCCCACAAAGGCAGAAGCTGCCAGTGTACCTCAGGGGAAAATGCAGACCATGTTCACTTCAGATCCGGCTCTCCCACCAAAGCCACTGGGCACACAGAGACTTCATAGGGATACTCTCACAAAATGATATGCCTTCTTGATTGGGATAAGTAAATGTTTCACCTAATTTCATAGAAAGAAAGAAAATTAAGCAAAAGAAGACAGAGGAATATGTTTCAAATGAAAGAATAACATAAAACCCCTGGAGAAAAACCCTAATGAAATAGAGAAAATTTATCTAAGAGATCAAGATAGTAATGAGTGCTAACTGAACTTGGAAAAGAATAGATGAACACAGTGAGAACTTCAACAAAGAACTAAAAAATATAAAAAACCAGTCAGAGCTGAAGAATACAATAACTGAAATGAATTTAATAACTAGAAGGAGTTAAAAGAAAATTAGGTGATGAGGGAGAACCCATAAGTGATCTGGAGGATAGAATAGTGGAAATCACCCAATCAGAAGAGCAAAATGAAAACCAAATTTTAGAAAAATGACATTTTAAGGGATATCTGGGACAACATCAGATATACTAACATTTAGGGTCTCAGAAGAAGAGAGAGAGACAAAGTGGTAGAAAATGTGTTTAATGAAACTGTGGCTGAAAACTTCCCTAATCCGAAGAAGGAAATGGATATCCAGGTCCAAGAAGCACAGTGTCCCCTAAAAGATGAAACCAAAGAGACCCCCACCAAGACATATTATTATTAAAATGGCAAAACTTAAAGAGTTTTAAAGCCAGCAAGAGAAAAACAAAGAATCACATACAAGGGAACATCCATAAGGCTATCAGCTGATTTTTCAGCAGAAACTTTGCAGGTCAGAAGTGGGTGGCATAATATATTTAAAGGACTGAAAGGAAAAAAAAATATCTACAACCTAGGATACTCTACCCAACAAGGTTAACATTTAGCATTGAGGGAGGGATAAAGTTTCCCAGACAAGTAAAAACTTAAGAGTTCATCACTACTAAACTGACATTTCAGGAAATGTTAAAGGGTCTTCTTTAAGTGAAAAGGAAAAGATGATAATGAGAAATAAGAAAATATATGAAGGGAAAATTCTCACTGGTAAATGCCAATGTATAGTAAAAGCAGTGGATCAACCATTTAAGCTTGTACAAAGATTAAAAGACAAAAATTGTAAAATCAACTATAAAATGGACAGTTAAGGGATAGACATAAAGATGTAAAATTTGACATCAAAAACAAAAAAAGAAAACTGGGGTGGGGAGTAAAAAAACATAGATCTTTTAGAATGTGTTTGAACTTAAAAAGACTATCAGTTTAAAACAAGTAGATCTAGTTATAGGTCAGCATATATGAACTCCATGATAACCACAAATCAAAAACCTACAATAGATACCCAAAAATTAGAGAGAAAAGAACCCAAGCATAACATTAAAGACAATCATCAAACCAAAAGGTAAGAGACTATGAGAAGAAGAAAATAAGAGATAAGAACTACAAAAACAATCAGGAAACAAGTAAAGTGGCAAAACTATCAATAATCACTTTAAATGCCAATGGACTAAATGCTCCAATAAAAAGACATAGTGTAACAGATTGGATTAAGAAACAAGACCCATCTATATGCTGTCTACTAGAGGCTTACTTTCAGAGCTAAAGGCACACACAGACTGAAAGTAAGAGGTTGGAAAAATATTCTATGCAAGTGGAAATGAAAAGAAAGTTTGGGTGGCAATATTCATCAGACAGAGTAGATTTAAAAATGAAGTTCATGATAAAACAAATAGTGGAGCATTGTATAATGATAAAGGGATCAATCCAAGAACAGGATATATAGTTTGTAAACATATATGCACCTAATATATAAATCAAATATTAACAGACATATAGGGAAAAATGGACAAACTTACAAGAATAATAAGGGACTTTCACACACTACTGACAGCAATAGAAAAATCATCGTGATAGAAAATCAATAAGGAAACAGCTTCAGTGACACATTCGACCAGTTGGACTTAATGCATATTTATAGGACATTCTGTCTGAAACCAACAGAATATACATTCTTTTTAAGTGCCCATGGAACTTTCTCCAGGTTAAATCACATGCTAGGCCACAAAACAGGTCTCAACAAATGTAAGAAGATAAAAAGTATACCAAACATCTTTTTGGATCACAATAGTATGAAACTAAAAATCAATTACAGGAAGAAAACTGGAGAAAAGCACAAACATGTGAAGAGTGAACTATGTGCTACTGAAAAACCAATAAGTCAATGAAGAAATCAGAAAGGAAATCAGAAAATACCTTGATACAAATGAAAATAAAACACAACTTTACAAAATCTACTGGATGTAGCAAAAGCAGAGGAAAGTTTAAAGTGATATTGGCCTACCTCAAGAAACAAGAAAAATCTCAAGTAAGCAACCTAACCTACCACCTAAGGAAATTAGTAAAAGAAGAACAAACAAAGCCCAAAGCCAGCAGAAGGAAGAAAATAATAAAGATCAGAGTGGAAATTAATTGGAGACCCCCAAAACAATAGAAAATATCAGTGAAACCAAGAGCTGGTTTTTTGAAATGATAACAAAATTCATAAGCCTTTTGCCAGACTTTATTAAGAAAAAAATAAGAGAAGACTCAGATAAACAAAATTAGAAATGAAACAGGAAAAGCTTCAACTGATATCACAGAAATCCAATCATAAGAGAATACTATGAACAGTTATATGCCAACAAATTGGACAGCCTAGAGAAAATGATAAATTTCTAGAAACATACAATCTTCTATGACTGATCAGGAAGAAATAGATAACCTAAACAGACTGATTACTGTTACTGAAATTGAATCAGTAATCAAAAAACTCCCAACAAACAAAAGATCAGGACCAGACAGCTTCACTGGGGAATTCTACCAAACCTATAAAGAAGAGTTAATACCTATCCTTCTCAAAGATTCCAAAAAATTGAAGAGGAGGAACACTTCCAAACTCATCGTTCATAGCCAGCATTACTATGATACCCAAACCAGACAAAGATACTAAAAGAAAGGAAAGTTACAGACCAGTATCTCTGATGAAGATAGATGAGAAAATCCTCAACATAATATTAACAAACCAAATTAAAAAAATATATATAAAAAGGATTATACACTGTGATCATGTGGGATTTATCCCAGTGATCCAAAGATGGTACAATATCTACAAATTAGTCAATGTTATAGACCACATTAACAAAATGAATGGTAAAAATCCCATAATCATTTCAATAGATGAAGAAAAAGCATTTGACAAAAGTCAATATTTATTCATGATAAAAAGTCTCAACATAGTTGATATAAAGGGAACATTTCTCAACATAAAAAAGGCCAATTATGACAAACCCACAGCTCACATCATAGTCAATTATGGGAAGCTGAAGTCTTTTAAGATCAGGAAGAAGAAAAGGATGTCCATTCTTGCATTTCTATTTAACATAGTGTTGGGAGTTCTAGCCACAGCAATCAGACAAGGAAAAGAAATAAAATGCTTTCAAATTGGAAAGGAAGAAGTAAAACTGTCATTGCTTGCAGATAACATGATACCATGTATATAAAACCCTGCAATCTATTAGAACTAATAAATGAATTCAGTAAAGTTATAGAATATAAGATTAATATACAGAAAACTGTTGCCTTTCTATACACTAATAATAAACTATCAGAAAGAAAAATTAAGAAAATAACTCAATTTATAATTGCATCCAAAAAATACCTAGGAATAAATTTAACCAAGGAGACATTGATGAAGGAAATTGAAGACAGTAGAAATAAATGGAAAGATATCTCATGTTCATTGATGGGAAGAATTAATATTGTTAAAATATCTATACTGACAAAGCCATCTACTGATTTAATGCAATCCTATCAAGATACCAGTGACATTTTTCAAAGAACTAGAACAAATAATCCTAAAATGTGACATTTTTCAAAGAATTAGAACAAATAATCCTAAAATGTGACATTTTTCAAAGAATTAGAACAAATAATCCTAAAATGTTCACAGGAACCCAAAGAGCCAAAGCAATCTTGAGAAAAAAAGAAAAGCTTGTGGTATCACATTCCTTGACTTCATACTATACTAGAAAGTAATTAAAACAGTATGATACTGGCACAAAAACACACATAGATCAAATGGAAAATAATAATAGAGCCCAGATATGAACCTGTGCACATATGGTCAGTTAATCTATGACAAAGGAGGTAAGAATATATAATGGGGAAAAGGTGGTCTCTTCAATAAGTGGTGTTGGGAAAACTGGACAAGTATATGTACAAGAATAAAATTAGAACATTTCTCTCACCGTACCCAAAAATAAACTCAAAATGGATTAAAGACATAATTGTAAGACAAAAACCATAAAACTCCTAGAAGAAAACAGGCAGTGCTCCCTTTGACATAGGTCTTTTATATTTCTTTTATCTGTCTCCACAGGCAAGGGAAACAAAAGTAAAAATAAACAAATGAAACCTAATCAAAATTAAAAGATTTTGTACAGTGAAGAAAACCATGAACAAAGTAAGAAGGCAGCATGCTAAATGGGAGAAGATATTTGCAAATGATATGAACAATAAGGTGTTAATATCTAAAATATACAAAAGCTCATACAACTCAATATTAAAAAAGCAAACAACCCAATTAAAAAATTGACACAGGATCTGAACAGATATTTTTCAAAAGACACACAGGTGGCCAACAGGCATATGAAAATATGCTCTATATCACTAATCATCAGGGAAAATGCAAATCAAAACCACATCAACTATACTGCAATAACAAATTAAAATTTAAAAAAAACAAACCATGAGCTATCACTTTGCATACTTCAGAATGGCTGTCATCAAAAAGATAGCCGTAATAAGTGTTTGCAAGAATGTGAAGAAAAAGAAACACTTGTACACTGTTAGTGGGAATGTAAATTGGTACAGCCATTATGGAGAATCCTCAAAAAATTAAAAATAGAACTACCATATGATCCAGCAATTCCACTCCTGGGTATATATCCAAAGAAAATGAAAATAGTAATTCAGAAAGTGTATTTTCACCCCAATGTTCATAGTAACATTATTTACAGTAACCAAGGTATGGAAGCAACCTAAATGTCCATCAACAGATGAATGTATAAAGAAGATATGTATATACAATAGAATACTACTCAGCTATAAAAAAAAAATGAAATTTTGCCACTTGTAACAATATGGATGGACCTAGAGTGTATTATGCTTAGTGAGATAAGTCAGACAGAGAAAGACAAATACTATATGTTTTTCCTTATATGTGGAATCTAACAAATTAAACAAATGAATGAATATGACAAAACAAAAACAGACTCGCATATAAAGAGAACAAACTCTTGTTTACCTGTTGGGATGCGGTGGGGTGAAGGTCAGCATAGGGGAAGGGGTTTAAGAGGTACAAACCACTTGGTATAATATACAAAGATGTACAGCACAGGGAATAGAGCCAATATTTTATGATAACTTTATATGGAGCATAACCTATAAACATATTGAATCACTATCTGAAACTAATAAACTCAAAATGGATTAAAGACATAATTGTAAGAGTTGATATTGTAAGTCAACTATACTTTAATTGGGGAAAAAAAAGAGAGAGCTGAGGCCTTTGGGAGGTGATTAGGTCATGTGGGTAGAGCCCTTATGAATGGGATTTGTGTCCTTCACCAGGCACCAAATTTGCTGACTCCTTGATTTTGGACTTCCTGGCCTCCTGAACTATGAGAAATAAATTTCTATTGTTTTTAAGCCACCCAGTGTAGGGTAATTTGTTATAGCAGCCTCCAAATGGTCTAAAACACTGACATTTTATCTATACCATAATTATGGTATAGGAATCATTTATTCCCCCCCCCAAAACTTTTATTCTTCCCCTCCTAAAGCATCATGCAGTATATCATAATATTAGAAATCATTATATTTATAAATATCAAAATGTTTCTTGAATAGTTTTAGATTTTAGATTTGTTGACTCTATGTTTAACAAGCCCATAAAAATGACATTCTTGTATATAAAAAGAAAATGATCATTCTTATATATGTAAAAATGAAATGATAGTTATTCAGAAGGTGAACATATTTAAAATAATAGATTGATTGAAAACTGACTTCTGAGACGTTATTTCTATGTTGTTGTTAGGCATCTTGATTTCTGTTAAGCCAGTTTCAAACTGTAGCATTGACATATGATAGATAAATGGGGGAAATTTTTTAAATTGCCAATTTCTAAACTCCAAAAATGTCACTTTAGAGACAGTATATTGAAGTAAAAGATAAAACTTTAGGAAAATATATTTTCTTCACTTTAAAGAGAAAAAAATGATACCTGCTAAATGCAATTGTCCTTAGACCAATCTTTTTCATTATTCCAAGCGTTCTATATTAACAAATTGATTCTGAGCTATACCTCTTAATTACTATAGCTCTACTCTTGAAACATAACATGTATCACTAATCTCTTTTCATTACATTAGTTACATGAGTGTAATTGTTACAAATAAATGTCTTCCAACTGTTGCTTATCTTTGAGAAGAATAGATGAGTGTGGCTAAGTTTTTAACAACACTAAACCTTTGGGTATTAGAATTGTGACCTAGAAAATTGTAATATAATAAGTTTGCTGTTTTAAGCCACTAAATTGGTGGTAATTTATTACATTAGCAATAGAAAACTCATAGAGTCTGCAAGAGCTGGATCATGTTGAACCTAAGCTGCTCTCTGCAAATCACTGATTTCTCTCATAGTTGCCCTAATTTCTTTACATATTTATTTTATTTTTAGAAATATGTGGCTTTTTAAATTTTCTTTTTCTTTTTCTTTTCTTCAAAATATCAGTTGAACTAAACAGGTTCTTTTGCATGCATATTGGGTTCGTATAATAGAATCATTCAAAATTCTGTGGTCTCAGTTTCATATTTAGAACTTCTCTAACTTTACTTGCTAAACCTGTTTTTCTCTTCTGGAGACCACTTTTTGTCATTCTCAAAAAGTAAATTTCAAATGCTATTTTATGGCTGTCCAAAGTATACTATTCCATTGTATTCATGATAGTTTTATCCTTTGCACATCATTATTTATTAAATGTCCTCTCTTATTAGACATATTGATTATTTAAATAAAATAAATCATATTAAATTTAGAAAAAGTGATGGGCAAAATATTTACAGGAGCGATTTTGAAGACTATATTTTTTTATCATGCCTGCTAGAATTAAAAACATATTTCCATTTAAATTTTTGAAGAGTGATCAAAGTTTTCATAGCTTTTATTTATGTTTTTTGTTCTTCCTAGACCTAAAAGAAACACTGAAATACATTTTTTTTTTTGCTCATAAAGCTATTAATATTACTGTCATAAATATGTCAACATTTAAAGAGCTGTTTCTTGGTTCATCTTGTTAGATACCTCATGAAAATATATTTGTTCTTCTTGCTTTTCTTGGTATTGCATGAATTCAGCCACTCCTGGGAACATTCTCAGAATTTATTGCAAAATTCTTTTTAAGTATTAAATTGTAGGGTGCAAATCAGGATTTATTTCACTTTTCTAGGAGGAACTAAAAAAAATACCACCAAAATGTCAAGATCATCCAGCAGTTTCTCATATATAATCGTATTACCTCTAATGATAGAAAAACAAATATGTGATGGATTAGAAATAGTAGTCAATAATAGTCATATTTTCAACACTAATATAATAATAATATTGTAGTTATAACAGTAGATCACAGTCATTCACAGAAATATATAATTTTAAATGTATATCTGTATTTATTTTTGCACTAATATAAAGCTTTTATAGTAACTTGTTAAATTTTCATGTCTCTGCCCAATTTTAGAGGCAGTGTTACATATTTTGAGTATCTTAACCTATAAACAGTGATATTAATATGACTATTAGTTGAAAACATTGTTTAACTCTCAGTCAGTTGTTTTCTTTGTTTGAACTTACAGGAAATATTTCATATCTAGTCATTCCTGGATATTCCTCAAAGAAAACTGAAATTTGAATTTAATATTCAAAAATAATACAGTATTTATTTCTTTAAGTCTAGACATCTATCGGTTTTTATATCCAGCTTATTTTTTCAGAGCATACAATAATCCATAATCTATATTAGGAAAGGTAGCTATTTCTTGCTAGAACAATTTATAAAACTATCTAATGCAGAGGGAATTTCTATCTTTCTTAGAATGCTATATGTATATATTCATGAAACACTATATCTGATAAAGAAAGCAAATTTTCTGCCCAGCCATTTCCTTCTGAGTTCTAAAGAAGTTAAGATGAGAGACAGTCATATGTTCTTGGGAGGGTTGTGAGCTCTTCTATAGACTGTGAACTCTAGGAAATATGATCTATACATTAATATCTTTGTATTGTCAGATCAAAAAAAGGTTCAGCACACTAAATAAGTTGGTTAAATTAACAAACTAATGATTTGTTGTGGTTTTGATTTCCACCTTTTTAGTTAACTTTCTCAGGTGTTTGAATGGCCTTAACCCCCTCCTCCCTCAGATATTTTTCTCTTCTTGAAATTGATGAAGAACCTTGAAATGCAGAATTATTTCAATTTGCAATTGCAGATAAAGCTTAAGATGCAAGTTTGACTAAAATGATTTACTGTATAGACATATTATGTTATTTAAGCATATTTACATTAAGTGCCACAGAAATGAAGATCTAAAGACAGAAGAGAGAATCAGGGTTTCACACCTTGCAGAGCAGCTCTTTTGCTGCAGTCTATTGAAAATCATCCTTAGACCAATTTTTAAAAAAATAATAACAAAAGAGCAAAGGGAAAAGACAGGTTTTTTTAAAAATAAAGCACAAAAGATAAAATTTGACAACAGCAAATATCAAAAGTGAAGCATACGTACGTCATAGTAACTCTTACCTCCAATTAAACTCTCCTTTTATAAAAGCAGCATATATACTATATTTATTCCATAATTATATACACTAATATTTGAAATTTAAATTCTATTTTCCAAATATTTTGTGATCACTTTGAATAAACACCATTAGTAGATTATGTGTGCATCATTTGCTTGACATTATTTCAAGGGACATAAACATATGTCAGTCTTTTCTTCTAAAAGCAGTACTATATTAGGCATTCTGGATCCCAGTAAGTTAACGTAAAGCCCAGTCATCATTGCTAAAATTACCTAAAATTTGAACTCTTCTAGGAACTCTTGGCAGCATTGTCTGTTGGATGTTTTATTTAGTTCAATAAATTAATCTTTGCTTTTAAGGGAAGTCAAGTATGTGCAAATAGAAATTGACTACTTTGGAAATCTATACATGCTACAGAGCCTATGACTGTAATTCCAAAATGAGATATGGATACCTTTATAAGTAGGGGATGCAGGTATGTAAGTTTGATGATGGAATAGCTGAAAATAAACTTTCATGTTTACTAGTCCATGTGCATTAGGATAAGATGGCATCAACTCATTTTAACATTCTGGAGTCTAGTCTTGCAAATTCAATTTATTTCCAAGTTGCACTAGATACCAACTAAGCACCATTTGGTGTGACAACCAAGTGGGAAAAAGGCAATTCTTTTGAAATAATGGCAGAATATCTTGAAAAAAAGGCTGTTTAATATCAGTACTTCTACCAGGTGTTGTTCGAAAAGATGTTATTTACAGTGATATATGATAAGATTTACTTCTAGTGATGAGAATTTAGGTTCCTATTATCCTGGATACTATGGCCCATCTCCTATTTCAAGTGTTGGCTAGATTATAATGGTAATACTTTCATAATTATCAAAAGCAATGGCTCAGTTAATGGGGTTATCCGTATGACTGTAGATGCTGCCAAAATCTTTTGGCTCAAAGTCAACTGCTATAACTGTATCCAGTTTTTTTCACATATATCATAACATATAAAATAAGAGAGCAACACCACTAATATCTAGAATTATAGGGAGTATGTAGTATGATTATACATATAAAACTTTAATTTATAATTGTTACCTAAGAAGTAAATCATTTTTTTCCTATTTACACATAGCCACCTTTTTCTTTTCAAATGAATCAAGAATTAAAGAATGTGGGGATACTTGATTTTAAAAATAATCATATAAAATAACATTTACTTGATTTTATTAAGTATTAATCAGAAAGAAATATTGAATAAACAAAAAAGTTACAGATTCTTATATTTGTTAGCCATTTTTAAGAAAATGAGAAAAGTTTAGCTTCCTTAGGTTTTATCAAGCATGGGGGATTGGGAACAGAATTACAGAGGCTTTCCATTAAATGCATAGGGAATCACTCTTGTTTACATGATTGATGCTTTAGGAATCAATCAAGAATAAAGATTCCTAAGTCTAAAAAAAATTGAGAACAGAACCTTTTCAGAAAATGTAGCAGATATTTGTTAACTTTGAGCAAATAGGAAAACAAAGTCTTAGCGGAGATATTGATAAAAAATTAGTTATCTTAATTTTATCTTAGATCATTAGGTTTAATCAAGCTAGTTGCAAGAAAGCATGCTTTCTTTTTGTGCTTCCTGCTGATCTACTGAATCCTTGTAATCTTTTTTTATGCCACAGCTCAGTTGGAATCCTTGTCTGAAGCCATATTACTCGATTCAGGAAAAGGCTTCTGAGAATATAGGATAATGTTATTCACATTGAATCTTTGAACTTTTTTTTCAAGAGGGAATTATTGATTGTGTCAGCATCCTTTACACTGCATTGCAAAGATTCAGTGTGGAAGAAAGATTCATTCCATAAAGGAACACAGGACATGATTGCCCTGCTTCTAGCCCTGTTAGTACTTTAACATTGGACTGCTTTACCCAGCTGCTTTGACATACAAATCATCCCAATTGGTTTCTAACAATATAAACTATATTTGTATGCTGCTGTCATATTATTTTATCCAATTACGTTCGCAAACCTTATGTAGGTGTTGAAGCTTGTGACCAAATCTCTTGATATAAGGTTAATTAGAAAAATAAAAAACAGTACCTATTCATGATCTGGTTCAAAACCAGAGCTTATTGTAGTTTACACGAAAGAACATTTTTTGTGTGAATATAATGTCAGCAGTAGAATAAAAAAAAAAAACATGAGGGCACATAAAATCTGCATGCCAGACGTAGACATTTTTTAAAGGTTATAATTTTCAAGATTTTTTAAACTATGGTGTCATACTTTGAGTAAATGATTAAGAGAAAATTCTATTTTGCATTGAAATTTTTATTTGTAACAGCTTTCATGCAACATACAAATTTAATTAAAACCTATTTCTATATCTAAAGTATACTGCTCAATGGTGGTAATAAAAATTCAAATAAATTTTAATTGATTTCTCACAAAGGATACTATTTGTCTATTAGTATATGTCTACCTGCTTTTAAAAATTAAAAAAACCCTATATATTCCAGAATTTGAATCACTGCTTCTCAAAGGCCCTTTACATATTTTCTTTTTGTTTAGAACATAAATTTATTCATTTTTACATATGTTTTTAGTTTTTATAATAATTTAACATAGTATAATCAATTCTAGTAGTGTTTTACAAAAATGGTGTATCATATGTTGGCTCACAAACTGGCCCCCTTACACGGAAAACAGAGAGATAAAAAAAAAGGCAGACCACTCTAAATCAGTAGGTAGCAGCCTTAATAAGCAAGGGAATTTAATTATGATGCTTGTCTTGGGCTGCCACAAGATGAGTAGATCTCCTCACCTACCCACCAGAATCTTAAAAGTTTATATAGAGTCCTTAACTGTGTTCAGACACATGCACAATCCAGGAAGTTGCAAAAATACCTTACTTTCTCAAGGCTATGTCCTTGGAACAGCTTCCACTGTGGAAACAGTAGGCAGAGTGTACTTCAAAGGACAGGGGAGGGAATGAGGAGACTCTGATTGCCCACATGGGTCAAGCGGTGTTCACATCCTCCTGATTACCGCCTCCAACATCATATTAATATCCCCAGTAACATTAGTAACAAAACTTAACAGAAATTCTCATTTACTCTCATGAGATATATGAAGTCATAAAATAGAATTTGTAAACATTTCCCAAGAATTCACTCAAAAAGTTCAAGATTTAATGGCTAGTTTGATTAAGAAGAGTAAAGTTGGAGGTGTTAATATATGAGCCTTTATCTAACCATATAACTATGTGCTTAGTCTTGTAAAATACAGTAAGGAATTCCAAGGAACACTTTCACTGCTCTGTTTCAATTGTGTATGTGCTTGTGCTTGAATATGTGAGAATATGTTAAAGATTCCCAAGGCAGTGGGTCAAATCAAAGACATACGCTTCTTATTAGTAGATGGGACATGCATTCCTGAGATAGGCAGCTAATATACCTTTCAGGAAGTATAAAAGCTTTATTGAGAAATTACTCTTTATTTAATTTTTAAAACTATTTTATTTTAATATTTATTTTAATTTTAGTACAGTTATTAATATTTAATTTTACTAAAGTAAAATAGCATTTAATTTTAATTTATATGTGCAGTGATGCTCTAAAGTGAATGAATTACAGCCAAAATGGTTTTCAAAACGACTGCTGTCATGAACATACAATTCTGGGTCAAGGTTCTGTCTATGATGAGGAGACACAGTCTGGTTCATTTAACAGCATGCTCAACACAGAATTTGCTTATAAGTTTTAGCCAACTCACAGGCAAACTTATAAATTTTTGTAATAGGAACATAGAGTGTCTACTGGAATACCTCCAAAGACAGAAACTATTTCACAAAACTATAAGATACTTTTCAAATATTCTAATAATGATTTATCCTCAACTTATTATTGTGAATCACATAAAGTCTTAGTTTACTGTATTGAATCATGACTCCTACTAAAGTGACATTTATCACCACATTCTTAATAAGCACCTTAAAAACCTCAGTTTTGGCTTAACCCAAGTAGTCTGTTTTCTTCACACATGATATTCTTCTACTTTACTTAACATCTTCTTTCCATGAATTCTTCTTTTATTATTATCATCATCATCATCATGATCATCATCACCATCAATATCTAGAATGTTCCTTTATGAATTGATGTATATCTAAAATAGATTCAGACATCAACAAATCCAAGAAGACTCTTCTTATCAATCTCGTCCTACCTGGATACTCCCTAAGTGTGTGTTTGCCAGCTGGTGTGAACTGTGCGGTAGATATGTGTTTAAACTGAACCAATTGCAGGTATGCTGAACTATTACACTCCTTAACAACCATATAGAAACTGGTGTGACCAGAGGTCCTAGACTGGTTCAGCTGCAAGTTGCCTTTGCATTACCTTGATGTGCTGTAAACATCATCATTTTGTTTGTGTGCCATGTGAAAATGTTTTGAATGTAGTGCTCTAAATACTTAGCCATATAATTTTCATCTAATTTCATAAATTCCCTTGAATGTTTAAAAACAATTATCCTGTTTTTTCTAATCCACATCTTTTATCTCCCTAAGTAAAAGGTAAAGATCACAAGTATGGAGACTTGTTTTTTGTACTTTTGTGTATTAGGGAAGATCATAATAAATGCTGTATTCATTATAGTTGTTAAACACATTCATATGCATAATGAATGAAGACATCAATGAAAGAAGATTGGGGTAGTGGAGGTGAAACAAAAGCTTCATACCTCCTTTTATATTCATGGAAAACATTGGAAATATTTGGTTATTTGTATGATTTTCTGACCTGCTATCATATGAAGTAAACAGCACAACTTGAAAAATTATTCATAACTGAGGAAGAAAAAATATTCTGCAGTTCAGATTTCTATGTCTCTGTGATTCTTTCTTAGGTTGATTTGCATAGAGTTAGCCAAGTTTAAGGTTTTATGATTGGGCATTTTCTTTATTTGGTATCCTAAAAAATAGTTACCCAATCATTATCCTACTTTGATAAATTAAAAATCAGGCTTTCCAATTTTCACTTCCTATGTGCAACCCAAACTAATTTACATTCTCAGTACTGGATTTATTTTTAATTTATGCATTTTTAAGTTTGACTATATACTCCTTTTTTTAAAAAGATTGTAAGCAATTTAATCATAAGGAAAACCTAACTTCCCAACAACTCTCTTTAAGTTCCACTATTTTCATATTGTTGAATATATTTTCAAAGATGAAACTGGAGGTCAGCTGTAAGAATTAAACTGTATCAAGTCTTTTGAGATGCATTTAACACCTTTGTTGGAAGTCTCAGTACAGAGGTATATCATTTGATAGGTATATAACCTGGCATTCTTTCCTTCTCAGCCAGAACTGTAAAATAGTTTTCATCCTGCTGGTGTGGTTGCTTCCTTTATCACCAAAAGAAAGTTAATATCAACTATATTTGAAAGAACAGTGGATGTGTGGCCACTAACAACACAGAAGTGTGCATTACCAGACCTTGAAATATTTACTCATTGTCCAAGAGTCTCTGGGAACAGATGGTGAAAGAAGGAATTGAAATAATTGTCTATTTGTAAATTCTGATTTCTCTCCCTTGGCCTTTTCTCACTTCTTCTCCTATACCCATGATCCTTCATCTATCTACATTATTGTGTTCTCTACACACCACTAGCCATAAATGGGGCAAGTAGAGAAGAGATAACTGAAAGGAAATGAAGTGATATTCCACAAAGCATATAGATGGGACAAAGTACATGTTTAAAATGGCGGTGGGATGATGGATATGCAGAATTTAGGTTGTTAAAATGGGCAAGAAACTCAAATGATTTCAAAAACATTGAGGATTGAGTACAACTGTTCATGAGGCTTAAGTATGATGATTGTTTATGCATTCATTCATTAATTCAATAAATTATTCAGTGAATATTTATTAAGATCAGTTGTATGCCAGATATTTTCAAGGTACTGGAGATAGAACGATAAATAAGGCAACAGTGCCACCAGACACTAATATTTTAGTAAGAACAACTGAAAATAAGTAATAAGTAAACAAATACATAACTAATAATGATAGTTATATGTGCTATTTCTTTAAAAAGTATATTTTACATATCTGCAAAAAGTAATTTATAAAAGCACATATTTTAATAAGGTACTATTCCCAACGTCACAGACAATAATCTAGGAATAATCTAGGAAACGACACAACACTATCAAGAGAAAGGATACTTAATTAAATGGAGAGATAGACCTTGTTCATACAACAGATTATCATTATTTTAGAGATGTAAATTTTCCCCTTATTGATTTATGAATAAAATACAATCACAATCAAAATCTAAAAAAAATTAAGTAAAGCTAAGCAAGCTTGTGAAATTCATGTGGAAGTGCAAATGACCATGAATAGCTAAGACTCTCTTCAATACAGAAACAAGGAGGGAAGATTTACTCTACTTGATATCCAAATTTATAATAAAATTATAGCAATTAAGATAAATTGCCAGAATTCACAGAAAGTAAATTCTGTTACTTTTTTATTAATTTATGACCAGTTTGGCTCCGCATAGTAATGAGAAATGAAACACCATTTCAATAACTCATTCTAGGACAACTGAATATCTATAAAGGAAAAATAAAATGATCTCTACCTCATGCTCTACAGAAAAAATGATTCCAGGTGGATCATAAATCATCATCATCCATATACATTATATATCTCCCATTTATTTCAGTCTTAAAAATTGTTTTCAAATTGCTTTATCATTTTCATCTAATGAGATCATATGCTAATTCTTTTTTTTTTTGCTTTTTTAGTTTTGTTCATGTTTGTTGGATTTTTGTTTTCAGGCTTATCAAGTATTAGGTTTTTTCCCTCTCTCCTCCACCCCTCCAGCTTATCTTTTCATTGTTTTGTTAGTTTGTTTTCTTTTGTTTCATCATACCTTTTTTTTCCTATTGCCTTTCCCTCACCTCTGATGACACGAGTCAAGAATGAGCTCATTTTTAGGTGGTTTGATGTTTCCTATAATGGTAAGGATATAATTCTGAAGATACAGTCAGCTGAGCATGGCTTCCTCCAACTCATATATGCATAAGTTCCAGGAACAAGGTGTTTATGAAACTGCAGAAATGTGTCTCTGGGGGCTCTGAGGAGCTCCAGTTCTTTATGTCTCAGCACAGAAAGAATTAAGCGAGAGGCAAAGTGATAGATAAGAAGTAATTTATTAGAATAGGACGCTTGTGAGGTTTACAAGTGGGTGGGCAAGGGGTGCCACACCCAGAACTTAGTAGGCTACAGTTTTATAATCAAAGGAAAAGTAGGGAGGGGGAGAAGACCACCTTCTTCCTTGTCAAGCTTCCATCATCAGCTCCTCCTCCTCCTCTACATCAGGCGGGGGTGTTTTCTTGTCCCTACATGGTCAAACTGGGACTGTCGACTGTCATGGCACAATGGAAATGAGCAAAAAGGTGGTAACATATACTAAAATATGGTAAATCATCTCAGGTTTCAGTATAATGTCACCTTTTCCTTATATTTTTGTTTTTAGTGTGCACAGAGAAACATGTCCTAGGAATCATTAACTTACTGAGCTTACTGGGAAGAATGTGGGTCTCATTCCATCATTGTTTTATTGTTTAGGGCCATGTCTCATGCTTCTTTTGCATGGTTTTGTTGCTAAGCAAGCCTGTCTGTCTGTCTCTGTCTCTGTCTCTGTCTCTCTCTCTCTGTATTTTATCTAAAATCATTGTACTATCTAAATGCCTAGGCAGTTTCTTCATCAACTATCATTCATCTTCACAGGCCTGAATTAATCAATGACCCCGATAGAGAAACAATGTCACTGATGATTCAAAGTAAAATTATAGGGACTGAAATGTTCATGGTGTTCAAATAAAAAAATCGAAGTTGCTCAGGTGTACTAAAAGATTATTTTTAGTCTTCTGTTAAAAAAGCCAATAGTGGTTTCTCCTTTACTTTCGTCTAAAATCTCAAGTGTTTGCTGTTGATGATACTGACTTTTGGATATCTCTAATTAAAATACTGATATATCAATTATTTCTACAATGGACTCTGCCTTGGAATCAATATTGCATAGAAAATACAGACAACTAACTTAATTTAAAATTTTCAGTATTAATTTTCAGATTGTTCTAAGAAATAATAAATAATCATCAAAACTCTGCTTCCCTAAATATTATCTATAGATCTAATTACCACTTTAAAATTGACTAGGTTATAAACATATTGGGGATCAAAAGATATTTAATAACAAGCAATGTAAAATTTAAACTATGGCCATTATACTTTATTATTTTCTTTTTAAAATAAAAATCTAAAAATTTTAGCTTAATATTATTATCTTGACAGAATTTTCAATTTTAGCACTCATTAAGTTACTATAGCAGAAAATCCGGGCTAAGCTAATACAGTCATTATCTATTTAGGAATTCTAAGAATAGTGTGTGCATGCTTTCCTTCCTAGAATCATTTGCCATTTCAAGTAGAGCCTTTATTTTATTCTTTATTTTCTAGGACTTCATTATCCATGCTAAGCCTGACATTTTCCAGATTGAAGATACCAAATTTGTCTTCTTTGGCCATCTGTGTTAATTCTTGTGCTGAAACCATCACTTATCACTTTGCCCTAATTAAATCCAACTGTACATATCATTCAATACCCTAATAACTCCTTTTTTGCAATCTTTCCTCCCTCCTTGACAAAACTAAGTTGTATCTATGCTGAAGTGACTCTAGCTCAATGTCTCTAAGATAGATGAGCATGTGCTGTAAAGAGGTAGCTACCTGGAAGAGGGCCTTTTTACTTTTCACTTTGATTAAGCTTTTCCATTTTTGTCTGCCACAGAAGTTTTAATTTTGAACTTCCTCCTCTGAATTTCTAATGAAAGCATATAACTGTGATCACTTGCAACTTTGCTTCTTTTGGAGTTTGTTTTATGTCCTCCTTAGACTTTTTCACACATTTTACTGTTATTGTTGTGTTTTGTTTTCCATCTACTTGGCTCACATATCCAAGAGGCAGGATGCCTGATTTTTAAAATTTTATATGTAATAATTTATATCATATTTTGATGAGGAGGTAATTCATTTGTTCAATGATTTTCATGATTGCTAAAATTTTTAGACAATTAAATCTGTAAATAACGGTCAATATTATTTTTGCTCTGCTACCTCTGATTCTCAGTCCTTAAAACTTCTGTCTTAGTACATCATTGCTGACTGACTGCTCTGATGTGCAAAAAATCATTCCTATACATTCCTATACATATATATTCAAATAACTAACTCCACTGACATTTTCAGGTCAAACTTGCCATCCTTTAAAGGTTAAACGTGTTTTAGAACAGCTGCATTCTTATTTGTATGTTACAGATTTAATTTTTACCCTGAAAAACAAAACTGTATCTATGTTGAATGTGACTCTATTTGTCCAGCACACATTCTACTTTGTTTTTAATTAACAGAATTTATTTTTTGAACAGTTTTAGGTTTACAACAAAAATATGTGGAGAGTAAAGAGATATATCCCCTTTTCCCTGCGACATCATTTCCCCTTTAATTAACATCTCATATTAGTGTAATACATTTGTTAAAATTGAGAAACCAATACTGATACATTATTATTAACTAAAGTCCGTAGGTTACATTGGGGTTCAATCTTTGTGTTGTACATTCTATTGGTTTTGACAAATGTATAATAACTTGTATCTACTATTACAGTGTCATACAGAATAGTTTCACTGTCTTAAAAATTCCCTGTGTTTCACCCATTTATCCCTTCTTCCTTCCCCCCTGGATCCCTGGAAATTACTTATCTTTTTACAACTAACTCCATAATTTTGCCTCCCTCAGAATGGCA
The DNA here is from genome assembly GCF_009873245.2 of Balaenoptera musculus. Taxonomy (NCBI): domain Eukaryota; kingdom Metazoa; phylum Chordata; class Mammalia; order Artiodactyla; family Balaenopteridae; genus Balaenoptera; species Balaenoptera musculus. The sequence goes on from NC_045788.1 coordinate 107,674,916, forward strand.
TATAGTTGGAAAAACACTGTATGCAGCCAGTTCAGATTGGCATAATTCATCTAGCAATATGCATATAAGGTTCCTCCATGTCATTTCCCGGCTTTGTAACTCATTTCTTTTTTGTATTGAATAATGAACCACAGTTTGTTTATCCAGTCACCTACTGAGGACATCTTGGTTGCTGCCTGGTTCTGGCCATTATGAATAAAGCTTCTTTAAACATCCATGTGAAGATTTGTGTGTGGACATATGTTTTCAACTCTTTGAGGTTAATACCAAAGAGCATAATTGGTGGATCATATGGTAAGAGTGTGTTTAGTTTTCTAAGAAACTGACAAATTGTCTTCAAAAGTGGCTCTATCATATTGCATTCCCCACAGCTATGAGTGAGAGTTCCTGTTGCTCTACATCCTTGCCAATATTTGGTGGTGTCACTGTTCCAGACATTGGCCATTCTAATAGGTGTGAGGCGGTATCCCATTGTTGTCTTAATTTGCATTCCCCTGATGAAATATTATGTTGAGAATCTTTTCATACGCTTACTTTCCATCTGTATATCTTCTTTGGTGAGGTGTCTGTTAAGGTTTTGGTCCATTTTTAATCAGGTTTTTTGTTTTCTTATTGTTGAGTTTTAATAGTTCTTTGTATATTTTGGATAATGGTCCTTTATCAGATGTGTCTCTTGCAAAGAATTTGTGACTTGTCTTCTCATTCTCTTGACATTGTTTCTCATAGAGCAGAAGTTTTTAATATTAATGAAGTCCAGCTTATCAATTACTTCTTTTGTGGATCGTGCCTACATTGTTGTATCTAAAAAGTCATCACCATACTCAAGGTCATCTAGGTTTTCTCCTATGTTATATTCTAGAAATTTTATATTTAGATTTGTGATCCATTTTGAGTTAGCATGTGAAGCATGTAAAATTTGTGTCCAGATTCATTTTTTTGCGTGTGGATTAGCAGTTGCTCTAGTACCATTTGTTGAAAAGGCTATCTTTGCTCCATTGTATTACCTTTGCTCCTTTTTCAAGGATCCATTAACTATATTTACAAAGGGTCTATTTCTGGTCTCTGTATTCTGTTTCATTGATCTATTTGTCTAGTCTTCCACAAGTACCACACAGTTTTAATACTTTAGCTTTACAGTAAGTCTTCAATTCAGGTAGTCCTCCAAATTTGTTCTCTTCCTTCAATATTGTGTTGGCTTTTCTGGGGTTTTTGCCTCTTCACATAAACTTTAGAATCAGTTTCTTGATATCCACAAAATAACTTGCTGGTATTTTGTTTGGATTGCATTGAATGTATAAATCAAGTTGAGAAGAACTGACATCTGAACAGTATTGAGTTTTCCTATCCATGAACATTGGATACCTCTCCATTTATTTAGCTCTTCTCTGATTTCCATGTATCAGAATTCTGTAATTTTCATCATATAGATTTTGTACATATTTTGTTAGATTCATACTTACATATTTAATTTTGGGAGTGCTAATGTAAATAGTAATGAGTTTATAATATCAAATTCCACTTATTCATTGCTATTATATTATATGGAAAATCAACTTAATTTTATATTAACCCTATATTCTGTAATCTTGCTATAATTTCCTGTTCCAGTTTTTTTGGTATTGTTGTTGATTCTTTCAGATCTTCTACTAAGAAGATTACATATTCTGTAAACAAAGCCCTGAGTTTGTTCTAGGCTATCTTCTAGAAATTTTATAATTTTGGATCTTATATTTAGGTTGTTAATACATTTTGTGTTATAATTTGTAAAATCTATAAGTTATGTGTCTAGATACATTTTTAAGAATATGGGTGTCCAAATAGTCAAGTTTCATTTGTTGAAATGATTATCCTTTCTCTATTGAATTTTTTCACCAATACCATGCTGTCTTGAATATTGAGCTTTATATAGCTTTGAAGTCAGATAGCATCAATTTGCCAACTTCGGGTTTTTTTGTTGTTTTTTTTTTTTTTTCAATATTGTGTTGGCTATTATGGATCTTTTGTCTTCATATAAACTTTAGAATCCATTTGTCGATATCTACAAAATAACTTATGAGGATCTTGTTGGGATTGTGTAGAATTTATAGATCAATTTGGAAAGAATAGTTATTTTAACAATATTAAGTGTTTTCACCTGTGAACATGATATGTCATCATATGTTTATGTTATCTTTGATTCCTTTCATCAGAATTTTGTGCATTTTGTATATAGATCCTAAACATGCTTTGTTAGATATTCACCTAAGTATTTCTTTTTTTTTTGGATATTATTGTAAATGTTATGATGATTTTAATTTCAAATTCCTACTGTTCATTGCTAATATGTAATAAAGCTATTAACCTTGTATCCTTCAACCCTCTATAATCACTTATTTTTCCAAGATGTTTTTTCATTTCTTTGGAATTTTTTAGATAACTTTGTGTCATCTGCAAAAACAGCTCTAATTCTTCTCTCCCAATCTGTATACCTTTATTTTCTTTTTCTTGTTATATTGCACTAATTAGATCTTCTAGTGCCATGTGGAATAAGAGTGGTGAGACAGAGCATTGTTTCCTTGTTCCCAAACATAGAGGAAAAGCATTCAGTTTCTCACCATTAAATAGGAAGTTAGATGTAGATTTTATAGATATTCTTTATCAAGTTAAAGAAGGTTACCTCTATTTTTAATTCTCTGATAATTTTTATCAAGTATTGGTGTTGAGTTTTGCCATTTTTCTCCTGAATTAATTGACATGATCACATGAGTTTTATATTCTAACAGTGATGTGGATTAAATTAATTGATTTGTGAATGTGGAACCAGTCTTTCTTATCTGGAATAATCTTACTCACCATGATGTATAATTTGTTTACTTGTTGGATTTGATTTGCTAATAATTTGCTGAGAATTTTGCAAGTGTGTTCATGAAATGTATTAGTCTATAATTTTCCTTACTTGTAACGTCTTTATCTGATTTGAGTATTAGGGTAATGCTGACCTCATAGAATAAGCCAAGAAGTGTTCCTTCTATGTCTGTATTCTGGAAGATATTCTAGAGACTTGGTATCATTTATTCCTTAAATGTTTGGTAGAATTCACTAGTGAAACTATCTCGGCCTGCTGCTTTCTCTTTGAGAATTTTATTAACTATCAATTTGAATTTTTAACAGATAGAGGCATATTCATATTACTTATATCACCTATGTGTGTTTTGGTACTTTGTGTCTTTCAAGGTATTGGTTTACTTCATCTAAGTTATAAAATTTGTGGGCATAAGGTTGTTCGTAGCATTCTTTATTGTCATTTTAAAGTCCATGGGATCTGTACTAATGATCCCTATTTCATTTCTGATATTATTAATTTCTGTGTTCTCTCTAATTTTATTTGTTATTGTGGCTTGAGGTTTATCAGTTTTATTGATCTTTTCAAAAGTCAATGGTTGGTTTCATTGATTTTCCCTGTTATTTTCCTGTTTTCAATTTTATTGACTTCTGCTCTAATGTTTATTATTTCTTTTCCTCTCCTAATTTGAGGATTAAATTGCTCTCTTTCTAGTTTCCAAAGGTATTAACTTTAAGTCTCTCTTCTTTTCTAACATATGTATTTAATGTTATAAATTTTACTCTAAGCACTGCTTTCACTGTACCCAATGATTTTGATTTCTATTTTCATATTTCCTTAGTTCAAAATGTATTTTTAACTTCTACTGAGACTTTTTCTTTAACCCATTTATTATTTAGAAGGATGTGATTTAGTCTTCAAATATTTTAGAAATTTTCAGCTATTTTGTATCATTATTAACTTCAATTTTAAATCCATTGTAATCTATATAGTGTTAGAATGAGAAACTCCTTGGAACTACAATATTAGGGTTCCCACCCTTTCGTAGGTTTTACTTCCAGTATTCCACTAGGTTCTCATAGTGGAGAGCCAAGAGATATCTTTTTGTGTTTCTAGCAGGGGGGAATGAAGATAGTTGGAAGCTATTGGTTATGTTATCCTCCTACAGGGAGCATTTCCTTTGCTTCTCATAGGAAATTAGTGTAGGGGCAGACTGACTTAGCCTAATCAATAATTGAGCTGATTTGAATCTCTGTTTAGCCTTTGTTAGAACTGGACTATTTCAGGTACAGGCTTACTCCTACAGTGTAGCCCTGGAAGGTTCTACCAAAAATCTTGGGTATTTACCAGTTCTGTTTCTCATTTGTGGACAAGAAGCTACCAAACTTTTCATCTATCCTTGAGTCTAAGGGAAGCTTTACTCAGATTTCAGCTTCTTAATGACCTCTTTTGAATCAGCAAAGTTTCAAAGAAAAAAGTGTTGCCAAATGCCTTGTTTACTCTCTGGGCTTTTACTCTACAGGATCTTGAGCTATTAAGTACTTGCTGCTTTTAAGCTCCTTTGTTTTCTAACACATATTTTTTATGCTTTATACAATTTTTCTTCTTGGTAGGAAGGTTGGTCTGAAAAAAGTTGTTACACCTTTACCAGAAGGGAAAGCATAAGATGACTCTTAAAAGTTTCCCATATAATTTTCCCATATAATTTTAATATGCCAAATGTCTGAATCAGTTGCCTAGTCAAGAGATATGATATTAATACAAGCCACATATTATTTTTACTCCAAAAAATGATTTAATGTTTGTCTTAGTCTGTTTGAGTTGCTATAACAGAATACCACAGACTGGATGGCTTATGCAGAAACATCTAGTTCTCACAGCTCTGGAGGCTTGAAGTTCAAATTCAAGGTGCTGGCATATTTGGTTCCTAGAGAGGACCTATTCTGTTGATTGCATATGGCTGGTCTTTTCCTGTGTGCTCACACGGCCTTTCCTCAGTGTGTGGAATTGGAGAGAGAAAGAGCTCTCCTGTCTATTCCTCTTCTTTTTTTTTTTTAAAGAAAACTATTTTTTTAAATTAATTAATTAATTTATTTTTGACTGCGTTGGGTCTTTGTTGCTGCGTGCAGGCTTTCTCTAGTTGTGGCGAGCGGGGGCTACTCTTCATTGCAGTGCATGGGCTTCTCGTTGTGGTGGCTTCTCTTGTTGCAGAGCATGGACTCTAGGCGCCCAGACTTCAGTAGTTGCACCTCGCAGGCTCAGTAGCTGTGGCTCGCGGGGTGTAGAGAGCAGGCTCAGTAGTTGTGGCTCATGGGCTTAGTTGCTCTGTGGCATGTGGGGTCTTCCTGGACCCGTGTCCCCTGCATTGGCAGGCAAATTCTTAACCACTGTGCCACCTGGGAAGTCCCTATTCCTTTTCTTATAAAGCACTGATTTCCTCATGAAGGCACCATCCTCATGACCTCATTAAACCTAATTACCTTCCAAGGCCCAAACCACCAAAAACCATTGCTTTGGGGGTTAGGGTTTCAACATATGAATTTGGTGGTGGGGGGAGGACACAAACATTTAGCCGATAACAATGTTTATTTAATCATTTCTTTAAAAATTTTAACTGAATGCCTAACCTGTGCCAGGTATAATTTATGTTACAGAAGATACAATGATTATCCAGATACAAAAATACAAATACATCTAACATATATGGATTCAGAGGGGGTGTGCAGTTTAGTCAAAGTTCTAATGCACTGTCCCATAGAGAAAATATAAAATTTGGCAATAAGAATTGTCTATTTCTATGTGGGAGAAATGAGGCTGATAGGGATGGCAAGGTTCTTATTTTTCTACTCTAACTTGAATATGAGTTTTGGAAGTTGACACAAGAAAAGAATAATCCTCTATATTGTGATTAGTGTTTTTTCTTCTCTTTGGCTTTCTGATGGGGCAAAATAAGACCAGAAGTGTTTTTCTTCTGGTGAGATCAGCAAAATTTGTCTCTAGAAAAATCAGATTATACTTTTTTTTGTTTCAAAACAATATTGTATCTCAGTTTCAAGACCATACCAATTGAACTTAAACTTCGATAATACTGTTTGGCTTTTAAATTAAGTGGATACATGAGCTCATGACATAGCAAATAAGAAAATACATATTTTTCTTAGTGCTGATATCAACTTTTTAAAAGGGTGTGACCTCAAGAGAGAACTGTCCCACATATTAAACTTTCTCTCTCACAAAATAATGTGTCAACGTTCAAACATTAAAAAAATAATATTGTGAAACTGGACAGTATTGACCTAAAACAAATGGACTCCCAAGTGTTTCTCCAGGAAAGATGGATTTATTTGGGATCAGCAGAGAATTGTAATTCACCGTCAGCAACCATGGCGAGCCATGTGCAAATTTCCCCCATGGCAAGGGAAGAAGAACAGCTTTTACAGAGAGGGAAATGAAGTTGGGTGTACTATGTTAAATAAAGAGGCCATGGCTTTTCATTGGCTGGGTCCTTGCCAGGAAAGAAGAGGAGTCTTGCTTCTTTGTTTTGGGCTCTGCTGTGGTCACAGGGCATGAGAGTTCCCTCTTCTGGTCTCCCAACTATTTATTTGAGATTTCTGTTTATTAATGTTCACATTAGTCATGAACATCTGGCAAACATTATGAGGTTTCAACAAAGTTAATGTTAAGTGCTTGTTGCCAGTCGTATAATAGAAACAAAGGAAGGATTTACTTGTAAAGAGTTTTTCTAGCTGGATCCATAAAACTAACACACTTGCAGCAGTGGATATATGGAAAAGCAGGTGAAAGTAGAAATCATGGGTGGAGAAGAACAGAAAACCTTTCTGTTACTCTGTTAGTGCCTTGAACAGGTTTATTTTGTAAGAATATCCAGCATCAATTTTCTTTTATTATATATGTTATGCTATGTTATGCTGTGTAAAACAAAGATTTATTACCTCAGTCTTCCAAGATATGGGCCTAGAAGGGAGTGTAAAACCACAGTTAAATGTTGGTCATCACAACAAATACAAAGAAAAGCAAAACAAAATTGCTCAGCAGAGCTGTCATTGGCCTAATCTACTTTGTGGAATTTTCATTTTTCAAGAGCTTGACTTAGGTAGAACAAGTATTCATAATAACCAAGAAGCAAAAAATAAAATTTGAGAAGAGGAACCAGTAGATAGAAAACAAACCTCAACCCATCTCTTTAATTTGAAGGGACAACGGCTAGTGTCTTCAATAGACTTGGTTGTCCACAAATACAATAAACGTTTTCCTTCCCATAGTCCATTGCACAAACCCACAGCCAAATGTCCTATGATCTAGCAAAATATGACTTTATAGAAAATACAAATTTTACCCTTCTAAATTAGGAAGAAAACCTTTGTTTTATAGCTTATAGTTTTATATAGTTTATAATTTTAAATGCTATAGTTTTAAATTCTTATAGTTTACAATTTTTATATTAAAAAGAAGATGGATGTTGATAAAGTTTAAGACAGCAAGTTATATATTTAAATGAGAATCAGAAAAATAATAATAATCAGGTAGATAACTACCAGTTAGAGAAAAGTAAAAAGGATAAAAGATAAACCACAGCAATACAGCAACATTTCAGAAAACAAAAAGAATATGGTGAAAGCATTGAAAACATAAATAATAAAACAATATGAAAGAATTAACATGAGTTATACCACTCATAAACAATACTGGCTTTGTCTCATTTTAAAAGATATAAAGTGACACAAAAAGAGGTCAGTTAACAAAATTCTGCTTCTGATTAGAACACTATGGCCCTTCCCACAGCTTTATGAAAATCTAATCCTTTATTAAATTCTTTACCTCTACTCTCCTGGTGACATGATAAGGTGGTATATGTCAAAAATATTACTAAGCAACATTGCTTATAACAAAAATAATCCCTATTTGTAAATCACATATAGGCTGGGAGGATCTATGAATGAAATATAAATACCTCATGAAATGCCATGTACTCTATTCTTATAACTAGCATATAGCTTGTAGAGACACTGAAAGTTAGGCCCATGCAATTATTATAAGAGATATTGGCTTCTGAGGAGCATGAGGCCTTTAGATCTGTGACATTCAAGGCAAGGCAACCCTTGCACTTTCATGGTGGGTACCTTGTACCTATGTCCTTGTACCTATGTGGACATCTGCATTTGAGCTGCTTCAAGGACTCTTACTATTGACTAGGATCTCTTGACAATGTCCTGCTAGAATGTTGTTTTTCCTGCCAATATCCTTCTAAGTAAAGTGGTTGAAAGTGTGGCTTATTGTAGAGTTGTGAGTCTAAATGTTTAGGAAAAACATAAAGAATCTGTGTGTATCTTGCAGATGAAGATGCTTCTGACAGACAAATACTCCTAATAACTAGAAAAGCTGGATAATTAAAACTGCATATTCTTCAAGGCAGGCATCATAGAGCTTCTAAAGCAATTATTATTTTAGGGATAAAAATTCTGGGGAGGTAGGGAACACAGGGAGGTAAACAGATATTTGAACACTGCATTTTTCCCTGAGGCATTTTTTTTTTTTTAGAGACCAGAACAAGGCACTAAAAATCTGGGCTTTCCTCAGGCAGAGGTGCACACTTGGGAGATAGAGAAACAAACAGTCTTTTTGGTGAATGGAGGGAAAAATAATGGTGATGATCCTCAGACACACAATTTCCCAAGACACTTGCAAAATTATGATGGTGAGTGAGTAGGAGGCTAAACATAGTAAAATTCATGTAACATAAATGAAAAGAAAATCATACCTAGGTATATCAGGGTAAAACAATTATTCTGCCAAAACAAAGAAAAACCTTAAAAGAGACCAGACCAAAAAAAAAAACAAAAACAAAAACATTCCTATTAAAGGAGCAACAATTGGATTTTAAGCTGATTCTTAACATAAATTATGGGAATCACAGTAAATGGAATGCCTTCTTCAAAGTGCTGACATTTAGTGAATGTGTCATTCAATAATGAAGGGAAGTAAAGGTATTTTTAGAAAAGAAAAAATGAGGGAATTTACCATTAGCAGGCACATACTAAAATAAATACTAAATAAAGTTTTTCAAGCAAAGAATGATTCTATAATTCTTAATTATAAGAAGGAATGAAACTATAAAGAGTAAATATTACTGTAATTATAAATAAAAATGTACCATTAAAATAAAAATAACAATGACCTGTGGAGGTTGAAATGTATATAAAATTAAAACCCAAAGGGTGGAAGGAAAAAAAGCTAAGAACTGGTACATAAGTTTAAAATTTCTAAGGATCTAGAATGGTGAAAATGACAATTTGTATTTAATAATTCAAGGATGCAATTTATTATCTCTAAGGTAACCATTTAAAAATAATAAAAAGATGAAAATATAAAATCTAAAATAGAGAAAAATAAATAATTAAAAATACACAATTAGTCATAAAAAAGGCAAGAACTCAGAAAAACAGTGACATAACAGCAGTAGATCAAATATAGCACAAATAGCAAGATTGTGAAAATGAATCCAGTTGTATCAGCAATCACATTAACTGTAAATTAACCACATATCCAATGGAAAAACTAAGATTTTCATATGTATATTCCTCCTTGTCCTTCTCCTCCTCTTAATAATAATAACAATAATTATTTTGTTTTTATTTTTTATTGAAGTATAGTTGATATACAATATTATACATTACAGGAGTACAATATAGTGATTCACAATTTTTAAAGGTTATAGTCCATTTATAGTTATTATAAAATATTTGCTATATACCCCATGTTGTACAATATATCCTTGTAGCTTATTTTATACCTAATAGTTTGTACTTCTTAATCCCTTAACCCTCTATTACCCCTCCCTCTTGCTTCTCCCCACTTGTAACCATGAGTTTGTTCTCTATATCTGTGTCTGCTTCTTTTTTGTTATATTCACTAGTTTGTTGTATGTTTTAGATTCCACATATAAGTGATATCATACAGTATTTGTCTTTCTCTGTCTGACTTATTTTTCTTAGCATAATGCCCTCCAAGTCTGTCCATGTTGCTGCAGAGGGCAAAATTTCGTTCTTTTTTATGGCTGAGTAGTATTCCATTGTATGTATATACCACATCTTCTTAATCCATTCATCTGTTGATGGACACTTAGGTTGCTTCCTTATCTTGACAATTGTAAATGATGCTGCTATGAACATTGGAGTGTGTGTGTCTTTTTGAATTAGTGTTTTTGGTTTTGTTTTTTTTTTTCAGATATATACCCAGGAGTGGGATTGTTGGATCATATGGTAGTTCTACTTTTAGTTGGATAACTACATGTAAAAGAATGAAATTAGAACATTCTCTAACATTATATACAAAAATAAACTCAATATGGATTAAAGACCTAAATGTAAGACCAGATACCATAAAACTCCTAGAGGAAAACATATGCAAGAACATTCTTTGATATAAATCATAGCAATGTATTTTTGGATCCATTTCTTAAAACAAAGGAAATAAAAGCAAAAATAAACAAATGGGACCAAGTTATACTTAAAAGCTTTTGCACAGCAAAGGAAACCATCCACTAAACAAAAAGACAACCTACAGAATGGGAGAAAATATTTGCAAATGATATGACCGGTGAGGGTTTAATATCCAACATATATAAACAGCTCATACAACTCAGCATCAAAAAAAAAAAAAAAAAAAACCTGATTAAAAAAATAGGAGGAAGAGTTGAATAGACGTTTTTTCAAAGAGGAAATGCAGATGGCCAACAGGCACAGGAAAAGCTGCTCAACATTGCTAATCATCTGGGAAACTGAAATCAAAATCATGAGATGTCACCTCATACCTGTCAGAATGGCTATCATCAAAAAAGAATGCAGATAATAAATGTTTGAGAGGATGTGGAGAAAAGGGAACCCTTGTACACTGTTGGTGGGAATATAAATTGGTGCAGCCATTTTGGAAAACAGTATGGAGGTTTCTCAAAAAACTAAAAACTATTTATTTTTTAATTGAAGTACAGCTGATTTACAACATTGTGTTAGTTTCAGGTATACAGCAAAGTGATTGAGTGATATATATACATATATGTATATTATTTTTCAGATAATTTTCCATTATAGGTTATTATAATGTATTGAATACTGTTCCCTGTGTTATGCAGTAAACCCTTGTTGCTTATCTATGCTATATGTAGTAGTGTGTATCTGTTAATCCCATACTCCTAATTTACCCTCCCCTTTCCCCTTTGGTAACCATAAGTTTGTTTTCTACGTCTGTGAGCCTGATTCCATTTTGTAAGTATATTCATTTGTATTATTTTTTAGATTCCACATATAACTGATATCATACAACATTTGAGTTTCTCTGTCTGACTTACTTCACTTAGTATGATATTCTCTAGGTCTATCCACGTTGCTGCAAATCACAACATTTCATTCTTTCTATGGCTGAGTAATATTCCATTGTATATATATACCACATCTTATCCATTCATCTATTGATGGATACAAGTTGCTTCCATGTCTTGACTATTGTAAACAATGCTGCTATGAATAGTGCTTGAGGTGCATATATCGTTTCAAATTAGACTTTTCCTCTTTTCTGGATATATGCCCAGGAATAGGATTGCTATATCATATGGTAGCTCTATTTTTAGTTTTTTAAGGAACCTCTATATAGTCTTCCATAGTGGCTGCACCAACTTACATTCCCACCAACAGTGTGGGAGTGTCCCCTTTTCTCCACATCCTCTCCAGCATTTATTATTTGTAGGCTTTTTGATGATAGTCATTCTGATTGGTGTGAAGCGATACCTCATTGCAGTTTTGATTTGCATTTCTCTAATAATTAACAATGTTGTGCATTTTTCATATGTATCTTGGCCATCTGTATCTCTTCTTTGGTGAAATGTCTATTTAGGTCTTCTGCAAATTTTTAAATTGGGTTGTTTTGGGGTTTTTTGTTTTTGTTTTTGTCTTTTTTTTTTTGATATTGAGTTGTATGAGCTGTTTGTATACTTTGGAAATTAACCCCTTGTCGGTCCCATGGTTTTCAGATATTTTCCCCAATCTATAGTTTGTCTTTTTGTTTTGTGGTTTCCTTTGCTGTGCAAAAGCTTATAATTTTGATTAGGTCCCATTGGTTTATTTTTGTTTTTATTTCTTTTGCCTTTGGAGACTGATCTAAGAAAATATTCCTATGATTTATGTCAGAGAGTGTTTTCCCTGTGTTCTCTTCTGAGAGTTTTGGCATCATGTCTTATATTTAGGTCTTTAAGCCATTTTGAGTTTATTTTTGTGCATGGTGTGAGGAAGTGTTCTAATTTCATTGATTTACATGAGGCTGTCCAGCTTTCCCAACAGCACTTGCTGAAGAGACTATCTTTTTTTCCATTGTATAATCTTGCCTCTTTTGTCAAAGATTAATTAATTGTACGTGTATGGGTTTACTTCTGGGTGCTCTATTCTGTTCCATTGATCCACATGTCCTTTTTTTTTTTTTTGTACCAATACCATGCTGTTTTGATTACTGTAGCTTTCTAGTGTTGTCTGAAGTCTGGAGGGTTATGCCTCCATCTTTGTTCTTTTTCCTCAGGATTTCTTTGGAAATTCTTGGTCATTTATGGTTCCATACACATTTTAGGACTGTTTGTCCTAGTTCTGTGCAAAATGCCATGGGTAATTTGATAGGGATCACATTAAATCTGTAGATTGCTTTGGATAGTATGGCAATTTTAACAATATTAATTCCTCCAATCCAAGAGCATGGGATATCTTTCCATTTATTTAAGTCAACTTAAAATTCCTTTATTAATGTTTATAGTTCTCAGTGTATATGTCTTTCACCCTGTTGTTTTGGTTTATTCCTAGGTATTTTATTTTTATTTTTTGAGGTGATTTTAAATGGGATTACTTTCTTTTTCTCATATTTCATTGTTAGTGCTAAGAAATACAACAGATTTCGGTATATTGATCTTGTATCCTGCTGAATACTTTATTGTTCTTATAGTTTTTGTGTGTACTCTTTTGGGTTTTCTATATAGTGTATCATGTCATCTGCATATAATGACAATTTTATCTCTTCCCTTCCAGTGGGTACCTTTTATTTCTTTCTTCTTGTCTGATTGCTGTTGCTAGGACTTCCAATACTATGTTGAATAGAAGTAGTGAAAGTGGGTATCCTTGTCTTGTTACAGAATTTAAGGGCAATGCTTTTAGCTTTTCACCACTGAGTATTGTGGCTGTGCATTTGTCATAAATGGCTTTTATTATGTTGAGATATGTTCCCTCTATACCCACTTTGGTGAGAGTTTTTATCATGAATAGATGATGAATTTTATCAAGTCCTTTTTCTGCATCTATTGAGATGATTATGTGTTTTTTTGTCTTTTCTTTTGTTAATGTGGTGTATCACATTGATTTATTTGCATACGTTTAACCATCCTTGCATCTCTGGAATAAATCCAACTTAATCATGGTGTATGATCCTTTTCATGCATTGTTGGGTTTAGTTTGCTAAAATTTGGTTGAGTGTTTTTGCATCTATATTCACAAAAGATATTGACCTGCAATTTTTTGGGGGTAGTGTCGTTGTCTGGTTTTGGTATCAGGGTGATGGTGGCATCATCGAATGACTTTAGGAATGTTCCCTCCTTTTCAATCTTTTATAATAGTTTGAGAAGGATAGGTATAAATTCTTCTTTGTATGTTTGGTGGAATTGCCCAGTGAAGCCATCCGGTTCAGGGAGGTGTTTTTTTGGGTTTTTTGGGTTTTTTTTTAAACAAGTTCTATTTCACTTCCAATGATTAGTCTGTTCAAATTATCTGTTTCTTCTTAACTCAGTTTTGCTGGGCTCTGTGTTTCTAGAAACTTGTCCATTTCTTTTAGCTTGTCCAATTTGTTGGCATATAACTGTTTATAGTATTTACTTATAATTTTTTGTATTTCTGTGGTATTGCTTATTTCTCCTCTTTCATTTCTCATTTTGTTTATTTGGGTCCTCTCTCTTTTTTTCTCGGTAAGCCTGGGTAGAGGTTTGTTTATTTTGTTTATCATTTCAAAAAACGAGCCCTTGCTATCATTGATCTTTTCTATTTTTTATCTCTATTTGTTTATTTTCTCTCTGATCTTTATTATTTCCACCCTTTTGCTGACTTTAGGTTTTGTTTTTTTCCTCTTTTTCTAATTCTTTTAGGTGGTAGTTTATGTTGTATATTTTTAGATTTTTCTTTTTTCTTGAGGAAGACCTGTATTGCTGTGAACTTCCCTCTTAGAACTTACAGTGAAGGAAGTTCCCAGGGCAAGGGCACCTTTTCTCTTGCACAGCTCCCAGGGGTTCTGGACCTATCCCTTTATCTTTTTTTTTTTTTTTTTTTGTCCTACCAGGTTATGTGGGGGTCTTTCTTGCAGCTTTGGTTGTATAAGAGGTCTTGCCAGTTTTCAGTTGATTTTCTTTGAGAGTTGTTCCACATGTAAATGTATTTTTGATGTGTTTGTGGAGGGAGGTGAGCTCCATATCCTTTTACTCCACCATCTTGATCTCTGCTTCCAACAATAACTTTTAAAATTAGAGCTCTAATAAGTATAGGTGATGACTTATGTGTTGATGTGAATGATGGTAACATGAGTATATGCATATTTAAAATTTGTCAAGCTGTATTTTGTGTGTGTGTGTGAACTGACTAGCACAATGTTAACATATTGCAATATATTTCTTAATTCAATGAGTTAAGAATACCCAAACAATACTGAAAATTTTCAAAATTAGAGAATTTATACACGATATTAAGCAAGATAAATAATAAAGCTATATATATAATTAAGTAGTGTAATATTGAATCAAGGGCAGAGAAATGTGAAAACCAAAACTCTAAGGCTTTTAAAAGAACCTATCAATCAATTTGTATTAAAAAAGGAAACATTGATCTATAATGTTAGAGGTCAAAGACATGTAGGGTTGTGTTGAAGGGACTGGGAAAGTTGCTGTAATACTGTTAAAATTATTTTTTGATGTGGGTTTTGCTTATTGGTTATAAACAGTATATAATAATTCCTCTAGTTGTCCATTTGTGATGTTTGTGTCTTTCTATATATATTTATGTTAAACATTAATATATTTATACAAAAAGTAAACTGTAGTCTCTTTATGAAAGACAAGCTACACAAATGACAAAGTTGGACATTTTTTCAAATATATATTTTCAATTATATCCCAGGCAAATTTTTAGCTGAAAAGATAAAATATTAATATCAAATTATAAACTAAAGTAAAAATCATACAGTGGTTCAAGGATCAAGTGAACTGTGTGAAACTCTACTCAGATCTGCTCTTCACTGCCAACCCACCTTTCTCACAATTCCTATGATTACCATTTTCTAACTTCTTATATCTGGGTTCTTCATTGGAAATTGCCCTCAGCTGCAAGGAACTGTTTTTCTCATTTTTTGTCCATTCTCAGGGAGCAGGTTGTGGCCAATGACTGGCTAACTCAGGTATATAAATGCTTAGTCCTCTATCTCAATATGGGATAACTCTGAAGGGGATCTGAGGTCCAGAGCACCTCAGGATTTTCTGAAGTCTCCGCTACAATTACACTGTGCCTTCATATCACTCTTGACCCAGTCCTGCCATTCTCTCTTTTGTATAGGCAAATCAACGGAGAACACTCCTCTGTAAACATACTGTACAGAATTATTCATCTCAGAATCTGTTGCAAGGAAGCCATGCTGAAGTAAATATTGACTATTTATATGATTTTTCAGTGTGCTAAATAAATAGAACCCCACTACTTCACAAGAGTCTTTAACCAATTCAGAAAGACAATCCAGTGATGGATATCAGAATATCAGCCTTATTACTCATGATCTATATTGGAAGATGTGACTCCCAGGTGCAACAAAAATGGGCACTCTGGCTTACACTGATTTATTCTTAGCCCCCTCTCTCCCAAACTTACCAGTCGCAGACAGTGTAGGAAATCCACAGGCACCGCCCACACAAGGCTTATCATTGTAAAATGTATTTCATAAAAGCAAAGACCATAAGATAACCACGGTGAGAGCAGCTTGGCTTCTAAGAAGGAAAGAGAGGAAGAGGCAGAGCTGCTCATGCCAAGTTCCTTAATCCAAACTCACTAATGAAATAATGCACCCACCACAAGGACAGCATGAGTGAAGGAGAAAGAGAAGACTGGGGTATTTCTCTAAGGGGAAAAAAAAAATGCTTTTTTTCCTAACATTGTTAATAAAATGTACAAGCAAAGATGATATAACATACTAATTTGAGAAGGAGTATGGTGGAGTGCTACTTCATTGAGGTATATTTGTTATTTATTCCTTTAATCAAAAATGTTTATTGAATGTCCTCTGTATGTCATACACTATGAGCTATTGATAAAGTTCTCGGATTTAGGTGTAAGTCCTACTAGAATGAAAGCTACACAAGGACAGATATATTGATTATTTTTTCCTGCAAGGAGTTCACTATATATTTCCTGAGTTAATCAATAATAACTTTAAGGGGAACTGGATCAATGTGGCAGAGTAGTAGAACATGGAGCTCACCTCCTCCCACAAATACATCAAAAATGCATCTACATGTGGAACGATTCTCACAGAACATTTACTAAACACTGGCAGAAGATCTCAGACTTCAGAAAGGGCAAGAAAATCTCCATAAAACCAGGTAGGACAAAATAAAAAAAAGAGAGAAAGTAATTGGGACAGGACCTGTGCTCCTGGGAGGGAACTCTGAAAGAAGAAAGGTTCCCACACCCTGGGAAGTCCCTTCATCAGCAGGGAGATCAGCCAGGATGGAGGGGGAGCTTTGGAGCATAGGAAGAGAGCACAGCAACCAGTTTTTAGAGGGCAAAATGGAGAGAGACCTGCACAGATGGTAGGTGCCACTGCTGTGCTCTCCCCAGCCTGAGAAGCACATTCGCTGGTGTGGGCAGGGGCTGGGTGCTAAAGCTCAGGCTTCAGAGGTCAGATCCAAGAAGAGGACTGGGCTTGGCTGCATAGAGACAGCCTGAAGGGACTGGAGTGTGGTTTAGCCCCAACTGAGGGTGTATGCAGAAAAAGCCTGGGCCCGCCATAGAGGTGAGGTGCTGTTGTTGGGAGAGCGCATGAGGGGAGGGGCAGGACTGCTATAGGACCCTCTTCCCCTGTGCATGCACTCTCAGACAACAGGACACTACCTATATGAGCTTTGGGGGAAGGTGTGAGCTGCCACTGCAGCTGAGAGATTCCAGAGCAGGCACCAACCACTGCCCCCACTGTTGCAGGCTCCAGGAGTGCCTGAGCCACCACCACCATTGAGTGCTTCAGGAGTAGGGGCTGGCCACATGGGTCCTGGGAGGAGGCACCAACCACCACCACTGCTGTTGTGGGCTTTGGGAGTGCGCAAGTGCTGCTGCCACCATCACAGGCCCCAGGAGCGTGTGCCAGCCACTGCATCTGCACACCCTCCATCAAGAAGATAATGACCCACATATACTGAGAAAAGAGGCAGAAGACATCTGTACTAAAAGCAGCCCTCACGCCAAAAATATTAAACCCACATAAGCCACACAGGGACGCTCCTCTATATAAATAGCTTTCCAAGACAACAATAGATAATTGTTATTCCTAAACTCAGAGTAAGAGAAATATAAGTAAAATGAAGAAACAGAGGAACCACACCCAGTTAAAAGACCAAGAGAATTCCCCTGAAAGAACAAACAATGACACAGACTTCTTCAGTCTAATAGACACTGACTTCAAAGAGGAGATAATGAAAATATTGAAGGAATTAAGAAAGGTTATCAACAGAAATGCACATTACTGTGAAAAGGAACTAGAAACTATAAGGAGGAGCCAAGAAAAATTAGAACATTCATTTGCCAAAAAAGCTGAGCTAAAGGCAATGAACAGGAGAATGAATAATGCAGAATGAATAAGTGATGTGGAAGATAGAATAATGGAAATCACCCAATCAAAACAGCAGACAGAAAACCAAATAGAAAAAATGAAAGTCATATAAGAGACCTATGGGATAATATAAAACATGCCAATCTATGTGTAATAGGAATTCCAGAAGGAGAAGAAACAAAAAGGGGGTCAAAATGAATTACAAGAAATTATGGCTGAAAACTTCCCAAACCTAAAGGTGGAAACAGATATCCAGGTACATGAAGCACAGAGGGTCCCAAACAAGATGAACCCAAACAGACCTATACCAAGACATATTATAATTAAAATGGCAAAAATTAAAGGTAAAGAGAGGATTCTAAAGGCAGCAAGAGAAAAACAGTGTTAATTACAGGGGAACCCCCATAAGGCTATCAGCTGATTTCTCTACAGAAATATTGCAGGCCAGAAAGGAGTGGTAAAGTACACTCAAAGTCTTGAAAGGGAAAAATCTGCAACCTAGAATACTCTACCCAGCAAGATTATCATTTAGAATAAAGGAGAGATAAAGAATTTCTTAGACATGCAAAAATTAAAAGAATACAGCAATACTAAACCTATCCTAAAAGAAATATTGAAAGGTCTTTTCCAAATGGAAAAGAAGCAAGAAGCTATAGGAAAGAGGAAATCACAATTGGAAAGTAAATCACTTAAATAAGCTAGTATATGGATTAAAAAGAAAAAAATCTATTTGTGAAATTGATGATAACCACAAGGAACAGCAAAAGGATAAACATGAAGATGTAAAAGTGGATATCAAAATTATAAAATGTGGTGGAGGAGAGTAAGAAAATGTAGATTTTTTTTTTTAAAGGATGTGTTTGAGCCTATGTGACTATCAGTCTAAAGCACGTAAATATAGGAAGGAGTTAACATACTTGAAAACAGGGAAACCACAAATCAAAAACATAAAATAGATTCACAAAAACCAAAACGAAGAGAACACAAACATAAAATAAAAGGAAATCATCAAACTACAAAAAGAAAAACAAAGAGAAAAAGAAACAATGAAGAAACACACAATCAACCAGAAAACAAGGTTTAAAATGGCAGCAAATACATATCTATCAATAATTACCTTAAATGGACTAAATGCTCCAATCAAAAGACATACAGTGGCAGACTGGATAAAAAAACAAGAGCCTACAGTTTGCTGCCTTCAAGAGATCCACTTTAAGGCAAAGAACACACATAGATTGAAAGTGAGGGAATGGAAAAAGATATTTCATGCAAACAGAAATGACAAGAATGTAAGGGTTGCAATACTCATATCAAACAAAATAGACTTTAAAACAAAGACCATAAAGAAAGGTAAAGAAGGACACTATATGATGATAAAAGGATCAGTGCAAGAAGAGTATTTTACACTCATCAACATATATACACCTAATATAGGAGCACCCAAACACATAAAACAAATATTAACAGACATAAAGGGAGAAATTGAGAGGAAAACAATACTAGTAGGAGACTTTAACACTCCACTAACATCAATGGACAGATCTTCTAGAAAGAAAATCAGTAAGGCAACAGAGATCCAAAATGACAATAGAACAGTTAGATTTAATTGATATATTCAGGAGATTACACACAATAAAACGCAGAATACACATTCCTTTCAAGTGCACATGGAACATTCTCTAGGATTGACCACATACTAGGGCACAAAACAAACATCAACAAATTTAAGAGTATAGAAATTATTTCAAGCATCATTTCTGACCACAATGGCTTGAAAATAGAAATCAATCACAGAAAAAGAAATGAGAAAAAAATGACTACATGAAGACTAAACAAAATGCTACTAAAACACCAATGAGTCAAAGAGGAAATCAAAAAGAAAATTTAAAAATACCTTGAGACGAATGACAATGAAAACACAATGATACAAAATCTATGGGATGCAACAAAAGCAGTTCTTTGAGGGAAGTTCATAGTGATACGGGCCTTCCTCAAAAAACAAGAAAAATCTCAAACAAACAACCTAAACTACCACTTTAAAGAATTAGAAAAAGAACAAATAAAACCTAAAGTCAGCAGAAGAAAGAAAATAATAAAAATCAGAGAAAAAATAAATAAAATAGAGATGGTGGGGCTAATGGCAGACTCTGGGAGGGCTCACGCCAAGGAGTACTTCCCAGAACCTACGCTGCCAGTGTCCTTGTCCCCATGGTGAAACAGAGCCAGTCCCGCCTCTGCAGAAGACCCTCCAACACTAGCAAGTAGGTCTGGTTCAGTCTCCCCCAGGGTCACTGCTCCTTCCCCCGGGTCCCGATGCACACACTATTCTGTGTGCACCCTCCAAGAGTGGGGTCTCTGTTTCCCCCAGTCCTGTCGAAGTCCTGCAATCAATTCCCACTAGGCTTCAGAGTCTGATTCTCTATGAATTCCTCCTCCCGTTGCCGGACCCCCAGGTTGGGAAGCCTGACGTGGGGCTCAGAACCTTCACTCCAGTGGGTGGACTTCTGTGGTATAAGTGTTCGCCAGTCTGTGAGTCACCCACCCAGCAGTTATGGGATTTGATTTTACTCTGATTGCGCCCCTCCTACAGTCTCACTGTGGCTTCTCCTCTGTCCTTGGATGTGGGGTATCCTCCTTGGTGAAGTCCAGTGTCTTCCTGGCGATGATCGTCCAGCAGCCAGTTGTGATTCTGGTGCTCTCGCAAGAGGGAGATGGTAAAGTAGCAGGATACAAAATTAATGCACAGAAATCTCTTGCATTCCTATACACTAATGATGAAAAATCTGAAAGAATAATTATGGAAACACTCCCATTTACCATTGCAACAAAAAGAATAAAATACCTAGGAATAAACCTACCTAGGGAGACAAAAGACCTGTATGCAGAAAACTATAAGACACTGATGAAAGAAATTAAAGATGATACCAACAGATGGAGTGACATACCATGTTCTTGGATTGGAAGAATCAACATTGTGAAAATGACTATACTACTCAAAGCAATCTACAGATTCAATGCAATCCCTATCAAATTACCAATGGCATTTTTTATGGAGCTAGAACAAATCCTCTTAAAATTTGTATGGAGACACAAAAGACCCCGAATAGCCAAAGCAGTATTGAGGGAAAAAAACGGAGCTGGAGGAATCAGACTCCCTGACTTCAGACTATACTAGAAAGCTACAGTAACCAAGACAATATGGTACTGGCACAAAAACAGAAACATAGATCAATGGAACAAGATAGAAAGCCCAGAGATAAACCCATGCACCTATGGTCAACTAATCTATGACAAAGGAGGCAAAGATATACAATGGAGAAAAGACAGTCTCTTCAATAAGTGGTGCTGGGAAAACTGGACAGCTACATGTAAAAGAATGAAATTAGAATACTCCCTAACACCATACACAAAAAATAGAGATGAAAAAACAATAGAAAAAAAGCAATAAAACCAAGAGCTGGTTCTTTGAAAGGGTAAATAAAATTGATAAACCTCTGACCAGACTCACAAAGAAGAAAAGAGAGAGAACACAAATAAGCAAAATAAGAAATGAAAAATGAGAAATATCAACCAATACTTCAGAAAAAAAAAAAAAATTAGAGAATACCATGATCAATTATATGCCAACAAATTCGACAGCCTACAAATGGACAAGTTTCTAGAAACATACAGCCAACCAAAATTGAATCAAGAAGTAGATAATTTGAACATACTGATCACTAGAAGTGAAATAGAATTTGTAATAAAAAAACAGAAACAAAAACAAACTCCCTACAAACAAAAGTCCAGGACCAGATGGCTTCACAGGCAAATTCGACCAAACATATGAAGATGAACTATAAAACATTAAGAAGCAAAATTGAAGATGATTCAAATAAATGGAAAGATAACCCATGCTCTTGGATTGGAAGAAATAATATTGTTAAAATGGCCATACTACCCAAAACAATCTACAGATTTAACGTGATCCCTATCAAATTACCCATGACATTTTGCACAGAACTAGAACAAATAACCCTAAAATTCATATGGAACCATAAAGACCCAGAATTGCCTAAGCTATTGTGAGGAAAAAGAACTGAGCAAGTGGCATATCCCTTCCAGACTTCAGACAATACTACAGTGCTACAGTAATCAAAACAGTGTGGTACTGGCACAGAAACAGACATATGAAACAATGGAACAGAATAGAGAGCCCAGAAATAAACTAACACAACTCCAGTCAATTAATCTTTGACAAAGGAGGCAAGAATATACAATGGGAAAAAGACAGTCCTGTCAGCAAGTGCTGCTGGGAAAGTTGGACAGCTGCATGTAAATCAACGAAGTTAGAACACAACCTCACACCATACCCACAAAAAAACTCAAAGTGGTTTACAGACTTAAACGTAAGATATGACACCATAAAACTAGAAAAGATCATAGGCAAAACATTCTTTGACATAAATCGTACCAATGTTTTCTTACACCAGTCTCCCAAGGCGATAGAAATAAAAACTAAACAAATGGGACCTAATCAAACTTATAAGCTTTTGCACAGCAAAGGAAATCATAAACAAAATGTAAAGTCAATCTACAAAATGGGAGAAAATATTTGCAAATGATGCGACCAACAAAGGCTTAACTTCCAAAATATACAAACAGCACATACAGCTCAACAACAACAAAAACAAACAACCCAATCGAAAAAAAGGGCAGAAGCCCTAAGTAGACATTTCTCCAAAGAAGACATAGAGATGGCCAAGAGGCACATGAAAAGATGCTCAACATTGCTATTTATTAGAGAAATGCAAATCCAAACTACAGTGAGGTACCACCTCATACCAGTCAGAATGGCCATCATTAGAAAGTCTAAAAATAATATATGCTGGGGAGGGTGTGGAGAAAAGAGAACCCTCCTACACTGTTGGCAGGACTGTAAGTTGGTGCAGCCACTGTGGAAAACATTTTGCAGGTTCCTCAAAATACTAAAAATAGAGTTACCATATGATCCAGCAATCCCACTCCTGGGCATATATCCAGACAAAACTATAATCCAAAAACATACTTTCCGCCCATGTTCATAGCAGCACTATTCACAATAGCCAAAACATGCAAACAACCTAAGTGTCCATCAACAGATGAATGGATAAAGATGTGGTACATATATACAGTGGGATACTACTCATCCATAATAAAGAACAAAGTAATGCCATTTGCAGCAACATGGTTGACACTAGAGATTTATCATACTAAGTGAAGTAAGTCAGAAAGAGAAAGACAAATACCATATGACATCACTTATATGTAGAATCTAAAATGTGACACAAATGAACTTATTTACAAAACAGAAACAGACTCATAGACATAGAGAATAGACTTGTGGCTGCCAAGGGGGATGGGGGTGGGGGAGGTGTGGACTGGGAGTTTGGGGGTAGCAGATAGAAACTATTACATATAAAATGGATAGGGGCTTCCCTGGTGGCGCAGTGGTTGAGAGTCTGCCTGCCAATGCAGGGGACACGGGTTCGAGCCCTGGTCTGGGAAGATCCCACATGCCACGGAGCGACTAGGCCCGTGAGCCACAATTACTGAGCCTGCGCATCTGGAGTCTGTGCTCCGCAACAAGAGAGGCCGCGATAATAAGAGGCCCGCGCACTGCAATGAAGAATGGCCCCCACTTGCCTCAACTAGAGAAAGCCCTCGCACAGAAACGAAGATCCAACACAGCCATAAATAAATAAATAAATAAATAAATAAAATTAAAAAAAAAAAAAAAATGGATAAATAGAGCTCCATCTGTTTCCGGTCCATCAGGAACTCTAAGCTCTGCTCGGAGTCTGAAGTGGCCGACTGCAGGGAGCTCTGCGACCCGTCGGTACCAAACCACCCCTCTCGAACACACTTTAAGAACTCGGGGGAGACCGTCAAGATGGCAGAGGAGTAAGACGTAGAGATCACCTTCCTCCCCACAAATACATCAGAAATACATCTACATGTGGAACAACTCCTACAGAACACCTACTGAACGCTGGCAGAAGACTTCAGACCTCCCAAAAGGCAAGAAACTCCCCACGTACTTGGGTAGGGCAAAAGAAAAAAGAAAAAACAGAGCCAAAGAATAAGGATGGGACCTGCACCTCTGGGAGGAAGCTGTGAAGGAGGAAAAGTTTCCACACTCTAGGAAGCCCCTTCACTGGTGGAAAAGGTGGGGGCGGGGTAGCAGGGAGGAAGCTTCGGAGCCATGGAAGAGAATGCAGCAATGGGTGCAGAGGGCAAAGCAGAAAGATTCCTGCACAGAGGATTAGTGCCGACCAACACTCACCAGACTGAGAGGGTTGTCTGCTCACCCACCACGGTGGGTGGGGGATGGGATCTGAGGCTCAGACTATGGGGGTCAAACCCCAGGGAGAGGACTGGGGTTGGCTGCATGAACACAGCCTGAAGGGGGCTAGTGTGCCACAGCTAGCAGGGAGGGAGTCTGGGAAAAAGTCTGGAACTGCCTAAGAGACAAGAGACAATTGTTTCAGGGTGCGCTAGGAGAGGGGATTCAGAGCACTGCCTAAATGAGCTCCAGAGATGGGAGCAAGCCACGTCTATCAACATGGGCACCAGAGACGGGCATGAGATGCTAAGGTTGCTGCTGCAGCCACCAAGAAGCCAGTGTACAAACACAGGTCACTATCCACCCCTCCCCTCCTGGGATCCTGTGCAGCCTGCCACTGCCAGGGTTCTGTGATCCAGGGACAACTTCCCTGGGAGAACACACGGCACACCTCAGGCTGTTGCAACGTCACACTGACCTCTGCCACTGCAGGCTCGCCCCGCATTCTGTACCCTTCCCTCCCCCTGGCCGGAGTGACCCAGAGCCCACTAATCAGCTGCTAATTTAACCCCGTCCTGCCTGAGCAAAGAACAGACAACCGCAGGCAACCTACACACAGAGACAGGGCCAAATCCAAAGCTGCACACTAAGAGCTGTGAGAGCAAAGAAGAGAAAGGGAAATTTCTCCCAGCAGCCTCAGGAGCAGCGGATTAAATCTCCACAATCTACTGGATGTACCCTGCATATCTGGAATACCTGAATAGGCAACAAATCATCCCAAAATTGAGGCAGTGGACTTTGTGTGATTTTTGTCTGTGCAGCTTTGCTTTTACCATTTGTCCTAGGGTTCTGTCTATCCGTTTTGGGGGTTTTTTTCTTTTTTTTTTAGCATAGTTTTCAGCGCTTGTTATCATTGGTGGATCTGTTTTTTGGTTTGGTAGCTCTCTTCTTTCTTTTTTTCTTTTATTGCTTTTAAATTTGTTTTATTTTTAATATATTTTTTAATAACTTTATTTCATTTTACTTTTTTCTCTCATTCTTTCTTTTTTTCTCCCTTTTCTTCTGAGGCATGTGGCTGACAGGTTCTTGGTGCTCCAGCCAAGTGTCACGCCTGTGCCTCTGAGGTGGGAGAGCCGACTTCAGGACGTTGGTCCACCAGAGACCTCCCAGCTGCACGTAATATTAAACAGCAAAAGCTCTCCCAGAGATCTCCATCTCAATGCTAAGACCCAGCTCCACTCAACGACCAGCAAGCTACAGAGCTGGACACCCTATGCCAAACAACTAGCAAGACAGGAACACAACCCGACCCATTAGCAGAGAGGCTGCTTAAAATCATAATAAGGTCACAGATACCCCAAAACACACCACCGTACACGGTCCTACCCACCAGAAAGACAACATCCAGCCTCATCCACCAGAAGACAGCACCAGTCCCCTCCACCAGGAAGCCTGCACAGCCCTTTGAACCAACCTGAGCCACTGGGGGCAAACAGCCAAAACAACGGTAACTAAGAACCTGCAGCCTGTGAAAAGGAGACCCGAAACACAGTAAGCTAAGCAAAATGAAAAGACAAAGAAACAAACAGTAGATGAAGGAACAAGGTAAAAACCCACCAGACCAAAAAAATTAAGAGGAAATAGGCAGTCTACCTGAAAAAGAATTCAGAGTAATGATAGTAAAGATTATCCAAAATCTTGGAAATAGAATGGAGAAAATACAAGAAACATTTAACAAGGACCTAGAAGAGCTAAAGAGCAAACAAACGATGAACAACACAATAAATGAAATTAAAAATTGCCTAGAGGGAATCAATAGCAGTATAACTGAGGCAGAAGAACGGATAAGTGACCTGGAAGATAAAATAGTGGAAATAACAACCACAGAGCAGAATAAAGAAAAAAGAATGGAAAGAATTGAGGACAGTCTCAGAGACATCTGGGACAACATTAAACTCACTAACAATCAAATTATAGGTGTCCCAGAAGAAGAAGAGAAAAAGAAAGGGACTGAGAAAATATTTGAAGAGATTATAGTTGAAATCTTCCCTAATATGGGAAAGGAAATAGTCAATCAATTCCAGGAGGCACAGAGAGTCCCATACAGGATAAATCCAAGGGGAAACATGCCAAGACACATATCAATCAAACTATCAAAAATTAAATACAAAGAAAAACTATTACAAGCAGTAGGGAAAAGCAACAAATAACATACAAGGGAATCCCCATAAGGTTAAAAGCTGATCTTTCAGCAGAAACTCTGCAAGCCAGAAGGGAGTGGCAGGACATATTTAAAGTGATGAAAGGCAAAAACGTACAACAAGATTACTCTACCCAGCAAGGATCTCATTTTGATTCGATGGAGAAATTTAAAAATTTACAGACAAGCAAAAGCTAAGAGAATTCAGCATCACCAAACCAGCTTTAAAACAAATGCTCAAGGAATTTCTCTAGGCAAGACACACAAGAGAAACAAAAGACCTAAAATAACAAACCCCCCAAAATTAAGAAAATGGTAATAGGAACATACATATTGATAACTACCTTAAATGTAATTGGATTAAATGCTCCAACCAAAAGATATGGGCTGGCTGAATGGATACAAAAACAATACTTGTATATATGGGGTCTACAAGAGACCCACTTCAGACCTAAGGACACATACAGACTGAAAGTGAGGGGGTGGAAAAAGATATTCCATGCAAATGGAAATCAAAACAAAGCTGGAGTAGCATTTCTCATATCAGACAAAATAGACTTTAAAATAAAGACTATTACAAAAGACAAAGAAGGACACTACATAATGATCAAGGGATCAATCCAAGAAGAAGATATAACAATTGTAAATATTTATGCACCCAATGTAGGAGCACCTCAATACATAAGGCAAATGCTAACAGCCGTAAAAGGGGAAATCGACAGTAAAACATTCATAGTAGGGGACTTTAACACCTCACTTTCACCAATGGACAGATCATCCAAAATGAAAATAAATAAAGAAACACAAGCTTCAAATGATACATTAAAAATGATGGATTTAATTGATATTTATAGAACACACTTTCTTCTCAAGTGCTCATGGAACATTTTCCAGGATAGATCATGTCTTGGGTCACAAATCAATCCTTGGTAAATTTAAGAAAATTGAAATCGTATCAAGTATGTTTTCTGACCACAATGCTATGAGACTAGGTATCAATTACAGGAAAAAAATCTGTAAAACATACAAACACATGGAGGCTAAACAATACACTACTAAATAACCAAGAGATCACTGAGGAATTCAAAGAGGAAATCAAAAATACCTAGAAACAAATGACAATGGAAACAGGATGACCCTAAACCTATGGGATGCAGCAAAAGCAGTTCTAAGAGGGACATTTATAGCAATATAATCCTACCTCAAGAGACAAGAAACATCTCAAATAAACATCATAACCTTAAACCTAAAGCAATTAGAGAAAGAAGAACAAAAAACCGCAAAGTTAGCAGAAGGAAAGAATCATAAAGATTAGATCAGAAATCAATGAAAAAGAAATGAAGTAAACAATAGCAAAGATCAATAAAAGTAAAAGCTGGTTCTTTGAGACGATAAACAAAATTGATAAACCATTAGCCAGACTCATCAAGAAAAAAAGGGAGAAGACTCAAATCAATAGAATTAGAAATGAAAAAGGAGAAGTAACCAGTGACACTGCAGAAATACAAAGGATCATGAGAGATTACTACAAACAAACTATATGCCAATAAAATGGACAACCTGGAAGAAATAGACACATTTTTAGAAAAGCACAACCTTCTGAGACTGAACCAGGAAGAAGTAGGAAATATAAACAGACCAATCACAAGTGCTGAAATTGAGACTGTGATTAAAAACTTTCCCACAAACAAAAGCCCAGGACCAGATGGCTTCACAGGCGAATTCCATCAAACGTTTAGAGAGGAGCTAACACCTATCCTTCTCAAACTCTTCCAAAATATAGCAGAGGGAGGAGCACTCCCAAACTCATTCTACGAGGCCACCATCAACCTGATACCAGAACCAGACAAAGATGTCACAAAGAAAGAAAACTACAGGCCAATATCACTGATGAACATAGATGCAAAAGTCCTCAACAAAACACTAGCAAACAGAATCCAACAGCACAGTAAAAGGATCATAGACCATGATCAAGTGAGTTTTATCCCAGGAATACAAGGATTCTTCAATATACACTAATCAATCAATGTGATAAGCCAAATTAACAAACTGAAGAAGAAAAACCATATGATCATCTCAATAGATGCAGAAAAACTTTCAGCAAAATTCAACACCCATTTATGGTAAAAACTCCCCAGAAAGTAGGTATAGAGGGAACTTAACTCAACATAACAAAGGACATATATAACAAACCCACAGCCAACATCGTCCTCAATGGTGAAAACGGAAACCATTTCCTCTAAGATCAGGAGCAAGACAAGGTCGTCCACTCTTGCCACTGTTATTCAACATAGTTTTGGCAGTTTTAGACACAGCAATCAGAGAAGAAAAAGAAATAAAAGGAATCCAAATCGGAAAAGAAGAAGTAAAGCTGTCACTGTTTGCAGATGACATGATACTATATACATAGAGAATCCTAAAGATGCTACCAGAAAACTACTAGAGCTAATCAATGAATTTGGTAAAGTAGCAGGATACAAAATTAATGCACAGAAATCTCTTGCATTCCTATACACTAATGATGAAAAATCTGAAAGAGAAATTAAGGAAACACTCCCATTTACCATTGTAACAAAAAGAATAAAATACCTAGGTATAACCTACCTAAGGAGAGAAAAGTCCTGTATGCAGAAAACTGTAAGACAGTGATGAACGAAATTAAAGATGATAGAAACAGATGGAGAGGTCTACCATGTTATTGGATTGGAAGAATCAACATTGTGAAAATGACTATACTACCCAAAACAATCTACAGATTCAGTGCAATCCCTATCAAACTACCAATGACATTTTTCACAGAACTAGAACAAAAAATTTCAGAATTTGTATGGAAACACAAAAGACCCTGAAGAGTCAAAGCAATCTTGAGAAAGAGAAATGGAGGTGGAGGAATCAGGCTTCTGTACTTCAGACTGTATTATGAAGCTACAGTAATGAAGACAGTATGGTACTGGCACAAAAACAGAAATATAGATCAATGGAACAAGATAGAAAGCCCAGAGATAAACCCATGCACATATGGTCACCTTATTTTTGATAAAGGAGGCAAGAATCTACAATGGAGAAAAGAGAGCTTCTTCAGTAAGTGTTGCTGGGAAAACTAGACTGCTACATGTAAAAGAATGAAATTAGAATACTCCCTAACACCATACACAAAAATAAACTCAAAATGGATTAAAGACCTAAATGTAAGGCCAGACACTATAAAACTCTTAGAGGAAAACATAGGCAGAACACTCTATGACATAAATCACAGCAAGATCCTTTTTAGCCCACCTCCTTGAGAAATGGAAATAAAAACAAAAATAAACAAATTGGACCTAATGAAACGTAAAAGCTTTTGCACAGCAAAGGAAAACATAAGACAAAAAGACAACCTTCAGAATGGGAGAAAATATTTGCAAATGAAGCAACTGACAAAGGATTAATCTCCAAAATTTACAAGCAGCTCGTGCAGCTCAATAGCAAAAAAAAAAAAACAACCCAATCCAAAAATTGGCAGAAGACCTAAATAGACATTTCTCCAAAGAAGGTATACAGATTACCAACAAACACATGAAAGGATGCTCAACATCTCTAATCATTAGAGAAATGCAAATCAAAACTACAGTGAGGTATCACCTCACACCAGTCAGAATGGCCATCATCAAAAAATCTAGAAACAATAAATGCTGAAGAGAGTGTGGAGAAAAGGAATCACTCTTGCACTGTTGGGAGGAGTGTAAATTGATACAGCCACTGTGGAGAACAGTATGGAGGTTGCTTAAGGAGCTAAAAATAGAACTACCATATGACCCAGCAATCCCACTACTGGGCATATACCCTGAGAAAACCATCATTCAAAAAGAGTCATGTACCACAATGTTCATTGCAGCTCTATTTACAATAGCCAGGATATGGAATCAATCTAAGTGTGCATCGACAGATGAATGGATAAAGAAGATGTGGCACATATATACAATGGAATATTTCTCAGCCATATAAAGAAACAAAATTGAGTTATTTGTTGTGAGGTGGATGGACCTAGAGTCTGTCATACAGAGTGAAGTAAGTCAGAGCAAAACAAATACTCTGTGCTAACACATATATATGGAATGTAAAAATAAAGGTTCTGGAGAACCTAGGGGCAGGACAGGAATAAAGATGCCAACATAGAGAATGGGCTTGAGGACATGGGGAGGGAGAAGGGTAAGCTGGGACGAAATGAGAGAGTGACATGGACACATATACACTACCAAATGTAAAATAGATAGCTCGTGGGAAGTAGCCACATAGCACAGGGAGGTCAGCTCGGTGCTTTGTGACCACCTAGATTGATGGGATAGGGAGGGCAGGAGGGAGACACAAGAGGGAGGAGATATGGGGATATATGTATGTGTATAGCTGATTCACTTTGTTATAAAGCAGAAACTAACACACCATTGTAAAGCAATTATACTCCAATAAAGATATAAAAAAAAAAGAAAAAAATGTAAATTAAATAAAATGGATAAACAACAAGGTCCTACTGTATAGCACAGAGAACTATATTCAATATCTTGAGATAAACCATAATGGAAAAGGCTATAAAAAGAATACATATATATGTATAACTGAATCACTTTGCTGTACAGAAGAAATTAACCAACATTGTAAATCAAATATACTTCAATTAAAAATTAATGATAATTTTAAGGAAAAAATAATCTTTTAAAAATTTGATTTTACTGAGAATTTAAAGACACTTTTCAACTTTATCTGATGAAGTAGACAAGAAGGAGACTGCATACATAATTAGTGGGGGCATCATAAAATGTGTCTCATCATTTTGTATATAAAAATTGGAATTATTCTGTTGAAAAGAAAACATTTATGAACACTGATTTCCCATATAGAAAAGCAGATGTCTCTATATATTAAAAAGTACCAGTTATATTCCACATTTTCTTATTAAAATGACAAAGCATTTCTCAAAACAAACAGAAAAGTTAATGAAGAAACAGAGGCCCAAATCCACATGCACACATATCCTGCAGATACATTAAACGTAATATTTTCTAAAAAGTCAAATGAATATGGTTAAAAAGTTCCTTTTCTACAAAATATCTTTAAAGACAAAAACAAAGCTTGTTTATATGCTCTATGTTAGAATATGTTAATTATAGCACTTCATCAATATTTATGTGACATAAACCTGTAGTCAGAGGAAAACATAAGATCATGTATTTATTTCCACTTAATAAACAATATTATAAAAAATAAACTTACTTTTCAACTCTCTAAAGTAGATAAAGAGAAACATGGAGAAAGGCAACTGCAAAAAAAAAATTCTATGGAAGTGATATAAAAGAAAAAATAACTTAAGTGAGAAATAAATGTAAAAATTTTTTAAATGGTCATAATACTTAGAAAGGCAAATCAGGAAAAACAGATAGTGTTTATACCCTAAGAGTCAGAGTGAGGCTTTATCAGAATATATAGGGAAAGTTACAAAACACAAAGGAATTGTGAGTGATATAAGTTGATATCTTAAAATTTTCATTCAAACAATGAACATATAAATTACTAAAGTTGAGTCAAGAACTAGTAGAAGAGTTGTCTTCAATCAATCAATAATTATGAAGGCACTGATGAAGTTGGTTAAGAATCTTCCACAGTAGAATGTACCTTTGATTAATTAATGTATGAATAAATTTCAATTTGAAAGACCTAAATATGACTAAGTGATTTAAAATTTTCCAGAGCCAAGGAATAGAAGGAATATTTTTGTTACTTACGTGAAGTTGGTAACTTCAGGTTACTAAAACCTAAAAACAGAGAACCACAAAAGAATCACATACCATTACTACCTTGCAATATAAGTGTGAATTCTTCAGTAAAATGTCAGCATTAAAATATCCCAATAAATTTATAAAACATAAATCACTGCCTAGATTTATAATGTGAAAACAGGGATAGTTTAACATTAAAATATTTCAGATCTGTTATAAGTGATGATCTTGATATTTAGTTTCCAACAGAAAAATGCCCAATGACTATCAGGAGGGTAGAATAAGAAAAATCTATCATGTCTCAAAAGTCATAATGCAGCTTAGTTTGATTTGGTGATCAAATACCTAATAAGTCTCTCAGAATATTTTGGTCATTTAGATATTACGCAAGTTCATTCAATTAAAATTATACTATCCCTTCACTAGTTCTGAACCAAAGCTGTATCTTCTTCTTTTTTTTTTTTTTTTTTTTTTTTAAATTTTAGGTAGAACAGTGTCTTTTAATGTGGAAGTTCCTTCACTGAAAACATTTCCATAAAGTAGTAGTTTAAGCACCAAACTAGATTTTATGCACAGCCCTTGCTATCTTTAATAATTTTAACTACCTTACCTCCCAGCAGACTGTGTTCTTCAAGGTTATTAATTATTTCTGTATTTTCTTTCCTATATATTACTTAGTCTTCACCTTACTTATCTTCTGCTTTTGATATCAATGATCTTATATTTTTAGTTTGCTAATATTTGTTGTTTAGTGATTATAACATTACCATATTTTCCTAATGGATAATTTAGAAAAAAATTTAAGATACATAAGAGAGAAATTTTATTTTATATTTTACTTTTTTTCCTATCTATGGTGCTGAGTCTGTGTGTCTACTCCAGGCTTTCAATTGAAACCACAAAAAGGCTACATCTAGTTGTAAAGGCTGTACCCCAGAAGTAAAGTTCTCACACTAAGAGGAAAGTCAAAATTAAATAGTTCAGACCTAAGAAAGTACAAAATCAATCTTCATATAATCAAGTAATTCAACAGTTTAAAAGGAATAAAATATATTGAGACCCACATGTTATAATCATTAGACTTGTCAGAGAGGAAATTTAACTATAATTCATACATCTTCAAGAGATGTGGAAAGCATAGAGAATATTAATGAAAAAATGGAAACTTTTGAAGGGGAACTAGAAGATATAAGAAGGAATGAAATACATATATATATATATACACATATATCTCTTTATAAAAATGTGTATATACAATACATGATATATAGTTTTGCTGAAAGAGAAAATTATGTGGTTCTAAATATATATGTGAAATTATACAAATTTCTATTTCTTCTTGAAAAGTAAAAATTTTAATTTTGATTATAAATATTATCTTAAAGTGTCAGTCATGAACTTTTCTCCTTAGCTTCCTGCCACTTGTATATATAACTTGGTTTAAAATTGAAAATAAGTAGAACAAGGATACATGGCTAACATAAACTACTAAAATAAAAATGTATATCTTTAATGTTGACATCATCTGAACCAATTTTAAGTTTTCAAAAATCTCATTGTTAGAAGTGAGATTTGTAGTATTTGGATCAATAATAAAATTTTTTTTTATTAACTTGTTTAACAAAATAGTTTGATCAAACTTAGAGACAATGAAAAACATTTTATTAGGGTTAAGTGTGTCTTCTAATTTCATTACAGTTGCTGGGTAGAGCAATTATAGAACAATGAATGCTACATTACAAATTTGATTACTAGTCAAAAAGTTTTTAAAAACTCTATCAATTAATTTCACTTAGCACATTCCAGAAAAATGAAATATTTATTTAGTAGAAGCATTTTCCAATGTCTATCAATCAAATAGATACATGCTAAAATGTACATTTATGACAAAGTAGCTTTTTTTTGGTTGTAACCTGTTTCAGTATTTCTTATCAACAATACTTTGGAAGAAAAAATAGGCATGGTGTGTTTTCTGCTTTTTTCCTGGAGTTTTTTGAAAGTGAAAGTAATAAAGGGATTGGTTATATTTTTACATTTTAACTAGTAATCATGGAATTTCTAGGGTGTGAGAGTTTCTACCATGGAAGGATCCTCAGTAGTTTAGGAGCTGAGCTAATGAATAGCACGTTAATCTCTAGGCTCTTTGGATACTTGAGTCTTTTGCTACATTCTCTATTTTAAAAATATAAAATTTATATGTAGGCCAAAGAAAGTCACCATCCACACAGGTTCTGCAGGATACCTCAAGCGGAGGGTCAAAATGGCCTGTGATTCTCTCTCAGATAAGTTCGATACTGGGTTAGCTCTAGCTAATTCTCTGATATAGTTTTGAGAACCTGATTAAGTTTCAATATCTTATCTACATCTTTACTTTTAGGGGTCCTTATTGTCATCCTATCTAGCTTCTTCATCAGTTCCATGTTCTTTAATCTGTTTCTTCCAAGAAGAAATTCTTGCATTACTTACAACTTCCTGCATGTGTTTCAAGGGGTTCCTTCCTGGTCTATATTATTTGCTAGATTAACTTTTGTTTTTTCCTTACCTCTGATTATATTAACTCGGATGATTCCTTCTCATAGTTGTTAAACTGTCCAATATTTACTTTTTATAACTCCTCTGCAGATTAAATTTACATAATTCCAAAATTGCAAGCCTCCTTTATTGCCCCAAGCAGACAAAATCCGGCAGCTGCCACAGGCTTCTGAATGCTACATGTGAACTCCAATCTCAGTTCTCACTGCCATCCACTATCTCTAGGATATTAAGGTAGGCCTTCATGTAAAGGTCAGTCTACATGGCTCTATGTCCTTAAATAAGCTTTAGAGTAGGATAAGGAAAAATTTTGCATAACTAGGCATGTCTCTTTCTACTTTTCGATTCTTCTCATATTTTGATCTATCTCTGCTGTGGAATGTTTTAACTATATTCCCTTGAATTTTTGCTGTTGAAAGCAAATTAAACACTCAGATATACAAACACATACAAACACATGTGTTGATTTCAGTAGTGATTTTTTTCTAACTCACTATGATTTATGGACAACCAATAATAATGTCAAGTGTGGTTCTTTCCCTATACCATCCAATCTTATAACCAGTCTCAGAAAAAAAGGAAGATTTGAAATCTCACTGATATCTCTAAAATCTCTCTTCCAAGAACCCATCCTGACTTATTCTGAGCCATCCTTTAAATCTATACTTAAAATGTTGTATTGGGGTATCAATAATAAAAATATACTTGAAGTGCATTCAAGAGAATGAGCTCTGGCAAATTTTTCTTTGGAACCTGCCTCAAACTTGCCAAAATAGAGTGAGGGAAGTACAAAACAAGAAGAAACAAGCAAACAAACAAACAAAATAACCAAAAAGACCTGAGGCAGTACAGTCTCCAAGTGTGGAGAGAATAGCTACTCAATGATGTCATGGACAAACTCTAACATTCTTGAAATCTATTTGTCTTCAGGCTGGTACTAGTAGTCATTTCCATGCATTACTGTATCTAGAGGAAGATGAGAGACTATCTCTGCATTTATTCCATTCTTTGTAATGAGGAAAGTTTATGGCCATAAACTTTCTAAGTTTCTAAGAGTTTATGGCCATTCTCTGACCAAAACAGACCAAGTTCTTAGTTCTTATTGTCCAGAAATAATGCACTTGCCCATTTTTTTTTTTTTTACTTGCCCATTTCTAAACAATCAAAAGACCATTCCTCTAGCAAACACCGCAAATTAATGGAACAACCATAACTAACTTAGATGAACCAATTGAGGTGAAATAGAATAGAAACACAACCAAATTGTATTGATTTTACTTTAAATTGATTTCTTTTAGAATATTAAGTTATTTGAATATTTACTTTATGTTATAATGTCAAGCTTTGCAAATTCTCATTAGATTGGTTAATTTGTTATTTTATTCTATCGAGTTCTCTTTTCCAGTTTTATTGAGTTATAATTGACATATTGCCTTGAATTGTACAACATGATGATTTGACATATGTATATATTGTAAAATGATAAAATCAAGTGTTCTAGGTCAAGATTTATATATAATTTTTCTCTGTCTTTCAAAATTTACTTTCTTTATTGTATTATGTAAAACTTCAATAAAATATTTAAAAATAGGAATAATAAGCAGTATTAGGACTCTGTTTGCAACTGAAGTAAATCTGATTCAAATTAACTTGTATCTAAAAGAAAACAAATAAATAAAATTAACCAGCTCTTGACTAAAATTCCAGAGGAAGGACTGACTTTAGGCATAACTAGAACCGTGACCTCAAAATGTGTTCTGAAGGCTATTTCTTTCTTTTCACATCTCTCAACTCTGTTTTTATTTGCACGCTGCTTTCATTCTTTCCCACAACAAATAAATTGTTTCATTAGACCTGGAATGATAGATGTCAGATACTTCAATTTATAACATCCATTCAGTTTCTAATTCCAAAGCTGGGGAAAAGTCTGTTCTGATAATTCTGGCATAGATGCCCCAGAGAATGTGCTGATTGGTCCCAGTTGGGTTGTGTCATTCTTGAATTGCTCACTGTGTCTGGGATACTGATGGACTTTTACTGATCAAATATGGGTCATGTATTCACTCTTCAGAAAACAAGGAAAAAAGTCAGTCTTTCATAAGCCACATGGAATATGAGAGAGCTGGTTCACCAACGGGACTGTATTAAATAGGCTATGCAATATGTCAAGTAAAAAATAAACCATATATTTGGTAGATTAACAAAATAATAGTCCATTTCTTCCTAACATTATTACCGAGTATGATTAGTGGTGGTACTAGTCAAGGGGGCTCTTCTTCCAGCAATGACTCAGAGGCCTAAAATCCTTCCCAATTTTGAATTTAGCAACTTCCACAAATAGCTAAACATCTCAAGATATTTCAGCTGGAAAGTAGAGGGAAAGAGAGAAAGTGAGGAAAAGATAAACTTGCCATGGCATGGAAGTGACATGTCACTTATGCTTATATTTCACTGGTAAGAACTAATTACATGGACCCACATGGATGCATTGTGACTTGGAAATAGTTTAGCTGTGCACTCAGGGAGAGGAAATGCATTTACTGATGACATAACCAGTCTCTTCCATAGGAACTGGCCCTCAAACTTTATCTGTTCAGTACATTACCAGCCCATTTATGTTCTTCACCTTATTGGAACATTTAATACTTTACTATTAATTACCGCATTGTGTGGTGATTTGAAACAATTAATTATTATGAAAAGGAAGTAATCTTTTTGAATTAGTAATTTTTACTGTTTAACTCCAACACTTAGTGGTTTAAACATCATGATTTATTCTTTGTCATGATCCTGTGGGTTGGCAATCTGACTGCCTCTTCTGCTGGTCTCCACTGAGATTGCATGTGGATGCAGTCATCTGGCAGCTCAACTGAGACTGGAATGTCCAAGATGGCTTCACTCATGTCAGGCAGGTGGTGCAGAATGCTAGGTGGGGTGCTCTCAGTTTCTTTCCCTGTGGTCTCTTATAAAATGGTCTCTCATAAAATGATCTTCTGCATATATTGGTGATCTCAAGATTATGAGATGGTCAAAGCAAAAGAGGCAAGACCTCTTAAGGTCTAGGGTTCCAAACTTACATACAATTTTTCTACATTTTATTGGTGAAAGCATGTCAAAAGTCTAACATCAATTCAAAAAGGTAGAAAAATGATGAGAAGAGCAGTGATGTTACATAAAAAAGAGAATAGACACAGTGAAGATTGATTCATTGGTGTCTTTTGTGATTTTATGATTTTACTTTGAATCAATGTCATTAATACGTGTTGAATGTTATCAAATAATTTTCTGCAATAATGAAGTTTATAGTGTTTTTACCTTACTTCTATTAGAGATTACCTGTGTTGCTGCATCCTCTAAGAGTATAATATTTGTGTATTCTGGAGAAGAAACACCTTTGTATGCAGCAGTATAGAATAATGACAGTGAATATTAATTCTAGAGTAAGATAAAATGTTTCTGTATTTTCTTTGCTTTATTTACCAACAATGCAATGTTGAAGGAGTTTCTTTTTTTTCACTAAATGAGTTTTTTAAAGAGCAGTTTCAGGTTAACTGCACAACTAAGAGGAAGGTACAAAGATTTCCCATATACTCCCAGCCCCCACACATGCATAACTTCCCCATTATCAACATCACTCACCAGAATAGTGCATTTGTTATCATTGGTGAACCTACATTGACACATAATCACCCAAATTCCCCAGTTCATATTATGGTTCACTTTTGGAGAGTACATAATATGGACTTGGAAAAATTTGTAATGACATGTCTTCATCATTAAGGTATCATAAAGGGTATTTTCACTTCACTAAAAATTGTCTGTGCTTTGCTTATTCATCAATCCCCTAACCTCAACTCTTGGCAACCACTGATCTTTCTACTGTTTCTGTAGTTATGCCTTTTTCAGAATATCATATAGTTGGAATCACAAAGTATGATATCTTTTAAGATTGGCTTCTTTCACTGAGTAATATGCATTTGTTTCTTCTATACCTTTCCATGGCTTGATAGCTTATTTCTTTTTAACAATGAATCATATTCCATTGTCTGGATGTACTAAAGTTTATATATCCATTCACCTACTGAAGAATATTTTGGTTACTCCCAAGTTTTGGCAATTATGAATAAAGCTGCTATAAAATCAGTGTGTAGGGTTTTGTGTGGACATCAGTTTTCATCTCCTTTGGGTAAATATCAAGGAGCGTGATTGTTGGATCGTATAGTGAAAGTATGTTTAGTTTTGCAAGAAATTGCAAAATTGTCTTCCAAAGTGGCTGTACCATATTATATTCCCACCAGCAATGTATGAGCATCCCTGTTGCTCCTTGCATTTGGTGTTGTCAGTATTCCAGACTATGGTCATTCTAATTGGTACGTAGTGGTATCTCATTTTTGTTTTAATTTGCATTTCCCTAATGACATGTGACGTGAAACATCTTTTCATATGCTTGTTTGCCACCCATATATATATATTCTTTACTGAGGTATATAAGATCTTTGCCCCATTTTTAATTGGTTTGTTTCCTTATTGTTGAGTTTTAAGATTTCTTTGTATATTTTGGATAACACTTCTTTATCAGATGTGTCTTTGCAAATATTTTCTCCCATTCAGTGGCTTGCCTTCTCATTCTCTTGATATTGTCTCTCTTAGAGTAAAAGATTAGGTTTTTTTTGCCTTCTAGAAAAATTTTAATAAAGTCCAGCTTATCAGTTATTTCCTTCATAGGTCATGCCTTTAGTATTGTTTCTAAAAAGTCATCGCTGGGGACTTCCCTGGCGGTCCAGTGGTTAAGATTTCACCTTCCAATGCAGAGGATGCGGGTTTGATCCCTGGTCAGGGAGTAAGATCCCACATGCCTCGGGACCAAAAAAACAAAACATAAAACAGAAGCAATATTGTAACAAATTAAATAAAGACTTTAAAAATGGTCCATATCAAAAAAAAAAATCTTAAAAAAAATTAAAAATAAAATAAGTCATCGCCATATCGCAATGTCATCTAGGTTTCTTCTATGTTATCTTCTAAAAGTTTTATTGTTTTGCATTATATATTATGGCATATTACCCATTTTGGGTTAGTTTTTGTGAAGGGTGTAGGGTCTGTGCCCAGATTTATTTATTTATTTATTTATTTATTTATTTTTGCCTGTAGACGTCTAAGTGTTCTATCACCATTTGTTGAAAAGACTTTCTTTGATCCATTATATCGCCTTTGCTTCTTCCTCAAAGATCAGTTAAATATATTTATGTGAGTCTATTTCTGGGCTTTTCACTCTTTTCCATTGATCTATTTCTCCCTTCTTTCACCAATACCATACTGTCTTACTTACTATAGCCTTATAGTAGGTCTTGAAGTTGAGTAGTGTAAGTCTTTTGCTCAGCTGTGTCCAGCCTACTAATAAGCCTACCGAAGGCATTCTTCATTTCTGTTACAGTGGGTTTTTTTTTTTTTTATCTCTAACATTTTTTTTGGTTCATGTTCTTTCTGAGGGTTTCCACCTCTCTGCTTACATAGTTCACCTGTTCTTTTATGCTGTTTACTTTATCCATTAGAGCCCTTAGCATATTAATCATAGTTGTTTTAAATTTCAGGTCTGACAATTTCAATATCCTGCCATGTCTAGTAGAAGGAATTGCTGTAAATAGGTTTTTACTAAGTGGTGATGAGGGGTGTGAGCAGAGGAAAATTGTTCTATAGTCCTATAATTAGATCTTAATCTTTTAGGGAGCCTGTGTCTCTGGACTGTGAATGTCACAAGTTTTTCTATTTTTTTCTTCCACTCTTAGGTGGGAGAAGATGGCTAGAGTGGGCTGGAATTGAGTATTTCCACCTACCAATCCAGTTAGGCTCTGAAAATACCCCAGCATGTGAATCTTTGGTTAACTATTTTCATGTGAGGTCAGGCCTTGTTAAGAA
Organism: Balaenoptera musculus; assembly: GCF_009873245.2. Classification (NCBI taxonomy): domain Eukaryota; kingdom Metazoa; phylum Chordata; class Mammalia; order Artiodactyla; family Balaenopteridae; genus Balaenoptera; species Balaenoptera musculus. The sequence continues at coordinate 107,715,334 of NC_045788.1, forward strand.
CATAGTACTCTGTCATATTTCAAAATAGTTCCTTTTCATCTCCCCCTGCCGAAAGCATGATTTTTCTCAGATATTTACTGCTGGCCCTGGTTGAACTCCTGCAGGTAAATCTCATAAAATTGTGGGGGCCCACCTATGACTGGGTCCCCTCTGAAGTTTCTAAGAGTTGTCCACACTGAGCTTCCAGGCATGTTTTAATTACAGTTCATGTTTACCTGCCTGGCTTTGGTTCCTGCTGTGGTTTCTGTTCAGGTAAATTGTTATTCTCTGTGTTCACCTGTTGGTTTCTCCAATCCTGGGGACATCATTTTGCCCTCTGTCTTCACCTCTCTTACAGTTCCTAGAAGAGTTGAGAATTTCTCTGTCTGTTCCGCTTTTTACTTGCTATGATGTACCAGCAACTTCCAAGCTCCCTGAATGTGGAATTGGAAACCACTGAGGGAGTCTCTTAATATCAATATCTGTAAATCTCATTTAATCTTATGTAAACTGGGGATTACAATAGCACATACTTCATAAATTGGTAACATCGAATGAGGAAAAATATATTTAGTACTTAAAATAAAGTAGATTATATATCGTGTTAAATAAATATTTGAATTTATTATTATAATTATGATACCCTTGTGTGTTTCAATGGAAATAAAATGTGTTTAGTAGTGACAATATAAGATGACAATGTCATTTGTGTTAGGTGTTTGGAGCAGGTTTCATTGTGTGATAAAATACCATACAATGATCTTTCCTTTTTCTATGCCCCTGAATAATGTATTTAACTTAAAATTTATTTGCTTTATTTGTTCCTTAGGTGTTAAATAGCACTTAATCCCAGATTTTGGCAGCATGCCACTTAATTAATCTTCTATTTAGTTTTATTTTTCTAGTTTTGTTACACTTGGTATCTTATTTTACTAAGAAATATTTTTCATTATGATTTTTAAATATACTTTTAAATACTTATAAGTAGCATACCCTTATAACATTTAAGCACTCCTTAGTATCTATTATGAACATATTCTTTAGTCTTAACTTCACATATAATATTTTAAACCTTTGCATCAAATTTACACTGACCATAGTTTGGAGTCCTTTTAGAACACTCAGTTGATTTATTTATATTTCTACTCTTTTGCACTTTTCTGTTTCTTTCTAATTATTTTTTCAATTTATTTGTTAATTTTCATAATTAAGGACATGGCTCTGTCATAATTTTGTACCAAATGTTTTTCTCCACTGTTTTCTGCTTATTAAAGAAATAGCAATATTTTATACCAAAACAATAATTTTTCAGATTTTGACTAAAAAGGTAAGAAAAAAATTTGTCACAAAGAGAAAATATTTCTATCCTTTATATACATATATATCCTTTTATGTATATTATAATGTAGCCCTTTCATATCCTTTATATCTTATATATACATATATTCTGTATAATATATTCTATATAATATAATTTATAATATACATTATATTAATATATTAATATATTTTTATAATATATATAAGGATTATATACAAGGATCTAAATATATATAAAAGGGTATAGATAAAGGATATATATTATATATAATATATATACTCACATACATTGCATTTAAATTTTTTTATTATACTGTGTAGTGGCACAATATAGAAAGCAAAATCAAATTATTACAAAGAGTAAGATTAATTCATGAGAGAAGAGCTATTCCATGATGCAAATAATTTTTAAAAAGAAAAATATGAGTTAAAATATGAAGATAGTGGCAAATGCTACAAATAGAGCCAAACTTCCCAAATCAATTTGCACTTCTTGTGATAACTTAAACAGAATAAATACTAATGTTATTCTGCATTGCATTTTCTATGAATTCCTTTTTTCATATTTCAATTGAGTATCACTAGTGAGGCTTCATTTTCTGTTGTCCATCTACATCTGCTGGTTGTAAGAGAGAATAAAAGAAGAAGATGAATGGCATTTATTGTTTAACACAGGTTCGTTTGTTCATATATTTCAGTTCCTTTTTTATTCCCATAGACTACCAGTCTTTAATGTATTCTTTTATCCTAATCAATCCAAGCTTTATAAAATCAGAAGTTTAATTCAAATTTTCTTCTACGTTTTATATATTTTTTGGTAAATTCACTTCAGCAGTCATGATCATTAGCCTATGATGTTTGACAGTGGATTGCATGTTCTCTGTAATTTAATGTGATTTGCATATGTGTCCTAGGAGCAGTAAAACCATCTCAGTATTCAATGGAAAAAGATGTGGCCCTTAGGAGTCATCTTATTAGCATGCAAGAACAAGGCATCTAACAAAAGCATGTATTAAATAGTGTTCTCAGCGATCCATTAGAAATCCTTTCACCAATGTATATATGAACTTTTTTGAAGAAAAATCAACACTTTGAAATGCTCCATAGCACCTCAAGAATTTAAAGAAAGATATTCAAGGAGTAGATTAATGCTAACATATTTCTAACCGAAAGGATATTTGTTCTATTTTAGAATCTTCTCACAAAATGTATACTGGATTGTATGAAGAGCCAACAGAAAAACTATTATTGGTATATTTTCAACTCTAACATACATCAGAAAAAGCCAGAAAACAATGCTATCAATTATTCTTTCATTTATTTATTTAATTAATTATGGAATACCAAAATTCACTAGGAAAAATTCCACAAAAAATTTTGCAACGTAACAATTACATAGCTGTAGATGTCACTAAGATGACAGGATAGGAAACAATGGAGTCTCCTTCCCCACTCCACAGACACACTGATTGAATAGCAATGCATAGATTTATTCCCTTTGTGAGAAATCCCAAGACAACCTAAGAGGTTTCTGTGCCTCTAGTGAGTGCAATACCTGCAGCAGCAAATCTGATAGGAAAGATGACTAGAGCAAGCAGCAGAATCATAAAACTTATAAACTAGTTCCTTTGTGAAAAGTTTTTGGAATAGTACATGATTTTTTTTCCTCAAAAGCATTAATATATTTTAAACTTGAAAATACATTGTCTAAAGATTAACAATTGAAAATGACTTTTAAAATTATTGTGTTGAAAACATAACATAAACATTTTTAACATACCACAAGAGTAAAATAAAAAAATCTCTATCATAATCACCAATGTTAGTATGTTAATTTACAATACCAAGTGATGCTTTATCATGTCATAGGTAACTTGATTCTTTACTCTTTACCAACTGGAGTCAGGACATAGTATAGTAAAATGATCCAGAAGCTTACAAAGAAACTAGTTAGAAGCAATACCTAAATATTGTCAGTATTATGGAAGTAACCACAGTAAATTGTTTTCAAATGAAAACTTGAGAACGTTTTGGAATAGCCACATATTATATGGTAAAGTTGTCTTAGGAAACTAAGACAAAAATAAATGTAAAAGAAAAGTGTAATCTAAACAATTGTTTGTAGCTTGTTTGAAGCATAATACATAATAGATTTGTGGTTTTTATTAAATTCAGAATTAGTAATACAAAGAACCAGTGTTTTCTTGTATTCATCTAGCATGGCAAGGATAAAAAGAGGAGGCATCTGATAAGTTCAAACTTTGTATTATTGCAAAAGTCTGCTCAGTGATGTGGCAGAAATGGTTTACCAGATTTAATCAGGGCTTGTTTGAAATGCTTTTCAATACTATCCTTCCTCCATGTACTCTGAAATATTCTGTTCATTTATTAATTATATCCCAAGTGACTAAGTCCATAAAAATACTTCAACTGACAGATAACAATAATTCTGGACACTGGAAATGTATGTATTTTATTTTAAGTTAATAAATTTGCATTTTGATTAAATGAATAGCTACTATTTAACAACTTAACCACAGGCCAAACCCCATACTATGTTTAAGCATCACCTTATTAGATCATCAAAATAAATCTATGAGGCCCAATTAGTAAAGTGAAATGAGCCTTACAGAGGTATATAAACCTGCTTTTGGTCACACAGCTATTAACTGTCTGAAAGACAGAGGGTACTTGATCATTATTGTATTAGATTATCATGAGAAACAGTACAATGAAGCTTGTTTCATACTTGCCTAAAGTACAATGTTGAGAGGTGTCTATCAGGTCCTATAAGAGAGACTTCTCCTGCTTCAGCCCCAAAGGTTGTCTCTTCTGAATGAATTAAATGACTTGCTTTTTGTTCTTTGGACTTTGAATCATTAATCTTACTGTGTTTCAGAGCCACGTTTGTGAGAATCATTTTTGTTGGCAAATTTGCACTTGTAATCTTGGAGGAATGTGTTTAAAAACATTATAATATTCATTTTCTATTACTGTTGGTTCAAATACGTATGCATTGTTGCCTTTCTAACAAATTCTGTTTCACTAAATTAGGAGATGCTCAGTCTACAGTGAAATTTGATCAGTATGTCCCTCACATTAAGTCAGGGTAGAGTCTAGCTCTCCAGAATGAGAAAAATGATTTCCTGTTTACTTTTCCCTTTTAACTCAAGTTTAATCAGCAGTTCAGTCACTGTGCTCACTAATGTTACAAAATCTTTAAGGCTGACCACTCTTCACTTTTGGATATTTTCTATAATAGCAAATTTGAGCTAGTGGTAATTCATATAGTCACATTCAGAGAAAAGGAAAAGATTCTTGAATCAGGAGAATGATGACCTATTACTAACAAACACAGTGATGTGCAGCTTTTATTTCTGCCATCAGAGACACCTGCAACTTCCTACTAAATGGCTTTGTGTTCAATATACATTTGCTGGGGTGAACTGTGCTATAATTAGAGCTATCACTAAATCATCTCACATTAGACCACTTTCTAAGGCCCTATACAAACCCTGTAGGGGAATTCCACCTCTCCTCTCCTGGTGGAGAGCCACCATAATTCCCTGCAAGTTGGTGCTCTTCAGCTCCTACTTGAAAACATTCTGAAAAGCACTCTCTGATACAGGGAAGATTGGATACTTGAATGTAGGGAGGCTTCCTGATCAGTAAAGAAAAAAAAAAAAAAAACTTTAAAGAAACTTGAAGCAGCTTGGGGCAGGCTCTCATTACTCAGTTAGGAGGGCATGTGTGAGGAGATAGGGGAAAAGGAGAGGTTGATTTTAAGTAATTTGGGAAAGAAAGTGTAAGATTAGAGGTTTTGAGTGTTTTAGAGTGGAAACGGCTCAGTACCTGATGATTGAAAAGCTAAACAAAAAAGAAAAAAAAAAAAATTGAAAGAATTAGCTACTAGGGCGGGGTTTTGTCTCCAACAGAAAGAAAAGCAAATTATAGTACTAGATGGCCTGGTTTTACTTTCCCAGCACCTCCCTCATTTATTACATATTGCCACAATTAGAATGTAGTCCTCTCATTTCATTTCATTCTGTAATCTGGGCTTCCCCACTTATACCTATATCTTAAAACCATTATACCTATATCCTCAAACTTCTATCTTAAAATTGACTCCTCTCTTCAAAGCACCAGAAATCAGAATGCAGTTGCCAGAATAACTAAAGTAAAGGGCTCAGGGTTTGATTATTATAAACATAGTATGAGCTGTTTAAGTTGGCATAATACTGTGTAAATAAAATTGTATGGGAATTAGAAAAAAAGTATATTGAAATCAAGTATCATAACATAATAGCTCCTGTGATTCTTAGTTTTCTTATATGTAAATTAAAGATATTAATAGTAGCCCTTCTGCTTCAAAGGAGTGCTATAAGGGTACAAATGGTCAAGGTAAGAGAAGCCTTTTAAAGTTCAAAATTAGTATACAAAGATGAGATGCTGTCCTAGTGAGGACAGTGAAATTTTGTCTACTGCTAAGACAAATTTTTTAAAAAGGATATAAAACATAGAGATATTGATTTAACATAGAATATGTTTTATGTACAACACATTTAGTTAAAACATTTTTGGCTTGTTTTCACCTTTGCAGTGTGGAGCTCATCTCTGTGTTAAGTCCTGCTGACATTTTCAGTATTTCACACTAGGAAACAGCAGCATCCTTGCTGAATGGTAGCTATCCTCTGTGTACAGATGTTGACTCATCTGGAGTGAATACACTATAAGAAGGAGAATTGGGATTTTAATTTACTAGGCAGGGAGGCAAATTATGTAATTAGCTGATAAGCAGTTAAGCAGAAAAGTAACAGAAGTAATCTTGTAGGGGACACATTAGAATCACATAAGGTTTATAAATATTTCTGTGACATAATTTCTGAAGTTAAGAAATTTATACTATGCATAGACTTACTGAATTATATTCCATGAAGAATGAAGTACACTAGAACCTGAAATTTTTCATTGTTCATCTTTATTTTTTAGAACCCAGTTTTGTTTTGCTTTTAACTAAACAGCTTATCTTCTTTCTGTAAGGACATTTTTCTTGGAGGAAAAACTGGAAACATCTTTCATCAAACAATTATTATATAAAACTAAAAGCACATCTTCATAAGTCAGAATTTACAGACAGAGGGAAGATTATTTTACGAGTTGTATAATAAATTGGATAGAAGCCAGCAGAAGCTATGGAGAAATCATCTCCTAAAAGAATGTGGCTCAGTCCTGGTTATGGGTAACACGGTCCATTTGTGGTAAAGCAATTGGTAAACCCTAGTGGTCTGAATCATTATATTTAGTATTTTCATGGGCCAGGAGTTTTAATGTTAATGTCCCGGAAGATGTAGAACATTACTGTGCCAGTAAGATTACATACAGTCCAATACTATCCCAAATTCATGCTACGCTGTCTTTAAAAAAACTTAACGTGCCTACTTTTAGAAATTGTCCAGCATTTTAATATTCTGACTATAATTGAATTCATTTTGATTTTACTTGAAAAATTCAGGGTAGGTATTCATGGTTTCTTTTAAATGAAGCTTGGTGTTTTGGCTTTTTAATATCATTGGCTTGAAATGCTCCATTATTAATAACTATGTGCAGTGTGATAGAGAGTAGTTAGACATTGAACAGGGGAACTTGCTGTAACTCAGAACTCAAATCAGTGGTTCCTGGAGAATCACTGAAGGCTCTGCAAAGATTTCAAAGGAGACTCCTGTACTCCTTCTGATATTATTTTTATTTAGCCCTACCTAACTCCCAGAGATCAGAAAATGATGAGAAATGCAATTGCTTTGGAGCTCAGTGTCACAGAATTCTGACCCCAAAAGCTAAGGGCTCAAGTTCTAAAGACTGTCTGTGTCTCTGTGTGTTTTATTAGCATTATTTAGGACAACGGATATTTTCTAAATGGATGACAATAAGTTAGTGCAGGAAACTCATGATGGTGATTAATTTTGATTTTATACAGCAGATGTTTGCTCAGTGCCAAATAAGCGTGTTGAATTTACCCCATGTCTAAATGTACCCTGTCTATTATTTACATGTAAGCACACGCACCACTGAGAAAAGGAATAGCAAGGGCATGGCAGGAGTGTATCAAGACATCTGGTGAGGTGATTGCTTACAAAATCAAAATTCTTGGCTGCAACTCAAGGTTGAAAATAATTTAGAAACAAGACCTTCTCTATATTTCTCTCTGTCTTCATTGCCTTGCACCTAAGATTTTATAGTATAAGGTCTCTGGTCATCAATGCTGGTATAGAATATTTTTTGATACATTATGAAAATGTGGGACAATAAAATTAATATTTATTTTCTTATTCTAAATATTCTCATTGTAACTAGTAGGCATAACTCACCAAACACTTCATAGCATTTATTCTTCATAAATTTGGTAACACATTCAATTTCCCCCTATTTAGTACAAATATTTAGTGAGTTCTCTTCCACTTGGATGGTTATTATAATATGGGTGTAACCTAGTTCAAGTAAGCAATAGAATCTAGAGTTTACACATCAGAAACTGCAAATGAGTAGGTGGAAATATCAGAGAGATCAATTTTTTAACCAAAAAAAAAAAAAAGAAAAATGAGAGAATTACAAAGGAAGGATAATACAAAGGTAGTATGCTGACCATAATTATTTCTAATTTTTTTCTCCCTGTTGCTAACTGTTACTTTCACCTGGTATAACTGCTTCAGAATACCTTCAAGTCCAGACCAAAATATTTTTTCATCCTAGTCAAAACAGAAGCACGAACAGAGAAAAAGCATATTAAGTTTTTATGTTTCTTTAACAACTAACTTCTAATAACATTTATGGAGCCTAATATGGAGAGAATCTTGTGCTAAATACTATGATGGATATAAAGACGCTGCCCCTATCTCTTGGAGGGTACAGTGTGAACATACGAGAACTCAGTGTGATGCAGACTGTGCTACCTGCAAAAAGGAGGTTATTGTTGCCAAAAAAAAGGAGCTGTTCCTTTGATAACAAGCAACAGATTTGAAGAAAATAATTTATAACATTTAAAAACAGGCAAAAGAGAGGAACAAATAAGACTTGAGTATCAATCACCACTTGGAGAAGGCAGTTCTGGTTTGTATCCTAGGCCTTGGGTATCCAGAAAGTGGTAAGTTGGATCAACTAAGGATAGCCAGAATAGAAATGAAGAAAAAAATCTACAAGGCCCTCTAGGCTTACTAGGTAAAAAGTTTGCCCCAGAAATTCTGTTATTAGCATAGAACTCTCCTGTAATTTAATCTTCCTTTTAGAATATTGCTGCTTTGAATTATGAATTATCAAAATAGTCAATCCTGATAGCAAAATTTAGGGGAAAATTGTACATTTTTCATTAAGTTGACTGTCACTATGTTCTATAAACACATTTTTCTCAAAAAGTATTAGATCCTACAACAGATTTTTAAGAGACTTTCTCCCTGTATGTCAACTCTCTAGTGTAAAAGCATACACACATATCTTTAATTTATAAACTTGAGAATGCTGTTATTAGGAGAGTTCAGACTGTACCTTACTTTTCAATTTGTTTTGAGTCAACCTGAAACATTTAATTCAGTCAGAAGATGTGACTATTACATCATCTTTGAGCAGAGTTTTATTTACTTATCCAGAATGGGAATGCAATGCCATATGTCTTAATTTAGTCTAGCCTTTCTAACAGCATGACGATTATTTAATATATGGTATTTTGAATATTCTAAGTTATAAAATTATACTTGGCTTGTGGGGGGTTGTAATTATTTATTTCACTGAAAATTCATCATGCAAACACTTCTGAGCTTTTATCACTAATCCAATAAAGGCCTGTGACATGAAAATTGGTGACACATGTTTCAACCTAATACAGGTTATAAACAGTATTTTTATTTTATTATTATTATTATTATTATTTCACCCAAATGCCTGGCTAACAGCAGCTGTGAGTCTAGCAGAAGTGAACCAGTTTAGCACTACTGAGGCATTTCATGTTCTGTGCTGTGACTTTTTATCTCCCAAAATGGAAGGAGCTTCAGTGCATATTTAGTCTGGCAGGAGTGACTACAGAAAGGCTCTAATGGTGAAATTGACAGAGACCTATACTGTCAGTGGTATTCCCATTGAAATTCAGAGCACGAACAGGAAGCACCAATGTACTACATATCTTTCCTTATAAAGCAACTGCCATTCTATTACTTTTCAAAATCTGATTTTGATAATTCTATCTTACTTTTCACTACAGTGATGATTCACATGGTTTTGTTATGTGTTTACTTTAAAAAAAAACTTTAGATTTTGTATCGTGAAACATTTAAATATTTTAACTGAAAAGTGCCTACGTTGAAGACTTTTGGTTTCTAGTTCCACATGTAAGTAGATTGGAAGTTGACTCCATCCTAACAACAACAGTAAAAAGCTCTACAGACTAAAAAATCAACAACTCTTCTAGGATCTGTAGAGAGGTGAAGACACAAGGCAAACCATGGCCCCCAACAATGGAGAGAAACTCAGGCGAATATAGGGATTCATGGCTTATCAGAATGGAGACTCACTAGCTGAAATCTCCATGGAAACCAGTGCCAGACAGGGTAGGAAAATCTGAACTGTAATTGATGAATTACTGGAGGCTCAGGGTGACAATTCTGAAATTTAAAAACTCCAGGAGAACCCAGTCATAGGGAGCCCCACAGTTTTGTGAGATTTTCTTCCAAGAGATTGTCCAGGTTCTGAGAAAAATCCCCTCATGTTTCTGGCAGGGAGAACAGAAAGGACCATTTTGAAATACCCCAGGGTACTCTATTCTTAATCAGGCCTACCCTCAGGGGAAACTAGTTAACCAGAGCCTTAGATGTTTTTTTCTTGTAGTGTCTTTATCTGTCTTTGATAGGAGGGTAATGCTGGCCTTATAAAATGAGTTTGGGAGTTTTTCTTCATCTTCAATTTTTTGGAAGGGTTCGAGAAGGATTGCCATTAATTCTTCTTTAAGTGTTTGATAGAATTCACCTGTGAAGCCATCGTGTCCTGAGTTTTCTTTATTGGGAGATACAGGTTATTGCTTAAATCTTTTTTCTCATGATTGGTCTGTTCAAATTTTTAATTGATATTTCTTAATGATTCAGTCTTGGTAGGTTATATGTTGAAAGTAATTTATCCATTTCTTCCAGGTAGTCCAATTTGTTGGTGTATGACTCTTGATAGCAGTCTCTATGATCTTCTGTATTTCTGTGGTGTCAATTGTAATGTTTCCTCTTTCATTTATAAATTGTTTAGATTAGTCTCCTCTTTTTATCTTGTTGATCTAAATAAATATTTCTCAATTTTGCTTGTCTTTTCAAACAAATTCTTAGTTTTGTTGATCCTTTCTATTATCTCTATAGTCCCTATTTCATTTATTTCTGCTCTAATCTTTATTATATTCATTCTTCTAACTTTGGATTTAATTTATTCTTTTTCTAGTTACTTGACATGTAAAATAGTCACTTGAGATCTTTTATTTTTCGTAATGTAGGCATTTATCACTGTGAAATTGCCTCTTAGAACTGCTTTTCCTGCATCTCATAAGTTTTGGTATGTTGTGTTTCCAATTTCACTTGTCTTAAGGTGTGGTTTTTAATTTTCTTTTTGATTGTTTTTTTGATCCATGGATTGTTCAGGATTGTGTTCTGTAATTTTCACATGTCTGTGAATTTTCCATTTTTCCTCCTGTTAAGTGATTTCTAATTTCATATCATTGTTGTCAGAAAAAAACTACTTGCTATAATTTCAAACTTCTTACATTTTTAAGACTTGTGTTTGGGCCTAAAATATGATTTATCCTGGAGAATGTTCTGTACGCACTTTAGAAGAACGTGTGTTCTGCTGCTGTTGGATAGACTGTTCTGTATATGTCAGTTAGGGCCATTGGCCTACAGTGTTATTCAAGGCTGAATTCTATCATTTGTTGAAAGTGGAGTATTGAAGTCCCCCTACTGTTATTGTATTGCTGACTTTTTCTCCTGTCAGTTCTGTTCATATTTGCTTAATATATTTAGGTGCTCTGATGGTGGGTGCATATATATTGACTCTTGTTATAGGCTCTTGATGATTGACCCTTTTATTATTATATAATGACCTTCTTTGTCACTTGCTAGCAATTTTGACTGAAAATCTATTTTGTCTGTTATAAGTATAGCAACCTTTGCTTTCTTTTTGGTTACCATTTGCACGGAATTTCCCATGCCTTAACTTTCAGTTCAGATGAGTCTCTTGTAGGTAGCATATGGTTGGATCTTGCTTTTGTAAATCCATTCAGCCACTCTGTGTCTTTTGAGTAGGTAATTTTATCCAATTACATTTCACGTATATTGATAAGTAAAGACATACCATTGCCATTTTTATTTTTTTATTTTTTAAATAAATTTTATTTATTTATTTATTGGCTGCATTGGGTCTTTTTTGCTGCACACAGGTTTTCTCTAGTTGCAGTGAGTGAGGGTTACTCTTCATTGTGGTGCATGGTCTTCTCATTGTGGTGGCTTCTCTTGTTGCAGAGCATGCACTCTAGGCACGTGGGCTTCAGTAGTTGTGGTGCGCGGGCTCAGTAGTTATGGCTCACAGGCTCTAGAGTGCAGGCTCAGTAGTTGTGGTGCACGGGCTTAGTTGCTCCACGGAATGTGGAATCTTCCCAGACCAGGGCTCGAACCCATGTCCCCTGCAATGGCAGGCAGATTCTTAACAACTGCACCACCAGGGAAGTCCACCATTGTCATTTTTAAATTATTTTTTAATTAATCCTTTCATAGTTTCTTTGTTCCTTTCTTCTTCTCTTGTTTTTTTCTGTGATTTTTTTTTTTTGTAGTGGTATACTTCAATTTTTTCTCTTTATATTTATATCTGCTAGAGTTTTCTTCTTTGTGGTTACCATCATATTTACATAAAACATCTTAGAGTTATAACAGTCTGTTTTACACTGATAGCAGCCTAATATCAATCGCATACAAAAGATCTTCACTTTTATCTGTCCTTCCCACATTTTATGCTATTGATGTCACATCTTTTTATATTGAGTATTCATTAACGATTATTGTAGCTATAGGTACTGTGAATATTTGTCTTTTAACTCTTATACTAGAGGTAAAAATGATTTATATACCACTATTAGAGTATTAGAATATTCTGAATTTGATTATATATTTACCTTTACCAGTGAGTTTTATACTTTCTTTTTTTTTTTTTTTCCATGCTGTTACTCAGCATTCTTTCATTTTACCTTGAAGAGCTGCCTTTATCATTCCTTGTATGGCAAGTCTAGTCATGATGAACTCCCTCAGCTTTGTTTTTCTGGAAATATGTTTATCTCTCCTTCATTTCAAAAAGATGACTTTGTTGGATGCAGTATTCTTATTTGCTAGTTTTTTTTTTTTTTCTTTGAGTAATTTGAATATATCATCCCACTCTCTCCTGGACTGCAAGGTTTCTGCTGAGAAATTTGCAGATAAACATATAGAGGTTCCCTTGTATGTTATGTCTCTTTCCTCTAGATGCTTTCAAAATTCTATTTTTGTCTTTGAATTTTGACAATTTGATTATAATGTGTCTCAGGGTAATCTCTGAAATTAATCTTGCTTGCTGTCCTTTGAACTTTCTGTATCTAAATGTCCATATCCCTCCCCAAATTTGGAAAGTTTTCAGATGTTTCTTTATATAAGCTTTCTCCCCACTTTGTCTCTCTCTTCTCCTTCTGAGATTTCCATACTGTGTTTTTTAGTTCACCTGATGGTTTCCTATGTTCTGTATGCTTTCTTTACTTTTATTCTTTTTTACTTTTTGTCCTCTAAATGGCTAACTTCAAATGACCTGCATTTGGATCACTGATTTTTTTTTTTTTTCTACGTGATCAAGTCTGATGTTGAAGCTCTCTGTTGAAGTTCTCAGTTCTGTTGTTGTATGCTTTAGCTTCAGGATTTCTGTTTGTTTCTTTTTATGATTTCTATTTCTCATTTTCTTCATGCATTGTTTTCCTGATTTTCTTTAGGTGTCTCTCTGTTCATTTGGATCTCATTGAGTTTCTTTAAGATGATTATTTTGAATTCTTTGTCAGGCAATATGTAGATTTCCATTTCTTTGAGGTTGGTTACTGGAGTTTATTAGTTTCCTTTGGTGATGTCATGTTTGCCTGATTCTTTGTGTTCTGTGTAGCCTTGTGTTGATGTCTATGCATTTGAAGGAGCAAAGACCTCTTCTGTCTTTACAGACTGGTTTTAGCAGGTAAAATTCTTCTTATGTCAGGTTCCTGGGTTGATAGTATTGTCTCTAGAATCACAGTCAAGCAGGTTGGAGCTGGGTCATGTGGCTGCTGCTGGTTCCAGAGTGGGGTCCACAGTTGGGGGCCTGTTACCAGGGGCTCAAGTGGGCATGGATTCTTTTTGGTCTTTGAGTGGACAGAACTACTTCCAGGACCTTGGTCATTAGGGCTGGTGCTGAAACAAAGGTCTGTTTCAGGAAGTACAGTGGGCCTATTACCAGGTGTGCACATGGGTGTGTCTACTTCCTGGTCTGTGGGAGAGCTCCTAACAAGTTATTTGGCTGACCTCTGGGTGAACAGAATTGGACCCACCCTATGGCTGACAGAGGTTGGAATCAAGTCAGAAGCCTACTTCAGGGACTACAGCCCAGGCCAAGGTCTGCAAACTGAGAGCACAGATAGATGTGCCTCTTCACAGGCTCCTGGGTGGGCAGGACTGCCCCTGGAGCACAGCTGAGTGCAGCTGGAGCTGGGTCACATAGCTACTTTAGGATCTGCAGTTGGACCAACGTTGTCAGGCATGTGTCCATCTGGGTCTTTGGGAGGACAGGGCCATTCCTGGACAATGACCTTGGGAGACTGGAGCTGGACTACAGTGCCACTTCATGATCTGCAGTTGAACTGAGTTTGTCAGGCCTAGCTCTGGGGCATGGACAGGTGTGTCTCTCAGTAGGTTCCTGGATGGGCTGGACTGCTCCCTCACCATGGATGTGAGAGGATGGGACCAGGTTACAGGGCTGCTCTAAGATCCACGGTTGGATCAAAGTCAGATGGCCTGCTGCAGGGGTATGAATGATTATGTCTTTTACCCAGGTTCCTGGGCAGGAGTGTTCCCAGCCTGTGGCTGAGAAGGGCTTAAGGTGAGTTACAGGTCTGTTTCAAGATCCATAGTCAGACTGAAGTCAGAAAACCTACCTCAGAGCAAGATTGGTGTGTCTTCCAGCAAAGCCCTGAGTGGGCAGGAGTTGTCCTGGCACTTGGCTGAGAGAGCCTGGAGCCCCATTACGGGGCTGTTTCTGGACCTGCAGTCAGATCAAGGTTATAGGGACTAAATGTACATGACTCCCTCCTTGCACCTGAATGAGCAGAACCACCAGCTAAGAGGGGCTGAAACTGAGTTATGGGCTGCCTCAGACTCCACAACCAAGATTAATGTTAACAGTCCTGTTACACCTGTTACAGGTGGGTGTGACAACGGCCATGTCCCTTGGTAGATTGTGCTGGTGGCTAGACCAAGGTCAAATGGGGCTATAGTAAAGAACACAGAGGGACAAGAATGTTTCCCATCTGTAGTCAGGACCACAACTGGCAAATCTGCACCTGGGTATGGGCTTGCCTTCTCAAAATGCCCCCCTTATTTTGGGCTCCACCAAAGTTTCATAATATCCTACCTGTACCCCAAAGCTCCCACAAGGGTACTTTTGTCCATGGATGGCTGTCAAATTATCTTTGCTGAGGAAGGATGTAAGTGGCAAACCACTTATTCCACTGTCTTGCTGACCCTTTGATATTTTAAACTCACAGATTTTTTTTATAGTCCACAGTATGATCCATCTCTGTAATTGTTTTGTGTACACTTGAAAAGAATGTGAACTCTTATTTTTGCATAAAGTTTCTCATAATTATTAATAAGGTCAAGTTGGTTGATAGTTTGTTCAAATCTTTGATATGCTTACTGATTGTTTAATTTTGACAGAGGAGTTTTGAAATCTTCGACTATAATTGTCAAAGATTTATCTGTTCTCCTTTAAGTTCTATCAGTTTTTATTTCATGTAGTTTAAAACTTTTATTAATTGCAAAAAAAGGGTACAATTTTTATATCCTCTTGGGGGATGTATAAATTTATCATTGTGCCGTGACCTTCTTTTTCCTTGGTAGTATTTTTGATCTGAAATCTACTCAGTGTGATATTAATGTAGCCATCCATTTCTTTTGGTTTGTATTATCATGGCATATGCTTTGCCTCCTTCTACTTTCTGTTTTTGTAGTTAAAGTGTTTGCTGTAGGTAACATATAGTTGGCTCTTACTTTCTTAATCCATTATGACAAACTCTGCCTTTTAATTCTAAAATTTAAACTATTTACATTAATGTGATTTGACTAGGTTAGGTATAAATATATCATCTTGTTCTTTTTCTTTTCAACTCCTGTTGATATTTGTTTTCAATTACTCTTTTCCTGATTGTATTTTCCATAACTGTGTTGTAGTTTCTCTTTTGTTCATGTGTATTGTCTACTTTTTTCAATTAGAGATTTTAACATTCATCATAGTTATTTTAAATTTTTCCTCTGATAGTTCAAACATCTAGGGCCTATTTGCATCTATTTCTTTTGATTACTTGTCTCTTGCAAGTGGATTTTTAGTCGTGGGTTGTGTGTGTATGTATGTGTGCCTCTCTCATTAGTTTTTAGTTGAAGGATTGCCAGCATGTGTAGGGCAGTAGAGACTGAGGTACGTAGTATTTATGCCTGGAAACTGGCACGCTCTTTCTCCTTCTAGATCTTTATTTTGGAGAGTTCGCTATAAACTGCCAATGGGCGCAGTTTTTATTTGTCCTGTGTCCTTGTCTAGTCTCATTCTAAGGCAGGTTTAGTGTCTTTGTGTTTGGAAGATAGGCCTTTCTCAGTGATCTGCCCCCTTTGCTGCTTTGGGATACCAC
Source organism: Balaenoptera musculus (assembly GCF_009873245.2). Taxonomy (NCBI): domain Eukaryota; kingdom Metazoa; phylum Chordata; class Mammalia; order Artiodactyla; family Balaenopteridae; genus Balaenoptera; species Balaenoptera musculus. The sequence continues at coordinate 107,731,580 of NC_045788.1, forward strand.
TAATCATCTGGGTTCAAGGCAGTGTACTGCCTCTGATCCAGGAGTTAAGATCTCCCATATCCCTCCACTCCATTTTTCCTTTCCTCAACAACAGTGGCTCTTAATCTATGCCCAGGAAGAGAAAGGGTTTGCAGCCCTACATCCAGGGGCTTAAGACAGTTTTCTCTTTTCTTTGGTTTTCTTTTATTTTTTATTGAGTTTTGAGCAGAGCTCCTGCCTTTTCTACACAAGTAGCACTTTCCTCTCGCAGACATGTACCACTGAGAAGACACTGTCTCTGAGTTCCTATCCTGCCTTCCATGTTTCTTATGAGTATCTAGTGAAAGTCCACGAAGTGGAGCCATTATAGTAGTGCAAATGCCCTTTGTGTCTGTGGCTCCCTGAGGTTCTATATTCTCGTGAAAGACAACATTTGGCCTTTAACATTAATGAAAATTTTTATCTGAATTCTTATTCACTTGCATTGCATCCCAGTCTTTATTATCACAATAGAACAATGTACCAGGTTTCTCATTTAAGCAAGATGGGTACCTCTATGGCTATTTAGGTGTCTTGCAACCTTAGCTCTCTCGTGGGTTCAAGAGAGGTTTTGATTATGAGGTTTTCTTACTTTTTCTCATTGTTAGATTTAAAGGAACACTTTTTCCTGCTTTTAACAACCTAAGAGTAAGCGAGAAGTAACCTTTTAGATATATTTTAATGTCCTTAATTGCAGTTTGCAGATGGCATACATTTGTCATTTGAACTTTGGAGGAACATTTGGAAGTTTAAATGTCTCTTCAGGACACCAAGAAAGAACTGACATTTACTTAAGGACGCAGACATCATGAAGTCATTCCCAAGGATAATTTCGGTTTGCCTTTATATTGAACCTGAAAAATGGTTTTCAAGCCTACACAGCTTGCCCCTCAGGTAGGCTTAATATCTGTTTACATCTCAGCCAATACTCAGTTGAACTTTCTCCAATGCCAACATCTAAAAAATGTTCTAATTGGAAATTATAGCATGTTATAGAAAGCAAAAGAAATATTGCTAGTTGAGTCCCAGTTCTACCAGTTATTAGATGACAAGTCTCCTAACCTTTTGCATCCTCAGCAAATATAGGCAATAATGACTATTTCTAGAGGCTTAGAAAAGATGACAATTTAACATATGCCCAAGTACCATAAAGTGTAAAGTGTTATAAAATGTAAAATGGTATTTTTCTGACATCAGATATTTAGAAACTTTTACTCACAAATCTATTTCAGGGGTGCAAAAAAGTAAAACTTATATAAAACAACAATGTTAGGTGAGTCTTTTGCTTTTAAACAGTTCAATTATATATCTAGTTAAGACCCTGAAATTGAATTTTTTATCCACAAAATATATTCAATAATATTTCTGGTATAATCACGCTTTCAGACATAAGGAAAATATTTTTTCAGTTATAGAACTGTGGCATCAAGAGAAACTTTCTAGTCTATACCAATATTTCAAAGAGGAGAATAATTCAAAGTATATAATGTTAATTCACCTTCTTTATGCCAGGAACTACTATAATTGTATTACAAGGACTTGAAAGGAAGCATTGGACACTTGGACCCTTAAATGTTGGAACTGTACACAAAGGTGAGAACAGGGATAAATTAACCAACAAGTGATGGTGAACTAACCAAGAGACTATTAAAAATAGGTACACTTTACCACTCCCTGTGTCTGAAGAGGCAAAAAGAAAGAGCAATAATCTATATCTGCTGAGAGATTCGGTCTTTAAAGAAGAACCGTGATATAGGACCTGTGGTCTTAGATAGAAGATTGGGACCACTGCCAAACTACAGGCCCCAGTGAACCCAGGAGAATAAACACACCACTTGTTTCTCCTCTCATTCTTTGATCTCCTGTCAGTGAATCCCATAGGATCAAAACAATGGGAAGTTAGAGGTCAGCAGACCTCAGATGAAAAAGTCTGTAGAGGTCAGGCTCCTACAGTACAAAACAACAGAAAAGGACCAAGAGTGGCTCTGGATGCAAACAAAATATATCTAGCTCTCTATATTTATTAGTAACTATTTCTTGTTCAACTTCAGCTGTTCAAAATGCACAGCTAATTATCTACAAACTATCCTTTCTCTAATAAACTAAGGAACAGATTATCTCATCTATATTGAATACTCATCTCAATAAATAATCAATGACCTTAATTCTTCAAAATTTTATTTGAAACATTTTTAATCTGTTTTAAAATTTGAGATTAATAAAGACTTCAGGAACTCTGGCAGTCCCAGTGGGTAGCCATACACTACTCCACTCTCTCACTCATACCTCAGTTTACCCCAATTTGTTGAGGATGCTGAATTACTTATTTGGTACCTTTGCCAAGATCTCGTATTTTGTAGGTCTCCATGATTTGTGCATTTAGGAGAATAATGCAGAAAGAAAACCACTGCTTCCATACTAGTCATCTGTCTACAACTGTTTTGAATGCCTCCTCGATTTTTAGAGGACTGAGTCCTTTATAAATGTGTCTTTAATTAATTTCTCATCTATACTGTCACCTGGTTTCTGTCCAAAGTTTTCAAGGAAAGAGTTAGAGATCTCATAGATGGTTTGTGCCATCCTACATTGGCCACTTTTGGAGTGTACATATGTTGATAGGTCATCATTCCATGGAGATATGTTTAAAGGATGCAAACTAACTAATCACATTTTCAGACATCAAGTAGGAAAATAAAGAGGAAGGGATATAAATGGAATAAGGCATCTGACTGGAAAAAATTTAAGATGAAAAAGATAGTATCACTACTAAGGCTGTAAAAAATAAGTTGAAATATGAGCACTACAATGTCCCACTTAAATTTGAATTAATATTTTTCACAGGAGAGTAAGCATTTTCCTAAAGGAATAGATTTAAATGTGGCTCTTGAACTGCCGAATACAAAGACTTTTTTTTTTTTTTTTCTCCTGAGTCAAACCCACTTTGCTTTTCACCATAAGGAAAAGAACAACATGGATTTCAAACTGGGTCTTAAAGCAGTACAGCTGTATAAATCTTCATTATATAAAAGATCTCATGTCTTATTTGATTTTGAAAATGGTACAGTTAATAATCAAAACTCTTGTTTTTTAAAACTATGAACTGTATCTTATAAAATCTGTGCTTGACAAGAATTGTGTTTTTAAAAATACTCATGTGGAATATTTCCCAGATTATCCATCTGTGTTTCTAATTTATTCCGCTAAGGATAAAGATGCCAGGATTGTAGGGTGGGAATAATGATGACTGAGTTTGTGAGCAGTGATTGGACTACACTTGATATGAAATAACTATAGTGGATGCCCCTTCAAAAAATCTGGCTATAAATATATATAGCTAAAAATAGAATTTTGGAGTTAAGTTTTTAAGAAGCAAAATACACAATATTATTTTGTGAATTACAGAATAGAATGGGTTGATAAATCATCATTTGAAATTAGTACTTCCTACAAATAACAAAAGCTATGTCATCAATTGGGAGGAATCATAAATTGCCAGTTTCTAATAAAATTTGAGGCTAATAGGGAACTATAAAAAATACAGTAAGGTTTTCATTAAGTATGTAAATTTAAGTGGGAAGGAAAAAAGATTAATGCATGTAATTAAAGCCTTCTTAATACAAGAAAAATGTTTAAGAAATTTGGTTTCACTACTACTGTACTATAATTTAAAATTTCTATTTATATCTGGAACAAAGGTGACAAAAAGCAATAAAACTTGTTTTAAGGTAAACTATGGTTGTATCTACTTTTGGTGAACTCCATGACTAGGGTTCAATGCCCAGAGATTACTTGATTATGAGGTTTTACCTATGATAAAGGTTCACAGCATGGAAACTAAGCCTCCTAATGTTCTATCAGGGAATTACTTAAGACAGTTTAGCTTATGTAATTGTGTTTGAGTTTTAGGATACCTTTGGTGCCCTGTTTCCAAGAATGTTTGATGAAATAATATGATTAAATGTCTCTAGGAATATTTCTGAAATATATACTTGATTTATATCTTCTGAAACACTTAAAATCTACCCACTAGGGAAAGAAATATATTATTTTTAAAAGCTCATTAGCCACAGTGCAAGTGAGAACACTTAAAACAATTAAAGTATATGTTTAGTTCAATGCACCTGTAAGTAGAAAAAATTTTCAAGCATATTCTTATGTGCTTTAGGTGTGATAACGATAAGAGATTCACATTAAATGTCTAATTTTTATTCATGCATGCCTAGGTAGGAACAGGACTTGAATTAATTGTCCATAGATTTTCTATTGGATTTAGAAGGAAAATCTTTTACAAATTGGTCCGAAAAGAGTCAAAACCACTATTATAGAACCATAGCTGCAATTTACTTGAATATACCATCTATAGAGAACTATTGTTTTTTCATATAAGAAATATATGCCTACTGAGTCTGTTGCTGGCCTCATTTTTATTACCTCAATATACTTTTCTCTGAGTGAATTCAAGAGGTGAAAAAATTTATAATTTTCCCATTTCTTCATTTTAATGTGTAAACTTTTTAACTTTTAAAGTTGAGAAATATTTATTTTACAATATTCAAATATAACATAGATATAGTGATTAGGAAAATATTTCCAGAATATTATAATATCAATATGAGTAAAATAATGTCATCTTAATGAACTTCTAAAACTATATGACTATAAGTCAGCTTACTTGGACCTAATGAGTAAATTTGCCTGGTTATAGGGATTTTGGTCAGTTACTTTGGTCATAATAAAGATATAACAAATTATTACATAATATAGTTTGTAATTGTTAAATGTATGATATTTATATTAATGTGTTTATATGATAAATATATATGTTAAATATGTATATATATACATATATATTTAATTAAATATAAAGAAACATGTTATTTAATGTATATGATCATAGAATAAAATTATCTTTATAAAATTAATGATCAATCACTTTTCTGGTTTCCAAAACATGCTATCAGATCTGTCATAAAACAACCTCATTTTTAATACCTAGTTTAAACAAACAAACAGAAAGACTTGATATAAGAGTTAATGATATCTTTATATATCACTGGAAGTTCATTTTTTTCCAAATCTCCTTAATGTTAGGAAATCAATTGTGCATCACGACTTGGAAGTCAGTTATTATTTTTTAAAAATGCTCTGTGTGAGCAAACCACTAACAGTGGAAGGGGCTGTGGAAGTAACTGCTCAGAAGAACAATTGTCTTTGTATTAATACTTGGCGTAATAATGAAAATGTGACTACTTATGGTAACCTTTATCTGTTATCTCTAGGGACATTTTATTTCTGGAAAAGAAGACTTATTCTTTCAAGCTAATAATCCTAAAATATAGGGAAAGTCAATTAATTGGGAAAATAAAGTTATAAATACTGACTGGAAATAGAAAAATTAGAGGTAATTTATTTGATATTCTCACTACTAGCATTTACTGTGAAGCATATTAAAGACAGAATGTGAGAATATTTCAATCTCCCAATCTAATAAAAACAAATTTGTAAGTCACAAATAGACTTTTATATTACCATAAAATGTTATGAAGAATGAGCAGAATCAAGAAAACCAAATTGGTCCTTGAAGACTCATATGGTAATAAAGTTATTGTATAATATACATTAATTTTTACTGTAATTACCTTTTATATCTTTGAAATTTATTGATGTATGGTTCAGCAATTAAGATATTTTATTCTAAGGCTAGGGATGTCACAGTAGAAGAGAAGAACAAAAACCCACATTTCTAAAAAATCAGATTGAGAAATGTGTATGTAAATCAGCAAGGGTGGATTGGTGTGATGCAAGTAAACTACATCTTGAATGAATGTAGAGACATGTGCAAAATCTAAGAGGCTGTGGCAGAATCTGTTGGCTTTATGAGCCAGTAAGTATGAGAGTGACTTGATATGAAAATGTAAGATGATACAGTGTTATAACTGGAGGGACTTGGTACATCTGGTCCTACCTCTTTCTTCTTAATTATTATGTCGGAAATAGAATGGTCAACAAATATTCACAAACTCACCCACATCTTCTAACATTCATGTGATTAGTTGGGGATTATGATATGATAAATAGATGAATGAATTGCGGATACAATGGTGTATGTTAATTATAGGAGAAAACAGAAAAGTGCTGGTACATACCTCCCCAGTTGTTTCTTCTCCACATGCATAGATCCAGGAGACTAGATGTTCCAGAAGATGCAAGTAGTGTTCTGTGTTACTACGTGGAGCAGAGCCTGCAGCCTAATTGTGGTGGCTGTGTAGCATGATGAAGTAATAAATATTTGTTTTGTTAAGCCACTGCAATTTTATTTTTTTGCTGAGGCACAAACTTATCTTATACTTGCTAAAATAGAGTAAGTCCCCTACATACAAATGAGTTCCATTCTGAGAGCGCGTTCGTAAGTCCAATTTTTTCAAAAGTCCAACAGACTTAGCCTAGGTACCCAACTAACACAATCAGCTATATAGTACTGTATATAGTACTGTACTGTAATAGGTTTATAATACTTTTCACACAAATAATACATACAAAACAAACACAAAAAATAAAACATTTTTAATCTTACAGTACAGTGCTTTGAAAAATAAAGTAGTATAGTCCAACAGCTAGCATATAGGGTCTGGCATCAAGTGAACAGTCAAGAAGAGCTACTGACTAGAGGAGGGAGAGGAGGTGGGAGATAGTAGAGCTGAAGGATCCTCAGCAATAAGAGATGGAGGGCAAACTGCAATTTCACTCACACCTGATGTTGATGGCACAGGTTCTGGTTCCTTGCTGGATTCAATTCTATCTACCCTCTTGAAAAAACAATGTCTGGGTAGTAGCTATTTTTCTCATCACAGATGACACAGTAGCACTGGATTGCATTCTGAACGGCTGCTGCAACCTTTGTGTACTGTTCTACGTTCAGGTCCTGTGCCTCAAAAGCAATGCCTTCTCAAATTAAGAAAATCCCCTTGCCATTTCCTGCATTGTGAATCTCTTTAGTTCTTCAGTTACTTCTTCTTCTTGTCTCTCCTCACCCTTTCTCTGGGCCTCCAATTCCATCAGGTCTTCATTAGTAAGCTCCTTATGTTGCACAGCAAGGAGTTAAATGAAGTCCTCCTCTTGCAGATCTAGCTCCAGCTTCTCACTGAGGGTCATTAAGTCGCTGAATATCTCTTTGGGCCCCTCATTCACCTTCTCAAATCCACGAAAATTGTGAACAAACTGCGGGCAAAGGTTCTTCCAAGTCCCATTCATGGTGACGGCTGTAACCTCACACCAAGCAAAGTCAATGTTTTTTATGGCCTTGTAGATATTATAGTCCTTCCAAAATTCTTGCAAGGTTGTTCCTGATTCATCACTCACCTTTGCTGCCTGATGAAAAGTGTGACATAAATAATATTTCTTGAAGGTTGATATAACTTCCTTGACCATAGGTTGGATGAGCGACGTAGTATTTGGTGGCAGATGCACTACCTTGACATTGGGATGAAAGTCGTCCATGAATGGGGGGGTGGTCTGGAGCATTGTCAAGCAGCAAAAGAATGTTGAATGGGATGTCCTTCTCCATGCAATATTTCTCTACCTCCGGGATAAAGTGGTGGAAAAACCAGTCCTGGAAAATGGCCTGTGTAACCCAGGCTTTGGGGTTACTCTTCCACACAGCAGGAAGAGACCACTTGGCTATTTTTTAAAGGATCTTGCGTTCTTTGAGTGATAAACTAAGAGAGGCTTCAGCTTCATATCGCTGGAAGCATTGCCAGCAAACAACAGAGTTAGCCAATCTTAAACTTCTTTATAGCCTGGCGTCAACTTTTCCTCCTTACTGATGTAATTTCCATCTGGCATCCTCTTCCAGTACAGTCCTGTCTCATCCACATTAAAACCTGCTCGGATAAATACACGTCTTCATCAATGATTTCTCGAAGTGTTTCAGGAAATTCCTGGGCAGCTACTCTATCTGCACTCCCTGCCTCGCCACTTACTTTTACATTGTGAAGGTTGGCTCTAGCCTTGAACCAATAAAACCAGCCATGGCTGGCATTAAAAGATGTGCCCTCTGATTCTTCACTGTGTTTCTTCTTCAAGTCTTCATAAAGCCTTTTAGATTTCTCTTGAATCAGCATTAAGATGAGTGGGACTGGACGCTGATGCTGATCCTGCATCCACACACTGAGAAGTTTCTCCGTCTCCTCCATCACTTTTCCACGCTTCTTCGATATTGTTGTGGCCATTATCAGCACAGCAGACTTCACATGTTCCATGATCTTGTCCTTGTTCTTTAGAATCATGCAAATGGTTGAACCATTCATGTTGTAATAACAAGCGACGTCTACCATCTTTTTGCCTCGCTCCACTCTCTCAATTATTTTCACTTTTGTGTCCGTCATTATCACTTGGCGTTTCTTAGCAGTACCAGCTACATCACTGCTGCTTTTACACTTGCTTCCGGACATCATGGTCTTGAAATAAAGATACTGTACTACTGTACTCTATACGGTACTGTACAGTAAAGTACACAAAAGCACAACCACTTATAGAGGAGGCATTCACCTGACAATATACACCAGGCACGTGAACTAACTTACGTGATCCGACATGCGAACACAGGTTCACATCTTTGAAAGTTTGCAACTTGAAGTTTCGTATGTAGGGGACTCACTGTATAGATGAAGAAATGGTGATAAGGAGAAATAAAATGATAATTTTTCTTGTTCAATTAGTGAATTGCCAAGAAAAATTATGTTTTCAAGAACAACTTCAGACAACTTTCTCCACATAAAGTAATGCTTTATCTGTTTTTTTATTTAAGAATGAAAAGTTTATAAAATCAAATAAACATCTTTGCCATTCACAGATGAGTTACTATAATGCCTTTTTGGTTCATGCTTTGGAGTATCTTTACTGGAGTTCAACTGACTCTTTACCAAATTTTCTTCCGAAATGAGTTACTTTATATTTTCAGTCATTTTTATTAAAAACCTCCTGGATTCTAATTTTTTGAGAAAATGGAAAAATAATTACTCAGGTCATAATTTCTGTAAGGAATCAGAAATGTTTATGTTATTAATAAATGCTTTATAAAAGGCCTGAATTGTATCCTTGTTACTTAAAACATCAGATGCATATTCTTTAGGAAAGATGAGAATATTGAAGGTACTCAAAGCAATAATACTGGAGTCAAATGATTTCATAAATATTTGCTATGGTTTTCTACTATGCCCAGAATAAATGGCTTTTGAAAATAATAGTTGAAGTGAGGCTAAGGCGTTTAATCATTCTGAAAACCTATTTATTGTGTACATATCACATAGCAATAGAGATGATTTCTATTATAACACAAACCAAAACACAATTAAAAACAGATAGTTTTCTTCCCTGTGAGAGTTTGAAATCCTTGCTACCCCTTCATCTCTTGAGCCATCTTCTCATGCAGGGGGTGAATTTTGCAGGGCTAGTGTGTGAGAAAAATTACTGGGATCCCCTGCAGCCAGCAATTCAAGCAATCTCATATCCTTGAAAAGACAGTGAAAATGCATTCCGTGATAAAACATATTCCTGGGGATTGGAGGTGACAATTGTAGACTACTCAAATAGTTCTGCTTTCTTTGGAGGATCAGGGTGGGAGGTAATCTGTATGACTTCATTGAGAGTTAACCTGCCTGTATGGATTTTGTAATGCAAAGTAATACCTAGGTAAACAGGATTTTAAAGTACTGAATGGATATAACTTCTATGTAAATTGGACATCATTGAAGGATATTTGTCTCTTGTCATTTGGTATGTATAATTAAGAGATTATGTATTCAGCAGTAATGAAGGGATGATCAATAAAGAAAGATGTCCTGTGCTTTATCTAAAATATTTCTATAAATAGATGTAAGTTGAATGGGAAGTTCTCATCACACACTAAATTTGATGACTACTGTAAAAGCAAAGCATATCCTACTACACACATGAGAAAGTGAGTATTTTGAAGGTTAGCTGCATTGAAGGCATGGTGGGCTCTCATTTTAAAATGTCTCTTAGTGATTTCAAGGTGTAACAAAAACAAAATCAGCAGATAACTGACACGCAAAGTTTTCTTAAAGATTCTAGCAGTGCCTTGTGATTGGTGAAATTCAAAATATTCATAAGGATTTCTTCACTCCTCAGAAAGCTTTTAGGTTTGGCAGAAGTTAATTTGTAATTTAGATTAGAGATAAGCTTTCATGACTCACAAAATTCTGAATGTTCTTTTTATCAGCATACTTCATAGTGAATCAAAATTTAGGTATGTTTTTCCTTTAAAATCTTCTGTTGTCAGTGTTTTCCTTTTGTGTAAGACATGTCCCTCATGTCTTTTGCCAAATTTGGGTTGGCATTTTATAAAATGACTGTATATTGAAATTACAATTGTGACATTTCTTTACAAAATGTATTATTAGAGGATAACAGAGAGAAAAGAATTATGGTGTTCACAAAAATATATCCTTTAATATTGGAAAGCAAATCTCTTAATTTTTAATATCATATATGTAGCACTTGAAAGATACTCAGTTGGAATTAGCTTCCTATTTTGAGATGTCCTAAACTCATTTCCATAATTTACCTATATGGTACCATTATGTCCAGTAGGCCTAGCTAATGGACATTTGAGAAAACATTAAATAAACCCAGATCTCACTCCACTTGCCCACAACTTGTTCACTGTTTGCCTGCATATTAGGATACCAGCAAATTCTCTCCTCATTCCCATCCCTAGTTCATGGTGAAATTCCAGTATGGGGAAGCAGATTTACAGAAGCAGAATATTATAACAGCATTTCAGTATATTTCAGGAATATTCATAAAAATATCCCTCCATTAGTTAAATTCAATTTATTATGAACTTATTCTATTCCTAATCTACTAAATAGCTCTAAAATTTATCCTCCACTCTCTAGTCTTTCTAATTTGTCATCAATCTTCTGAACTATTACCACTGACTTCTTCCTAACTACGATTTTGATCACATTATCCCATACCTACCATAATTTTCCACATTGCTACAAGAGAAATCACTCTAAAAAGTAAAAAGTATATCTGACCTTTTAAAAAAATATACTTAAAGTATTTAAATGGTTCCTGTTTTCATTAAGGTAATGCCAAACATCTTAGAATGGGATATATGACCCTCTGAGAAATTGTCCTTGCCTATGCCCCTCAGCTTCATTGCGTAGACACTAATTCCTCAATTTTTCCTAGGTAGAAACTGTGTCAACATCTAGTATATATGTACTTAGGAGCCATGAGGCAAAATTACCCCACCCTGCACTAACCCAACTGCAATTATACAACAATGGAATTTACTAGGCAATCAGGTTCAAGGAAATCTAATTACACATTCATCTCCCCATCTCCAAGAAACAGTCATATGCATTCTTCTTATTAAATGAGAAGATCCCAGTACTCATGTTACATTTTTTATCTCTTGTCTTGCATCTTTGAAACAAAGTATAACATCCAGGTTGTGTGAATCAAATCCTTATAGCTGGACGGACCTTCAAGATGGCAGGGGAGTAAGACATGGAGATCACCTTCCTCTCCACAAATACATCAAAAATACATCTACATGTGGAGCAACACCTACAGAACACCTACTGAACGCTGGCAGAAGACCTCAGACTTCCCAAAAGGCAAGAAACTCCCCACGTACCTGGGTAGGGTAAAAAAAAAAAAACGAAAAAACAGAGACAAAAGAATAGGAATGGGACCTGCACTGGGGAGGGAGCTCTGTAAGGAGGAAAAGTTTCCACACACTAAGAAGCCCCTTCACTGATGGAGACGGGGAAGGGGTGGGGAGCTCTGGAGCCACAGAGGAGAGTGCAGCAACAGGGGTGCAGAGGACAAAGTGGAGAGATTCCTGCACAAAGGATCACTGCCGACCAGCACTCACCAGCCTGAGAGGCTTGTCTGCTCACTCGCCAGGGCGGGTGGGGTCTGGGAGCTGAGGCTCGGACTTCGGAGGTCAGATCCCGGGGAGAGGACTGGGGTTGGCTGTGTGAACACAGCCTGAAGGGGGCTAGTGAACCACAGCTAAATGGAAGGGAGTCCAGGAAAATGTCTGGAACTGCCTAAGAGTCAAGAGACCATTGTTTTGGAGTGCGCAAGGAGAGGAGATTCAGAGCGCCACTTAAATGAGCTCCAGAGACGGGCGTGAGCCACGACTATGAGCACGGACACCAGAGACAGGCATGAGATGCTAAGGCTGCTGCTGCAGCCACCAAGAATCCTGTGTGCAAGCACAGGTCACTATCCACACCTCCCCTCCCGGGAGCCTTTGCAGCCCACCACTGCCAGGGTCCCATGATCCAGAGACAACTTCCCCGGGAGAGCACATGGAATGCCTCAGGCTGTTGCAACGTCACGCCGGCCTCTGCAGCCACAAACTCGCCCCCCATTCTGTATGCCTCTGTCACCCAGGCCTGAGTGAGCCAGAGCCACCTAATCAGCTGCTGCTTTAACCCCCTCCTGTCTGGGTGAAGAACAGATGCCAGAGGCGACCTACATGCAGAGGCAGGGCCAAATCCCAAGCTGAACCCCAGGAGCTGTGCGAACAAAGAAGAGAAAGGGAAATTTCTCCATGCAGCTTCAGGAGCAGTGGATTAAATATCCGCAATCAACTTTATGTACCCTGCATCTGTGGAATACTTGAATAAACAATGAATCATCCCAAAATTGAGGCAGTAAAATTTGGGATCAACTGTAGACTTGGGGTTTGTTGTATGTGAATGACCAGTTTCTGATTTTTATGTTTATGTTAGTTTAGTTTTTAGCACTTGTTATCATTGGTGGATTTGCTTATTGGTTTGGTTGCTCTCTTCTTTTTTTTTTTTTAGTACTTTTTTATTCTTTTATCTTAATTTTTTTTAAGTTTTTTTAATAACTATTTTATATTATTTTCTTTTTTTCTTTTTTTTGCTCTCTTTTCTTCTGAGCTGTGTGGCTGACAGGGTCTTGGTGCTATGGCCAGCTGTTGGGCCTGAGCCTCTGACGTAGGAGAGCCGAGTTCAGGACATTGGACCACCAGAGACCTCCGGGCCCCATGTAATATCAATAAGCAAGAACTCTCTTAGAGATCTCCGTCTCAACAGTAAGACCCAGCTCCACTCAAGGACCAGCAAGCTGCAGTGCTGGACACCCCATGCCAAACAACTAGCAAGACAGGAACACAACCCCACCCATTAGCTGAGAGACTGCCTAAAATCTAATAAGTTCATAGACATCCCAAAACACACCACTGGACACGGTCCTGCCCACCAGAAAGACAAGATCCAGCCTCATCCACCAGAACACAGGCAGCACTCCCCTCCACCAGGAAGCCTACACAACCCACTGAACCAAATTTACCCACTGGGGGCAAACAGCAAAAAAAACAGGAAATACCAACCTACAGCCTGTGGAAAGCATAACCCAAACACAGTAAGTTAAGCAAAATGAGAAAGCAGAGAAATACACAGCAGATGAAGGAGCAAGGTAAAAACCCACCAGACCAAACAAATGAAAGGAAATACGCAGTCTACCTGAAAAAGAATTCAGAGTAATGATAGTAAAGATGATGCAAAATCTTGGAAATAGAATGGAGAAAATACAAGAAACATTTAATAAGGACCTAGAAGAACTAAAGAGCAAACAAACAATGATGAACAACACAATAAATGAAATTTAAAACTCTCTAGAAGGAATCAATAGCAGAATAACTGAGGCAGAAAAACGGATAAGTCACCTGGAAGATAAAATAGTGGAAATAATTACTGCAGAGCAGAATAAAGAAAAAAGAATAGAAAGAATTGAGGACAGTCTCAGAGATCTCTGGGACAACGTTAAACACACCAACATTCAAAATATAGGGGTCCCAGAGAAAGAAGAGAAAAAAAGGGACTGAGAAAATATTTGAAGAGATTATAGTTGAAAACTTGCCTAATATGGGAAAGGAAAGAGTTAATCAAGTCCAGGAAGCACAGAGTCCCCTACAGATAAATCCAAGGAGAAACATACCAAGACACATATTAATCAAACTATCAAAAATTAAATACAAAAAAAAAAATATTGAAAGCAGCCGGGAAAAGCAAAAAATAACATACAAGGGAATCCCCATAAGGTTAACAGCTGATCTTTGAGCAGAAACTCTGCAAGCCAGGAGGGAGTGGCAGGACATATTTAAAGTGATGAAAGGGAAAAACCTACAACCAAGATTATTCCACCCAGCAAGGATCTCATTCAGATTTGACGGAGAAATTAAAACATTTACGCACAATTAAAAGTTAAGAGAATTCAACACCGCCAAACCAGCTTTACAACAAATGCTCAAGGAACTCCTCTAGGCAGGAAACACAAGAGAAAGAAAAGACCTACAAAAACAAACCCAAAACAATTAAGAAAATGGTAATAGGAACATACATATCGATAACTACCTTAAATGTAATTGGATTAAATGCTCCAACCAAAAGATATAGGCTGGCTGAATGGATACAAAAACAAGACCCATATATATGCTGTCTACAGGAGACCAATTCAGACCTAGGGACACATACAGACTGGAAGTGAGGGGATGGAAAAAGATATTCCATGCAAATGGAAATCAAAAGAAAGCTGGAGTAGCAATTCTCATATCACACAAAATAGACTTTAAAATTAAGACTATTACAAGAGACAAAGAAAGACTCTACATAATGATCGAGGGATCAATCCAAGAAGAAGATATAGCAATTGTAAATATTTATGCACCCAACATAGGAGCACCTCAATACATAAGGCAAATGCTAACAGCCAAAAAGGGGACACCAACGGTAAGACAATAATAGTAGGAGAGTTTAACACCCCAGTATCACCAATGGACAGATGTACCAAAATGAAAATAAATATGGAAACACAAGCTTTAAATGACACATTAAACAAGATGGACTTCATTGATATTTATAGGACATTCCATCCAAAAACAACAGAATAAACTTTCTTCTCCAGTGCTCATGGAACATTCTCCAGGATAGATCATATCTTGGGTCGCACATCAAGCCTTGGTATTTTAAGAAAATTGAAATCTTATCAAGTATCTTTTCCGACCACAGTGCTATGAGGCTAGATATCAGTTACAGGAAAAAAACTAAAGAAACCAAACACATGGAGGGTAAACAATATGCTACTAAATAACAAAGAGGTCACTGAAGAAATCAAAGAGGAAATCGAAAAATATCTAGAAACAAATGACAATGAAAACACAACGACCCAAAACCTATGGGATGCAGCAAAAGCAGTTCTAAGAGGGAAGTTTACAGCAATACAATCGTACCTCAAGAAACAAGAAAAATCTCAAATAAACAAACTAACCTTACACCTAAAGCAATTAGAGAAAGAAGAACAAAAACACCCTCAAAATTAGCAGAAGGAAGGAAATCATAAAGATCCGATCAGAGCTAAATGAAAAAGAAATGAAGGGAACGAAGGCAAAGATTAATAAAACTAAAAGCTGGTTCTTTGAGAATAAAACAAAATTGATAAACCATTAACCAGTGTCATCAAGAAAAAAAGGGAGAAGGCTCAAATCAACAGAATTAGAAATGAAAAAGGAGAAGTAACCACTGACACAGCAGAAATGCAAAGGATCATGAGAGATTACTACAAGGAACTATATGCCAATAAAATGGACAACCTGGAAGAAATGGACACATTCTTAGAAAAGCACAACCTTCCAATACTGAACCA
Organism: Balaenoptera musculus; assembly: GCF_009873245.2. Taxonomy (NCBI): domain Eukaryota; kingdom Metazoa; phylum Chordata; class Mammalia; order Artiodactyla; family Balaenopteridae; genus Balaenoptera; species Balaenoptera musculus. The sequence goes on from NC_045788.1 coordinate 107,747,315, forward strand.
GGAAGAAATAGAAAATATGAACAGACCAATCACAAGCACTGAAATTGAAACTTTGATTAAAAATCTTCCCACAAAGAAAAGTCCAGGACCAGATGGCTTCACAGGTGAATTCTATGAAACATTTACAGAAGAGCTGACACCTATTCTTCTCAAACTCTTCCGAAATATAGCAGAGGGAGGAACACTCACAATCTCACTCTATGAGGCCACCATCACCCTGATACCAAAACCAGACAAAGATGTTAAAAAAAAAGAAAACTACAGGCCAATATCACTGATGATCATAGATTCAAAAATCTTCAACAAAATACTAGCAAACAGAATCCAACCACACATTAAAAGGATCATACATCATGCTCAAGTGGTGTTTATCCCAGGAATGCAGGGATTCTCCAATATATGCAAATCAATCAACATGATAAATCATATTAACAAATTGAAGGAGAAAAACCATATGATCATCTCAATAGATACAGAAAAAGCTTTCAACAAAATTCAACACCGATTTATGATAAAAAAACCTTCAGAAAGTAGGCATAGAGCGAACTTACCTCAACATAATAAAGGCCATATATGACAAACTCATAGCCAACATTGTTCTCAATGGTGAAAAACTGAAACCCTTTCCCCTAAGATCAGGAACAAGACAAGGTTGACCACTCTCACCACTATTATTCAACATAGTTTTATAAGTTTTAACCACAGCAATCAGAGAAGAAAAAGAAATAAAAGGAACCCAGGTTGGAAAAGAAGAAGTAAAACTGTCACTGTTTGCAGATGACATGATACTATACATAGAGAATCCTAAAGATGCCACCAGAAAACTACTAGAGCTAATCAATGAATTTGATAAAGTGGCAGGATACAAAATCAATGCACAAAAATCTCTTGCATTCCTATACACTGATGATGAAAAATCTCAAAGAGAAATTAAGGAAACACTCCCATTTACCACTGCAACAAAAAGAATAAAATACCAAGGAGTAAACCTACCTAAGGAGACAAAAGACCTGTATGCTGAAAACTATAAGACACGGATGAAAGAAATTAAAGATGATACAAACAGATGGAGAGATATACCATGTTCTTGGATTGGAAGAATCAACATTGTGAAAATGACTATACTACCCAAAACAATCTACAGATTCAATGCAATCCCTTTCAAACTACCAATGGCACTTTTCACAGAACTAGAACAAAAAATTTCACAATTTGTATGGAAACACAAAAGACCCTGAATAGCCAAAGCAATCTTGGGAAAGAAAAACGGAGGTGGAGGAATCAAGCTCCCTGACTTCAGATTATACTTCAAAGCTACAGTAATCAAGACCGTATGGTACTGGCACAAAAACAGAACTATAGACCAATGGAACAGGATAGATATCCCAGAGGTAAACCCATGCACATATGGTCACCTTATCTTTGATAAAGGTGGCAAGAATATACAATAGAGAAAAGACAGCCTCTTCAATAAGTGGTGCTGGGAAAACTGGACAGTTACATGTAAAGAATGAAATTAGAACACTCCCTAACACCATACACAAAAATAAACTCAAAATGGATTAAAGACCTAAATGTAAGGCCAGACACTATCAAACTCTTTAAGGAAAACATAAGCAGAGCACTCTATGACATAAATCACAGCAAGATCCTTCTTGACCCATCTGCTAGAGAAATGGAAATAAAACAAAAATAAACAAATGTGACCTAATGAAACTTAAAAGCTTTTGCACAGCAAAGGCAACCATAAACAAGATGAAAAGACAACCCTCAGAATGGGAGAAAATATTTGTGAACAAAGCAACTGACAAACTATTAATCTCCAAAATATGTAAGCAGCTCATGCAGCTCAATATCAAAAAGCAAACAACCCAATCCAAAAATGGGCAGAAAACCTAAATAGACATTTCTCCAAAGAAGATTTGCAGATTGCCAACAAACACATGAAAGGATGCTCTATATCACTAATCATTAGAGAAATGCAAATCAAAACTACAATAATGTATCACCTCCCGCTGGTCAGAATGGTCATCATCATAAAACCTACAAACAGTAAATGCTGGAGAGGGTGTGGAGAAAAGCGAACCCTCCTACACTGTTGGTGGGAATGTTAATTGATACAGCCACTATGGAGAACGGTATGGAGGTTCCTTAAAAAACTAAATATAGAACTACCATATGACCCAGCAATTCCACTACTGGGCATATACCCTGAGAAAACCATAATTCAAAAAGAGTCATGTACCACAATGTTCATTGCAACTCTATTTACAATAGCCAGGACATGGAAGCAACCTAAGTGTCCTTCACCAGATGAATGGATAAAGAAGATGTGGCACATATATACAGTGGAATATTATTCAGCCATAAAAAGAAACAAAATTTAGTTATTTGTAGTAGACCTAGAATCTCAGACAGAGTGAAGTAATTCAGAAAGAGAAAAACAAATACCGTGTGCTAACACATATATATGGAATCTAAAAAAAAAAAAAAAAAAAAAAAAAAAGGGGGTTCTGAAGAACCTAGGGGCAGGACAAGAATAAAGATGCAGATATAGAAAATGGACTTAAGGACATAGGGAGGGAGAAGGGTAAACTGGGACGAAGTAAGAGAGTGGCATTGACATATTTACACTACCAAATGTAAATGTAAAATAGATAGCTAGTGGGAAGCAGTCGCATAGCACAGGGAGATCAGCTCGGTGCTTTGTGACCACCTAGAGGGGTGGGATAGGGAGGGTGGGAGAGAGAGGCCAAGAGGGAGGGATATGGGGATATAAGTATATGTATAGCTGATTCACTTTGTTGTACAGCAGAAACTAACACAAAAATGTAAAGCAATTATACTCCAATAAAGATGTTAAAAAAAAAAATCCTTAGAGCTGAGGTGGGGTACACCCAACCAGGCCAGCTGATCTCTGAGTACAATGTTTTCAAGTGGTAACTCTGACTATGGATCAAATGTAAAGATGCTAGGAATAACCTTTCATATTGTGGTGAGTGGTGACCTTGGCCCCTGATCCTCTGGGGAAGTGAAGCATTTAAGATTGAATGTTGCAAATGGAAAAGTGAGACCAAGCAGCACCGAAGATGTTTTGTAACTGGATTTTTGCCAAAGATTGCTAGGGAAATATCAATTAAGGCTGGGCCATGAAGGTTGATGTGTAAATTCATATCTTCTGAAAATTTTTCATTGGAAACCAAATCAGTTTTTAAGATAAAATATCGGTTCTTGACTAATAAGTTCAGGCAACAAGATACCCAAGCATGCAGCGGATAACTGAAGAACTTTTCCAGAAGAACTACCAAGAGTTACTGCCATCTGTGACTGACCATCTATATGCCGTAAACTATAAATAACCATGAGAAGCTGAGAGCCAGAGTTCTAGGAAGAGGGAATTGGAATTGTGTTTCAAGCACAGAAAGAATGTAATGTTTCAGACTGAGAGGTAGAAAAGGGTCAGGGAGATTTTTAACTGTCAATTATCTGAGATTGCTTGCGAATTACCTACTACAAATGTGTAGTCTCTAAGTTTGTCTATTTGCTTGCCAGGGATCTGGCCATGTAACAAACACACTGTCCTCCTAAACAAAATATATTGTAAAAATTTCTGACCTCTTTTTTTAATAAGAGGGAAGAAACTAGTGATCAAGTCACTGCAAAAGAGAAATCAAGACCAAAATAGAGAATTAAAAAAATGGCATTGCCTAGTATTTTGGGGAAGTATTTACAGTCTAGTATTGCTAAACAACCTCAGGCTTGAAAAATGGCCTGAGGGCTCTGGAAATTTAACCTGTTAATGGAATTAGCAGGTGAAATAAGATGAAATAGAGGTGATAGATAATTTTTAGAAGCAGGATAAAAAGGTTATGAGGACAACACAAGTTGAAATTCAAGTCATAGACACTGATGATGAAGAAGGTATGGCTAGGCAGCTTGATGTATGGCCATTCCTAACTTATGGAGTGTGGGAATCCCAACGTCTACTCCTAAATACCAGGAGCTACAGGCCAGCTCACATTATCTACGTAAGCAAGACCACATATTTATTTATCAATGTATTTTAAGAATACAGGCAGTTTATTTATGATGTGTTGCCAAACTGAAAACTCCTTTGGAATATTCTTTTACTGAATAAAAAATGTAAGATCTATCTCAACCTTGCCCTGAAGCTTCCTTCTCTGACCTCCCTCCTCCCTCTCACACTTGTTCCAGGTGAAGTTTTAAGTAAACGGAGAGAGATAGACATGACAAACTAGCCATGCCCTCTGATGTTGGCTCAAAAATTAAGAAGAGTTTCTCTCTATCAGAAAGTATATAGAAGAACAATTAACAGGGAAGCAGTGAAGTAGGAATTTTTTTTTTTAATTTCTAAACATTGTGCGTGCGTGTGTGCGCGTGCGCGGTACGAAACAGGAGCAAGATCTTACAGCATTATTAGATCACACGCTTTTTTAAAATGGGGAATTAAAAAATGATGTCTCCCTTTATAAGGTCTCAAAGCCACTGGCATTTACCCTGTTATTAGGACATGCATTCCCACAGATTCCCCTTCTTCCCTACTACACACCTCAAAATCTCAGGCCTTGGCACTCTTGTATTCTCTTTTTGTATTCACATTGTAGTTGAATCCACCTAATCCTATGACTTTAAGCAAACTTATTTAATCTTTATAGTCTAATGCACATATTTGTGGGAAGCATTGAAGGTTTCCCCCATGTGTTTATAAATATGCATTTGTGGTGGTAAGTCATCCTCCACATGGTGCATTTTCATCTACCAGTTGCCTTCTTCTTTTTGATGGTATTATCACATCCAGCAAATTCCCTGGGCACTGTTTTTGCTTTCTTCCACATACTGACACTCTTTTCTTCTAGGATCCTCCATATGCTGAGGCTATTTTCTGATCTAACCAAGAGTACTAAGAATGTTCCTTTTGCCTGTTAATGTTACATATTGTCAGGTGTGAACAAAAATCAGTACATGTTCCTGAATCATTTAGAACCCTTCTGGAAAATGTTTCCTTCAGCTTTACCCTCCATTACGTTCAAACAGTTATAAGATGGTTGTAAGTGGGAAACCCCTGCTGTTCTCTTATCAGCTGCAGGCTCTTTCAGTGTCTCAGACTGACTACATGGAACCCTTTTGCCAACCTGCTTTTTAAAAATGACTGTTGCTGGGAGTAATCTTTCACTTCATCAGATAGTTTGGTCACAGTAGCAAACACAGATCAAGCTAAAGTTGGAATCCCTAATGTATAAAACAGGCCGTGGCACCTTCATTATCTATGATATATCTCAAGGCTAACTAATGATAATAGTTCTTATCTAGAAGTTATATTCTAAAATGACAAAAATGGTCTTATAAGATCTAAAATATTTTCTCTGCATATAATACTAATTTGCATCCAAATATATATATAGAGAGAGAGAGAGAGAGAAAGAGACAGAGACAGAGAAAGAAAGAGGGAATATCTAATTTGAATGAATCTCTGCCATTACAGGAAGTTTAAAATTTTCAAAGTGTGTGGTAGTTTTGTTATGTAAACTTTAATAAAAATAGAAATTTAATTGCAATTTTATATCATATACAGCACTAATGCTTGCATTCTAGGCATTCTGAGTTTCACAGATATGAATTAATTGTCTTTTTATTTGTGTGTTGTTTTTATTCGACTTTTCTAAAATAGAATATATCTGTGGGGGAAATTTGGCAAAAAGACTGAAATTCAATCTAACAAATGAGGTCTTGATGTTAATGAAATATTTTATGCAGTAGCTGGCAGTTTCAGCATACATTTCTAGTTCATACAAGGTAACTCATCCAAACAATAGATAGAGCCATTCCAAATATTTTACATCTAAATAGCAATCCAAATAAATCTGTCATATAAAATCATGCTGTTGAGATACTGGTGAAGCCCAATGCTGTTTTAAAATTAGACGCCTGTTTATGAAAATGCAACAGGACGGAACACTTAACAAAAGTAATAACAGTCTGTTGATACGTGTTTAAGAAGTAAATACATTTTTGATTTATTCGTTTTCCTGATTTCCCTTCCATAAGGAATATTCTACTTGCCACCTCCATAGTTTTTCTGAGAGTCAAATTTATGAATAATTCTGCTTCACTTTTTTTTTCTTACATGGTTCTGTTTATTTAAAGGAAGAGGCATATACTTTGATAAAAAATAAAAAAGGAGAAAGTTTGAGTTCTTGTGTGATTTTATAATGTTGCTATGACTTTTCTACTATTGAATCCTTTCTTTGAGGAAGAAATTTTACATTTTACTCTGTGTATGAATTATATGGTAAAAAAATTAGAAGGAATAGTCACCCAAAAAATCATTCTACACATCTTAGGGACACACAGATTGTGAGTGGATCTTCACTTATATGCTTCCATGATTTTATATTTCACTCTTTTGTTCCTAAATAGCCTATTATGTTATTTCTGAGAGTCTGTTTTTGGAACTGGGATTATTAGAATAAGAATTATTAATTTACATTTCATATGTATCCTCACCCATCAATTCCTCTAATCACTTTCCAAAGCACACATAAGGTACAAACAGTAAAAGAGAAAAGTTCCTAAAATCATATACCAAGACTGAGCTTAGAGTCCTCCCTTAGTCTCCCACATGTACCCCCCGCAAAACTCCTGTCAAAATAGTGAAAAGGTTTGTACTCTTTCTTTTACGTAGGCCTAACCACTAGCTATATCTAAGAAAATCACTTTCTGGGGACACAAAGATGATGCTCTATTACAAATACAGAAATTCATATTTTGAGATACTTTTTATATTATTGGTATAGTATTTTTAGTGTCTAATTATTAACCATCTTTTATAAAAATGCATTCGGATCATTTTTAACTTTACTCTGATAAGTTTAGTAGCCACCAACCAGTGGACTATCTGTGTTTATCTGTCAGATGTCTTTGTTTAAAGACATGGCATATAAAATGTTTTAGTCTGATATAAATTAAATAATGATTTTGGAGAAACTTGACTTGATTTACAAAATTTTTATTGCAATTCTTCATATTCATATTGCTTTTACCTCTCCTCTGTCTTTGCTCCTCGTAGGCTTTTAAGCATTTTTTTTTTTTTTTTAAATGAGAAAGCATTAGTGTTTCTCTTCGCTAGATACATTCAGAATCCCCCCACAGGTTGCCGTAAACACCAACATAAAGAGCTTTAGAAAAGACAAGCAACATGTACTGTTTCGTTGCACCTACTTCCTTATCCTCTTGAGGCTCTTTACCTGTTTTTCATTAGGCTGCCCTGATTTCTTTTGGACCCTAAATACATGGTTCACTGCTGATTTTCATGGTTGGACTGATTCACATATTTCAATATAATTAGCAACAATGAAAAGTAGTACTAGACAAAAAAAAAAAAAAAAAAATCCCCTCTAGTAAAACATATCATCGGCACACATGTATAGTTAATGAAGTTTTAAATGGGTTTCTTTCTCTAAAATCTAAGCCAACCATAAACTTGTTTAGTGATGCATTTGAGAAGTTATTATAGCCTAGGGTGAAGTGATTATTCTTTACTTACTGTATGAAGTGTACATTTTTCTAATCCATAGGAAGGTCACCTTGGTCAAAATATTTTTATTAATTTTATATTAAATATTAGAGTTAAAATGCTAGATTCCTTTTTTTTTTCATTCTAAAGCACAGTAGACCAGGTATGAAAGGAACTGATAGTCTAAATGTCATTTCATTATTATTTAAAGATAAGAATATTGTACTATATTAAGTAATGTATCACACACACTTAAATATTAACCTACATGAATTATTTACATCTGCTAGTGAAAGTTTTTATATAGCTAAAATGTGGAAATTAGTAATATTGGAGACAAAGCCCTGAGAAATTAGAAATAAAAATTGTTATTACATGAGCAATCTATTTAGAGTTCACAGTCATTACCTACATTTTCTAGGCTAGGCATAAGCTCTTTAGAACTTGATAGTTCCTTAGGAAGCTATCCCAGGTTAGAAAGAAAGGAAGGAAGGAAGGAAGGAAGGGAGGGAGGAAAGAAGGGAGAAAGAAAGAAAAGAAAGAAAGAAAAGAAGAGAGAGAAGAAAGAAAGAAGAAAAGAAAGAAAGAAAGAAAGAAAAGAAAGGAAAGAAAGAAAGAAAGAAAGAAAGGAAGAAAGAAAGAAAGAAAGTGGGAAAGAGGGATGGAGAAAGATATTTCCATAACTACCAGGTTTTCCTATATTGTAAAATAAAAGTATGAATGTAAATTTATAAGAAATCGCTGCACGTTGTACCCTAAAATTGCAGCCCGTAATCCTGTGACACTGTGTTGGCAAGTGATATGATGAGGATTTTTCACAAATTGCATGCCCTGTTGAGAGCTCCAGGTCTACTACGTAATACCTCCAACCAGCTAACCCAACATCACTCACCCTAGTGTAGAAGTTGTATTCTAGATATAACTGACCATGATAAACTTAAGTAAATTCAGAGAGAGCTGTCTCATTTAGACAGGAGAAATGCTCTTTTCAAAATTCATGCTTGGGCTCCAATTCAGGTTATTTTTATTGCATTTGGTAAAGCACCCATTTGTGCCTGCCCAGTTTGAAGGGGCAATAGCAAATCTTTGAAACAAAACTGCCTGTGGTACTGACAATGAGCACAGATTCCACAGCCAGATTATCTGGGTTTGAATGCTAACTGTCACTAGAGGGCCAGTTGACCTTAAACTACCTAGCATGTCTGTCTAAATGTCCTCATTTGTAAAATGAGAGTGGATATAATGATACTTATTGTGTCCTTGTGAGGAATAAATTAGTTCATTGTCTAAGAAGCACCAAGCACATAACATAGTACTGTTTATAGGTAACCTATTATAATTATGTATTTAACCAAATGTTTGTGTTCTTACTTTTAATTTTCTTTACCAAGCTATTTAAAAATTATTTTTAGACTGAATCCGTTTGTTAATAAGGTCATATGTACATTTCTACTTCTCCTTTGAAAAAACAGGGCTCATTACAGGATGAAGAACTCTTAAACTTTAATAAAAGTAATCATACTCCTTACTGTCTGTCTTTGACTACACAATTTTAAAGGGGACTACATCTAAATAAAAAATATCACAAATCAGATTTTAATGATTCCTGTAGACCCCTCACCTCTATTGAACCACAGACATAAATTCAGTATATATTTAAAAGAAATAGAAGTAAAGTATGAGATTGTATTCTATTCAGGATTTTACATATAGTCCACATAAAACTAAGCAAGTTTGCTAACATTTTGTCATTTAGTGCCTTAATTTATTTCTGTCCAGGTTAGATCTCATTATAATATACTTCTGTTTATATATTCTATAATATATAATTCTGTAATTATATAATATATATAATATATAATTCTGTAATTCTGTAATATATTTCTGCTAATCCTAACTTAGCAAAACTTAAAATTTAAAATGATGTCCTATTTATTTTTCTCTTATTTCATTAATGAAGAAGTTAGAAAACTCAGCTTAGACCTTATTCCCAGGGTAACTCATTAGGAAGCTCAATATGACTGAAAAATATATCATTTACTTTTATGGTTCACTTATAACCCTTCAGAATATTTGCAATCTCTTTGAACATTTTTGTATTGACAATATTTTGCAGCTATTTTAACCTTTAATTATATGTAGAATTATCATAAATTTAAAATGTTTGACCATTAATTTTAAGGCAAATATACCACGAATTTGTGTTCACACACTTATTATTTTATAGATATTTTCCTCTCTCTTCCTAAATAGCAATTTGTTACATGTCTGTGAGAAAAGAAACTGAAATTCTCAGGTGAAAAATTTCATATTTGATTTCTTTAGAATTCTTTTTTATAATTTTCCTACTATTTCAGATGTTTTCTTTACCTGATTTAAAATAATACGGAGCTGAAAGTCTGAGTCAACACTTGAAAATAATTTTAATTTTATATCTCTTACTGAATATTATTATTTGCATTGGTGTTTCTCTTTTTCTGATATATCTGTTAAAGCCATTCCTATCCTTTTTGAATGAAATAGCTGACATGGCCTACTATTCCTGTCTTTATCTTTTTCCTGCATGCCTTAATTGGTTCTTTATAGTTTAGTTCCCTTCTCTTATGTACTTTCATGCTGACCAATTTATTTTTTAATTTACTTTTCTTTAAACTATTCTTTATAAAGGCACTTGTTCCTTGTGTTCTTATAAAACCCATGCCCTATTCCACTTTCATATGATATGTATTTTATTTTAAAAGACATCATGATAATTTTAAGACACTTTAAAATACATAACCCAAAACAATCAAATATAAATTAAAATATATCCTAGACATTTAATTTATATTCTATTTGCAATAGTTAGATAAACAGTATTTTTGACATTCATTTGATTTCTTCTGTAAATATAATTTACCCTATTTCTTTAGTGTCTTGTATACAATACTTGCAATAGAGTATTATGAACAGATATTAACTCTACAAAGTTTGGCTAAATAACACATGTAATTTGTTTTGCATGGAAAAGACAGCAAATCCAGATGTAATCAGTAATTGTTATGGGAACAATCACTCAAGGGTAAGTCTTGATTTGAAAATTATCTTTATTTTAATGATATTTTTGTTTATTATCACTTGGAAAGACAGCAATTATACACAATTACTTGCAATAAAAGCAGAAGTCAATTAAAACCAAGGGATTTATTTCTATGGTTATTTGTTCTGCTTGAAATCATCACTCACAATCTTAAAGGAAAAACTTTTACCAGAGAGAAAATTTAAATTGTATTCACACTTAAAAGAGGAAGATATTATAAATGAGATATATGTTTTGGCAGCTTTGCAAGAATTAGTTTTAAAACACAGGAATAGAAGACTAATATTTTATTATTATTTTCTTTTAAATCAGGCAATTTAATAGAACACAAAATGCATTAGAAAAGTTAGCAGTTAAGAATATTATAGTGTATCAAGAATCCGTATACTGAAGAAAGTAAAACTGGCACAAAAAGGAGAATATCATTTTAAACACAGCCATGAATTTTGCTTATAATATTATGGCATTTTATTTTATATTGTAATGATTTATTTGGCAGAGTCATTTTTTTTTTATATTTACAAGGAAATTTTTATTTTAAAATTGCTTAAGATAACAAATTTGGAAGTTACCTAAATTAGTAAAATACATTCTAATATATCCATTAAATGGAATATTAGATAGCCATTCAATATGGAAACAATGTATGGTAGGGACACTGTTGAGGCCCAGTATGTTTTCTTTTTCCTTTTCTAGTAGAAACTCCAGTGTTTTCGGTTAGGTATGTGACAACATGAAATAAACAGTTTCTCAGCTTCCATTGGAGCTATGATTTGCTTTTTGACTAAGTTATGGTTAATGGCTTATCGGAAGAAAGGCTTCTCTGAAAGGAATTGAGCATGTGCTTTTTCATCTCTTCCTCTTTCTTGACAAAGATTTTTATCCCAATAATATAATCATTGCTTGATATCAGAACACCTATTAATATAGTTTATCAGTAGTTCAAATAGATCATATTTTCTTTCTATTTCCTCTGGTCTACATAAGGACTTGAATAATATTCATCTCTTAGAGGGAGACAAACCATATGAAAATATGAATGTAAATATACACTTTATTATCAAAAAAATCTTGCTTAAATCAACAGAAAAAACTATACTTAATGAAGAAACACTGGAGGCATTTCCACTAAAATAATAATTAAGAATGCCCACTATCACTAGTTTAATGTTTATTTTATCTAGAGGTATATGATAAATATAAAATTTCATGGATATGATATAGAAAAGCTATGAATACTGACAAGGAAAAGACAAATTTATGATTTGCAGATAACAAAATTTTATATGTAGAATTTTCTCTTATTTTTGGTGAATTTTTTAAATATCAAGTTTATTATTCTTTTAAAATTTTCATTGGTGTATAGTTGCTTTACAATGTTGTGTTAGCTTCTATTGTAGATCAAAGTGAATCAGCTATACATATACATATATTCCCTCTTTTTTGGATTTCCTTCCCATTTAGGTCACCACAGAGCATTGAGTAGAGTTCCCTGTGCTATACAGTAGGTTCTCATTAGTTATCTATTTTATATGTAGTATCAATAGTGTATATACATCAATCCCAATCTCCCAATTCATCCCACCCACCCACTTTCCCCCTTTGTATCCATATGTTTGTTCTCTACATCTGTGTCTCTATTTCTCCTTTGTAAATAAGATCGTCTATACCAATTTTTTCAGATTCCACATATATGCATTAATATACAATACTTGCTTTTCTCTTTCTGACTTACTTTACACTGTATGACAGTCTCTATGTCCACCCACGTCTCTATGAATGACCCAGTTTCGTTCCTTTATATGGCTGAGTAATATTCCATTGTATATATGTACCACATCTTCTTTACCCATTCCTCTGTTAATGGACATTTAGGATGTTTCCATGTCCTGGCTATTGTAAATAGAGCTGCAGTGAACATTGGGGTGCATGTGTCTTTTTAAATTATGGTTTCCTCTGGGTAGTGGGATTGCTGGGTCATATGGTAATTCTATTATTAGTTTTTTAAGGAACCTCCATACTGTTCTCCATAGTGGCTGTATCAATTTACATCCCCACCAACAGTGCAAGAGTGTTCCCTTTTCTCCACACCCTCTCCAGCATTTATTGTTTGTAGATTTTGTGACCATTCTGACTGGTGTGAGGTGATAACTCATTGTAGTTTTGATTTGCATTTCTCTAATAATTATTGATGTTGAGCATTTTTTCATGTGTTTGTTGGCCATCTGTATGTCTTATTTGGAGAAATGTCTATATAGGTCTTCTGCCCATTTTTGGATTGGTTTGTCTGTTTTTTTGATGTTAAGTTGCATGAGCTGTTTGTATATTTTAGAGATTAATCCTTTGTCAGTTGCTTCATTTGCAAGTATTTTTCCCATTCTGAGGGTTATCTTTTTGTCTTGTTTATGGTTTCCTTTGCTGTGCAAAAGCTATTAAGTTTAATTAGGTCCCATTTGTTTATTTTTGTTTTTATTTCCATTTATCTAGGAGGTGGGTCAAAAAGGATCTTGATGTGATTTATGTCATAGAGTGTTTTTCTTATGTTTTCCTCTAAGAGTTTTACGCTCTCTGGCCTTACATTTAACGTCTTTAATCTATTTTGAGTTTATTTTTGTGTATGGTGTTAGGGAGTGTTCTAATTTCATTCTTTTACATTTAGCTGTCCAGTTTTCCCAGCAGTACTTATTGAAGAGGCTGTCCTTGCTCCACTGTATATTCTGGCCTTGTTTGTCATAGATTAAGTGAACATAGGTACATGGGTATATTGTTAATATTTATATTAAAGTTAAAATTAAATTTATTCTTAAAATTTGGGATTAAATTTGTGGCATAGTGGACATCCTTAAGACTATTTTAAAATTTAGTAATTTTTGGTTCACAGTTATCATTCGCATGGAGCATTTGGAATGTATAAGTGGCTATATGTCTTATTAAACACTCTTTGGATAAATATGAGATTTAGAACAATTAGTTTTGTTGCTTGTTTGCATGTGTTACACATTTTAGGCAGTACTAGAATTCTGCCATTACCTAGAGAAGTATTTCTAGTGCAGCTCCTCATCAGCGTCTGTGGCAACAGAGGGAGCAGATGTTATCATATCTACTTATCCATTTCTTCTATTTAAAACCTAACAGTGTTTTGGGTGTTATTATTAAGCACTTTTGTAGTAACTTTTATTTCACAAAGTCCTTCAGTCACACAAAGGAACTTTTGTTCTTTATGATTGCTTTGTGATATCTGAAATTATCTGAAAAAGGAATACTTTTGAAACAATAGTTATTTCTAATTATAGTGACATGTATTTAGTAGGATGAAATGAATGAATTGTATTGACCTGACACTAGTTTTTCTCAGTTTTTTTTGGATTAGAATTATACTAATATAAAACATTATGACAGAACCAACCCTAAAACTACTTTATATTGCATTTAGTCCTACCAAGTATTGAGGAATATGAACAATTCTAGTGGTGACTTAGATTTAGATATAATATACATTGTAATATGTAAAGTTTAGAGGTAGTATAGTCAGGGAAAATTTAATATATTTGTGTTGACTTATTTCTCTGCCTTATTGTTGTTCCATTTCAACATATGAAAAAATAGTCACTTTATTACTTCTGGTTCATTAAAAATGTTGAAAGAGTATCACAGTGAGCTCCATGGTTATGTTGGCAATATTATGTAAAAATTTAATGCAGTATGTCTTGCAATGAAAACAAAATAAGTTATATAAATAAATTAAATATATCAATATTTTAAATAGCTATAACATATTCAATTGGCTTCATCATAATATATTTAACCAAATCTAAAATATTTGGTTTGCTTTCAAGATTTGGCTTATTAAAATCAATACAATAGTTAACATATTTATTCATATGTACATTTTAAGATTAAAGTCCTTAAATTGTAAATTATGAATCAAATTATGTACAGATTTAAAATAATCCTGTTTATTGTCAAATTTCCTTTCATGTGTGTCACACCAAATTATATTTCTACAGAATTATTTCTACACCAACATTGGAATTTCTAGTATTTTATCCTTATCTAATCTAATAACAGAAGAAAAGTTTTATTTATCTCCATTTCTTAAATTACTAATCCAAAAATGTATTTTTAAATATTCATTTTTCATTTATATTTTTATGTGTACAAATTCCCAGATTTTTGTTCATTGATATATTTTTTGCATATAGGCTTTTAAAAAATATTTAAAATGCTAGCCACTTATCCTAACACCAATTTCTAATTCATATTTTTCTCACTGATTTCAGGAAAGAGTTTAATTCTATCTCTCTTTCTTTCCCTCCTCCCCACTCCTATTTCCCCTGTCTATATTTTCCTTTCCTACTTCACTGAGTTTTCCACTTCTGACTTATATGGTATGCTGTTGATTACTAGAATACTTTTTGATTAGTAAGGAACTATGCTTATACTCTTTTTTTACTTTACAAAATTTATGAATCTTTATATATGTCATTCATCCCAATTGCCCTTCTATCATTTTAACAAGTTCCACATTAAACAAATTAAACAGATGTATTTTTTAATTACCTTGCAACTAAAAATGTCTATATATCAATTAAGGGAGAATTATAATACACATATCTTTTGGACATCCTACCAAAGGACAGAGTTTGCCTCTTGCTTTGTATAGTTTTCTTTTTTAATGTTATTAATTTTTTTTTACTATACTCCAGTAAACTTTATAGTGTTCTGGATAATCATTTAGTCATAGTCTACATTACCTTCTTACTTTGTTGATATTCAGGTGAAATATTACTGTTTTATAAATATAAGTATTGGATATTAAATTGAATAATAAATAATTTGAAATATCTATATTATGTAGGTATTATTGTTATCTCAGCTTATCACATCACAAAGCTGAGGCTCAAAGAGATTAAGTCCATACTCATATTACACAGTTGGTACTGGCAGAGTTGTGTCTTGAACCGTTTCCTAGAAACCCAGTATCTAAGTGCTTGTCATCATCCTCTACTGATTCATTGTATGCTTAACTTTTTAATAGTCATTTTACTAAACTTATTAATCATTTTATAATATGTATACACATATATGTATATATATTCATACATTTGAACACACACATATTTATATATGTAAACTTTTATTCTTTTATGGTTTCCTAATCTGCAAATAATTATTTTACTCTTTGCCTATCGAAATATCTGTGCCACTTATTTTGTTCTCCTTTAAATTCCATAGACTGGCACTTTCAGAAATGTTTTAAAAAATAGTGATGATAACAGGCTACCTCCACTGGATTCTCACTTTAATAAGAATGTTCCTAATGTTTCACCATTAATCATACTGCATGTGTTCTAAGGCATATAGTTGCATGTATTCTGTTATACTGATTGCTTTTATTAGGAGTAAATATTGAATTTTATCATATAATTTTATCAAGATATTTTTTATCAAATAATTTTATCAAGATATTCACATATTTAATACATTTCCTACATTTGAAATATCATTACATTCCTGGAATATATTCTATATGAGTATGGGATTTTATTTTATTATATTGCATCTTTTAAATTGTGGTATTATATATGGAATGTTTGAATCCATTTTTGTGTTCAATTGTCATGTGCTACCTATTACTTTCATGTACTACTCTTTTCGTCAGTTTTCAGTCACACTATAATGGAGATTTATAATATATGGGAAGATGTTCATCTGTATCATCTGGAGCAATGTAAATGGCATATGGATCTTCTTTACAGTTCTAATTTTTTCTTAATTAATTAATTAATTAATTATTTTTTGGCTGCGTTGGGTCTTCATTGCTGTGCGCTGGCTTTCTCTAGTTACGGCAAGTTGGGGATCCTCTTTGTTGTGGTACACAGACTTCTCATGGTAGTGGCTTCTCTTGTTGTGGAGCATGGGCTCTAGGTGCACCGGCTTCAGTAGTTGTGGCACACAGGCTTCAATAGTTGTGGCTTGCGGGCTCTAGAATGCAGGCTCAGTAGTTGTGGCACACGGGCTTTGTTGCTCCACGGCATGTGGGATCTTCCCGGCCAGGGCTCGAGCCCATGTCCCCTGCATTGGCAGGTGGATTCTTAAACACTGTGCCACCAGGGAAGCCGTACAGTTCTAATTTTTGTATTTATATTTTATCCATTTTATATTAATTAGGCTTTTTTGAGTTTGGGGTTTTTTTTGAGGTTTCTAAAGTTCAACTCTTTCAAGTTGTCTTTGCTGTTTTTGCTCTTATAATCCATTCATAACTGATTTTATCCCTTTAATTACTTCCTATTTCCCTAATTTATTTATTCTTTAATGAAATTTTTATTTATTTTAATTTTAATTCATTCAGATTTAGTAATTAATGTTTCTAAGACTATGAATCTTCCTCTGAGTACATATTTGACTCACTGCATTTAATATTCAGTGTTCTCACCATTGTTATAACCTAGATCAAAGGTTGGCAAACTGTAGCCAGGAACCAAATGATGTCCATTGCCTGGTTTTGTAAATAAAATTTTGTTGGAACACAGGCACATAAATATGTTTATGTATTATATATGACTGCTTTCATGCTGCAATGGCTGATTTGAGTAATTGGAATAGATATCATACAGATTTCAAAACCTAAACTATTTACTATCTATATTTTTGCAGTAGAGTACAACAAAGGAAAATATGTAAGTCAGAAAGTGGCTATGGTGAGCTTCAGCCTTATCTTGCTAGTAGGCCTGGTGCACAAATTGCATGGCAGATTTGGTCCCACACTGTAGAAAGAGTGCCTTTTTACCCCAATGTCAATCTCCCATTTGATGCTTACGTTATCCATTTGAGAAAGGGAGCTTAATTTCACAGATGAGACAGCTCCTGTTTGACTGAGGTATATTCCCCAAAGAAAGGGGCTGCTTTGAGCCTTAACAACTAAAACATGTAGCAGCGGGAGAATGGGTACACTCGCCTAGTAAAGGTGAGTTGGGAGGACACCAGTAGCATTCACTAGGGTCCATCCCTTGTTTCAGTCAGGTCTACTTGCTTCTGACATTAGGTTAACTTTATCTAGTCACAGCTTCTCTAGGATTCTGAATGGTTGCACTTTCTGCAAAAATGAATAAGATGAGGATTAATTATATGGACTATAGCTTCCACTGCTGTAGTTGTTTCTCATACTATAACTGATACTCAATATCTTATTTTTTTACTACATACTTTAGATATAATTTCCTCTTGGCTAGAACTTGGTCATTGTAGCTTATCTGGTGATGTGATTTGTGCCTACATGCCTGTGAGGATCTGAGTTCCAGGATACCATGCACTTTTCAGTCTATGGTTGCTGTATTTGTTCATTTATAGTAAAAACTGTGCAGTAGAAGCCAAAGTGGATCACCTGAGTGCCAAATATATAATTCCCCATTCTTATTATCTTGCAATAGCCCTATGTCCTCATATTGACCAACGTCGATTACCCTTACTATATGATAACTTTCTTTGACTACTGGTTTACTTGCATAAAAAGCCAAAAGTGACCAGGAAGACTTTCATATGTCTATTGTTGTCATTAGAGTCTAAAATTGCAGTAATGGCAAGTATTATTTCTTTCAAGTGAAATATTCAGTGATAGTGACTGAGACAAATACACTCTTAAGCTTCTAGATCTGTGTATTCTACTTGCTGTGGATAAATGACCATACAATGGCTATTGCTTTAAGCTAGACAGCACATTTTGAAGGATTTGACCCATTCTTTCAGAGTGTCATCCTTAAGTGGCAGTCTCAGCTATATCTTCAATGCTTATTCCATTGCTTTATCTGGCCAACAACTTTTTGATGTTGTGGTATGTGGTAGGGCCAGTGGATCCTTGGGTCATGTGCTCAAGACTGTGCTTTATTTTCTGTAAAATGAATTCCTCGGTCAAGGGTGATCAATGTGGAACCATATTTTAGAAGTTTATCCCTCTTTTCTCATATCTTATCATTTGAAATTAAGAGAAGCCAACTCTGACTTTCAAATTTCCACCTGGAGACTTTTCTGCCAAGGTTCACAAGTTAATTGGGTACCTTTTTACCTTACATGTTTAGGCAGAATACATTGTTGTCAATTGTAACTGTATAACTGGTGACCATCTTTTCCAACCTGACATAGTAGTTTTCTTGTTGCTTTTTCTGTTTTGCATGTCAATTCTTCCTAAAGTCAAGGTTGTATTTTTAAAGTTCCTTTACATCAACACTCTACTTCTATGTACTTATTTTGTTTCTGCTTTACAAGCCATCTCAAAACTTAGTGACTTCAAAGAGTAACCATTCATTATAGCTCATGATTCTGTGGATCTGTGCTGATCCAGTTGATTTCTTCTGGAACCTCTTATATGTCTATGGTCAGATGGAAGGTCAAAAGACTTCTAAATTATCTAGAATGGCCTTACATATCTGGTAGGTAGCAGGTTTTTGGCTGAGTAACCATGGTTATTCTTCAAGTGACCTCTCATTCTCCAGCAGGCTGATTGTAGAGTTGCAATAACAATGAGACAGCAAACGTTCTGATATGCAACTCCTCTTCTAGTTTTTGCTTACATTATACTATACTTGTTGCTATCAAATTGGCCAAAGCATGTCTCACGACCAATAGAGATTAAGCAGTGGAGAAATATATTTCACCTCTAGATTGATGACAGAGAAAGCATTTTGTGACCACTTTTGTGATCTATTACAGATACCAGTCTGTTAGACCAGTGCATAGCTACCTTCCATATCTGCCGTGATAACTAATCATTGTTAGCCCACTGAGAAAACACTATGATAGTTGAAGACTGATATCTATTGGCTCAATCATCCTGTTCACTTTATTGTTTGTTGTCTCTACTGAAGTCTATGTTCTTTGGTGGGCATAATACAAATATTTTCACACTTTGTATCTTCTGTATTCGTCCATACACACACCTCTCTGGACTTTCCTGTCTGTGATCTTCCAATCTTGCTACTTCTAGGCACCTAAACAACCAGTTAATTTAGATTCCACTGCCCATGATTCTACATATGCTTACTCTGGGTTACTTCTCTCTTCACACAACATGGATAACAAGGTAAATTGCTTAAAGTTCTGCCCCCGGGGAAGATCCCTCCATAGCCCTGTCTTTTAGGAGCAGTTGTAAATGGAGATTTAGTGTAGCAGCAGTTCATTTTTTGACATATACCAACATTATATGCTAGATCATCTGTGAACAGGTTAAGGAATTTTCCTCCCATTAGTTAGTCAGATGAACACTCCACCCGCCATGAAGCTAGACTATAAGCTTAAATACATGAGTTGGTGAAGTGGTGGTATGCAGGTGGATATTGACTTAGGCACTTTGGACTCTTTTATGCTCAATCTTGAATGGTGTATACTCTGGGATGCCAAAGTCCAGAATTCTACTGGAAATTTTCAGAGGCAATTCATGTGAATTAATATTTCACATGGAATAATTCTCTAGTGCATATTTCATATAGAATATTATTCTAGCGCTAATAAGATCTTCTGGGTCTTATGGGCCTAGACATTTTGCAAATCCCCTTTTTGCTCTAGTTCCCACTCAAAACTAGTAGCCTTCAGTATTACTTGATTAATGTATCTGAGACGTATACCTAGTTGTGGAATGTTTTATTTTAAGAAAATAGTAAACATTGCACTCTTCTATTTGGTAGGTAGTGCAAGATATAATATTTTGTCCTTTCTTTTGAAGGGGTATTTCACACCACTGGACCCTTGTGAATTTCCTGACATGGCATGTCCCTGAATTTTTGTAAGGTTTACCTTCCATTGTGTGGAGAACAATAACATTACCAACACATCAAAATAATTTTTGGACCTTAATTTATCGGAGCTGAATTCATGGTAGCATCAATATCATCTATCAATAGGATATTACTTGGAACCCTGTGTGCTTCCTGGACCTGGATGTCTGTTTCCAGGTTAGGAAAGTTTTCAGTCATTATTTCTTCAAATAAATTCTCTAACCCCTTTTCTCTCTATACTTTGAATGTTATTCCACTTGATGTTGTCCCATAGGTCCCTTAAGCTATCTTTACTTCTTTTTAAATTCTTTTTCCTTTTGCTGCTCTGATTCACTGAGTTCTACTTGCCTGTAGTCCAGGTTGCCGATCCATTCTGCTACATCGTGTAGTCTTCTGCTGAACCTCACTAGTTTATTTTTCAGTTCAATTACTGTATTTCTCATCTCTATGATTTTTATTTGGTAGGTTCTTATATATTCTTTCTCTTTGTTGGAATTATCAATCACTGTGGTCATTCATTCCTCTCCTGAGTTCAGTGAGCATCTTTTTGACTACTCCTGTTAAACTATTTGGTAGATTACTTATCTCCATTTCATTAGGACTTTTTCTGATATTTGGTCTTGTTACTTTGTTTGGAACATATTCCTGTTTCCTCATTTTGCTTGACTCTGTGTTTGTTTCTATGTATTTTGTGGACTAGTTATCTCTCCCAATCTTGAAGGAATGTCCTTATTTAGGAGATGAACCTTATTTCAACTTTGTCCTAGCTATTGGATGTCTCTCAAACCTTTGTGAATTTCTAAATTAGCTTGGTTTATTTTTGATAGGTCCCAGTAGTTAAGGGGCAAGACCTGTCAGTGTTCCAATGAGAGAGATCGCAGTTAACACCTATTTCAGGCTGATTGGGAGCCAGCTACTCAGGCAATAGCTTTAAATTATGCAATTACATACAGTTCTGTGGGACTGCAGTCATAACTTAGTTGACTTCTAGACCAGGAGATCTGGAGGAGTCTCCTGGGTAACAGTTGAAAAGAATAGGGCTTCAGTATATAAACTCCTTTCTGGGAGGTACCAGTAAATTGTGGTGAGGCCAAGAGAGAGAATAAGAATGGTGTCTCCCTGCCTACATTTCCTGAGAGTGCCTCTTTAGCGTCTAGATGTGTGGCAAACCTGAAGCCTGTCCCTCAGATTGAAGCTTCAGGACAAGTAAATTGGTCTTTTTCACAGATAGACTGGGCTTATGTTTCAATTTGCTGTCTGAACAGTGCCCCTGGGTGTGGTGGCCTTCCAGAACTGTCTTTCTGATTGTTACAGTCTCATGGGTGCAGGAGTGCAAAATTTCTGGCTACCAGTGCCAAGTGATTAAGGCACATCTCCTGTGTGTACTGTGCCACCCACCAGCTGTAGTGAGGCTTTGGGAGAGTTCTGGGGGTAGGGCACATCCATAGCTTTAGGAAGGCAGGGAAAGTGCATTGAGGGTGGGGCATGCCCACAGCTTTAGTGAGTCTGTGTCTGTGGGAGCCCACCTGTGTTAGGGAGAGTGCAAAAACGTTACTTGCCAGTGCCTCCATCCCCAAAGAAATTCCTAACTCATCCCTGCCCCTCCAAGAGGTGCTTTAGGATTAGCAAGTAAATCTCCTTCACATTTAGTTCAGGCACTTCTCTAATTTCTGCATTTGCACTGGGTCCCAGGACAAGTGATATTGTGCATGAACCCTTCCAAATGAGTATCTCATATCCTCTACCCCCCACCCCCAATCTATGTCTCCTGGATATAAACCCCCATTGGTTTCCAAAGCTGGACACTTTTGGGCCCTTGTCTCCAGTGCAGATTCCAAGTGTTGGGGTACCTGGTGTGGAGCATGTATAAACCCCTTGCTCCTCAGGGAATAGCTCTGGATCCATGAGATCTCTCCCTGTTGTGGGTCACCATGTTGAGGGTGAAGTTTTTGGCAAGAACACATCTTGCCTCTCCTATCCATCTCCATGTGGCCCTTTCATCCCTTTTGTTTAGGACCTGTTCAGCTAATTTTCAGCTCTTTTTCTGCAATAATTTTTTCCATGTATAGCTGTAGATTTGGTGTGTCCATGGGAGAAGGTGAGTTCAGGATCTTCCTGTGCCACTATCTTGGACCATCCCCAGCTCATTCATTTGATAGATATTTGGTGGTTTCCACTTTGGGATTAGTATGAATAATGCTGTTATGAACATCTGTGTACAAGTTTTCCTGTGTTCAGTTCTCTTGGGTATATACCTAGGAGTAGGATTTCTTTATTATATGGTAACTCTACATATAATTTTTGAGGAACAATCATACTGTTTCCACAGCAGGGCACCATGTTACATTGCCAGGAAGCAATTTATTAGGGTTCCAATTTTCCACACCCTTGCTAACATTTGTTATTTTTCCTTCTCCCCTTCCTACTTATCCACTTTACTCCTCCTTCACCTCCTCTTCCTTCTTTTTTCTTCTTCTTCTTTCTCTTCTATCTCCTTCTCCTTTCTTCCTCTTCTTCCTTTTCCTGTTTTTCTTCTTTCTCATCTTGCCATCCTGATGACTGTGAAATAGTTTTTGGTTTGCATTTCCTTAATGACTATGATATTAAGCATTGTCTAATGTGCTTATTTTCTGTCTGTATATCTTTTTGGAGGAACATCTAAGTCATTTGCTTATTTTAAAATCCAGTTGTTTATTTTTTGTTGTTGTTGAGTTATGAGAGTTCATGATATATTCTGGATACTAGACCCTTATCAGGTGTATGATTTGGAAATACCTTCTCTCATTTGTGGGTTGTTTTCTCAATTTCTTCATAGTGTGTTTCAAGACAAAAAAGTTTTAAATTTTGATGGAGTCCAGTTTATCTATTTTTTGTTGATTTGTGTGTGCATGTATCATATTTAAACAAACATTGCCTAATCAAAGGTGACAAAATTTACACACCATGTTTCCTTTTATGAGTTTTGTAGTAACTTCTATGAGTAAATGTAAACTCTTACATTTAGGTCTTCAATCCATTTTGATTTAGTTTTTGTATATGATGTGAGGTAGGGATCCAAATTCATTTTTTTGCTTGTGTGTATTCAATTGTCCAAGCACAATTTGCTGAAGACTGTTCTTTCTCTCATTGAATGGTCTTGTGACTCTTGTTAGAAATCAACTGACCATAAATGTATGGGTTTAATTTTAGACTCCTAGTTCTAGTCCATTGATTTATATGTCTGTATGTTCTTATGCCAGTACCACACTGTTTTGATTACTATAGTTTTTGAATAAGTTTTGACATTGGGAAGTCTGAGTTCCCCAACTTTGTCCATCTATTTCAAGATTGTTTTTACTTTTCTGGATTGCTTGCAATTCCATATGAATTTTAGGACCATATTTTTATTTCTTCAAAAAAAGGAAGCTGAGATTTTGATTGTATTGCATTGACCCTGTATACTGATTTGATAAGACTTGCTTTTTTGGTGATATTAAGTCTTCCAATTCATGAACATGTGATATATGCTATTTATTTAGGTGACATGTTATTTAGTTCAACAACGTTTTATATTTTTCGTCAAGTCTCTTACTTTCTGGTTAAATCTCTTTCAAAGTATTTCTTCTTTTTGAAACTATTGTAAAGGGATATTTTTCTTAGTTTCATGTTTGTATTGTTCATTGCAAGTGTATAGAAATGCAACTGATTGTTGTATTTTGATCTTGTATTTTGCAATTTTGCTGAAATAAGTTTTTACCTCTAACTTTATTTTTGTGGATTCTTTAGGAGGTCTATATCTATGTCTATGTCTATATCTACATCTAAATCTATATCATCTATCTATCTAGATTAGATATGAATAATATGTGAACAGGAATAATTTTGCTTCTTCCTGTCCAATTTGGGTGCCTTTATTTCCTCTTGTAGTCTAATAGACCTGGCTAGAATTTCCAGTATGGTACTGAATGGAAGAGGTAAGACTAGACCTCCTTGTCTTGTTCCAGGTATTAGGAGAAAACTTTTTCTATCCTTAGTTTATTAAGTTTTTTTAAACATAAAATACTGTAGATTCTGTCAAAGTCTTTCTTTCTGTGTCTATTGAAATAATCATGAGGTATTTTTCTTTATGAAAAAAGAAAATTCTTATTAATGTGGTGTATTATATTGATTGATTTTCATATATTAAACCATCCTTGCATTCCTGGGATAAACCCCACTTTGGGTTTGGTGTAGATTACTTTAAATAGGCTCCTGTATGCGATTTGCCAGTATTTTGTTGAGGATTTTTGCAGCCATAGCCATAAAATATACTGGTCTCTAGTTTCCTTATGTTGTCTTTATCTGGCTTTGACATAAGGGTAATACTTGCCTCATAAAAAGAATTACAAAGTGTTCTCTCACATTCTATTGTGTATAAGACTTTGAGAAGAATTCATGTTAATTGATCTTTAAAATTTGATAAAAATCACCAGTAAAGTCATCTGGTCCTGGCCTATTTTTTGGATGTGTTTTTATTACTAATTCTATCTCTTTACTTATAGGTCTATTAACATTTTCTATTTCTTCTTAAGCCAGTTTTGTTACTTTGTGAGTTTCTAGTAATTTGTCTAGAAATACTTTCTTGTAAACCAGGTCTACTAGCAACAAACTCTCTCTGTTTTGTTTATCTGGAAATGTCTTAAATTTTTGGAGGATGATTGTGGCAGATGTAGGATTTTTGGTTGATAGTTTGTTTTGTTTTGTTTTTCTTTCAGATTTTTGAATATTTCACTCTACTGCCTTTGGACCTTCATGGTCTCTGATAATTGATGTTTATATTATTTAAGATCTCATCTATATGATGAGTTGCTATTATCTTGCTGCTTTCAAGATTCTCTCTTTGGCTTTGGCTTTTAACAGTTTGATTTAACTGTGTCTCAGTGTAGATTTGTTTTTATCCTACTTGAAGTTTTTACAGTTTATGCCCCTTTCTTTCCTTCCTCTCTTTGTGAGACTTCCATTATGTGTATGTTAGTAAACTTCATGTAGTCTCACATGTTTTTTAAGCTTTGTTTATTTTTCTTTATTCTTTGTTGTTTTTGTTGTTACTGTTCATCAAACTGGATAATCTGATATGACTTGTATTCAAATTTACTAATTCTTTCTTCTCCCTGTTCAAATCTTAAAATTAGCTCATCTAGTAAACTTTTTAGCACCAGAATTTAATTTTGTTTCGTTCTATTACTCCTTTATTTACCTCTCTATTTGGTGAGATATGATTCTTATTGTTTAGTTCTCTGAAAAAAATGTAAATACATGATTTAATGTTTTTGGTAAGTGCAGTGTTTGTGCTTCATTAGAACAGATTCTATTGTTTTTTGGGGTTTTTTTTTTCCAATAGGTTTTGGAGGCATGTATATATATATATATATATCTATATATATATCTATATATATATCTATATATATATATCTGTTTGTTCCTCTACCTGCCACATCATATTTTTTGTTGTTGAAAACTGAACATTTTGGATATTATAATGTGGAAACTCTGGAAATATTATTCCTCCCTTTCTATTGTTTGTTTAGAGACTTTTCTGACCAAACGTTTCTGACTTATTTTTGGTCATGTGTGGCCTCTGAAATCTCTGTTCCATTTAGCTTAGTGGTCAGTTAGTGATTGGATTGAGATTTCCTTAAATGTCTGGAACTAAAAATAAAAACTTCCTAGTCGTTTTTTTTTTTTTTTGCAAATCAAACCAGTGTATATGTGTGTATTATGGTGTGCCTTTAATATTCAGCTAGGTGGTTTAAAACTCTACCTTATCCTTTATTTCCTACTTGCACAGAAATTCAATGTTAGCCAAAGGTGAGAGCTTGGTACCTTCTCATGTCTTCGTTGGGGATGTGTACAGTCCTGGGCATACACCTAAATTTCTAAATTCCCAAGAATATGTTGGAGATTTTCAAAGCCTTAACTCTCTAAGGCATCTCTTCCCAGAATTTCCTCTCAAGATTTTGGTTAATCTATTGCTTGCCCCAACTGTTATTCATTGCCCCAGGCAGCAGCAACAAATACATTTGCATATAAAGGTTTACATCAAATGCCCCTTAAATAACACTCTCAGCACTTGAAAGATTTATGTTAGGTGAGATAAAAGCAGGTCCCTTGAGTCTTTCCTTCAGGAAATAACCAGTCAGGACTAAACAAACAACCATACTCTTTTGTGTGTGAATACGGTCTGTTCCACTCCCTCCACTATTGGTAGCTGTACTTGAAATGCTAGCTGTTTTCTTCAAGACCACCAATGGGCTGGAGAGGGGGAGATAGACAAGAATGGGTTAAAAGCTCACTGTTTTTACTGAAGTAGAGCTGCTTTTTCTTGGTTAAGCATTCCCCTGGTTGTGATTAACATACAGAGTTCTGAAATAGTCAATTCTGACAGTTTCTGACAGTTTTCTTATTGCTTTTATGAGACAGATTTTTGGAGTTTCTTACTACACCATTCTCACTGATGTCACTCCTCTCTCTTTTATCTTTGAAAGTGGTGAATGTTTACAGAGGACATATTAGGTTGAATTTTCCAGAAACATTACTTGGTTTCTGGTTATTGCTTGAGAAACTTTCCTTGTACACTTATTAGTCTAATTCACTGTGCCTCACTTATGAATGTTAAAGAGTAACTCAGAGAATCCTCAATTTAGTTGCTTTTAATTATTGCATGCAGAACACTTTATTTCAAGAGATTTATTATTTTGAAACTTCTAAATGATAAACCTAGAGATTTTATGCTTAACTCTCTACATAATTTGAAAGCCACTTGTGATGGTTAATTTTTTTGTCAACTTGACTAAATCATGGGGTACTTAGAAACTTGGTTAAACATAATTTGGGGGTGTGTCTGTAGCATGTTTCTGGATAAAAGCAGTATTTGAATTTGTTTACTCAGTAAAGCAGTTGTCCTCCCCAATGTGGGTGTGCTTTATCCCACCTCTTGAGAATCTGAACAGAACAAAAATATAGAGGAAAGAAGAATTTGCCTCTTCCTGCTTGATTGCTTGAGCTGGTACATCAATCTCTTCCTGCACTCTGTGTTCCCTGTTCTCAGGCCCTCAGATCTATATTGGAATCTACATCATTGGCTCCCCTAGTTCTCAGACCTTCTAATTCAGAATGAATTACACTACTGTCTTTTGGGGTCTCTACCTCGCAGACAGCAAATCATGAGATTTCACCACCTTCATAATTGCATTAGTCAATTCCCTAAAAGAAATCCATTCCTATATATATTCTATTAGTCTGTTTCTCTAGAGAAGCCTGACTAAAATACCACATTGTATGGTTTTGTAGTTAGTAAGAATATGTTACATATTAGATAAATGTTCATTTAATTTTGCCTTTTAATGGCTAGAATCAACCAAAAATATTTCAAGACTAGTGGCTTCATTTTGGGTTCCCCAAATATAGGTCTTGAGAAAAGGATTGGTTACAAGCAGATTGTTTGGATGGTGATACTAGAAGGGATTTTGAAGGAATGGTCAAGTGAGACAAGAAAGGGAGGAAAGCCAAGGAATGGGATGTATGAGTGAGTCCCTGATGTGGGCAACTGGTATTCAATCTCACTGGGAGCCTTCTGAGAAACCTTGTGGAACATATCTCAGAATTATAGTGAAGGGGGAGGCAACTGGGGTATATACCCACCAGCCCTCATCACTCAATTTTAGGATTGTCCCTGGTGCATTAATTCCCTGGCATATCTGAGCTACTTGGTGTTCAGGCAGAACACCCTCTAAAGGCCAAGTACATTCTCAGAGTGACTGGAACTTGTCAGCCTATATGGGAACAGCCTGTTGTTAGTAACTTCTGAGATAGAACAAAGGCAAATGGGTGGGGCTAATGACATTTAAAGCTTTGATATTATAAGAATATAAACATTCAATATTACAGATAAGAAATCATACAAAATAACTTTCCTTTTGAACAATTTTCCCTCAGCGGCATCTAAATAGTTATCTACAAACTTGATGTATCAAGGAAATTAAAATGATAAGAGACCTTGACAATATAATTAAAGTTAATTTGATTCTGGTTATAAAACTAGTTCAGGAGGTTCTTGCTAGATCAATGCTAAAGTTCACCATGTGAGAAGAGTGAATACAATTAAAATGGTATTGACACTTCGGTTTAATTACATAACACAAGTGCTTCCATCAGATAACACAAAGCTTTCTATTTATGTACAAATAATTCTAACATTTCTATTTCATAAAGAAAGCTTCAAATTGCTTTACCAAACTAAAGTTTAAAGAGCTTAAATTGCAAAATTTAAAAAGTGATATCTTCTCTTATGGTTAATGCAAAAATATTTAGTTTGGCCACTGGAATAAGAATTATAATCACTGTCATATTCAAAGATTTAAGACAAAATAACACGTCTTTTAACAAACAGATGTTAAGTAAATGTAATGCTAAATAATCTCCTCCAAGAGATAATTCACCTCATAAAGATTAATACCTCCTTGTCCCTTGTCTGGTTTAAAAGTTAATTGCCCAATAAAGTGTACATAAATATTAATTTTGTTAAATTTTCATTTAAATTCTGAAATATTATATACTATCAGTGTCCTTCATCGTTAGTGTATAAGGTAGAAATATTTTATAAAATACAGTATTTTCAGTCCCCACTTTGTAAAAAGTCATAGCTGCCTTCTATTCTCAATTCCATGTTTTGTGGGTTTTTTTTTTTTTTTTTTTGTCTTGTTTTGTTTTGTTTTACATCTGCCAGCATGTTGGTATCTTTACATTTGGTTGACCCTCATCTACATTCCTTTAGGACCAGAGTCCTTGATCATCTTGCTGTTATTGGGACAATGTGTTGATCAGAATTACTGAGCAAGGAAGTACAAAGAGGCATCCCAATGAATCCTTCAGGTTCCAAGTATAGTCTTCCTTTTCCAATGGTATAACATTAACCTAATCTCCCTTGATTATCAGGATCAATTACTCTGGTCAGTACAGATGCCTTTCTTTGTCTTCTGGTTGCTGAAAAGCCCAAAATATTCAGGAAAAAAATGTTGGCTCCATGAAGAATGTATTTTTACTTTTGTACATTGATTTTATGCAGTAATCATACAGAGAATTATAGTAATTATAGTGAGAAGGCTGGGATTTGTGGGGTATGATACATATAGAAAATATCTGCACGAAATGAATCCCCCAAATCTCTGTAGGGATTTATTGATTCTTAGTCTGGTTGTTAAGGTGTATATGCAAAGAGACTTTGCAAGGCTTTACAGAAAGTAGTTACTTGGTTTTGTGTACTAGGCAGAGATTCTGGAGTTGATAAAGAGCTGGAAGATATTGGAGTTCTGACTATATATATTGGAGTGATATCACTGAAGAGACCAGAGATTTAGTTGAGGCCTCAGGCCACACTTCAGGAGGAAAAATAAATAAGACCAAGAGCAAGACATCCTAATCTTGGTACTACTGACATATTAGGCCAGATAATTCTTTGTTTGGTGGGCTTCCCTTTGTATTTTAGTATGTTTAGCAGTACCCTTGTCCTCTATGTGTTAGATGTCAATAGGACCTCTTCCCTAAGTCATGATAATAATAAAATGTCTCCATACATAGTAAAATGTCTCCATACATAGTGAAATGTCCCCTGGGAGAAAACTGCCTCTGATTGACAACTACTGCCTAAGAGTAATAACTATCTTGAGTTGCGTTATGTAATGGGTGAGATTAACAGTGGATTGATACTACAGAAGAAATGTAGTAGACTTAAATTTAGGTAAATATCAAACAAGGAATCTCAGGAGAAATTAAAATATTTTTATATGAAAAAATATTTATATGATAATTAAAACACAAATTTATCAAAATTTGTGGGATGCAGTGAAAGCAGTACATA
Organism: Balaenoptera musculus; assembly: GCF_009873245.2. Taxonomy (NCBI): domain Eukaryota; kingdom Metazoa; phylum Chordata; class Mammalia; order Artiodactyla; family Balaenopteridae; genus Balaenoptera; species Balaenoptera musculus. The sequence goes on from NC_045788.1 coordinate 107,777,569, forward strand.
GAGGGAAATTTATAGCATGAAATGCATATATTAGAAAAGAAGAAAGGTCTAAAATTACTAATCCAAGGTTTCATTTTAGGAAACTAGAAAAAGAAGTGCAAATTAAATCCAGAGTAAACAGAAGAAAAGAAATATTAAAAATTAGAACAAAGATTAATGAAATTGAAAATGAAATCAATAATGAAAACTTAATAAAATCAAAAGCTGGTTCTGTGAAAATATCAATAAGATCAAAAAGTTTCTAGCCAGGCTAACTAAGAAAAAAAAGAGAAAGGACACAGACTAATAATATCAGACATACAAGAGGGAATATCATTACAGATGTACAGACATTAAAATGATAAGAAAGAATACTATGAACAATTCTATGCCCACAAATTTGATAACCTAGATGAAATGGATCAATTCCTTGAAAGATAAAATATGCTAAAACTCACACAAGAAGAAATAGATGACCTGACTAGGCCTATATCTGTTAAAGAAATTGAAACAATAATAACCTTCAGAGGCCCAGATGAGAGACCGATTTCTCTCATGAACATAAATGCAAAATTTCTCAACAAAATATTATTAAATCAAATCTTAAAAGTATATAAAGAATTATACAACACAACCAAAAGGGATTTATTGCAAGTATGCAAGGCTGGTTCAACATTCAAAAATCAATTAATGTCATCAATCATGTCAAGAAACTAAAAAAGAAAAAGCACATGATCATATCAATAGATTCAGGAAAGCATTTGAAAAAAGTCCAATACCGGTTTATCATAAAAACTCTCAGTAAACTAGGAATAGAGGGGAAATAGCTCAACTTGATAAAGGCTATCTACAAAAAACCTACAGCTAACATTATGCTTAATGGTGAGAAGCTTGAAACTTTCCCATGAAGATCAAATACAAGGCAAGGATGTCCCCCTCACTGCTCCTTTTCAATATACTGGAAGTTCTAGCTAATGCAATAAGACAATAAAAGGAAATAAAAAGTATACAGATTGGGAAGGAAGATATAAAACTGTCTTTTCTTGCAAATGACATGATTGTTTATGTAGAAAATCCAAAAGAATTGTCAAAAAAAACCCTCCTGAAACTAATAAGCAATTATAGCAAGGTTGCAGGAAAGAAGGTTAATATTCAAAAGTCAATTGCTTGCTTATATGTCAGCAATTAACAAGTAGAATTTGAAATTAATGACACAATATCATTTATATTAGCAGTGCAAAAATGAAATGCATAGTTATAAATCTAACAAAATATCTAGGATCTACACGAGGAAAACTAAAAAACTCTAATAAAGAACACTACACCAACACAAGAACAGAAACACAAAAAACAGAAGGAGGAGGAGGAGGAAGAGGAATTAAGTAAATGGAAAGATATTCCATGTTCATGGATAAGAAGGCTCAATACTGTCACTATGTCAGTTTTTCCCAACTTGATCCATAGACACTATGCAATCCCCATCAAAATCCCAGCAAATTATTTTCAGGATATTGACAAACTGATTCTAAAGTTTATATGGAGAGGCATTAGACCCAGAATCAACAAAATATTGAAGGAGAAGAACAAAGTTGGAGGAATGACATTACCTGACATCAAAGTTACTGTAAAGTGAGTGATTAATTACATTGAATTCAAGTCATGTGAAGACAAAAAGGCAGACACTTCAAAAGGTATAAAAAAGCAAGATCCAACTATATGTCATTTATAAGAGACTTCTAATTTTAAATATGTTAAGGTTAAGTACTTAAAAGTAAAATGTTCAAAAATGATGTATAATGCAAGTGCAAATTATACAAAAAGATGGAGGAGTTATAAGTATCAGAAAAAAACGACCTCAAGATAAGCAATATTCAAAAGATGAGGAAAGAATATTTTCTTGACAAAAGAAATTTTTTATTGATTAAGTTGTCAAGAAGACATAAAAGTCCTAAAGATGCATGCACTTAATACTAGAGTTTAAACATTAATGAAGCAAACATTTACAAAATTAAAGGGAGAAATAGACATATTTAAATCATTTTTTGGGAATTTTAAAACTATTCTCAGTAATGGACAGAACAAGTAGAATAAAAAAATCAACAAACATATAGAAAATTTGAGATACACTATTAAAATACTTGACCTAATTAACATTTATAGAACATTACATCACAAACTTGCAGAATTCACATTTTTTCCAAGGGCCTATTGACCACTCATCAAGATAAAACATATAATTTGACACAAAATATGCCTCAGTAGATCTCAAGAGCCTAAAATCACAAGCAAAATTAAATTAGAGATTAATAATAAATATGAACAATAGATAATAGATATCAAGAAAATTCCCAAAGAATTGGAAAATGGCAACATGCTTCTATTTATGCAAGATGAAATCTCACTGGACATTAGTAAGCAGTTTATAAGGATGAAAATGAAAATACGACATATTAAACTTTCTGAAGTACAAATCACTGCTCAGGAAAAAATGTGTACTTTTAACTGCACATAGTAAAACAAAAAGATTTTTGGGTGAATTAAGCTTTTATCTTAAAAAGCTAAAAGGGACGAAATTTAAAACCTAAGTAAATAAAAGGAATGGATATACTAAAGATACAAGAAATAACAACATAACAGAAAAAATAACATGGGGAAACTAAGAAAATAAAGCATGATTCAGTGAGAATATATTTAAAGAACCCTCTACTGATCAAGAGAAAAAGAAATAAAGCACAATTCACTGATATCAGGAATTAAAAAAAAAAAAAGTAAAGTACTACAGATTCTACAAACATTAAAAAAAAAGAACCTATAATGAATAGTATTATGTCAAGGAATTTGAGAATTGACCTGAATCAGCCTAATTCCTTTTAAGATACAAGTCACAGAAACTGATATTAGAAGTTTTAAAAAAAATGAATATCCTTCTATATGTATTTTAAAAACTGAATTCTTATAAACCTTCCCCAAACTCCAGGACCATCAAGCCACCAGTGTTTCCCACAAACATTTAAAGAAGATATACTATCTATCTTACTGAAACTTTTTCAGAAAATAGTAGAATATAAACAATTCCCCACTTATTTTGAGACTACCATAACTCTGGTACCAGAATCAGATGAATACTTTAGGAGAAAGGAAAATTATATGTTTATATTCATATGTTCATATTCTTTGTCATCATAGATTTAAAAATCACTAACAAAATATTTACAAATCAAATATAACATGACAAAAATGACAATGAAAAACTGGAGTTTATTCCAAAGTGTAAATTTGTTTAAATATAAAAAACATAGTTAACCAAATACAGGTTAAAAAGCATATGATCATCACAATTGGTACAGAAAGTGTTTGGCAAAGTTCAACACCAATTGACATGAAAATTCTCATCAAACTAAGAATAGAAGGACCCCTCCCCTGAATCTGATAGAAAATCCATAAAACTTACCTCTACTCTCACATTTGAAAGTGTAAGAATGAACAGTTTCCCCTAGGATTTACACTCTGATCACTTTTATTCAATGTATCTAGGGTCTAACCAATGCAATAAAAAATAAAAGGCATAAACATTGGAAAGGAAGACATAAAAATATCTTTATAAGCAGAACTTCCCATTGTGTATGTATAATTTCTAAGGACTTTACAAAAACATGAAAATAAATTATCTTACTAAAGGAATTTGACAATGTCAGAATATATAACAAAAATATACAAAGGCAAATTGTATTTCTATACATTAGCAATAAAAATTTTCAAGACAATTTTTAAAAATAATTTATACTAGCATCAAAAATACTATTAAAATAAGGATAAATTCAACAAAAGATACACAAGATCTCTATAATGAAAACAAAACACAGCAGTGCTTGAGAAAAATATATGAACGACCTAAATAAGTTGAAAGGTATAGCATGATGATTGGAAGACAAAATGTTGCTAAAAGGATAATTCTCTCCATATTAATCTTTAGATTTAATGCAATACTAATCAAATTCCCAACAGGCATTTTGTATAAAAGGACAAGCATATGTAGAATTCATTTGTAAATACAAAGGACCTAGTATACTAAAAATTATTTCCAGAAAGAAGGAATTTTAGGACTTACAATTCTTGACTTTAAGAGTTACTCTAAAAATATAGTAATCAAGAGAGTGTGGCATTGACATGAGAAGAGAAAAATAAATGATGGAACAGTACAGAGTTTAAAGCTAAACATATATCAATTGAGTTTCAGTAAAGGTCCAAAGAAATCCAATGGATAAAAGGAAAATGTTTTCAACAAATGGAGCTGAAATTACTGGATGAGCAAATGGAAAACAATATAAATAAATAAATAATTATGTGTGTATCTCAACCACTATCTTATTTCAAACACAAAAATTAATTGTAGATAGATCATAGCCATAAACATAAAAATTAAACTCCATAACTCCTTGAAGAAAGCTTAAGAAACTATCTTGACCTTTGTGTGGGTGGTAAAGGTATCTTGGGGAAGAATCCCTTTTCTTAAAAGAAAAAATTGTATAATTAGTTTCATAAAAATTTAAAACTTTTTTCTTTAAGAGACACTTTTAAAAGTGATTAATGAAGCAGCATTTTGAAAAGCTATTCATAATATGTATCTCTGACAAATCAATCCTTTTATCCAGAATATATAAAGAAATCCTATAACTCAATAAAAAAATATGAAAAAAATAAGAAATATGCATAAAAGATTTGAACAGACACTTTACAAAGGAAAGACCAATAAGCACATGAAATTTTTTTCAACATTATACTTATTAGGGACATGACATTTAAAAGCTCAGGAAGATACAATTATATACACTCTTTGCAATACCGAATGTTTAAAAAGGCTAGTGAGAGAGTGGCATGGACTTATATATACTACCAAATGTAAAATAGATAGCTAGTGGAAAGCAGCTTCATAGCACAGGGAGATCAGCTCAGTGCTTTGTGACCACCTAGAGGGGTGAGATAGGGAGGGTGGGAGGGAGACGCAAGAGGGAGGAGATATAGGGATATATGTATATGTATAGCTGATTCACTTTGTTATAAAGCAGAAACTAACACACCATTGTAAAGCAATTGTACTCCAATAAAGATGTTTTAAAAAAAAACACAAAAAAATATGCACAATAAAAGAAGCCAGACGAATAAATAAATAAATAAATAATAATTAAAAAAATAAAAAGGCTGACAACACAAAATATTGGTGAGAATGGAAAGTAAATGAAATAAGCAATGGTTAAATATCATTGTAAAACTAAGGTAACATCTTCCCTATGATACAATAATTCCACTCCTACCTATTGATCCAATATAAATGAAAACATATGTCCACAAAAAGATATGTGCATGAATGTTGCTGTTTCCATAACAGGACCAAACTGGAAATGACCAAATGTCCATTATCAGGAGAGTGGATAAATGAATTGTGGTATATTCATTCAATGGAATATCATCAATAAAATGAGCAAATTACTAACACATGACACAAGAATGAATTGCTGAAACACTACAGAGTGAAAGGCAGGCACAAAATAGTATGTTGTTGTGTTCCATTAATTTATATTTTTGAACAGGCAGAGTATGGTGATAGAAATCAGAACAGTAGTTATCTTCAAGGAAGCAGAAATTAATTGGCAAGGGACATGAGTAAAACTTTGGGACTGATTGAAATATTCAACATCTTGATTGGGATGTGGATTACTCCATTTATCAAACGTCATCAGGAGGTACACTTAAAAATATAGCTGACCTTATTATTTAACCGAAAATTCTATTATACCAAGATTGCAATGTTTTGCTTAGAAACTCCAGGAGAAAGCAGCAGAAATACGTCTAAGTGTTACAGAATTCAGTGGAACTATGAATACTAAATAGAAAACGTAAGATACCAAGATACCATCAATACATATTAGTATTAATTCCTATAGAATTCTTCCTTTCTAAGGATATAAATCTAATTTATTGTACTTGAAAGTTAAGTAGAGATATCTATATTTATTTCTAAACTGGTACAAAATATGCTAAGAATCACATAAATAAAATTTTATTTAAATTTTTATTTAAAACCATTAGCTTTAAGGCTCTTTCTATAAATACAAATACATATACATATACACATAATAGTATATGTATTGTGTTTTAAGTGGTATAAAGAGATGAGTTTTGAGAAATTTTTACCTGTTAAGTAAAGGAAAAAGCAAAAGTAAAACAGAGGCACAAACGTTCCATCAATGATATACTATCACAAAGGTCTAAGCCTACAGTCAATCTTCAATTGCTATGAGTTTTTATTTGCATCCTATGTTATTCAATTTTCAAAATTTTTCCACTGTGAATTATTTTGTAGTTACCCTAAGGCTACAACCACCTCTAATCGATCAAACAGTATTTGGTGTCAAAATATACAACTGTGCTAGCTTAGAACTGTCACCTATAAATATTTTCCAAAACCACATTTTGTTAAGTCTACTGGTATTCATAAACTAATGTCCTTCACTTAATCGTATTTACCTATAATATTCACATCAATAAAGCATTATTAGTAGCATTAATAAAAGTACTCATTTGTACATAAACTGATTATATTTTTGACATTTGTATTTGTGTCCCAGAGACGTGAAAATAGGCTCCAGAAAAATCATCTATAATCTCTTTACAAACCTTGAAAAAAACATGTAAAAAAGAAATCCTCAATTTTTAAGTTACATAGTTTCAGTGCTTTTACAAGGAAAATAATAAAAGCCATACAAAGTCAAATAGATTAAAATATAAATAGTGAGGAAATAGTTATCACTATAGAATAGTAAAATTATATTAACAATTCAATCCAACTTTGCCAGATGCAATTTTCCTCTTCATTTAGGAAATTTCAAAATAGAACTACAAGAATTTCACAATTTAAGGTGCTTCCTTTAGACAGTTTTTAGCAGTTAGAGGTATTTAAATACATTCAATGCAATCAGATACGTACGTAATGGGGTAGATGTGATTTTAATGCATGAACATGGCAACTAATCTGGAAGAGCTCTTGGGAGAGATTTCCTTGTGGAGAGGGCTTGCCAGATTTAACAAATAAAACACAGTATGAATGATATTTTAGTATAAGTGTGTTGCAAATATTACATGGTACATACTTATACTAAGATATTATTGTTTATTTAAAATACAAATTTCACTGGGCATCCTGTATTTTTTTTCTGGAAACCTACTGAGGAGATAAGTCAGCAGTTGAGTTTTGAGGAAATAAGTTAAATTAAAGAAGATGTGGGACTGAAGAATTAGGAGCCCACACATTTCCTAATGAGATTAAAACAGAAATTCCACAATGGAACTTATTCAGAGTAGACTGCAAAATGTAGGGATGGGGAATAGCAAATGATGATGGTGGGGACCAAATCAAATATAGACTCTGTATGCCATGGAAAGAAGTCTGAACATTTTGTTGAAGGTATGTGGTTAAGAAATCAGGGGAGAGATGCTGGCATTTGGAAGATTATTCCAGCCATGATGAGGACAAAGAAATTAAGAGGGTATGAATGGAAATAGTGTGGTCACTTATGAGTCTGGAACATAAAAAAAATATATATATCATGTAAAAAATGATGAGAGGTAGTTTGTAAGATGGATGGAAAGAAGGAAACATTTATTTATTATAGAAATATAAATTAGCCAGCTTCATTTACCGACTAGATGTAGAGCAATAAAAGTGAGGGAAGAATGAAGAATCTCTTCCAGTTTCTTGTTTGGGCAGCAAAGGAAGTAATGATGCCATTTACTGAGCTTTGGAAAGTAGGATAAGGGTAGTGTTGAGAGGGAGATAGTGAGTTCAACTTTTGACATTTTGAATTTGAGATAGCTGTACAATATCCAGAAGAACTGGAATATGTAGTTGTATTTATGGTCCTGGAATTTAGTAGTAAGAAACGTTTGCTGAAGAGAAAAATTTTGAGCTATTTGCATAGAAACAGTAGTTGAATTCATGGGAGACGATGTCATGATTCAGCACATATGTATAGTGTGAAAAGATTTCATCAAGTCTATAAGACAATTATTTTACAAACTTCATTTACCTCATTTAATAATTTAAAATATTAAAAATGAAGACATTTATGTTTAAAGGAATCATCTATAGACAAATAAGTTAATATTCTTTTAAACAACCTTGTAAGGTAGAAGTTATAGTCCCCATTTTCCAGATGAAGAAACTCAAATTAGTTGAGGATAAGCAACTTGATCAAGGTGTGCAGCTAGTAAGAAAATTGAGGGGCAGTGATATTAAGGTCAGTATGAATCCAAAGCTTACAGTGCTTTAATTACATAATTTATGGCCTTAATCTCTATAAAGACAGCACTATTATTAACAATATATTATTTGGAAAAAATAATGAATGAACTGAAATAAAATTTTACCTAATGCTCGAGTCTAAAATATTATAGTACCTAATTAAAATTTTGAAGGCAATAGTTTGTATGTAATACATACAAAGGTAAACAATAAGACATACCTACATTTAGTAAAAACATTAAAACACTAAGAACTTAAAATTTCCAAGTTACCAAATTTTAGATTAAAATAATATATCATGACATAAAATATAAGAAGAATGTCAAATATGTCAAGATTGTTTTGACCATGGCCACCAATGGAGTCTGATGATAAGACTTTTGATTATGGTGTCCATGGGTCCTAATTTCCTCTCCTAGGTTATGTCTGTTTTTCTAGTGTAATTGTTAATAACATCCCCTTTCCTTGTAAAGTATTCCATGTTAGATGATAAATTGTGTGGTCTTCTCACCTATGGGATATGGTGATATGCCAGCGTTAAGATAAGGGGACGTAATTAGGTATTGTCACACAGCAATATTAGAATCCAATTCTTTCACTCTACATTTTCTATCTAGGTACTCCTCTGTCTATATCCTTTCCTCTATATTGTAGCTTAATATTCTAGCATCAGTAACTATGTGCTGCTCATAATCTATGCTAATTGCTGAATTGTCTACACATTATTTCTTTCAATTCTCACAGCAACCATGGATTTTAGTAGCATTTTTAATTAAATGATAGGAGAATTGACTCTCCAAGTCTTTTAATCTCTAATGATCATAAAGTCCTAAGCCGAAAAATAGGGATTTAATCCTAGGTCCCCAGTATACTTCAGGCAGCACCCATGTCACCACAAGAAGCTCAAGCAATTTAATTACCTTTATCTCATGTCTAGTGAGAGCAAACTCAGAAGAGGGGATGTTTTGTAAACTCTTTAACAAATAAAGTAATTCAGTGTAAGTGTGCCCAGCCCTAAAAGAAAGAGAGATGATGCGGAAACTTGGCTGAAATTTCATATATGAAGACGAGAAATAAAATCAGTGCTTAGCAATTCCTCCACACTCTATACGGCTAAACAGACATTCTGGTGTAATGCTTGACTGTGTGGTATTGGCCCTTGGAGGCATTAAGCAAATGCAGGGAGCATTTTATTTATTGTAGTGATTGAGGGATACTGGTATTTAATGGGTTGACAAAGAATGCAGTCTGCAAGCATTCTCACACAAGGAGAATTGTTCCTTGTTTCATATGTGATTTTAATGTCCAACAATCATAGAGTTGAAAAACATGTTTATAATGAACTGAACGTGGAATTTAACTTTCTTTACATATAAACACAATTTTTTCACAGTTTTAAGATACAGTAAATTTCCAGGAAACACACATGCTAGTAGAGAGGAAAGAAGATTTTAATTTGTTTTGTTCAGGAATTTAGAGTTGTCCTCAATTTTAGGTAATAGACCATCGATAGTAACCCCTCTAGTGGTGTTTGATTTTCCAATACAGGACAATATATGGCTGTGTTGGTAGTAGTCAATTTATAGTGCATGTAGCTGACTACATCATTTCAACTAATTTTGTCATGCCTCAATATTTACGTATTGAAATGCATGTTATTTTATTATAACTGACTTTTCTCTTCTTTCTCCTTATAGTTGTATCATATTCATCCTTTGAAATTATATTTACAGATAGGCTATATTATCTATGAATTTCATTTCAAAGTAATAAAAAAGGCATTAAAATTATTATTATTTTTAATGAAAAGATATGTTGTGTCTATGAAAACTACTTCCTCAAAGGAATAGAGGAATCTTTCTAGAAGGACACTGGAGAGTTCTGACTCATATACTTTATAAATTCTGAGGAATTTATACCATAACCAAACTTAAAATGGAAATTAATTTGTCACATCATACCTCACTGATGGAGTTGCTTATTTTGTTAAAAGTGCTTTGAACACCCCAGTCATTACTGCTCATACCCTCCCTGAATATTCAAGGAGATAGATGGATCTCTTTGAAAAGCTGGAGTACCTCAAACATTATCTACATCATGATGCTGTGCTGCACCATGCAGATCCCTTCTTCAGGTCTGAGGAACTTATCCAAACTGTTGAGAAGGTTCTTGTCTGCCAATCCTCAGCTATAAGTTCTCTTCAAGATTACCTCAGCTGGAGATTACTTTTCTTAAAGACATGTTCTCTGCCCTGGCATTCTGTATTCATTGACTTCTAGACACAGGGTATATACTCCTGGCTCCCTTGCTCAAAGTTAGAGACACTTTGAAGAGCCACCTTAGCTTTGGCACTCCCTGTAGGGTCCACTGATGTCTTGTATCTTCTCCCCATGAATATTGATCCCAAGAGCACTAAACTCTATGTCAGCCTTAGCTTTTTGGGGAAGCCAGCCTGTGACACTCAGACTCTAGATATACAGGCATATTTAGAGTAAGGATTACAGGTGTATGGATAGATATTTAGAAAAAGATGTACATAGGTAGGTAAGTGGATGGGTAGATAAAGCATCATTAAATTGATCTAGAAGTGACATCATTTAATTAATTTCATATTGGAAATGAGAAAACAGCTCTCCAGTCTTCTTACTCATTTAAAGTCCAATGGCCAGTAAGTGACAGAAGTCCAAGGGTTCAAGCATCTGAACACTCAAAGCAGAGCGTTCTGACACAACATAGGGCTGTGACATTTAAATCAACAATTTATCCTTTTGATCAATTAACTTTACTGTTTCTCAGCTTTAATCACCATTGTCTCAGCATCCACTACAAAATATGTTAATGTGCAGATACTTTTGATAATCTGCTGCATATAATGTTGAGTCATTTAATCATAATGTCTTGTTTATATTTACCCAATCATTTATTATTATTTTATTAATTATTATTTATAAGGATCAGTAATTTAGTAATAATTAATATTTATTCTTAGTAGATTAACATATTTAATAATTTATTATTATTATTTAGCGATGATTATTATCCCTTAAATGTGGGCATGTTAAAAATTATGTATGCCTATGTTCACTTTCATCATCCTTTCCATAAAGATATTCTACTTCATTGTAAACACACACTATGATTGTGTGCTATATGACATACATTAATGTAATAAAATATACTTCATACACATTTTTTTTTCTGTTACAGTGTGTTTCTTTTTAAATATCTTTATGGAGTATAACTGCTTTACAATGGTGTGTTAGTTTCTGCTGTACAACAAAGTGAATCAGCTATACATATATCCACATATCTCCTCCCTCTTGCATCTCCCTCCAACCCTCCCTATCCCACCCCTCTAGAAGGACACAAAGCACCGAGCAGATCTCCCTGTGCTATGCGGCTGCTTCCCACTAGCTATCTATTTTACATTTGGTATTGTATATATGTGCATGCCACTCTCTCACTTCATCCCAGATTACCCTTCCCCCTTCTCGTGTCCTTAAGTCCATTCTCTATGTCTGCGTCTTTATTCCTGTCCTGCCCCTAGGTTCTTCAGAAAAAAAAAAATATTTTTTTAGATTCCATATGTATGTGTTAGCATACGGTATTTGTTTTTCTCTTTCTGATTTACTTCACTCTGTATGACAGTCTCTAGGTACATCCACCACATTACAAATAACTCAATTTTGTTTCCTTTTAAGGCTGAGTAACATACCATTGTATATATGTGCCACATCTTCTTTATCCATTCACCTGTTGATGGACATTTAGTTTGCTTCCACATCCTGGCTATTGTAAATAGAGCTGCAATGAACATTGTGGTACATGACTCTTTTGAATTATAGTTTTCTCAGGGTATATGCCCAGTAGTGGGATTGCTGGGTCATATGGTAGTTCTATTTTTAGCTTTTTAAGGAACCTGCATACTTTTCTCCATAGTGGCTGTATCAATTTACATTCCCACCAACACTGCAAGAGGGTTCCCTTTTCTCCACACCCTCTCCAGCATTTATTGTTAGTAGATTTTATGATGATGGCCATTCTGACCAGAGAGAGGTGATACTCATTGTAGTTTTGATTTACATTTCTCTAATGATTAGTGATGTTGAGCATCCTTTCATGTGTTTGTTGGCAATCTGTATATCTTCTTTGGAGAAATGTCTATTTAGGTCTTCTGCCCATTTTTGGATTGGGTTGATTGGTTTTTTGATACTGAGCTGCATGAGCTGCTTATATATTTTGGAGGTTAATCCTTTGTCAGTTGCTTCATTTATAAATATGTTTTCCCGTTCTGAGGTTTGTCTTTTCGTGTTGTTTATGGTTTCCTTTGCTGTGCAAAAGCTTTTAAGTTTCATTAGGTCCCATTTGTTTATATTTGTTTTAATTTTTATTACTCTAGGAAGTGGGTAATAAAATATGTTGCTGTGATTTATGTCAAAGTGTGTTCGGTCTGTGTTTTCCTCTAGAAGTTTTATAGTGTCTGGCCTTAAATGTAGGTTTTTAATCACTTCTGAGTTTATTTTTGTGTATGGTGTTAGGGAGTGTTCTAATTTCATTCTTTCACACGTAGCTGTCCAGTTTTCCCAGCACCACTTATTGAAGAGGCTGTCTTTTCTCCATTGTATATTCTTGCCTCCTTTATCAAAGATAAGGTGACTATATGTGCATGGATTTATCTCTGGGCTTTCTGTCCTGTTCTATTGATCTATATTTCTGTTTTTATGGCAGTACCATACTGTCTTGATTACTGTAGCTTCGTAGTATAATCTGAAGTCAGGGAGCCTGATTCCTCCACCTCCGTTTTTCTTTCTCAAGATTGCTTTGGCTATTTGCGGTCTTTTGTGTTTCCATACAAATTGTGAAATTTTTTGTTCTAGTTCTGTGAAAAATGCCAGTGGTAGTTTGATAGGGATTGCACTGAATCTGTAGATTGCTTTGGGTAGTAGAGTAATTTTCACAATGTTGATTCTTCCAATTCAAGAACATGGTATATCTCTCCATCTGTTTGTATCATCTTTAATTTCTTTCATCAGTGTTTTATAGTTTTCTGCCTACAGGTCTTTTGTCTCCTTAGGTAGGTTTATTCCTAAGTATTTTATTCTTTTTGTTGCAATGGTAAATGGAAGTGTTTCCTTAATTTCTCTTTGAGTTTTTTCATCATTAGTGTATAGGAATGCAAGAAATTTCTGTGCATTAATTTTGTATCCTGCTATTTACCAAATTCATTGATTAGCTCTAGTAGTTTTCTGGTAGCATCTTTAGGATTCTCTATGTATAGTATCATGTCATCTGCAAACACTGATAGTTTTACTACTTCTTTCCAATTTGGATTCCTTTTATTTCTTTTTCTTCTCTGATTGCTGTGGCTAAAACTTCCAAAACTATGTTGAAGTATAGTGGTGAGCATGGGCAACCTTGTCTTGTTCCTGATATTAGTGAAAATGGTTTCAGTTTTCACCATTGGGAATGATGTTGGCTGTGGGTTTGTCATATATGGCCTTTATTATGTTGAGGTAAGTTCCCTCTATGCCTACTTTCTGGAGGGTTTTTATCATAAATGGGTGTTGAATTTTGTCAAAAGTTTTTCTGCATCTGTTGAGATGATCATATGGTTTTTCTCCCTCAATTTGTTAATGTGGTTTATCACATTGATTGTTTTGCATATATTGTAGAATCCTTGCATTCCTGGGATAAACCCCCCTTGATCATGGTGTATGATCCTTTTAATGTGTGATTGGATTTTATTTGCTAGCATTTTGTTTAGGATTTTTGCATCTATGTTCATCAGTGATATTGGCCTGTAGTTTTCTTTCTTTGTGACATCTTTGTCTGGTTTTGGTATCAGAGTGATGGTAGCCTCGTAGAATTAGTTTGGGAGTGTTCCTCCCTCTGCTATATTTTGGAAGAGTTTGAGAAGGATAGGTGTTAACTCTTCTTTAAATGTTACATAGAATTCGCCTGTGAAGCCATTTGGTCCTGGGCTTTTGTTTGTCGTGAGATTTTTAATCACAGTTTCAATTTCAGTGCTTGTGATTGGTCTGTTTATATTTTCTATTTCTTCCTGGTTCAATCTTGGAAGGTCATGCTTTTCTAAGAATGTGTCCATTTCTTCCAGGTTGTCCATTTTATTGGCATAGAGTTGCTTGTAGTAATCTCTCATAATCCTTTATATTTCTGTAGTGTCAGTTGTTCCTTCTCCTTTTTCATTTCTAATTCTATTGTTTTGAGTCTTCTCCCTTTTTTTCTTGATGAGTCTGGCTAATGTTTTATCAGTTTTGTTTGTCTTCTCAAAGAACAAGCTTTTAGTTTTATTGATCTTTGCTATCATTTCCTTCATTTGTTTTTCAATTATTTCTGTTCTGATCTTTATGATTTCTTTCCTTCTGATAAATTTGGGGTATATTTTTCTTCTTTCTCTAATTGCTTTAGGTGTAAGGTTAGGTTGTTTATTTGAGATGTTTCTTGTTTCTTGAGGTAGGATTGTTTTGCTCTAAACTTCCCTGTTAGAACTGCTTTTGCTGCATCCCATAGGTTTTAGGTCATTGTGTTTTCATTGTCATTTGTTTCTAGGTATTTTTTGATTTCCTCTTTGATTTCTTCAGTGATCTCTTGGTTATTTATTAGTGTATTGTTCAGCCTCCATGTGTTTGTATTTTTTACAGCTTTTTCCCTGTAATTGATATCTAGGCTCATAGTGTGTTGGTCAGAAAAGATATTTGATATGATTTCAATTTTCTTAAATTTACCAAGGCTTGATTTGTGACCCAAGATATGATCTATCCTGGAGAATGTTCCATGAGCACTTGAGCAGAAATTGTATTCTCTTCTTTTTGGATGGAGTGTCCTATAAATATCAATTAAGTCCATCTTGTTTAATGCATCATTTAAAGCTTGTGTTTCCTTTTTTATTTTCATTTTGGATGATCTGTCTGTTGATGAAAGGGGTGTGTTAAAGTCCCCTACTATTATTGTGTTACTGTCGAGTTCCCCTTTTATGGCTGTTAGCATTTGTCTTATGTATTGAGGTGCTCCTGTGTTGGGTGCATAAATATTTGCAATTGTTATATCTTCTTCTTGGATTGATCCCTTGATCATTATGTAGTGTCCTTGTTTGTCTCTTTTAATAGTCTTTATTTTAAAGACTTTATTTTAAAGTGATTTGCGTCTGATATGAGAATTGCTAGTCCAACTTTCTTTTGATTTCCATTTGCACAGAATACCGTTTTCCATCCCCTCACTTTCAGTCTGTATGTGTCTCTAGGTCTGAAGTGGGTCTCTTGTAGACCCCATATATATGCGGGTGTTGTTTTTGTATCCATTTAGCCAGCCTGTGTCTTTTGTTTGGAGCATTTAATCCATTTACATTTAAGGTATTTATCAATATGTATGTTCCTAATACCATTTTCATAATTGTTTTTGGTTTTGTTATTGTAGGTCTTTTCTTTCTCTTGTGTTTCCTGCCTAGAGGAGTTCCTTGAGCATTTGTTGTAAAGCTGGTTTGGTGCTGAATTCTCTTAGCTTTTGCTTGTCTGTAAAGGTTTTAATTTCTCCTTTGAATCTGAATGAGATCCTTGCTGGGTGGAGTAATCTTGGTTGTAGCTTTTTCCCTTTCCTCACTTTAAATATATCCTGCCACTCCCTTCTGGCTTGCAGAGCTTCTGCTGAAAGATCAGCTGTTAACCTTATGGGGATTCCCTTGTATATTATTTGTTGCTTTTCCCTTGCTGCTTTTAATATTTTTCCACTGTATTTAATTTTTGATAGTTTGATTAATATGTGTTTTGATGTGTTTCTCCTTGGATTTATCCTGTGTGGGACTCTCTGTACTTCCTAGACTTGATTGACTCTTTCCTTTCCAATGTTAGGGAAGTTTTCAACTATAATCTCTTCAAATATTTTCTCCGACCCTTTTTTTTTCTCTTCTTCTTCTGGGACCCCTATAATTCTAATGTTGGTGCATTTAATGTTGTCCCAGAAGTCTCTGAGACTGTCCTCAATTATTTTCATTCTTATTTTTTATTCTGCTCTGCCATAGTTAATTCCACTATTTTATCTTCCAGGTTAATTATCCGTTCTTCTGCCTCGGTTATTCTGTTACTGCTTCCTTCTAAAGGATTTTTAATTTCATTTAGTATTTTGTTCATCATTGTTTGTTTTCTCTTTAGTTCTTCTTGGTCCTTATTAAATGTGTCTTGTATTTTCTCCATTCTATTTCCAAGATTTTGGATCATCCTTACTATCATTACTCTGAATTATTTTTCAGGTAGACCATGTATTTCCTCTTCATTTGTTTGGTCTAGTGGGTTTTTACCTTGCTCCTTCATCTGCTGTGTATTTCTCTGTCTTCTCATTTTGCTTAACTTACTGTGTTTGGCTCTCCTTTTCACAAGCTGCAGGTTCGTAGTTCCCGTTGTTTTTTGTGTCTGCCCCCAGTGGGTAAGTTGTTTCAGTGGGTTGTGTAGGCTTCCTGTTAGAGTGGACTGGTGCCTGTGTTCTGGTGTATGAGGCTGGATCTTCACTCCCTGGTCATCAGGACCACGTCTGGTGGTGTGTTTTTGGGTGTCTGTGAACTTAGTATGATTTTAGGCCACTTCTCTACTAATGGGTGGGGTTGTGTCCCTGTCTTGCTGGTTGTTTGGCATGAGATGTCCAGCATTGTAGCTTGCTGGTTGTTGAGTGCACCTGGGTCTTAGCATTGAGATGGAGATGTCTTGGAGAGCTTCCACCATTTGAGATTACTTGTGGCTGGGAGGTCTCTGGTAGAGCAATGTCCTGAACTCGGCTCTCCCACCTCAGAGGGTCAGGCCTGACACCCGGCCAGAGCACTTAGACCCTGTCAGCCATGCAGTTCAGAAGAAAAGGGAGAAAGAAAAAGAAAGAAGGAAATAAAAAAAAATAAAATAAAGTTATTAAAATAAAAAAATATTAAAATTAAAAAAGTAGTTAGAAAAGAAAAAAAGAAAGAAGAGAGCAACCAATTCAAACAACAAATCCACCACTGATAACAAGTGCTAAGAACTATATTAAAAAAAAAAAAGGACATACAGAACCATATGGCAAGTGGTAAAAACAAAGCTATACAGAAAAAATCATGCAAAGAAACATACACATACACACTCACAAAAAGAGAAAATGAAAAAATTATATATATATATATAAAAAGGGAAGAGAGCAACCAAATAAATAAACAAATCTACTAATCATAATAAGCTCTAAATGCTAAACTAAGATAAACATAAAACCAGAACCAAATTAGATGCAGAGAGCAAACCCCAAGTCTACAGTTGCTCCCAAAATCCACCACCTCAATTTTGGGATGATTCGTTGTCTATTCAGGTATTCCACAGATGAAGGGTACATCATGTTGATTGTGGAGATTTAATCCACTGCTCCTGAGGTTGCTGGGAGGAATTTTCCTTTCTCTTCTTTGTTTGCACAGCTTCTGGGGTTCAGCTTTGGATTTGGCCCTGTCTCTACTTGTAGGTTACCTGTGGGCGACTATTCCCCACCCAGACAGGACAGGGTTAAAGTCATGCTGATTAGGGGGCTCAGGCTCACTCAGGCTGGGGGGAGGGAGGGGTATGGAATGTGGTGTGAGCTTGCAGCAACAGAGGCCAGCATGACATTGCAACAGCCTGAGGCATGCCATGTGTTCTCCCAGGGAATTTGTCCCTGGATCAGGGGACCCTGGCCATGGCAGGCTGCACAGGCTCCTGGAAGGGGAGGTTTGGATAGTGACCTGTGCTTGCACACAGGCTTCTTGGTGGCTGCAGCAGCAGTCTTAGCATTCATGCCCATCTCTGCTGTCCACGCTGATATCTGCGGTTCACGCCCATCTCTGGAGCTCGTTTAGGCAGGGCTCTGAATCCCCTCTCCTCATGCTTCCTGAAACAATGGTCTCTTGCCTCTTAGGAAGTTCCAGACATTTTCCCAGACTCCCTCCTGGCTAGCTGTCGTGCACTAGTCCCCTTCAGGCTGTGTTCTCCCTGGATCTGAACTCCGAAGCCTGAGTCTCAGCCTCCAGCCCCCACCCACCCCTGCGGAGGAGCAGACAAGCCTCTCAGGCTGATAATGCTGGTCGGCACTGATCCTCTGTTCAGGAATCTCTCCACTTTGCCCTCTGCACCTCTGTTACTGTGCTCTCCTGCATTGCTCTGAAGCTTCCCCCCCGCACCACTCCCAGTCTCTGCCAGTGTAGGGGCTTTCTAGTGTGTGGAAACTTTTCCTCCTTCACAGCTCCCTCCCAGAGGTGCAGGTCCCGTCCCTATTCTTTTGTCTCTGTTTTTCCTTTTCTCTTTTGTGCTACCCAGGTACGTGGTGATTTTCTTGCCTTTTGGGAAGTCTAAAGTCTTCTGCCAGCGTTCAGTAGGTGTTCTATAGGAGTTGTTCCACATGTAGTTGTATTTTTGATGTATTTGTGGGGAGGAAGGTGACATCCACGTCTTATTCCTCTGCCATCTTGAAGATCCCTCGTCTACTTCATAAACTTTTGCAACCATACTATTTCAGTTATATGTGGCTTTAATTTTTTATTTTGATTTCATAGTGTAAAAAAGTATTAGTTTTCTCTGACCTAAGCATTTTTGTGTGTACTCTTTTTGTCTTCATCTCTGTTTTTCTCTTTCTTTCCATCTGACTTTTTTACTTCCAGTGTCATCAAACAAGAGACACTGGCAAGCTGTCCTTCATCTTTTCATTATCTAGCAGAAGTGAGAAGACGAAAACCATCACCACCAAAAACAACAACCAAAAACCAAAACAAAAGATAGAGGAAAAGAAGTAGATGAAGGTTTTCTCATGCTCTATGGTATAAGAAAGAATTCAAATTCTGTGATTATAAAGTTTGTTTAGATATGATACACTTATATATTGCAAAATGATTACATCAGCAGTGTTAATTAGCACCTTTATCATCTCATATAATTACCATTTCTTCTTTGTAGTTAGAACATTTAACGTCTATTCACTAAAAACTTTCAAGTATATATTGTTAACTATATTCACCATGCTATATATTACATCCTCAGAACTTACTCATCTTATAACTGGAAGTTTGGACACTTTGACCAGCTTCCCCCCACCCCCAGCCCATGACAGCTACCCCTCTACTCTCTGTTTGTATGAGTTTCACTTTTTCAGATTCCATATATAAGTGATTTCACATAGTATTTATCTTTCTCTGTCTGAATTATTTCATTTAACACAATGCCCTCAATATCTATCCATGTTGTTGCAAATGACAAGGTTTCCTTCTTTATCTATGGCTGAATAATATTGCAACGTATGGATATATTACATTTTCTTCATTCATCTACTGATAGACACTTGTGGTGTTTTCATATCTTGGTTATTGTGAATAATGCCCCATTGAACACAGAGTGCAAATATCTGTTTGAGAGTATGATTTCATATTTTTTGGATATATACCCAGAAGTGAGATTTCTGGATTATATGGTGGTTTTATTTTTAGTTTTTTGATGAGCATCCATACTGTTTCCATAGTGGCTGTACCAACTTACATTCACACCAAAAATACACAGGGTTCACTTTTCTACACATCCTCACCAAGACGTGTTTTCTCTTGTCTTTTTGAAGATAGCCATTCCAACAGGTATCTCATTGTGGTTTTGATTTGAATTTCCCTAATGATTAGTAATGTTGAGCATCTTTGCTTTATTTGTTGGACATTTGTATGTCTTTTTTGAAAAAAAAGTCTATGAATTTCCTCTGTCCATTTTTATTTGTTTTTTGCTATAGAGTTGTATAAATTTGTTATATATATGAGATATTAATCCCTTATCAGATATATGATTTATAAATATTTTCTCCCATTCCATAGGCTGCCTTATAATTTTGTTGATTTTTTCTTTTGGTGTACAGAAGCTTTTTAGTTTTTTATAGTCCACTTACTTGTTTGTACTTTTACTGTTTATGCTTCTGGTGTCACATTAAAAAAAAAATATTGCCAAGACCAATGTCAAGGAGGTTTTTCCCTATACCTTTTTTCTGGGAGTGTTATGGTTTCAGGTTTTATGTTTAAGACTTTAATCTATTTTGAGTTGTAAATGAAATAGAGACCAGAAAAACAATAGAAAGATCAATGAAACTAAGAGCTGGTATTTTGAAAAGATAAACAAAATTGACAAAACTTTAGCTAAAATAATTTAAAAAAGAGGGAAGACTCAAATAAAATTAGGAAGAAAGAGGAGACATTACAATTGGTACCACAGAAATACAAAGGATCATACGAGACTACTATGAAAAATTATGCTCTAACAAATTGGACAACCTATAAGAAATGGATATATTCCTAGAAACATACAACCTACCAAGACTGAATCATGAAGAAATAGAAAATACGAATACTCTAGTTACTAGTAAAGAGATTGAATCAGTAATTTAAATCTTCCAACAAGAAAAGGCCACGATCAGATGGCTTTCCTGTTGGATTCTACTCAACATTCAAAGAAGAATTAATACCAATCCTTCTCAAACCCTTTCAAAAAATAGAAGAGGAGGGAATACTCACAAACTCATTTTACAAGACCAGCATTACCCTGATACCAAAGACAAATAAGGAAACTACAAGAAAAACTATAGGCCAGTAACCCTGATTAGCACAGATACAATTATATGCAAAATATATTAACAAACTAAATTCAACAGCATATTAAAATAATGACACACCATAAGCAATTGGGATTTATTTTTGCAATTCACTGGTGGTTCAACATAACTAAATCAATAAATCTGAGTATTTCACATTAACAGAGTAAAAGGTAAAAATCATATGGTCATCTCAATAAATGTGGAAAAAGCATTTGGCAAAATGCAACATCAATTAATGATAAAAACTCTAAATAAATTGGGTATAGGAGGAACAAGCCCACAGCTAACATCATTCTCAATAGGGAAAATTTGAAAATTTTTTCTCTAAGATCAAGAATAAGATAAGGGTGCCCCCCTCACCACACTCCTACTCAACACAGTAATGAAAGTTCTAGCCAGAGAAATTAGGTTAGAAAAAGAAATAAAGGACATCTTCACTGGAAAAGAAGAAGTAAAATTGTCTTTGTTTCCTGATGACAGGATCTTGTATATAGAAAATCCTAAAGACTTAAAAAAATTATTAGATCTTATCAATTAATTCAGTAAAGTTCCAGGATACAAAAATTAACAAGCAAATCTCAGTTGCATTTCTATACACTAACAACACAGTATCTCGAAAGGAAATAGAGAAAACTATCCAATTTACAATAGCATCAAACCAATAAAATACACAGGAGTAAATTTAACCAAGGAGTTGACAGATCTGTTCACTGAAAACCATAAGATCTTGATGAAGGAAACTGAAGAAGTCACACTAAATGTAAAGACATCCTGTGTTCATGGATAGGAAGAATCAATATTGTTAAAATGTCCATACTATCCAAAGCCATCTATGTATGCAGCACAATTCCTATCAAGATCCAATGTGGAATTTGGACATTCATGCAATCCCTATCAAAATTCCAATAATACTTTTCACAGATAGAAAAAACAACCATAAAATTTGTATGGGACTAGAAAAGATCCTGAATAATCAAAGCAATCCTGAGAAAGAAGAACAAAACAGGGGGCATCATACTTTCTAACATCAAACTATACTACAAAGCTGAAATAATCAAATGGTATGATACTGTCTTAAAAATTAACACATAGACCAATGGAACAGTATCAAGCACCCAGAAATAACCCCTCACATATATAGTAAACTAATATTTAATAAGGAAACTAAGAACACTCGTGGAGAAAGAATAGTTTATTCAATAAATGGTATGGGGAAAGTGGATAATCATATGAAGAAATTTAAATTGGACCACCGTCTTAACATTATTCACAAAATTAAACCTTAATGATTTTTAAATAGATTTCTAAAGGGAGAGATAATGTTTTCTTGTTGGCCATTGCAAAATTTATTAATTATTAATGTGTTTGGTGTGTAGAAGGAAATTACTCTAAAGTATAAAATTTAATATAATAGAAATATATCAAGAAACAATAGACTCAAATATATCCCTACCAAATTAATAACATAAGAAGTCACAATATCATATTATTATAGTTTTGTCATTACTGAAAATTGTAGATTGCCCAGGGGTTGGAAAAATATGAGTAGGAAGACAAATGCAATTATGACAAAATGTAAATTAATTGGCATTTTTGGAGAATCAGTATAAACAAGTGTTAGTTCTTGACCTTATACAAATTAATGTCAAGGAAATTGAAAAAAATTAATAATGAAATGACTTAATCATTAAATTTAATCATTAAATACATGAGAAACTATATACTTATACTCTGTAAAATTAAGTACAGATGCTTACATGATATTTATATATTGAAATACATAAGAAAGCAACTTCATTTATGTATTCATATTAAATCTTAGCCTTTTCTTTTTAGTAAACATTTTCATTTATTCGCCATCTGTATACCACAGACTGCTTGACAAGAAAATTATTTTCTAGTCCAGAGCTAATATTTTCAGAACATTTTCATATAACAATACCTGTGAACATGGAATGAACTGAAGGAAATGAGAAAAAACACTGCTGGCTATATATAAGCTACAGGGAGAATTTTACCAAAAAAAAAATTAATAACTCAGAATCATCATCATCAATTAATAGTTTTATTTAACATTTTTGAGTACTATTTTTTCTTTCTCTCAAAACAACTAGATTTTTAGTTTCAGTGACAGAAAATATTTAAGCAAAATCACTTAATATGGGAAGCTATCAATGGCCCATCCCCAATGACCCACAAAAACAAAGCAAGACAAAATAATCTTCCATAACAACAAACAGAAGTTGTCGTATTGGCATGCTTAAAAGTTAACATTAAAGAAGAATTGAAGAAAGAAAAAAAAAATCAATACAGATATGTAGAGTAGCTTAGAGCTCTGTATATGTTGTTTACATGTATTATATAATATTCACCTCTACTAGTGTGTGAAGATAGTTACCACCCATATTTTTCAGGGCAAACTCAGTCTCAGACAGGTTAACATTCCCAGAGTTATATAGTCCATATACGGAAGAGATCAGCCTCAGATATTGAAGACTCAATAAGCAAGTCTATTACATTTGTTTTTTTTATCAATTTGGAAATAGTTGGATCAATGTCTTCTGAGAGATATATAACTTTCCAAAATGTAAAATGTTGTTTTAATCATTTCCCAGATGGAAGCTATCATCTACAAATAGGTAGATGTTCCTATCTCCCTATAATTTTTATAATAGGATTTCTCACTTAAATTTTTAAAAATTATTCCCTTTTTAATACACACAGTGATTCAATATAACTATTGAATTTGGGAAGAAATTTATACTCCCCTTACTGTAAATTGCATTCTAATCTTTAA
This sequence comes from Balaenoptera musculus, assembly GCF_009873245.2. Classification (NCBI taxonomy): domain Eukaryota; kingdom Metazoa; phylum Chordata; class Mammalia; order Artiodactyla; family Balaenopteridae; genus Balaenoptera; species Balaenoptera musculus. The sequence goes on from NC_045788.1 coordinate 107,801,253, forward strand.
CTTTGCATGTCATCACAAAGATTATATAGTATTTATAAAAATCTCTTTCTACTGATAATAGCAATAGTTATTAGTATTGTTTTTGCTTTATTCAGACTTGATAATAATGTTTTATTACCTTTAGACAAATTTTCTTTTGTATTGTTTTTGATAATTTCGAACTGATATTATGGTCTTAATGTATCCCTTTAATGTACTATATGCAGAGACATGGATATTTTTTACTATTTGAAGCCAGTTTCCTTACTAGATTTATTTTATGTCTATCATCAAATGCAAACTTTTGATTAACTAGCATATTTTTGTTGATCAGGGATACTATATGATTACTCAAATCCCCATTTCTATGCATGACCAGCAGCTGGCAGCCTGTTGCTTCTCTGTATATTTTACAGTTTTAGTGTAATTTGGTGACTGATCTCCATTTTCAAAAGTACACATTACTCAGTATAATATTTGATGAGATGTAAAGTATTTGCCAATACCTGATGATTGAGGAAAGTACGAATATTGTTGTACTAAGCATTCTTCAAAGATGTCTACGGTGTAGTTTGAGATGGAATGGAGATGTGTAATCACTGTCAGTGGTGTCAATTTTTTAAATAATGAAAGACAACAGTGAAGATATTATGAGGTATAGTAGTTAGAAAATTTGTTCTGCATCTATTTACAAGCTATCTCTCATAAATGGCTGTAACAGCACATCTGGAAATTGAAGTTTCTAAACTTTAATTACTTCAGCGGATAAAGGAAGCTAGCGAGAAGCCAGTAAAGAAATCAGAAGAGGGTGAAATTCGTGAAGCTCTAATAAAAACTACACTAATTTATATGCTTTTAGGATTAACTTCTTAAACTGTGTTACTTGGATTGAGCACTGTTAACTTCAGTATCTGGGCACATTTTTAAAACTCAAAAGAGAAGCCTGGTAATGGTTCAAGTGGTTATCAAGAAGGCTTAATTTCTGCAGAATATATGGTTATACAGAACAATTCATTTAAAACTTGTAATAGAGAAGCCTATATCCAGAAGCTGGATTAGAGTTTTAGCTCTATTTCATTAGCATATATAGTTTACAAAGTAGTTTTAAAATATTTTATATTATTTTGTCTTCAATGTTACTGTTTAGCCTTGATCATGTTAGTTAATATGTCTGAGCCTTTGTTTCCTCATCAATAGGACAGAATGGTAGCAATATGTTCTCAACACAAACTCCAACATGTGGGAGACTCAAATGAAATGGAGGAGATAAAGCAAGTGAAAGTATTTTATAAATTTTGTAGCCATACAAAGAGAGCTGCTATTACACTAGTTATGTAAATGCAGGTGTCTTTAATACCACATTTCCTGAGCTAATATAAATCAACAGTATTTAACTGATATTAAAGAATTTAATGCCATAAAGGCCCAGAAAAGCTTTCTAGTCTACCCGCTTTCAATGTATTAACTCAAGAGATAGTCACGTGGTTTTAGCTACAACAGCAGTAATGGAGATGTTCACTTATTTCACCTGAGGACTTTAAAACATCAATCTTATTTTTTACATCTAGAACTGGCATAATTAATTACTTCTAAATAACCTGCTATGTACTAAGTACCATAGTACTAAGAATCATAGTAGTTTCATATCAGAGAATAAGGTCATATATGTCCCAAACACTACTTCACTGAGACCCACCTTCCTCCCCCACCAAATCCTGGTGCGAAAATTCGATATGGCAAATAGCAGAAACAACGGAATGTTCAAAAGAATGTGAAATTCAGCAATCACTATGTAAATTAGGAAATATATCTCCACAAATGTGAATGATGACAAATTGTTTCCACAAGGCAAAAATATAGGGTCCATTTATTGAGTGATCGACAAAACTGAAATGTTTTGTCAAATTAAACACACACTTCCTGCTCCTAATTCTCTGCTCCCTAACAGATGAGAAAACAGAATTCAAACATTGTGCCTAGAAGGTAATGTTTCTGGAGTGTCCTAGTCAACTACTTGGAGGCAATGGATAATATTACAATCACACTCTGCTCACTGGATTTATAAAATGTTCCACATAGGAAGACAACTCAGGAATATACTTATGGTTGGCTGAAACCACAATCAATGAATGTAAGTTTAAGAAAAGTTTTTGGCGATAACCAAGGACATTGACCAAGACACTTCCTCCTTGCCTCTGCTTCCTCCTTGAGGGAGATAAGTAGGGAAGATTCTTCAGGATGCCAATGTTTCAATCTTTATCTAGAGTTTAGAACAATTCTTCACTCCTGAGCTAGAAATGAAATGAAATGGCATCAAGCTGGGAAACTGGGGAATGATCATGGTGTAATTAACAAGAAAGACAATGTGTCCTTAGGTTCATAGCAAAATATGATGCTAAAGCATTCAGAGTGGCTGAAAACCCATACTTGTTTGTGGTATCCCAGATCCTGAGCTAAAGTGTGAAGTAGCAAGAATGATACTGGTTCCTAAGTCTCGTTGGTGTGAATAAGCCCATAATATGCTTCTTGCTTTTGTCCAGACCATGTCATATTGGATGGCTGGTAAACTATTTCTACAGGTTGGATTATTCAATAAATAAATCTTCACAGAGCTGAGAAAGGGAAAGATAGATAAAATGAAGACAGGATTCATAGGGTTTTTTTCCAGGTAATTTTGGATCAAATCTAGTGGTGAGAAATGTTTACAAGCACTATAATACAAAATAAACAATAGGTAATTGTCATTGCTTCTGTCTAAGCAATGATGTCTCAGAGATGTATTTGGTGTTGATACTGAGTGTTCAGTAGGAGTGGTTCTTGGGGTTCAAGAATATCAAGGGCATCAAAGCCAAAGGGAACAGCATGGCAAAGTTCTAACTTCTACCTACAATATTCAGTCAAATAATTGAAAATATGTGTTGTTTTTTCCCCAAAATGTTTGTTTCTCTTTACTCAAATTTATCAATCCTAAATTTTTCTTTACAGAATATAACTTATTTCTCCCTCCCTAAATAGAATGACTGTAGAATTCCAGACTTCTTTTAAGATTGCTCTCAATTTTGCACTAATTTTTCACTTCCATGAAATCTTCCACAATTGTTCTAGCAGTTTCTATCTATTCTTTATTACCTCCTAATTACAATTTTACCAAGTTTAACAGTTAACTCTTTTGTATTGATTAGTGTTTGTTTATGGTTAGTGGAATCCTACTAAGGTTAAAAACATTGCTGCTGGTTTTAATTTTCCTTTCTTTTCTTTTTGCCCTTTATTACACCCTGGTACTTACTGGGCATATAGACAAACAATAAAGGTTGAATTGTTATAATTATCATTAAAATATTATTATATTAAATTTTATATTTGAAAAGAAAGAATTTCAAAAGAGTTCCATTGCTGGTATTTTCATGCTCTAAAAAGGAGATAATGAGATGCTGAAATATCAATTGACCATTTCTGTCTTTTTATTTCTCACTTTAATGACCACTGCAGTTTCAGTAAAAATTTTTTTAAAAAGTGTTTTTTGACTTTATCATTTTTTAAAGTTGAGTGACCTAAAAGACATATTTTGCTGCTATGAGGTGGAAAATAGAACCCTAAAACAGACCTCCTGACTTTCAGTATATCACAAGAATGCATTATAAGCTATAAAATATCTTAGGTTAAGATCCCCTACATTGGTGGATTTCTAAAGTGCACTATCCCGTTTTTAACAGTCTAGTTCTTAGTAGGACGAATAAGAACAATAACATGACCTGAAACTGAAAGAGTTGAGGAGTCACTTGCTGAACTAAGTTTTCTAAATTTGGACAACTTTTTTACGGTATATTTGATGCTGCTGTAGCAAGAGATCAGCTTGGTGATATTCAACTTTTTTAAAAATTCACTGCCCTAGAATGGCTAACAATGAGAACAGGTGCCAGAGGTAGCCAAATCTGAACCACTGCATCCAACTTCAGAAGTCTAGCTGCATCTTCCTCCATTTTCTGAGACTCAACTAAATTTCATAAAATATCCTGAATTCCCAAAAATATCAATAACATTTACAATATACCATGTTTCAGTTATTGTAGTTTACATTGTAAAAGACATCAGTTTTTCAAAAGACATGGGTGTCAAATTCTGTCTCTAAGTACTCTTATATTTCTCCTTCCTAGGCTAGATATAGATAGATAGGTGCAGGTGTAGGTATATAGATAGAGAAAATAAATAATGAAATATATGTATTTTATGGTGTGGTAGATTAATTTCCTTAATGGCTTTTATTTTCATCTCTTCCTACATCTACCTTTTGTCATGTAAATTTACAAGGCTCCTGCATTCTGATTCTGGTCTTAGTCCAGTGATTTTCTTTGGTCAGTAGAATTCTAGAAAGTATGATTTGAGTAGATAAAGCATTTGCACACTTTTGCTTATGCCTTTTCCTTGTTCTTTCACCATGAAAAGGACATATACCAACCACACTGCTGAAGGATGTGATCCCCACAGAGCAGTCAAGTTTCCTTCATCGTCTCAGCTGAGGTCTGCTACATTAGCCAACAGCCAGCTGACCTACAGACATGTGGGCAAGTGCTGTTTATATCAGCAGACCCATATATCCAACAATCCTAGGTTCATGATCAATGGATGCTATTGTTTTATGCCATTAAGAATTTATTATAGAGTATTATTATGGCAATATATATTTAATACAAATGGTACTAAATTATAGATTAAATTTTGTGGAAGAGTCTGAAAATTTAGATTCTTGTGAGGAGTGAATCAGAAAATGTATATGGTAATTCTGCACTTAATAATCTTTCAATAGTTGCTTGTCATCTCCTTATCCTTCATAAATCCCCAAAGAATCTCTTTAATTCAAAATGGTATGTCTGAAGGCAAATAAGAGAATTAGATAGTTAACCCAATCATAAAGAGCTGTTTGTGTGAGATAATCATTGCCACAAAACCACATGTGCCCATGTACCCATGTATATAAACAGACACATACATGTCACCAAATTTCCAGTTTTTAAGGACACATTTTTCCTTCAGTTTAGATAGAATTTCACAAACCTTTATTCTATACAATCTGAGCAGTTACACATTGCACCTCCATGTTTCTAAGAGTGCTTGGCATGAGAAAATAGGGATGAATGACTAAAATTTCTCCTGATTGGTCCATTCAGTCTTCTGCTCTTCTGATGCCAATAATCACTAGCAATCTGGTTTTAGTAATCCTTCTCCAGGGTTGTCTTCTCTTGCTTCTTACCTCCTTCTTCATGTTGAGGATATATCTCTTTACTTCATCTCCTCATAGTGTCATTGTATGTATAAAACATATTGAATGTTTCTGGATGGCAGAATATAATTACAATACTGGTCATAACACAATTTTAAATTCTTCCCATTCTAGAAACTTGTCTGCATTTCCACATCACAGAAATTTTCTCCCCTAGTCCTCTGTTATCTTACTGGCTCATTTTCTTATCTCCCTTTATCCTCATCTACTAGATGTGTCATGCTTCAAGCACAACACACCCAAATCTGCAGCAATTATGAACAATTCCCAAATATAGCTATGGTTACTTTTTTATATAAAATAATTTATTCTTCTCTTTGTTTTTTCCTTTCCTTTCAGACTTTGTCCTGGAGTAAGATTCGTTTGGTGAGTGATTCAATTCACTTTTCATTTGTCCATCAAAATATTTCTAGAACAGCAACCATAACAAAAAAAGCCTCTCTGTTTTTTCTTCCTGAAAGCATAAGTGACTATTTAAACAATTTATTTAGCTGATATATATATATATATATATATATATATATATATATATATATATATATATATACACATACACACACACACACATCTATATAGTATCAAAATGTATAGATAATATCAAATGTGTTTATGATACCAACTATTACAGTACATAGTGACTAAGGTTAAGGTGTTGGTTAAATATTTAAGAACATATAATTAAGCAAAACAGTATTGCTTGGTACTATTTAGATACAATTATTTGGCTGCCATAATTGCATTGTGTTTTTGTTGTATTCTATTTCCATCTCACTCTGTATAGTAATTTTTCATTTCTTTGCATGTGCTTTAAATTTCAAATGCAAGAATATGCCATATCTATGCCACATCTATTTATTCTTTCAATTTCAGATGAAGAATGTAACCTACACTTATTCTAGGAGCAAATGAATGATTCCTGTATCATAAGAGTGAGGTTAAGATTTTTATTTTAAAAAGTTGATAAATAAGAATTAGAGAAAATGGTTTGAGTTAGAATAGACCAACAACATATTAGAACATATCTAAGCCTAGCGTTGATTTTCAGTTACTTATAAAAGATAAAATCTGGTGTAGTGAACATTGGCCGTTTTAGTTTCTGCTACCCTTCCTTTGACTTCACTTTTAATTTTGTGAATTTCCAATCTAAATAGTTATTGGGGAAAAGATCTCCCTTCCCAGTACAAAAGCCCAGAATAATATATTTATAATACTTCCTCACAGTTATCTCTATATGTCAATTATTTGGCTCTATATTACAATATATTCTAGAGTGACAGTAACCAGCTCATCATGTCATAAGATAGAAGTTTTCTAGGTGAGATAGTTGATGATGAGGCTCCTAATACTTGAATAATAAAAAGCAATAAAGGAGGTTTGAGAATAAGTGAATGGGCTGCTCAGAATCATTCTGTATTTTGAGTATTAAAGAAGCTGGTTTTGTGGAAGGACACTTAGTATCCACGTGAAGAAAAAAGACCCACTCTGTAAATATCCATTATTTTAGTCCATTCAGGCTGCTATAACAAAATATCACAGACTGGGTAGCTTATAAACAACAGAAATCTACTTCACACAGTTCTTGAGGCAAAGTCAAGATCAGAGTGACAGCAGGGTTGGGTTCTGGTGAAGGCCCTCTTCCGGGTTGTAGACTGTCAGTTTCTTGGTGTGTCCTCACATGGTGGAAGGGGCTAAGTTCTCTGTGGTGTCTCCTTTATAAAAACACTAATCCCATCTGTGAGGGCTTCCCCTTCTTGAACTAAGCCCTTCCCAAAGCCCTCACCTCCTAATCTATCACACTGGACATTAGGATTTTAACATGTGAATTTGGCAGGGTGGGTGTGTGGGACACAAACATTCAGACCATAGTATATCACCATTCTCTTTCATTAGAAGCACATGATCCTCCTCCAAAGCAGTCTTGGTTCTAGAGATCAAGGATTGAAATATATACAACAATATATTTGGTTTCACCAGGTCAGCTCTGGCTGTTGCCATGACTGATGGCCCAACATGCTAGCATCAGCATTCATGTTCCCTTGGTAAAGGGCCATATCTTGCAGGAACCAACCAGCCACCTAGTGTCAGGTTGGCTACACTTCACTAAAAAAAACAATTAGTTTGGATTTTGGTTTTATTTTCCTATCTGCTTTGCTGCTGCTTGCATCAATACTGTTTGTTCCTTCAGTGTTTACTCTTATATTATTCCTTAGCATTGCTTTTTGGAGTCTCAAATATGGTGTCACCTGAGAGAGAACACACTTTGAGTTTGGAGTACTCTCTGAAGAATGGGGTGCATGCTCTGAACATATTTTATCCTCAGACACAGCATGTAGGTCCTGGATCCAAGGGCTAGAAGAGCAAACATCAATTTTTCTTATTACATATGAGGATATATTTCACAGTCTCATGATTCTTGAGCCTGTAAATTAGATATTTTAGAAACCAATGGTGCTATAAACCCTCCACAATAATCAATTCTATTGGATTTTTTAATTACAGCCATTTCACCATTTCATAATTCTCATGCCACTGAGTGAATGGAAAAAAAAAATTGCATCTATGGTATTATCTAGGAAAGTTTTTCTTAAATATCGAGAGGGTTCTGGGGTGTGGCTAAACAGTGCAACCTGAGAGAAGCGTGGATAAGACCAGAGGATGCAGAGTGGTGGAAGAATGTTATCTCAGTGCCCTGTCCAGTGAAAACAACAGAAGGAACATTATAGCTGTTTCATGCAATCAGGATAACTATGAATTTGGGTCCCTCAGAATTGACAATTTGGATAAGTATCTTTCAATGTATTCAGTATGATAAACTGTGAGCCATAATCTGGTACAAAACAAGTAAAACAGGCACATTAATGATATCTTGTCACACTGAAAAATTATGGCTTACTGCAAAGGAGTGCAGCAATAAATAGGAAAGACAATGTGGCTCAATTGGAAGATTTTTCAATATACTAAGTGAAGACTCAAGTCAGAGCTGTGAATGGCAATGACTTCTCAAAGCAAGGCAGTGCCTGGAACAAAATATTGCTGTGTTTGTTTGTGAGGAGGTACCCTTACTCCCTTTCCTAAGGCAGGGCAAGAACCAACTGATCTCTGAAAGTTAACTCTAGTTCCATGATTGTCAAACTTTATTTATCTCTGCCCCCCTTTTGTTTTTCCAGGTAATTGTCATCTTACTTTTCCTTTCTGTTTGTATTTTTAAAACTTTGGTTAAAGTGGCAACATTCCTTCTGAACAAATTTTTATCCCAAATATTAATGCGATATTGCAGGACACAGATAATGTGCCCTACATGGATGTATAATATCTGGATTGCAAGAGGCATTGGATTTCTTTGCAAAGAACCAATTTGCAAGGTGTATTTTATAAACCAGTGTGCTACCTTCTGGTTATTACGTATTAATCAATACTTTTTTCTCAAGAGACTAAATTTGCTTCTTTCTGTTCTGTTTAAGGAGTCTTATACTGTGGGTTAATTCCTACATTTTTAGGAGAAATTTCATTATTAAAGGACAAGTCATTCCTTGATTTGTTCAAACTCTTTAAATGCTTCTGTTCAGTGATTTTACTCTAAAAAAAAAGAGAGGTTAAAAAGAAAGAAAGAAAAATTAAACCAAAGAGGTCCAAACACATTTCTATACCATGAGGATTATGAAATAGCTTCATTTAAAAATAAAAAGGAAATACTTCAGTAACATACCTGCTCGTGAATATTTTAGGTTTATTACGAGTTTCATAAAAATCTGTAAGACTTGCCCAAGTAAATAAAAAATATGTCTGAAGAGAATGACATTTGTCCACTAATGGTTGTTCTCAAGGAGAGAGCATTTCTTCACAGCCTCTGCTGGTTATGGGTGAACTCTGCTATTAATGGTCTGTGAATAGCATCATGGATGCTCTCCTGGGGACAGGCCTAGTTGTTAATAATTTCTACCATGCAAATATGCTCATTGACCTACAATGGGGATGAAAGTGCAGCCTTCTGGAGCTGTTTGCAGCAATTAAAGTCAATGCCCAGGATGGATAATTTCCATCAGAATAAGAAGAGTGTCTAAGGCTGTGCTCAGTCTTTGTCTCATATCCTGTAATTCTTGTTGCTTTTTTCCTGAAGCTCCATATCGAGTGTCTTCTTCTAGTGAGGGTTTCCAGCAGAGTCAATGTGTCTACATTGTCACGTGTATGAAATCAGGCAGTTCAGAACATAATAATACTAATGGGAATATGAGGTAACTTTTCTGTACATTAATGCCTGTATTTTTGATGTACTTTCACTAGAACCTGAAGGTGTGTAGGTGGAAACGACAGCCTAATAGAGCTGTATATGGGCTCTAAGTTGGAAGAGAGCAGGGTAAAAGTCAGAGAGGCTTTTTTTATCCTCACCCCATGAACTTACTATTATTCCTCATTGAGGTATACCAATATACATTGATAATTATGTATCTGGTTTTGAAAGTTTGATAGAGTGATAATATACTCCTCAAACCCCAACCCCAAATTGGCGAATAAAGAAAAATATCACCACCTCTACCACAATGATTATAAAGCATGAGACAAAAGGATGTATATTTCCTGATTCCTGTTTCCTCTTCAATCAGAAGAGACTGTCACAAAGAGCCTCATGTGCATTTGTTCTAACTATATCTTTTAACTGCCAGAAATTGCACCTTTTAAAAAATATATTTTTTTAATTTACCAGTTTTTACTAACATGGATCAATATGTAATTTTAAGATAGAAAACTAAAACAAGCTTCACTGTCTGGAAAAAAAAAAAAAATCTCTCTACCTGAAACCTATGACAAAGTTATGTTTCATTGAGTGACTGGGCGAGATCTCTACACATATTACTTTAAGTGTATTTGTTGATGCTTTTTTGTCTTTGTGAAATGGTGCATGAAAATGAAGAACATTAAAAATTTGCTAGGAAAAGAATTACTGTAACAGTTATTAATCTATTAAATTTTGCAATAGATGAAAATCAGATAAATCTCCAGAACATAAACACAACTATGTCAAAAACAAACAAACAAAACAAACCTTGGGTAGCCATTAAATATAGGCCTGGATTTTGGTTGAAGTTCCTAATTTTCCCTAAGAAAAGTCAAACCACGTCTCCAGAATTTCAGTTTGGAAAAGCTGTTTTTTTGTTTTTTGTTTGTTTATTTATTTATTTATTTATTTATTTATTTATTTATTTATTTATTTATTTATGGCTGTGTTGGGTCTTCATTTCTGTGCGAGGGCTTTCTCTAGTTGCGGCAGGTGGGGGCCACTCTTCATTGCGGTTCGCGGGCCTCTCATTATTGCGGCCTCTCTTGTTGCGGAGCAAAGGCTCCAGACGCGCAGGCTCAGTACTTGTGGCTCACGGGCTTAGTTGCTCCGCGGCATGTGGGATCTTCCCAGACCAGGGCTCGAACCCGTGTCCCCTTCATTGGCAGGCAGATTCTCAACCACTGCGCCACCAGGGAAGGCCCTGGAAAAGCTGTTTTTAATTAGCAACAGATAACATTGGCATTTGAGGGGCTGAAGTTCAATTGCTATCAATAAACTTTGAAAAAAAATATTTTGCATACATGCTTGAAGAACATGCTGTCCATGAATTTCCTAGAGAAACCATATTTTATTCTTAATTAAGGCTAATTGTTTTCACATTTTATAGTTTTATCTATATCTCATCACAATCCAGCATACTTTATATTTATTGCATTTATTGTTTTCCTACCCTTCTAAAATGTAACCTTCATGAAAGCTTGGATTTTGCTTATTATGTCAAATTGTATATCCAGGAACCAAGACCAATTCCTGGCACCTGATGAGTGCTCAATACACATTTGTAGGAATAATGAATGTGTCAATGAGATATCCTTTCAGATCTCAGGTGGCTTTTTATTTTACATCACAGAAACTATGGGTCTTATAAAATAACTTCTTTTCTTCCTTGACTATTAGGAGGCTTAAGATCAGATACTTGTTATATACCTAGCAAATATAGAGTACCAGCTGAATGTCTTTTGGGCTTCATAATATTATTGATATTATTTTATGTTTTAATTCTCACAAATATTTGATGTGCCTTTCTACTTTGTTATTTTTGAATGTTACATAAAATATTCTATAAATCCAGAAAGTAAGGAGAAAGATGAAAGAAGGCAGATGGGATACTAAGAGTACATGAATGAAAAAAAGGGGGGAATAAAAATAAGAAAAGGAAAGGAGGAAGGAAGGATAGAAGGAAGGAAATGAAGGAGGGAGAGAGGGAGGGAGGGAGGGTTATGCAAAAAGCAAGCAAATAGAGAGAAACAGGAAAGTTCAATGGGAGGAATTGTTAAAGAGAAGGAAACTGATAGGAAATGACTGGTACTGAGGAAGAAAAGACTTGGAAAAAATTGGAAAGACTGAAACTACAGAATACATTACAAAAATTTCTTGCTTAAACATATATTCTGGGTAAATAAAAATCGTGGCTAACTGTACTTTGATTAAAATTTGGAAGACTTGTGGAGGTTTTGAGCTCTCTCTCAATCAATCAACCAACCAATGAGATGAGATGAAGTAAAATTATTTACATTTAAGTGATGAAGCTGATATCTAATGTAGTAATCGTTTTAAATTCTGAGTAATAGTAGAAATAATTTAGTTGCTTTATAAGTAAATCTAGAGAGGGTGAAGTCTTAGGCATAATGCAGGCTTCTTCTGCAGTGAAGAGCTGAGTGATTATCCATTTAGTCTTATAGCAATGAACACGCAGCAAATAGCCAACTACTGGCCTGATGGGAAGAGTGAAATTTGTCCACCAAATATAGCCATCAATAACTTAAAGGAACAATAATTCATAATATGTTTGAAGGCTGAAAACACAACTGAACAGTAGGCTACTCCAAAGCAATGGAGTTGGTTCCGCCTCAGCAGTCAGGCCAAAGAGCAATACCAGCATTTGGTGAAATATCATTACAGGTTAACGCATTAACACAGGAACCACGAACCACGTTCAACTCTTCTCTCAAAATTGTTTTAGAGAAAGTAAGAGCTGTTTCTTATCATTTGGTTCCTCACATAAATCTTCTCTTTCTGAAATCTACTAAAAATAAATGTTTTAATGAGAACTGAACACTTCTTGAACTCATATACGGTTGGCTTTCTATATCTGTGAGTTCTGTATCTGCAGATAATGGAAGGCCTGCTGTGCTATGCCACTTTATATAAGGTACTTGAACATCTGCAGATTTTGATATCCCTGGAGGTCCTGGAACCAATCTCCCACAGGTACCAAGGGATGACTGTATTCTTGTACACAAGCACATCAACACTATACCATCTCACTCCTTTCCCAGTTGGCCTTGTCTGGATTATTTTACCACAATACATAATGGTGGTGGACTGAAAAATGTCTAGTTAACCTTCCTGCCCTCCTCTGCCCTGTGCTGTGTCTTGGGAGACTGACTGTTATAGACTGCATCAGTTGAGTGCCCTTGCCTTCTGGCTTCGAGTTGGACTTGACCAAAGAGCAGAAATGGCAGGAGATTAGAGGGTAGAGGGAGAACAGAGCCAGATTGTTTATTTACTCACTCACTTCTAGTTTGGGTTTTACAGGGTATAGGACACTCTTCAATGATGTCTTCTATCGAGTACTCTTCCTTCCTATAACCAGTTCTCACTAGGCTCTAGTTAACACCCCTTCTTTTCTCTGCTCCTTCAGGGTTAGGGAGGTAATGATTTTCTGCAGTTGCTAGAGCCTCTGTGCCTCAACATCCCTTATTGTTGCTATACCCAGTTCACATTGTATTGTACTAAAAAGGCCCTATTAATTTTCCTTCAAATAGTCAGCTTCTGTATCCTTCCACAATATAGTGACACTGTGTGTCAAAAATCCATTCTAACCTTGTGACCTCAGTGTCATGTAGGGCTTAACAATTGGGATTGGAAATCACTACAGGAGACAATAACCGTATCTTCAGTTCCACAGTATCATTAACAAAAGAAAATGATACTGTAAGTTTTTGTAATTTTGAAGTAACTTACACACCATGGCTTTCTACCTAATTGAAAACTGTGAGATTCTAAACTTGATTATTTGCCTCCTAACTGTGGTGAGACAAATTCAAAGAAACACTTTAAAACTGATAAATATGTACAAGAGTATATGATTTCAGCAAGTATTTCTTCCTTTAAAGTCATTTTCTTTTGATTTCTTCACCTACGATCCTTACCTACCATCTAAAAATATGTGAACATTTGGCTGATCTCTCTTTACTTGGCAAAACATATCAGCGAATGTTCAGAGTTAGAGTATCTCTCTCTCACTCCTCACCCCTCCCCCACACCCTCCTTTAAGTATTGCATGAGATCCCTTAACAAATACTAGAAGGAATGTATCTAGGCTCAGATCAACACTAATGAAAATCAGTGTGCCAATACGGTGCCTAACATATCCAGGAATTGCTCTTTTGGCTTCCCTCGCGTTCTCCACAACAACCCCAAGCCTGTCCTCCCCATACCTCTTGTGGTTTGGAGATATAAGGCCTAGGCTTGAGATCTGATGGTAATCTTACCAGATTTGTGGTGCTGAGCTATTTATTTCATGTTTCGGAACTTCACTTTCATTAGGTATAAGGGAATAATAATAATCAGGTACTTCATTCTTTTAAAAGGAATAAAATCTAGATGAAAATACTTATCATCTGGAAAGTATTATATAATTATTAGCTATCTTATTTATTTTATTCCCAGAAGAAGGATAAATTATATAATGTAGTAGAGAGAACATCTGAATTGTTGGAGAACTGTATTTTCTTTCATAGAATCAGGCTTTAAATCTTCTGGCTTTGAGTCCACTTATTTCAGTTTACATTTCTCCTAGCATTTTCAAAATTACTGTCATGGTTCATCTATATCTATTGGCCCAGAATCTCTTTGGCGTTTTTAGGACTTGTAAGTTCTTTAAAATCGTTTAAATAAAATGGTTTCTTTATTTATATTATGATAGAAATCATGCTTTAAAATATAAGGAATACAGAAATATTTTAATTGAGTTCTTTTTTATGTTTTTGTTGTTTATTTTTCTTCATATAGTAAAATATAAATTTTTTAATTTCAAAAATTATCTCTATCATAATTAAAAATCATTATATCTTCCTGTTAATTCATTAAACAGGTATGGAAACCAGTTTGAGTGTTGACTGGGAAGACATTTATTTCCCTGTTGATTTATCATTTTTTCTTGAAGGAAATTTCCATCTTAAATAAATATAAAGGTAAATATAAATATAAATTAATCCTCAAGTGAAAGGACTCAACAGAGGGTCAAAGAAAAAATTATGTGCAGTCTGGTTGTTTGTATTTTATATAATCATTAAAGATTTATTAAACCTCTTAATTTTATTTTGAGAGGTAGCAACAATTATGGGTAATAAAATCAATGACATGTCATTTGAAGGTGAGATTTTGTGTGGAATAAAAGCTTTACTGGGTATTGAAAGATAATCTGACCTAGTAATGATGGAAAATTTTCAAATAAAAGAAGGAACAATGGTGCAAAAGAGAAGGCTGAAGATTTAAAAGATTGCCTTTGAACTTTTCCAGAACAATGACTTTTCCTGAGAAACATTGTTGTTACCTTGTTGGAAGATGAGAATAAACAGAAGCAAGTGAGGTAGACTGTTTAGAAGAAGTGCCCCTTTGCAATTCTTATCTCTCATCCCCTTCTATCCTGCTTCCCCAGGTACAGACAATACTAATTGGCCTTCTGTCATTGTAGATAAGTTTCAATTTTCTAGAATTTTATATAAGTCAAATCATAAATGATATAATCATTTATTACCAGATTTCTTCATGCAGCATAATTGTTCTAAGATTCTTTCATGTTGTTCCACAGTATTTCATTCTGTTTTAAATTGATGAGTAGTGTTTTACTATAAGAATATGCCATGATTTGTTTATTCATTAACCTTTTGATAGATGTTGGGTTAATATAAATTAGCTAATATAAATAAAACCGCTATGAACTCTCTTGTTTAAGACTTTGTATGGATATAAAATTTAATTTCTCCTGGGTAAATACCAAGGAGTGGAATTACTCGGTCATTTTTAAGAAAATTCAAAGTTGTACTGCTTTACATTTCCATCATCAGTGCTTGAGAGTTGGGTATTGTTTTAAGCTTTGTTAAAGCACGAAGAAAACCTTTAGTCTAGGGTTATTTTTGCCCCACTACTGAGGGAAAATCCTTCTGAGCACAATCAATTAGGAGTTTTTCTATTCTGCCTGATGGAAAGAGGAACTATTCTTGGCTACATGTGAGTTCTTGTGATTGTTCCCTCTTATTCTTTTGGGTGATTTCCCCCCTAGACTCAGATACTTTCCTAATATGCATGCAGTGATCAATACTCAGCTGACAACTTGAGGACCTTTGGCAGACACCCAGTGCTTTCTCTCTGTGAAGCTCTTTCTTCTCCAGTACTCTGTTCTGTACACAATACTACTTTGTCCTCCTTGGACAACAAGCTCCATCTCCTCAACTCAAAGAGACCTCTGGACTCTGTCTTGATTTCCTCTCCTTTGACCATGGCATGCAAACTCTCTTCAGGCAAGAAATTCTGGCGATTGTGAGCTCAAATCTTTTGTTTTAGGCAAAAGAGTAAATTTCTGTTTTACTTGGCTAGAAGCAGAAGTCTCCATATTTTTGGTTTTTGCCTTTTCTTTTTAAAATTACTTTTCTATTTATGTTACTGATGCAGGTGTTGGTGTGGGCTGTGTTGAGCTGGGAGCCTTGAGAGTCAGAGAAATCAAAGAAGAGACCATATACTCTTCAAGCCCTCACCTTTTAGATAACTCCAACATTTGCATTATTATATGAATTAATAAATACTCTATGCAAGTCTTTATGAAATATAAAAGGATAATAGCTTTTTCCTAGTCATTCAGGTTCTTTAATTCTTATAGAAAATTGTCTACTACAGTGGATCATACTCTGGCTGTATACTGGAAACACAAGATTGATTTTTAAAACTGCTTGCATCTTGGCCCTACCTCTGAAATTAAATAAGAATCTCTGGGATTTAGACCAAAGCATTAGTATTCTTAAAGAACTCCCAAAGTGATTTTAATGTATATGAGAACCTCAGTCTTGGACTAATCTATTTCAAGAGACTGTGTGTGTGTGTATGCACACACATACACATGTGTATTTGTTAATCAAGTCTTAAACAAAAAAAGGCTATCAAACACAAGCAACATTTTAAAAATCCTATAAACATATAGTAACACAGAAAATAATGAAATCATTATCTTACTGAGTAAAAACACTTTTAATTTGAGATGATTTTTATGAGCTTGTGGGATTTTTCTCTGAGATAAATGAAAGGAAAGGAAATATATTCTGAGGGAATAGCATGATCAAGTGTAATAGCATCAAAATCTAGGGAGCATACTCAAGAAATACAAAGGTACTTGGATTTTAGGAAAAATAGTGTGTATGTGCATGTATTTTGTGTTCTGTATTTATGTATAACAGAAGTAAAGGAGGGTAGAAGCAAAGAAGGACATTGTTTGCTGGTCCAAATTGTAGAGTATATTGTATTTTATGATCAGGAGTTTTACTTTGTTATGTTGGTAACAGGGAGTTACTTGTACAAAAATTAATTCACATAAATATAGATTAATGCCTTCAATGTGGTATATTATGAGATCTGGTAGATATGAATATAGTGTGGTCCATTTTTCCTTTTATTCAGGGCCTTAAGACATGGTTATAGGGACTTCCCTGGTGGTGCAGTGGTTAAGAATCCACCTGCCAATGCAGGGGGCACAGGTTCGAGCACTGGTCAGGGAAGATCCCACATGCCGCGGAGCAACTAAGCCTGAGCGCCACAACTACTGAGCCTGCACTCTAGAGCCAGTGAGCCACAACTACTGAGCCCACACACCACAACTGCTGAAGCCCGTGCCTAGAACCCGTGCTCCACAACAAGAGAAGCCACTGCCAGGAGAAGCCCAGGCACCACAACGAAGAGTAGCCCTGCTCACCACAATTAGAGAAAGCCCGTGTGTGGCAATGAAGACACAACACAGCCAAAAAGAAAGAAAGAAAAAAAAAAAAAGGCAGTGTTATAGACTGTCTAGAACTCATGTGAATATGCTCAATGAGAGAAAGGAAAGGTTGAAAGTCAGAGCAAGCCACGCATATTTTTCATATATTTACTTAATAATTCACTTATTCAATGACACTTAGCTAAGAGCTACATAATGCATAATACTTTTCCTTTAATATATAATAATCTAGTAAATAATTTGAGAAAATAATATCACATAGTCCAATTGCTGTCACTAACCTCTATTCACTCATGCTCTTTTTATTCTTTCTTAGGACCAGTACAAAAATTTAAATAATGAACAGATAAAGTTATAAAGAAAGCTGAATATTTTTGTTAAATATATAGTGTGCTAGTGTGATGGGAACAAAATTTTCAGTTTGAGTTGTTCTTGGCTGACTGTACTGGCCTTTATTAATCTGTGATCTATTGTTCAGCTGAAAAATGTGAGGAAATAAACAGTGATATTTAGTGACATGTATTTGTTAACAACAGAAATTATACCTAATAGCATGCAATGGGATTAGGTATTCTCTCCAGCTAGGCTGTAGAAGAATCAGTATAAACACCCAAAGGTGGAATCTATCCAGAAGCAAGAACTTAAAAGTCAAGGAATCGGCTAATTAAGCTTAATTGTGACAATATTAGGTGGCTGAATAGCACATTTAATGGAATACTCTGTTAAATATGGAGGGTGATAGGCAATTCTGGGTACCCTCTATAAAACTTAGAGAAGAGGGTGGCAAAGAAACACACTCACATAAACTGTCTAATATGCCTAAAGTCTACAAGACATCACCATGTTACATAAGCAGAATCATTTAAGATAAATTAAAATATTTGCTGTTTTATAAAATACAAAATTGGAATTTTAACTCTGGCTCCATAAGGCCATCAGGGTAACTTACAGAAAATTGTACTATTAAGCAAGAATTCTATGGTGAAAGTTTAAACCAAGAACTAAGTAGCCAAATGTACTAGGAAAGAGTCAATAAAAGGAGAGTTGTATAGCTTCACCTCTAGATGTTTTAGATTATGTAAATACATAATGAAACTTCAATTTGTATGCAGTAGATTTTACCTTAAATTATTCTGATTACTTGTTCTTACTTTGCTTTTCTAACCTAGGCTAATGGTAGACTTTCGAGATAAAATCTCAAATGCCTCTTTTTCATGATAGAAAGGTTATGGAACTAAGGAAATATCAAACATAAAGAAAATTAAGAAATCCATGTCTGAAAACTTTATATTCTGCTTCATTGGACAAATGGTAGCCATCAATACATCTTGCAAATCACAACAAAACTCTCTGAAAGAGCATTGGTTTGTTTAAGACAATGTAAGAATACAGCTTTGAGTGATTATACATTATCTATGGTGAAGTAGATGTCTCAAGACTTCTCTTACATATGTGCATTGGATTTATGACTGTCTTGTTCTGTTTCATTAGCTGAATTTTGGATTATCATTAATTTTGTCTGCACACCATAAGACTTGCTCTAAGATATGAGGAGAAAGGGGACATGTTTTTAACTTTGTGACTCATAACTCTGGTTGAGTCTCTAGCATACGAAATAGAAAATTAAATGTCTAACTGAGTTTGAAATAATTCATAGCCTTCTTTCTTTTTTTATTAAAATTAATTAATTAACTTATTGTTTATTTTTGGTTGCATTGGGTCGGTTGCTGTGTGCCGGCTTTCTCTAGGTGCAGTGAGCATGGGCTTCTCATTGTGGTGGCTTCTCTTGTTGCAGAACACGGGCTCTAGGCGCGCGGGCTTCAGTAGTTGTGGCTCGCGGGCTCTAGAGCGCAGGCTCAGTAGCTGTGGCTTATGGCTTAGTTGCTCCGTGGCATATGGGATCTTCCCAGACCAGGGCTCGAACCCGTGTCCCCTGCATTGGCAGGCGGGTTCTTAACCACTGCGCCACCAGGGAAGCCCCATAGCCTTCTTTCTTGTGTATAAGTGTAAAACATGGTAAACAATGATTTGTGCAAACTATTGTAATTGTTTTACTGTAATGTGAATATAATAAAATAGCATCGGTATAAAAATCATATATATATAATGTGTCATTGGCTAAAATGTTTGCTGATGAAAGTTTTCTCAAGTTTCTCTGCTTCTTAATTTGCAAACCTAAAGCTCATATTTAGGATTCCTAATCCTAACTGTGTACTTCAATAAAACCACATTATCCATCAGTGATTTTACCTCAACAATTGGAAGAAAATCTTAAAATAATAATAAAAAGCTTATACATACCTATAATGATGTTTGGGTACTATTCTCTTCTAGTATAAGGAAAATAATTATTATTACTATTTTCTTTCAAGATATTTGAAATCCTTTTATGTATTCATATACATAGAAATACGTAAAATACATTAAAAAATCTTGATCTCCTGTTCATTTTTTAGGTAGACCTCAAAGACAAACAGAGAATTAATATTTAATTTTCAGTAGTCTGTTTGAATTATTTTCACAATTTTGATATATTTTAGCTTATATGAGTGGAAATATTCTTAAAATATACTATTTTTTAATTCTTAAAATTTTCCCTTCCAGGGCCAATTTATTTTGATTTAAGTAAACATTTGAATATATCATCAATACGAAAAAATATGAAAGAATGAAAATGTGTTTTATGATATTTATTGATAAAAATATAATCATTTAGGTAATCAAACTAAGATAAAAACCAGAAAAAATATACCAAATGACCTCACTCATAAATAGAGGCAGAAAAATTGAATAAAATACTAAAAAGAATCTATCACCGTATTTCAAGAATGATAAAACATGACCAAAATAGTTCAATGCAGGTAATGAAATATTAGGAAAACTAGTTATATACTAACCAAATGAATAAGTGAATAAAAAATAATCTTCATAGATGTTAAAAATGTGTGATAAATTTAAGCATCCACTTCTGATTATAAATAATGGAATAGGAATAAGGATAGATTGATACTTTATTAATATTAAAACAAAAATCAGAATCATAGTAATTGATGATATAAGAAGTATTAACATTATTGTCAGGAACAATACAGTCATTTTTTTCAATAATAGGAATAAGAATAGATTGATACTTTATTAATATTAAAACAAAAATCAGAATCATAGTAATTGATGATATAAGAAGTATTAACATTATTGTCATGAACAATACAATCATTTTTTTCAATGTTTTAAAATATTGTTAAAAAATACTAGCCAAAGCAATTACATATAAGAAAAAGTATGAAATATATAATGGGAAAGGGAGGGAAATATTGTTTAAATATCATACAGTCTGTCCCTGGAAAATCCTAAAGAAATACCTGAAAAAGTTCGAAAACAGTAAGAGAATTCAGGAAGAGGGATGAGATTCAAAAATCAGTGACTTCCCCATGTATGATCAGTGTCCAGTATGAAAATACAATGAGTGGTTTAGCTTCTGGTAATATTGGACAAAGTAAGTCAGATCAATCCCTCCACTGAGAACAATTATTAAAGCCTGAATATAATAGGAGCTATATGATTGAAAGCAGCAGAGACTTAACAAAGTAGTGAAGAATTCTGGGCCTAGGTTCAGGGGAAGGAAATCCAGCTCAAATAAACTGAGCATTTGGAGCTGCTGGAAGGAAATTTTTTTCTTCTTTTTTTTTTTTTTGTAGCAGTCTGGTGAAGTGTTTGGCTTCTTCTGACAACAATGTTTTTAAAAGCATAAAATAAAATACAGAATATTAAGGAAATACCTCACATTACAATGTGTTCTCAAAAATATTTTTAAATGATGATCAATGATAAGTATGTTTAACATATTTGATGAGATAGTAATATCAAAATAAAAGCTATCTTAATTTCAAAATTTCAGACTGGATAGAAACAAAACAAAACAAAGAAAACAACAACAATAAAACACACATAAAAGGACGGAAAAACTTGTACTACAAAACATTAACCAATAGAGAAATTATGCAATATGTTGATAGAAGATAAAGTAGATTTAAAGAATAAAAGTGGATATTGGAGAAAAAAAGAACATTTCGTTATGATAAAAAGGTGGTTCCACCAGGAAGATACAGCAATCCTAAATTTCTAAGCTCCTCCTAACTTAACCCCAAAATATATAAAGATAAAAAACAACAGAATTAAAAGGAAAATGAAACAAATCCATTATGATAGTGGAACGTCGACACACATTTCTCAGTAAGTTATATAAAAAGCAGGGAGGAAAAGACACAAATTTAATTATTTTAAATGAGCAAAATATTTGAGCAGCAACTTCAAAACTGAGATCAGATAATGACCAATAAAATATGAAAGCATGTTCATTAGTGTAAGATAAATCTAAAATGATACCCTGTACAATATGACTTTATACCCATCAAAAATGATACAGTTGTAAAGATTAAGCAATCCCAACATTGGTGAGGATATGAAATTCTAGAATTGTCTTAACTACCTGTGATAGTATAAATTGTTGCAGTTACAGTGGGAAAATATTTTACAGTGTTTACTAAATGTTAAAGTGTAGAAGTCCCATGAACCAGGATTTCACTTCTAGGTGTGAACCAAACAGAAATATGTACAAATGTACACTAAGACACATGTATACAACTTTTAAAGATGTTATTATTTGTTATACTTCCAAACTGCAAGCAATCTAAATGTACGACAACAATAGGATGAAGTTTTAAATGAACCACTGCTCTTTGTAAGAGTGAATCTCATATATGAAATGTTGCCAAAAGTAACCAAACACTAAAGGTTAAGAATGCATATTTCTATTTATACAGAATTCAAGAACAGAAAAACAATCTATGGTATTAAAAATCAGAATAATGGGTGTTTTGAGGAAAGACTGAGCATTTTGTCATATGCTTATTTTCTATTCATAGATCTTTACATGTGAAATGATTTAAGGTGATATAAATTTTCCTTAGCCATAGAGCCATTATATATTGACAAATTATTTTTTAGTGTTTAGTTCAAGTCACAGAAAGAAATTTCATTTCTTGAAACATCTTGTGGTGATCATTCACCTTCACAATGTACACACAATTACCAAGTATTTACTGTGTGTAAAGTCTAGTTCTAGCACTGATGATTATTTTTCAGTGAGCAATTTTCAGAGAAGCTATTTAAAATGTCGATTTGTGCTTGCACTGTGTGATACAGTATTTTTCTTGACTAACTAACTATGGGCTCCTGGGTCTTCTGCCTTCATTGATTATATAGCATCCTTGAACAAAGACTAATGATCAAACAAGAGAGGCAAAATGGACAAACATGGAGAAAACTAGTTAAAGGAAATGCCCACATGTCTTATGTCAGAATTACTGTCTAAGTCTAGTTCTGGACAGTGTCTATGAAGCCTGCGTAAGCATAATTTTCAGCATGTGCTGATTCAGTTGTGTTCCTGATTACAAGAATAAAAGCATGCAAGTGAGAAAGGTTATGCCCTAGAGATTCCTTTAAAAGGTTGGCTATTCCTTGCCCTAGCTTTTGAGTCTTGAAACTGAACTTGAAACTTCAGTAATAGCAAATGTACAAAAATAAAATTTTAGAACAGGTAAAATACACTGTATGTATTGTAATATTTCTAAATGTAATTCACTTTATCAGTGGCAGTAAATAAAATTTCAACTGAATATGATTCATGGAGAAATAGTTTGTAAATGACTATAAGCCCCATGTAAGAAATTATTTCACCTAAAATGTCATCTCAGTGTAAATGTTCTCTAGAATGAAATGCTTAGCATGGTTTTGAGTGAAATGCTATTGTAATCATCCTTGTTTTTTCTATTTTAATATATGATAACCCCATATGTGATCCTAGAACTGTCATCTCTTATGATTTCGCAAGTGGTTTTTTAAGTAATGAGATACTGATATATATATATATTTTAAGAATGCAAGTTTAAAAATACATAACTTTCGCATTCATTGGTATTCTCATTTGTTTATCCAATAGCTATTTAATAGATTCCTACCATCTACTGGAAAAAGCTAACATTCCATTCTAGTGATTAACTTATAATAAATATTTAATAAATATTGTTTAGAATTGTTGCTTGGTTATATTAATTATATATATTAATATACTAACTTTTGATATAAACACCAGGTAGTTCATTTTTTAAATGTCTAAAGCTCACAAAATAGCTAAAACATAACACTGTGATATTTTCTGTTATATGCATGTTTGTGTATGTTTGTATATAAAATATATGTGTGTATCAGCAATTGATCTGTAAATAAGTTTTAACAGCAGGGATATTTTATAAGACTACTTGAAGCAATGCAACTTTATAATACTTGATATCACTATCTGTGATTCAGAGAATGCAGATTTGATTTCGACTATTTGGAAAGCCTTTACTTCCTACCTGAGAAATCAGGAATTTATTGTAACTCACTGAAATTTACTGTAAATTCTTAATTTAATGAAATAATGAAATCAGCAAATTTTATAGACACACAGAAATAAAATATTTAGTGCGAATGCAAAGAAGGACAGCAGAAATTTAGAATTCTTATGTTATATTTTGAAATTGTGTAAGCAGTTTCAGCTTCCCAAAGCATAATGAAGTAAAGCAGAAAAAGACAGAGGACTGAATCTACATTAAAGACATATCTAGAGTAAAGAAAGTCCATTAGCTTATAACCTTTGTTTGTCAAAAGAGCATAATGTGTGACATCAGATAAATTTTCTCCTTCTGCTTGTTAGTAAGCTATGTATTCTCATCTGCTCCAAGGATTAAATAAAATATACAGTATCTGGGAAAAGGAAGTAGATGAGTCATTCATATTTTAAGGGCCATTTTCTTTATTTTGTAACTATAATTGATCATTATATCAAATTGCAGCCAATCTGTTCCCTAACATATATTAACTACCATGTATTATATTTATATCACTCAGAAGTAATATAGTTTTGTGGATAATTGTATTCTAATTCTTAGAGTATTAGTAATTGACTTGCTTACCTGTGATATACACTTTTATCTTTTATTCATCCTTCATATTATTTTTTAAATCTAACAAAACTGTTACATTCACTTCTGAGATTACTTCTTGTCTTCTTCCACAAGCTGTTTCCTGTTTAAGAATTTTATTTTTGCTATGTATTGTTAGTATGAATGAATTCTTGAGCCAAGGTGCCTGGATTCAAAATCTGGCTCTATCATCTATTAGCTGAGCAACCTCTGAAAACTTTCTTAAACTCTCTGTGCCTCAGTAGTGTTACCTATAACCAGGAGCTGATGCTCATACCAATTTAATACAATCAGTGTGAGAATTAAAAGAAAAAATACATATCTAAAGCTCCTTAGAACAGTGCCAGGCATACTGTATACACTTAATAAATGATAGCTTTTTATTTACCTCCCATAATGTCACTCTTTTTATTTGCCCCTTTAATTTGGTAAAAAGATATTAAAATTCAAAAATTTTCTTTTAGTGATTAATTTTATGGAAATATTCTTCTGATTGGAAATTTCTCATCAGTAAAAGTGAGACATCAAAGAGATTTTCATTTTTTTGTATCTTATCATGAACCCAAATTTATAAAGGGCCATTACCTGAACAGGATCCAAATATACTAATCCATCACTTAAAGATATACCTGGAACATTTTTGCATTTGAGTAATTACAGTATGATTTGCTTTTGGATCATGCTGCATTTGATGTCCACCCTTCATTAAATGGTTTACCATTGAATTAAAAAATATGAAATATTATAATTGCAAGATAAAAATGATAAGAATTTCCTAAAGGAAATGTTTAATAGGCACCTTACTGAACTAAGAGACTGAGAAAAGGAAGCAATAGATCACTGTAAAAAGGTTATTTAAGCTTTTAAAACTCGTTCTTTCAATTAAGAGACATTCACTTGAGCTTTCATTACTTCCAGTAAGGATATTTACATAATTTTGTGGTGAAACTAAAATGTTTTAATACTGTTCCCCACCAACCCACAAAAAAAGAATAAATAACAGAACAAAGAAGTCCATAGGGAAGAATTTTAAGATGATTTTTTAAAGTAATTCAATGAACTATAAATTATTCTACTATAAACATTTTAATTTCAACTCTTTATATATTGTAAGAAATACATTATTATAAAATATGAAATCATTGAAATTTCAATATAAGTTTAATTAGAAGGATTATATTTATAAATTTAACTTTATACTTAAACATATGTTGTCTGATTACTTTTTAGTATCTGATATTATGGGCATGATAAATAGTTCCATAATATTATAATAGAGACAAAGTAATATTAGTACTTTTCTCACTAGGTATTTTGATCATTTTAGGAACGTAAATCAAAGTTTATCATTTAGAGGCGATAAATAATCAACTACTAAATTTTCAACAAATATATCTAGCAATGACATTTCAATGATCTGTCATTACTCAAAATATGATGTCATTTTTTCTATAAGCTATAAATTTGTATCACATCCTTTTGAAAAGAAAAATCCCCAGAGTCTATAACTCTGTTTCCCAGAAATTTTTGTTTCATTTATAATCATCTTTTTCAAGGTATTCAATATATTAATAGATTTTATTTGTTTGTAGCATGGTTTTCATTTTTTCTTTGATTGACAGATACAGAAAGTCAGGTAAATCTAATTTCTGTACCAGTAAGTGTTCATGTACACCCCACTTTGTAAGACACATCTACAGAAATTCACTTAAAACAAACCAACCAACCTCATAGTACCTGTGACAAATGAACAAGGCAAATCAGCAGATCAATTCCCTGAAAGTAAAGAATATAGTAGTTTTCTCTCATTCATATCTGACTACTGACAAATTAATATCCTGGAGGTATGACCTTGACCTATAATCTATTAGCTATAACCACTAAATGCTCTGCTTTACAATTGGTGCTTTATTTTGTACTAATTTTATCATTTCATCAAGAAGAACTTTAATCTAAAATATTAATTTTACATTCAATTTTAAAATTGTTCCAAAGTGAATTTGAATATTCAGGTATACACACTAGAATGCATATTGAATATTTTTAAAGTAAAACAAAACAAATAACTTTTTGTGTGTATATATATAATAGACAATTGTGCTTCCTATGAATGGTCAGCTTCTTAAAACATAGCAGATCAATTAAAACTGTACTTCTTCGCATGTTATTATATAATTGAAATTTCAACTTTCTATAAGCAGAACATGCATGTATTACTATAATGGTTTTAAAAACATATTTGGTATAGAAAAAAGTAATGTGTGTTTTATAGAAAATTCCCGGTAGAGATTCTTGAATACATGTTTGTTATCCTGGGGAATACTGGTATCATGTATCTGATTAAATACTTCTAGCCATAAGAGAGAATATATATATCGGTGGTCAACAGTGGCTAAAAATTTACTGGTAGGGATTTTGATAAAGACTATTGGTGGTTTTGATTGAAAAATACTGATGGAGGAATTATTTTCACACATGGAACAGGAAGTCTTAACAGGACATTAAGTTTCTACTAATAATTTGTAGTATTTTATTCTAGTTAAACATATTCCTTCCCTTCACTTTAGTAAGGAACACATACCCTCATAAATGCCCATATAACTCAAATTCTGACTCCTAGTCTTTCCCAACCCCTGGCATTTGTGTTTGTCTTGCTGACTGTTCATTCTATGCTATAAATGTTGGCCTTTAGCACAAATCCATCTTCTGGTCCCAGTGGATTTCCCTGACTACTGATTCTTTGTCTCAGAAGACTCAACATTGACATCCATAAAAGGCATTCTGCCCTTCATCAGGCAGCAGGCCACTTGTGTGTCAGTATTTGCTTGTTTATGAATCTGAAGCAAATATGAATTATAGTACCAAGGTTCTAATAAAACATTAGATGATCAAAAAAATGAAAATATTTTATATGTATGTAGTACAGAATAAAAAAGAATAGATTCCTGGAAACATCAGTTTTTATAAAATTTTGTTTTCATTTCCCTTTATTTTTAAAATCTATTTTGCATTTTCAGAGCATAGTGGTTAGTATTTAGGTTCTGGAACCACAAATGCCTGAGTTCCAATCCTACTTTTACATCCTTGGATTGTTACTTCTTTGAACAAGTTACTTAATCTGAATGTACCTCAGATATCAGCTGTAAAATGGGTAGCTCATGCTTTCTTCAATATATTTAACAACTATGTGCTATAAATTATGTAGAAGATTGTCGGGCTAATGAAAATACTTAACCGTTTATATAATTGGGATATAATTTTAAAGGCTTAATTGTTAATTTATATAGTAATGCATATATTAGTTAGAAAACAGTTTTCCCTTTAGCAAGACATAGATAGCCAACATGGAGTATTTCTAAGACTCTATATTCTAAATGCAGCTTTAAAAAAAAAAGGCTCTTCTATGCTTCTCTTTGAATAAAAGGTAATAGTCAATTAAAGTGTTAAATTAAAATAATGAGAGATTTAACAAAAAAAGAAATGAGAGAAAATTCAGTAGTAGAGATATGATTTTTAAAAGCTGCTTATAACAAACAGAATTAATTCTATTAAAAAGAGGTAATTTCCAAATTAGTATAATAAAGCAAATGACATGATGTGGAATGTGAGCTGCAAAAGAAAAGTGTAGAAATAGACCAAGTTTGTATTCTTGTCTCTCTGGTTATTATGAATTTAACTGGGTAATGCAATTTACAATGAAAGTTTCAATTAATATGCCTGCATATATTCAAAACTTATTGCCCTTTTAAAGCTCTGGGGCACCTTTGAAGATTTCTTATGTTTTATGAAATTTATCTCAATAATAGTAGTTTCCTTATACATTATTTTAATCTCACATATACAGCACATAAATAATGGATCTTTT
Source organism: Balaenoptera musculus (assembly GCF_009873245.2). Classification (NCBI taxonomy): domain Eukaryota; kingdom Metazoa; phylum Chordata; class Mammalia; order Artiodactyla; family Balaenopteridae; genus Balaenoptera; species Balaenoptera musculus. The sequence goes on from NC_045788.1 coordinate 107,829,447, forward strand.
AAAATTATTATTTTGGAAAATAAGCAATAGGATTTCAGTACCACTTTTATCAGGATTCAGTGAACTTGGTTAGTGGAATATGTTGAAAAGTATAGTTAGTAAAAAAAAAAAAAAATCCTAATATTTCTATGAATTACCCATTTGCTCCAAGTTCATGACATTTTCATAATATTACAGTGATAGGATACTTCTGTTAGTGTCAGTGCCAGAAGACTGATGAACTGATTAACCCGATACAGGGGTCTACATTTTTTTCTAAGGAGTTTCTCCTCTACGATCAAGACCATCAGGTGTTTGAAATTTCTTTATATATCCCCACAACCTCCCAACTCTCCCCATTCTTCTGTCTTACTATTTTTACCAATGCCCTGATGGAATAAATTTCTTTTAACTGCAATATGGTAACACATTTCAAGCATTTCCTCTTCGCTAATACCTCACCTGACTACATTCAAGAAGCTTGGAGAATGGGTTGTTGGACAGAATTCTGTTACCACATTTATAATAGTTATGTATATACCCATCTGTTCTCAAAATTGTGAGATTATTGACAAGATTCTAGAGAATTTTATCATCTTTGTATAAAAGCACTTCTCTCTGTGTGAGTGTGTGTGTGTGTGTGTAAATCAATGAATTAATGAAAGAATAAGATGAAATAATTAATTCATTTATTTAATAAATATTTGCATAGTAGCTATCACAATTGCATTGCTCTAAGGCCTATGAATATAGTGGCACATAAAACCAAAAAAAAAGGATGTGCCTACATAGAACTTTAAGGTCCATGTTTTTCTAGCTCTAACCTCAAAACCCAATTACTTCTATGTATTTATGAACATCCTTGTTCTCTCTTTTTTTAGAATTTTTACTTACTGATTGATTGATTGATTTTAACTTTGTTCTCCTAAAGCTCATTTTTCAGTGGGTTGTCCAGGTTTAACCTTGAAAACACACACACACACACACACACACACACACACACACACACAGAGATACACATTGAGTCAAATGTTCAGTTATACTGCTAGAAATTTGTCACTTTTTTATTTGTTTTTGGTTAATTGCTGAGATAAGATAGCTGAAGCAAGGGAAAAAATTCATAAAAGTGTTAATTTAACTGCCACTTAGTATTTAACTGCCACTTAGTATTTTTTGAGTAATTCCAAGGTAGGTAATTTTCAGTCAATTTTATTTTCATTCTCTACCTGCTAATACTCCCACTGTATTTTTGCACTGATATTCATAAAAGATTTAGTCTCTTCATTGTATAAGCAGTTTGGGTTTTAAAGATAATATATATGAAGCATTTGAAAAAAATCACATTCATTTGCACCAATTACTTTAAACGTCAAAAGCTCGGTGCTTGGATGAGCAATACCTGCCTCCTCAATCAGGATAGAACTTAACAGAAGTAGAATAAAAGTTTTAATGTTGATCTGTTGGCAGAAGGGTGGGGGCGGTGCTTTTGAAATACCTTTAGTTTCAATTATTCAAGTTTTGCATTTGAATTGAAAGATGCATTGAAGCAAGTATATGGTTTTTAAATGAGAAATATGATAACGTAAGCATAATTTTAGCATTTTTCCATCTCTGATAATTATTTAAACTTATTAACCAAGAGTACAAAGTAGCAGGGTGCCAGGCCCAGAGTTGAACGTTCTCAAAAAGAAAAAAACAATAAGTAAAATAGGATGTTAGCACTGTGGTAGACTTCAAAACAATTTTACATCATATTTCTGGAATTTCAGGATCCTGAAGTTCTTTGAATTCCACAAAATAATACTAATGAGTTATTCAAAAATGCTAAAAATAGAGTAAAAATGGGAATGAATATTGGAGAATACCTGAAGCCCTCTGACGTAGCTAAGGTACAAATTGTTCATAATTGTGTATTATAACTAAAACCAAGTGCTTTTATTTTTCACTAAGTACCAAGAGACAGGTACCATTAACTGCCCTGGTTTCAGAGCTTCGTGTCCTTGGCATGAAGGAGCTTTCAAATACTTATTTATTCCTGTAGATGGGATTCCAAAAGATGTGAAGAATGGTTGGTAGAGGGTAGAATGTTTGTTTGTGAACTTCGAATAAATTATGCTCTAAAAGCAGAAACTAACACACCATTGTAAAGCAACTATACTACAATAAAGATGTTAATAAATAAATAAATAGAAATAAAATCTTTATATATTTATAGGAATTTCAAAATTCAGAAAATGTATTCCAGATAATCTAGTAGGTCCCTTTTCTGTAAGAGCTTGCAACTTGAATTCACTTTGGAAACACTTCTTATTCCAGGAAAAACAAAATGACACAAAATAAAAACAATTGTATACCATTTCAAAATCCTCTTGCCCTACTATTTACTAGAGCCAGTTGAGTGCTGACCAGTTTCACACAAGCTTTGCCCAGTTTAGTGCAAGTAAAATTAGACAGTACCTTACTTCAAGCAGGCCACTTTCCCTTTTGGACTGCTCTGATATAAAAATGGGATGCCAAGGGACTCTGCCTTACACACTTGTATTCACTCACAGCCAGAAAGGGAAGAGCAGTTAACTCCTGCAGAGGTGTTAACACCCTTGATGAATGGGCGATGAGGGCCAACGGATAAATGCTTCCTTCTTTTCTTCCAGGCCAGGGGGTGGGAAGGAGGGGGGCGGGGAGGGGCGGACAGTTGTGAAATACTTTTTATAAAACTGCTTATGAGACTTTGGCAAGTGGGAAACCATTCGCCCACAAGAATGCAAACTCAGTATCACCTCTTTGTACTGACTTTCTCTCCATCTCTGTTTTCTTCCTCTGCCTTATATCTCTGCTGCCTGGATTAACATTCCCAAATAAACTACTGCAGATAAGTGTTTTTCCTACGTTCTGTGAACTCAGACTAAGAAAACAACCTCATTAATGGAATTTTTAGTTATGCATAAGTAAAGAGAATATTTGCTGCTTAAAAAAAAGATAGGCACCAAGAAAGTAAATGATTAATTTGGATGCTCTGGGTTACTTTAGGAGAAAAATGTTACATATGTGAAGATGTGGACAGTGGACAAATCAGGGCATATAATTGCTGTCTGCCTCTCTGGACTCAATTGACCTTCTCTGGTTTCAGATGACTCATAGATTAATAAATTTATTTATGTAATTTTTAATAATTTTGGTAGGAATGGTGAGGGCCATCATTTCATGAGATATTTTAGACCACTAGGGTCAAAGACAAGGCTGCATTGTAGCCCAAGTGAAACTGTTTGCAGAAAATTATCAGCACATTCATTTTGCTATTCTTTGCCTGGACCATAGCATAACTCTAGAGCTATGCTGTTTGATTTGGTAGCCACTAGCTACATGTGCCTGTTGAGCACTTGAAACATGGTGAGCTCAAATTGAGACATGCTCTGAGTGTAAAATTACACTCAGATATTAGTGAATCTAGTTGAAGGACTTTTTTTTTTTTTAACTGCCTTAAAGGTTTGACTTTTTTCAGATAAAAATGTGGAAACATTTTTTAAATGCAAAAGAAAATCAAAATAAGGAAAAGGAAAATAGAAAGAAAAGTAAAACCAATGACATACACTGAGATAAGAAAATTGTGAAGACCACTGAGAAGAACACAGTGCTAGCTGGGGAACACTGTGGTCTCTCTTAGGTTTTTACTACCTGTGTTTTTACTGTAAAATTTTATACTGATGCATTTAATATAAACCAAATAAATGGAAGCTATGTCATTTAAATTCCTGAATGTTATTTCCTGAAAATACTTCTGTGGTAACTAAAATGTTAATTAATATCAAATCCATTTTCATAGTTGGTAAAAATGCAAGTTACATTTTCTAGGTATATACCCATTAAAACAAAAAAGTTACTTGCCTCACCATAATCACCTCCTCATCTTTAACATATATATTTCAAATATGATATTTGAGCATGTGTAGCTTTATATACTAATAAAACTTTTCATTTATTAAGTTGTCAGAAAAACACTAAGGTGCAAAACAAAATCATTCCAAATGTCATTAGAGAATACATTTTTCAAGATCACATGGAAGGTGCTTGATAATTACTTTGAAATGTATCTTAATTTCTGTTAAATAAAATATATCATTCTTATGTTTATTTTTTAGATTTAGAAAATAGGAAATTTAAGTTTAATTATATTAATTAAATTTAAGTTTAATTTAATTAATTAATTTTCTTCATTATTTCAGTCTCTTAATTTTGATTTTTTAATAAATCTAAGAAACACATTCATATATTTCACATATTATATAAAGTAACACATAATATATTTTAAAAAATGAGTCCATAAAGATACATATAAAAGTAATAATAATAATAATGGCAAAATAACTTCCTTGCAGAAGAATGCTGGCTAATGGATACAGAAATAATGGAATTATGAATTAGGAAATGCCAGCATACATTTTATATAAAATATAGAATGAGAAACTTTTCCTGTCTTCTTAGTCACACATTCTCTCAGTACCAACTCAATAACCCCTCCATAGGTAGCCTTTCTCAGCTGTTATTTTTTAATATTCCTCAGGAGTTTATTTATGTTTATGTAAATAAATATGAATAAAGTATCCTCCTACCTTTTGGCACAAAATATATTATTGTATATTTGAGATATCTCATTAGTGCACTGAGAACTTTCTCAAACGACAACAAAAAAATTTGTTGAATGGAAGTACTATAATATTTTTAAAGTTGATATTCAACTTGATTTAATATTTTGCCATTACAATAGTTCCAAAGAATAAAATTTGTTTGTACCATATCTCCTTCATGTTCCTATGTATCTCTAGGAAAAATTCCCATAGGTGCAATTTCAGAGTTAAACGTATTTGTATTTTTAAATTTTGATGGGTGTTTCTAAATTGGCTTAATAGGGAGCATAACTATTTACACTCTGATCTGCTATATATGAGGTTGTCCATTTTCCCACACCTCACCAACTGATTCCAAACTTTTGAATTTTTTGTTCAGTTGAAGGGTAAAAATGGTATCTTGGTGTTACTATTTTAATTTATATTCCTCTTATTAAGAAGGAGGATAGGCATCTTTTCAAAATTTTGAAAGCAATAAGAACTTATTTTGTTTGAATATATCTTTGAACTGCCCTTGTAACTTTAATCCATTTTTCTACTACAATTAATATCAGAACATGTAGTACATAACTTTGTCTAAATTTGTGGATAATATTGTCAATAATTTTCCCAATTTGTCATTTGGTCATGTTTATTTATCTTTTTATTCAGAAATTTTAGTCATATATAAATATTTTGTCTTGATTTCTGTGTTTTGAGTCATAGTTAGAAAGGCATTTCCATGCTCCAAGCTTATAAAGGATCTGTCTCACATATTTTCTACTAGTACTTTAATGGTTAAAATTTCATTTATATCATTAATCCATTAGTAATTTATCCATGAATATGAGATGACATATATCCATTTTTAATTGTTTGTTTGTTTTACAAAGAGCTACCCATTTTACAAATAAGATATATTTATTTTTCCATTTTTTTCTCCACTGATTTCACATGCCACTTTTAATAAATAATTTGTGCTTGGTCTATTTCTGGGCTTTATGTTTTATTTTTAATGTATCAGATTATTCATGTACTGTTTGCACACTGATTTAATATTTAGAGCTTGATAAAATGTTTTCACATTTAGTACAGACTGTCTTCTGTCATTCAATTTCTTATTCAGAGATTTCCTACAGTATAAGTTTAGTTTATTTTTACATATGAACGTTCATGTCAAATTGTCCAATTCTAGAGAAATCTATTGTTGTTTTGTGGGGATATTAAAATTTTAAATGAGCTTTGGAGAAAAAAATAGATATGTTCTGTCCTGAATTGATTGAATGGAATGGATCTGGATTTGTTGTTCAAGATTTGCATATGTATGTTTGGGGATGGGTGTTTGTTTTCTACATGAGTTTTTTAAAGTTTTCTTCATATAGATCTTAAACTTACTGTTAAATTTATTTCTAAATAACTTATCTTTTGTTGCTGCTATGAAAGATGTACTTTCATCCACTATATTTTGAAATATATGAAAGCAATATTTTCACATAATAATTATTTACATTTCATTTAAAATATTGCGGTTGCTTCTCTTTTATTTCCCAAAGATACAATTATATTTTTTGAAAACAGTGATTGATTTACCTTTATTTTTTATAATATCTATACTTCCAATTTATAAATATTTGTGAATGTTGTTAAATGCCTTTCTATTATGTGGGTAGGAAATTGCTAATAGTAGGCCTATACACTCCCTCTCTACTAGGACACCAGAGAGGTATAAATGATCTCAGTCAAATATCTTTAAAAACCAGCTAATGACCACTGCTCAGACCTCCTGGTAAACTTTTTTAATAAAACGTTTTTAGTAGGACACAGTTATCCAGGTTGTTTCTTGTAAATAAGCCCAGGATGTATGGATTTATGGAGCATGGTTGGTTTGAAAATCATTTAAGCTGTGCAATTAATGGAATATAAAATACAGAATTATGTAAACCAAAGTGGCTCATTTTGTGTGGTTGATATTTCCACATACATTGCTCAATAAAGTCTTGCCTGTTAAATCTGAAACAAAAAGGCATCCTCATGGGAAAAAAGGGACATTTTATGGAACTGTCTGATGGTCACAGGTTTCTCAAAAATGGACATGGTTTTAACTCCTGGGCGTAGCAATTGCTTGTAACCTTTGAAATGTCAGAAAATTTGGTATAATTTGTGTAGTTCATGTTTGTCAGTTCAATACTTTGTGTTATAATAGCTTCTACGGGAATGATTATACAATTTCTCTCTGTTCATCTCCAATTATAATATATTATATTAATAGATTTTCTAGTATTGAACCATGCTTTCATTCCAGGACTAATCCACTATTGTCACAATGAATTATATTTTTAGTATGCTATTAAATTTCTTTGCTATATTTAAGATTTTTTTTTTTTTTAATTTTTGGCCACACCACGTGCGGCATGCTGAAACTAGTTCCCTGACCAGGGATAGAACCCGAGCCCCCTGCGGTGGAAGCACAGAGTCTTAACCACTGGACTGCCAGGGAAGTCCAAGAATTTTTAAAATTCTATTCCTTAGTGATTTGATGTATAGTTTTTGTGTGTGTGTAATCTTGTGTGGTATAAAAGCAATGATTTATGAATTTTTCTTCTTACAAATCATTTGGCAATGTTTGTTTTTTCCTTTTTATATGTTCTTAGTAGTTTAAATAGCATTACAATTCTGTAATTGAAAAGGATATATAGTATTGTTCTGGGAATCTGCCTGGGCCTGATGATTTAGGGGGAGTGTATGTTCTTTGACAACATTCTTCAATTCTGCTACAAAAATTGGTGTGTTTATCTCTTCTTCTCTTATGTGGTGTATTTTGATAAACTATTGCCCTAGATATTCAGGAAGAAGTATATTTGAATAGTTGAGAAAAAAGATTTTTAAAGTTTTCTCATTTGTGATTTTTTTCCCCCAAATCATTTGTGTTTTTGAGCTTGCTCCACATTTTTCTTCATTAGGGTGACTGGTGGATGATCCCATTATTATTATATATTGTATATTATATAATTTATAATACTTGCTTACATCTCTTCCATGGATCAGATTTTGTTTGTACACAGTAGATTTTTAAAATTTTTCTATAATGTATATTTGTAGTTATTCTTTTTACAGTTATTTTTTTCATTTATTTGCTTAAATTATTATGTATATATTTTTAACCTCTTTGAGTTAGATAGTTTCTTGTTTTGTTTTTGGTCTTTATTTTTGATTTATGTGAATACTTACAGTTATGGCTTTTCCTATGTTTCCTGTATTATGTTTTCTGTCCTGTGCTCCATCCAGTTCAATCTTTATGTTAGTGACTTTCCTCTTCCTCCTTCATTGAGTGCTTCGTATATTTCATCTTCTTCTCTATTCTTATTATAACCCTCTCTTCTGTGAATTTGATGTTTCTGAATTATGGTCTTTTGTTACATGAATGAGGGCTTCATTGAGTTTTGTTTTGTTGGTTGTCTACTTAATTGTAAATATTTGATTATTTTCACTTTCTACTTGGCAACAGCTTTCTAGTAAATGCTCTTCATCTGATGGTAAGATATGATGCTAGTTCACATTCATATAGTTTTTCTCACAATACTTTTGTTGATTCTATACATATTAGGCTTTTTACCTTCTACATAATTAAATAAAGCGAATTTTCAGAAACTAGTAATATTCAAGAGGTATCTATGTTTGTACCTATGTGTGGAGAGCATGGTGGCCTTGCTTGCTACTTCTTTGCATCCACAAGTAGATTTACATTCTCTGTATGATTCTTTGGGAAAGCCCCTGATTTTGCTTTTTTGTAATAAATATGATGCAAAAGTGCTTCTGGCACCAGCCCTGCCCATGTCAGTTTTTGCATTCATTATTGCAATGCCAGACCTGTTTTGCACTGTGGGGGTGAAGTCCTTACCTTCAGAAAGTATTTATTTCCTGGTACTTTGTAAGATGTGATTTAGCTGGGCTCTCTCACTCCTCTCCCTGGTTCTTAATTTCACTTCTTTCAAGACTTGTGTCAGATCTCATTGTTTTGGGTAACCCTTATGCTTATTTTGGAATCTGAGGGTCTTTTTTTGTGTGTGTCTTCTTGCTGTTTTTATTTGAAATTCATTTCTCAGAGGGTTTTTTTGGGGGGGGGGTTGTTGTTTTTCTTGTTTTCTTTGTTGCTTTTTTGTATTTTCTAGGAGAAAAAGGAGAAAGGTGCTGAACTAAGCAATCATATTACTTCAAGAAATTTTTGAAATAATTGAAACACATATAAATAGTTTAAAAAGTAACAATATATATAGCCTTTTTTCTCTTATATTAACTGAAAGGTTGAAAAGAACACTGTTCACAGCAGGAAAATGTATTAGACTGTTAAATTTTATCAGAAATTGGTAATAAAAATAATTGTAAAAAAGAGGTGACCCCTGGTTTTAAAATTAAAAACCACAAATGAATGATTACACCAGAGGCAATACATGTTACTCTGTTTTAATGCACCATGGTTGTAAAATTCTGAAGGAAAACGTATGATTTAAATTAAGGAATAGATGCTTTCTGTAGTAGCTGAAGATCAGTACTAACTTAACACATACTGCCCTGAGTTTTGACACTTAAAGTGTGTCAACAGATTCAGATGTTGAGGAGTGCAGATCTTTCAGAAGTGTCACTGTGGGACTCCCTCTTGCGAGAGCACCAGAATCACAACTAACTCCTGAACATCGACAGGAAGACACTGGAACTCACCAAAAAACATACTCCACATCCAAAGACAAAGGAGAAGCTACAATGAAACATTAGGAGGGACACAATCACAATAAACTCAAATCCCATAACCACTGCTTGGGTGACTCAAACTGGAGAACAATGTTACCACAGAAGTCCACCCACTGGAGTGAAGGTTCTCAGCCCCACGTCAGGCTTCCTAACCTGGGGGTCTGGCAACAGGAGGAGAAATTACCAGAGAATCAGACTTTGAAGGCTAGCAGGATTGGACTGCTGAACTTTGACAGGACTAGGGGAAACAGAGACTCCACTCTTGGAGGCCACACACAAAGCAGTGTGCACAACAGGACCCAGGGGGAAGGAGCAGTGACCCCACAGGAGACTGAACCAGATCTACCTGCTAGTGTTGGAGGGTCTCCTGCAGAGGTGGGGGATGGGTGTGGCTCACCACGGGGACAAGGACACTGGCAGCAGAAGTTCTGAGAAGTACTCCTTGGTGTGAGCCCTCCTGGAGTCCACCATTAGCCCCACCAAAGAGCCTGTAGCCTCCAGTGCTGGGTCGGCTCAGTCCAAACAACCAAGGGGAGGGAACTCAGTCCCACCCATCAGCAGAGAAGTGGATTAAAGTTTTACTGAGCTCTGCCAAACAGCAACACCAGCTCTACACACCACCAGTCCCTCCCATCAGGAAGCTTGCACAAGCCTCTTGGATAGCCTCATCCACCAGAGGGCAGACAGCAGAAGCAAGAAGAACTACAGTGCTGCAGCCTGTGGAACAAAAAACACATTCACAGAAAGATAGACAAAATGAAAAGGCATAGGACTATGTACCAGATGAAGGAACAAGATAAAACCCCAGAAAAACAACTAAATGAAGTGGAGATAAGCAACCTTTCAGAAAAAGAAGTCAGAATAATGATAGTGAAGATGATCCAGGACCTCAGAAAAAGAATAGAGGCAAAGATCAAGAAGATGCAAGAAATGTTTAACAAAGACCTAGAAGAATTAAAGAACAAAGACCTAGAAGAATTAAAAAACAAGCAAACAGAGATGAACAGTACAATAACTGAAATGAAAAATACACGAGAAGGAATCAATAGCAGAATAATTGAGGCAGAAGAATGGATAAGTGACCTGGAAGACAAAATGGTGGAATTCACTGCTGTGGAACACAATAAAGAAAAAAGAATGAAAAGAAATGAAGACAGCCTAAGCGACCTCTGGGGCAACATTAAATGCACCAACATTCACATTATAGGGGTCTCAGAAGGAGAAGAGAGAGAGACAGGACCCGAGAAAATATTTGAAGAGATTATAGTCGAAAACTTCCCTAACATGGGAAAAGAAATAGACACACAAGTCCAGAAAGCACAGAGAGTCCCAGGCAGAATAAACCCAAGGAGAAACATGCCGAGACACATAGTAATCAAATTGACAAAAATTAAAGACAAAGAAAAATTATTAAAAGCAGCAGGGGAAAAACAACAAATAACATACAAGGGAACTCCCATAAGGTTAACAGCTGATTTCTCAGCAGAAGTTCTACAAGCCAGAAGGGAGTGGCACGATATATTTAAAGAGATGAAAAGGAAGAACCTACAACCAAGATTACTCTACCTGGCAAGGATCTCATTCAGATTTGAAATAGAAAGCAAAAGCTTTACAGACAAGAAAAAGCTAAGAGAATACAGTACCACCAAACCAGCTCTACAACAAATGCTAAAGAAACTTCTCTAAGTGGGAAACACAAGAGAAGAAAAGCACCTACAAAAACAAACCCAAAACAATTAAGAAAATTGTAATAGGAACATACATATCAATAATTACCTTAAATGTGAATGGATTAAATGCTCTAACCGAAAGACACAGTATCACTGAATGGATACAAAAGAAGACCCATATATATGCTGTCTACAGAGACCGACTTCAGACCTAGGGACACATACAGACTGAAAGTGAGAGGATGGAAAAAGATATTCCATGCAAATGGAAATCAAAAGAAAGCTGTAGTAGCAATACTCATATCAGATAAAATAGACTTTAAAATAAAGAATGTTACAAGAGACAAGGAAGGACACTACATAATGATCAAGGGATCAATCCAAGAAGAAGATATAACAATTATAAATATATATGCACCCAACATAGGAGCACCTCAATACATAAGGCAAATGCCAACAGCTATAAAAGAGGAAATTAACAGTAACACAATAATAGTGGAGGACTTTAACACTTCACTTACACCAATGGACAGATCATCCAGACAGAAAATTAATAAGGAAACACAAGCTTTAAATGACACAATAGAGCAGATAGATTTAATTGATATTTATAAGACTTTCCATCCAAAAACAGCAGATTACACTTTCTTCTCAATTGCACACAGAACATTCTCCAGGATAGATCACACCTTGGGTCACACATCAAGCCTCGGTAAATTTAACAAAATTGAAATCATATCAAGCATCTTTTCTGACCACAACACTATGAGATTAGAAATAAATTACAGGGAAAAAAACGTAAAAAAAACACAAACACATGGAGGCTAAACAATACGTTACTAAATAAACAAGAGATAACTAGAAATCAAAGAAGCAATAAAAAAATACATAGAGTCAAATGACAATGAAAACACGATGATCCAAAACCTATGGAATGCAGCAAAAGCAGTTCTAAGAGGGAAGTTTATAGCAATACAATCCTACCTCAAGAAACAAGAAAAATCTCAAATAAAAAATCTAACCTTAGGGCTTCCCTGGTGGTGCAGTGGTTGAGAATCTGCCTGCTAATGCAGGGGACACGGGTTCGAGCCCTGGTCTGGGAAGATCCCGCATGCCGCGGAGCAATTGGGCCCGTGAGCCACAAATACTGAGCCTGCGTGTCTGGAGCCTGTGCTCCGCAACAAGGGAGGCCGCGATGGTGAGAGGCCCACGCACCGCGATGAAGAGTGGCCCCCACTTGCCGTAACTAGAGGAAGCCCTCGCACAGAAACGAAGACCCAACACATCCAAAAAATAAATAAATAAATAATAATTAAAGGTGCTAATAATTTAAAAAAAAAAAAAAAAAAGATTCACCCATGTTTTAAAAAAAAAAAAAAATCTAACCTTACGCCTAAAGGAACTAGAGAAAGAAGAACAAAGCCCAAAGTTAGTAGAAGGAAAGAAATCATGAAGATCAGACCAGAAATAAATGAAATAGAAACAAAGAAAACAATAGCAAAGATCAATAAAACTAAAAGCTGGTTCTTGGAGAAGATAAAGAAAATTGATAAACCTTTAGGCAGACTCCTCAAGAAAAAGTGGGAGAGGACTCAGATCAATAAAATTAGAAATGAAAAAGGAGAAGTTACAATGGACACTGCAGAAATACAAAGCATCATAAGAGACTACTACAAGTGACTCTATGCCAATAAAATGGACAACCTGGAAAAAATAGACCAGTTCTTAGAAAGTATAACCTTCCTAGTCTGAACCAGGAAAAAATAAAAAAATATCAACAGACCAATCACAAGTAATGAAACTGAAACTGTGATTAAAACTCTTCCAACAAACAAAAGTCCGGGACCAAATGGCTTCATAGGTGAATTTTATCAAACATTTAGAGAGGAGCTAACAACCATCCTTCTCAAACTCTTCCAAAAAATTGCAGAGGAAGGAATACTCCCAAACTCATTCTATGAGGCCACCATCACCCTGATACCAAAACCAGACAAAGATACCACAAAAAAAGAAAATTACAGACCAATATCACTGATGAATATAGATGCAAAAATCCTCAACAAAATACTAGCAAACAGAATCCAACAACACATTAAAAGGATCACACACCATGATCAAGTGGGATTTATCCCAGGGCTGCAAGGATTCTTCAATATACGCAAATCAATCAATGTGATACACCATATTAACAAATTGAACAATGAAAACCTTATGATCATCACAACAGATGCAGAAAAAGCTTTTGAAAAAATTCAACACCCATTTATGATTAAAAACTCTCCAGAAAGTAGGCATAGAGGGACCTACCTCAACATAATAAAGGCCATATATGGCAAACCCACAGCAAACATCATTCTCAATGGTGAAAAACTGAAAGCATTTCCTCTAAGATCAGGAACAAGACAAGGATGTCCACTCTCGTCACTATAATTCAACATAGATTTGTAAGTCCTTGCCACGGCAATCAGAGAAGAAAAAGAAATAAAAGGAATACAATTTGGAAAAGAAGAAGTAAAACTGTCACTGTTTGCAGATGACATGATACTATACATAGAGAATCCTAAAGATTCCACCAGAAAACTACTAGAGCTAATCAATGAATTTGGTAAAGTTGCAGGATACAAAATTAATGCACAGAAATCTCTTGCATTCCTATACACTAACAACGGAAGATCAGAAAGAGAAATTAAGGAAACAATCCCATTCACCATTGCAACAAAAAGAATAAAATACCTAGGAATAAACCTACCTAAGGAGGTTAAAAGACCTGTACTCAGAAAACTATAAGACACTGATGAAAGAAATCAAAAATGACACAAACAGATGGAGAGATATACCATGTCCTTGGACTGCAGGAATCATTATTGTGAAAATGATTATACTATCCAAAGCAATGTACAGATTCAATGCAATCCCTATCAAATTACCAATGGCATTTTTTACAGATCTAGAAGAAAAAAATATTAAAATTTGTATGGAGACACTAAAGACCCTGAATAGTGGAAGCAATCTTGAGGGAAAAAAACAGAGCTGGAGGAATCAGACTCCCTGACTTCAGACTAGATTACAAAGCTGCAGTAATCAAGACAATATGGTACTGGCACAAAAACAGAAATATAGATCAATGGATCAGGACAGAAAGCTCAGAGATAAACCCATGCACCTACGGTCAACTAATCTATGGCAAAGGAAGCAAGGATATACAATGGAGAAAAGACAGTCTCTTCAATAAGTGTTGCTGGGAAAACTGGGCAGCTACATGTAAAAGAATGAAATTTAAAAACTCTCTGACACCATACACAAAAATAAACTCAAAATGGATTAAAGACCTAAGTGTAAGGCCAGACACTATCAAACTCTTAGAGGAAAACATAGGAAGAACACTCTTTGACATAAGTTACAGCAATATCTTTTTTTACCAACCTCCTAGAGTAATGGAAATAAAAACAAAAATAAACAAATGGAACCTAATGAAACTTAAACGCTTTTGCACAGAGAAGGAGACTATAAAGATGAAAAGGCAACCCTCAGAATGGGAGAAAATATTTGCAAACAAATCAATGGACAAGGGATTCATCTCTAAAATATATGAACAGCTCGTGCAGCTCAATATTAAAAAAACAAACAACCCAATCGAAAAGTGGGCAGAAGACCTAAGTAGACATCTCTCCAAAGAAGACATACAGATGACCAAGAGGCACATGAAAAGCTGTTCACATCAGTAATTATTAGAGAAATGCAAATCAAAACTACAATGAGGTATCACCTCACACTTGTTGGAAGGGGCATTTTCAGAAAATCTATAAACAGCAAATGCTGGAGAGGGTGTGGAGAAAAGGCAACTCTCTTACACTGTTGGTGGGAATGCAAATTGATACAGCCACTATGGAGAACAGTATTGAGGTTCCTTAAAAAACTAAAAATAGAATTACCATATGACCCAGCAATCCCACTACTGGACATATACCCAGAGAAACCCATAATTCAAAAAGACACATGCACCTCAATGCTCATTGCAGCACTATTTACAATAACCAGGTCATGGAAGCAACCTAAATGCCCATCGCCAGATGAATGGATAAAGAAGATGTGGTACATATATACAATGGAATATTACTCAGCCATAAAAAGGAACGAGATTGGGTCATTTGTAGATCTGTCGATGGACCTAGTGACTGTCATACAGAGTAAAGTAAGTCAGAAAAAGAAAAACAAATATCATATATTAACACATATATGTGGAATCTAGAAAAATGGTACAGATGAACAGGTTTGCAAGGCAGAAATAGAGACACATGTAGGGAACAAATATATGGGCACCAAGGGGGGAAAGTGGGGGGTGGGGGGGTTGTAGTGGTGGTGGCGAGATGAATTGGGAGATTGGGATGACATATATACACTAATATGTATAAAATAGATAACTAATAGGAACCTGCTGTATAAAAATTGTAAATTAATAAAATAAAAACAAAATTAGGTGGCAAAAAATATATATAAAGCAAAGCTCAAATATAAACAATGGAGAAGTCAGTTTGACTCATGTGACCACATACTGTCTTCTACACTGTGGTATATGTTGCTCTTTATATGACCCAAATATTCATTTGGTAGTAATAATACATGATTCCTGCAAAATGATCATATGGGTTTTTAGTTTCACCTCATGCTGATCTAGAGTAGAATTTATTCCTTAATTTTTTTAACTTTGTTTTTTGAATTTTATTTTATTTTTTATTTGCACCCCTCTTAATGTCTCATTGTGGCTTCTCCTTTGTCTTTGGATGTAGGGTATCTTTTTTGGTGAGTTCCAGTGTCTTCCTGTCGATGATTGTTCAGCAGTTAGTTGTGATTCCAGTGCTCTCGCAAGAGGCAGTGAGCGCACATCCTTCTACTCCACTGTCCTGAACCAAATTCTGAGCTTTGCTTTTGAAGTCAAAAATCTCTTTTTTTCCCTTGATTTTAGAAGTTGCAACTAAATTAAAGAACTGAATGCAAGATAGGAAAGCTGCTGAGAACTGGATTTGGATTGGTCTTTGTTGTAAGTGTACACCAGAAAGATTGTAAAAAAAAATAAATGTATGAATCATAATCACTAAACCTAGTTTAATAGATTTGATAGTGTTGTAAAATATTGTGACCACTTGAAAGGTCAGTTTGCTGAGCAATGGTCAATCATTAAATCAGCGGCAGCCTTCATATTTTTCCACTGTAGGAAGCAGAATCTGGCCATCAAAATATGATAGTAATTGTTTTGGAAAGGATGACATTCCATGATGACAATAACAATGATAGTGGTGACAGACATATCTAAAACCACTGACTTCAGAGGTAAGCAAATTGATAAAGTGATTGTTGACCTTAAACAAATAGACTGCCAGTTGTTTCTCTAGCAAAGATAAGTTTATTAGGGATCAGCAGAAAATTGCACTTCGGGGTCTATGGAGGACCACGTGCAAGTCCTTGCACAGCAAGGGAAGGAGAACATTTTTATAGAGAGGAAAAGGAAGCTGGTAGAGCTAGAGTAAAAAAGGAGTCCATGGTTTTTCATTTGCTGAATTGTTGAAAGAAGAGTCTTCCTTCCTGTTGGGCTCTGCTGCTATCTTCACAGGGTGTGAGAGCTCCCTCTTCTGATCTCCCAACTCTATTTAATTAAGGTTTCTGTTTATTAATTTTTTACATGATAAAGATCATAATATCTTGTTATAGCTAAAAATACTGAGCTTTGGGCTGCAAAGTCAGGTAGCTGTGCTATTTCAGGCTGATTTGCTCTGTGTACATAGGGATGTCTTTCTTTAGAGTAGAAAGTTAACACCAATAAAAGAGGCATTGGTAAACAAATGGAGAGAAAAGGAGGAAGGGTGGGAAGGAGGGAGGGAGAGAGAGAGAGGAAGGGTGGGAGGGAGGGAGGGAGAGAGAGAGAGGAAGAGAGAAAGGGAGATAGAAACCTGGTCTTTGGGTGGTTTACCTTTTTTAGAGGTCTAGAGAAATTTAAGTTCCACTTCACTCAAAGTGAGCTTCCTGGAACAGGACACTTGCTATTATACTCTTCAGGGCTTAAGAGCCTTTTTATTGTGAGAACCTTTGGGAAGAGCAGATAAAGGAAGGGTTTTCTGCATCTCTTCCAAGAGAATCAACCCTCTTTCAGAAGCAGTATTCTGAGAGTTCCCTGGATATGGAGAATTTTAAGAAATTTAAAAAAACAATCAAATCTGTAAGGGAATTTCTCCCCTAAGATATATGCTTTTTGGGTTGGGGTGCTTGAGATAGGCCAGTTTGGGAGGTAGAAACAAGTTCTCAACTTTGTAGCAAGTTGGCAAATATTATAGCAAAGAAAATGGCACATTCAAATATATGAGCAATAAACATTTATCACATGCAATTTACAGTGCTGGCACTGGGACTTTAAGAATTTATAATATGTATCTGACCTTGTGCTATTTATCTAGGAAGAGACACAGGACTTATACACAAAAAGCAAATAAAAATTCAGAATAACCTAAGCCATCTGCCAGACTATCAGTTCCTGAGGGCAGGCTTCTGATTTTTTGTTGCTGATTTTTTTGTGGGCATTTTATTGTTCTACACTGTTGAATGAAAGGAATTGGCAACAGCAGCTGCAAAGCAAAGATGATTCTTAGCAGCAGAAGAGTATAGCGCACGCGCGTGTGCACGTACATGTGTGTTACATAGAGTTTGGTTTTATTACAGCACAAATTAACATATTATGAGAAATTTTAAAGGGTCAGGCTTAGAGAGGGTGTTGCCAAACAGAATCCATTCAGTACTCTAGCAACAGGTAGTTAGTGAGTCAGGGGGTGTGTTGAAGGAGAGGAACTTTGATAACAGGAAGCCTCAATATTATCTAAGAGAATAGCTAGTGACTGAAGGCAATAGTTTCCCTGTGCATGATTATAAAACCTCCTCTCTGTAAACAGTGCACTTTACAATGGAAGAAAACACTTACTTATAAAAACAAATCTGAATTTATGTAGGGAATATGCTAAACCCTCTGAACAACCATAGCCAATCTATAAGATTATCAATGTATCCATTTTTGAAAATTCACACCATGAATAATCTATTAATTTCTGGGAAAAGAACTATGGCTAAATATGATCCATTATTTTTAAAAATCTTATAGGTGTGTTATATATTATAACAGGAATTACAAATACCTCACTTAGACATATGATATGCTGGTTTATGCCTTAAAACTAAGGCACTTAATATTTGAAAACTTATTTGGATTCTGTTTGGCACCTGAATGTAACTTAGCAAAGCTGTTATTAATTCTTTCAAAGTACTGGCTAATTTATCTCCATTTTTTTAGAATCCTTTAATGTCTTGAACATGTTAGAAATGAAATGTAGCTGTTATTGTTGATAGCAATAATAATAATACTGAGCATTATCTTTTTATGCTTGGTTCATATCATTATCCTCTCTGGAGTGTTTCTCTCTTCCATGTCTGCCTGTCAAAATTCTATGATTTTCAAGACAATGCAAATTTATCAGTCTGGATGAAACTTCCTCCAATTTCTCATTCTAGGAGTTATCTCATACTATTTTGAATAATTTCAAAATGTTTCTAGGGTTTATTTGATGGCATTCATCATGTTATATCTTGTACTTTTTTCAATTTATTTTATTTTCAAAGATTTAAAATATACAGAAAATTAAAGAAACGGTATAATGACCACCCATATACCTTTTACCTAGATTTGATGTGTTAGTAGTTTGCTTTATCTATTCCTATACATATTTTTTATTATTTTTGCGCTGAATGTCTAAAAATAATTTGATAGTGTCATGGAATTTCTACTGTAAATCCTTCTGTATGCATGCCTAGAATAAGAGTATTCTCCTATGAAATCACAATACAATTATCATATATACAAAATTTAGCATTGGTATAATAATATAAACTTAAATATGGTCTTAAATTTATCTAATTGTACCAATAGTGTCTTTTCCATCTGCCCTTCCTCCCCCCAAATTTTAACTAAGACTTAAGAATTTATTGTTATGTTTCTTTGGTGTTCTTTTTCTAGAGTAGTACCCTCCAATTTTGCCTTATCTGATATGTATATATTTAAGAATCTAGGTCAGTTGTCTTCCAAGTTAGACAATTGATAATATCTGGTTGATAATGTGTCATCCCTATCTCGTCATACTAGAAAACACATAATATCAGTATGCTCCATTATCAATGATGCAAAACTGGATCATTTGGCTAAATTTTATCCTCCATGTCTTTCAACTATATATTGTCTCTTTTCAATTAATAAGCAATTTGGAAGGTGGTATTTTGAGATTATGTGCATATTCTATATCCCAATACTCATCACCCAATTATTTTTGTGTTCATCTATTATCTTGCTTGAATAAATTGTGTATTTTCATATAAGACAATTCTTGTTTTCCACCTCACATACTTTAGGACAGTGGTCTCAGGAGCATCAGTATCAACAACACCAGGGAACTTACAAGAAAGTCAAATTTTCCGGCTCTATCACAAATCTTCTAAATAAGAAACTCTAGACATGGAGCTCAGAAATATGTGTTTTAATAAACTCTCCTGGTGATTCTGATGTGCAACAAAGTTGGGAACCAATGCTCTAGAATACATTTTATTCTAGAAGTTGCCATGGTTACCATCTTTGCATAAGTGTAATTTGACAACACCTTTCATCAGCTACACCTCATACCTTTAATTTTCTGTTAGGGTTTAAATGCCTCCATGTAGTATGCTTACTCTCCCAAACATCACACACCCTCCCTTTTCTAAAATTCGGTAAGAGCTCACAAGTTGATGATTGCCCTCTTCAAAATTCTCTTCTATTTCTGTTCATTGCCACTAGACCAATAACTAGGGTCAATTAACAGTACAGCCTAAGGGACAATGCAATTCCATTTTTGGGAGAAAATAGTATATATACCCAGAGAACTATAAGACCTGTTCAATATGTCTCTGGCAGGATCGGAGTAAACATACCTGGAAGTTGATCTTGGAGGTATTAGATGAGGGAATATAGAATATAAAGCTGGATGGGAGCAAGATTATTGAATCCTTTGTGACTCAGGAATTTATGTCCTGACATGGACCAAATGCTTGTCTTGATATATTGTTGAGATATCCAGTTAAAGCCTGCATGTTGGACGTTGGCTTATGAAATAGGAATGCCATAAGCCTTAGCAGTGAGTTGCATAAAGGGTCAGAAGACTAAAAGAGGTGTATTATTTGAATTGTATTACCAGAAAATGTTTAGAACTTCTAGAAAATGTCTAGAAGAGTGGAAGGCTAATGTACTTTAATATAGACTTTAATATAGTAGAAAATTAAAATGTTTCCTCCAATTTTCGGATATGAGTCAGTTCTTAGAGTTGTAGTCCATTGATTATGAGAATATGAGTCCCCCTGAAGAAAGATTGTACAATGCCACCATAAGTATATATAACAATATATTCTCAGTATTTTGTAAAGCAACCTGTAGCCAGTTACAGACAAATTTTACTTTGAAGAAAGAGACATATTCAGACATTTCTAGGGCATACACTTTACCAAAGGACCTTTAAGCTACTTTAGTTCTCCTTTTAGACAGGAAGAAAAAATAACCTAGATATTGAATAGAGTTCTAACCCAGTTTATCATGCAGCCATCCCACAGTATTCACTGACCCACTGTATAACCATTTTTTCAGCTCCTAGTTCATAATTAGTATGGATATTTAAAGGAATTGAGATAACTTATCAATAAGAATCATTAAGTTAAGAAGAACTAAGAGAAACTCTTGAAACTGCCTACTTCTCCAGCCAAGAGAGCAAATCAGAAGTAATATATCATCTTGGGAAGAATGCACCACATTAAACTATAAAGATTTAGGAGTGGTGGTCTCTATCTTAACCCCATTCAGTTACTCTCTGACCCCTGCAAAAACCATAGAGCATGGTGGATGATGATGAACTACCATAAATATAATAAGCGGTACTTCTCAGTGTAACAACTGTTATGTCAGATGATGCATATTTACAAGAACAGAACAACATCACCTCTGGCATTTGCCATGGTACTACTGATTTGGTGAATACATTCTTTTCAATCTCTATTAGTAGAGAGCATCAAAATCATTTACTCTTTTGAGGGAAGATCCGTGTAACAAACTGACCCACTTTCCCAAGGCTATATTACATCTATTCTCAGTCACAATACAGACTGCAGGGATGTTGACCTTGACATTGCAGAAAATATCATGTTGGTATACTATTGATGACACCATGCTAATTGGACAATTTAGAAAGGAAATTGGAAGTGTCCTAGATAACCTATAAGATATATATGTGCCACAGAGTGGGAGCTAAACATTCACAGATTTAAGATCCTGCCATATTAGTAAAATTTAATGTTTTTAGAAGTCCCATCATCTTAGGTTTCCTGGAACTTCCCCTTTCGTGTAAAGGCAGGATATTATATTTTATGTCCTCTATCACTGAGTCACTCTGCTTGGTGAGCCATTTTAGATTCTGAAGGCAGCATATATACACTATTTGAAAATACTGCTCTAACTTTTTGTTGGGTGCCTCAAAATGTTGTCAGTTTTGAGTGGGGTTTAGAGTAAGTCAGGACACTTCAGCATATCAAAGCTGCAGTGCAAGCTGACCTGCTTGCTCAGAAGATCTGATGGTTCTAGATATGTTAGTGATATGACATCTCTGGCAACTCCCATGAGAGATTCTTGGTCAGTGTAAATATTTAAGGTTTTAGAGCAAGGTCATATTTTCTGTGGAAAAAAATTCAACATTTGAGAGGCAGATCCTGGTATGCAGGAAGGTCCTAGTAGAGATGGAATGCCTGAACACCCACCAACTATATGTGTGGCTGAAACTTTCATCATTAGTTTTTATCATTAAATACATTAGCATAAAGCTGGCTTATATTAGAATGTTACATTCAGGATTGGGCCTGAGCAGATATTGAGGGAACAAGTAAACTACATGAACATGGCCCAGTGTACCTAGTCACATACCTCTTGCAGAAACTTCTCTATCAGCTTACACTTGTGGCATCATCAGGGTTTACTTATGATCAATTAACAGAGGAGAAATAAATTGAGCCTGGTTCACACATGGTTCAGCTCACTAGTTTCGTAGTTGATTGGAAACAAACAAACCAACAGCTGCTATAATACAGCTCAAACAAGCAAGGCCCTGAACATAAGCATCGAAGGAAAACTATTCTAGTTACCAAAGCTGTGAAAAGTGCATTTTGTCCCCCTCCTGTATGGAGGAAGAAATGGCCTGAAGAATGGGTGTTCATGAATACCTGGGAAGTTTTTAATAGTTTTGTTAGTCATTATGCGCTTATTAGTTTTGCTTTATTAGATTATAAATCTGCTTGATAAAAAATATCTTTTTTTTCATTTTTCTATACATTTCTGCATTAGGTAATAAGAGATATAGTAGATTTTTAGGGCTGACATAACAATTTAACACAAACTTAGTGGCTTAAAACAGCAGAAATTTATTCTTTCACAATTCTGGATGATGGAAGTCTAAAATCAAGGTGTTGACAGGGTCACTCTCTCTCTAAAGACTTTGGGGGAGGATCCTTTCTTGCCTCTCCCAGCTTCTGGTGATTCCTGGTGTCCCTTGGTTTGTAGCAGCATAACTCCAAACACTCTGTCTCAGTGTTTACATTGCCTTTTTCTCTATGTGTCTGTGTTCTTTTCTATCTCTTACAAGGGGATGTTCATTGGATTTAAACCCATCTTATTCCAGTATGATCTCATCTAGATCCTTACTTTAATTATGTCTCCAAAGATGCTATTCCTGAGTAAAATCACACTCTGAGATTATGGGTAGACATGAATTTTGGGGGATTTCAATTCACCACAAATTACTAAACCAATATTTAATGATTGATGATTTGTTTTCCTGTCTCTCTGACAGACTCAGTTTAGAGTTTCAAGGGACAAATTTTAAGAATTTTATTCCTTAAAAGGCACTCCTATATTTTAGATGATATATAATATAGAAAATATTTCATTTTATTCATACAAGTTATAAGCTGTAGCTGCACTCAGGTAGTTTCTTCAATAGTGCTATTTTAAAATACTGTAAAAGCTTTAAAAAATAATTTTAATATTGAAGACCCTTGAACTATAATCTAGTGCTTCAGTTGTAGACCATTGTTATTGGTTGATCTGTGTCCCCCCAAAAAGAGATGTTGAAATTCTAACCCCTAATACGTCAGAATGTGACTGTATCTGGAAATGGGGTATTTTATAAAGATAATTAAATTTAAATGAGGTCATTAAGATGGACCATAATCCAATATAATCGGTGTCCTTGTAAAAAAGGGGGAATTTGAACATAGACACACACAGAAAGAAGACAATGTGAAGACACACAGGGAGAAGACCGTCTTGTGACATGAGTGATGCGTCTACAAGCTAAGGAATGCTAAGAATTGCTGGCAAGCACTAAAAAGTAGAAGAGGCAAGGAAAGATTCTTCCCTAGAGCCATTAGAGAGAACACGGCCGTGCTGATACCTAGATTCAGACTTGTAGTGTCCTGAACTATGAGGCAATACATTTCTA
Source organism: Balaenoptera musculus (assembly GCF_009873245.2). Classification (NCBI taxonomy): domain Eukaryota; kingdom Metazoa; phylum Chordata; class Mammalia; order Artiodactyla; family Balaenopteridae; genus Balaenoptera; species Balaenoptera musculus. Next base: position 107,853,039 of record NC_045788.1, read on the forward strand.
TTGTTTTAAGCCACCAAGTTTGTGGTACTTTTTTTATGAAGCCTTGGGAAACTACAAACATAGCATATTATATCATGGACTAGCATGCATCGTCTTGTGATATAAAATGTTTTACATATCTTTATAGTCTGTTTTAAATTATTTAATGTGTAGGTTTATGGACTATTTCTGAATTGTTTAATTAATGATTAGTTGTTAACATATAGCATGACTCATTCTTGAAAAAATGGCAGATAATTATAGGGATTTTCAAACTTGTTTTCCTCCATAGTACCATTGGTAATATTATCTGCACTTTCACTCCAAGTCTATATAATTTAACAGTACTTGAATTAAGGAATGAATTGGTGAAATAAAAAGCAAGTCTTCCCATATAACATTTATGCAGTGAAGCAAATAATGATAGGCTGATTTACATTAAAAGTCAAGTTATATTTCATACGATATATTTAATATGATTGAATGTTTGGCATGATTAGCACATGTTTTTATAAAGTATTATTTTTCATGTGATTTTTTGTTTGTCTTTAGTCCTATATTTAACACATAGATCATTTATTTGTTGATGTTTTAGAAATCCCATTTTTAGTCTTATAACACACGTACATTTAAGCTAATAAAAGTGGGTTCATTGACTTATATGAGCCGCAAATTTCTCACCAGTCTAGTATGTTAGGCATCAAATCTTATTGGATGCAACTATTAGAGATGGATAAGTGTCAGTTCTTTTAGAGGGATGAATTTGCTATTTTTAAGATTTTTGTACAATTAAACCAAATTTCAGCCTCATTAGGTACACTTGGCTTTTTGACCAATACGTGATATGAAGTGTTAAATAATAGTTTTCATATTGTGATCTTCAATGTCAACCTGATTTTGGATAATTAATTAAATTTGTTCTAGCCATTTTCAGAAGAAACAAATTGAATTTCTGCCAGTTTTTTCACCCAATCTATGTTGTGTTCCAACAAGACTATAGTGATTGTGGGACTTTTGATGATATTAAAAATATTCTTTTGTTAAACATTTTTCTACCCTTTTTAGATCCAATTTTTTAAATTTAATTTTTATTTTTTGATCCAATGTTTTTAAAGTTCATTTTACATTTTTTGAGCCTATTCAAGGATTCTAGTAGACTGTCTTAATTAAATTCCTTCCAGCCTCCCTCTACTAATTTATACAATTTTATTATAAAATACTTCCTATCTTTCTTAACTATCAACTTCACATTGATAGTTTAGATATCAGTACACTACAGGAATCCAGGTTCTATATTGTACTCCAATTCCACTAAAACCAAGAATCAGTAAATGATTCCAATTTTAGAAAGTAAAATTTCTAGAATTAGTTCTAATCTCAGATATGAGTGAGTACAACCCTGCATTTCCAGTGGGTAAGTAGCGGTCAATAACGCTATTAGTAAGCACTGAGTCAGGTAACAGTTATATGTTTAAAACACTCTGAGATCTATTCATATAAGTTGTCCCTAGTAGCAACCTGTATTAGGTAGGGTTCTGGAGAGAAACAGATCCAGTAGGATATATATAAAAGGTCATTTATTATGAGGAATAAGAGTATGTCATTATAGTGGCTAAGTCCTATGATCTGCTGTCTATAAAGTGAAGACATAGAAAAGCTGGTGGTATAATTCAGTCTGAGTCCAAAGGCCTGAGAACCAGGGAAGTTGATGGTTTAAATCCTAATCTGAGGGCTAGAGAAGATGAGATGAGATGTCACATTTCCAGCTGGCAGGCAGAAAGCAAAAAGAGGCAAATCCCCCCTTTTTCTGCCTGTGTTCTAGTCATACCCTCAGTGGATTGGATGATGCCCATTCACTCTGGAGAGAGTAATCTACTTTACTGAGTCTACCAATTCAGATGCTAATCTCATCTGGAAACATGCTCACAGACACACCCAGAAATAATGTTTTCTGGGCACCCTGTGACCAGTCAAGTTGACACATAAAATCAATCATCACAAGTTTACTTCTTGTCAACTTGGCAATCATATGCATCCCCTTAAACCATACTTACTCTCCAGATAAATACAATAGCAAAGCCATAATTCTGCCTAACATGTTATAACTCTTTTCCTTACAACAAAAAACACATTATCCTCTTGCCCAGAAGAAGAGATGAATTCCTTGAGTGATGTTTACTCCTCTTCTTGATATCCCATAACTTAAATACTATGATATAAAATTAACAATATTTAAATATTATGATATAAAATCAATACATTTTATGTTATGTGATAATGGCATAAAATAGGAAAGAAAACAAAGATATACATATTGAATATATATATATTTACATGTGTATGTATGTATATATGTGTATATAGGCACACACATAAACATACAAACATATTCATAGCAAAATAAGGAGAAAATACTCATGACATTTACAATCCTCATTTCTGTAATGAGTCACATGTCATTTGGTCATAGCAGATATTTATAACCACCTTCTTCCATTATTCATTCTGTATTCCAGAATGCAACACTTCAACTGGCCATGGTTCTTTACTTGGCGGGGGGTGACCCAAACTTTCGTTCCTGAAAGGTCTGGAGCATTGCTATCCTGCCTGCATTGGATTGTTGTATGTTTCCATTGACCTTAATAATGGGGCATGGTAATACTAAGAAACACTCTAAAGGACCTCCTGTGTTCTAGACATACTCTTCCTTGCCTCCACTGTGGAGCAGCAGTCCAATTTCCCCTTGGTGGTCAGGTTCAATTACTCCAGACAATGCCATTAACTCTCTTCTTTGCCTGTTGATTCAGAGATGTGAGGAGACAAAAGTGGCTGAGTGGCAGTCTTAAACTCCAGTTAAATGGATCAATGTGTGTCTCATGGTGGAAGCATTCCTCCCTCTGGAACTAAGACCTCTAGGCCAGCAACACATAACGTCATGGAGACAGAAAACAAATATTTGTTAGTGGGTCACCAGGAATAATAGTGAGTGATGCCATTCCCATTTCTACCCTTTGAATTCTGGACTTGTGAATCCTGGCTATCAGTGAAACAGCACCATATATTGGAAGCTAATTCAGAGCATATACAGTTTTCTAGAGAACCTTAACCCAGCCCTGAAAGGTTTGCCACCTAGCTGGCACTACAACTGAGTCTTTTTTTTTTTTTTTTTTTTTTTTTTTTTTACAACTGAGTCTTTAAAAGACCATTACATCCTTCTTTCAAGCCAGCTGCTTCAGAATGGGGAGAACATGGTAAGACCAGTGAATTCCGTGAGCATGGGCCCACTGCCACACTTTTGTTCCTGTGAAATGAGTTTCTTGATCAGAAGCCATGCTGTATGGAATACCATGATAGTGGCTAAGACAGTCTGCATTTCACAGATGGTAGTTTTGATAGAAGCATTGTATGCAGGGAAAAAAAAATCTGAATCCAAAGTATTTAATCCAGTGAGAACAAAACACCACCCCTTCCACAGTGGAAATGGTTCAATGTAATCAACCTGCTACAAGTTAGCTGGCTGATCATCTCAGGGAATTTTGCCATACTGGGGACTCAGTATTAGTCTCTGTTGTGGGCAGACTAGGCACTCAGTGGTGGCCATAGCCAGGCTGGCCTTGATGAGTGAAAGTCTACATTGCTGAGCCCATTCATAATCTTCATTCCTGACACCATGGCCACTTTCTTCATGAGTCTATTCCCAGAGGAGGCTGGGAAAAGAAATTGACTGACATCCATAGAATAGGTCATCCTACCCACTTGATTATTAAAATCCTCCTCTGCTAAGGTGAACATTCACATGAACACAAATATTTTCATGTGTTTTGCCCATTCTGAAAGGTCTATCCACATACCTCTTCCCCAGATTTCTTTATCACTAATTTTTCAATTATGTTCCTTCCAAGTCCCTGACCATCCAGCCAAACCACTGGCCGCAGTCCATGAATCACTACATAATCACACCTCTGGCCATTTCTCCTTCCCAGCAAAGTAAACAAGTAGGTGAATTGCTCAGATTTCTGCCTGCTGGGAGGATTTCCTTTTACCACTGTCCTTCAGGATGTCCCAGAGAGGGACTATAATGCTGCAGCTGTCTACTTTTGGTTGGTGTCTGCATGTCATGCAGAACCATCTGTAAACAAGGCCCATGGCTTTTCTTCTTCTGTCAGCTGATCATAGGGAACACTCAATGGAGCCATACGTACAAACTGAGAGAGTAAAGGCAGTGTAGAAGGAATGGGGACCATGGGCATTTTGATCACTTATTCATGTAACTTATTTATGCCTTCAGGGTCTGCCCAGGCCCAGTCACCTGCATATCACTTCCACTTGACGATAGAACATTGCTGTGCATGCCCAACTTTATGGCTTGATAGATTAGATAACACCCAGTTCATTATAGGTAACTCAGGTTGTATGGTAACTTGGTGTCCCATGGTTAAGGGTTCAGTCTCTACTAACACCCCACAGCAGACCCAGAGCTGTTTCTCAAAAGGAAACTGCTTATCTGTAGATGACAGCAGGGCCTTGCTCCAAAATTCTAAAGGCCTATGCTGCAATTTACCTATAGGGGTCTGCCAAAGGTCCCAAACAGCATCTGTATCTGCCACTGATCCTTCAAGAATCACTGGGTCTTCTGGATCATGGGCCCAAGTAGCGGAGCAGCTTGCACAGCAGCTGATGATTAGTTTCTGCTGTTTATAAGCCACATGGTTTATGGTGTTTTGTTATAGCAACCTGAGATGACTAAGACAGGGCCCCACTCAAAGTATCAGCTTTTCAGGTCACTCAGTAAATGAGCCAGAGTTACACACCCAGCTGAGGAATGTGTTGTTTCCCAAATCCAAAGAGGCCTCCTAGGTGTTTTGCTTTTTTCCCCATTGTGGAAGAGATCAGATGCAGCAACTTCATCCTTCACCTTAGAAGGGATATCTCAGCATGCCTCACACAACTGCACCCATAGAAAAACTAACCATCACACTCCCTTACCCCAAACATCATTCCTCATCTTTAAAAGGTATACCTGTTCTGGTGTATTTATTTGATTCTGGCACATTTAGGCATCTCTACTCAAATGCTCAAAATGCTTCTCCTAATTCCTGGCTTTATTTTAAGTTAATGAATTGTTTATTCTCTACTCCTCAGATCAAATGCTTTCAGTTTCCTTCTTATAAATGTTTTGATATCAAAAAGAACAATACCAATTACCTGTCACACTTCTATATAAGATAGATACATAAGATGCAACACCTCCCATTCTAACAAGGAAGTCAGCTGTTAATGAGAATTTTGTCTGAACCTCTTATATGGATTGCAGCATTGGTGAGCATCATTAGGTGACTTGGGTGATGAAACAAACTTAAGAATTAAAGTGTCATCCAAAAAGCAGAAGGGCCTATATTTTTCTGTTCTTAAGTTTTTGAGATATTTTCTTAACACATCTTTGGAATGAGAAAGAGGATTAATTTTCTCATTATTGAGTAGAAACTCTGGAGTTGAATTTCCTGACTGAGTTCAAAAGCTGATTACTTATTTACTGGTTTTACAACCCTGGCTAAGTTATAAATATTATGCCTCAATTTCCCTATCAGGAAAAGGGTCATTACTATGTATGTTAAAGTGTTGTTGTAAGAAACTGTTAGGAATTTAGAGCGGTACTTGTCACAAACTAACAACTCAGTAAATATTATTACAAAAAAAGGTGCACATTCTTTTCTTAAGCATTTTTAAAATGTCAGTTGTCTAAATGCATATTCACAAGGTGAATCTTTGAAACATGGTAGTCTATACTTACTTATTGAGTGATTTAGAGAATCAGACTAGACAATATAAGAAAGCATTGTAAGCTACTGTGTAATATATGGTTTTATTGTATTATTATCATTATCAAACAAGAATATAGGTAGAATAGGTTATACATTTCGTAGGCAGTGCATTTTTTTACTTCTTTTCTTGAATGCCTTTGCATTCAGTTGACTGATCTCTCCTCATGAAAGTCTTCAGGAGCAAAGGAGAAATGCAGTGTAATTTGTTCTTGATCCCTTGGTCTCTCAGAAAGCTCTCCAAAGAATATGGAGATAAAACTTGAAATTTTCTTAGACCTACTGCACCCTTGTTTTAATTCTACTATGAAATGCTTCTGACTTTATCTTAAATTCTAGCTTATATATAGACATAGACAGTGATTGATAAGTCAACCTTTTGTTATTTTCATAGCAAATATGCATGAGGTGTATGTTTTGGACAACAGGGATATGCAGCTTAACTTTTAGCCATGTTTTCTGGGGTCTTAGGCGTTCTAAGGTCTCATTCAGGATACATTGATGTTTGATAAATTATTTATCATATTGGATTACTCATGTTGAGTTAATAACACTAAAATCATAATTTTAAATGGTTGCTGAAGTTGAAATATTTTAAAACATTTAATCATAAAGCTACTGTTAACAAGCTGACAAACATTAGGCATATAGCAAAATTTCTCAAGACCCATCTTTTCTTATGTAAAAAAAATGAATAATGAAATCATTGTTAATTTCTGAGCCTTACACATAATGATAGTCTTTCATGCAAAATCACAACAAACATCAAAAAGAGAAATATATCTTTCATTACTTTTATTTTTTAAACTTAATTACATTTTCTGTTACTTTTTATAAAACATTTTATTTATTTGATTTTTTAAATATTCAGTGATATTTAAGATATTATTTTATCTTTTTTCTTAGCATTATGAGAATATCTCTGTCTGGTCCTCATGCCCAAACTCACATACAGTTATTTGTGAGAATCATCAGCAATGAGCCATTATGTCAAGATCAACCAGTACTGTTCTTAAAAGTGTGAGAGGAACAAAAAGTACCTATAGTATTATGATGCTTTTATATTAAGACTCTGCTTTTGAAAATGAGTTACATACTTTTGCCTGCTCTATTTTATCCTTTTGTTTCAGGTGAAATTTCTGGTGCCTTTACCAAATGAAATCTCCTCTACTATTCTAAATCTCCAGTATATGTTTGGGGGAGCAAAGATGACATATACCGTGCTCATTTTATCTTATTTGGTTCTCTAGTTATTTTATTTTGCAAAAGGTCAGTGGTTATTTGGTTTCTGCTTCTCACTTCCCTGGCATCAAGTGCAAATAGCTGCAGGTTCTGGCAGCTGATGAACACAGGCTCCAGTCCCAGTTCTGCTACTTACAAGCTGTGTGCCATTTGGCAAGTCCCTTAAAATCTCTGGCCCCTAATTTACTCCTTTATTAAGTGATTATAGTGATTCCAAAATACCCAGGGTTGCTGTGAGGATTATACTGATATTATACATGAAATTATATATACCCTAGTAGGTACTCCACAAATATTAAGACAGAAATGGAGAAAGGTACCTGTTTTTCCCAGTTCCAGATTTTTGGCAAATTCTGTTAGTCACTGCAGTCCACCAAGTTTCAGGCCACTAGACTTTTGTTAAATATTTATCTATGTCAAATTAAAAAGACATAAACGCTGTAGGCCACGTACTCTGTGATGAATCATTCGTAAAGTTGGTAATTAATTTCTAATTAATCTATCTGTGTAATTTAGGTATTTGAAATCTAAGCAAGCATTTGTTCAGTTGAACGCAAATCTTACCACCATGCAATTATGCCAAAAAAGGAATAAAATCTGAATGATAATTATATTGTGTGGAATAATTCTTATCCTCCAAACTAGAAATTTGAATTACCAGTGAAAAAATCTCTCAGAGCAGACATTTTTCTCCTGGTCTAGTGCTCGCTGTTTCACCCTTTCATTAACATAAAAGGACTCACAGTTTTATGAAAGCTGGTTTCTCCCTCCCTGCACCCCCAACACACACACTGTCATAACAGTTGATTTTTCAGCAATAGATCAGTATCAGTTAGTCCATTCAGTGCAATCACCAAGAGCAGCAAGAGTAGCACTCTGGCTTGCAATGATTTAATGGCACTGACCATTGAGAGCTTGTTTGGTATGCCATCCATGCCACTCATCATGACTGATGACGTACATATGGCTTTATGTCTCTTTTCAACCTACGCTAGACCTCAGAAATTCTCAGAATATTACTTATTTTTAGCCTTCCAAAAATTAAATTAATATGATTGGATGTTCTCCAAGCTATTATTTAGTGTTTGCTGCCTTTCAGATATGGTTGGTGTGTTCTATGTGAAAGTGTATGTCATAGTTACATCATTTAATCCATATTAATCAGACAAATAAGGACTAAGAGATAGGACTATAGATCGTCCTGTGCTGAAGGGGTAATGTAATTTTAAAATACTAAACTAGGCTGACATCTGGAGCTGTCTGTTGGATTAATCATTTACCTCAGCACAATAGTTCAGATTTGTATATGTGTCTCAGAAATACATACCCTATGAGACATTATCACTTATCAGATTTGAAAGCTGCATAAAAACCTAAGGGGAAAATAACTGTAAAGAAAAATAGATTTGTAGAGACTTGGAACCTTCAGCGTATGACAAATCTGTCTATAGAGAATTTGCTAACAGTGTATAAGAGTATTTCCTGAAAGTAGATAGATTATAGAAACATACTGAATATAAAAGTGAGGGTTATATTCATTTTTCAGGAATAAAATTCTAGATTTCCTAAAATATAAGAAATAAAAAGAAATAACCTATAAAATTAAGGTTTTATCATTTTAAAGTTTATTTTCAGAAACCTCAATAATTTAAAATTAATATAGAGATGGAATCACCAATAACATCCTCACCATTATAAGACCAGAAGAAAAAAATGAATTACTTCCAAGTGCAAAAGTCTGTATTATCTAATAAATTCTACTTCGGTTTTGAACACCACTGTGTTAAAAACAAACAAACAAACAAACAAAAACTATTGAGTAGTTATCCAAAAACCCACCTGTATTTCAGTTTTCTCAACACTTTCTCACCTCCACTATAAAGACTGGAAAAGCTAAGTATGCATGTTGTCAATCACCATTTTCAGACAGTTGCCATATAACACAGTTAGGAAATATGTGGTATAAGTTGAAGTGTTCTAGGGGCTTTTGGGAAAGGGGTCTTCCTGATACAGCAAGTTCCTTCCTGCCTTGAATGATGGTTACAAAGCTTGAAGTCTCAAGGACCATTTTGTGACCATGAGAGACAACTAAGGAAATCATCTGAAATCTTGAGCTACTGATCTCACATCAGTAGCTACCTACTTTCACTTCTTTTATTATATAAATAAAGTAACAATCCTCTTTTTATTTTTTTATTCCTATTATTTTTAATATTTTTATACAATATTAAAGGATACTTTCCATTTACAGTTATTACAATATATTGGCTATACTCCCTGTGTTGTACAATGCATCCTTGAGCCTTTCGTACACCCAACAGTGTGTACCTCCCAGTCCCCCACCCTTATATTACTCCCCCCTTCCACTGGTAACCACTAGTTTGTTCTCTATATCTGTGAGTTTGCTTCTTTTTTGTTATATTCACCAGTTTGTTGTATTTTTTAGAGCCCACATATAAGTGATATCATACAGTATTTTTCTTTCTCTGTCTGACTTATTTCAGTTAGTATAATGCCTTCCAAGTCCATCCATGTTGCTGCAAGTGGCAAAATTTTGTTCTTTTTTATGGCTGAGTAATATTCCATTGTGTGTGTGTGCATATATATATACACACACAAAAAAATCTTCAACTTATACCACATAACTCCTAACTGTGTTATATGGCAACTGTCTGAAAATGGTGATTGACAACATGCCTACTTAGCTTTTCCAGTCCTTATAGTAGTGAGAAAGTGTTGAGAAAACTGAAATACAGGTGGGTTTTTGGATAACTACTCAATAGTTTTTTTGTTTGTTTGTTTGTTTTTAACACAGTGGTGTTCAAAACTGAAGTAGAATTTATTAGATAATACAGACTTTTGCACTTGGAAGTAATTCATTTTTTTCTTCTGGTGTATGTATTCTTCTAGTATATATATTCATTTGTTGATGGACACTTATGTTGCTTCCATATCTTGGCAATTATATATAATGCTATTATTATTATTGGGGTACATGTATCTTTTTGAATTAGTGTTTTCGTTTTTTTTTGGGATATATGCCCCGGAGTGGAATTGCTGGGTCATATGGTAGTTCTATTTTTCCTTTTTTGAGAAACCTCCATACTGTTTTCCACAGTGGCTGCACTGATTTATATTCCCACCAACAGTGTACAAGGGTCCCTTTTCCCCACATCCTTGCCAACATTTGTTATTTGTGTTCATTTTGAGGATAGCCATTCTAACAGGTGTGAAGTGATACCTCATTGTGGTTTTGATTTGCATTTCCCTGATGATGAGCGATGTTGAGCATCTTTTCATGTGCCTGTTGGCCATCTGCATTTCTATTTGGAAAAATGTCTGTGTAGTTCTTCTGCCCATTTTTTAATCAGGTCATTTGTTTTTTTGATTTTGAGTTGTATGAGCTGTTTGTATACATCAGATATTAATCCCTTATCAGTCATATTATATGTAAATATTTTCTCCCATTGAGTAAGTTGTCTTTTTGTTTTGTCAGTGGTTTCCTTTGCTGTGCAAAAGCTTTAAGTTTCATTAGGTCTCATTTGTTTATTTTTATTTTTATTTCCATTACTCTAGGAGGTGGGTCAAAGAAGATCTTGCTGTAACTTATGTCAAAGAGTGTTCTTCCTGTTTTCCTCTAGGAGTTTTATAGTATCCTGTCTTACATTTAGATCTTTAATCCATTTTGAGTTTATTATTCTATATGGTATTAAAGAATGTTCTAATTTCATTCTTTCAGATGCAGCTGTCCAGTTTTCCCAGCCCCACTTATTGAAGAGACTGTCTTTTCTCCCTTGTACATTCTTGCCTCCTTTGTCATAGATTAATTGGCCATAAGTGCATGGGTTGATTTCTGAGCTCTCTATCCTGTTCCATTGATTTGCGTTCTGCTTTTGTGCCAGTACCATACTGTTTTGATTAGTGTAGCTTTGTAGTGTAGCATGAAGTCAGGGAGCTTGCTTCCTCCAGCTCTGTTCTTCTTAAGATTTGTTTTGGTTATTCAGGGTCTTTTGTGTTTTCATACAAATTTTAAAATTATTTGTTCTAGTTCTGTGAAAAATGTCATTGGTATTTTGATAGGGATTGCATTGAATTCATAGATTGCCTTGAGTAGCATGACCATTTTAACAATATTATTCTTCCAATCCAAGAACATGGTATATCTTCCCATATGTTTGTGTCATCTTCAGTTTCTTTCATTGGCGTCTTGTAGTTTTTGGAGTACAGTTCTTTTGCCTCCATAGGTTTATTCCCAGGTATTTTATTCTTTTTGATGCTATGGTAAATGAGACTTTTTCCCTTAATTTCTCTTTCTGATACTTCATTGTTAGTGTATAGAAATGCAACAGATTTTGGTATATTAATTTTGTATCCTGCAACATTACCAAATTCGCTGATGAGCTCCAGTAGTAGTTTTCTGGTGGTATCTTTAGGATTTCCTATGTATACTATCAAGTCATCTGCAAATAGTGACAGTTTTACTTCTTCCTTTACAATTTGGATTCCTTTTACAGGGAATGCAGGGTTTTTAAAATGCATTTGAAATTAAGAGATTAGCAACCTAAAACCATCACGTGTATATATAGACTACTATACAAAAAACCTTATGGTAACTGCAAACCAAAAATCTATAATACATAAAAACAAAAAAATAAAAAGAATCCAAACATAACACTGAAGACGGTCATCAAATCACAAGAGAAGAGAAAAAAAAGAAGACAGGAAAAAAAAATCTACATAAAAATTTCAAAACAATTAACAAAATAACAATAAGAGCATACATGCCAATAATTACCTTAAAATTAAATGAACTAAATGCTCCAACTAAGAGACATACTGTGGCTGAATGGATACAAAAACAAGACCCGTATATATGTTGCCTACAAGAGACTCAGTTCAGATGTAGAGACACATACAGACTGAAAGTGAGGGGATGGAAAAAGTATTCCATGCAAGTGGAAATCAAAAGAAAGCCTGAGTAGCAACACTTATATCAGGCAAAATAGACTTTAAAATAAAGACTGTTACAAGAGACAAAGAAGGACATTACATAATGATCAAGGGATCAATCCAAGAAGAAGATTTAACGATTGTAAATATATATGCACCCAACATAGGAGCATCTCAATATATAAGACAAATATTAACAGATATAAAAGGAGATAACAGTAGCACAATAATAGTAGGGGACGTTAACACCCCACTTACATCAATGGACAGATCATCCAGACAGAAAATCAGTAAGGAAACACAGGCCTTAAATAACACATTAATAAATAACAAATGAACTTAATTGATATATATGTATAAAACATTCCATACATTTTTGTATTTTATGTATTTTTATATTCAACTGATACTGGTATCCTTAAACTTTATTAAATACATATCAAAAAAATAAGAGTTAGAAATAAATGATGAATATATATGAAAATAATAATGTCATTTACTTGAACACTAAAAATATCCAGGTGCCCCTTATACACTTTACATGAACCTTAGAAGGATGTGAAATTCAAAAAATCCTTTTCATGTAATCAGTTTTAAAATCCTTCTTTAAATTACTTCATGTCAATTTCAAACTAAAATTAAGTTGAGAACTATAGGAAGATACAAAATTACCATAGTAGCTCAAAATTTTAAAATATCTTTAGCAAACAAGACTTTTATTTTTCCAGAAGAAAATATTTCCCCAAAGTCAAATAATACTTATGCCGTTACCTTTAACTCTTACAGTAGGATGTAACTGAAAATAGTGCCTAATCTTTGCTTATGTCATGCCAAGATCTCAAATGATGGCAAGTGGTTGAGTGCCCTGTCCTGCCAATAAATCACCTTGGGATAATGACAAGAGGAATAGTTTTAGCTTCAAGATAATTCTTATAATTTAGAGCTCACTAAATATGGGAAAGTACTAAACTTGACCTTTAAAAAGAAAACAATTGCATTAGATGCAACCCATCCAAAATCTCTCAATGCATTTTTAGTTTCTTCTTCATGTGTCTGTGCCATTTCCTGGTAATGGCTTCTCCCCCTACACCTCCTTCTCTTCCTCTTCTTCCTCCTACCCTTCCTTCTTCCCCCGCCTCCCACCCTTAATGGTCTGTGACAAATGAAGTCTCTAAGCAAACTAGTTTCCTATAGCTGTAGTTTATCTGCTGCTCCTTGTGCGCCCTTCCAGTCATAGCAGCCACAGTAGTCAGACTTGGCATTGCTATGAAATGACATATTCTTAAAGTGTTTCCTTTTGGCTTTTTTTTTTTTTTTTTGGCATCTTTTTCTATCAAGGATAAATCATTTTGTAGTCAGCAAAGTTAACCAAGTGTTAGAATCTCTGCTAGTAGTGACCAACAACTGCCATTTAGTTGGCACTTTAAGGTGTCTTCATATGTCTTTCAGATCAAACTCTGGATGTTTGAAAGTTATATTCTGGCACCACTCATGATTCTTGAATATATATATACATATATATATATATATATACACATATATATATGTACATGTATATATCTTGAAGAGATATGTATATATTCCAGTTATTATAAATATGAAAATAATAATTAGTATGCATAAATGCTTGTTTTGTTTTGGTACCTGCAAAATTCTTTCTATCAATTATCTCACTAACCCCTCAAAACAACATTTTGTTTAAAGAGAAAGTGTCTTTAAGGAATTTGTTCTAAAATCACTAGAATTGTTTTAGTGAAACAAATCTGTATAACTCCACAATCTCTCTTTCACCAGTTGCCTTACAGGTGAGCATAGTGCACTGATAGGCCCTGGGCTTGGAATCTTCATGAGCAGCAGGGGGTCATTACATCTTCTGAGTACCATTGTGACTGGAAGATTTCTATAAAAGTTCTTATTCTTCTCATGATATCTTTAAGAAAGGCACATTCCTTTTTGCTCTTTAAAAGAGATGTCAGTACATAAATATCCAGGGTAGATTTATAGAATATAACATAATGGATAGATAGTTAGATAGTTGGATAGATATTGATATATATAAATTGAAATGTAAATTTCTAAATTGAGAAATTTACAAATATGTGGAAATTAAAATAAAAAGCACAAGAAATCATAAAGAAAACTAGAAATACTTTGGGATGAATGAAAATTAAAATAATACATACAAACTTTTATGGGATATTGCTAAAGCAGTGCTTAGAGGGAAATTTATACCGTAAATACTTATTAAAAAAGAAGAAATATTGTAAATTATCATCAGTCTTCCACCTTAAGGCACTGGAAAACGCAGTGCAAATTAAAGATAATGCAAACAGAAGGGAGGGAATAATAAAGATCAGAGGTAAAATTGAAAAACAATAGAAAAATCAACCAAACCAGATTTTGCTGTTTTAGAAAGATCAACAATTTGACAAAAATCTAGCTTGATTGCCAAGAAAAATAAAATAGAAGACTAGATTACTAATATCATGAATGAAAGAGGGGAAATGCTACAGATATTATGGAAATAAAAATGGATTATGAGGGAATAATATGAACAACTATATGACAAAAAATTAGATAACTTAGATGAAACAGATATACTCCTTTAAAGCTACAAAATACTAAAACTGGCTCAAGAAGAAATAGAAAATCTGAATAGACCTTATATAACAAGTAAAAAGACTGAATTATTTATTTAAATACTCCCCCAAAAGAACAACCCAGCCCGGATGGCATCACTGGTGAATTCCACCAAATATTTAAGAAGAATTAATGATAATTCTCCACAAACACAAAGTCTTCCAACCATGTAAGAGAGTTCCCTTTTCTCCACACCCTCCCCAGAATTTATTATTTGTAGACTTTTTAATGATGGCCATTCTGACTAGTGTGAGGTGGTACCTCATTGTTGTTTTGATTTGTATTTCTCTAATAATTAGTGATGATGAGTATCTTTTCATGTGCCTATTGGCCATCTGTATGTCTTCTTTGGAAAAATGTCTATTTAGGTCTTCTGCCCATTTTTTGATCATGTTGTTTGTTTTTTTTTGTTATTGAATTGTAGGAGCTGTTTGTATTTTAGAAATTAAGCTCTTGTCTGTCACATCATTTGCAAATATTTTCTTCTAGTCCATATGCTGTCTTTTCATTTTGTTTATTGTTTCCTTTGCTGTGCAAAAACTTTTAAGTTTGATTAGGTCTCATTTGTTTATTTTTGTCTTTATTTCTGTTACCTTGGGAGACTTACACTGTTGGTGGGAATGTAAACTGGTACAGCCACTATGGAAAAGAGTGTGGAGGTTCCTCAAAAAACTAAAAATAGAGTTACCATATGATCCAGCAATCCCACTCCTGGGCATATACCCAGACAAAACTTGAATTTGAAAAGAAATAACAACACTATTTACAATAGCCAAGACATGGAAACAACCTAAATGTCCATCGACAGATGAATGGATAAAGAAGATGGAATATTACTCAGCTATTAAAAAGAATGAAATAATGCTATTTGCAGCAACATAGATGGACCTGGAGATTATCATACAAAGTGAACTAAGTCAGACAGAGAAAGACAGTTGCCATATGATATCACTTATATGTGGAATCTAAAATATGACACAAATGAACACATCTACGAAACAAAAACAGACTCACAAATATAGAGAAGAGGCTTGTGGTTACCGAGGGGGAGAGGGGGTGGGGGAGGGAAGGATTGGGGTTTGGGGTTAGCAGATACATACTGTTGTATATAGGATGGACAAACAACAAGGTCCTACTGTATAGCACAGGGACCTATATTCAATATCCTGTGATAAAAACCACAATGGAAAAGAATATGAAAAATAATACTGCATATATAATACATAAATATGCACATATGTATAACTGAGTCACTTTGCTGTACAGCAGAAATTAAACACAACATTGTAAATCAACTATATACTTCAATAAAATCTAAAAAAAAAAAAAGTCTTCCAAAAATTAGAAGTGGAAGGAACTGTTCCCAACTCAGTCTATAATACCAGTACTTGACAAACTTCAACAACGCTTCATATTAAAATACTCATCATAATAAAAATAAAAGGAAATTTCCTAAATCTTATATAGGGAAGCTATGGAAAACCTACAGTTAATATCATATGTAATGGTGAATAATTGAATGTTTTCTCCTTAACATGAGGAACCAAAAAAGGATGTGCATTCTTACCACTTCTCATAGCATTGTACTAGAATATTTAGCCTGGGAAATTGCTCAAGAAAAAGTAATAAAATTATCTAAGTAGTAAAAAATAAATCAAATAATCTCTCTTTGCAGATATTATACTCTTGTGTATAGAAAATCCCAACGAACCCACTAACATTTTTTAGAATAAGTGAGTTCAACAAGTTTGCAGGATAAAAGATCAATATAAAAAATTAATTGTATTTCTTTATACTAGCAAGGGACAATCTAGAAATGAAACTAAAATGAATTCCATTTACATAGCATCAAAAGAATAAAATGCTTAGGAATAAATATAATAAAATAAGTGGAAAGCCTATATGTTGAAAACTACAGAACATTGTTGAATGAATTTAGAGGAGACATACGAAAAGAAAATCATCACACATTTATGGATCAGAACATTTAATGTTGCTAAAATGACAGTATTCCCCTAATTGATCTACAGAGTCAATGCATTCCCTATTAAAATTCCAACTAGATTCTTTTCAGAAATTGGCAAACTGATCCTAAAATTTGCATGACAATATTGGGGACCCAAAACAGCAAAATAATCTTGAAAAAATAAGAACAAATTTAGAAGTCTCGCACATCCCAATTTCAAAATTTACTACAATGTTGCAGGAATCAAGAACTGTGGTACTCATATAAGGATAAAAATAAATTAATAATAGAAATATAGTTAAAGGGAATGAGATTGAGATTCTAGATATAAACCTGTACATTTATGGACAATTGGTTTTTGACAAGCATGCCAAGATAATGCAATGGGGAAAGAATAGTCTCTTCAACAAATAGTTCTGGGACAAGTGGATATCTGTATGCATAAGACTGATATTGGACCCCCACCTCACAAAATACACAAAAATTACCTCAAAATGGATCATAATCCAAATTTAAAGCTAAAAATATACAATGTTTAGAGGAAAATGTTGGAGCAAATTTTCATGAGTTTGAGTAGGCAAAGCATTAGCTATCACACCAAAAGCACAAGTGACAAAAGATCATAAAGAAATTAGACATCATCAGAATTCAATACTTTCGGGTTTCAAAGACTACCATCAAGAATGTAAAAAAACAACCTACAGAAAGGGAGAAAATGTTTGGAAATCATACATCTGTTAAGGTGCTTATATCTATAATATATAAAGAACTCTTACAACTCACTAATAGAAAGATAAAATAACTGAATTTAAAATTTGGCAATGCATCTGAAGACATTTTTCCAGAAAAGATATAAAAGTGGCCAACAAGAATATAAATAAACACTCGAGATTATTAACTATCTGGGAAATGAAAATCAAACTCACAATGAGATAACCACTTCACTTACACTTAATGGCTGTAATCAAAAAGACACAGAGTATCATGTTTTGCTGAGGATGTAATGAAATGGCAACACCATAAATTGCTGGTTAGAATGTAAAATGCAAAATGGTGCAATTATTTTGGAAAATACTCTGGCAGTTTCTCATTACATTAAACATAGAGTAATTAGGAATTACACTTCTAAATATACACTTAAAAGAGATGAAAATGTACAGCCACACACACACAAATATATATACATGCAATAGATTATTATTCAGCAATAAAAAGGAATGAAGTACTGATACATGTTACAACATGGATAAACCTCGAAAAGGTGCTAAAAGAAAGAAACCAGTCACAAAAGACCACATATTGTATGACTCTGCTTTTTTGAAATGTTCAGAACATCAAATCTACAGAGACAGAAAGTAGATTAGTGCTTGCCTAAGGCTGGAGGATTGAGGGGAAATTTAGAATAACTCAGTGGGCATGCAGGTTTGTTTTCGGGTGATGAAAATGTTTGAAAAGTATTTGTGGCAGCGGTCACATAAGTTTGAAAAACATCTCAATAAAGAAGCTGTATAAAATTTTAAGAATTTATAATGTTGTACTCCAGGTGTCAGTTACATTTATTCTGTCTCTCATCTCTCTCTCTATTTCTATTTTTCTCTCTGGATACCTTGTGCAGCCTGGGAGCTAATTTCTGGAACTGTATTGTACATCTTTGATATCTATCTTTGTTGTTTAGCAGTTTTCTTCCTCAAGTTTACCTTTCCTTAATCTATTGATTTTACATTTTTATATTCATGTTTTTAAATTAAAATTCTCCTCTTGTTTTATTGAAATTGTGTCTCCTTAATGCTCTCTGGGATTTTTAAAATCAAATCCCTCATTTTCTTTGTTCTTCAAGTTGTCTCTTTTTCCTTGTTTATTGTTTGTATGTTTGTTTTGTGTGTGTGGTATTTTTTTTTTTTAAGTTGGGATATCCTGGGCTTTGTCTTCCATGCTACAATTTTCTTCAAATATCAGGCAAGCAAGAGGAAGTCTATTCCCTTGACAGTCTTATCATTGGTGGGTTATTTTTAGGATGATCATGTGTGTATCTGTCTTTTATGCTGGGGCATTTGTGCTAAAGGGAATAAGATTTTATTCTGGAATCCAATTCCCACATTATCTCCCCCAGTCTCTACAAAGAGATTATTGCTCAATTTCTTCAGAGGACTTTTTTTTTTTTGGTGGAGTCACTGGTGGAAAGTTTCATGATACTTTGAGTACAGCCATGGGATAAGGATAGCAGAAGACTGCTACATATGCTAATCTTCAAATATACCTCAGTTTAAGTTTCATTTAATATTCCAACCACAGTTGGCCCAATCTGCTCTGAGAATAGTCTCTCTCTCAAGCTATGCAGGGTATATTTTATTCCTCCTTCCTTAAATCCCATTCACACATGCTCTGAAAAGCATATGATCTGTTTCATCTAACAGCATTTTTGCATCATCTTTAAGTCTTCAAAAATGTATTTCAATCTTTCCTCCATTGATATCTCTCATTGTATCTTTTGCTTCTGTGAATTTAAACATTACTGGATTTTCAAAAAGGAATTTGGGATTTCAGAAAATCATGGACACAGTATGTGTGTCCTCTTCATAATGTTAATTCACAGGTTTCTTGATTTTTTTTTCATTTTAAAAGAGGTGAATTGTTATGATGGTCTAATAAAATTTATTTTAAAGTGCTTACTTTATGATACTGAGAATTTTTATGTTATTCTGGCCCAAATTAGGAATTGTCTTAATGTAAAGCTCAGAGTTATACATGTCACAAGAAAGAAATTAAGTTAGGGTAGAGAATTGTATATATAAATGTTGCTCTGTAGATAGTAATCAAACAATATGACTGAAATAGAAATTTAGAAACATTTCTTGAGAAAAATTTGCCATGACTTGGCCTTAATCAGTACTTTAAAAGTGATATCTGAACAAGAAAATTATTACACTCAGGTTAACATTTTTATAATTAAAACTGCCTATTAGAAAGCATTTCAATGGAGATAAGCCAACCCTTTTTTCAAACATTTCTTTCCCTATGGAATTTCTACAGAAAACAAGAACCTTTAAAACAACAATTAAGGTAATATCAATTGTGGACTAGAAAAGAACTGGGTGCCTGTTATGTGTATGCTGTCATCATAATTGTGCTCAATACATATTAAATATCAAAGATTTTCACTGAATAACTGAATCAGCACATAGACCAAATTTTCTCCTGAAAAAAGTTCAGAAACAGTCTGTCCAATATAAGCATCCAGGTCATATGGGACTTTTTTGCCAGTGTATATAGGATCTTTTGAAAAATCCTTAGTAAAGCCTTAGTGAAATAAAAAATAAACACAAAAGATAGCCTATCATTTATTTTGAAATGATTGCACAGTAGTTTCACATAAAATAAGGCATTCATACTGTTGTATAAGTTTGCTGGTATCTTATAAAACTACATTACTAATTATGGAAATAATTAATTTGGCCTCTCAGTCTGTAATATAAATATCATAACATTAAAAAATTCCTAAGTGTGTAGAGAGGAGAATTACATTTTGGTAGCAATATGAAAAAATATGATATAATTTATAGTCTATAGTTCACTATCATACAGTACATTAGAACTTTTTTTTTTTTTAAATAAGAAAATCTAGAAGTATAGTAAGATAATGGCACACTCAAAGCTTTTTGTTTGTTCTTGTAGTTGTTTTAAAACTAAACATGCATTTAACTTTATTGAAAAGAGATTTTTCAAAGTTATTTGGTAATGGAAACCCTTATAGAAAGAAACCACTAAGATATAATATGGAAATGGAATCTCACATGTTATACCATGAGCAACAATAGTTTAAAGGAACAAGTGTCCCCTTCCAATGTAATGTATTTTTTTATCGTGGTAAAATACATATAAAATTTTCCATTAGTAACATTTAGTACATTCATAATATTGGTCAACCATCACCATATCTCGTTCCAGACTACTTACATTAAGCAGTCATTCCCCATTCCCTCCTCCACCAAGCCTAGGAAACGGCTAATCTGTGTTCTGTCTATGGATTTCCCTATTCTGGATATTTAATATTGCATTAGCTCAAGTCCTCTGAAAGGCAGAAAACAAATGAGATTAGATTGCAATAGATATGTCAGAGGAAATTCCTCTGAGGGTGGGGAGGTGGGGCAGGAGACAAGGAGAGCCACTGGACTGAGACGCAGTTCTGAACCTTGTGAAGGAGAGAGGAAACAAAGAAGGGTTACATAGGCAGAGGCCAGATTACAGTGCAGTTAATGGAAAATTTTGACTAGGTTGCTGAGGAGTCCTTAAATCAAAGTTACCTGTCAGAGGAGAGCTGCCTCTGGCAGGACTGGGCTACATTACTAGGTCTTTTTGTAATTTCAGTGGAAAAGAAACACCAAGGGTTATAGTTAATATTTTATGGAAGCTGAAAAAGAAATTCTGGTTAAATTACTTCCCTAATATTATCCAAAATATTTAAGTAAGACTGATCTACAACCAGTGCTCCTGACCACAAAAAAGCAGGACATTATAGAAAATTCTTCTTCTAAGCTAGCCTTCAACAGCCAGGAATAACGTGTCCTTTATTCATATTAATGGAAGCAAACAGGCTAAACAATGCATCTTTCATATCAGATGATACTATTCTTAACATATGAGAAATTGTAAAAGTAGGAATAAGTTGAGCATTTAATTCAAACATAGTAAATATCTCTATAAATAAAAGGGTAAGGTATATTTAATGTAATAGTATTTGCTGAGGGTTAACACATTTCCTGAAGAAATGAGAAAGCTGTTGGTATGATGATTAAAGTCTGTTTTTCAACATTTTATTGTCTAAAATATTCAGGAGATACAGTTTTACTGTGTGTCTAAAACTCTCACAATATTTTAAGAACATAAACAGTTGTTTGGACAATCTTGATTTCTGAGGGGAGAGTTTTCATTCCATGATGAAAAGTACACCTACATCCCTTGCATACATGCTACCAAATGGCTTTCTATAATTTTTTTTAAGGGGAAGGGGATATTTGACTACATTAAGTAAATTAAATTCTTTTGTTGTTGATATTGTTATTGTTTTTCCAAAATATGCACTCTTGTATTAATGCCTTTTCTATTGTATTTAATCATTTCTAAAATGCACATTTATTCACATTTTAATATATGTGAAATCAGAAAGTATTTTTATTGAATGATATCTTAGATGTGATAAAATAGAATAGTATCCTTGTGAAGAAAAACGCTAAAGAGGTTTGCTTAGATCAAGATACTTTTCTCATCACATGTGGATTCTAATTTTTAGGGTCTTGGTGAAGAATTAATCACAGAGATGCTTTCTCAAATTTAGCAATGTGTCTAAAGGTATCATATAAATGCTATTTTACTTTAGATTTCACCATATTTTCCTAGTGGGGTGGATAAGGGCTAAGTTTCTAAAGATAACAATCTATCCTAAAAGTTCTTTGAATCCTTTACCTCCTTTACCTGAAAAATATTTGAAGATTTAAACACTTGATGGAGTATATATTTCCAAAAAGACAAAATGAATTGTTTCCTATTTTTTTCTTTTAACAAAAAGTAACCATGTAAACTTTGTCATTTTTAGTAACACTATTCCTGTATGATTATAAAAATAAAATTATTATTTTAAAATTTTATTTTTATAAAATTCTACATTATACATAATAAAACCATTTTGAATTGGGATTAATTTGTCAAAAGTCATTTTGACTGATATATCTCAATTTGACTATTTGATCTATCAAGTAAGTGGCATAAATCAGTGTGAAAATGAGTGGGTTTGACATATATATCAAATCTTTGTAATGGGAAGTGGAAAAGAGTGCTGTCTGCTTTAAGTGAAGCTTCTTCATCAAATGTGTCCTCACTTAACTCACATCCTCTAGAACTTCAACTGTGTGCCAGAAAAACATTTTAAAGAAATCACTAAAGTTTTGAAAATTTTGAAAGCTCATGTTTTTATTGCATGTTCTTTTATGTGACTAATGATAAACTCTGAAGGTGATATAGTAAATCAGTGATAGAGGAAATAAATATCTATTAAATCAAGGATTCTTCCCCAATTTGCAACACTAAAATTCATATGCTTACTGTTGGTTTTTTGGAGTTGAACTTTCTCGGCTCATTTACCAACAAGGAAAAATATGTTAACTTTGATGTAAAACTAAGTTTTCCCATGGAAGAGAGGTCATCATTTTTTCATTTTTAAAATTTTATTTTGTTTCTCCAGAGTTAGTTCTCATTTAGAAAGGTCTCCAATGTTTGTCTCCTAAATGGGTTAAAATATTAAATACTGTCATTCAAAAAAAAAGGATTCTTCATTCTATTTCTCTGAGACACCAAGATGGCACCTAGAGAGAATGATGTAAAAATTAAAAATAAAAAAAGTATTATTTTCTAGATTATCACATTTTTAGGGGATTGTAAGTGGATAATACAGGCTATCTCAAGAGCATACTACATACATGTTTCCTATTTTTTTATTGAAGTATAGTTGACATACAATATTATATTAGTTTCAGGTATGTGATACAACAATTTGCTATTTGTAGATATTGCAAAATGATCACTGCAATAAGTCTAGTTAATATCCATCAACAGACATAGTTACAGATTTTTTTCTCCTTGTGATGAGAACTTTCAAGATCTACTCTTCTGGCAACTTTCAAATATGCAATACAGTTTTATTAACTATAGTCACCATGCTGTGTCTTACATTCCCCTGACTTATTTAAAATAACTGGAAGTTTTCACCTTTTGACTTTCTTCTCCCATTCCTCTTACCCACAGCCTTCAAACCCCTGCCTCTGGCAATCACCAATCAGTTGTCTGTATCTATGAGCTTATTTTGTTTGTTTTGGGGTTTGTTTTTAGACTCCATATATAAGCAAGACATATGGTATTTTGTCTTTCTCTTATTTATTTCACTCAGCATAATCCCCCCAGTTCCTTCCATGTTGTCACAAATGGCAAGATTTTGTTCTTTTATTATGGCTGAATAATATTCCATTATATATATATATATATATATATATATATATATATATATATATATATATATATATATATATATGTATATCTTCTTCATCCATATATATATGTATGTCACATCTTCTTTGTCCATTCATCTATTGATGGATACTTAGGTTGTTTCCATAACTTGACTATTGTAAGTAGTTCTGTAATGAACAGTGGGGTGTATATATCTTTTCAAATTAGTGTTTTCACTTCCTTTGGATAAATACCCAGAAGTGGAATTAATGGATCATATCGTAGTTCTATTTTTAATTTTTTAAGAAAACTCCATAATGTTTTCCATAGTGACTGTATCAATTTATATTCCAATTAGCAGAGCTCAAGAACTCCCTTTTCTCCACATCCTAGGCCAGGGGTCCTTGGTACCAGTGCACAGCCTGTTAGGAACCAGGCCACACAGCAGGAGATGAGTGGTGGGCGAGCAAGGGAAGCTTCATCTGCTGCTCCCCATCAATCCCCGTGGCTCGCATTACTGCCTGAACCATCCCCCCTGCACCCTGTGGAAGAAGAATTGTCTTCCACAAAACCAGTCCCTGGTGCCAAAAAGGTTGGGGACGGCTGTCCTAGGCAACACTTGTTTTTTCTTGTCTTTTTGATAATAGCCATTCTAACAGGTGTGAAGTGATATCTCATTGTGGCTTTGATTTGCATTTCCCTGATGATTAGGAATGTTAAGCATCTTTTCATGTACCTGTTGTCCATCTGTATGTCTTCTTTGGAAAAATGTGTAATCATATCCTCTGCCTATTTTTAAAATCTCATTTTTTGGTTTTCTGGCATTGAGTCATATGAATGATTTATATATTTTGGATACTAACCCCTTATCAGATGTATGATTTGCAAATATTTTCTCTCATTCAGTAGGTTGATGGTGTCCTTTAGTTTTGTGTCCTTTGCTGTGCAAAAACTTTTAGTTCACAGTAGTCCCACTTTTTGAATTTTGGTTTTGTTCCCTTTACTTTTGGTGTCAAATGCAAAAAATCACCACCACCTATGTTTTCTTTTAGCAGTTTTATGGTTTCAGGTCTTACAATCAAGTCCTTAATCTATTTTGAGTTAATGTTTGTGTATGTTGTATGATAGTGGTCCAGTTTCATTCTTTTGTATGTGGCTGTGTAGTTTTCCCAGAACCATTTATTGAAGAGAGTGTCCTTTTCCCATTGTATATTTTTGGCTCCTATGTAGTAAACTGATTATCCATATATGCATGGGTTTACCTCTGGGCTCTCTATTCTGTTCCATTTATCTATGTGTCTGTTATTAAGCCATTATCATACTATTTTGATTACTATAACTTTGTAATGTAGTATGAAATCAGAGAGTATGATGCCTCCAGCTTTGTTCTTTCTCAAGATTGTTTGTCTATTTGGGGTATTTTGTGGTTCCATACACATTTTAGGATTTTTTTCCAGTTCCATGAAAAATGCCATTGGAATTTTGGTAGTGATGGCATTGAATCTGTAGATTGCTTTTGGTAGTATGGACATTTTAACAATATTCATTCTTTCAGCCCATGAGCACAAAATATCTTTTCACTTATTTGTGTCTTTTTCAATTTCTTTCATGATCATCTTATAGTTTTCAGGGCACAGGTCTTTTACCTCCTTGATTAAATTTATTCATAAGTATTTTATTCTCTTTATGCAGTTATAAATGGATTTTTAAAGATCTCTCTTTCAGATAATTTTTTATTAGTGTATACAAAGGCAATAGATTTCTATATATTGATTTATATCCTGCAACTTTACTGAACTTATTTATTAGTTCTAACACTTTTTGGGTGGACTCTTTAGGGTTTTCTATATATAGTATGATCTCTTCTGCAAATAGAGTTTTACTTCTTTCTTTCCAATTTGAATGCCTTTTATTTCTTTGTCTTACCTAACTACTCTGGCTAGGACTTCCAATACTATGCTGAATAAAAGTGGTGAGAGTGGGCATCCTGGCCTTGCTACTGATCTTAGAGGAAAAGCTTTACGATTTTCACCACTAAGTATTATGTTAGTTGTGGACTTGTCATACATGGTCTTTATTATGCTGAGGTACATTTCCTTCTTACCTACTTTGTTGAGTAATTTTATCATAAATGGATGTTGAATTCTGTCAAATCCTTTTTTTTTGCATCTATTGAGATGATCATATGATTTTTATCCTTCATTTAGTTAATGAATTGTGGATGTTGAACCATTCTTGCATCCCAGGATAAATCCTAAGTGATGATGGTATATGATCTTTTAATGCATCATTGAGTTCAGTTTGCTAATATTTTATTGAGGATTTTTGCATCTATGTTCATCAGGGATATTGGCCTATGGTTTTTTATTTCGTTTTGGTGTGGTTTTTCTTTCTAGGATTTCTTTCGTGGGTTTCTTGATTTATTGGGATGGTTTTGTCCTTTGGCTTGATTTATGGTATTCCCTTACTTAATTCTGACTTCCCATTACTTCATTATTAAACTTACTTCTTCCTTCCTTCCTTCCTTCCTTCCTTCCTTCCTTCCTTCCTTCCTTTCTTTCTTTCTTTCTTTCTTTCTTTCTTTCTTTCTTTCTTTCTTTCTTTCTTTCTTTCTTTCTTTCTTTCTTACTTTGTGGTGTCCTTGTCTGGTTCTGGTATCAGGGTAATTCTGGCCTTGTAAAATGAGTTTGGAGGTTGCCTTCCTTTTCTACTTTTTTGGAAGAATTGGTATTAATTCCTTTTCAAATTTTTTTAAATTAATTAATTTATTTTTGGCTGTGTTGGGTCTTAGTTGCAGCACACAGGATCTTTTGTTGCAGCTCACGGGCTCTTCATTGTGGCACACAGGTTTCTCTCTAGGTATAGTACATGGGCTCCAGAGCGCACGGGCTCAGTAGTTGCGGCACATGGGCTCCCTAGCTGTGGTGCGTGGGTTCAGTATTTGGTGGTGCCCGGCTTAGTTGCCCTGCAGCATGTGGGATCTTAGTTTCCTGACCAGGTATCGAACCCACATCCCCTGCATTGGAAGGTGGATTCTTAACCACTGGACTACCAGGGAAGTTGCCGTATTAATTCTTTGAATGTTTGGTAGAATTTACCAGTGAAGTTGTCTGGTCCTGAACATTTGTCTTGGGGGCAGTTTTTACCTACTGATTCAATCTCCTTACTAGTAATTAGTCTGTTCAGATTTTCTATTTCTTCATGATTCACTCTTAGAAGGTTGTATGTTTCTAGGAATTTATCCAATTCTTATATGTTGTCCAATTATCCTTTTGTTATATGTTGTCCAATTTGTTGGCATATACTTGATTATAGGACTCACGTATGAGCCTTTGTATTTCTATGGTATCAGTTGTAACATCTCCTCTTTCATATCTGATACTATTTATTTGAACCCTCTATTTTCCTTGTGAGTATAGCTAAATGTTTATCAATTTTGTTTGTCGTTTCGAAGAACCAGCTCTTGGTTTCATTGGTGTTTCCTATTGTCTCTATTTCACTTATTTCTGCTCTGATCTTTGTTAATTCTTTTCTTCTACTAATTTTGGTCTTTGTTGGTTCTTTTTTATTTTCTTGAGTTGTAAAGATAGGTTTTTTATTTGAGATTATTTTTGTTTCTTGAGGTACATATTTATTGTTATGTACTTCTCTTAGAACTGCTTTTGTGGTACACATTTTGGTATGTTGTATTTCCATTTTCATTTGTCTCAGTGTATTTTTTTATTTCACTTTTGAGTTCTTTGTTGACCCATTAGTTGTTCAGTAGCATGCCCTTTAGTTTCCACATATTTGTGAATTTTCCAGTTTCTTCTTGTAATTGATTTCTAGTTTTATGCCATTGTGGTTAAAAAATACTTTATATGATTTCAATGTTCTTAAATTTGTAAAGACTTGTTTTGTGACCTAACATATGAGTATCCTGGAGAATGTTTCATGTGCACTTGAAAAGATTGTATATTCTAGTCTAATGTGTCATTTAATGTTTTCTTAATGATTTTCTGTCTGGATGATCTAGACATTGATGTAAGTGGGGTATTAAAGTCCCCTACTATTATTGTGCTGCCATCAATTTCTCTATTTAGGTCTATTAATATTTGTGCTATGTATTTGGCTGCCCCTATGCTGGGTGCATAAATATTTACAGATGTTATATCCTCTTGTTGGATTGATAATTTTCATTATGTAAAACCCTTCTTTGTCTCTTGTTATAGTCTTCATTTTAAAGTCTATTTTGTATAAGTGAGACTAGGTAGCTATACCTCAGCCTTCTTTTGGTTTCCATTTGCATGGAATATATTTTTCCATCTCTTTACTTTCAGTCTGTGTGTGCTTACATCTAAAGTGAACCTCTTGTACACAATATACAGGTGTCTCTTTTTTTAAAATTCATTCAGCCATTTTATGTATTTTGACTTGAGAATTTATTCCATTTATATTTAAAGTAATTATTGAAATATATGTACTTATTGCTGTTTTGTTACTTGTTTTCTGGCTGTTTCATAGTTCCTCTGTTCCCTTTTTCTTCTCTTAGTTTCTTCCTTTGTGGTTTGATGACTTTCCTTAATGGTATGCTTAGATTCCTTTCTGATTATCTTTTATGTATCTACTATAAAATTTTGCTTTGTGGTTACCATAGGCTTACCTATAACAACTTATATTTATAACAGTCTATTTTAAGTTGGTAGCAACTTAAGTTTGAACGCATTCTAAAATTTTACATTTTTGCTATCTCCCCACATACATCTTATGTTTTTGATGGCACATTTTACATCTTTTTATTTTTTGTATTCCTAACTCATTATTGTAGCTACAGTTATTTTTACTATTTTGCCTTTTTTACCTTTATACTAGCTTTATAAGTAATTATTCTTCTGTCTTTATATATATATTTCCTTTTACCAGTGATATTTATATTTTCATGTACTAATTAGTGCCCTTTCTTTTCAGCTTAAAAAGCTCTTTTAACATTCTTGTAAGGCCAATTTAATGGTGATGAGCTCCTTTAGTTTTTGATTGTATGGAAAACTCTGTCTCTTCCTCAATTCTGAATGATACCATTGTTAGGTACTGTATTCTTGGTTGGAAGTTTTTTTCATTCAGCACTCTGAATATATTGTGCCACTCCCTTCAGGCCTGGAAGGTTTTTGCTGAATAATCTGCTAATAGTTTTATGGGTGTTCCCTCGTACATAATAAGTTGTGTTTCTCTTGTCGCTCTTTAGATTCTCTCCTTGTCTTCAACATTTTTCATTTTAATTATAATGTGTCTTGGTGTGGATCTTTTTGGTTTCCTCTTTGTTTTAACTCTCTGAACTTATTGGGTCTGGATGTTTGTTTCCTTCCCCAGGTAAGGGAAATTTCCAGTCATTATTTCTTCAAATAAGTTTTTTACCTCTTTCCCACTCTCTTCTCAATCTGGGACTCATAATGCATGTGTTAGTCTGCTTGAT
This sequence comes from Balaenoptera musculus, assembly GCF_009873245.2. NCBI lineage: Eukaryota > Metazoa > Chordata > Mammalia > Artiodactyla > Balaenopteridae > Balaenoptera > Balaenoptera musculus. The sequence goes on from NC_045788.1 coordinate 107,882,080, forward strand.
ATTGTCCCATAAGTCCCTTAAGTATCTTCACTTTTTAAAATTCTTTTTTCTTTTTACTCCTCTTATTGTGTAAGTTCCTCTGCCCTGTTTTTGAGTTCACTGAATCTTTCTTTGCTTCATCTAGTCTCTTGTTGAATCTTTCTAGTGTATTTTTTAGTTTTGTTACTGTATTCTTCAGCTCCATGGCTTTTGTTTGGAACTTTCTTGTATTTTAAAATTCTTTGTTCAAGTTCTCACTGTGTTTATTCACTCTTCTCCTGAGTTCAGTGAGCATCTTTATGACTACTACTTTAAACTATTTATTAGTTGAATCACTTATCTGTGTTTTTTGTTAAGGTTTTTTTTTTTTTTTTTAGGTCTTAACTTGTTCTTTCATTTGATACATATTCCTCTGTTTCTTCACTTTCCTTGACTCTCTGTGTTGGTTTCAATGCATTAGACAAAACAGCCACCTCTCCCAATCTTAAAGGCTTGGTCTTGTTTAGGAGATGAAACATGTATTTCAACCCTGCCCTGGGTATTAATTGTCTCTCAAACATTTGCAATTTTCCATATAGCCTATTTTATTTTTAATAGCTCCCAGCACCTCAGGGTGTGTCAAGACCATTCAGTGTCCAAAGGGGAGGCTCTTGGTCAGAATCTAGATTCAGGCTGATTGGGAGCCACACCATCAGGCAGCAGCTTTTAAAGAATATAAATAAGTACAGTCCTGTGGGACCACAAGTGTGAACCTTGCTGGACCCCAGAACCAGGTGATCGGGTGGTGTTCCCGAGGCAGCAGTCACAAAAAATTAGGGCTACAGATGAGTGTTTAAGGTTGGTCCTTTCTGGGAGATACAGGTGAGCTGTAGTACGGTAGAGAGTGAGTATAAAGATAGCATCCCCCAGCCTACATTCCCTGAGAGCACTTTTGTAGGCTCTAGATATTTACCATACAAGAAGCCTACCGCTAAAGCTGAAACTCCAGAAGCCCTCTTTCACAAAAGGCTGAGGATGTGTTTCAGTTTGCTGTCTGTGCGGTGGCCTGTGAGTAGTAGGCTGCCAAGAACTTTCTCTCCAGTTAGTCATGTGGCACCCAGCAATGCAAGCCCCTCTGGCCACCAGACCAGAAGATCAAGTGTTATCCCCTGTGTGGCAACCACAAAAACCAGGGTACCAGACATAAAAAATGGGGCACCAAATATATATAAGGTCACCCTTCTGAGAGATGTTGGCTCTCTGGAACATAATAGAAGAAGAGTGTGAAAATAGTGCCTACCCTCCCAGGTCTCAGGAAAGGTTTATAGTCAGCCCTTAGATTATGTTTAATTAGAAGCCAGCCCCTTAGGCTGAACCTATAATTAGAATCTAAAAGAACTCTTTAACAGAAAGGTGAACTTTTGGTTCCATTGTCTCTTGCTTTGCCTTGGGGGTAGTAGCTGTTTAAGGACTTTTTCTCCTTTGGTTACAATCCTGTGGGATCCACAAGCATAAGCTCCACTGAATACCAGAGCCAGTCAATGTACATATTTCCCCTAGCAGCAGATGCAAAAATCAGGGCACCAGACAAAGGTATAAGCTCCTTTCTGGAAGATATCGGCAAGGTGGAATGAGGCAAGGGAGAGCACAAAGATTGTATCCACCAGCCTCCATTCTCTGAGAGCACCTCTGCAGGTCCCTATAAAAGTGCCAAACCAAAAGCCTGCTCCTCAGGACAAAGCTTCTGGACAAGCAAATGTACCTCTTTCTCAGAAGAATGGGGGTGTTTTCAGTCTGCTTTCTGTGCAGTGTCTTGGGAGTGGTAGTCTCCTAACAACTGACTCTCTTATTGTTACCATCCCATGAGACCCAGGAATGAAAGCCCCCCTGGTGTCCAGTTCCAGTTGATTAAAGGGTGTCTTCTGGGTGGCAGCAAAAACTGAGTCTCCAAGCATAAAACTTGGGGCAGCAAACATGTATAGAAGCCTCTCTCTGGAGTAAACATAAAGATGGCACCTACCAGCTGAAACAAAGCAGAGATGGAGTCCAAAGATGGCACCTCCTGAAAAAAGAAAAAACTAGAAAAGAAAAAATAAAAGAAGAAAAGAGTGGGACTTCTCTGGTGGCACAGTGGTTAAGAATCCACCTGCCAATGCAGGGGACACAGGTTCGAGCCCTGGTCCAGGAAGATCCCACATGCCATGGAGCAACTAAGCCTGTGCACCACAACTACTGAGCCTGCACTCTAGAGCCAGCAAGCCACAACTACTGAACCCATGTGCCACAACTACTGAAGCCCGCACGCCTAGAGCCCATGCTCTGCAACAAGAGAAGCCACCACAATGAGAAGCCCATGCACCACAACGAAGAGTAGCCCCCACTCACTGCAACTAGAGAAACCCCGCATGCAGCAACGAAGACCCAACGCAGCCAAAAATAACTAAAATAAAATAAAAAATTTTATTAAAAAATAAAAAAAGAAAGAAGAAGAAAAAAAGGAAAGGGAGAAAAGAAGATGACATTCACCAGCTTTAGCAAGGCAGCGGGAGAACATAGAAGATGGTGCCTGCTGGCTGAAGCAGAAAGATGGCCTCCACTGGAAAGAAAAAAAAAACAAAAAACTGGTGCACACTAGTTTTAGCAAGGTAGAGGGAGAGAAGAAAGATGGCACTCACCAACATCCGTTCCCAGAGAGTATCCCAGGAGGCCCCTTCCCCTCAGACCACACTTTAAAATTAAGAAATGAACCCCTTTCACATAAAGTCTGGGTGCTTTCCAAAAGGCTGCTTCTGTGCTGGCCTTGGGGCAGGTGAGTCTGCACAGGAGCCCTTTAAAAATGGTTCTTCAGTTCATCACAGTCCCGTGGGTCTCCTGGGCACAAGACAGAGCTCCAAAGACAGATGTTTGGAGGGCTTGTCTCAGGTGCCAATCTTAAGAGTTGAGGTGCCTGACGTGGGTACAATTTTTTCCTCAGAGAGAAGCTCCAGTTTTTGAGTTCCCTTCTGATTGTGGGTTGCCCACCATGCCAGGTGTGGGTTTTATGGCAGAATTCTGTCTCAGCCTTTCATATCTGCTTTTATGTGGTTTCCTTCTCATTTGCCCAGTGTGAAGGAATTGCTCTGCCAGTTTTTAGGTTTTTGGGTTTTTTTTTAGTTCTTAGGTTTTTTGTTTTTGCCAGGGGAAATCCTTCCATAAATAGCTGTAAATTCAGTGAGTCTATGGGAGCTGAGTTCAGGATCTTTCTACATCACCCTTTTGAACTGGAACTCTATATACATTTCCGTAATGAATAATGATAAATGCTGATAATTTTCCTTGAGCCTCAGAGTAAGCAGAGAGAGATTCTAATCCCTTTGACAACCTGAAACATTGAGCTAAGAAAAGTGCTTACAGTAAAATGAAGCTTTATTATAAGTAGAATAAAAGTTTTTTAAATTGCAGTAATAGTATTGCAGGTTTATCTTCTACTTCTTTTTTTTTTTTTTTAACTTTTTTTTTTTCTAAGAATAACAATTATTTTTTTTTTAAATTTATTTTTATTTATTTATGGCTGTGTTGGGTCTTCGTTTCTGTGCGAGGGCCTTCTCTAGTTGCGGCAAGCGGGGGCCACTCTTCATCGCGATGCGTGGGCCTCTCACCATCGCGGCCTCTCCCGTTGTGGAGCACAGGCTCCAGACGCGCAGGCTCAGCAATTGCGGCTCACGGGCCCAGTTTCTCCGCGGCATGTGGGATCCTCCCAGACCAGGACTCGAACCCGTGTCCCCTGCACCGGCAGGCAGACTCTCAACCACTGCGCCACCACGGAAGCCCTATCTTCTACTTCTTAAAAGTTAGTTCCAAATGGGCCAATTTCAATGGAAATTTATATTCATTCATGATTTTATTACCAAGGCTTTAAATATTTTGTTTAGGAAAAAAATATTTAAATTTGATTAAATAACATTAATATTCATTTAATGCTTAAATTTTTTCCATTCTTCCCCATCAAAAGTTGAGGGAAATACTTCATATCAGTAAGATACTCAGAAATTATTTGGAATAATAAAATATGCCATAGAATAACTTCTGTCCTGTCCACTATTTGTCATTTTTGCATTTGTACAATGATAACAGAAGTCATCTGTATGTTATTGGGGACATTGAGAACATTTTTTGTAAAACAAAATTTATTCTAAAACACAAATTCAGATATTTCTGTTAGTTAGTGAAGGGATTTATTATAAAACATGTATACATTTATTTATCAAAAACAGAAAAGGATAATCCAGATCCAAAATGCGTTCATTGAAATATATAAATTAAAAGTTTATTTGTCTGTTAAGTTTCCTATTCTCTGGAATTTCCAACAAAATTATTCAGGAAAGATGAAATAATCAAATAAAATATAAATAGAAGCTATGTTTCTCAACTATTCCAATAAAGTATGCAGGCACCTATACACAAGGGACACATGATTTTTAATCAGAAGTGATAGGTAAAGGTTGGCATTGCCAGAAGCAAAATGCATTTGAAAGCTATGGTTTGCTGTGTAAAAGAAAAGGAAGCCAATTTTAAACATGAAGCTGTTAGCATAACCTTATCTTCCACTAGGGCTTCAACTCTATTATTTTTAACTGAATTTCTATTGCAAAAATAAATAAATAAGTAATTTATAATATGCTCCTAATAGTGGTTTGGGATAAAATATAAATTCAAGGGTTCAAAAGTCAACAAACCTCTAAAAATATTACCCATATATAGGACTAAATCTACTTAGTCTGAATATTTATAAAGAAAAGAGACAAGATTAGATAGAGTGGGGGCTGAAGAGGGAGAGAAGTACATAGAGATAGGTAGATAGAGAGAAAGTGAGAGTAGAAAGAGAGGGAGGGAGTGGGAGAGAGGGAGAGAAAGACAGAGAAAAGGAGAGTATTTGATGAACACTATTTCTGAACATTGGGCAATTTTATAAATACAAGTTTATAAATAGTTTAATATTTAACTAGTTTAGAATTAAGACACTCACATTGAAATGTAAGATGGAAAATAACCAAACAAAAACCAATAAACTGCAGAAACAAAATTGATAAAAATTAGACTTATTTTGGGATTTAAAAATCATTTTCAATGAGGCAAGATTATTAAAAAATCAACTGCTCATCAAATGTAAATGTGCTGTAGAAAAGTGACTTCTAACCTAAAATTATACTTATAGTTATAAATTCCATAGCCTCAGAGTCATTCACAAATCTATACCTTATAGTCATTCAATATGTACCTGTTGGGGAGGAAGACATTTTCCTCTACCGTTCTAGGTTCTTCTGGCTGGTCTAAGAAATAAATTGACATGAGACAGATTAACAGGAGAAAATAAAACAAAAGCTTAATAACATGTATACATGAGAGGGACCCCGGAGAACTGAGTAACTGTCTAAAATGGCTGAAAGCCTCACCTTAAATACCATTTTCAGCTAAAGACAAAAGAGGATAGTGGTTTGAGACTTCAAAGGAGAGGAAGGCAATTGCCATGGAGATAGAAAAGCAAAAGCTTGGTAAACAAATGTTTGTTGGACCATGCAGAGATAATAGGACAAAGAGAGGAATTTTAACCACAGACTTTGTTCCCTCTCTGCCCATACTATAGTTATCTATGGTGGTAGCTCCCTTCCTGGAACAAGTCCTTTAACTGCATTCTTTAAACAATGAGGAGGAAGGTCAAAGTTTCTTCGTGAGTCTTTTGGAGCTTGATTGTTTTCAGTTCAAAATAATCTGCATGCCAAAGAGACATTTTGGGGTGACAAGTTTTCCTCCTCTGCATATGCAATATAAGCTGTTTGTTTTTACTGCTATCACCCTGAAAGTTTACGGTATAGATTGGTAGATCTCAGAGGCCAGCATTAAAACCTTTAAAATTTTTCATGTACTGTTACCTAACATAGTATTACAAATAATTATATCTATCAATGCCTTAACATTCTAATAAATTATTACATTACAGATAAACTGTTGTGAATCAAAATTAACTTTTGAGGATGTATATTTCTTTACAAAAAATAATTAATAGGTTGAGTTTTAAAATGGAAGTGAAACCGCACAACTCAGATAGGGACTTGAACCCACCAGCCAGGACTCGGACCCAGCCAAACCCCATAATGGGACTTGAACCCACTGTCCTTTAATTGAGATCACATACCTGTTGTCAGTACTTAATGAAGCTTAGGTTCTTTATGTCTCATCACAGAAAGAATTCAGTGAGAGACAAAGTGATAGGTAAGAAGTGGATTTATTTAGAGAGATACACATTCCATAGACAGAATGCGGTCCATCTCAAAAGGTGAGAGTGGCCCTGGGAGAAACACACTCCACAGACAGAGTGTGGGCCATCTCAGAAGGCGAGAGACCCCAAAATATGGAGTGGTTAGTTTTTATGGGCTGGGTAATTTCATAGGCTAATGAGTGGGAGGATTATTCCAACTATTTTGGAGAAGGGGCAGAGATTTCTAGGCATTGGGCCACTGCCCACTTTTTGGCCTTTTATGGTCAGCTTCAGAACAGTCATGGCACTAGTGGATATGTCATTTAGCATGCTAATGTATTACAGTGAGCGTATAATGAGGCTCAAGGTCTGCTGGAAGTTGATTCTTCTGCTATCTTGGCTCTAACCAGTTTATGTCATATCCTCAAGTGCTATGTCATTCTTTTAGAGGTTGTGCCTTGCTCCCTTCCCTCCTGTTTCAGAAGGAGGAGCACAGGAGAACGAAGTACATAGTGTTAACCGATTCCCACCTTCTGCAGAGAGAATCAGTAGGTAATGTCTATAGCTAATATATTAAAAATAGTGGGGGATATAAACATAATTCAGAAGTTTGGCTCAGCAGGAATAGGTGAAAATACTTTTCTACATAGTGAATCTGAAGTTGAGGAAGAGTGGAGGTGAGGTCTGCCACATTTCACTAAAGGCATTTTAATATTTAGTTTTAGCAACTGCACACATTTCTTTGTTGAAAAATATAACTTTATAAAATAAACAAGCAAACCGGCAAACGAACTAAAACACAGAAGATATTGCAATACAGTTCTGGGAGATATAGAAATAAGCATACCTTATGTTGCTGTGAACTAAAATCTAGTGAGATTTTAGGTAGAAACCTTGAAATTGTCTAATTAAAAATATACTAAAAGAATATATGAGTAAATTATATATTTTGAATATAGTACAAGACATCTGTGATGTGAAGATGAAGTTTACTAGAGAAAACAGAATATAGGTGTAGAGAAGAGCACATTTAAAAGCTATTATAAGTTATGAGATATTATAACTTATGAAAGAACTTTGGGTATTAATTTGATTGGAGTAAGAATTTAGTTAATAAATGAAGGAAAAGAAAGTTGGGAAGGAAACTTAAGATGAGGCCTGATTATTAAGACTATATTATGTCAGAATAAGAAATTAAATGATTTTTTCTGGTGATGCATAATCATCAAATGTATTTAAGATGGAGGAGTATGTGATCAGATTTGAATTATAGAAAGATCACTGTCAATGCTTATGTCAATGGACTGAATGCAATCAAGCCAATTAACAAGCAATTGAAATAGATGAGGTGAGATGAGGACTTGTAGACAGTGGCAGTGGAGATGGATCAGGAAGGAAGGATGCATATAAGGTAAGGAGGTAGCAATTATGGACTTAATATCCGAATAGCTGTGGTAAATGAGAAAAAGAAAGATGCGGCCAATAAGTTAAGAGTTTCTAGTGTAATAGTTGTGCAAAGGCTAACATCAATTGCTTTATTTGGGAAAAAAAAAAAGAAGAAACTAAAGACAATTTTCAAGTTCCAAATATAAGATCAAATTTTACATAAAATCGAGCAAGTAAACCTAATATATAAGTTTTTTCAAATGGAATTGTTTACACAGATATGGACCTGTCAGTTTATAAGAGAATGTATCACTCACATTTAAAAACTGGGTCACATGGATTATCACTTGAACAATTCTTATCCAAGAGCTGTCCACATAGATGATGCCTTTGGTAAGTGATTGCAGGACTGTGAGAAACATATATGAATACATTCAATCAGTATAAAAGAAGCTTTGATTCCTCCTAATGCAGACTGATTCACTTTTGTCAAGCAAATTCTCATGAATGAGATACACCATAGTATAAAAGAATGCATATTTATTATACATGAAAATGTAACAGAGAGAAAACATTATATATTCAAATGACAGAATTAGATTAGATTTTGCCATATGGTTATACATTTTTTATTATTTAAAGTTTTGTGATGGATAATTTAAAAAGTTAGTGTAGTGGCTTACAGCATAAAACATTTCTTAAATTCCAAGAGACATAATTATAAGATTCATCTATTACTGACATGAGGCCATTTTTATAACTTTGGTTGTATTCTCATATTTTGCTTTTATTTTTGATGAAGAACCTGTGATTGAACTAAGAGTATCTTAACTTATTTACTTATTTAAGTATAGGTTTGCATGTGTACTGTCAGGTTTGGATTTCTTAATAAATGAAAAATTAAAATCTCATAAGAAACAAAACATAGCTTCCATATTATAGGTCAGATTACCAGGCTCTTGAAGGGAAACTGAAGTGATATTGGCTTATCTTCTCCCAGGGCCAATAGACATATTTTTTAGAGACGATCGTTGTAGGAGAAGGGATACTTAAGTTAGACATTTTGGAGATGAAGCAGTTATAAAACCTCAGCTTGTAAACCTAATGACTGGTGCTAGACATGAACTGGGGACGTTTATTAACAATGAAGAGGCCAAGAAGGATTGGAAATCAAAAAGTCATGTGTTGGGTAGAACATTAACATAGACTTTGGAATCACCCAATTTAGGAAGGCAGGGATTGGAAAGAAAGACTGAACTATTGGCAAAAAACAAATAGATGAGGAGAAATAGCTGAAAGTTTAAAAAAGTAGATGACAAATAGATGATTTCATCAGCTCTTCACTAATGAGTAAATAATTATAATTTACATTTTGCTCTCTTGGGATACAAAAATAAATGCCACTTAATGTATTCTATTATGTATTTTCAATAATGCTCATACAATCAACTTGCACAACAAAACTTATTTTCTTAGATTATAAAAGGTAAACTTTATTTGTCCCTTGCTTGAGGTAGTATAAAACAAACTTTTATGAGGCCTGCCTGAAATCAAGAAAAACCCTGAGAAAAACATTTAAGGCTTGAGATAAAGGCTACAATTTCAAACTTTCAAAACTCTGGCAGAGACCAGAGAGGGAGATGACAGACAGCTATTTTAAGAATGTGAAATGTTGTAGCCCCAAACTGTTGTAGTGTATGCTTGATACCATCTTTGACAACTATGTCCTAACTTCAGCAAGCTAGTGTACTTCAAATGTGATGCTAGAGAATTTTAGATATACACATTTTAAAAAATAAATACAGATTATAAAAATGTTAGGGGACCTTGGAAGGTATACATGATGATGGTAAAGGAGATCATAATAATTTGGGACTCCCTTAATGAAGACATTGCCCAAATCATTAAGGATTTCTTAGCAAGCAAATATAACCACATATAAATGTGTTCTTTTAAAATGAACAATGATGAAATAGTGGAGATTAGAAATTTTAAAAAATATTATTTGAACACAAACTTTTTAATTTAAATTTTATTATTGAAATCTATTTTAGCTCAGCCATGTGCCAGGGAGAGTTTTGTGCTAGTTTCATTCTATTTCATTTTCTCTTTATAAAGATACTATAAGTATTAGTATTTTTATTTTATAGATAGGAAAAGTTTAAATGAGACAAAGAGGATTAACATATTGCCTAAGATTACACATCTAGTAAATGGTGGAATCAAGAGTCTTCCTTAATAGTACAGCTTACTTTCTGCTTAGATCATGGTGACCCAGAATGAGGCTGACGAATCTAGTGAAGTCATCTTTTTATTTAAGATTTATAAATTACGTAAAAAAAACTTCCTGAAGCAAATATGTTTCAGGTATCTCAATAATTCTGAATTTCATCTTACAACATTCCATTATTATTTTAGCCTAGAGGTGAAAAGTAATTTATGGAAGAAGCCATGTGTGGACATTTTATGCAGGAAATTAAAAATGTTATCTTTGATAGTTTGCATTTTTATGATAATTTTATTGGTGAATGTTATTGGCAAAAGTATACTATAGTGACCTCCCTTTTGTTGTTGATTTTTACTCATTGATAAGAAAGTAAGTAAATATTTTATGATTATTGTAATTTGTTGGGGCTTTATATTTGTTTTTGTGTAGTATCTTCTAAAACAGAATATGTCAAAGTATATTTTAGCTTCTCTCTAGAAAAGAATTATCTTTATCTTTAAGCCAATTCTATGTAGAATTCCTTTATCACGTTTTGGGACCATATAGGATTTTAATTTACTATTATAATGTAGTTAATATATCTTTGTTAAAAATTAATTTAGATACTATTGTTCAAATACTTAGGTTTTCTCATAGCCAATTAATTATATCAATGTAAAAAACAGCACTTATATTAAATTGTCATCTTCAGTGTATTTATTTATCTAAAATTATCAAGTGGTTGTTATGTGACAGGAGCTATGATAACTGCTGGGAATATAAAGATAAATAATTTATGTCTCTATCCCTATTAGGAGCTCACGATCTACTTGTTGTCAGAAATATACAATACCATATAACAGAGATTTGAATCAAGTGTTCTGGGAGCACCAAGATGTAAGGCAAACCACAAAGTGAGTGATGTAAACCTGGGCTTGAAAAAAGAAGTGTTATTGCCTTGGTATTCCAGGCAATGATGGCATAGTCACAGATAATGTGATTTGAAAGACTAAGGTGATTTTGGCGACAATCGAAGCTTAGTGTGACTCTAATACTAAGTGGTATAGTTAGATTTGAGATACATATTAGGTCCTGTAATTGCTTGTTAACATGGATAACTGAATAAGAAAGAAGAGGAGGAGAAGGAAAAGAGAGGAAGGAAAATATGGTGGTGATGATTTTTAAAACTGTATGAACATATTCTAAACTTTATTTTATTCAAATACAAATATTCTTTCCTATTATTTGATTGAAGTGAATGGATCTACTCTAAATATCTAGAAAAATATTTTCAGTTACTTTTATGAGTTAAATGTATCACTTTAACTCTAAATTTTATTATCCTTAAGATTTCAAAAGAGGTTTCTGTATAAATGAAAGAGAAAACAATGTGAAATAGCCTTTCTTGACCTTTATTTTTAAAAATTTCTGGAAGCTTTGTACTAATATCAGCATTTAATTATTATTATTGCACAAAATAATGCCCTTTTTATGGATATCTAAAAGTGTTCAGATAGGTGATTATTTCACTAATGTATATTTTTAGTATTTTTTTCTTATAGGTGGGTTTGACTTATCGAGGCAGAGAAAAGGCATTTTTATTCTTAAAGATTGTTTACTGTAGATAATAATGAGAAACATTATTAAGACATTATTAATAATTATTAACATTAAAATAGAATGTTAGAATATGAATTTCACAGATCATTATAAGTCTATACATTTTTAAAAAATTTATGCATGATTAGAATGATTAAAATCTATGTGAAGGCTCTAATTACATAAAAATATGTAATTTAAAAATTGCTTAAATCCAAACAAGATAAATATGAAAAGTAATTGGAATATTATAATGACTTTTAGCTAATGTGCAAGTTTTAGAAAAAGTAATGATCCACATTATATTCCAGCCAGTTATATATATCACAAATGACAGTTAAAGCATACAAGTTTTATTGTGTATTTATTGTATTATGTGTTCTTTAAATAAAAGCACAAAATGGGACTTTTAAGACCTATAAGTTATAGATTAACCATATACTTCAAGGTACATGAAATACCCTATAAGAGACAACAAATATTAAGAAAATATAAAAATAAATTTCTCTTTATACAGTATGCATCTTAGTACAGGATAATTGATTTCAAACAATTACAAGTATAAAGATTGGCAAAATTCTTTGAGCTGTTTAACTACTATTATCTGTTAATATTGACAGAAATGTTTGTATATTTTATATATAGTAGAAAAATTGCATACACATGTAAGTTGCTTGATATTATATGTAAAAATAATTCTTTCAATTTTAGTTTATATTTTCTTTTCAAATTTGCATCTAATACTTAACTTTAAAATATTTATTGCTTTAACAAGCATATAGTCTTCCTGTGTGCCATACATTGTTCTAAGAGCTTTGTAAAGATGATTCATTTAATTCTCATGCCTTAGTTCTGCTATAACAAAATGCTACAGATTGAGTGGCCTATAAACAACAGAAATGTATTTCTCATAGTTCTGGAGCCTGGGAATTCCACGATCAAGGCACCGGCAGTCTTGGTGAAAGCCTGTTTCCTTGTTAATAGACGACCTCTTTCAACTCTGTCCTCACATGCAGATGAGGAAAGGGAGTTCTCTGGGGGTCTCTTTTATAAGAGCACTAGTCTCACTCAGGGGGGCTCTACTTTCATGACTTAATCGTCTTGCTAAGGCCCCACCTCCAATACCATCGTAACGGGGATTAGATTTCAACATATAAATTTTGGGGGTACAAGCATTCAGTCTCATAAGAACAGTATGAGGTGTTTTTCATTATTATCCTCATTTAATGATGAAGAGAACAGATGGGACAAATAGCTAGTTCAAGCTAGTATGTAACAGAGTCAGGATTTGACACCAGATAATCTGAATCCAGACCAAGGCGTATCTTCAACCCAGCTTATATATATTTTAAAATATACATTAAATCATTGAGTATTCACATGTAACAGTAGATTGATAATACATATCATCACCTACAGGTAAGGTAAATATTTGCGATTTAGATTTCTTCCTCATCCTTCTTTCTTTCCGTCCTTTTCATCCTGTCATGGTCCCCAACATTAACAAAAAAATAGTTTTCATTTTATAGACAAACAAACAAACAAACAAATGTTCAAGTTTAAATGCAATAGACTCAATGTAGCTGCTCTGAAAATATGTGATTTCTTTATTAGGGCAAATGAATAGGAAACATGGAAAGAGAGGGCAGTGTATCAATACACAGTGTATAAGAGAGTTTACTAATACAGTACAATGGTATTGGCACAAAAACAGAAATATAGATCAATGGAACAGGATAGAAAGCCCAGAGATAAACCCACGCACATATGGTCACCTTTTCTTTGATAAAGGAGGCAAGAATATACAGTGGAGAAAAGACAGCCTTTTGTCATTTGTCATTTGCTGTGTTTCTCTGTGCAGTACTGGGACTTTGTTATTAATACCAACAGCACTTTTCTCTTTGCTCACCTGTAATTTTCTAACTTATCTTTAATTTTTATGTTTCTTCTCTTTCACTTTCAAGATTCAGATCTTTCTCTTAATACCTTTCTTATTCTTCCCTGCCTGAGTCATGGAACTTTCCCCATAAATGTCAATATCAGCATAGCAATTCTGCTTCTGCAAAGGATTCTCCCGTATTCTGCTGAGCAGGAAAATGCTAGGATACTTGAGTATCCTGGAAACCACAGAGGATAGGGAAGGAAGTGCCACAGTCCAGAATGCAGACTTTAATCTACAGCTCTAGTGGTCATGACGCACGACCCTCCTGCATTCACTTGAGCCCTGTGCCACCAAACTAGATGATTGTCTCCAATTGTTTGTCTGGTTGTATGGATTCTAGTTACTCCTTTTATGATTGTTCTATCTAGCTGACTACCCTTACATAACAAAATTAGTTTATATAGTCTTCATTTTTTTTAATATAAAGAATGCACATTTTATCCTATGGTCTCTTAAGGCTGATATAAACTCCTTTCTCTCAAATATCCTCTTTTTTTTTTTTTTTTCCTGTTTTATGATAACTGAAATCTTACAAAGGTGATTTTGAGTCTTCAGGTTACTTTTCAGTAGTAGTTGTGGATACATTGCTTTGTTTTTGTTTTTGCTAAGAATCACTATCCCCAATGCTCCTTTTCTCCATAAGTCAGAGGAGCTCATCCTTAACTTGTGATACAGCAACTTCTCTTTAACGCCTTCTCACTGAGAGAAAGCAGAGTAGACCAAGGCTCTTCTTTGATAAATCTTAGCAAATGGCTTAAGTGTTGGCAAATTTATTTTCAAATCTCCATAACTTCTTGTAAGAGAAAGCCAGTGCAGGCAATATTTGTCTTTTTATTTTGTTCAGTGAGAGAACAAGAGTTTTAAGCTCATAATTTCAGAAAGTACATACAGGATAATTGCCTAACCTGTCATAATTCAATCCCTTATGATAAAAATGTTTCTGTCTGTAGTCCCTACTGATGGGTAGTCCTAGAAACCAAATTTGCATGTGAATTCTCCAATCCTGTAGCCCATCTGGAAATAACTGGACCAATAGTGGATACCTGAGGTAAGGATACCTATTCACTAGGTTTGCCAGATCACTAGAGGGCACAGTGTGAAATATCTATTCCCAACTTGGCTTAAGTCACACTTTTCAGAACATTGTATTAGGAAATAATGAGAGAAACATGTAATTACTAAATAGTGAATAGACAGATTGAGAAAATGCATTAGATCATAGGCTATGAGTAAACCAAAATTTAAAGTGACATAACCAATTATTTAGAAAATGTTATGGCGTAGATAAGGTATATGGAATAGAAGCAAGGGGAAAAGATTTCAAGGAGGGAACAAATGAAGAGAAGCAAGGACCAAAAAATGGTTAAATCTTATTAATGAAGAAATACTATTATAATAACCCCAAAACACCTGCTCCTGAGATTTCTCAAATATGCAGTTTTCTGCTTTTGTCCCTGAGATAGGCCACAAGATGATTTCAAGTTTAGCTCGTTGTTGTGACTTACTGAATTGCTTTTGGACTAACCCAGCTCACACATATGCATTTAACTAAACTATCCTGAATAACTGTCTGGCCCTTTGCATTCATTAGGAATGCTGTAACAAAATTCATGAATTATGGACCTCAGTAGGACCAGCTAGAAAATACATTCACACACGAACTCACACACACCCACACAAACTCCTAAGATGAATATATATGTAGGTACACATGCATTCTTTTTCTTACTATTGCATTTTGAAATGCTCTGCCTGATGAGCAATTTAAAGCAAAAGATAAATTAATTTGATGCCACAGGTCTATGAAATCCTGATAAGTTTCACACATAGTATTTTTCTCTGGTTTATAAACACTTTAAGATCTTTAATGACAAGATCATTAAAAATGGTGGGGATGGTTATACATTTTTTTAAAATTCTACAAATTAATTTCTTCCATAAGATATAAAATATTATCTCAAATATCTTTCAAATGTTTCCTCTCTGGTTATACTGAATTTATGCCTAAAGTACCAAAATTTAGAATTCAGGATGATGCCACGTAGAAGGCACTTGGCTTCCCCATGAGGCAGACTAATTTGAACAACAACAGCTTTAGAAAGACAGCCACTGCATTTCCCTTTGACCCCTGAGTCAGACACTGAATCCTGCCTGTGGCTACATTAGAGCACTTATGGAGAATTGAATAAGAGAAGGCAATGCTGCATATTTCAGAATTTAGTTTGTTTTTATTAGACAAATTTCCTCTCCTCCCCAACCACCAGCTGGACTTATTCTCTAAAACTGCAAATCCTCTCTGAGGAAATCACTTTTATTTACATGTTAAATTCTTATGAAATGTGTATGTGTGCATATCAGCTATGCCTCAAATGATCTGCTATTCTATAAGGTTGGAAAATCACCTGCTTAAAATTAGAGAAGTGTAGGAGGAATGGGATATGCATTTTTAAAGCAGATTGAGTTACACTGATATCATAATTTGACAGAAAATGCTTAATTACTAAAGAAAACTACTTTCTCTTTGGAAAACTTCATAGGCCAATGCTGATTACCTATTTCCCTTGTTAAATGATTGTAGGAGATCTATAAATAGGTATATCTTCTCCCACTAGTGCTAAATATGCTTTATTTTTATGACACATTGAGATATTTTCCTCATGTCAGCTTTTATTTGATTTTTGCCTTTCCCCAGAACATTTTGTAAAGGTGTAAGTTAAACTAAAAAGATAGACCTAAAGATAGAACTTGTAGCATAATTTCAAAAATTCATATGGTATTATATATTTTGTATTGCAAAACTCTGTGGTAAGAATTAACCTTGCTATCTAAATTACTTAAGGGAATAAGATAAAGTATACATTTTAAAAATTAATAAAATTTCAAGTTTCACTAGAAAATTTTCAAGTAATCTCTTGCATGAAATTAACAAAATGCCTAATTTAAAGTGATTTCGAGTGTGACATTTTAAAAGATGTAAAACGTTTCTAAGTTTCTGACTTCATTGGCTGAAATAAAATAAAATGAAATACAAATGTTAATAACTACTTTTTTAGTTTAAAAATCTCTGCAATTAAGGTAAAATATTTTAAAATTTGAAATTCTCTTGATTGACTATTTCATATGGATCAAATATATTGTGTTAGTTTTAATAGCTTGCAATATCTTCCATACTTCATTTATATAATGTAGTCCCTGACGTTTAAGTTTAAAAATGCCAAAATGACACTTGTATATATCAATCATTGTCAACAATGTATGTATACAGCATCATGTAATTGAGGTTACCACTATCAGGGTCAGTTGACAAGATGTAGGAAATAATTAGATTGACAATGAACTGCTCCATTTTAGTTGCTACAAATCAATGTTTTAATTATAGAATGAATGCCTTCATTCCACACAATACATGTATACCACAAAGTTAAAGCCATCATACTAGAAAAATTTAGGATCAAAATACAGCCTTACAAAGGTCATTAAATTTATAAAATGGTTTGTTTATTTAAAAAGTAAAAAAAAAAAATCTTTGTTATGCTTATGATAGTTATCAGATAAATACCACCATACTTTATATCTTGTATTTATCTTGAAATACATAATGTTAGAAGAAACCCAGGATGCTTTGGAAGAAAAAAATAATACAAAATCCAGTCCTAAGCTTTAATAAGAAACAGCAACAAAAGGAAAGATATGGATGGATTTTATTAACTTTCTTTTAAAAAGTAAATAAATCATAATGCCTTTATTGTACTAGCTCTCCTTTCAAGTAATAGGAAATAATGCTCCCCAATCTTTAAGGTAAATATACATAAGTTACAGTTATGCTATTTTTGGTATGGGAAAAAGTTTGAAGAAAATTTATCATTTATTGTGTTCAGAAATAATCTTTTCTACAGTACTGCTAATAAATGTTTTAGAATTTTCCTAAAGGTTAATATGATAGAGAGTACAATATGTCATAAAAAGCCTAAAAGTTTTAAAGGGTAGTAGACTATTCCACCCCCATATAATATGCTACTGTGGCATAAGGATTATTTTGAGCTAAAAGCAATTGAGAAGAAACATACAAGAAAAACTCTGCCTTTACCAATTGCCTAAAAGTAGGACATAAATTTGAAATAGTGTCTATCCCCTCCTCAAGCTGGAAGGACAGAAGTTAATCACTGGAGACAACTCTGGACTCCTATCAGCTCAAGGACCACACCAGAGGGATCTACATAACAAAGCTTGTTAAAATTAACCTTTATCTACCATTAGTATTTGCTTATTAAGTATCCCCAATATATTTGCTTTATATTTACCTTCTAACAATTTGCTGACAACTAGATGCTCAAAGTCCTCTTTCTTTCACTTTTTGTTTCTTTAGAAATGTATTGTTCTGTTAAGATGCTATATAAGCCCAAATTCTAACCACCCCTTTGAATAATTACTCATCTCTGAGTGCTCCCATGTGTATGCATGATGCACATGTTAATAAATGTGTTTGTTTTTTCTCTTGTTAATTTGTCTTTTGTGAGTCTAATTTACGAGACTGTAGCTAGAGAACCCAAATGAGTAGAGAAAAAGATTTTTTTCCTCCTTCACACTTTCATAGAGAGTTGTATCTCTCATGTACCATAGACAATGATATATGAGTATTATCAAACATATCCCTGCCTTAAAACTACTCCCAACCCAAACATGGAGAAAGGTTCTTGTTTGCTTGATCAGCTCTTGGGCTGTCCTGTTTCTCAGAGAATAACTAAGAGAAAAGTAAATAAATCCATCTATTTAATGAAGAGCTGAAACAAGTGGGAAAAACAGCTAGCACTGTCTAGCAAGTTGTTGGGAGAGTAATAAGATTGGGAATCTCCAGGGCACTTGGTAGCTATAAACAACAGAAATTACAGGAAAGAGAATTTAAACTTACTCAGAATTATGAGTTTAATCACTTTTAATGTTTTTCAAGTAATACGATGAAGAATTATTTTAAAGTTTATTTGATACTAGCATTTTAAAACAAATTCAGTCCTACACCAAGACTGGAAACAGTGGCAAATTCTTTTTTTTAATTCAACTTAACTGTCCCCTTTAAAATCTAAATCTATAGGAAAAGTGAATGTTTATTTTCTTGTAATAGATTTTCAAATATTTAAAATCAGCTTTCATGTCCTTCATAGTTCTACTTCTCCAATCTAGTTTCCCTTCTCCTATTTAACATCTCTATTTTCTGAACACCCTATACCCTGTTTCCTAAGACTTTCATATCCCTTTTCACCCCCTTCTGAAAATACTCTTATATGATTAATAACTGGAAGTATTTTCCAAATATTATCAACCCTTCACAGGCTTATTCCTTGTCTTGACTGGGATACCCTCTACTAATATGCTCTGATTATACCATCAGCATACTTCAGCACAGCAAATCCAACTATCTTGTAAGGTGCTAGGGGTCAATTAAAATCCTCATATTTTATACAAATGACTGTCAAACAAAATGTCCTCCATCCCATTTAATTACATCTTTAATTTATATGCAAAGACTACATTAATTCATGTTAAATCATTTAACTTGCCAAAATGATATTCTATTATTTAAAACACTTGGAAAATGAGCCGTCAATTCCACTTGTGTCATCTGCCATTTCTATTATATCAGACAAGTATTATCTCTCAAGATGGAACAAATTTTTCATTTCTCCTACATTACCCAGCTCAGTAAATGGCAGCACAATTCATATAACCTTCTAATTTGACAAAATATTGTATTATAAAAATCTGGTTCTGCAGTCTAACCAGGATACACCCACTTCAAGTCACCTGAAGGAAGAGATGAGTAAACTGAAATGTATAAAATGTTCTAGATGAAAAGAGTTAATATAATATTTGATTCTGCCTATATTAACATGAGCATTTAATGCCAATTCTAGTACAACCTGGAATTTTTTTTTTTTAATTTGGACAAAGTAAAATTTAAACTTCAAACAAAGGGCAAATACGAAAGAAGATAACTACAAAAACAGCAATAATGAAAGACTGCCACATATCAGTGCACACTCAAATCCCATAAATATAATTTTAGTGTAGCTCAGAGTCACAGAATAGAGAAGCCTGATTAGATCCTCATGTATGGAAGCTAATATATGGAAAGCAGCAGTTCAATTTAGTGGAAAAAATGTATTTTTAAATAAATATGCTGGCATATGATGAAAATTTTTATCATCCTACACCATTTTGCACTTTAAAAATATAATTGTCTTAAATATTTTCTTAAATACATTGAGCATCACTTCAGATGGTGCTATAATATTTGTTTCAACCATCAAATATAATTTGCAATACTCATGAGAAGTGAGATAGTTTATCACATTCCCCCTATTTTTACTTATTCTGGTGCTATTCTGGTGTTCTCTTTTCCTGTATGAATTACCAATCTTCTTCTGTTATTTTCTTTCTTTTTAGAGAACTTCCTTTAGAGTAAGAGTAAGTTTGCTAACACCAAATTCCCTTAGTTTTCTTTCATCTGAGAATGTCTATATTTGGCTTTAATTCATGAAGAGTATGTATATAGATGAGTATATATACAGAATTCATGGTTGGCAATTCTTTTCTTTCAGCTCCTGAAAAATGCCATGCTGATTTTTGGTCTCTATGGTTTCAGATGAAAAATTCACTGTCTTTCAGATTGGTCTTTCCCTGTAAGTAATATTTAATTATTCTGTAACTGCTTTTAAATTCTTTATTTATTTTTAGTTATCAGAAGTTTAATTACAATGTGTCTTGGAGTAGAATTCTTTGGTTCTATCCCATTTGGAATTTGCTAGGTTTCCTAAACCTGTAGTTTTAGATCATTCAGTAAACTTGAATATTTAGCTGTTCTTTTCTTTGGATACTCTTTCAGCTTCACTCTCTTTTCAATGATTATAATGTTTCAAATGTTATAATGATTATAATGATTCAAGTGTTAGCTCTTTTATTATTGTCCCAGTTCCTGAGATTTGTTCTGTTTGTTTATTATCTCTTAGTTTTTCAGTTTGGGTAAATTCTATTGATCTATACTCAAGTTCAAAGGTTTAATATTCTGTCATTTCCACTCTAATATTGAGTCCATCCAACGAAGTTTACTACATTTTTTAGGTTACATCATATCCATAAGTAAAATGTTAAAAATTTCAATTTGCCAAAAAGATGTAACTCTTTCAAATATGTTTGCACCAGATGGAAGTAAATAAAATCAAAATATTAAAATATAAAATATTATAATATTTTATGTGAAATATAAAATGTCATATAAAATATATTAAAATTCAGTTCTTTATATTCATTAGTTCTTTTTATAACTTCTATTATTTTCCTAAGATTTTCCTTTTTATCTTTCATAATCATTCAGATTGTCATTTAAAATTTTCATTATGGTTTCTCCTTAAACCATGAAATACGTATCAGTATGAGTCTTTGAGCATATGTGTACCTTCATTTCAAGGAAGTAGGGGTTTTAAACTTGTCTTTGTTATTAATTTCTGACTTTATTTTATTATTCTCAGACATGATATATATATAGTACCTATTTAGAAGTTTTCCGAAGTTTCTTTTTGGCATAATTTATGAATGTTTTATATTATTTCTATGCACTTAAGAAAAATGTATACTATCTAAATTATGGATGAGAATTCCCTTTATATCTAAAGGGCAAACTTGTTAATTGTGTTGTTTATTTCAACTACATTGTTGCTAATATTTAATCTATTCACCTATCAGTAATCAAGAGATGCATGCAGAAGGTTCTTACCTTATGGATATATTATTGTTTTCTGTATTTATACTAATATTCTTTTCTTTTTATATATTTTATACACACTCTTTCACCTTAAAACATTGATATTTAATATGCAAAGATGCCATATTTTAAGGTAGCATGCCCAGAATCCTGCTATCTCCCATAATAAGAGAAGAACATAAGTTCACTTTTGCATTCCTTGGTTTCCCTCCTCTTCAAACCTTACCGTATTTATAATATCTTGCCTTCAAATTTTGGATTATAATGAACATCCTCTCTCCCTCTCTCTTTCTACTTATATCTAAATATCTATCTTTGCGTCTTTTGTTCTAGTTATTTTATAAAGAGTAAGATTATTCACATACACGATGTGAAATTTTTTTTTCTTTCTTATATTGTGACTTTTGTACTCTGAAAGATCTTTCAACATGCAATTGTTCCCTTTTTTTTGATATATGTATAATAGGAGTCAGAGAAAAAGAAATAAAAATGAAAAGGAATATATAAAGACTAATAGATATGGCTTCCCATAAATTTAAAGGAAAAAAAAAAGACTCACTACCATATTGGACCATAGTTGCTGTGTTTTCTGGCACATATCTTTTGCAAAAGAACACCAAGCCCAGTCATAATTGAGTGGTATTTCTCAAACCCTTAGCCCCATTAATTAAACATCTCTGACTGTAAACTTAGGTTGAATAATAAAGCCATTTCAGCCTTCATTCATTTGTGGCTAGACATTTCTGAATATTTATTCATGTAGTTGACATTGCTTTGGAACTTGGTTCTGCTTAGTGGTAAGATCCCAACCCCTCACCTACACATCTACACTTTTAGTTCCATTTCAATTCTACCTCATTCCTTAGAGACTCAGCTTTACTCATTATCATGGGTTCTCTTTTACTGTTCTTTTATTTCTTTTACACAGAGTCTTCCTGTCCTGGCTTTCTAATGTTATCTACATACATTTTTTTCTCTCCTTTTTAAGTATTTATGATAGAAGGTATAGGTTTCACCATGAACTCAGTTCACCATCTTGATATGTAAATCTTCTCTATATTTATAGCTGATAAATTATTTTTGGACAGAAGAAAATGAGGGAATAAAAAACAAACCCTTATGGAAAGAAAAAATGGGGCTTTATCAATTGAGGTTATAATTCTTAAGGGTTAAATTTAATGTGACTTATTCTTGGTTAGGCATTATAATCATTTTTGGAGTGTTAGAACCAGCATTTCCAAAACTCAGAGTCAAGAAACTAACACACAGAAACTTGGGGTGGGGGTGCTGTGGAGGAGACAGCTCTTCAGGACATGTTACATCATATACAATTCTCTCTGTACACGAGAACTAAGAATTTGAATGAATAGCAAATCAACAATGATTTTGGAAAATGTACTTGATGCTACTCTTTTCAGAGTGAAGAGTCAAAGATCTTGTTCATGCAAATTTTACACTCTTGGTTAAGGCTTTTTGACAATTTTATTATGAACTTCCTTCTTTCAGGAAATGAAAATGAAGGTAAAACTAAGTATTTGAGATTTCTACCAGGAAGATTATTAATATTAGAAATTATTTGATGTTTAAAATTACATTCTATAAATATTTGGTCAAAGGGGCTTATAAATATACTGACATAACTCATATTTGTATATCACTAGTGTAACTAAATTAATTCATCTATAAAAAGTTCCTAACATGGCAAAGCCTTTTTTTTTTTATTTTCTTGGTTACATATGTATTATGCATTTTCTATCCCCTGGTTTTTCTTCATATTAATGAATGTCATGCAAGATTAAGACCAGTATACTATAATGGTATTGGGTCATGAAATAAAAGAAAATATGAAATTAAACATTTTCTTGTCTTCTAATTTATTTCTATTTTTTTTTTTTAATTGGGGTATCATTGTTTTACAATGTCGTACTAGTTTCTACTGTACAACGAAGTGAAGTAGAGTTCCCTGTGCTGTACAGCAGGTTGTCTTCTAATTTAGTACAAGTGTTAAGGTCTCTAAGTAAATAATTATAATTGGAGATAGTGCTGTTTTGTGATTGTGTGCAGAAAATATTCTAGATTTTTAGAATGGATTAATCACTTGTGATTTGAAACAGAAAGGCTTTATATCAGGACATTTTTGAGACAAGTCTTAGTGAATATGCCATAAAAAGTTGACAGGAGTTATTTGAATTAGAGAAAAGATGTGAACACAAACTGAAGAGGAGTTGTGGTACAAAAAAAAGTTCAATTTTATTGTATCTCATGGTGAGCTAAGGTAACTAACAGTGAAGTAGGTTTAGATTATGGAGGACCTTAACTCTCAGGATAAAATATTTTTATTTTTTTCTGAGGGTGGAGAGGCATTAATATTTCATCAAAATATGATCTAGTCCAACCTGATTCTGTGAGATAATAATTTGGAACTAGTTTACCAAATTCATTAGAAGAAAAGAAAGAAGATTAGAATTGGAGATACTAAGTACCATACAGTACAATAGTCCAGGCCACACATGCTTGGGGTTTTCACTGAAACAGCAGAGTTGAGAATGGAATGGCCCAAATAATTCCTCCCTAGTAATTTCTAATAAACAAACAAACAAAAAATCAGAGGTGAGTTTTATTGTCTCATTTTTCATAGACAAGCACACAGAGGCACTGAGAATCATAGTAACATGCTATAGTACATATAGTCAGTCAGTGTAAGAGCTGGTAAGTAAAAGCTTGCCTGAATTACCTTAAAAGTCACACTTTTTTTTTTTTTTTACTATTAAGATACTAAAATAAAGAAATGGTTTAGATAATACATTTATAAATTTCCAAATTGTATATTTTCTTCAAATGTACATGCATTTTATTTCATTTCAGTGACATAAAAATTGTGACATTATAGTCCATTGACAGAAGAATGGATAAAGAAGATGTGGTACATATATGCAATGGAATATTACTCAGCCAAAAAAGGAACGGAATTTTGTCATTTGCAGAGACATGGATGCACCTAGAGACTGTCATACAGAGTGAAGTAGGTGAGAAAGAGAAAAACAAATATCGTATATTAATATATATGTGTGGAATCTAGAAAAATGGTGTAGCTGATCTTATTTGCAAAACAGAAGTAGAGACACAGAGAGCAAACGTATGGATTCCAAGGGGTAAAGGTGGGTGGTGGGATGAATTGGGAGATTGGGATTGACATATATACATGACTATGTATGAAATGGATAACTAATGAGAACCGAACCTACTATGTAGCATAGGGAACTATACTTGGTGCTCTATGGTGACCTAAGTGGGAAGGAAATCCCCAAAAGAGGGGATATGTGTATACGTATGGCTGATTCACTTTGCTATACAGCAGAAACTGACACAGCAGTGTAAAGCAACTATACTCCAATAACAAATAAATAAATAAAGTGCACAACTGCAAAAAAAATAAAATTATTAAAGCAAAAAAATTGTGACATCATAGAAATATATTAAAATATTTGAATTTTATTAAACTATTTTATTAATAAAAGCTTGTCTTCTCATTAGAGAAATTATGAGAATTTTAAAATAATATTTTGCTTTATATGCTGAAAGTGTTAATGATTACAAATTGATTTTTGCAAATTGAATGGCTTTTTAGTTGATAACTTTTATATCAATTATATTTCTCTTTGAAGTTATATTAATATGCCATTGTAAGTGATTGCTAAAAACATTTGAAGGCAAAAATCTTCAGTAATCATTTTGTTAACAGTTAAACATCACTAAATCAACAGTTTATATAACTGCCTTCTGATAACTGCCTTATCAGAAGGAATTGTAGAAAAAATCCTTTTGGGAAAGTGTAATTGTAGACTAAAGCAATAATGGAAATTGCTAAAGGGTCTTGGTAGTAATTTGCCATACTTTATTAAAATAAAGTAATAATGACAGAATCTAAGAACCAAAGCCATTTCTAAAGTCACGAGTACCAGATCTAGAATCTCAGGTTTTGATTTCTGATTCAGTGTTTTTTTCAACTACATTTCATTGCCTTCCTCTGTGATATGAATAAAACTACAGTATACAATGCATAATGAATCCAAATGACATAAAATATAGTATTGAAAGTTTGAATTTTTGAATAGTAGATTTTCATACAATAAAGCAAACATGATGAAATCAATCTTCACTACTTACTGTAAATACCTTTTATATATTTAACATATGAGATCAATTTTTGTTGGCTTATATACCAAGTAAAATAACAAAATACCATATTTGTGAATCTAACTGTCATAATTAAAGGCAGATGCTTTCCTGAGAAATATTCTTTTTATTCAGCACTTTTCCTTATGTGTTAAAAGTAGTAACCCCAACATACACTTAAGACACCATTTTAAATATTTTTAAATTCTTGGCAAAAATATTGACATATATACTGATTGAGTGTTAAAGATCAAATTTTAATTTTCACTTAAATTATTAAAACATTGAGTTCACAAAAGTCATTTTTCGTGTATTTTTTAAAATTTCTCATTCTTTTTAAAAAATTTTTTATTGGAGTAGAGTAGATTTACAATGTTGTGTTAGTTTCAGGTATACAGCAAAGTGAATCAGTTATCCATATACATATATTCACTCTTTTTTAGATTCTTTTCCCATATAGGCCATTACGGAGCATTGAGTAGAGTTCCCTGTGCTATACAGTAGGTCCTTATTAGTTATCTATCTTATATATAGTAGTGTGTCTATGTCAATCCCAATCTTCCACTTTATCCTTCCCCACCCCCTTATCCTTTGGTAACCATAAGTTTGTTTTCTACATCTGTAACTCTATTTCTGTTTTGTAGGTAAGTCTCTTTTTACCCTTTTCTTAGATTCCACATAAAAGCAATATCATATGATTTTTGCCTTTCTCTGTCTGACTTACTTCACTCAGTATGACAATCTCTAGGTCTATCCATGTTGCTGAAAATGGCATTATTTTGTTCTTTTTTTATGGCTGAATAATATTCCATTGTATGTATGTACCACATCTTCTTTATCCATTCCTCTGTTGATGGACATTTAGGTTGCTTCCATGTCCTGACTATTGTAGATAGTGCTGCAATGAACATTGGGGTGCATGTATCTTTTCAAATTATGGTTTTCTCCGAATATATGCCCAGGAGTGGGATTGCTGGATCATATGGTAGCTCTATTTTTAGTTTTTTAAAGGACCTCCATAGTGGCTGTGCCAGGTTACATCCCCAACAACCATGTAGAAGGGTTCCCTTTTCTCCACATCCTCTCCAGCATTTATTGTTTGTAGATGTTTTTGATGATGGCCGTTCTGACCAGTGTGAGGTGGTACCTCATTGTAGTTTTGATTTGTATTTCTCTAATAATTAATGATGTTGATCATCTTTTCATCTCATTCTTTCTTATATATTAGTTAAATCTGCATCATGGGACCCAACAAATAATTTTATTGACAATTTCCCTCTGATTTGACCACAATGCTAAATGGTTTATATGATCTTTGCTTAGATGTTTACCTCATCATGATTATTTAGGAATTCAATAAATATATTCTCTATCTATCTGAATCTACCCAACTAATTACTTTAACAAATATATCAGTAAATAAAATATAAATAAATTAATACTGTGCACTAAAACAAACATTTTGTTTTTGTGAGTCTTCTGTAGATTCACCATTTTTCATGTTCTATGCAGCTAGCTTATATTTATAATAAATACCTTTCAAACTGTCTTCTCACATATTATAAATTATAACTTGGTTTATTTACAAGTCTAAAATTATTTTAAAGATTTATTTTTGTCAACAAAATAATCTTTGATTCTTTACAGATTCATTTAAAAATATGTAACATAGCTTTAATTTCAGATATATCATTTAGTATGTTACTTAACAAAATCAATTATCTACCACATTTTACTTTATAAAGTATTAGAACAATCAGTGCTTTTCACTTCACTTTTTAATGATTTCATTACTAAACATTGAGACCAAATTCTTAGAGAAATACAACTGTTTACAAAGAAATTTCCACACAAACACATTAGATGATTATCAGGCTTATATAATTGTTATATTATATATTATATATATAATATAACAATTATATTATATATAATAATTATATTATATATAATATAACAATTATATATAATTGTTATGTTAAATACCAACAATATTTAATACATATTTTGTCAACTTTTTATAACTTAAATTTATATAAACCTTCTCATATCTATATTGTTGACTTGGTTTTCTAAAAATTCCTATTTAAAATACCCAGTGGTCTTACTCTAACTCTGGTCATAATACATTCAAATTAAGTGTTTTCTTGTGATAATTTATCCTTATGTTTTAAATTCCCAATTAAAAAAAATAATAGGATATACACTGATTTCATTTAGGGATCAAGTTTTATGTGGAATCTAAATTTGTGCATAGTTACTTAAAAGAAACTTGAAGTTCTTTATCTTAATATTTTATTCTTCTATAAAACAAAGATAAACTAGTACTAAGCATTTTCATTGTCTAAAAAGAAAAATATCAGATAAAAATGTGAATATTGATATTTCCCAATATTAACATTTCTTCTTTAAAAATTACATTAAATTGCTTATGCTGGTTTTGTCATATTTTTCTTCCAGGATAATAATTCGTTATGTTGTGGATTTATTTTTGTTCATGATCATGGTGATCTAGGTGAAAACCTTAGGAGTAAATGATTAAAGCTGTCATTTTAAATCAGTCAATGACCAGGTGTACATCTAGGTTAGGCAAATATCTTCTCTTTTACAAACTAAAAAATAAAAACCTGCTTTTGTAACTTGCTGTATGATAATAAAAGGAAATAATAAGGAAATAGCCCTTCAAAATTCAAAGAATTTCTGGATGCAGGATTTGAGAAAGCATGATGTATTTCGCAGAAGTACATGCAGATGACTCAGGCTTTAGATTTTAAGAACTCGTGAGAAAAGAAGCCAGAAAATCAAGCAGATGTCAGAATCTTGTAGTAGATACTAAGAAATTTGAACTTTGTTCTGTGAGTGATGGGACCGATTAAAGGCTTTTAAACAGGGGAATAAGTTGGTCAGATTTGTATTTATGAAAGAGCATTCTGGCAGCAGTGCGGAGAATGGATCAGTTGTGGGCATGACTGGAGGCAGGAAAGTTCATTCAGAAACATTTGCAAAGAGACTGTTGACATGACACTGGGAATACAAGGCCCCCATTCTAGCTCAGCCACTAATTGTCAGTATTGTTACCTCCAGCAAGACACTGGCCCTCTCTCAAGCCCACAGATGCCTGAGAAAAATGAGAAGGTTGGTCCAGTTGGTATCTAAGGTCCTCCTGCTCTGATGGTGTAATGCTATAGATGCTTCCACAGTTTATTCCATACATAAGGAAAAAAGACCTGCTTACTCAGTGGGCATTTGTGTCTTTTTCAAGATGATTGCAATTATTAGTATTTGTACCATAAACAAACACAAGTTTTTCATATATAAACTCAAAAGGTCAATAATATGTTAGCAGTATATATCTATTGAAGAACTAATTTTTAGCAATCCCTTTCTGAGTCCCTATTCTGCCTTTATATTAAAATCTGGAGAACAAAGATCTCTCTCTAAGGTGATAAAGTACAGTTAGTATGTCCTAGTTTTTAAGGCAAGGCAGGGATTGTCTCTTATCATTAACTCTTGTAATTCTTAAAACATTATGTACTTGTAGAGCATACTGGTAGAGTAGTTATAATGCTATTTATAAAAATGCCAGGAAGTGTGTTTTAAATATAGTTGATAACATAAAGTTTTCAAACACATCTCTGATTTTGAGTGATTTTTTTTTTAGCGGTTCACTTTTTGATCATATAGACATATTCATTTTAACTTATTTCTCCTGTATAAA
The DNA here is from genome assembly GCF_009873245.2 of Balaenoptera musculus. Lineage (NCBI taxonomy): Eukaryota > Metazoa > Chordata > Mammalia > Artiodactyla > Balaenopteridae > Balaenoptera > Balaenoptera musculus. The sequence continues at coordinate 107,911,056 of NC_045788.1, forward strand.
ATTTAAACTGAGTGATACAACCCTGGACACTGTAGAATAGCTTTAGTAACAGTTGTCATTATCCTCATTATTAAAATCACAGAAACCAAGATTGTACATTCCTTGCTCATCTGTAAAGATACGCTCATTAATGCTTTGCTCAACTTAAATGACTGTAGGTATAACATCTATTTTGAAAAATATCTACATTCTATGACTGTTATATGAATTTGCATGGTGTTGATACACTTCTTATCTTTATTTTAACTACAGTGTTAAAAATGGCAGGATTTGTGACTATTTTTGTTTTACATTATTTTTGATATTTTTGACCTGGAAAATTCTGAAAAAAACTGTCACTGTTTTAAAATTATGACTTTGTATTTTCTTGAGAAATGTACATATTCCTCTTTAAAATGCAACATTTGTTTTCAAGAGCACACTTTTTAAAGAATCATATCTCTGCCAACCTTATAACAGCACCTTCTCTGGGTATTAGGATATTTCTGGTTCTTCAGATTTTTTTTTGTTCTGGTTTTCATTCACTGCCATTGTTTCCTAGTACGAACTGCTTATAAGGCTGGTTTTGGCTGTTTCGGCTTATCATGGATTCTTTTAGCTCATGGTATTTTTCCTTGTAATATTCAACCAAGATTAATGTACTCTACAATAAATTATATATGGCATGTTAACATATTAGAAAATGAGTAAATATGGTATATATTTTACATATGTAATACATGTAGCATATTAAATACTTTATGCCTGCAAAAATAGTTCTATCAGACTTTGGTGCTATTTAGAGAAAAATATAACTGTAAATTGAATAGAGCTCTGGGAACCAGAATTTAGCCACCACTCTGGCATTAATTATCTGAAGAATCTTGGGTGAATGTATTCACTTCTCTGACAATTCAGTATGCTTGTCTTTAAAATGCATAAGGTGAACTAAAGTTTTATTTTTCCTTCTATCTTTAAATATTTGATTCTGAGTACCTATATTCTAAGGCATAACATTCTCTCAGCAAATTACTTTGGTAACTACACGGTTATATATATATTGCAATGCAAATAAAGCATCTATAAATCTCTTACATGTATAATAAATTTAAAGTTTAGTTTACTGTAATATCAATATCTAAGTAAACAGTGTGATATAGGTCTGAAAAGATCTAATGAGATCCTCAGCTGTAGTGATAGTCGAAAGCTATGGCATATATGTATTGCTTCAAGTACTGCCTTCTTCTCCAACACCCCTGACATTGCTTTAGTTCACATCTATGTTTCTCCTCACAACTTTTGCAACGGCCCTTTAGCTTTTCTCATGAATACAGTTCTTCTTAGCTTTAATCCTCTATGCTGGTAATTATCCTTCTAAACATAACTGTTCTTTTGACACTAAAAATAATAAAACAACTTCTATTAACCCTAAAGATTAAAGTCCAAGTTTATTAGTATGTTATGTAAGGTCCTGTTTAATTGTGTGGTCAGAGTTTCACCTGTGCCCACATGCCTAATTTCTTGTGTAATTCTATAGATACTTAACTACTCACCTTCTAAAACTCATCCTAAGTTTCACCACTTCCAAGAAACAATTATGAATCTTTTCTCCATCTAAAACACATGTATATTTAGTCTTTTATGTGCTTTTAAGGTACACATATATACTTCAATCTGTATCTCCCTTAAACTGAGGCAGAAGAAGCCTCTGATCTTGGTCAGTACATTAGAAGACCCACAGTTCATAAACACATAGAAAATTAATAAAGTACACTTGGGTACCTCTGTCACTTTGGGTCCAGTGCTCAGGGTTGGCACAGGGTGATCACAACCCTAAATGTCTGTTCTGTGAGCAATGTCTTTCTGGATCTGGAATGATTCTTCACTGCATCACTTGCATATGTCCTTGAAATAATGGATGTCTGAATATTGAGAACATTTGTGGATTGTACTGCTGCCTACACTACAAAATGCACTGTGACAGTGTGGAGATGATTTGAGCAGCAGAAGCATTTAGGTAAGAGAAAAGACAAATTAATTAACTTGTCAAATCCTTCCTCTCAGCATGAATGCTATAGATCCCTGTATAACCAAGTGTCATTTCCCAGTAGCGCTGAGCAACCTTTTATTCTTTCTTCACTTTTGTTTCAATTAGTGGTTCCAGAGATACTCCAGAATTACACACTGTTCAGAACAGTTGCACATGGTGATTGAAGAACATATCAAAACATTAAACAATCTCTCCTATTGTAAATGTATATATATATGTAGGCCTAGATGAAATATGTGTATAGCATGATACCAGTTCTTTACATCAGTAACAAGATGAAAGTTAACCATTAGCATTTTGAACAGTTTTTATTTCATAAAAATGTAATGATTTATTTCATTTTTCAAAAATTTAAATTACTAACTTAATGTTTAATATATATTTTGAACTTAAAGTGTTGATTTTCTTTTAATTTTAGTGAATATTTCTGTTTTAAAAGAATTATTTTTGAAAAAAATAGAATGTTTGAGTTTTACATTTACTTTATTTATAGTTTTTGAAAAATATATACAAATCTACTTTTGAGTACAATTATTTTTTATTCTTAGAATATTATTACTATCAATAGGACACAAATTTTGTGAAAATCTTTATTATACCAAAAAAAAAAAAAAAGATTTTGCTACTGTGAAAACCAGAAAAAATAAATTTTTAAAAATAATTATATAATAATATATTAATTATGTTTAAATTAATATTCATCCAAGTATTGCTTCCCTAACAATTAAACAGTCAAACATGGGGCATCTATAGTCAATTAAATGGTCTCTGAACTATCTCTATGAGATGATGGATATTCACTAAACTTTCAATGAAGTCAAATCATTATGCTCTACACCTTAAACTTTTATGGTGCTATATGTCAATTACTTCTCAGTGAAACTGGAAGAAAAAAATTGTCTCTGGTATTTTGCTGATATTCAGTCATATATGTCATAGCTTTTCATAATTTTCTAATTTATTGGTGTGAAGTAATTATGACAGTAGGAGCGAAGAGCATTTTAAACAATTTCTTGTATGTATTTCTAACTCTTAAACATAATCTGTCCTCTCGATTTTGGCCCCATAAGTATAATAGATTAACACCTTCCTATTATGTTGAAATAATGTGCTCCCTTCTTTTCTGTGGCCATTTCAATAGCGATCCAAACGTAATCCCTGTCTCTGGTCAGTATAAGAAATGCAACATTCAAACAAAATAAATTGTTCTAGGCAACCGACCAGCCCAAGCGCAAAGCATGTTTACATGCTAACCTTTAATCTCACATAAGTGGTTATCATCTGGAATCTTAGAGTCCAAGCCCAGGTTTAATAACAATTTATACAGAAATACCTCAAGATTTCCTTTTGCCTCACTGAACCTCAAAACATTCCAGCTTTGAGGTTGCTGTTTTATAAGGCACTTTCTTCTTTAATTCTGAACTTGAGACACCTTAGTGGACAAAGGCTATTCCTTGGCACGCTTGAGAGTGCAGGGATTGTCTGAAGAGTTTCTCTACAGATAATGGACTGTTTAAGGGAGGCAGCTGGTTCTAATTTATTCTTTATCCATAACACCTAGGTTAGTGATTGGCATGCAATAAGTGCTCAGTACAGACTTGCTGAATGAATACAGAACTGGACAAATGAATGAATTAGCGGTGAGGCTATCAATCTATTCTCCATTCAGGATACATTCCCTATAGGTTTTTCTTTTCAGTTTTAGAGTCCACATTTTAAGCATGAAATATACACAAATACATGTTGATAGATTAATAGGCAGGCTGTTTCAGACACTTAAAATGCTCTTCTATGATAAATGGCTGACAGGACTAGATATGTCCAATGTAAAAAAAAAAAAAAGTGGTGAAGAGTTTTGAAAGGGGCTCATTTTTTTTTTTTTAATATGTGAAGAATTCCCCTACAATAAGGCTTCTGTGCTATGTGTATATTCCTTGGGTACAAATTTTCTTGGGTAATAATAATTAAAAATTATATAATTTTCCTCAGTCTCAGACACTGACTGGTCTAAGCAGTTTTACAAATAACTCATATTGTTTTTATAACAACCCTTTAAGGTAGTTACTTTCATCATCCTTGTTTTACAGATAAGGAAATTGAGGTACAAAGTGTGTAAGTAACAAAGTTACAGAGCTCTCAGGGTCAGTGCTCTTAACCACTATGCACTCTACCTCTCTTCTGATTTTGTTTTTCTTTCTCTCTCTCTTTTTCCTGAGAGGTATGAATATTACACTATCTATCAGTCATATAGTGAAGAGGAAGGTATTGCCTACTTAATTGTATAAGGCCTTTTAAACATTTTGGAATTTATTTTAAAGGAAATGAAAAAATATTAAAGAATTTTAAGCAGGTAGGTGAAAAAATAAGATTTGCCTAACAAACAAACTCTTTCTGCTGCATAAAGGATGCCCTATAGTGGCAACACTGGATGCAAGGATCCCAGCTAGAAAGATTTTGCAGTAGGTAGGTGATGAGTGATGGTGTCTTAGATTAGGGTAGTATAATAGGCATGTTGAGGAGTGGATACACTTAAGATACATTTAGGAAGAAGACTTAGAATTGTATGGTAAAGTTGCATGTGAGGAAGAATGTGGAGTAAGGATTTCTTGTTTGGGCAATTAGGAGTGAAAATGGCAAATACGTAGTTTGAAATTTCCATTGAGCATTTATATGAAAATATTATGCCTGGAGTTGGATATAGATTTAGGGGTAGTCAGCATATAGATCGTCATTCATTTGGTAATCGAGTATTGTATGCTGAATGTGCATCAAGCCAGCTGGTTTTGGATCCATTGGATCCAAATCTAATGTTGCTTCTATCTAGTAGTTGTGTTAGTTTTAGTGAGAAAGATACATGCTATTAGATATTCTTTAACCTTCATGGTCAAGGAGAGTTCCAGAGAAAGGAACATTAAGTTGAAACATGTCATTACATTTAATGTGTTTGGAAGAAGAGAGGGATAGAATTCCTGGAATAAGGAAATGGCACGTGAAAATGGGCAGGAAAAAAAGCAGCTTTGGAAGTAGAAATGCTGTGTAATTGTAGCTCAAAGAAGAAAGTAAGGAGCATGATATATCATTGGTGAGGTTGGTAGAAGCCACATGACACAAGCCTTTCTGGACTATATTGGTAGTCACAGGGAGCTAGTTCAGCTGGAAAAATTATTTTATTTTATATTTTAAGACTTTAGCTGCTGTGTGAAGATTATATTAAAACCGTGAGGAGATGGGGATGCAATGTAGACATTCAAAACTCATTTCATCTCTGTAGAAGACTGATATATTGATATCATTATTTGGATTAAGGTACTTGGAGTAGACCTAAATGTATGTGGATAGAATTTAAAATATATAATATGCAGAATTTATAGGAATTTGATATGTATTGGACCTGGAGATAGTTAGGATGACCTTTTAGGATTATGACTTGAACTTGCATATTGTCCCTTAGGGGAAAAGAAACATTTGAGAAGTTGCAAATGTTTTGGTCTGGGAGGAAACGGGTAAAGGGATCCACATTGGACATATTAAATTCATGGAACTTCAAGTCAAAAGTTCAATTATATAACTTGTTATATGGATCTATTGTTCAGTTACAAAGTGGGGAGGTAAAGTAAAAGGCATTAATGATCTGGAGGTCCCACTGATGACATATAATAGTTTGAATGGGAATTCTTTATCAATTAAAATATCACAGGATGGAAGATTATGATTAGAGATTTAGAAGTTTGAGTAATTCAGAGATGTGTTAACTTTCAAATGACTTTGTCCACGATTTATTATTGATCCTCAGTGTAAAGTGGATGAAGATAAGAAGAGAAAGAATGTAAAAGTAGAAGATACTCAGGGAAGAATCCTGAGCAATTATAACTTAAAAATTGTTAGTTGAGGAAGAACCAGAGAAAAACTTGAATAGAAGATGCAAGGTAATTTACACAATACAAACACAACTAACAAATCAAAAAGAAAAAAATAACACATAAATAAACTGGTAGTTATATTGCCATGCAAGACAAGGGTAAAGAGATATTGGTAAAGACAAAATATGTTATTTCAAACCTAGTCAAATGGACAGGTAGAAGAATTGCTAGGTATAATTTGGATCTATGACATCAGTTTATTACTAATGAAGTGGCTAGGAGGAAGAAATGTAGATAACTTGTGTGAAAATAGTATAATTACTATTATTTCACTGGAGAATAAGAATACACCAATAAATGCTATAACTGCCATTAAAAAGCTCTAAATCTAGGGTATTACTACCTGATATTACTACCAGGTCCAGTTTATCAGTGCAGTTGAAACTTACTTGCATAAGACAGATTCTGAAGAGAATATTAGTTCTCTTAAGATTTTGCTCCAGTTATTGGAAAGGCTTAGTGTAAGATATTTAAAACAGCACTATTTCAAATATGTTTGTATTCCTACTGCATAATCCTATACTTAACCATTTTTTGCAAATATATTTATTTAAATATTGATCTCCATCTAAAATAGATATTCATTATTAAATATCTGTACATGACTACAAATTATATGTAATAGTATTTTGGAATATACAACTATTTATATAGTTTCTTTTAGTTTAAAAAATGATAATAAATGCTTCTTGTTTTCATAATAGAATGTGTTTCCCAAGGTCATATAAGAAATAAAATATAGTCAGAGTAAATAAAGTATATATGTTCTTGTTTACTTGAAAAACAGAGCATTTCCTTCAGTCTAGATTTTTCATCAGGATACAGTTATTGCTTTTACTCTTATCACTCATTCTTCTTTACTTTGTGTTGAAAGTATTTGTTGGTATAAACTGTGTGTTTTCAGAGATGGTTAAGATCAATAAAGACCAAAGAAAGAAATAAAGTCTCCCAAGAAGAAGCCAAAGACAATACTTAGTATTTTGGAACTTCCTAAAGGAATTGGGAATTAGGACCACTCCAGGTAGCTCTTAAAATCATCTAAAAGTTTCATAGTATAGCAGTGTGCCAAGAAGAAAATCATAAAAATTCAGTTCATGCTAGAAGCTTTTTGTTTGCTACTTATTTATTTATTTATTTATTTATTTATTTATTTATTTATTTATTTTTGGCTACGTTGGGTCTTCATTGCTGCGTGCGGGCTTTCTCTAGTTGCAGCGAGTGGGAGCTACTCTTCATTGAGGTACGTGGGCTTCTCATTGTGGTGGCTTGTCTTGTTGCGGAGCACGGTCTCTAGACACATGGGCTTCAGTAGTTGTAGCACGTGGGCTTAGTTGCTCCACGGCACATGGGACCTTCCTGGACCAGGGCTCAAACCTATGTCCCCTGCATTGGCAGGCAGATTCTTAACTACTGCACCACCAGGGAAGTCCCATGTTTGCTACTCTTTTGAACATTCAGACCATTAAAGGAGACTGTGTCACTTTTCATTTAAACAATGTTTAATAACAACCATCTGATAAAAATTCAACATATCATACAGCCTGAGGTAAAAGTAATTTCTCATGTCCTCATCAACAGTGAAACTGTCAAAGAAGTAAATAATCTCACTGAAGAAGACAATGTATTACCAGCTCAGAGTCTGTTCAATCTTCACAAGGTATTTAATGCAAATGTTGTCACCGTTTTACGTGACACTACTATAGGGAAAAAATTGTGAAAATAAGTTGAAATATTCTGTTTTGGCTTGTGAAAAACTGTAGATGTCACCAATAGTTAGTTATTACTATTCACTGCTTAATCTGCATGCTAAACATTTTTTCTTTCCTCCTTTCTTTTGGTAGTAGACAAATTTTGGGGGGAAGGGATTAGCTAAAAGAGTTTGAGGTAGAATTCATTAAGAATAGGAAATACAAAGAGAAAAATATGACAAAGTAGATAAATATTTTCAAGATATATTTTTTAATAAATAATGCAAAGTCTTGACTGATAATGGTAGTGACTAAGTTGTCATTTCAAATTCTTTTAGGTTGTCTGACATTCCTGTAGCCATGGTTAACTTCTCAGTAGCCAATTTGAGCAAAACGAAGAAAGAAAACAAAACAAAATAAATATCTTTAGTTTTTAATATAGTTTTCTGTTACTCATCTTTCACTTCACTAATTATTCATTTCATATCATCATCAAAACACAGTTTTTTCAATAGCTAAGATCAATAAAACTAAAAGCTGGTTCTTTGAGAAGATAAACAAAATTGATAAACCATTAGCCAGACTCATCAAGAAAAAAGGGAGAAGACTCAAATTGATAGAATTAGAAATGAAAAAGGAGAAGTAACAACTGACACTGCAGAAATACAAGCGATCATGAGAGATTACTACAAGCAACTCTATGCCAATAAAATGGACAACCTGGAAGAAATGGACCGATTCTTAGAAATGCACAACCTGCCGAGACTGAACCAGGAAGAAATAGAAAATATGAACAGACCAATCACAAGCACTGAAATTGAAACTGTGATTAAAAATCTTCCAACAAACAAAAGCCCAGGACCAGTTGGCTTCACAGGCGAATTCTATCAAACATTTAGAGAAGAGCTAACACCTATCCTTCTCAAACTCTTCCAAAATATTACAGAGGGAGGAACACTCCCCAACTCATTCTACGAGGCCACCATCGCCCTGATACCAAAACCAGACAAAGATGTCACAAAGAAAGAAAACTACAGGCCAATATCATGGATGCACATAGATGCAAAAATCCTCAACAAAATACTAGCAAACAGAATCCAACAGCACATTAAAAGGATCATACACCATGATCAAGTGGGGTTTATTCCAGGAATGCAAGAATCCTTCAATATACGCAAATCAATCAACGTGATACACCATATTAACAAATTGAAGGAGAAAAACCATATGATCATCTCAATAGATGCAGAGAAAGCTTTCGACAAAATTCAACACCCATTTATGACAAAAGCTCTGCAGAAAGTAGGCATAGAGGGAACTTCCCTCAACATAATAAAGGCCATATATGACAAACCCACAGCCAACATCATCCTCAATGGTGAAAAACTGAAACCATTTCCACTAAGATCAGGAACAAGACAAGGTTGCCCACTCTCACCACTGTTATTCAACATAGTTTTGGAAGTTTTAGCCACAGCAATCAGAGAAGAAAAAGAAATAAAAGGAATCCAAATCAGAAAAGAAGTAAAGCTGTCACTGTTTGCAGATGACATGATACTATACATAGAGAATCCTAAAGATGCTACCAGAAAACTCCTAGAGCTAATCAATGAATTTGGTAAAGTAGCAGGATACAAAATTAATGCACAGAAATCTCTTGCATTCCTATACACTAATGATGAAAAATCTGAAAGTGAAATTAAGAAAACACTCCCATTTACCATTGCAACAAAAATAACAAAATATCTAGGAATAAACCTACCTAAGGAGACAAAAGACCTGTATGCAGAAAATTATAAGACACTGATGAAAGAAATTAAAGACGATACAAACAGATGGAGAGATATACCATGTTCTTGGATTGGAAGAATCAACATTGTGAAAATGACTATACTACCCAAAGTAATCTACAGATTCAATGCAATCCCTATCAAACTACCACTGGCATTTTTCACAGAACTAGAACAAAAAATTTCACAATTTGTATGGAAACACAAAAGACCCCGAATAGCCAAAGCAATCTTGAGAACGAAAAATGGAGCTGGAGGAATCAGGCTCCCTGACTTCAGACTATACTACAAAGCTACAGTAATCAAGACAGTATGGTACTGGCACAAAAACAGAAACACAGATCAATGGAACAGGATAGAAAGCCCAGAGATAAACCCACGCACATATGGTCACCTTATCTTTGATAAAGGAGGCAAGCATATACAGTGGAGAAAAGACAGCCTCTTCAATAAGTGGTGCTGGGAAAACTGGAGAGGTACATGTAAAAGTATGAAATTAGAACACTCCCTAACACCATACACAAAAATAAACTCAAAATGGATTAAAGACCTAAATGTAAGGCCAGACACTATCAAACTCTTAGAGGAAAACATAGGCAGAACACTGTATGACATAAATCACAGCAAGATCCTTTTGGACCCAGCTCCTAGAGAAATGGAAATAAAAACAAAAATAAACGAATGTGACCTAATGAAACTTAAAAGCTTTTGCACAGCAAAGGAAACCATAAACAAGACCAAAAGACAACCTCAGAATGGGAGAAAATATTTGCAAATGAAACAACTGACAAAGGATTAATCTCCAAAATTTACAAGCAGCTCATGCAGCTCAATAACAAAAAAACGAACAACCCAATCCAAAAATGGGCAGAAGACCTAAATAGACATTTCTCCAAAGAAGATATACAGATTGCCAACAAACACATGAAAGAATGCTCAACATCATTAATCATTAGAGAAATGCAAATCAAAACTACAATGAGATATCATCTCACACCGGTCAGAATGGCCATAATCAAAATATCTAGAAACAATAAATACTGGAGAGGGTGTGGAGAAAAGGGAACCCTCTTGCACTGTTGGTGGGAATGTAAATTGATACAGCCACTATGGAGAACAGTATGGAGGTCCCTTAAAAAACTAAAAATAGAACTACCATATGACTCAGCAATCCCACTACTGGGCATATACCCTGAGAAAACCATAATTCAGAAAGTGTCATGTACCACAATGTTCATTGCAGCTCTATTTACAATAGCCAGGACATGGAAGCAACCTAAGTGTCCATCATCGGATGAATGGATAAAGAAGATGTGGCACATATAGACAATTGAATATTACTCAGCCATAAAAAGAAACGAAATGGAGTTAGAGTCTGTCATACAGAGTGAAGTAAGTCAGAAAGAGAAAAAGAAATACAGTATGCTAACACATATATATGGAATATAATGAAAAAAAAAAAAAGGTCATGAAGAACCTAGTAACAAGACGGGAATAAAGACACAGACCTACTAGAGAATGGACTTGAGGATATGGGGAGGGGGAAGGGTAAGATGTGACAAAGTGAGAGAGTGGCATGGACATATATACACTACCAAATGTAAAATAGATAGCTAGTGGGAAGCAACCGCATAGCACAGGGAGATCAGCTCTGTGCTTTGTGACTGCCTAGACATGTGGGATAAGGAGGGTGGGAGGGAGGGAGATGCAAGAGGGAAGAGATATGGGAACATAGGTATATGTATAACTGATTCACTTTGTTATGAAGCAGAAACTAACTCACCATTGTAAAGCAATTATACTCCAATAAAGATGTTAAAAAAAAAAAGAATGTATAAGATGAAAAGACAACATTGCAACTCTGCAGTGGGTAGTCTAGGAGACATAGCTTGGAAAAGAAAGATGGAAATATAACCTGCAGAAGCATACTCTAGACCAGGCTGCACAGAGGAGGTGAGCGGTGGGCAAGTGAGAGAAACTTCATCTGCAGCTCCCTATCGCTCCCCATTCCTAACATTACCACCTGAACCATCCCCCCATCCCCCACCCCCGTCTGTGGAAAAATTGTCTTCCATGACACCAGTCCCTGGTGCCAAAAAGGTTGGGGACCACCACCCTAGAGGACCCTCAAGGAGAAATGGATAATACAGAACACTAGGGAGCTTGAACACACATACTTAGCCCATGACAGACCATAGAAATGAAATTAAAAAAAAAAAAAAGCAGAGTTAGAGAAACATCTGGAAATAATGAGGTTGATGTGTATAAATGTTTATATGCTTTTTAAAAAAAAACAAAAAAACACAGTTTTTTGACTTGACTATTTTTGTCTCTATTTGGATTTTGGATGAGTTGGCTTATGGTTCTTATGTTTCTTCCTCTTTGCACACATACTCAATTCTCTCCTCTTATATACACATTATTACAGCACATTGTTAAGTCAATAGAAATTTTTCAACAAAGTAATATAATGTATTAACCATTTGTCACATATTTAATAGTTGCTTACATGTGGTATAGACATAATAGTGAAGATAGGCATCTGCAGTCTTTGTGATAATTTTATATAGGAAAATCATAGACCTGTACATAATGGCAATAAAGTATTATTGAGGACAATAATAAGGGAAGCATTGTTGTCATAAGAACACTCATCAAGAGCATGTTATATTTTGAAATTAAATCTCCTTAATCACTTTTTAAGATATAAACCTATTAAAGGAATATTATTCTTAAGAAAATACAAGTGTAAGATTCCAAATTAACAACACAGAATAATTCACTCCATAAAGGGTTTTTCTTTTATCGAATGATTTTATTATTGTCATCACAAAAACACTTTTCAGTTTATAAATCATCAATATATATATATTTTTCCAGGAGAGTATATGCTAACAAAGCAAGATTTATCTTCAATAAAAATATTTACAAACTATATGTTTATATCTTTTTACAACTATAAAGATGAAAAACAAACCACCAAGAAAATTAATAGCTAAAACATATCAAACACTTGTTATATCAAACAATTTGCTAGTGCTTTACATGCATTAGTTTATATAGTGGTTCTCAATGTGTTGTTTCTTGATCAGGAGCATCTGACTGAAAACTTGTTAGAAATGAAAAATCTCACTGGAAACTCAGAGTAATTCTGACACAAGCTTAAGCTTTAGAACCACTAAGCTAATATAATTTGCATAACCCTTATTTAATGCATGGTCTGTTATTGTCACCATTTTACAAAGGAGAGTTTTAGCTTGATTATTTATCTTGCCCAGAATGACAAAGAAAATAAGTGAAGACTGTGTGTCCAAACCCAGACACTTGTTTGATTCCATCCCTGCACCTTACATCACATGCCTTACCTGTAAATAGTAAGAAAGGTCTTAGATACTTTTAATCAGGGAGTTACCCATAGCATAAGAAATACATTATGGACCTTAGAATCAGGTCTCCAAAGAGTGAGATTTGGTTGGTTTGCTCTCTCTCTCTCTTTCACTTTCTCTCTCTCTCCCCCCCCCCCACTTCTTTTCCTCTAGGTAGATATAGTATTTTCCTGTGAGTTTTAAATTAAAGACCAAATCTAATACACTTGATATGTTTTAAATATGACTTCTATTTTCTATGGATTTTAAATATGACTTCTATTTTCTCTATGAAAATTTGTCACATAGAAGTTTTTCAGGGAAGCTTTGGGCAGTCATTAGTCCATGCAAAACGTTTTTATTGATTATCCTTGACTTTTTGCTTGCTGTGTTGGATCTATTTAGGTAAAATTCACCAGGTCCATAAAACCTGCAGCAGTCTTAACATCAAATTAAAATAGAGCAAATAGGATCAAAGAGGGTACACTCATAATATTTTTAGATATGTCAAAGAATATGTATTTTTAGATATACCCACAAGCAGAAAACTTAGTATATCTCTGACATTATATTTGGGGAAAATAGAGCTGATTACATTGTATGAAGAGCAATGGAAATCTTATGTTACTTAAAAATATTTTTTCTTGCTCTCTCAGACTGCCATAAATTCCACCACATTTTTAGTGTTTCCTTAATGGTGTTTATGTCATAAACTACTGTGTCAATCTGTCCATGCTATTGCAAAGTTAAATAGAATCATCTTATCAAATATCTTTTCACATCGACAAGCAAATGAGAATCAGAAACACCTGGGGTTAATCTAGTTGCAGTTTCATTTTGATTTAGTGAAAGAGAGACAGCTATGTCCATGTCCCAGTGTACTTCAAAAATAGAACTGGCTTATGGATTCTATTGATACCATGCTTTTATCCCTAGTCAACTAAGTGCAACTTAAAGACCATGGGTGGTAAAGTGACAGATTAAGTTGGAAGAGGAGCAAAGAAAAACTATTTGGGAGAGCTATTTTGTTACTTCAGGAAACATACATAGAATTTTTTGAAATTTGTTTTTGTTTTGTTTTAATCTCAAACTGTCCTTGGAGGTGTCAAGAAATAACACTACATCTATCTACCCAAGTTCAATGTTATTTGTAAGGTAGCTAAAAGGCTCCCATAAATGGAGATTAGAATGCCATCTTTGTTATCAATACAAACGATTACAACTTGGATATGCAGCCACAAGGACTTAGTACATTAATGCTGAATTAATACTATACCTATATTGTAGAAATCCATTATGGAGCATAGTCTGTCCTGCTAAGGTGACAAAGAGATCAAAACAGTGTTTGTTTTCTCTGAGGCAGGCACAGAGAAGGATGAGAGGGAGAATTGAGGTGAACATGTCTGGTTTTCTCTCCCAAACTCACCATTAAGATACATCACTATCCCTTGCTTGGGAAGTAGTGGGAAGAGGGAGACTAAAGAGAGATCAGAGACTTTATACCATTTCAAGGTTTTTGTTTTTTTCCCTTCACATGGAAACATGAAAGGCAGTAAATAGATTTTGTACCCTCTATTATTTGGAGTAAACCAAGTGACTCAACAATAATTCAGTGACTTAAGGAGTATAGACGTTTACTTTCCATTCATGAAGACTACATGGTGATGTTCTAGGTTAGTTGTGGCTAGGCTATGGGATTGGACTGAAATGGCTGAGCCAGCTTCAGCTACTGGCTTGCAAGGAAAATCCCTGCCCAGTGGAACTGGAAAAGCATGGAGGAACACAAAGGAAGGCTCTAAAGGCCAGGCCTGACTTGGAAAGTTCATATATCCCCTATGCTCATTTCCTGATGGATAAACTTATGGCCATACCTGGATATGGGAGAGAGACTAACAAATGTGGTGCAGCCATGAGTCCAGGAGAAGAGGAGAACAGATTTGGATATACAGTTAACAGCCTCAATGTGTTCTCCTTTGATCACCAAATATCTGTGAATAACCTTTGTCTCACAAAAAGAACACACACTGTGCTTCCTTAATGTTGTAAATCCAAAGTTCACTTGGTTGCTACATTCAACTCAAAGTCCAGGACCTCTGGGTGATGTGCATTTCGTCCACCAGGTCCTCGTGGCCCAGTGCTCTTATGAAATAAAAGGCAAGTTATAATGCTGCTCCCTCCTGCCAAGCACATAATATATAGAGGTGGAGCACGAAGAGATTAAACATAATAAAAATTGCCATCAAAAAGGGAAAACTAGAAAATCACAGTGGTTACTATTCTGTAGCAGCAGTTATTGATGAAACCCTAGTGGGCATGTGTAGTCAAGGCACCTTGATCTGAAAGTTAAGAAGGTTCCTTGAATAGATCAACATCCTACTCTCTGGGAGGAACTTTCTTCACCATTATTTTTTATGGCTCCAGATTTGCCCTCTGTGAAGTTCTTTCTTGTTCAATATACTCAGATGACCACTCTGAAGTGGGTGTTTCGGTTGATGTTCTAAATGAGGAGTTAGAGCTTTAAAAAGCCTGTTTCCTCCTGGTACAAGTTTGCCAGACTGGGGTTCACTTTATGGATGGCTTAGTCTCAGACCCTTTCAGTGCAGTTTGTGGTCACTTGCAGTATAATTTCCTTGAAAGCTTAGAAGGCTTCTGACCCCTTTGCTTCTAGTCATTCTTATGTGTCAGTAGCCACATAGTAACCAAATTCTTTTTTGGTCATGCTTATTACACCTGATTTATTTCTTTACTTCCTTGCCTTCATGTCCGTCTCTTCATTTATGTCATTATCTTGAGACCACTTGAAACAATAGGATTCGATGGGATGACAACACTCATGTTCCTATCTTTGCTGAAGGGCTGTGTCATGATAGCAAATATAGGCTGTGTTCTTATATTTGCTAAAGGGCTATTTTTGTGTGGAAATTCTTAATGGATCTCACTGCTTAAAGTGATTTTCAGCTTTATCTCATCTGTTCACAGTTCAGAAGCAGTTTGGCTTCTTTATGCTGTGAATAGAGATGCAAGATTTAGCAAATAAAAATTCAAGATGCCCAGTTTAATGAATTTTAGATAAACGTTGAATATATTTGTTATATCCTATGTAATAATTGTAACATTCTCATACTAAAACAATACTTGTTGTTTATTTGAAATTCAAATTTATCTGAGAGTTCTATATTTTATGTAACAAGCCTATCTGTGAGGCCCTTAATCTTTGGATTTTCGGTACTTCTTATGACGTCTCCTTTTTAACCAGGCAGTTCTTATCCATGTTGTTATAATACTTAACAATACTTTCAGTATTATAATATTTTACTATAAGTGACAAGGAACAACCAACACATGCTAATATTTTTGCTCTTTTCAACAGTTTTGGCTAGATCTGCAGGGTTGGTAAGCCTGTGATCTGCTTTCCAAATTAAAGCAGGCAATAATTTAGCAATAGCATTGCAAGGATATCCAGCTTTCCACCCTATATATATATGCTATGTCCACTCTGCAGTTTCCATTACCTGGTTACTAAGCCAGTTCTTCACAGTTATTTGTTATGGAAGAACTCTACTATAGTGTACTAAATTCCTTGTTGGTTAGGATAGACTAGCCACTTTAAAAAGACACAAATAACTGAGCTATTCGAAAATAACAATAATCCAATCTTTCTTCCATTTTATTCCTAGAATTAGTACACTCCAGACACAGACATTTAAACTTGTTTTCTTGGTCTTTGGACTTGTCATAGTTTAATTGATTCACTTTACTCCATTAATCCAAGAAGATGACATTATAATAAGGGTCCACAGTACTTTTAGTATGTTTATTAATAAAATATACACCCATTTGCAGGTGAAGCCTAGTTGTTTTTGTTGTTGTTGCTTCCTGGATTGAAAGCATTGATTAGTGCTTCTGTAATGAAATTCAAAGACAATTTGTGACTGTATGGTGGTAACTTTTGTTTGAAAATGGACCAGTCACATGAATACAAGATAAAACCCCTAAAATAATTATCTCTCTTGGCTCTGATTGAAATCCAAGTCCTATGATCCATATAGAACTTATACACTTAGGAGTTTAAAGCTTCAATCTGCAGACTTGATGGAGACATATAGTAAAAGCACAAAACACTGTTATAATTTCTAGATGAGGCTTCGCTGGAACTAAATGCTTCTCTCCTCCCAGGTATAACCATTTCCTCACTCTATCATGAAATGTAATGCTCAGCTGTGTCCACAGCCTGCACTGTAAATTTCCCATGGCTGGCTTTGCTAGATCTCTGTAACCAAAGCTTACCAAGGCCTGAGCTGAAAACCATATAGCCTAGCCACAACAAAAGTCTCAATAGTTTTGGTTACTTCATTCTACTTTTAATTCTATTTGTCAAAATGTCAAGGCAGATCACCAAGTGCTGAGGAGCGCAGTCAATAAATAGCATTCTTCTCTTGCCCACCTTAAAAGAGAGAAAGAGAGAGAGAGAGAAAAAAATTTTGAGATAGAAGAAAGCTGACAGATAAAAACACAAGTTTAAAAAAAAAAAAACAAAACACAAGTTTCTACTTAGAGGGCATGATATAAGGGGTTTGGATATAATTCCAGCACCAAGTGGAAACCTTGTGAAGAGGAGTTGATCTGATATAATGTAAGCCTTGAGAAAATCATGTTGACCACTCTATAGAGAATGAATTGAATGGGTCAAGTGTTTAAATACTGACAACCTGTGGAAGCTGTTTCAGTAATTTAGGTAGAGATGTTTGTGGGTTGGGCTAGAAATAGTTCAATGGAGGATGAGAAAGGTTAATGTTGGATTAAATTTAGGAAGCAGTACAGACAGGACTCGAAGGTGGATTAAATATAAGAGTTAAGGAGAATAAAATATCAAAGAATACTCCCCATTTTCTAGAAAAAAATCATGTACTCTAAGTGGAATGACTGGGGTGGGACCATATTTTGCATGGGGCACATAAAGTGAATGAAGCATATTAAGTTTGAGAAGTTTATTAGATGTACAAACTGAGATATCCAGGCAATTAGATATGTAAGTCTGAAGATCAGGGAGTTGTCCAAGACTGAAGATATATGTTTGGGAATAATCAGCACATAGACGATTTTTAATATCATGAGACTTGGTGAGGACATTCAGTTAAAGTGTACAGGAAGAAGGCCCGGTTATGGTTATGATAGATGCTAACGTCTGAGAGTGAGCAGTGGAATGAGCCAACAAAGACCATAGAGAAACAGCTGGCAGTGACATAATAGGAATATCAAAGAGCATAGGCATGGAACTCCAGAGAATAAATTCAGGCAAGTGACAAAATGTCTCAAATGCTGCTTAATGTAAGGTGAGGGTAGGGAATAACTATTAGTTTGTCAAGATAAAAGTCAATAGGGATTTTGATTAAAATCAATTCAGAGGAGTTGTGTGGACCAACAACCAATTGGAATAGGCTAGAGTGAGACTGAGAGGTGAGAAAAATAAAATAACAAGTATAAACAAAACTTTTGTGAACATTTTATGGCTGATCAGAAAAATGATCATGAGGTCAATGGAGTTTTCTTTTGTTTTTTATATTTCTTTGATGGTTAATACTTCTTATGCCCTGTTTAAGAAATCTTATTCAAAGGGCAAAAATATATTCTCATATGTTACCTTGCAGAAACTTTACTGTTTTACCTTTGATATTGAAATATACAATTCATCTGGAATTAAATTTTGCATGTAGGAGGCAAATTTGTGTTTAGACACAATTTATTTTTTTATATGTATATACATAATTGTATATATATGTATATATATGTAATATTATATATAGTATATGATCTTATACCTATATATTATATATAAATGTGTGTGTGTATATATCAGAATGACCCAGCATTCTTTATTGAAAAGAGTCTCTTTTCTCCAGAGTTTTCTGTATGGTGGTACATACAGAAACTCTGCAATTTTGTCCTAGATCAAGTGTCCATTTATATGCTGTCATTGTTTTCTTTTTTGGAGGGGTGTATTCTCCCATTCTTGCCTCAAGATTACACTGTTCTAATTTCTGTAGCTTTAAAGGAGGTCTTCATATACAATATAGTAAATACTCCCACCTTGTTCATCTTCTTCAAGGGTGTCTTTTTTCTTGGCCTGTTGTATCTTCATATACAATTTTAACTTAATAAATAGCATTTATAGTCAATATTCTCCATACCCTCATCACACAGTGGTTTTGAGATACACACCTAATGCACTACACATATTTTGTAGTTAAAACTTTCAAAGTAACAATAACAATATCTAATTATAAATTCTTCAAATTACACAATGCAAATGGTATGTTAGTCATTTATTTAATTTTATATATATATATATATACACAAACACACACACACATATATATATATATATATATATATATATATATATATATATATATATATATATACACTTAGACTATTGGATATTGTGTAGAGCTTAGAATCTGAAGAAAGTTAATAAAATTACTCCTTAGAACAATATATATATGTCCCAAATTATGCATGTAAAATTTGAGAATTCAAGGACTTATCCAAAATTCATCCAAGAACCTCTACTAAAAAGACCTGTTTGAAGCAACAAATATGTCCTTCAGTAGGTGACTGGATAAATAAACTGTAGTAGATACAGACAATGGAATATTGTTCAGTGCTTAAAAAGAAATGATCTATCAAGCCATGAAGACAAGGAGGAGCCTGAAATGTATATTACTAACTGAAAGAAGCCAATCTGAAAAGGAATACTGGAATCATATATACTGTATGATTCCAACTATATGGAAAAGGCTAAACTATGGAGACAATAAAAAGATCAGTGTTCTCCAAGAGTTCCAAGGTGAGGGATGAATACATGGAGCACAGAAGATTTTTAGGGCAGTAAAAATAATCTGTATGATACCATAATGATGACTACAAGTCATCATACAAATAACATACAACAGCAAGAGTGAACCATAATGTAAACTATGGACTTTGGGTGATTATGACGTGTCAATATAAGTTCATCAATTGTAACAAATGTACCACTCTGCTGGGGAGATGTTAATAATAGGAGAAGCTATGCATGTGTGGGTGTAGGGGGTATAAGGGAAATCTCTATACCTTCTCAATTTTGCTGTGAATATTAAACTGCTCTAAAAAATAATTTAAAAAAAGATCTGTTTGATATTTATTTTTATGTGCCTCATTTTTAAATAACTTTCCTTTATATACTTTTATCAGTTAAGTATGAAAGAGAGAATCCTTATTAAATCCTTGATTATTTTTCTAGATGTAAACATCATATTTCAGATAATCTGCAACTCAAGACTTGAGACTAGGAGGGCTACCATATAGTTTTGATAAATGTACAACAAAAGAAAGAACGTATTGTAAGGTATTATAGAAAAACAGTTGTGTGTCAGTCTTTCCTCTCCAAGTGAAGGCTCACTGGCTGGAGGTGTAAGAAGCTCCTCTTCTTTGACAGTTTATATTGAAAACTCACTGACAGTACAATACTATCATGCTGCTGGGTATCATATTAGGTGTCAACATTTCAGTAAAAATCCAAAATTCTTTGTAGTGTGATTTTGAAGCCCGAGGTACAATTAGTTTCCTTAAGCCTTTCTGTTGACCTTAAAAATCTCTCTTTTTAGTCTTCTAAATGTAGTAAAACCTAATACAGACTTTTTTACTATTAGTATTAAAATTGTACACAGGGCTATGTTTTAATTAAACTTAGGAGACAAAAATGCCAATAGTGAAGACATTTTTTATATATGTCTATCTATTTAGATAACTCATTAATTATTAAATCAATGTGGATAAGCATTATAATTAGAGTTTGATCAATAATAGCAGAATATATTAATCATATATATCTGATCAATCATATCAAATACACTAACATCCAATGACAATTTTCTTATCAATATAAATACTTTAAAACAACCCCATTTAAAAGATTTAGGTAAGATGGCAAAATGCTTGGAGGACTATAGGAGATTCCAGAGAATGTGTAAGAAATTTTACTATATATATATATAAGGACAAATCTATGTATTTTTTTAAAGTGTGAAGAACACTTAACATGAGATCTACCCTCTTAACAAATTTTTAATGGACAGTATATTATTGTTAACTATAGGTACTATGTTGTACAGCAGAACTTATTCAAATTGCATAACTGAAACTTTATACCTTTTGAACTCCCCATTTTCCCCTCCCCCCAGCCTGTTACCATTCTACTCTCTGCATCTATGAGTTTGACTTCTTTGATACCTTTATGGAATCATAAAATATTTGTCCTTCTGCAACTGTCATATTTCACTTAGAATAATGTCCTCTAGGTTCACTCATGCACATATTTCCTTTTATCGTAAGTCATATCATTTCTATTATTTTTTACTTTTTAAATATAAAAGTGATTTATTTGCAAGGTCAAAAACAATAAACAAAAAAGTAAACAAACAAGCAGTATTTAAAGCTATTTGAAGTAAAAACTTAACATAGTGCCTAATGATCTGTCTCTCACCCTCTAGCTACAGGCAGCCACTGTGCAGAGTTAATGTGTATCCTTCTAGACATTTATACACATAAACTTCTATAATTTCATTATTTTGTAAGTTCTGTTTCATTTAATAATTTTCACTATGTTGCAGCAACTATTGCATCACACTTTTAGAGCAATATTTGTGCTTATTTGTATATATGTTTATGTGCAAATGCATACTTTATTTGTATTATAATGCTTTTCTTGGGGAAGTTTTTCAGTGTTTCACAATGACTTTTTTCCTTAGGAAGAGTAAATATTGGATATCATTGAAAGCCTCTTCAACATTAGAAAGACCAGTTTTAATCTTTCAAGGTATTAATAGAATGAATTATATGAATAGAAATTTTAATATTAAAATACTATTTAATTCCTGCAATAAACTATAATTGGTCAAAATGTATTAATCCTTTAATATCCTGCTACATTTTGTTAGAATGTATTGAAGATCTTTGCTTCAATATTCAAACTGAGATTTTTGTGTCATTTGCCTTTGTGTACTTTATCAGATGTTGGTATCTATGTTATTCTGTCTTTATATAAATGCTTGAGGAGTATATGTTCTGCAACAGTTTAAACAGCTCTGTCAAAGACGGCCTCTTATGTTTGATGGGATGCATAGATGAAATTTTCTGGCCTGCTGATTTTTGGAAGAGGTAACATTTTGATAGTTTTTCTTTCTACTCTCTAGTAATTGAATGGTATGAGTTTCCCAGCTTCCTTGGGATCAATGTTTTCATAAAGTATGCATTTCATTAAAATGTCCAAATTTACACTTATTATATATGCTTTTATCTCTTTTGTACTTAAAATTTTGTGTATTATAACTTATGTTCTCCCTTTTCTAATTCAGTGAGCTCTTAGAATATATATTTAATGTTTGTTTTTAAAGAGCTAGCTTTTGATATTATTAATGCTCTTAATTTATAAATAATTTTAATATATATATTTATAATTTATCTCTGGATTATTTTGGGTTTTTTAAATTCTTTTCAGACTTTTTAACTAACTAGCTAATTTTGCCTTTTTAAAAGATTTACATGTGTTCTCTGAATTTTCCTCTCATTAACTATGCAGACATAATGTATAGGATACACATGCAATATTTCATTGTCATTATTTCTTTTCCCCACTTGTAACACAATTTTCTCTTCTCTTCTTCCCCTCCTCCTTCTCCTCCTCCTCCTCTGATCCTCTCCCTCCCCCTCCCAATTCTCTGCCTCATCCGCTCCTTCTCCCTCCTCCTTCCTCTTCCTGCTCCTCCTCTCTTGTCTCCTGCTTCTCCTTTCTCCTGGCCCTCAGATACAGAGGTGTGAGTTAATTCTACCTCACTGCTCATAGTTTATTATTATCATCAGTCTCATTAATTCCTCTGCTTTTTTCCTTTTTTTTTTTTTTGATGTATTTACTTATCCATTTATTTATTCCTGTTTTTTTTTCCGATTCCTTTTTTTATTACTCACTATAGACAACTTCTGTTAATGCTTTTGATAAATATCTTAAATTCATAGGTATTATTGCTAAAAAAGCGGCTCTAGTTTAACTTTCTCCACTCTTTGGCACTGAAAAATTCCTTGCAATCACAACTGATACTGAGATAGCAATCTTTTTACATGTTCCTTTGCTAGAGGTAACAACACTTTTGTAGTTGCAGTGCTGATTTGCTGATGAGCTGAAGTAGTACAGTTGAGCTCCTACAGAAGGATGAATAGCTGTGTATTATTTAACAATTGAATTTAAAAACATTATGAATATACACTGTTATTTACTTCACTACCAATCATGATCAAGCTTTTAATATGACAATGCACATTGTGATTTTTCAAGAAATAGTATAATAGACTATTGCAAATCTATTTGAGCATATAACTCTTATCAAGGAAGTATCATGTGAGACAGGAATTGCATGGAAAAACACTTAAAACTTTTTTTTTCTCAATTCTAAGTTTGCATTTTTAGTAACCTTTACTTTACTTCTTCTTTATATGGGTAAAGGCTAGATTGTTTTGATTTTTCTAAACTGATTAATGAATTAACTATATGTATATGAATATATATGTGTATGTGTATATATATATATATATATATATATATATATATATATTCTCATGACCAATATATCCCTTCCCCTTCTAACTTAAGTGTAACCACTATTGCTAGCATATTTTTATACTCTTACTAGAGACATAAATTTTTTTTTTTTAAACATCTTTATTGAAGTATAATTGCCTTACAATGGTGTGTTAGCTTCTGCTTTATAACAAAGTTAATCAGTTATACATATACAATATGTTCCCATAACTCTTCCCTCTTGCATCTCCCTCCCTCCCACCCTCCCCATCCCACCCCTCTAGGTGGTCACAAAGCACCAAGCTGATCTCCCTGTGCTATGCGGCTGCTTCCTACTAGCTATCTATTTTACATTTGGTAGTGTATATATGTCCATGACACTCTCTCACCCTGTCACATCTCACCCCTCCCACTCCCCATATCCTCAAGTCCATTCTCTAGTAGGTCTGTGTCTTTATTCCCGTCTTGCCACTAGGTTCTTCATGGCCTTTTTTTTTTTTTTTTTCCTTAGATTCCGTATATATGTGTTAGCATACTGTATTTGTTTTTCTCTTTCTGACTTACTTCACTCTGTATGACAGACTCTAACTCCATCCACCTCATTACAAATACCTCCATTTCATTTCTTTTTATGGCTGAGTAATATTCCATTGTATATATGTGCCACATCTTCTTTATCCATTCATCTGTCGATGGACATTTAGGTTGCTTCCATGTCCTGGCTATTGTAAATAGAGCTGCAATGAACATTTTGGTACATGACTCTTTTTGAACTATAGTTTTCTCAGGGTATATGCCCAGTAGTGGGATTGCTGGATCGTATGGTAGTTCTATTTGTAGTTTTTTAAGGAACCTCCATACTGTTCTCCATAGTGGCTGTATCAATTTACATTCCCACCACCAGTGCAAGAGAGTTCCCTTTCCTCCACACCCTCTCCGGCATTTATTGTTTCTAGATTTTTTGATGATGGCCATTCTGACCGGTGTGAGATGATATCTCATTGTAGTTTTGATTTGCATTTCTCTAATGATTAATGATGTTGAGCATTCTTTCATGTGTCTGTAGGCCATCTGTATATCTTCTTTGGAGAAATGTCTATTTAGGTCTTCCGCCCATTTTTGGATTGGGTTGTTCGTTTTTTTGTTATTGAGCTGCATGAGCTGCTTGTAAATCTTGGAGATTAATCCTTTGTCAGTTGCTTCATTTGCAAATATTTTCTCCCATTCTGATGGTTGTCTTTTGGTCTTGTTTATGGTTTCCTTTGCTGTGCAAAAGCTTTTAAGTTTCATTAGGTCCCATTTGTTTATTTGTGTTCTTATTTCCATTTCTCTGGGAGCTGGGTCAAAAAGAATCTTGCTGTGATGTATGTCATAGAGTGTTCTGCCTATGTTTTCCTCTAAGAGTTTGAGAGTGTCTGGTCTTACACTTAGGTCTTTAATCCATTTTGAGTTTATTTTTGTGCATGGTGTCAGGGAGTGCTCTAATTTCATACTTTTACATGTATCTGTACAATTTTCCCAACACCACTTATTGAAGAGGCTGTCTTTTCTCCACTGTATATGCTTGCCTCCTTTATCAAAGATAAGGTGACCATATGTGCGTGGGTTTATCTCTGGGCTTTCTATCCTGTTCCATTGATCTATATTTCTGTTTTTGTGCCAGTACCAAACTGTCTTGCTTACTGTAGCTTTGTAATATAGTCTGAAGTCAGAGAGCCCGAATCCCCCAGCTCCATTTTTCGTTCTCAAGATTGCTTTGGCTATTCGGGGTCTTTTGTGTTTCCATACAAATTGTGAAATTTTTTGTTCTAGTTCTGTGAAAAATGCCAGTGGTAGTTTGATAGGGATTGCATTGAAGCTGTAGATTGCTTTGGGTAGTAGAGTCATTTGCACAATGTTGATTCTTCCAATCCAGGAACATGGTATATCTTTCCATCTATTTGTATCATCTTTAATTTCTTTCATCAGTGTCTTATAATTTTCTGCATACATGTCTTTTGTCTCCTTAGGTAGGTTTATTCCTAGATATTTTATTCTTTTTGTTGCAATGGTAAACGGGAGTGTTTTCTTAATTTCACTTTCAGATTTTTTGTCATTAGTGTATAGAAATGCAAGAGATTTCTGTGCATTAATTTTGTATCCTGCTACTTTACCAAATTCATTGATTAGCTCTAGGAGTTTTCTGGTAGCATCTTTAGGATTCTCTATGTATAGTATCATGTCATCTGCAAACAGTGACAGCTTTACTTCTTCTTTTCCGATTTGGATTCCTTTTATTTCTTTGTCTTCTCTGATTGCTGTGGCTAACACTTCCAAAACTATGTTGAATAATAGTGGTGAGAGTGGGCAACCTTGTCTTGTTCCTGATCTTAGTGGAAATGGTTTCAGTTTTTCACCATTGAGGACAGTGTTGGCTGTGGGTTTGTCATATATGGCCTTTATTATGTTGAGGAAAGTTCCCTCTATGCCTACTTTCTGCAGGGCTTTTATCATAAATGGATGTTGAATTTTGTCGAAAGCTTTCTCTGCATCTATTGAGATGATCTTATGGTTTTTCTCCTTCAATTTGTTAATATGGTGTATCACATTGATTGATTTGCGTATATTGAAGAATCCTTGCATTCCTGGGATAAACCCCACTTGATCATGGTGTATGATCCTTTTAATGTGCTGTTGGATTCTGTTTGCTAGTATTTTGTTGAGGATTTTTGCATCTATGTTCATCAGTGATATTGGCCTGTAGTTTTCTTTCTTTGTGACATCTTTGTCTGGTTTTGGTATCAGGGTGATGGTGGCCTCGTAGAATGAGTTGGGGAGTGTTCCTCCCTCTGCAATATTTTGGAAGAGTTTGAGAAGGATAGGTGTTAGCTCTTCTCTAAATGTTTGATAGAATTCACCTGTGAAGCCATCTGGTCCTGGGCTTTTGTTTGTTGGAAGGTTTTTAATCACAGTTTCAATTTCAGTGCTTGTGATTGGTCTGTTCATATTTTCTATTTCTTCCTGGTTCAGTCTCGGCAGTTTGTGCATTTCTAAGAATCTGTCCATTTCTTCCAGGTTGTCCATTTTATTGGCATAGAGTTGCTTGTAGTAATCTCTCATTATCTTTTGTATTTCTGCAGTGTCAGTGGTTACTTCTCCTTTTTCATTTCTAATTCTATTGATTTGAGTCTTCTCCCTTTTTCTCTTGATGAGTCTGGCTAATGGTTTATCAATTTTGTTTATCTTCTCAAAGAACCAGCTTTTAGTTTTATTGATTTTTGCTATTGTTTCCTTCATTTCTTTTTCATTTATTTCTGACCTGATCTTTATGATTTCTTTCCTTCTGCTAGCTTTGGGATTTTTTTGTTCTTCTTTCTCTAATTGCTTTAGGTGCAAGGTTAGGTTGTTTATTCGAGATGTTTCCTGTTTCTTGAGGAAGGCTTGTATTGCTATAAACTTCCCTCTTAGCACTGCTTTTGCTGCGTCCCATAGGTTTTGGGTCGTCGTATCTCCATTGTCATTTGTTTCTAGGTATTTTTTGATTTCCCCTTTGATTTCTTCAGTGATCACTTCATTATTAAGTAGTGTATTGTGTAGCCTCCATGTGTTTGTATTTTTTACACATCTTTTCCTGTAATTGATATCTAGTCTCATAGCGTTGTGGTCGGAAAAGATACTTGATACGATTTCAATTTTCTTAAATTTACCAAGGCTTGATTTGTGACCCAAGATATGATCTATCCTGGAGAATGTTCCATGCGCACTTGAGAAAAATGTGTATTCTGTTGTTTTTGGGTGGAATGTCCTATAAATATCAATTAAGTCCATTTTGTTTAATGTATCATTTAAAGCTTGTGTTTCCTTATTTATTTTCATTTTGGATGATCTGTCCATTGGTGAAAGTGGGGTGTTAAAGTCCCCTACTATGATTGTGTTGCTGTCGATTTCCCCTTTTATGGCTGTTAGTATTTGCCTTATGTATTGAGGTGCTCCTATGTTGGGTACATAAATATTTACAATTGTTATACCTTCCTCTTGGATTGATCCCTTGATCATTATATAGTGTCCTTCTTTGTCTCTTATAATATTCTTTATTTTAAAGTCTATTTTGTCTGATATGAGAATTGCTACTCCAGCTTTCTTTTGATTTCCATTTGCATGGAATGTCTTTTTCCATCCCCTCACTTTCAGTCTGTATGTGTCTCTAGGTCTGAAGTGGGTCTCTTGTAGACAGCATATATATGGGTCTTGTTTTTGTATCCATTCAGCCAGTCTGTGTCTTTTGGTGGGAGCACTTAATCCATTTACATTCAAGGTAATTATCGCTATGTATGTTCCTATTCCCATTTTCTTAAATGTTTTGGGTTTGTTATTGTAGGTGTTTTCCTTCTCTTGTGTTTCTTGCCTAGAGAAGTTCCTTTAGCATTTGTTGTAAAGCTGGTTTGGTGGTGCTGAACTCTCTCAGCTTTTGCTTGTCTGTAAAGGTTTTAATTTCTCCATCACATCTGAATGAGATCCTTGCTGGGTAGAGTAATCTTGGTTGTAGGTTTTTCTCCTTCATCACTTTAAGTATATCCTGCCACTCCCTTCTGGCTTGCAGAGTTTCTGCTGAAAGATCAGATGTTAACCTTATGGGGATTCCCTTGTGTGTTATTTGTTGTTTTTCCCTTGCTGCTTTTAATATGTTTTCTTTATATTTAATTTTTGACAGTTTGATTAATATGTGTCTTGGCGTGTTTATCCTTGGGTTTATCCTGTATGGGACTCTCTGTGCTTCCTGGACTTGATTAACTATTTCCTTTCCCATATTAGGGAAGTTTTCAACTATAATCTCTTCAAATATTTTCTCAGTCCCTTTCTTTTTCTCTTCTTCTTCTGGGACCCCTATAATTCGAATGTTGGTGCGTTTAATGTTGTCCCAGAGGTCTCTGAGACTGTCCTCAGTTCTTTTCATTCTTTTTTCTTTATCCTGCTCTGCAGTAGTTATTTCCACCATTTTATCTTCCAGGTCACTTATCCTTTCTTCTGCCTCAGTTATTCTGCTATTGATCCCATCTAGAGTATTTTTAATTTCATTTATTGTGTTTTTCATCGTTGCTTGGTTCCTCTTTAGTTCTTCTACGTCCTTGTTAAATGTTTCTTGCATTTTGTCTATTCTATTTCCAAGATTTTGGATCATCCTTACTATCATTATTCTGAATTCTTTTTCAGGTAGACTACCTATTTCCTCTTCATTTGTTAGGTCTGGTGTGTTTTGACCCTGCTCCTTCATCTGCTGTGTGTTTTTCTGTCGTCTCATTTTGCTTATCTTACTGTGTTTGGGGTCTCCTTTTCACAGGCTGCAGGTTCGTAGTTCCCGTTGTTTTTGGTATCTGTCCCCAGTGGGTAAGGTTGGTTCAGTGGGTTGTGTAGGCTTCCTGGTGGAGGGGACTATTGCCTGTGTTCTGGTGGATGAGGTTGAATCTTGTCTTTCTGGTGGGCACGTCTACGTCTGGTGGTGTGTTTTGGGGTGTCTGTGGCCTTATGATTTTAAGCAGCCTCCCTGCTAATGGATGGGGCTGTGTTCCTGTCTTGCTAGTTGTTTGGCATAGGGTGTCCAGCACTGTAGCTTGCTGGTCATTGAGTGAAGCTGGGTCTTGATGTTGAGATGGAGATCTCTGAGAGATTTTTGCCGTTTGGTATTACGTGTAGCTGGTAGGTCTCTTGTGGACCAGTGTCCTGAAGTTGGCTCTCCCACCTCAGAGGCACAGCCCTGATGCCTGGCTGGAGCACCAAGAGCCTTTCATCCACACAGCTCAGAATATAAGGGAGAAAAAAATAGAAAGAAAAAAAGAGGATAAAATAAAATAAAATAAATCTATTATAATAAAAAATAAGAAAAAAAATTATTAAGAGTAAATGTATTCAGAAAAAATTTTTTTTTAATTTTTAAAAATAGATTTATTAATTTTTTATAGTAAAAAATAAGAAAAAAATTTTTAAGAAAAAAATTTATTAAGAAAAAAAATTTTTAATTTTTTAAAATAAAAAATATGAAAAAACTTATTAAAAATTTTTTTAATTTCTAAAAATAGAAAATATGGAAAAAATTATTAAGAAAACATATATTAGGAAAAAAAAATTTTTTTAAGTAAAAAAAAAAAAATGGACGGACCTAACCCTAGGACTGATGATGAAAGCAAAGCTATACAGACAAAATCTCACCCAGAAGCATACACATATACACTCACAAAAAAAGGAAAAGGGGAAATTAATATATCCTGCTCCTAAAGTCCACCTTTTGAATTTGGGATGATTCGTTGTCTATTCAGGTATTCAACAGATGCAGGCACATCAAGTTGTTTGTGGAGCTTTAATCCGCTGCTTCTGAGGCTGCTGGGAGAGATTTCCCTTTCTCTTCTTTGTTCGTACAGCTCCCCGCGTTCAGCTTTGGATTTGGACCCGCCTCTGCATGTACGTCGCCTGAGGGCGTCCGTTCCCCGCCCAGACAGAACGGGGTTAAAGGAGCAGCTGCTTCGGGGGCTCTGGCTCACTCAGGCCGGGGGAGGGAGCGGTATGGAGGAGGTGGGGCGAGCCTGCGGCGTCAGAGGCGTCGTGACGTTGCAGCAGCCTGAGGCGCGCCGTGTGTTCTCCCGGGGAAGTTGTCCCCGTATCACGGGAGCCTGGCAGTGGCGAGCTGCACCAGCTCCCGGGAGGGGCAGTGTGGAGAGTGACCTGTGCTCGCACACAGGCTTCTTGGTGGCGGCAGCAGCAGCCTTAGCGTTTCCTACCAGTCTCTGGGGTCCGCGCTGTTAGCTGCGGCTTGCGCCCGCCTCTGGAGTTCGTCTAGGCGGCACTCTGAATCCCCTCTCCTTGCGCGCCGCGAAACAAAGAGGCAAGAAATAGTCTCTTGCCTCTTTGGCGGCTGCAGACCTCCTCTCCGGCTCCCTCCCGGCTCGCCGCGGCACGCCAACCCCTTCAGGCTGTGTTCATGCCGCCAACCCCAGTCCTCTCCCTGCCGACCGAAGCCCGCGCCTCAGCTCCCAGTTCCGCCCACCCCAGCGGGTGAGCAGACAAGCCTCTCGGGCTGGTGAGCGCTGCTCAGCACTGAGCCTCTGTGTGGGAATCTCTCCGTTTTTCCCTCTGCGCCCCTGTTGCTGTGGGATCCGCGCTGATAGCCGCGGCTCGCACCCGTCTCTGGATTTCGTTTAGGCAGCACTCTGAATCCCCTCTCCTTGCGCGCCGCGAAACAAAGAGGCAAGAAAAAGTCTCTTGCCTCTTCGGCAGCTGCAGACTTTTTCCCGGACTCCCTCCCGGCTAGCACCAAAGCCCGTGCCTCAGCTCCCAGCCCCTGCCCACCCCGGCGGGTGAGCAGACAAGCCTCTCGGGCTGGTGAGTGCTGGTTGGCGCCGAGCCTCTGTGCGGGAGTCTCTCCGCTTTGCCCTCCGCACCCCTGTGGCTGCGCTCTCCTCCGCGGCTCCGAAGCTTCCCCCCTCTGCCACCCGCAGTCTCTGCCCGCAAAGGGGCTTCCTAGTGCCTGGAAACCTTTCCTCCTTCACGGCTCCCTCCCACTGGCGCAGGTCCCGTCCCTATTCTTTTGTCTCTGTTATTTCTTTTTTCTTGTACCCTACCCAAGTACGTGGGGATTTTCTTGCCTTTTGGGAGGTCTGACGTCTTCTGCCAGCGTTCAGTGGGTGTTCTGTAAGAGCTGTTCCACATGTAGATGTATTTCTACTGTATCTGTGGGAAGGAAGGTGATCTCCGCGTCTTACTCTTCCGCCATCTTGCCCCTACTCCCGACATAAATATTATATTTCACATTATATATGGCATTTTGCTAGTCTGTTTCCATTTTATTATAATGTAATTATACCCTGTTATTCTGCCACTTGCGTTTTTTACTCAACATTATTTTTGAGTAGTTATTCATAAAGAACACATGCTACATCATTATTGTAACTACTGTACCATATTACATTCTATGAATATACCACAAATGATGTATCTATTTTCCTACTTTTTGAGATTTGAATTGTTGTTTTGAATTTTCTGATATTGCATAGAATGGAGAGACAAACATTGTATATGCATATGTATGCATATGCATTCCCATTCCCATAAATAGATAGATATTGATATAGATTAATATGGGGAAATTCCCATTTATAATCATGGTTTGATTATTCTTTTGTTCTGTTCTATTTTAATGTTCATTAATTTATAGTAACATTAAGAGAGTAAATATATTAATGCTAGAAAATAAAAAAAATTATTTAAGAGAAAAGAAATGCAAGTATAGTCATATAACTTCAGAAGACAAGTTTTTTAACTGTAAACACAAAAGGTTGATATCAATCTTTGCTTTTGTAAAATATATCACCAACTGTATTCACTAATAGGAGCCTACAAGCAGTGATACTCTAGTTGAAATGGACACTCCTATATCTTGATTTTTAAAATATCATTCTCCAATTAAAAAAATCCAAGCCTCCTAAGAAAAATATCTGACTCTAAATCTGAGGCAGTGGAAGAATAAGGTCAGTTTGGAGCATCTTGTGCCAAAAAAAAAAGAAGTATTCAAAGATGAATGGAAGTGAAACAAATGGACATAGGCTCCCAGTCACCAAATTCAAGACATGAACATGAAAACAATGATTTTCATTGATTTTAAAGACTGAATAAATAAATATCTATGAGTCCATTGTGCTAATCAAGTAAGAGTTTACAATTTTTATGTTCCTGTTTTAGATGACTGTATAACAACTTTTTCATCTGAAAATGGGTCCAATTTTCTGGTCTGGTGGGGACTTTCCAGAATGCTTATAATACCACTCAGTAATATAGAAGTAACATTCCAAATATGCACAATGTTATAAAACAACAGGCACATGCATATCCTGCTACTGAAGCTATGTCTACAATTTGTTATCCAATGCCAACAGAAAATTCTCAATGTCTTTAGAATTATGTAAACGTATATTTTTCATACTTGCTCTTTGTGTGCTATCAGACAAGACAGTTACTTAAGAAACATGGGAAATGCAGAAATTACTGTAGTAAATATGGTTCTCTTTTTCACTATTAAAGTTGTATATTTCCTTACATTACAGAAACAATTTTTTTTGTACTAGGAAATGCAAGTAATGCTTTCAAAAAAGTAAATGTACAGTTATTTGAAAAATGATAAATGAAGACAATACATGGCCTTCCATAAAAAAATTTGAAGATAATTATAAGAAAAAAGCATTAAGCATACACTCTTTCATTTTATGAAAATTTTTTTATCATCCCAGTTGATGAGGAAAAGCTCTATTTTGCAGAGGAATCCCAAATAATGAATGTAGAAAGGGGTATAAAATTAACAGTTTCTTTGTAATACTCTATAGGGATATAAATTTACAAGAAAAACGAATGGGTGCTGAAAATCATGTACAATATGGTGGGAAATAGGCTATTCCTATAATGTCACTTTATCATCTTATAGTTGAGTTGCAAATTGCATACAAGATCAAACTTAGCATCGATAATTGTGAGAAAACCATACTTATATGCCTTCTAATGGGATTCAATATAAAATACATAGCATCACTTAATATTACTGAAAAAAAATTTTACCTAAATTTAAATAAGTCTTTAAACATAAATTTCAGTCTGGAAAATTTAGAAGATGGAACGTTTTACAAGAGATTATGTCTGATTTCATAAAAAAGTTAATGTCACATTAAAAAGCTGGGGAGGGAGCCATGCTTCCAGATTAAAAGGAATTACAAAGACAAATATCTAAAGCAAAGTGGGAAGCTTGATTGGATGTTTGATTTAAAATAAATAAGATACATTTTGACAACAATTTGAGGAATTTGAAAATGGTTAAGTAGTGGGCATTTACTTAGGTTTAATAAAACTATTTTATTTATGTAAGAGAAATTCCTTGGGTTTATGATATGCATGCTAAAGTATTTAGGAGTAAAGAGTCATTTTGCCTGTAAATATTTTCTGCGAATATATCTGCATGCAAATACAAACAACACACATACAAATACATGCTAAATCACATGTATGGGTCTGTGTGTATATATATATGTGTATATGTATTATATGTATGTATATGTGCATATTACATATGCATGTATATATACCACATAAACAAAGATGACAAACATTAATAATTGTTGACTAGGTAATCTAGGTGATTAGAATGTGGATGGCCGTCCTTTCTGCATTGAGTGCATGAATATTTTCAATTTAAACATTGAAAAAATTATTTAATTTCTGCTCATGTCATGTTCTGATCTTTTGCAGGGAAGCTTATCTTTGTTAGTATTATAGATATTAGGTTTCTTATATGTTGGGAATTTGGTTTTGCAGCCACTTTTTGAGAAAGTGGGAAAGATTTTTTTGTTTTTGTTATTATGTTGTTCTCCTATCTTTATTTCTTTTTCATATTTTCACAGTTTTTTGTTGGCTCTGCCTGGTCCTAAGCCTCTGTCCTGAGCCAGGTGTTGTAATCACAGGCTGTTGCTCCTGCTTTGTAGTGGTATTTGGGCTAGAAACTCATCCATGGGCCCAGTGGGAGAACTGATCAGCCTCTGCTTGCAAAACTTCTTGTCTTCACTATTCAGAGGCTTGCATCTTACCCTAAAGCTGTCATATCAGGCCTAGGGTGAACAGCTTTTATTTTTTAGCAGGCTTTTAAGATAGAGGAACCTCACATCAGCTGCTGGTTTTAAACTCTGGAACTGGCTCCAGGCTCTCCTCTCACATTAAGCAGTTCAGGCTGATGATCTGAGTATTTTTTGAGTATTTTATGCCACCCTACTACTATCTTTATTAGCACCTAGAGCTCAACAGACCCACAGGTTTCTACTTACAGCTTTGAATGTTGTTCCTTTTTAGGTAATAAAGATGTGTACATTGTTTTAGTCTCGAAATGTCCTTTTCTTATTTATTTATATATTTATCTATCATTGCTCTGTATGCTTGCTACTCATTGGTTAAAAAATAATTATTTGTATAACACATTTTAGGCATCTAGGTATCAATTATTTTCATATTTTGGAAGACATGCTTTATCACTTCATAAGACAATTTGTTTATATTTTCTTCTAGTGTTTAATGATTTGCTTTTTAAAAGTTCAACTCTTGTTCTTTCACTTTGGAGTTAAATAGAAAAAACAAAGAACATCACACCAACCCAAACCATGAAAAAAATCCATAAAAATCTATAAAATGCAGTGCTTCTGAGCCCATTTTCATGCTGAGTTCTCCAGGCAATCAGGTGAACTAAATTTGAAAGTGTGATGTGCCCCTCCAAGAAAAGACAAGACTCACAAAATGTTTCCCTATTGTCAGAGTGTAGGAGAAAGAGCTTGCTGCTGTATAAGCAGATAAGAAGAGAACTACTGAAATGTTTATGGACCGATGGCAAATTTTAATGGAGATAAGAAAACTATGAAAAAGTGAAAAAAAAAATCTAGAAATTAAAAAAATATTAGGAATGAAGAATATTTTTGATAAACTTAACAAAGACCTGAGACAAGAATTCATGAAAGTAATGAAAAATCAATAGAAATTATCCAAATTGAAGTTTAGAGAGAGGGGAAAAAAGTGAAAAAAAAAAAAAAAAAACACAGAAAAACCCAGAATATCAGAATTCTGTTAGACAATATCAAACAGTCTAACAGTGTTTGGACTCCCACATTGAAAAGAAAGAAGAGAACTGAATGGAAACCTAGAAGCATTTCCTTTTGCCCCACTGAGTTGAGGTGTTACTTTATCATACACAAAATTTCCACATATATTTACATATTTCTGTAAGCTTTTTGTTTTTTTGTTTTTTTTCATTTAGCTGTCTATTTCACATTCAGTAGGGTATTCCATCAATTAATAAGAATTTCTAATATATTTTAATATCTGATTTGACCACCTCTCACTTATTTCTCTTCTTCTGCATTGCTTTTCTTTAATAATGGTTTTTAAATTGTTTTCCTTATAACATATAGAATTAACTTATCTAGTGTTAAGAAAATATGTTAACATTGGTGTATTCACTTGAATCACATTATTTTGTAAATTAACTTAGAGAGGCTTGACATATTTAATAGAGAAATTTGCTTTTCCACAAATGCTATATCTTCTCCTTTTTAGAGACTATTTTAGTGTATTTGTTAATATGTCAAAGTGTTTCTCATATGGGCTTTGCACATTTTTTGTTAATGGAGGATATTTTCACAAATACCTAGTGATCTTCAGCTGCATGTTCATTTTAAGATAAGGATTCTGAAGTGCTGGTCCACTGAATGGTAATTGGGTGAGGACCACAAATTTGGTTGGGAATCCTAAAAAACATGTCTTTTATTTGGACATAGACAGAAATATTTTAATATCCTTCCAGGCATGTAGAAGGTAGACTGCTAACATTCTGGTTGTATGTCTAATGGGTGATTTCTAGATTTTTCACTTGAAGCTTTCCTTGATCTTTCATAACATCTTTCAGTTGTCCATTCTAAGTCCAGAGATATTTGTCTTCCACTCTAGAGTAGGAAGTAATCTGGGGTCTAAGTGCTTGTTACGTGTGTTTAAACAGCCGTTCTCTATTCAGCCCTAGTCCATACCCAATCTCAGGGAATGCTGATGTTGCCAGTCTTTAGGACTTTGTAGGTCTGTGCAATATGAATCCACTTTCCCTTTAGATTATCTCCATGCTTATGTTTTAGCATTCTCTGTTCTGGTAAACCATTCACCAAGTTTCAGCTTTATCTCTTCTCCTTTACTTCACACATTGTTCATTACTTTTTACTCTCTACTCATGTTTTAATAAGGTTTCAGGTGGAATTAAATTAAATGCTCTTAAATGATTCAGATTTAACTGTTTAAAATCATCATGCTAATTAGGAGCCAGAGAAAGTTTTAAATTTGGTGTTGTTTTTAAAAATGCAAGAAATGAATAGTGTTAGAATATAAAAAGATGAATGTGAATTTAAAATGATAAGAGCCCATATATTTGTCAAGGAAACACATTGAAGGGAATTTATTAAATATATTAAAGTGAATTTTGGGGGGATGGGAAGGAAATATCTATCTCAATGAAGAGGAAAATATTATACCAAAAATTGATAATGTTCATGTGTCAAAAAAGAAAGAAAATAAAAAGTAATTGATATGTCTTTCTTGTTTTTTTGTGCACATGGTTGGCCAGTTATTGAAACATATATATAAACATTGCATTAAGCAGTAGTTCATTTTAAATAAAATTGCAGATCTATATATGCATTGTTTTATACTTAGAATACAATATTACTCTTTAAGTTATACTCTGGGTTTCTGTCTTTGCCTCTTTTACCAGGGCCTTAACAGTTGTTCAAAATATTATTTTCATTTCTCTATTCCTTTTCCCTCATTCCTTAACAGTGTTGGTGATGAAATAGTGCTATGCATAACTATTAAATTATATCCTATAAATAAATATGTTATCTGGATGCAAAAGTGAATTTTATGAAAATATTTCCCTCAGTTCTTATTTTTACATGACAGTCCTATACTTCTCTAAATCTTATATCAGTTAGGGTCTGTACTCTAGGATTATAAAAACAATTTAGATAAATCTGATATAATGCCATTAAACTGCTCAGTGAGGCCTTTTTGTATAACAGATTCTGTAGACGGTATTCTGATTCAATTATATTTTGAGATATTCATATCCAACTGTTGATTTCTTTCATATAATATTCTATAGTATGACATAATCTGTTTTCCCATTATTGTTTTATATTTCTATGATAATTTCAAAATTCTTCTATTTTCCATAGAGATCTTTTTTGCTTTACTTGTTACTCTAAGCTTTATTTAGCCACATCAAATTTGAATTAAGACTTAAAAAGTAACAGATATTTTCCCCCATTGCATTACTTTGAATCACTAATAAGAAAAAGATGACAATTGTAGGTTCTCAGATGTTTGTTGGTTATGGGTATTTTTGACATTTTAGAAATAAGAAATTGTTAGATTTTATTCTCAAAGCATGTTCAATCTCTTAGGATCATTAGGCAGTGTAATATAGGAAAAAACCTCAGAAAAACAGTATCATAAATAATTGGACAAAATTGGTTATTCCTCTGGAAAATAAACTATTAGTTTCAGAGTTCAACTTAGAGAAACCAACAAATTGGTGTATTTGGTAGATATCTTGCAAGTTTTTTGGAAAAATTACAACTATTTAGTACCAGATGACATCAATTTACATGATAAAACTTGGTTAGTGATTGGGTGTCATAGGCAAACGTTGTGCTAATTAGAAACTTGTGAGATAATGATTGCAATATTTTATCATCAATGCTCGTTTAATGGAAACTGATAATATAGCTAAACTTTTGAGATGGCAAGAAATATTCCAATGGAAAGGTATCATTACACAATAGATTTGAAGTTGTTTCTCCATTTAGAATAGGTCTACTCCTAAGGAACAAATATGTGATAAGATAGTAATATTATCTATACTGTTTCATGTAGAGAACATTATTTTTCAGTTACCCATTATTTCTGATAAAGATACTAAGACTGACTATCATGTTTTAGACCTAAAGTTGTATTTAGGTACAAAAGAAAGTTAAATTTTGTTTGTTAGCTCTCTATCCAGTGTACTGTTTGGAAAAGCATAAACATAAAACTATTCTTTTAAGGATAAGTTTTATTATTATAAGAGTATATTTGGCAGTAACCAAGATATTATATTTTTAAAAGAAAATTTCTTTATCTTTAAAGTGCAAAGTATGCCATTATGACTTTTCCCTACCTTCATTTTTATTCTTTTCACCTTAAATTTTTGATAGTTCAAACAACTGAGATTTGCTTGTTCTTAAGAGCTGTTGGTGTGTGTGATGACTTTAACTTATTAATATTTTTCAGAATAAAAAGTAATAGTTCCTGTACATTGTTGTTATGCTGTTAATTTCCCATTGCCATTCAATGACTTAATTGTTTGTTTTTATATCAATATCTGATTACCTTATGATTTATCGCCTTTCCTTTATGTAATAATTCCTCCAGGAACAGCCCAAAAGGTAGTATTAGAGTTACCTTAACTCATATGCTTTTCAGATGCCATTTTATAATTGTTATATTTAAAAAATAACTCATGTAACTGATAGGTTGTACCCTTTACCAACCTCTCCCTATTTCTCCCACCCTGACAACAACTTTTCTACTCTCTGTTTCTATGAGTTCAACGTTTTTCTTTTTTTTAATTTCACAGTATATACACATACCAAATCATCACACTATACACTTTAAATGTCTTACAGTTTTGTCACTTTATGTGAACCAATACATTTACTATTTTTTTTTTAATATTTATTTATTTATTTATTTTTGGCTGTGTTGGGTCTTCGTTTCTGTGCGAGGGCTTTCTCTAGTTGCGGCAAGCGGGGGCCACTCTTCATCGCGGTGCGCGGGCCTCTCACTATCGCGGCCTCTCTTGTTGCGGAGCACAGGCTCCAGACGCGCAGGCTCAGTAGTTGTGGCTCATGTGCCTAGTTGCTCCGCGGCATGTGGGATCTTCCCAGACCAGGGCTCGAACCCGTGTCCCCTGCATTGGCAAGTGGATTCCCAACCACTGCGCCACCAAGGAATCCCCCAATACATTTACTTTTGACTTAGAGTAAACTGACTCATGTTTATGATTAAATAAACTTTATTTTCTCAATTTAAGCTGAATTTAAGGTGATCTTAAAATATGTGTTATATCTAAGTCACTTATGGTAGTAAAAAACAATATCATTGGGCTTACTAAAATTTTAATTTATATTTTAGTTTAATAGAAAGAGTTTTTCCAAATACAAATAGCATGAAAGCAAAGACAGATTTCCTACAGCATCTTTTAAAAAAGAAATATATTGCATATGAAACTATTTTAGGGACGTTAAGCCAACATCTTACGTATGAAAAGAGAAACATTCAAAGGATTTGAATTGGCAGTTTACAATTGAAATGCATTTTTTGATATGTCTATATCTAAAGTATTTTAATATGTTATTAATATTAAATATAATATTTAAAATGGGT
Organism: Balaenoptera musculus; assembly: GCF_009873245.2. Taxonomy (NCBI): domain Eukaryota; kingdom Metazoa; phylum Chordata; class Mammalia; order Artiodactyla; family Balaenopteridae; genus Balaenoptera; species Balaenoptera musculus. The sequence goes on from NC_045788.1 coordinate 107,950,474, forward strand.
TTTAAAAGGAAATTATTTGAAAAAATCTATCCTTTAAATAATTATACTGGCATTTAATGTTAATAAATTTTACTTATATTTTTAGTAATTTTGTATATTATGTAGAGCTTGCTGATGTAATGCTAGAATTTATTCAAAAATACATTTGATGGCATATTTCTCGTCTTTGTTTTTAAAGCATCCATGAATATTATTCTAAGACAAAGCATTCTGAATCTGTAATCTGTCTGTAAAAAAAATCACATGTATTCAAAAACTTGATATTTCTTTTGGGGCTTAAATTATACCTTTGTTTGAAAATCATCAAATATAACCCATAAACTTTCAAATATCATTTGAAAATATTTTTTATGATTTTCAGATGATAAAGCATCAACTATTACTATTTCAACTAGTCTCATCAACTCAAACAATACACATTTCTAACGTTTTGTGATGTAAAGTAGTTTAAAAAGGACTGGCATAGAGGCATTCAGAAGTGAATCATTTAGATCAGCAAGAGTTGGCAAACTTTTTATGTAAAGTCCCAGATAGTAATATTTTAGCATGTCTGGGTCCTTTGGATTCTGAGGGAACTACCCAAGCATGCCATTTTAGCATGATTGTAGTCATAGATTTTATACACACACACACACACACTACACATGGATAGAGAAATATTTTGTATTAATAAAACTATTTGCATGAATAGGTGTGGACCAATTTTGACTCACAGGCCATAGTTTGTGAACCAGGAAATGAGACCAATCCAAAATAAAGCTTGCAATCTACATGAAAGTCCATATTATAAAAAACATGTTAAAGAATACTATAAAAAGTAGAAACATTATAAGTATTTTAACTACTTATTAACCATTTCCTCTCTCCTAAACATTTAACATTTTTTAAACTTCTTAAAAAAGATCTTCCATTTGTGTCCAAAGCAAAATACCTAAATCCCTCCGTTTTCTTGTTCCTCAAAATATAGCTAGAGTTTATATCTCCTATACTCACTATTATATTTAACTCATTTTTTTTTCTCATTTACACTCTTAATTATTTATTTTTCCTGAGGGATGAAAAATGCCTTAATGCTTCATTTTAAAAGAAAAAAATTAAATGATGGAAGTCATAGAGATGACTCTATGACATTTATCTTTTCTTATTTCATGTCTCTTTACCTCTTTTTACATTTCTGCTTGCTTAGTGTTTCCAATAAAGCATCAAAGAAGACAGGACCTCAAACAACAGACTAAGGCACTAAAAGGATAGATTCAGAGACAACACACTTTATACTACAAGTGGCGTTGACACAGAGACCTTTTGGTCAGACCAAGATGAAATGGTACACATATATGTGTCAAAGTGACCTGGCAAATAAGACGAACTAACATAAAGCATTTCTGGCATTTCTGTCTTATAATATATGGAAGTAATTCCTTAAAAATATTGAAATCATTCATATTCTAGAAACAAAGCAATTCTCCTAATTTTTTGGGGGGTTGATATTGTTCTGCAACATGGAGTGTATAGAATAGAACTTCTTTGGTTGTGCATGATGGAAAACTGTACTTGCTCATAAGTAACTTTCTATTTTCCTTGAGAAAGGTGATTTCATTTGAGAAGGTAATTTAATTTTTGTGCCATTTAATAATTTTTGTGTTGTTATGCTATGTTATTCAGTTAGTAAGCATGAAAGTAAAGAAAAAAATCTATTTTCTACATATGTAATAATTTTTCAAGGATCTTTCATCAGAAAAATTATGGAGGCAAGAGTAATTGAAATAGTTCCTCATGCTCTAATATGCTCAGACACACAAATGTCAACATGCTGTAACTCTGGGATATATTAATACAGCATTACACTTTAATACTAAAGAGAGCTAAGGAAAAGTCTTTAGGTAATCAGAAAATTTCTAACTAGATTAAAAAAGTGGATGTGTTCTAGTCTCCATTCTTTTACACTTTTTATTAATGTCTTGATTGAATATTTGAATGAAATAGCTGCATTTACCTTTGTCTCTTGTCATAGAGAAAATAGCAATATAAACATTTTCCTTTGTGCTGTTTCAAGAACTGTAAGAGGACTTTATTGATAATTTTTCAACTCCCTGATGATTATTTAATCAAAAGACTTCACAGTGTCACAATAAAGTGTCAATCTTTTCCCTTACCCAGAAGAAACTTCTTGGACATGTGATCTTAAATGCTTAAAAAGTAACTTTCTACAGATAGTTCAGAGCAAAATTTTAATATGTTGTAATACAATTTAAAATATTATAATAAGCCAAATAAATACTTGGCCTGAAATAATTTTGTTCGTATTTCACAGAGTTTTCAAATTTATTTTTGAGGAAATCCATAGTGTTGTAAGGTATATAGGGAGGAGGATACTTTTTAATCAGTGATGTACACACATTAAGCTACAATATCATTACAGGTGTATGTCTTTATTTCCTTAATTCATACCATCAAATGTCTTCTTTTTAGGTATGTATATTAGAGGGTATGTAATCAAAATGATTATCTACCCCCTCACACACATACAGCATCACTTGGGAGGATTAGTTGAAAAATAATGTCTTTCAAATTCTCTAGATTAGAGTTTATTAACTCAAATGCCTTCAAGAGCCACACAGGAAATATAAATTGATAAATATAAATGGGTCCGGAATGATAAATGCAAATGAATCTCTTTGACGTGGGAAGAGAGTTGTTAAATAGATGTTTCCCACTTCAAGTTATAAAAACCTGACTCAAACAACCTAACTAGTGCAATATGTTTCATATGACTGGAAGTCCATCTAGTGGGCCATTTGTAGTGTTTGTACTGTTATCCAGGCTCTGTCCAATTTCTTCCAGTTTTCGCCTCTCATCTCTGTGTTGGCACTGTGGCCTCCTTCATGCCAAAACTTACCTCCTTTCATTTCTAAAAGAAGAGAGAGAGCCCTCTCAACAAGGCTTGGGTAAATGTTTATCCCTTCTCTGGCTTGGTGCACTTTAAGCCATATGGCTATTTACTGGCCAAAATAATCCCCAGGGGGAATTTCATTTGTTGATGAGTTTAAGCTGAGTTTTCTGAACCAATCACCTGCAAGAGAAGTCTGATTAATTGGCCAAAGCTAATTAGGACTGGACAAATGGTCAGTTTCTTTTGAGTTGCATAAATTGCATAGGCAAAGGTTGACTGTCTAATTAAAAATGAAATTCAGCTGGAAGGAAGCAAATAAAAGATAAATGCTGGTGAGCAATGTAGAGTGCCTCCATACCATATGACCCAGCAATTCTTCTCTTTAGTGTATACCCCAGAGCATTAAAAACCAGTACTCAAATATTATACAGAAATATTTATAGCTGCACTATGCACAATAGCCAAAAGGTGAGTGAAAATATCCAAAAATAAGCAGATAAACGAATAGTGGTATTATCTACAAAATGGAATACTATTCAGCCATAAAAAAGAATGAAGAATATACATGCTACAACATGGATAAACTGTGAAAATGTTATGCTAAGTAAAAGAAGTCAGACACAGAAGGTCACATATTGTATGATTCTATTTATATGAAATGCCCAGAGTAGAGAAATCCATAGAAATAGAAAGCAGATTGGTGGTTTCCAGTAACTGGGGTGAACTGGAAATAGATAGTGGCTGCTTAATGAGCACAGGATTTTGTTTTGAGGTGATGAAAATGTTGTGAAACTTGATAGAGATGGAGGTTGAAGAACATTGTGAAGGTACAAAATGCTACTGAGTTGTGCACTTTCAAATGGTTAATTTTAGGTTATGTGCATTTTGCCTCAACAAAAATAAACAAATAAAATCTATAAAGGACATTTTAAAAAATGCCTACAAAATGGGGGATATTTGATATTTTTTTCGGGCTTCTCAGGATCACATATCCAGTGTTGTCACATCTTTTTTATATTTTGAATAAAGTTGGAATAAAAAAATAAAACCCAAACTTTAGAAAACAGTTTGGCATTCCCTTCTAATATTAAAAGCACTCTATGAGACAGCCATTCCACTCTTAGGTTTACTCAAGATAAATGAAAATATGTATTCATAAAGTATCTTGTATAAAACATTTTAGGTAACATTATTCATAAAAATCAAAAATAGAAACAACCCAAATATCCATCCACCTGACAGTAGATATAGGAATTGTGTTATATCCATACAATAGAGTACTACTCAGCAATTATAAAAGAATGAATATAACAGAATGGATGAATTTTTCAGATGTTATTTTGATTTATCATTTGAGATGCTATTTTGAGTTTGGTACAAAAGAACACATATCATATGGTTATTTTTTCATGAAGTTCATGAATAAACAAAACTAATGTATACTTCTCAAAATCACAACTGAGGATGCCTCTCATGTGTAAAACTTTCAGAAGGGGCACAAGGAAATTTTCTGATGTGATGGAGATGTTCTAATCTTGACTTCAGTATGGGTTATGTGGGTATATACATTTGTCAAAAGGCATCACAATGAAAGCTTAAGATCTATGTTTTTCATTTAATTTAAATTATAAAAAGATAATTTTTTTAAAAAGAAAATAATGTCCAGAAACATCTGGAAAAAGTGATTCTTGCATTTAGAAAGCCTGTTTCAGAAAGCCTTAAAGTTCCTTACATCTCATAATTAATGTGTCATAATTAATGCATCTTATATTTAATGTCTTCTAAATATCTCTTCCTCAAAGGGGTGCAGTAAGAGAATCTTCTTTTTAAAGAGAAATATATAGACAGATAAGGGTTGGGAGGCATGCCTCAGTGAATTCCTATTAGCTCTTTCTAGTTTCATTTGATAATTTGTGCTTAATAAAGTATGTCCTAGATAGTGTGAATTATATTCATGGAATCATATCAGTTGGCTCACTTTAGTTTGAAGTAATGTTATATTTCACAAACTACAATCATTTAAATTTTATTTTCAGATCAGTTTTATGATCATCTTTAACACTTTCATGATTAATCATAAAATTTCAAGCTTTCCTTAACTCACTTCTTACATCATTAAAGCATAGAAATCTTGTAAAATTTATGTAATTTACTTTATACTAAAGAGGCCTATGTATTAAAAATGCCTATTATGGTGGGATATTTTTACTCTTAAAAATAAATTACTTCTGGAAGAAATATGGTGTATTTTTAACTTTATTTTTTTATTGTTTGGGACATCAAAATTTTAGTGCTTAAAATATTAAATTTTATTTCTTATGTTCTTTTACACTTATAATTTTTTCCAATTTTAATACATATGTTCAAATAATCTTAGATTTTTCCTGCATTGCATTTCTTGTGTTTGAATGTCATTGTCTAATAGTTAAGAGTCTATTCTAGTCAGGCACCCACAGATTTATACATAAAAACTCACACGAATACTTAGTTTTGAAGAAATATTTCAAGACATTTCTGTTTGCAAGCAGATACAGTCATATTTGCAGTAAAGCATAACAAAAAGGAAAAAAATGGGTATTCTTGAAGAGTTGTGCTGTGTTTGTCAGCTTTCCAACAGGAAGAACACATACATTCAAACTGTCAACAATTTAATAAAGGGCTGTTTTTAACTATTTGGACAAAGTCTAAGGGAGAGTGCAGTGCAACAGGATCTCAGATGATTACCCTGGTCTGGAAAGGACAAAGAAAACATTATACTACCAGAATCAGAGAGTTTGCCTGAATGGAGAACACTGCCGACAGGACTGGTACATGGTCAACCTGAGGCAATATGGTTGGTAGAGATCCCTGGGCATATATACCCTCCTTTCCTTGTACTTCTAACCTCTGATCTCCTGCAGGTTCCAATGAGACAAACCCAACTTGAATCCAGAGTGTAAGGAGTCCTTTGATGCTGACCATAACATTTAGCCTCAAAGCCACAGAGCAAAGTGGAGAAAGATGGAGAATGCATAAGATACGATAAATAGAAGATATCTAATCATTGGGCTTTTGTCTCAATTAAGTAAATATTAGTTCCGTTTTCATCCCATATCTTTCTTCATTTCTAATTCATTTACTTTACCTAAATTCGATATGAAGATAAAAGTCTCTGAATTAATGTCTCTATTTACTTGAATTTCTACTTAGTAGACAATAGAGAACCTATTTCTTCCTTTTGAAGAAGCATTTCAGTTTTAGGCAAAACAACATATATACTACCATTCTTCATATATAACAGTAGATTTTGACATTATTATGTACTTGGGGTCCAAAAAGTCAATAGCTTAAAACAAGGGATCAAATTTATGTGACTTTAATTAAAAATATTTTTTGTTTTGTCTATATTGTCACAAAAAAGCTCAAAAAAATAACAGACCTTCTACAATAGATAACTAACTGTACAATATAGTTTTACACAACGAGATCAAGAAATAGTCATCCCTAATAACTGTCAAGATAAGTAAGAACTTTTGTCCTTCTTGTTTGAGGATGGGGGATGTATAGAAGATGCAAGATAATCATCATTTACCTTATATCCATATTTGTTATTATAGATTTTCACTGTAATTTTTATTCATTCAAAAACTTTCCTTTTAACTTTTATATATTCCATTATAACTGAAATATGGTTAAAATAATGAGAAAAGCATATCTTAGACTTTTATCATTGTTTTGCTTTATTAATAACCTGAGATTGGCAAAATACAAATAATATAATATTGAAAAATCATGAAATACTCAAAGAAAATTAAGAATCTTGACTTATATTATTTCCACTAGCAAGTTACATATTAACATTTAATTTGTTAAGTTGTCAACTTATTTAAATATATTCCTATAAAACAAATATTTTTTCCCATGGAAAGAAAATAAGCCGTTGTCCCTAATGAGTCTTATAAGATTTAGGTCAGGAGATACATACCATACTAAAAATTTCACAGGCTGTAAACAGAGTTTAGAAATAAGTTAAATGAATAATTAACATAGAGAAACAGAGTAAAAACATATGATTATCTATAAGAATTTAGTAAAATATGTAAAAATAAAACGTACGCAAGCAATTCAGGCATTTAATAAATGTTGACTGAAGTATATTCTTGGTACATGTTATATAAACATACCTAAGTTAAGATCTGTAAATGTTCATTAACAACATATACATATACATTCACACACACACATAACAGGTACCAAAATATATTTATTATAACACCCAATAGTATGGTTAGATGATTACTACTTCATACTCTCAACCAATAAATGACAGTGTCACCTTGCTGTACCATACTTTCCTTAGTTTGAGGGCTGTTTGCCCATCTGTGTCCTCACTCATTGTTTCTCTTTCTGCTTTTAATTTTTATTCTGGTAAACAGCGACTAGAAAAGGTGAAAGTGCTTGAGGTGCTGCAAAAGTGCCCAGGGAGAGTATCACTAAAAAAAGTGAGAACTTTATGGTTGCTTGAAATGGGTGAGTACCTACAAGGTGAGCCAGAGTGAAGATATGAGAACTCTCAGAAATCAGCTAGGAAGGACTTGGTGACAGTATCGAGAAAAGTGATCTGTGGAAGCAAGTAGAAGAAACTGTGGTTGAAAGAATATCACCACTGCAGCGATTTTAAAACGGACATAAGTCATTATTAGCAATTTACCATGTTAACAACACATGTCCATAGGAGCTATGCTGGGATTTCATGTGTAGCTGAATTTAATTAGCACTTATTTTAAGTAAGGTGACATCCTCACATAAGAGTGGGGACTTTATTTCATAAAATAGATACATTCTATTCGAGGGAGATACAGTTATGCTAAACAGAACTTACCACTCATCATATTGATTGAAACATGTGGAAATATTTTTCAGAATATTTAATGTACATTAATCTTGTATCTCACTGTTCTCTGTGGTAAATGACCCTTGTAATCTTTACAAACTAAATGTTAACTTTTATATAAATATTCATTACACTTTGTATTTTTTTAGTTAATGTCAACCTCTTCTCCTTTTTGATAATCTTCTGCACAGCGACAGTCTTTAGAAACACTATCTGAATTGGTAAGCCAAATAAAACACACTTTCTTCCTGACATTGTCTTAAACTACTCCAATTATTAGTGCTTTAGATCATTAGTGACTTAAGTTCAGAAAATATATTCCTACATTTGTATAGTAAAACCAAAAAAGTTATTCTTATTATAATTTCCATTCTATGTTTACCTCTTACCTTCCTTCAAGTTCCTTCTTACCTTCCTCCATGTGTTGAAAAATGTGTGTCTTATTGTGGACTCATAAGTATTTATTTATCTCAACAATACTTTAAGGTGCCTTGAAAGGGCCTAATAAAGTATTTGGAGTTGGAGATAATTGAGAGGATTTAAATGCCGGCAAAATGAAAAACTAAAAAAGAATGGGATATGGTTTGTATACTGAAAATAAAAGCTATCAGTAAGTTTTTAATCTTCAAATTCTGAAACACTGCATTCCTTTGATTCCAATTCCTTGGAGAGAAAATTGAAATTATATTAATTGAAATTTAGAGAAAAAAGCTAATACAAATGAGTTTCCCAATATGCAGTCTGGCCCGGAAGAGCAATCTCTGGGAATTCAGTGAAAGTTAGAACAAGTGGCTCAAAGTAGTTGTGCCATCTGTCCTTTCTGGCCAGTCCACATTTGATGGTCCTTGTGTCTGATTGGTTTTTTTTTTGTTGTTTGATTGATTCTTTGGTCAGTAATTCAATTCATCCTCAGATATAGAATTTAGGAGTAGATGTAAAAAAATTATTGCACTTTTAGATTCCCTTATTTTTGCCGATTAACATTCCATTAATTTTGTAATTCAAGAATTGTCCTCACTGCCACTTTCTCAACTTATTTGTGAAGGAAAAGGGAAGATATTTTCAAAAATGTCAGGCAAAAAAGTAAAATCAAACAAACAAAAACATACAAAATTTTACTACTCAAATATTTTTGTTAAAAGTAGTACTTTAGCCAAAAAGAGATCATTCAGAAATAGGAAAGCAAGACTGACATAGTATAACAACACTGGATAAACATTGACATAAGGGCAGATATATATTGTAAATTTGAATATAAAATCGAATAAAATGTTTAAAACTATATAGAATATGATAAAATTATAGTCTAATAAAATAACAGAATTAATACACGTGGTTTATTTTTAATGAGAAATGTGAAAATTAACATGATTAATTTTTAATTTTTAGAAAGATTATTAAAAACTAATTTTCTCCATCAAATTATCAAAGATAGTTAAAAGTAAAAGAGTTTTTAAATTCTGCTTTATTGGATACTCAGAGATTTGTAACATGATGACAAACCAATTATGATATTCATATGATGGAAGGATTTTTTTTTTTTTAGAAAGTAAATCATCACCTTTTTTGACCAGGATTCTTTCTTTATTTATTTATGGCTGTGTTGGGTCTTCGTTTCTGTGCGAGGGCTTTCTCTAGTTGCGGCAAGTGGGGGCCACTCTTCATCACGGTGCGCGGGTCTCTCATTATCGCAGCCTCTCTTGTTGTGGAGCACAGGCTCCAGACGCGCAGGCTCAGTAATTGTGGCTCACGGGCCTAGTTGCTCCGCGGCATGTGGGATCTTCCCAGACCAGGGCTCGAACCCGTGTCCCCTGCATTGGCAGGCAGATTCTCAACCACTGTGCCACCAGGGAAGCCCGATGGAAGGATTTTTAAACATTAATATGATACTATAGATGATATGCAAAATACATAATATATGAAAATGAAAAATCAAGACAAATATATGTATAAAACATGCGTATATATTATTAGAATCAAATATATTTTAATACTTTTTAAACTTTTTTCCCAAAATGGTGAGTATTATTCTATAATTAGGAAATAAAAATCCTCAAATGATAATCCAGTCCCTATGTATATGCAGAATCAAAATATATTTGGAAGAAAATAATGTGTTGTGCAATTGTGTAGAATTAGTTTTTATTTCTTATTTTTATAAATATTTAACCAAAACAGATTTTTGCTTAAAATTAAAAATTTAAAGATATGATCTGGACTCAGTAAATTTTGTAAATGATGTTACAGAGGACACTTTCTGTAGTCTTTTTGTACCTTTCCTAAAATATTTAATTTTCATAACTTTTTATATAGTATAAAATTTCAATCTCTTTATACAAAATAGGACTCCAATGTTCTGTAATTTCTTTTTTTCAGTTAAGAAGTTATATTTGACATTTAAAAAAAAATCAGCATGTATATCTCTAACTCATTTCATTGTGGTTCATGTATAGATGCATCATACTTTACTAAATCAATCCACTTTTAGATGGAAATTTAGATAGTTTATTACATATGCATTCATGCAAAAGAAAACCCTGTAGAATAAATTGCTAGAAGTAGTAATAAAGTGTAAAATATATAAAGTAAAGTAAGAAAGAGGCTCGATTATTCAATAGATTATACTATAAGACCTGAATTTGAGAAACTTTGTCAGTCTTTGAGGTAGTGATCATTATGACTAAGGTCACATAAAAGGGACCCCTTTTTTTTTTTTTTTTTTGTTCTGTGCAAAATGGATTAGGAGGGGCAAAATCAGGTTTTCTCTCCCTTCCTCCCTCCCTCCCTTCCTCCCTCTCTTCCTTTCTTCCTTCCTTCCTCACTCCCTTCCTTCCTGTGTCCCACTCTTCTCCTTTCCTCTCTCCCTCCCTCTCACATTTTTTGTTTTTTTTGTGTATTTTTTCTTTGATATGGTGCAGTTTTTTCTTTTAATTCAGCTTTATATAATTTCAGGAAACTTTCATTTTGTTACATTTGATATAATAAATAGACGTTCATGAAATAAATATTGTATATACAATAAATATGTAAATATATATTTCCCATAACAAATGATAAATGGTAGGTCTTCCTTAAGGGACAGATGTTATTGCACCCAAATGTTGATAAAATTCAGTTGCAAATTGAAACACTGTCAAAATTAAGTAGTAAATCGGTATTTATGCAAATGATTTCATGGTTTTCAGATACTATAAAAGGGAGCCAGCTCATTCATTTTTAAGTAACTGCTTTAAAAATACAATTGTTGTAAAGACCAGTGGAATAATGTATAAGATTAAAAATATGGAAGAAAGTAAAATGCAAAATTATGTATATGGTAAATATTATAATAATTCATATGCATAATGATCACTAGTTGTCATAAATACATGGCATTTCATTGTATTCATATGATATTTCATACAATTATTTTGGTGTATAAAATTCAATTAATTGACTTTTACTGTATCGAAATTTTCTACCTATGTCATTTTATATACTTTTTGTTAATTTTTGCTCTACCTTCATTCCTAATGGTATAAAATCAGAGCATTCCCAGTTTGTAATCCTGCCTATGCCATGTGTACTTAAAACTATACATTCTTTAGATTTTTGTTATATTTGGAAATTCATGGCAAACAACATTTTCTGAGAATCATTATCCCAAAAGCAATGGCAAAATTAGATCATGATCCCATATATTAGAATGGTAGTAGAGATAATTGCAGGGAAAAAAAAAATTTGAAAACACAATTACCCAAGAGAATTCTATTTAGTTTTTGCATGTCACACCAGTTATTTAATAATGTATAGATACAGCAATTACCACAAAATATTGGAATGAGGTATTTTATCCAAGAAAAGCTTAAAGTTGGTAATTTTTATGCAAAAACATATTCCAGGAACACAGAAGACTGCAAGCTTATAAAAATAAAGATATGTTTTCTAATATTAGTTGCTTGCTTCATGTGGTGTTTCATATTCTGTTACTAAATATCTATAATAGAGTTGCTGATTTATACTTGTGTTAGCTGACTCAACAATGAAAAATTCCAGCAGAAAATTATATAAGGAAGAGCAACTGCCCTGATAGTTAAACATTTCCTTAAAATAACCTAGATTTGGAAGCAATTATATCCAGTAGTAGTAGTACTTTCTGTACTTTCTTCTCAATCTCTAAAATATCTCCATTAAAGCATAACTCATTTAAAGACATCTTCCCATAAAAATGGAAATTAAGCAAATATAGTTTCAGTGGAGAATGAGCCAACCCAAGCAATTTTCTGCAGAGATGTGTTTGTGTTCAGCTTATTTCTTAACTTAACCTCTAGGGAGCAGTTGTAGAAAAGTTGACTCTGAAACTATTCTCTAAGGGTAAATTATCTTCTTGTCTTCTACTTGGACTGAAATCCTGTCAGTTAAAAGGCCACCTCACCTTACTGACTGCTTGTACTAGCACCTTTAAATGGAGTGCTCTTTGGGATAAGTACAAGAAAGAATTTCAGGAGACAAAGAATGATTTGCTTTTTATTTCATTTTGTATGTGAATACCCTAGTGATGAACTATTGTAAAGAAAAGTGGAAAATTTAACAACCAACAAAATATTCAAAATTTTAGCTGCTTCTGCAGATCTTTTCAATGCTTCCTCATTATTACAGCGTTTAAAACCTTTGTGTTTAGTTTATCTAAATTTTAATAGATTCAGAGCTTTGATTGATTGTATTATAATTAATAAGAGATTGCTTAATCTCAGAGTCAATATAGTTGACTTACAAATGGAAATCTCCCTTTCCAATAGAAAAGATCACCCAGAACATTAAAATCATGAGGTCTAATTCTCATAGTCTGTATTCATACTGAAAATTAATATCAAGTAATCCATAGTACCTTCTTTCTTCTATCAGCGATGATGTGACCTAGAGTCATATTACAATTACCTGCAAATAGAAGTAAAGATATTCTGTCTCTTACTCATAACAAATATAGTCTGTTATTCTGGTTTCATCAATCTCATGTCTAAATTCCCTTAATGTCTAAAAGAAGGGGCTACTTCCCTAAAATTTGTTGTATTATGCCTTGTAAGAAAAAGAATGATTTCTTTCAATTTAATAAAAAAAGTATTATAGGCAAAGCATGTGCAAGGCAATCTGTTATGTGCTGAGGATATGAAGATGAATAGAGCCAAGATCCAGTCCCCAAGAACCTTAGAGTCAAACTATAATACAGGGATATACAATACACATCAAGCATGTTGAGTGCACCACCGGTGGGAAAGCTCAATGGGCCCTTGTTGATTGTGACAGAAAAGGATGTCTAAGGTGATGTTTAACCGGGAAGGACATTTGTGCTAAACTCTTGAGAATGTGTGAGAATTCACCAGATATTGATGTAGAAAATGCATATTCTATAGAAAGGCAACAGCACCAAATATATACAGTTCTGATAGTGCATAGCTTATATTATTCATTTACGAAATATTTATTGAGTACCTATTTGTTGTCTGAAAATGGGAAACACTCATGTATTACAAATTCAGGATATCTATCCTCAAAAGCTCAAAGTTGGTTGGGGAATATATGCAGTCACCTATGACAATCCAAGACAACAGAGTTCAATAAGGGCCTATTAAACGTGGTCACATGAGAGTTTTAGAAAGACATTTAACCACTTTGAGTTAATAATATGCAGTTTTGTAAAGGAGAGAGCACCACCAATGTATACAGAATGAATTTAAAATTAATCAACTTGTAGAAACATGCTGAAGGTAAGCACTGCAACCCCCAAAAATCTCTTTAAAAATATAACTATGTGTAACAGCACAGCAACTCTGAGAAGTTGAAAAGAGAGATATCATGAAGTGCCCAGCTATTTGAGAAAATTCATTGATTATAGAATATTTATTGATCAGTTAGTATATGTCAGGTTCTACAGTCACTGTTTGATATACAATGAACGATATATTTTCTCTTTCCTCGTATTGGACAGACAAGTACTCAGGAAAGTGCAAATAGAGTGATAATTAAATGAGTCTTTAGGTATGAGGAAAAGTTTCGTGCAGATAAAATGTTTTATTTAATTGTATAAACCAGGTTAGTCAGCAAAGGTACAGGGTGGGCTGAAGAAAAGAGCCATTCCAAAAGTCAGGAATGTTTTGTGTAAAGTAATAAAAGCAAAGAAAGTGTGGAACTTTCAAGAAACTCTAAGTTATTTAGTATGGCTAGACAAAAATGTGAAGAGGGCCAGATGAAGCTGGAACATAATGAAAGTAGATCCTGGAAAGTCCTTTTACATTTTGATAAAGAGTCTGGGCTTCATTCGGAGGAAGATGAGAAGGCATGAGTTAGGAAGATCGTTGTCCTCATATCTGGGTGCTGGAAAAGGAAAAGGCATTTTCCTGTAATGTGGATAGATGCTATTAATAAGGATAGGAACCAAAACTGGGGACTATTGTAGTCATCCAGAAAAGAGAGGACGGGGGTCTGGACTAATGTAATGGGATTTAAGGTATAGATTTACCAAAAAAATTGTGTATACTGCTATTTGCTCAGTTGTTTAAAGAGAAAGATAAGCCTAAACTGTAACCAGGTTTGGGGCAACTGTATGAAGTGGTGCCACAAAATGAATACCTGACACTTGGCAAAGAAAAAGTAAGGAGTAAAAAGTAATACCTTTAGTTTGGATGTGTTGTTTGAGAAGAATAAAGCACAAGATGAAAATATAAGGAAATAAAAATAAAATAATCTTTGGAAGTGGAGTGATATGATCATAATGACATTTTAGAATGATAATCAATGAAAATTTAAAGAATTGAAGAAAAACAGTGATGGAAACAAGAAGTTTTATTGTTATAGATCAAGGTAACATAGAGAGTAGAAGGCTGAATGTATGAAGATTGATAATGAAGTTCCAATGACACAGCTTTGTGATCAGCTGAATATGAGGCAAAGACAGGAGCAGATAGACCGACTCTCAGGTTTTAATCTTGGAAGACTAGAAAGATGACAGAAACTAAGGAGATGACATGGATAAAGTGAAAGTTTGAGGGAAAAGATAGGGAGTTCTCAATCAGCCCTCATCAGCTTTAGATACCCATCGGGCAATAAGTAGTACACAATTGTGAATGTCAAGAAAATCTCAGGGCTGGAGAATTATTGTATTTAGTTACTAGAGTCGGGGAAAAATGAAGTCAGTCAAAAACATTCATAGGTTAAGGTCAGAAGACAGCTCAGACAGGATCACCCATCATCCTGGTGGTTAATGCAGGAAAAGAAGAGAACTAGTAGTGTTGTGCCTTAGAAACCAAAGCGGCAGAGAGAGTTTCCAGAAGCAAGCCATGGGACAAATGCACATGAAATATGTAGAAAGATTAAGACAAAATAACAGATCATTGTATTAGATAAATTGGAAGGTTTTGGCAAAGCAATTGCACTGGAGTCGTGAGAAGAGAATTTACACTGAAGTTTAGTAATAAACGTGGATATGGAGTAGACAAGAATAAAAAGGGCAGGATCAGGTAGAAGAGAAGGGAGAGGAGAGAGATATTGCTGGATTCTAAACGACAGAAATGATTGAACATATCTATATTCTAAACAAAGAACCAATATGTAAAAGTGAGGGGTTATTTTAGCATGATATTTGAGGTTCTGTAGTGAAAAGGTTTCCATTTGTCTTATTTTCACATTCTTTCTATACCAAATTGTGTGCGTGTGAGAGAATTTAACAAAGCCAAGTATTCAGATAGGAATTAAGCCATTTTAAGTCACATAATTATTACCCTTTAATTGGTGGAATCATGTAATAAAACTACTCCTTAGGCACTTCCCTGGTGGCATTTATAAAATTAGAAATCTGGATTATTTAATGAGGGCTGTAGTCTATTATGTTTTCATATTAAACCAACTCAACTGTTAACTTTTCTCAAATACAAAGTTGAAGAAAAGGCTCCTGGGACTTCCCTGGTGGCACAGTGATTAAGAATCCGCCTGCCAATGCAAGGGACACGGGTTCGAGCCCTGGTCTGGGAATATCCCACATGCCGTGGAGCAACTAAGCCCGTGCGCCACAACTACTGAGCCTGTGCTGTAGAGCCCGTGAGCCACAGCTGATGAAGCCTGCACGCCTAGAGCCAGTGCTCCGCAACAAGGAAGCCACCGCAGTGAGGAGCCCTCGCACCGCAATGAAGCGTAGCCCCCACTCGCTGCAACTAGAGAAAGCCAGCGCGCAGCAACAAAGACCCAACGCAGCCAAAAATAAATGAAATAAATAAATTATTTTTAAAAAAATTGTTAAAAAAAAAAAAGAGAGGTTCTTCTAGGAACTTCCCAGGCAGTCCAGAGGTTAAGACTTCACCTTCCAATGCGAGAGGTGCAGGTTCGATACCTGGTAAGGAGGCTAAGATCCCACGTGCCTCTGGGACAAAAATCAAAACATAAAACAGAAGCAATATTGTAACAAATTCAATTTAAAAAAAACTTATATAGAAGCTTTTTCTGTCCTACATCTTCAAACATTCTTCTTTTATTCAAGAACCTATAGAATGAGATTCTACTTTAAGAAGCACATGTTGAAAACAAGGACATGACATAGTACTTGTATTATAACAATTTCATGGTTTTTCTTCAATAGGAAAGGATGAGTCCCAATATTATAAATGCTGATTTTTATTTTGAAGTAAACTGTAGCTGAATATATTAATAAATATATATTAATAAATCTTTATATTTTCTCTAAATAAAAGACTACATCATTTGCATTTTAAAAAGGTTTGTTTTGGTAATAGTATTCATCCATGCATTTTTATTCTAAAGAAGTATTAAAAATCACTTTCTCCAGTGCTATATTCCAGATACTGAAACAAATTTATAAGATAAAACTTTCTTTGAAATAGAAAAGTGAATAACTATGACTAAATATTAACTTTGAAATTCAGAAAATCAAAATATGGCTTTAATACTTAAAATTCTACATGTAAAAAAAATATAAACAATAAGGCTACATACTTACTGATTATATGACCCTAGAAAATTCATTGCTATTTTTATGCCTCAGATACCTCATCTGTAAAATATGGATGAAAACAGCACTGAACTCATGGAATTATTTTGGAAAATGAGTTTCTCTCTCTTAAAGATTCCCTGGAAAATGATAAGTTCTATAGAATTCTTAAATATAGGATATTTACTAGACAGGCACTTTAAGCCATAGAGCCAACTAAATACAGTATATTTATAAGTTAATTATTATTGCAACAATTTGACACTAAGCATATTTCTATTATTTGATCTGAATTATATTCAGTTTTATCAATGTTAACATTAAATTAGCCTTTCAATTTAACTGTCCTTTTTGCCCTTTTTACATATTTATAATCCCTTCAGTATCACATTTACCACATTTTATGAATTCAAAAGGAAAACAAAATCTGCATGGAGTCAATCTACTTTAAATAAAATAGGTATTTGATTTTCATGTGAAGATTAGTCTTCTTTAATTCTATTAAACGATTTTGAATGATTTTCTTTGGACTAAGCGAGCAAGAATTGAAATGTGAAAAGAAAAGTTGTAAACTGAAAATTTGTTTTGAAATGAATAATGTTATGAGGAAATTTTGGAATTTAAAGTTGTTAAAGAGAAAAAGATATTTAAATGGAATTTAAATTTCAGTATCAACTTTAATTCTTTTTTATTTTAACATCTTTGTTGGAGTATAATTGCTTTACAATGGTGTGTTAGTTTCTGCTTTATAACAAAGTGAATCAGCTATACATATACATATATCCCCATATCTCTTCCCTCTTGTGTCTTGCTCCCTCCCACTCTCCCTATCCCACCCCTCTAGGTGATCACAAAGCACTGAGCTGATCTCTCTGTGCTATGTGGCCGCTTCCAATTAGCTATCTATTTTACATTGGGTAATGTATATATGTCCATGCCACTCTCTCACTTGGTCCCAGCTTACCCTTCCCCCTCCCCTTGTCCTCAAGTCCATTCTCTACATCTGTGTCTTTATTCCTGTCCTGCCCCTTGGTTCTTCAAAACCATTTTTTTTTTTTTTTTTTTTAGATTCCATATATATGTGTTAGCATAGGGTATTTGTTTTGCTCTTTCTGGCTTACTTCACTCTGTATGACAGACTCTAGGTCCATCAACCTCATACAAATAACTCACTTTCATTTCTTTTTATGGCTGAGTAATACTCCATTATATATATGTGCCACATCTTCTTTATCCATTCATCTATCAATGGACACTTAGGTTGCTTCCTTGTCCTGGCTATTGTAAATAGAGCTGCAATGAACAATGTGGTACATTACTCTTTTTGAAATATGGTTTTCTCAGGGTATATGCCCAGTAGTGGGATTGCTGGGTCTTATGGTTGTTCTATTTTTAGTTTTTTAAGGAAGCTCCATCCTGTTTTCCACAGTGGCTGTATCAATTTACCTTCCCACCAACAGTGCAAGAGGGTTCCCTTTTCTCCACACCCTCTCCAGCATTTATTGTTTGTAGACTTTTTGATGATGGCCATTCTGACCAGAGTAGGGTGACACCTCATTGTACTTTTGACTTGCATTTCTCTAATGATTAGTGATGTTGAGCATCCTTTCATGTGTTTGTTGGCAATCTGTATATCTTCTTTGGAGAAATGTCTATTTATGTCTTCTGCACATTTTTGGATTGGGTTGTTTGTTTTTTTCATACTGAGCTGCATGAGCTGCTTGAAAATTTTGTAAATTAATCCTTTTTCAGTTGCTTCATTGGCAAATATTTTCTCCCATTCTGAGGGTTGTCTTTTCATCTTCTTTATGGTTTCCTTTGCTGTGCAAAAGCTTTTACACTTCATTAGGTCCCATTTGTTTATTTTTGTTCTTATTTCCATTTCTCTAGGAGGTGGGTCAAAAAGGATCTTTCTGAGATTTATGTCATAGAATGTTCTGCCTGGTTTTCCTCTAAGAGTTTTATAGTGTCTGGACTTACATTTAGGTCTTTAATCCATTTTGAGTTTATTTTTGTTTTATGTTGCTAGGGATTGTTCTAATTATATTCTTTTACATGTAGCTGTCCAGTTTCCCAGCACCACTTATTGAAGAGGCTGTCTTTTCTCCATTGTATATTCTTGCCTCCTTTATCAAGGATAAGGTGACCACATGTGCATGGGTTTATCTCTGGGCTTTCAAGCTGTTCCATTGATCTATATTTCTGTTTTTGTGCCAGTACCATACTGTCTTGATTACTGTAGCTTTGTAGTATAGTCTGAAGTCCAGGAGCCTGATTCCTCCAGCTCTATTTTTCTTTCTCAAGATTGCTTTGGCTTTTTGGGGTCTTTTGTGTTTCCATACAAATTGTGAAATTTTTTGTTCTAGTTCTGTGAAAAATGCATTGGTAGTTTGATAGGGACTGCAACGAATCTGTAGATTGCTTTGAGTAGTAGAGTCATTTTCACAATGTTGATTCTTCCAATCCAAGAACATGGTATATCTCTCCATCTGTTTGTATCATCTTTCATTTCTTTCATCAGTGTCTTATAGTTTTCTGGACACAGGTCTTTTGTCTCCTTAGGTAGGTTTATTCCTAGGTATTTTATTCTTTTTGTTGCAGTGGTAAATGGGAGTGTTTCCTTAATTTCTCTTTCAGATTTTTCATCATTAGTGTATAGGAATGCAAGGGATTTCTGTATGTTAATTTTGTATCTTGCTACTTTACCAAATTCATTGATTAGCTCTAGTAGTTTTCTGGTAGCATCTTTAGGATTCTCTAAGTATAGTATCATATCATATGCAAACAGTGACAGTTTTACTTCTTCTTTTCTGATTTGGATTCCTTTTATTTTATTTTTTTTTTCGTCTCTGATTGCTGTGGCTAAAACTTCCAAAACTATATTGAAAAATAGTGGTGATAGTGGACAACCTTGTCTTGTTATTGATATTAGAGGAAATGCTTTCAGTTTTTCACCATTGAGAATGATGCTGGCTGTGGGTTTGTCATATATGGCCTTTATTTTGTTGAGGTAACTTCCCTCTCTGCCTACTTTCTGGAAGGTTTTTATCATAAATGGGTGTTGAATTTTGTTGAAAGCTTTTTCTGCATCTATGGAGATGATCATATGTTTTTTTTTTCTCCTTCAATTTTTTAATATGGTTTATCACATTGATTGATTTGCGGATTTTGAAGAATTCTAGCATTCCTGGGATAAACCCCAGTTGATCATGGTGTATGATCATTGTAATGTGCTGTTGGATTCTCTTTGCTAGTGTTTTGTTGAGGATTTTTGCATCTGTGTTCATCATTGATATTGGCCTTTAGTTTTCTTTCTTTGTGACATCTTTGTCTGGTTTTGATATCAGGGTGATGGTGGCCTCATAGAATGAGTTTGGGAGTGTTCCTCCCTCTGCTGTATTTTGGAAGATTATGAGAAGGATAGGTGTTAGCTCTTCTCTAAATGTTTGATAGAATTCGCCTGTGAAGCCATCTGGTCCAGGGCTTTTGTTTGTGGTAAGATTTTTAATCACAGTCTCAATTTCAGTGCTTGTGATTGGTCTGTTCATATTTTCTATTTCTTCCTGGTTCAGTCTTAGAAGGTTGTGCTTTTCTAAGAATTTGTCCATTTCTTCCAGATTGTCCATTTTATTGATATATAGTTTCTTGAACTAATCTCTCGTGATCTGTTGTATTTCTGCAGTGTCAGTTGTTACTTCTCCTTTTTCATTTCTAATTCTTTTGATTTGAGTCTTCTTCCTTGTTTTCTTGATGTATCTGGCTAATGGTTTTTCAATTTTGTTATCTTCTCAAAGAACCAGCTTAATTTTTATTGATATTTGCTCTTGTTTCCTTCATTTCATTTTCATTGATTTCTGATTTGATCTTTATGATTTATTTCCTTCTGCTAACTTTGGGGGTTTTCTTGTTCTTCTTCCTCTAATTGCTTCAGGTTTAAGGTTAGGTTGTTTAAGCAGTTCTTCTTAGAACTGCTTTTGTTGCATCCCATCAGTTTTGGGTCGTGGTGTTTTCATTGTCATTTTTTTCTAGGTAGTTTTTGATTTCCTCTTTGATTTCTTCAGTGATCTCTTGGTTACTTAGTAGTGTTTGTTTAGCCTCCATGTGTTTGTACTTTTTACAGATTTTCTCCTGTAATTGATATCTAGTCTCATAGCATTGTGTTCAGAAAAGATACTTGATACGATTTCAATTTTCTTAAATTTACCAAGCTTTGATTTGTGACCCAAGATATGATCTATCTTGGAAGATGTTCCACGAGCACTTGAGAAGAAAGTGTATTCTGTTGTTTTTCGATGGAATGTCCTTTCAATATCAATTAAGTCCATCATGTTTAGTATTTCATTTAAAGCTTGTGTTTCCTTATTTATTTTCATTTTGGATGATCTGTCCATTGGTGAAAGTTGGGGGTTAAAGTCCCCTACTATGATTGTGTTACTGCTGATTTCCCCTTTTATGGCCGTTAGCATTTGCCTTATGTATTAAGATGCTCCTATATTGGGTGCATAAATATGTACAATTGTTATATCTTCTTCTTGGATTGATCCCTTGATCATTATGTAGTGTCCTTCACTTTCAGTCTGTATGTGTCCCTAGGTCTGAAGTGGGTCTCTTCTAGAGAGCATATATACAGGTCTTGTTTTGTATCCATTCAGCCAGTCTATGTCTTTTGGTTGGAGAATTTAATCCATTTACATTTAAGGTAATTATTGATACGTATGTTCCTATTACCATTTTCTTAATTGTTTTGGGTTTGTTATTGTAAGTCTCTTCCTCCTCTTGTGTTTCCTGCCTAGAGAAGTTCCTTTAGCATTTGTTGTAAAACTGGTTTGGTGGTGCTGAATTTTCTTAGTTTTGTTTCTCTGTAAAGGTTTTAAGTTCTCCATCGAATCTGAATGAGATCCTTGATGGGTAGAGTAATCTTGGTTGTAGATTTTTCCCTTTCATCACTTTAAATATTTCCTGCCACTCCCTTCTGGCTTGCAGAGTTTCTGCTGAATGATCAGCTGTTAACCTTATGGGGATTCCCTTGTATTTCATTTGTTGCTTTTTCCCTTGCTGCGTTTAATATTTTTTCTTTGTATTTAATTTTTGATAGTTTGATTAATATGTGTCTTGGCGTGTTTCTCCTTGGATTTATCCTGTATGGGACTCTCTGTGCGTCCTGGACTTGATTATTTCCTTTTCCATGTTAGGGAAGTTTTCAACTATAATCTCTTCAAATATTTTCTCAGTCCCTTTCTTTTTCTCTTCTTCTTCTGGGACCCCTATAATTTGAATGTTGGTGCATTTAATGTATCCCAGAGGCCTCTGAGACTGTCCTCAATTCTTTTCATTCTTTTTTCTTTATTCTGCTCTGCAGTATTTATTTCAACTATTTTATCTTCCAGGTCACTTATCTGTTCTTCTGCCTCAGTTATTCTGCTACTGATTCCTTGTAGAGAATTTTTAATTTCATTTATTGTGTTGTTCATCATTGTTTGTTTGCTCTTTAGTTCTTCTAGGTCCTTGTTAAATATTTCTTGTATTTTCTCCATTCTATTTCCAAGATTTTGTATCATCTTTATTATCATTGCTCTGAATTCTTTTTCAGGTAGACTGCCTCTTTCCTCTCCATTTGTTTGGGCTGGTGGTTTTTTGCCTTGCTCCTTCATCTGCTGTGTTTCTCTGTCTTCTCATTTTGCCTAACTTACCGAGTTTGGTGTCTCCTTTTTGCAGACTGCAGGTTCGAAGTTCCCGTTGTTTTTGGTGTCTGCCCCCAGTGGCTCATATTGGTTCAGAAGGTTGCATAGGGCTCCTGATGGAGAGGACTGGTGCCTGTGTTCTGGTTGATGAGGCTGGATCTTGTCTTTCTGTTGGGCAGGACCACGGCCGGTGGTGTGTTTTTCAGTGTCTGTGAACTTATTATGATTTTAGGCAGCCTCTCTGCTAATGGGTGGGGTTGTGTTCCTGTCTTGCTAGTTGTTTGGCATAGGGTGTTCAGCACTGTAGCTTGATGGTCATTGAATGGAGATGGGTCTTAGCATTGAGATCGAGATCTCTTGTAGAGCTTTTGCAGTTTGATATTACTTGGAGCCGGGAGGTCTCTGGTGGACCAATGTCTTGAACTCGGCTCTCCCACCTCAGAGGCACAGGCCTGACACCCAGCTGGAGCACCAAGACCCTGTCAGCCACATGGCTCAGAAGGTAAGGGAGAAATAAAGAAAGAAAGAAAGAAAAAAATAAAATAAAATAAAGTTATTAAATAAAAAATTATTAAAAATAAAAAAAAAATTAAGTAATAGAAAAGAAAAGAAAGACAGAAAGAAGAGAGCAACCAAACCGAAAACCAAATCCACCAATGTTGACAAGTGCTAAAACTATACTAAAATAAACAAATAAATAAACAAATAAAAATGGACAGACAGGACCCTAGGACAAATGGTAAAAGCAAAGCTATACAGACAAAATCACACAAAGTCCACCACCTCAATTTTGGGATGATTCATTGTCTATTTAGGTATTCCAGGATATATCAAGTTGTTTGTGGAGATTTAATCTGCTGCTCCTGATGCTGCTGTTAGAAATTTCCCTTTCTCTTCTTTGTTCGCACAGCTCCTGGGGTTCAGCTTTCGATTTGGCCCCGCCTCTGCGTGTAGGTCGCCTGAGGGCGTCTGTTCCTGCTCAGACAGTAGGGTTTAAAGGAGCAGCTGATTAGAGGACTCTGGCTCCCTCAGACCAGGGAGAAGGAGGGGTACAGAATGGGGGGCAAGCCTGTGGGGGCAGAAGCCAGCATGACGTTGCAAGAGCCTGAGGTATACCGTGTGTTCTCCCAGGGAAGTTGTCCCTGGATCACGGGACCCTGGTAGTGGTGGGCTGCACAGGCTCCTGGGATGAGGGCTGTGGATAGTGACCTGTGCTTGCACACAGGTTTCTCAGAGGCTGCAGCAGCAACCTTAGCATTTCATGCCCGTCTCTTGTGTCTGCGCTGATAGCCGCGGCTCGCCCGTCTCTGGAGCTCATTTAGGGGTGCTCTGAATCCCCTCTCCTTGCACACTCTGAAATAATGGTCTCTTGCCTCGTAGGCAGGTCCAGACTTTTTCCCAGACCCCCTCCCGGCTAGCTGTGGCACACTAGCCCCCTTCCAGCTGTGTTCACGCAGCCAACCCCAGTCCTCTCCCTGGGATCTGACCTCTGAAGCCGGAGCCTCAGCACCCAGCCCCCACCCACCCAGGTGGGTGAGCAGACAAACCTCTCGGGCTGGTGAGTGCTGGTCCACATGGATCCTCTGTGCGGGAATCTCTCTGTTTTGCCCTCTGCACCCCTGTTGCTGCACTCTCCTCTGTGACTCCAAAGCTTAACCCCTGCCACACCCCGTCTCCACCAGTGAAGGGGCTCCCTAGTGTGTGGAAACTTTTCCTACTTCACAGCTCCCTCCCAAAGGTGCAGGTCCCATCCCTATTCTTTTGTCTCTGTTTTTTCTTTTTGTTTTGCCCTACCCAGGTACATAGGGGTTTTTTTGCCTTTTGGGAAGTCTGAGGTCTTCTGTCAGTGTTCATTAGGTGTTCTGTAGGTGTTGTTTCACATGTAGATGTATTTCTGATGTATTTGTTGGGAGGAAGGTGATCTCCACATCTCACTCTTCTGCCATCTTGAAGGTCTCCCTCAACTTTAATTCTTAAAATCTCCACTTACTGTATTTTTAAGTTGACTATCAATGTTTGTGTAATCAAAGTGGTAAAATATACTATTCTATAGAACAAAGGTATTTTAGTTTTTTATTAATTTCTGTACATTCAATGAATAATGAGAGCTCAAAAAATTGTATATAGAGAAATTAAACTCTAAAACCTAAATCTTGAAGTACCAATGTAAGTGTATACATAAACACCTTTACCAGACAAAATTATTCCCATTGCATAGACTAGAAAATTGGAACTTCAACTGGATAATAATTTTTTCATTGTTATATTACTGATGTGTGGCAGAATTACACCAAGCACAGACTAAGGATAATAACTCTGCCTATTTCACTTCCATGATCATCACATACTCCTGAAGTGGATCTGTCTTCTCTCCTTCTCAATCACTATGTATTTTTATATGTCATGCTTCACACCTGATATATGTTCCCATCTTAATTCCTGGCCACAATTCTTGTAAGACCAGATATTAAAAATGAAAACCTGTGATGTGACAGAAATTTATAAAATATATGAGTAAGTGAGAAGAAACATGACACCTGTTTTCACTTCTCAAGAAAGATAAGTGATGACATTTTGGACCAAGTGAAAATCGATTAGTAAATGTGAAAATTGTTCAGCATTGCTAGGAGAAGCTATAAAAGGCAGACATCAATGTTGACTTTTGATAAGAATTAAGCCATGGACTTCTGGCAATTGATGACTTCCAAGAAGTTCACATTTTCCATTGTTTGTTTCAGTGACTTGAAAAAAATATGAAAAATATATTGTTTCTTCAAGAAAATCGCAAACAAAAACACACAAACATACTCATATGAAAGACAGGTAGAAATAAAGAGATGTAAAGAATATAACAAATATTAAACAAAGAGAGCTGCTGTTGTAGTATTAAGAACCAGACAGAGGGAATTCCCTGTCAGTCCAGTGGTTAGGACTTAGCATTTCCACTGCAGGAGGCTGGGGTTTGATCCCTGGTCGGGGAACTAAGACCCCACAAGCTGCACGGCACTGCCAAAAAACAAAACAAAACAAAAATACCAGACAGAATTTATGACATAAAGAAGTTCTGTACATAATAATAAAAGGACAAATTCAACAAAAAAGGAACTTAGCAAAGAGAATAAGGAAGACCGAGCAGAATACTTAGGACAGTCAACTCCTGGAGAAATAGAAGACTTCTGAAAGGAAGATCACTCCAGTATATAAAGAAATTAAAAGTGTCAATTACAAGGAAATATTTCAAAAAAATGAATTCTGAATTATTAACTCTAATTAATGCAGATAATCATGTTGAGTAATGCATTATTAGGCTGGAATGTCTAAAGAAAAAATAGTATTCACAAATATGTAATGCAGGATCTTAAAAAAAAAAAGCAATGAATATGAACAGAGAGGAAAGAAAATTTAAAAGAAAAGGAAAAAAACCCTTGGAGACCTTATTTGATGATAACACAAGTTCAAAAATAAATAAATAAACAGTGATGTAGAAACATTTAGTAATAAAGATAACAGTATCTATAGACGTCTATAAATTGAAATCATTCACCAAGATCTAGACAGGATGGATTAAAGAAAAAAAAATTTACAGCAGAAATGTTGTATGGAAAAATATCAGTTAAAATAATAATGTGATAACATTTTCATCTCTCAGATTGATAACTATTTAGATTTAAAAGACTGATAATATTTAGTTCCCTCATGGTATATGGGAAATTCATGTTCTGGTTTAATTTGTGGGACTGAATTGATGGCAATTTGTTGGAACAGAATTGCACAGAGCACAAACTTTTGATTAGCAATTTCACTTTAATATTCTTTAGAATGATTTCTACCCAGTATAATTATCCTCACGCTTAAGCACAGGTTTGGACACAGGTAGACTAAGATTTCAGTAATTCTAATCTATCTGCAGGATAATCTAATAAAGAATAATACATAGTCAACTTTATGATTAGGTAAAGTGAGAAGAGATTTAGAAGAAATCTGGTAAGCTTAATAACAAGGTATAATCATTTTTTCTGTTTGGCATTACCAAAATGAATTTTTTTAAACAAAGCTATCTGCTAGGTAGTATTCTTTTAGGTGAAAACTGGTTGATAAAACCAGGCACAATAGATAAGCATGCAAATATATTGAGATGTATTAATAAAATCTGTATTCACAGAGGAATGCATAGTACATTGAAAGGATTTTCGGTTTACTCATATCCTCAAAATAGCTTGATAACTGTTAGGAACAGTATATTTAAAAGTTCAGTTTAAAGTACATGCATCCTCTTCACTTCTGCTGCCCTTCACCAAGGAGTCTCATATTTTCTATGCCTTAAAAAAAATCCCCAGTAAAGGAGCTTTGAGTGAGGCACCAATAATGTCTACAAAGTAACTTTTAAATTGGGGATATATCCAGTCTTCAAAATAAGCATCATAAAAGGTTTTACTATTTGTCAAAAATCATTCTTTTTAGGATAAACTGTATTCAAGGAGAGTAAAGGGCTTAACATATTTGGGTTAATATTTCATCATTCATTATTTAATTTCCATCTCTTCATAAGACTCCTAATATGGTAGGACTCAAAATATTCTTTTGTGTTTAATGGTCTTAGTCAGTAGTCAGCTGAATATTATAGGAAGCATTGTAGCTGTATCACCTATCATCACTGTAATCACTATTATCAAATATTTATTGAAACTACATCGGATTTATTTCACTCAACTGTGTGTCTTTATATGATATTCCTGACTAAGTTACAGTAATTTTTTAAAATTTATTTATTTATTTATTTTTGGCTGCGTTGGGTCTTTGTTGCTGCGTGCAGGCTTTCTCTAGCTGCAGCGAGTGAGGGTTACTCTTTGTTGCAGTGCATGGGCTTCTCCTGTTGTGGAGCACAGGCTCTAGGCATGCGGGCTTCAGTAATTGTGGCTCACGAGCTCTAGAGCGCAGGCTCAGTAGTTGTGGCGCATGGGCTTAGTTGCTCCATGGCATGTGGGATCTTCCCAGACCAGGGTTCGAACCCATGTCCCTTGCATTGGCAGGTGGATTCTTAACCACTGTGCCACCAGGGAAGTCCCAAGTTACAGTAATTTTAATACAAGGTGCATACTCTGAAGATTTGTTTCCTTTACAACACAATTATAGAGGGAAGAAAACAAATGAAATTCTACAAACTCTGTCCTTTTCTTATTTAGCATTCTTGTTGTTCCGTATGTTGTGTTGAAGTCCCACCAGGTGGCTTACTCTTTAATTTCAGTAACAGATATTTATTGTGGATTCTAAAATGGCATTCCTATTGAAAATCAAACTAAAGGAAAAAGAAAAAAATTTTTGGAAAGTTTTTTATATGAAAAAGAGAAAAACAATTTATTCACAAAAACTGAAGTAAGACTGACAGGATCTTCTAGCTTTTCTTTTTCCTACTTATCTATTTTTATGTCTCTAAAAAATATACACATACAGATTTCTAACAGAATATTGATAGAGTATAGCAGTTGATATTAACAGAGCTAATTAACAAGATTGTATTACAGTCTTTAATATGATATATCAACATTAGTTAAAAAAACAAAACACCTATGTCAGCAAGGTGAAGAATTCAGAACAAATTTTATCAAAACATTAAAAATCACAACTGAAAAATATAACATGTTTTTGTTTATTGACTGATTACATTTCATAGATCTATCAAAATATCAGTGTTTTCAAAATATGTAAATGAAATTGCAAAATATCCAGTGTTTTATCAGTAAAAGACCAAAGTAGGGAAGTAAGTGAGGTCAGGATATTTATTTTCTCAGCTCTGCTTGCTGATTTGTAGTGGGTTGACTGTCTCCCTCTATAAAAGTCATAGTTCTATTCACAGAATCCTCCCACTTTACCATCTTTATATTTCGGAAACTGATCTTTTGTATCCTCAGGCCTTGGGTTGGGAATGTCTCCCTTCATATTCCTAGCTTCAGGGTACTTCAGTTTCTTACTGGTTTCCTTAAACCCTGACCACATTTATGTGGTAAATAGTCAATTTATTAAAGATTCCACAAATTACACAGTTTGGGAAGGCCATTTGTTGGTAGGAATCTAACTGATACAGTTAAAGATTCTAGGCTGGAATGACATGGAAATATAGCTCAAAAATAATTATAGCTAGATTTAACTTAGTTTATTTTGTTGATTTTTTTCTAATTTTTTAATGGATAATACAATGCTCTAAGTAGCTATTGACCAGAGCACTATGTAGACTTTTTATCTTATAAAATGTAATCTTATAAAATTTTGTATTTTAATATTCATAGCACTGAGAATATTTTACATAATATTAAAGTCTGATAGTGATTATTAAGAAATGACAATATTAACAATAGATTAGGTTCTCTTTCCATTAGATTGAGTTTTACACATAGGTAACACTTTACTCCTATGGAAAAAAAAGAGGAAACTGCCAAAGATCATCATGCAAATTTCTCTGCCTTGAGGACATGTACTTTATGAAAATTATAGTTGGAAAAAGAGTAGACATCTATGATGGCAGGAGGAGGAACAATATTTGCTGTTTTAGATTTGTTTTCTGTCCATGCTAAACTAATCTCTTAAATTGTTAAGATGTTTTTCAAAAAACTCAATCACAATCAAGCCATCATGATTTTCTCATTTGTTAAATAACTAAAACATTCTGTATGAAAAGTAAAGTTATCTAAATTTTTAGCTTGGACCTTATAGGAAAGAAAAAGGTGCAATTTTTAGAATGTTGTAAGTTTTAATAGGTAAAGCAACTATGCAGCTGTGATTAGTCATGGGCTAAATGCCTCCTCAGAAGAGTTACATGATAAACCTTTTATTCCTCATGTCTGAATCATGAATATTCTGTTGAACGCCTTCATTGTGTGAGGAAATTTAGAAAGTAAGGGATAGATTCTTTCACGCTATACAAACATTCCTAGTGTGGTAAGTACTGAGAACTGCATTTTGAGTTTTAACAACTTACAGAAAAGTGAATTGAATTTCTGAAGCCTGGGAAATGATAAGAGAGAGGTGAAAGAGAGATAGTGTGCTAATGATCCTAGAGAGTTTGAAAATGTTATGGTCATGTCTTGAAAGAATCTCCTAAAAGGAGATAATGGGCATGGCTGAATCTGTAAAGAAAAGATCTTGCTATCAAGTGCCTGAGAGCATGGCAGTCAAGAGCCAGGGGCAGTCAGCCAGAACCTGAGTAAGTTATTCAATTCCTTCAGAGTGAGGCTGTGCCTACACTACCAGAAATGAATTAACCAATGCCACTTTTTCCCCCCCTCCACACTAACATTAACAGACTATTCTTCTTTTTTCCTTTGCTCATATTATTGTAATGTGTGTTAAAACTCACGCATCATGAAAGATATATAAAGGATATTTCATGAAGTTAACTGACATGGTATTTGGGAAATGAAACCTAAGATTTGTAATACTCCAATATTGTAAATTCATAGTTCTTTCTCCTGTTCAGTTAATAGCTTTAAATCAATGTATTTTATTTCTTCTTTATTTCAGTCATGCATTAAAATATGTACCCTGTAGGCACTGCTATCACCCAGAATTATGTCATACTTGATATCTCAAACTCTTGAATTAATCAATTACAATATTCTTATCTTTTCTGACTTTTATGCGAAACATACTCATATTCCCCTATGTCTCCCTCCCAATTTTTAATTTTTCTCCATGTAATTGTATTCTCTCTGTATAGACCAAATTTAGACAATCAACAATACTGTTGGAGGTGCTGAACATAATCACCCCATTTCTTTCTTTCTTTTTTTTTTGGCCGCGCCGCACAGCACTCGGGATCTTAGTTCCCAAACCAGGGATGGAACCCGTGTCCGCTGCAGTGGAAGTGCGGAGTCCTAACCACTGGAACGCCAAGGAATTCCAATCACCCCATTTCTTAATCCATGGCTTAAGCTTCCACTTGGCATTAAAACAGAGGCAATGAAATTTGAGGTTCTTGAATATTATTCTCCTCACCTAAATGACAAGATAATTTCTTCATAGCTAATTTTCTTGTCTCTGCCTCAGGAAAAAAGTTCCATTCATTTACAAATTGTAACAGTGCCAGTGTTGAGGAGCAGAGGAGTGAAGTCCTTGTAGACTTGTAAACAACTGTGTCCCTTCAGGCTTCCATAAAATACTATTCAAAGATGGTTGCAAGCATCCTTCTCAAATTATGTTGCTGCTCCTTATAAAAATTCTGGTCCTATTGTTTTCCAAAACTAAAATCTCCACTTTGAGTTATCTATTTCGTCAGTGCTTCTTTCTCTTCCTTCTTTCTCTCTCTCTTCGTTGTCTTCTACTACATGGTCTATATACACACATTCAAGTCTCTTTTTTAAGAAATGCTGAGCTGAGTTTTCCCTTCAAACTGCCAGTAACTCAACAACATAATTATTAGAAAGCTCTAACCCATAACTCTTTACCTCTTTTCATAATCTCAAACTCCTGGCATCCTAGACTCCATATCCATCATTCTTATAATACTGGTTCCTCAAAACTCACCATGCTTTCCTTTCTTATGAATTGAAATTTTTATTGAGATAATTGTAGATTCACCTGCAAGTGTAAGAAGTAATATGGGTAGATCCCTTGTGCATTTTGTCTAGTTTCTCTCAATGGTAATATTTTCCAAATTGATAGTGTAATATCACAACCTGATATTGACATTGATACAATCTAGGAGCCTTATTCAGATTTCCCAAGTTTTATTTGTACTTATTTGTGTGTATTAAGTTTTACACAATTTTATCACGTGTGTTGGTTCTGTATCCACCACCATAGTCAAGATACTGAATATTTCCAGCCCTAAAAACTTTCTTCCTTTTAAAACCATACCTACTTGTCTCCTGCATTCTGCCTCTTTCCATAATACCTGGAAACAATAGGTTTTTCCTGGTTCTTTTCTATTGGAACAATAATCTTCCTGGATGGAAGTCATCTTGGATTTTTCTTAATGAAGACTTACACCGGACTCTGGTCAGGAAATTCTTGGCTCTTTTATGAAGCCTCTTTGATTTCCTGACTCCTTTTATGGACTCGGTTCTTCAATTCCTCAACAAGGATTGTGTGAGAAACCCCTTTGTCTTCCAGACAAGGATTGTGCATGAGACTTTCTAACAAGACTTTTTTTTTTTCCTTGCTCCCTTTTCTGCTTAATCCTTCTCCTCTGTGGGGAAACTCTCAATCTACTTGGAGTCTACCCTCCCTTACTGACTATATGCTCTTCCACTATGGCACTAATTCTGTCCAATGTCTTTTAAAATGGCAAAGTTTCACACCGGATAATTTGGAACTCTAATGATCTCTTTGAGAAATGTGAAATCTTCCCAAACTAGCTTATGTGAGACATTTCCCTTCCATTACCCCCTGTCCTCCTTCTACCTTTTTATCACCTTTGACTTTCATTTCCCTTTAATCCTTGGGCCTGTCCCCCTTCAATATCCCTAGCTCTTCCACCCCTTTTTCTTCCACCCCTCTTCTACCCCTCTACTCCTGCCAGACATTTCCATTCCCATTCCAGCTCCTCAACACACTACAATCACTAGAATATGAGGCCTCCTGACCCACTGGTGACTCTTGAGGGGCCCAGAGATGCCAAAAGTGACACCCAAAGCTGAAAAAGCTAATTGGAAACAATCATCACACAGATGACTTTGGAGATATCCAGATGGCCACATGGTGCCTCCTCCATCCCTCAACCCAAATTTGGTCCATCCCTCCACAAGATCAAACATTAGAACAAAGAAAGTTTTAAAATTTTCTCCACAGATACTAGTGGGTATGCTTTAGCCCTCATGTTGAGCAAATCACTTCAGCTTGTTTTACCTGCCAAAACCTCAATCATGGTAAAAATACAAAACTGAGGCAAAGACAAGAGTCAACTCTGTATTAAACCAATGATACTTGTTTTTCTATGGTTATGTCTGACTTCTGGCTAAAAGTTTAGAATAAATGTGCTAAGCTCTTTATTCATGTCTGTATGTCTATGTGTTTGTATATATTTGTGTCATGTAATGTGATATTTTCTTACTTTCAGATAGTATTACCAAATTAACTTATAAAATCCTTTAAAGTAGCTCTATGCGAATCAGCTAGAGATAAATGCTTATATAAATTAAATAGGGCTAAAACTCCTAGTAATTAAATTAAAAAACATTGAATTTCTAATATTTCCAATGTGAAAAAAGAATTATTAAAAAACCCCAAATTTTTTAAAAATTCAATTTTGCATTTACATAAACTTTGGCAAACAACTCTGGTTTAATACTGTTGGTTTAATAAAAAGAGCTATGTGTTCTGAGTTATCAATGTTAAGTATAAAACAATGATACATTTTTTTCTACTTGGGTATGTTTTTCCTAAGCTTACACCAGCACTTGTTATATCAGTTTAAGGACAGATTCCAAGATCTTTTTGTTTACTTAAAAACCTTAAACATAGGTTAAATTAAGCAAGCAAGTTATATAGGATGTGTGTGTGTGTGTGTTTTGTTTGTTTGTTAAGAAAAAAGACCAATATCATCCTAAAGTAAAATAACTGATTGTTCCAGAAAAAAAGGGGACATATATGACTATGAAAAAAACCTGAATGATATGAGCTATTATAATGTTTTCACAAAAAAACTTATTAGTCACAGCCAAAAAACCTGAATGTGTTCATTTTTAAGATTAAAAAACATGGCTTTACTATCAAAGAGTATACTGAAACAAAACTAGTGTTTGGCTTTCCCTCTGTTAATATGACAACATTTTTTGGGGGATATCGGTCAGCTTTAAGAGGTTGTAAAAGATTTTCTTTACCTTCTGCCTATAAGGCAAAGATTCTGTGTCTGACCAGAATAATTTTCAATGTTTAGGTTGATTTTATGTCCCTAATTATTTAAGAAAAGCAAGTCTTCTCAATTAAAAAAAAAAAGTTTTTGTTTGCTTTTTTACAATCAGATTACCTCATATATTTTACCT
The DNA here is from genome assembly GCF_009873245.2 of Balaenoptera musculus. Taxonomy (NCBI): domain Eukaryota; kingdom Metazoa; phylum Chordata; class Mammalia; order Artiodactyla; family Balaenopteridae; genus Balaenoptera; species Balaenoptera musculus. The sequence continues at coordinate 107,983,868 of NC_045788.1, forward strand.
TTAAAACATGTTATTGTCTCTGTAATTAAATAGGTAGCCAAGTATTTTTTTCTCAGTGATCCTATTTAACCAAGTGTTCAAACCTCCAGGCAACTTATGATATTTTGCCTTCCCAACAACTAATCTTGGACGATATCTTTTGCACATGAAACTAACTTTAGTATTTCCCAGATGACCTCTGGAAAAATCACCCAAAAATCGTCCTTTCACTTTGTAAAAAGAGAGGTATTACAAATAATTAGGCTTATTTAATATTATTATAGACTTACTTAGGAAGTATTGTCAAACTTTACAAATGCTTAGCCTTCCCTAGATCAAATGTGTATTGGTAATATTATTTGTAATATTATTACTATAAATATTTTAAAACATATAGTATACCTAGAGTTTGGACAATGCCCTCACTGTCCACATGTTTTAATTTATCAGAGCTCACCCCTCCTCCCTCCTTGTTGTGTCTGTGTATCTGTCTGGCAGTCGGGCTGTCTTTGCGGACCCTACCCCATGACTGGGAGGGACCTGGCAGTGTGATGGGAAGTGCCTGAACTGGGACAAAGAGCCGTGTACCTGACAGGGTTGCGGTGTTCCGGCCAGGTGTCAGGCCTGAGCTCTGAAGTGGGAGAGTTGAGTTCAGGATATTGGTCAACCAGAAACCTCCTGGCCCCTTGTAATATCAATCAGCGAGAGCTCACCCAGAGATCTCGGTCTCAATGCTAAGACCCAGCTCCACTCAACGACCAGCAAGCTCCAGAGCTGGACACCCCATGCCAAACAACTAGCAGGTCAGGAACACAACCCCACCAATTAGGAGAGAGGTGACCTAAAATCATAGTAACTTCACAGACACCCCAAAACACACCACTGGATGCCGTCCTGACCACCAGAAAGACAAGATCAGCTTCATCCATCAGAACACAGGCACAGGTCCCATCCACCAGGAAGCCTACACAACTCACTGAACCAACCTTACCCACTGGGGGAGGACACCAAAAACAATGGGAACTATGAACCTACAACCTGTGAAAAAGAGACCCCAAACACAGCAAGTTAAGCAAAATGGGAAGACAGAGAAACACACAGCAGATGAAGGAACAAGGTAAAAACCCAATGGACCAAAAAAATGAAGAGGAAAGAGGCAGTCTACCTGAAAAAGAATTGAGAGTAATGATAGTAGAGATGATCCAAAATCTTGGAAATAGAATGGAAAAAATACAAGAAACGTTTAACAAGTACCTAGAAGAACTAAAGAGCAAACAATGATGAACAACACAATAAATGAACTTAGAAATTCTGTACAAGGAATCAGTAGCAGAATAACTGAGGCAGAAGAATGGATAAGTGACCTAAAGATAAAATAGTGGAAATAACTACTGCAGAGCAGAATAAAAGAAAAAGAATGAAAAGAATTGAGGACAGTCTCAGACACATTTGAGACAACATTAAACACCACCATTAGAATTATAGGGGTCCCAGAAGAAGAAGAGAAAAAGAAAGGGAATGAGAAAATATTTGAAGAGATTATAGTAGAAAATTTCCCTAACATGGAAAAGGAAATAGTCAATCAAGTCCAGGTAGCACAGAGAGTCCCATACAGGATAAATCTAAGGAGAAACAGGTCAAGGCACATATTAATCAAACTATCAAAATTTAAATACATAGAAAAAATATTAAAAGCAGCAAGGGAAAAAGCAACAAATAACATACAAGGGAATCCCCATAAGGTTAACAGCTGATCATTCAGCAGAAACTCTGCAAGCCAGAAGGGAGTGACAGGAAATATTTAAAGTGATGAAAGGGAAAAACCTACAACCAAGATTACTCAACCCAGCAAGGATCTCAATCAGATTCGACAGAGAATTAAAACATTACAGACAAGCAAAAGCTAAGAAATTTAACACACCAAGCCAGCTTTACAACAAATGCTAAAGGAACTTCTCTAGGCAGGAAACACAGGAGAAGGAAAGACCTACAATAACAAACCAAAAACAAATAAGAAAATGGTAATAGAGTCAGCTCTACACACCACCAATCCCTCCCATCAGGAAACTTGCACAGGCGTCTTAGATAGCCTCACCCACCAGAGGGCAGACAGCAGAAGCAAGAAGAACTACAATCCTGCAGCCTGTGGAACAAAAACCACATTCACAGAAAGATAGACAAAATGAAAAGGCAGAGGGCTATATACCAGATGAAGGAACAAGATAAAACCCCAGAAAAACAACTAAATGAAGTAGAGATAGGCAACCTTCCAGAAAAATAATTCAGAATAATGATAGTGAAGATGATCCAGGACCTCGGAAAAAGAATGGAGGCAAAGACCGAGAAGATGCAAGAAATGTTTAACAAAGACCTAGAAGAGTTAAAGTACAAACAAACAAAGATGAACAATACGATAACTGAAATGAAAACTACACTAGAAGGAATCAATAGCAGAATAACTGAGGCAGAAGAACGGATAAGTGACCTGGAAGACAGAATGGTGGAATTCACTGCTGCGGAACATGATAAAGAAAAAAGAATGAAAAGAAATGAAGACAGCCTAAAAGACCTCTGGGACAACATTAAATGCAACAACATTCACATTATAGGGGTCCCAAAAGGAGAAGAGAGAGAGAAAGGACCCAAGAAAATATCTGAAGAGATTAGAGTCGAAAATTTCCCTAACATGGGAAAGGAAATAGCTACCCAAGTCCAGGAAGAGCAGAGAGTCCCATACAGGATAAACCCAAGGAGAAGCATGCCGAGACACATAGTAAGCAAATAGGCAAAAATTAAAGACAAAGGAAAATTATCGAAAGCAGCAAGGGAAAAACGACAAATAACATACAAGGGAACTCCCATAAGGTTAATAGCTGATTTCTCAGCAGAAACTCTACACGCCAGAAGGGGTGACATGATATACTTAAAGTGATGAAAGGGAAGAAACTACAACCAAGATTACTCTACCCAGCAAGGATCTCATTCAGATTTGATGGAGAAATCAAAATCTTTACAGACAAGCAAAAGCTAAGAGAATTCAGCACCACCAACCAGCCCTACAACAAGTGCTAAAGGAACTTTTCTAAGTGGGAAACACAAGAGAAGAAAAGGACCTATTAAAAAAACCCCAAAATAATTAAGAAAATGGTCATAGGAACATACATATCGATAATTACCTTAAACGTGAATGGATTAAATGCTCCAACCAAAAGACACAGGCTTGCTGAATGGATACAAAAACAAGACCCATCTATATGCTGTCTACAAGAGACCCACTTCAGACCTAGGGACACATACAGACTGAAAGTGAGGGGATGGAAAAAGATATTCCTTGAAAATGGAAATCAAAAGAATTGTGGAGTACCAATTCTCATAACAGACAAAATAGACTTTAAAATAAAGAATATTACAAGAGACAAGGAAGAACACTACATAATGATCAAGGGATCAATCCAAGAAGAAGATATACCAATTATAAATATATATGCACCCAACATAGGAGCACCTCAATATGTAAGGCAACTGCTAACAGCTATAAAAGAGGAAATCGACAGTAACACAATAATAGTGGTGGACTTTAACACCTCACTTACACCAATGGACAGATCATCCAAAATGAAAATAAATAAGGAAACAGAAGCTTTAAATGGCACAAAATACCAGATAGAGTTAATTGATATTTATAGAACATTCCATCCAAAAACAGCAGATTACACTTTCTTCTCAAGTGTGCACGGAACATTCTCCAGGATAGATCACATCTTGGGTCACAAATCAAGCCTCAGTAAATTTAAGAAAATTGAAATCATATCAAGCATCTTTTCTGACCACAATGCTATGAGATTAGAAATAAATTACAGGGAAAAAAACGTAAAAGACACAAACACATGGAGGCTAAACAGTATGTTACTAAATAACCAAGAGATCACTGAAGATATCAAACAGGAAATCAAAAAATACCTAGAGGCAAATGACAATGAAAACACGATGATCCAAAACCTATGGGATGCAGCAAAAGCAGTTCTAAGAGGGAATTTTATAGCTATAAAAGCCTACCTCAAGAAACAAGAAAATTCTCAAATTAACAATCTAACCGTACACCTAAAGGAACTAGAGAAAGAAGAACAAACAAAATCCAAAGTTAGCAGAAGGAAAGAAATCAAAGATCAGAGCAGAAGTAAATGAAATAGAAACAAAGAAAACAACAGCAAAGATCAATAAAACTAAAAGCTGGTTCTTTCAGAAGATAAACAAAATTGATTAACCATTAGCCAGACTCATCAAGAAAAAGAGGAAGAGGACTCAAATCAATAAAATTAGAAATGAAAAAGGAGAAGTTACAACAGACACCACAGAAATACAAAGCATCCTAAGAGACTACTACAAGCAACTCTATGCCAATAAAATGGACAACCTGGAAGAAATGGACAAATTCTTAGAAAGGTATAACCTTCCAACAGTGAAACAGGAAGAAATAGAAAATAGGAACAGACCAATCACACATAATGAAATTGCAACTGTGATTAAAAATCTTCCAACAAACAAAAGCCCAGGACCAGATGGCTTCACAGGTGAATTCTATCAAACATTTAGAGAAGAGCTAACACCTATCCTTCTCAAACTCTCCAAAAAATTGCAGAGGAAGGAACACTCCCAAACTCATTCTATGAGGCCACCATCACCCCGATACCAAAACCAGACAAAGATACTACAAAAAAAGAAAATTACAGACCTGGTGAATATAGATGCAAACTCCTCAACAAAATAATAGCAAACAGAATTCAACAACACATTAAAAGGATCATACACCATGATCAAGTGGGATTTACCCCAGGGATGCAAGGATTCTTCAATATACATAAATCAATCAATGTGATAAACCATATTAACAAATTGTAGAATAAAAACCATATGATCACGTCAATAGATGCAGAAAAAGCTTTTGACAAAATTCAACACCCATTTATGATAAAAACTTTCCAGAAAGTGGGCGTAAAGGGACCTACCTCAACATAATAAAGGCCATATATGACAAACCCACAGCAAACATCATTCTCAATGGTGAAATACTGAAAACATTTCCTCTAAGATCAGGAACAGGAGAAGGATGTCCACTCTCACGACTATTACTCAACATAGTTTTGGAAGTCCTAGCCATGGCAATCAGAGAAGAAAAAGAAATAAAAGGAATCCAAATTAGAAAAGAAGAAGTAAAACTGTCACTGTTTGCAGATGACATGATACTATATATAGAGAATCCTAAAGATGCCACCAGAAAACTAATAGCAGTAATCAATGAATTTGGTAAATTTGCAGGTTACAAAATTAATGCACAGAAATCTCCTGCATTCCTATACACTAATGATGAAAAATCTGAAAGAGAAATTGAGGAAACACTCCCATTTACCACTGCAACAAAAAGAATAAAATACCTAGGAATAAACCTACCTAGGGAGACAAAAGAACTGTATGCAGAAAACTATAAGACACTGATGAAAGAAATTAAAGATGATACCAACAGATGGAGAGATATACCATGTTCTTGATTGGAAGAATCAATATTGTGAAAATGACTATACCACCCAAAGCAATCTACAGATTCAATGCAATCCCTATCAAATTACTAATGGCATTTTTTACAGAACTAGAACAAAAAATCTTAAAATTTATATGGAGACATAAAAGATCCCGAATAGCTAAAGCAGTATTGAGGGAAATAAATGGAGCTGGAGTATTCAGACTCCCTGACTTCAGACTATACTACAAAGCTACAGTAATCAAGACTATATGGTACTGACACAAAAACAGAAATATAGGTCAATGGAACAAGATAGAAAGCCCAGAGATAAACCCACACACCTATGGTCAACTAATCTATGACAAAGTAGGCAAGGATATACAATGGAGAAAAGACAGTATGTTCAATAAGTGGTTCTGGGAAAACTAGACAGCTACATGTAAAAGAATGAAAATAGAACACTGCCTAACACCATACACAAAAATAAACTCAAAATGGATTCGATACCTAAATGTAAGACCAGACACTATAAAACTCTTAGAGGAAAACATAGGAAGAACATTCTTTGACTTAAATCACAGCAAGATCTTTTTTAATCCACCTCTTAGAGTAATGAAAATAAAACCAAATATAAACAAGTGGGACCTAATGAAACTTCAAAGCTTTTGCACACCAAAGGAAACCATAAACAAGATGAAAAGACAATCCTCAGAATGGGAGAAAATATTTGCAAACGAATCAATGAACAAAGGATGAATCTCCAAAATATATAAACAACTCATACAGCTCAATATTAAAAAAACCAACAACCCAATCCAAAAATGGGCAGAACACCTAAATAGACATTTCTCCAAAGAAGACATACAGATGACCAAGAAACACAAGAAAAGCTGCTCAGCATCACCAATTATTAGAGAAATGCAAATCAAAACTACAATGAGGTATCACCTCACACCAGTTAGAATGGACATCATCAGAAGGTCTACAAACAACAAATGCTGGACAGGGTGTGGAGAAAAGGGAACACTCTTGCACTGTTGGTGGGAATGTAAATTGATACAGCCACTATGGAGAACAGTATGGAGGTTCCTTAAAAAACTAAAAATAGCATTACCATATGATCCAGGAATCCAACTACTGGGCATATACCCAGAGAAAACAATAATTCAAAAAGACTCATGCACCCCAATGTTCATTGCAGCACTATTTACAATAGCCAGGTCATGGAAGCAAGAAATAGAAAATATGAATATTTTCGAATAAAAATATTGCTAGGTCTGTTTGCTAAATGCCCATCAACAGACGAATGGATAAAGAAGATGTGGTACATATATACAATGGAATATTACTCAGCCATAAAAAGGAATGGAATTGGATCATTTTGTAGAGATGTGGATGGATCTAGAGACTTTCATACAGAGTGAAGTAAGTCAGAAAGAGAAAAACAAATATCATATATTAATGCATATATATGGAACCTAGAAAAATGGTACAGAAGAACTGGTTTGTAGGGCAGAATTTGACACACGTGTAGAGAACAAACGTATGGAAACCAAGAGGGGAAATAGGTGGGGGGCTGGGGGTGGTGGTGGTGGATGAATTGGGCGATTGGGATTGACATGTATACACTGATGTGTATGAAATTGATGACTAATAAGGACCTGCTGTATAAAAAAATGTAAATAAAATAAAATTAAAAATTAAAAAAAAAACAAAATGGCCTTCTACTATTAATTTTATAATTTCTTCTCCATTCCAAATTTTGATTAAAAAATGGTAATAGGAACATACATATCAATAATTACCTTAAATATAAATGGACTAAATGCTCCAAACAAAAGACACCAACTGGCTGAATGGATATAAAAACAAGACACATACATATGCTGTCTACAAGAGACCTGCTTCAGACCTAGGGACACATATAGACTGAAAGTGAGGGGATGGAAAAAGATATTCCATGAAAATGGAAATCAAAAGAATGCTGGAGTACCAATTCTCATAACAGACAAAATAGACTTTAAAATAAAGACTATTACAAGAGACAAGCACACTATATAATGATCAAGGGATCAATCCAAGAAGAAGATATAACAATAGTAAATATTTACACACCCAACATAAGAGCACCTAAATACCTAAGGCCAATGCTAACAGCCAAAAAAGGGGAAATCCACAGTAACACAATAATAGTAGGGGATTTTAACACCCCACTTTCACCAATGGACAGATCATCCAAAATGAAGTAAATAAGGAAACACAAGCTTTAAATGAAACATTAAACCAGATGGATTTCATTGATATTTATAGGACATTCCATCCAAAAACAACAGAATATACTTTCTTCTCAAGTGCTCATGGAACATTCTCCAGGACAGATCATATCATGGGTCACAAATCAAACCTTGGTAAATTGAAGAACATTGAAATCATATCAAGTATCTTTTCCAAACCAAACGTTGTAAGACTAGATATCAATTACAGGAACAAAAACTGTAAAAAATACAAACACATGGAGGCTAAACAATACACTACTAAATAAGCAAGAGATCACTGAAGAAATCAAAGAGGAAATCAAAAACTACCTAGAAAAAAATGACAATAAAAACACGACAACCCAAAACCTATGGGATGCAGCAAAGCAGTTCTAAGAGAGAAGTTTATAGCAATACAATCCTACCTGAAGAAACAAGAAACATCTCAAAGAAATAATCTAACCTTACAACTACAGCAATTAGAGAAATTAAAATAAACAACAACAACAAAGTTAGCAAAAGGAAAGAAATCATAAAGATCAGATCAGAAATCAATGAAAAAGAAATGAAGGAAACAATAGCAAAGATCAATAAAACTAAAAGCTGGTTCTTTGAGAAGATAAACAAAATTGTTAAACCATTAGCCAGACACATCAAGAAAAAAAGGGAGAAGACTCAAATCAAAAGAATTAGAAATGAAAAGAAGTAACAACTGACACTGCAGAAATACAAAGGATCATGAGACATTACAACAATCAACTATATCTCGATAAATGGACAACCTGGAAGAAATGTACAAATTCTTAGAAAAGCACAACATTCCGAGACTGAACCAGGAAGAAATAGAAAATATAAACAGAGCAATCACAAACACTGAAATTGAAAGTGTGATTAAAAATCTTCCAGCAAACAAAAGACCAGGACCAGGTGGCTTCACAGGCAAATTCTATCAAAAATGTAGAGAAGAGCTAACACCTATCCTTCTAAAACTCTTCCAAAATATAGCAGAAGGAGGAACACTCCCAAACTCATTCTATGAGGCCACCATCACTCTGATACCAGAACCAGGCAAAGATGTCACAAAAAAAGAAAACTACAGGCCAATATCACTGATGAACATAGATGCAAATATCCTAAAGAAAATACTAGCAAACAGAATCCAACAGCACATTACAATGATCATACACCATGATCAAGTGGGGTTTTTCCCAGGAATGCTAGGATTCTTCAAAATCCACAAATCAATCAACGTGATAAACCATATTAACAAATTGAAGGAGAAAAACCATATAATCATATCAGTAGATGCAGAAAAAGCTTTCGACAAAATTCAACACCCATTTATGATAAAAACCCTCCAGAAAGTGGGCATAGACGGTACTTATCTCAACATAATAAAGGTCATATATGACAAACCCACAGCCAACATCCTTCTCAATGGTGAAAAACTGAAACCATTTCCTCTAATATCAGGAATAACTCAAGTTTGTCCACTCGCACCAGTGTTCTTCAACATAGTTTTGGAAGATTTAACCACAGCAATCAGAGAAGAAAACGAAATAAAAAGAATCCAAATTGGAAAAGAAGTAAAACTGTCACTGTTTGCAGCTGACATGATAGTATACATAGAGAATCCTAAAGATGCTAACAGAAATCTACTAGAGCTAATCAGTGAATTTGGTAAGGTAGCAGCATACAAAATTAATGCATAGAAATCTCTTGCATTCCTACACACTAATGATGAAGAATCTGAACAAAAAATTAAGGAAAAACTCCCATTTACTGCTGCAACAAAAAGAATAAAATACCTAAGAATAAACCTACCTAAGGAGACAAAAGACCTGTATGCAGAAAACTATAAGACACTGTTGAAAGAAATTAAAGATGATACAACCAGATGGAGAGGTATACCATGTTCTTGGATTGGAAGAATCAACATTGTGAAAATGACACTACTACCCAAAGGAATCTACAGATTCAATGCAATCCCTATCAAACTATCACTGGCATTTTTCACAGAACTAGAACAAAAAATTTCACAATTTGTATGCAAACACAAAAGGCTCTGAATAGCCAAAGGAATGTTGAGAATGAAAAGCGGAGCTGGAGGAATCAGTGGCCCCCACTTCAGACTATACTACAAAGCTACAGTAATCAAGACAGTATGGTACTGGCACAAAAAGAGAAATATAGATCAATGGAACGGATAGAAAGCCCATAGATAAACCCATGCACATATGATCACCTTATTTTGATAGAGGAAGCAAGAATATACAATGGAGAAAAGACAGTCTCTTCAATATGTGGTGCTGGGAAAATGGACAGCTACATGTAAAAGAATGAAATTAGAACACTCCATAACACTGTACACAAAAATAAACTCAAAATGGATTAGAGACCTAAATGTAAGGTCAGACACTATAAAACTCTTAGAGGAAAACATAGGCAGAACACTGTCTGACACAAATCACAGCAAGATCCTTTTTGACCCACCTCCTAGAGAAATGGAAATAAAAACAAAAATAAACAAATGGGACCTAATGAAACTTAAAAGCTTTGCATAGCAAAGGAAACCATAAACAAGACATAAAGGTAACGCTCAGAATGGGAGAAAATATTTGCAAACGAAGAAACTGACAAAGGATTAATCTCCAAACTCTACAAGCAGCTCGTGTAGCTCAATATCAAAAACAAAAAAACAAAAAAAACCCACAATCCACAAATGGACAGAAGACCTAAATAGACATTTCTCCAATGAAGATATACAGATTGCCAACAAACGCATGAAAGGATGCTCAGCATCACTAATCATTAGAGAAATGCAAATCAAAACTACAATGAGGTATCACTTCACACTTGTCTGAATGGCCATTATCAAAATATCTACAAACAATAAATGCTGGAGAGGGTGTGGAGAAAAGGGAAACCTCTTGCACTGTTGGTGGGAATGTAAATTGATACTGCCACTCTGGAGGACAGTATGGAGGTTCCTTAAAAATCTGAAAATAGAAGTACCATATGACCCAGCAATCCCACTACTGGGCATATACCCTGAGAAAACCATAATTCAAAAAGAGTCATGTACCACAATGTTCATTGCAGCACTATTTACAATAGCCAGGACATGGAAGCAACCTAAGTGTCCTTCGACAGATGAATGGATAAAGAAGATTTGGCCCATATATTCAATGGAATATTACTCAGCCATAAAAAGAAATGAAATTGAGTTATTTTTAGTGACATGGTTGGACCTAGACTCTGCCATACAGAGTGAAGTAAGTCCCAAAGAGAAGATCAAATTCCATATGCTAACACATATCTGTGGAATCTAAAAAAGAAAAAAAAAGGGTCTGAAGAACATAGGGGCAGGACAGGAATAAAGATGCAGACATAGAGAATGGATTTGAGGACATGGGGATGGGGAAGAGTAAGCTGGGACGAAGTGCAAGAGTGGCATGGACATATATACACTACCAAATGTAAAATAGATATCTAGTGGGAAGCAGCTGCATAGCACAGGGAGATCAGCTCGGTGCTTTGTGACCACCTAGAAGGTGGAATAGGGAGGGTGGGCAGGAGACGTAAGAGGGAGGGGATAATGGGATATATGTATACATATAGCTGATTTAGTTTGTTATACAGCAGAAACTAACACACCATTTTAAAGCAATTATTCACCAATAAAGATGTTAAAGAAAAAAAGTTATCAGAGTTCTAATCCTGCTGTGTCTGATGCTAGATAATGCAATGTCATTGCTTATCATCTCAATTATTTTTTAATTATCCTGGTCTCTATTTTACACCTTTAATTTAAATCCATTGTATTCTAGACCAGTGATTTCCAACTGGGGATTCACCTATGGAGTTTTATTTATATACAGATGTTTAAGACCTTTTCTTAATTTGCAGTTAAATTTTATTCAGCTCCCTAAATCTCATGGTTATAAATATGTTCTTAGAATCATATAGATGTTCTCTCACTGCCTTAAAACTGTTCCTTGTAAGAAGACCACTATTGTGGTTAAATTTTTATCAAAACAAATGCTCCCCTCATGAAGAATTATTTTTCACTGGTACAGTAATTAAATCCAGCAGTTCTCCCTTATTCCCCAAAATTACATTGCTCTTATCATTCTCAGTCATCTGAAATAATAGAGAGAGCGAACAGATCTTTAAAATTAAAACTTGCTAAACTGACAGGAAAAACTCAATCTCCTATGACCTAAAGTTTTGCCCTTTATCCTTGATTGCTTTTCAGTCCTGCCCTACTGGATTACACCATTAGCTCCCTAGAAAATAACTGGATTACCCATGAACATTCCCTATACTGCCTAGGATTTCAAAGACTCTAACCTGGCCAATTCAGATATTCTAAAATACAACAAGGGACTGATTAATTATATGCACACGTATCATAAATAGAGGCTGTTTTCCTACAGTACTGGAGACTTTTTTCTCTGGAAACAACTCACTGGAAAACAAATCTTAACAGTCTCGTTGGAGGTGTCCTTACGTAGTCCCTTACTCTAAACATTGTGCCAAACCCTAGATGGTCCAACCTTAGATTCATGTCCCTAAACTAAAAAGATGCAAATGCTACTCTGAATAAAAGTCCACCTCCAATTGGAGACTAGAAATAGGCTCTCTTAAGAGTCCTGAGGGAGCAGATGGCACCACGGAGTAGATAGTTTTCTGGAGAACTTTGGGCAAGCAGATGACATCACAAGGTGGTTAGCTTCAATTCTAGATGTTAAAACAAGACCCCAAGGATTACCTGTCTACTTCCTATTCTCACCATTTTTATTGTCATTCTTTGCTATATCCTATTTCTTCTCTATTCCTTCCCGTATCATTTTTGCTATCCACATAACTCTCCCCGTTACAACTACACCTTTCCATAATGATCCTTACTTTGTATTATTTTCTACTTCTCTTCACTCAAGCTGTTCCTCCTACAATAATTTTCCTATACCTATAAGGACACAAGAATGTATGGCATTCCTTCACTGAACTCAAAGCACAGTCTGACAATCCTAATTTTGATAGCTGACTATGTATTTGTGTTCTTTTGAAAGCCTCCAGTTTACCCCAAATTCCTATCCCTGTCTCAGATTTAAGGACATTCTTTGTGTCATCACTTAGAGACAATTCAGCTTTTCTCTCTAGACTTTAATAAGAATCTAAGTCAATCTCATACTTTTTAAAAAGCTCATGTGAACTCCAAGATGTAAATCCATAAGTCAATTAGTTCCCTGAAACTTGGATAACCCCTATGGCACATGTTTTATTTGTGGCAGCTTGCAGACACCAATCTCTGGGTAGGGGAGGAAAGCCTTGGGCCCACAGGACAAAGAGACTTCCTGTTCTAGGTCACTGAACCTGGATCTCTTTTTCCTGTTCTGCCTGCCTATCCCAATGTGTCTGCATGGAAAAGAGTCTTGGTGCACAGAGTCTAGATGCTTCCTGGAGTGTGCCACATGCTGTAGTTCAGTTTTTCTTGTTATTCTGCCTTTCTACATCAGTATCTCTTAGCAGAACGTGGATATCTCATGTTTGGTAGGGAAGGTTATTATTTTACCTGGACATTTATTTTTGGTGGAGCTTCCAATTCCATCTTGCTTGTGGTGTTGGGCTCATGTAATATTGCTAGAGGGACTCACATTTCAATCCAGGGGAAGAATAAGCCTACATAGGATGCCTTCTCTTGCTAGGACAGAAATTGGGAAACACTGAGTTTGGGTGCCCTTCCTCTGTTGGATGAGGAGATGCAAGATGTTCTGTCCTCCAGTCTTTGGGTCCACAACCAGTCTGCCTTCTCCTTAACATCTTTTAGCTTTCCTTTTGTTGTTTCTTATACTGTTTTCTGGATTTATAAATGTGATTAGCAGGTGAGAGCTGGGAAAATGAGTGTACATCACTAATGTGGTCTCACCATGATTTTTTTAATCTAAATAACTTCTTTTAAGTTAGATATTTTAAAAGTGCATTGTACATTGCATAGAGATGACTAATCCTATCTGAAATTCTCATTTTTCTTATTTCTGTATCACTGAAATCTACTTTTTAATATTTTCTTCAAAACAATCTTCCTTTTCCTTCTTGGACAATCTTCCTGTGCTCAATATTTAAATACAGATACTCCAAAAAGAATTATTTTGTCTGTTTCCTATAATCATGCTATATTTTATCTCCTGATTTACCACATTTTGTTCACAGTTTGTGTAATAAAGTAGGGACACACAATTTGTAATAAAGTAAGGACACCATTATTTTCTGATCCCCAACCTTATGTTCATAGTCTGTTGTTGGACACAGTTTTATGAATGTGCTGAGAATTTGGCAAAAACAAATGCTTAAAATTTCTCTCAACAGCTATCCTATTGCTGGTGTTTCCCCCTGTATTTCCTAAAGTAAATTCTCAAGACTCAAAAACTTAATAATGTTCTTTGTCTTTTGGTTGCTACTTCTAAAAATTCCCCCTTTTAAGTTTACTCACTAGAACAAGTCAGGCCATCATTACCTTGCTCACAGAGTGTTAGGACAATATCTTCCTAACTGCTCTACTTATATCCACTCTCTTCCTCTTATAAATCATTCTTCATCCTACCACCTCAATTAAACATTGGAACATCTTCCCATGGAAAATGCATTAGTCTCAAATCCCCATACATGCTTCAGCTCTACTCAAATTATTCAATATTTACACTGTACTCAAATTATTCAATATTTATTTCTAGTCCTTTTCTAATTTCATATACATATACATATATACAAATACATATATATATATAAAGTTTTGAACCCATACTCATGTCCCAATTGAAATCTTATTTCTTTATAGATATAAACCTTCCATAATACTCCAAGCTGAAGTTATTATTCCTTTTCATTTATATTGTAAATAGTAATCCTTCTGTCCTGTGCATGCTTCTATTATATCACTTACAGGAGAAATGCTTAGATTTGCATGTCTCTATCATAATATTTTCTATGTGAAAAGCATAGATATCTCATTTATGTTTGTATTCAAACCATTCTAGCACAGTTTACATTAAAATACACTAAATCATTATTTTCCATAAATTGTATATGGTAAGTAGCTTTAAATATATTATGGCAGCTCAACTACATTAGATATTATAATAAATACATTACTTTCCAAAATTCCTGTCTAAATGCCAACTTTTCATACAAGTGGTATATATACAATTTAGGAAAATTTAGATCAAGAAGGAAAGAATTAAACTAATTGTTAGTATTCAGATATGTGAATACAAAGATGATTTACCATTAAAATGTTTTATTTATTACTTCTGTATTGGTACAAGTGAACACGGCATATAATTCAGAAGGAACAAACTGCTAATCAGTTTTCTTCCTCAAAAGAATATATTGTTCCTATTTTTACTAGCTTTTAAGACACAGTCTGCCAAATAGAAGCATGCATATTTATGTATCTGTCTCTCCCTCTCTCTCTGTCTCTCTCATTTTGTTTACACAACGGTATCAAATGTTACAAAATGTTTTTGCCTTATTTTCTTCCTTAAAATATAAATCCTGGGGATTGTTCCATATCAGTAAATGTAGAACCAACTTTATTTTCAGTGACTAAATATTAAGTTTTGGTTATATATTTTATATATATATATTATATACATATAATTTATTTAACTTGTGCTATAAGCTGGGCATATAGGTTTCAATATAATTTGATATTGCAAACAACAATGCATTGACTATTCCATCAACACTGGGAATAGGCTGAAAATTTACCCTACTTTCAAATTTGAAATTTATCATGCCACAGTTTTGTGGATGCTGGCAAAAGATATAACACTCCTGGGTTAAAGGCAAAACACATTACATGTTGGCAGAGTATGGTATTTGCACTGATTCCTGGTGCCCCAGTTTCTACAGGGTGATGAGATGAGGGTCAGATGACACCTGCGCACTAAATGCATGGTGTTACAAAAGAGGAAATTTGAGTTTAGAAAACCCAGGGCAGTAAGTCTGCCACCCAAATTTTGCCCCAGAGGGAGACATTATCTTTATTATACTGGGCAGAAAACAAGATTGACGTTCACTCTGGATGGAACATTATCTCTATTTTCCAAAGCTATTCTGTACGCAAACTTCCTTGAAGAGATAGTCTAGACTATCAGTAACTCTGCTCACAAGACACGTGGAAATGTGAAAGATTTTTGGAGGATTGTCTCCCAATATGTCTATATTCAAATGACATGTATGTGTTTTTAACTGGAGGTTACATTTCCAGTAACAAAACTGCTGAGTTGCATTTAAGCATTTTTAATTTGGATAGACATTTCCAAACCATTCTATAGCAATGTGTAGTTTCCATTCTCTCCAGCAATATTGAAGAGTGCCTATTTTGTGAAACTCACTGCAACTCAAGGATTTATCAAACTTAAAAAATTATTTAGATATAATTAACATGCAACATTATATTAGTTTCAGATGTACAACATAATGATTCGATATTTGTATATATTGTGAAATGTTCAAACCATACACAATTACAACATTTTTTTCCTGTGATGAAAACTTTTAATATTTACTCTCTTTGAAACTTTCAAATGTACAGTACAGTATTATTAACTATAATCATCATGCTGTACATTACATCCCATTATTTATTTATTTTTATAGCTGAAAGTTTGTACCTTATGACTTCCTTCACTCACTTCACCTATCCCTGGCTTCTGGCAACCACCAGACTGTTCTCAGCATCTGTGAGCTCATTTTTATTTTCTTAATTTTGTTTTTTTTAGATTCCACATGTAAGTGAGATCACACAGTATTTGCCTTTCTCTGCCTGACATTTCACTTAGAATAATGCCCTCAAGGTGTGATAGTTCTCATGTGTAAAACAGATAGCTAGTGGGAACCTGCTGTGTAGGTCAGGGAGCTCAGCTCAGTGGTCTGTGGTGACCTAGATAGGTGGGATGGGGGAAAGGGAGGTCCAAGAGGGAGGGGATTATATGTATACATATAGCTGATTCACTTTGCTGTACAGCAGAAACTAACACAACATTATAAAGCAACTATACCCCAATTATAAATAAATAAATAAATAAATAAATAAATAAATAAATAAATATCATACTAGCACATACACAAAAAAAGGTGTGGTAGTTCTACTTTTTATTTTTTGAGGAACCTCCATACTGTTTTTTTTTTTTTTTTTTTTCTCCATACTGTTTTTAATAGTAGTTGCACCAATTTACATTGCCACTGACAGTGCACAAGGGTTCCCTTTTCTCTAAGTCCTCCCCAACAGTTATTTCTTGTCTTTTTCATAATAGCCATTCTAACAGCTGTGAGGTGATATGCAAATCACCTGTGAGGATTTGTGGTTTTGATTTGCATTTCCCAGATGATTAATGACATTGAGCATCTTCTTATATACCTCTCATATTTATATCTTCTATGAAAAAATTCGTATTCAGATCCCCTGCACATTTTTTACTCAGATAGTTTGTTTTTTGCTGTTGAGTTGCCTGAGTGTTTTTATATATTTTGAATATTAACCACTAATCAGATATATAATTTGCAAATATTTTCTCCCATTCAATAGGTTGCCCTTTTATTTTATTGTTTCCTTTGCTCTGAAGAAGCTTTATAGCTTGATGTAGTCCACTTGTTATTTTTGCTTAAACTTTTTAATATTTTTAAATTTTATGGGTGAAATGCTGTTTTCATAATATAGCAGTTTTCATGTTTGAGAGACATTTATATTTCATTTGTTGTGTCTGTTCATAGCTTATGTTAATTTTCCTACAAGATTGTAGATCATTATTCACACTAATTTTAAGAGCTTTTCATATATTAAGGCAATTTTTAGCTTTTTTTTTTTTTGCTTGAGTTATAAATATTTTCCTTTTTCCGTAATGTGTATTTTGGCTCTTTTACTGTGTTTTGTTTGTTTCACAGTCTAGATGTTTGGTTTTTATATGCAAAAGTACCCATCTATTTTTTTCAAGCTAGCTGGGTTTGTGTAATCTTTATGAAGTCCTTCTACATTCTCCTTTGCTAACATGTAATAGCTTTATTGTCTTATTTTCACTTCTAAAATTTAAATCCCTTTGTAATTTAATTCTAAGGTATCAGCATAAGTTATCAGAGGCCAAAAATTTATTTTTTCTTGTTTTCCTAACTTTTTTAAGGTTAAAAAATACATTCTTTATAAATAACACTTTCACTATATTTTATATTCTTGTATATAGTGAGCTTATTTGTGGACATTATATTCTACAGACCTGTCAACCACAGTTACAACATTTTAATTATTTAAGATTTAAAATTCAAAGTAATGACAGAGAAGAATAATCTACCCTCTATACTCTAAATGTCACTGATATTTTAATGTATTTTTTCTTACAAATTTTACCAAACCTGGCTCATTCCGTCTATTCTCCAAAAACTTTTGGATCTTTAAAAATCTACTTTAGGTTTTAGGTTTCTAGACTTCTTTAGAGTGAATTGACGTATATATTCTTTTCACAACCATATAATGCCTTGACACTTGTTTGATTTCTTTGATATCCCTTAGTAGTGCTTAAATTTTTTCATTATATAAATCCTACATATTTCTTGTTAATTTTTTCTAGTTATTTCATATTTTGTTGCTATTTAAGTGAGTATATTTCTCCAGTTTAAAAAAAATTGTTTATTAGGGAATTGTTTTATGCATATTATTTTATAATCAAACAGATCATTGAATTATGTCATATGTAATAGATTTTCCAGAGAAACAATCATATATTCTGTAAGTAAGAGTTTTTGCACATGACATTCCTATACTTATTTATAGCTCTCTATGATTGTATTCACTATTACCCCTTACAGTTTAATATTGGTTTTTAATATTGGTAAATTATGGCGTCCTTATCTTTTCCCTAATTTTTTTGCCTCATTTTAATGAGAAAAACATTTTTAGTCAATTTATAAATGTAAGTAGATCATTTTTCTATTACTCTTTTATTAAGAATATTTTAGTATAAATATTTATTGATTCTTTTACAGATGTTTTATTAAATATATGGAGATATTCATCTTATTATCTTCTTTATATGTCAATATTTTTATTTATTTTAATGGATTTCCTTATATTTAACTTTTGTATTGCTCTAAGAAACTCTCATTAGTCATGATAGATTATTCTTTTAAATTGCTGCTAGTTGTTATTTGATTATCTTTTGTCTAAGGTTCTTTGCTTTGATGTTCATAAGTAAATTTGGTCTTTGTTTTTTAAATTTATCTTCTCTTTGCTGAGATTGTTCACTTATATTTATCTAGAATGTCACTTGTTTTATCTACGTTTTCAAATTTAATTTGCATAAAGTTGTAAAGTATAGTTTCTTCTTTTGGTTGATGGTTATCTCTCCATTCTTGTTTTACTTTCTGTATCTGACAATTTCCCTCTTTGTTCTTGACTAGATTGGTTGAAGGCATGTTCATTTATTTTCCAAAGAAATAGTTCATGGCTTTATATATTTATCATGATTTCTGTTTTTCTAAATTGTTATCTTATGGTTTCATCTCTTAAGTTCTTTCTTATGCTCTTTTGTTTGGGGGTGGGAGGGAGTGGTGTCCTACCTTACTGCACAAAGTACATAATCATTTTTTTTAACTCTTTTGAATTGAATTCATAATTCACCTATTTTTTTCTATTTCATAGGGTTTTTTTAAGGCTAAGATGTTTTTGCTTTTAGAGTTTCTGATTTGAAGAAATATTGTCATTATTCTGGATCAATATTCAAAAAATGTGTATTGGGTTTTTGCTTTTACCCCTTAAGAAATGTGTTTTTAATATTTGTTTCTTTGTCATAAGTTTCCAGGGATTAAATATTTTTAGTCGTGAATATTCCTAAATTATTAGTATCCAGTTTTTCTGTCTTTGCCATCAAAGAATTATTTCTGTTATTTGTATTATTTGGAACTTATCCATTTTTGTTTTAATTATTATGAATTTTCCACAGAAACTTTAAAAGAGGTACATTCTCTACTTTAAGGTGTGTAATTAGTTATATTTAATTTTATTGCCTTATTTATTTATCTTCAATTCCCTTTTTATTGTTTATCCACTTGATCTATCATGAACTGAAGAGATGAATTAATACTGTCTACTAAGAATATGTTTCTAGTAATTTCTTCTCTTCTTCCTGAATGTCTTGTTTTTTGAATATTCCCTACTTTATTGGACCCACAGATAACATTTATAATCACAAGTGACTTCCTTGTTTTGTTTAATAATTTTTACTTCAAATTCTACTTAATCTGATAATAATATTGAAGTTCTACCTTTTTAAATTGTAATTTTCTAACTTACCTCTGGCCATGTTCTTATTATAAATATTTTGGGGTCCCAATTTTTGGTAGTCCTTTATATAATACATATAGTTGAATTTTGCTTGCAATTCCTTCTAAACTTCTGTTTCTTTCACTGTACAACTAAGCAGAAAACAAAACAATTGTATCCCTTGTTTGAGGCCTTTATAGAAAAATAGCTTTTAACTTACTGGTCTGTTCTTTTTTAACAAGTTTCAGCAACATTAAATTCACAATCCCAGCCTTAAAATTTTGAAGTGCTACTATGATTTACCATTTTATAGTCTCAATATACGCTAAAAATTTCTTTAAAATGGTAAATATAGAATCGAATGACTTTTTTTTAGACCACCACTGGTAATGGAGACAGAATTTCCATTTTTTGCAGATAATGGAAATCTAGGAAATTGAAGGTGACTAAATAACCTTTTGCCTTAATAAGAGATAAGCAGAAAGATACTATACCTTTTTCCAATATATTGAAATATAGTACTACCAATTAGAATTATGTGAAAAAATATGTTGCATTCTTAGAACACAATATGTGAAATCTCTAGGAATAAGTCTGTGTAGAAGTTTAGAGGATTTATATGAAGTAAGTATAGAATTTTAGGGATTGGTATAAATAGATAATTGCAAATACCATATAAGACCAACTATTTTGTGGCTATAATAGTACAATGAATATTACAAATTTAATAATGCCTGTCAACTTATGTTTAATGGTTTTTAACTCATAACAGTTCTACCAATTATCTGGATTCTAGAAAAATAAATATTGTAAAAAAGTGGATTATTGATGGGAAGAAGGAGATTTCCATTACAGATTGTGATTACATATTGAATATGCAACAATATAAATATTCTTAAAGCCCAAGAATAAGCAAATGGACCAACAGAAGAGATTTGAAATCACTAAAAATAACACTGATATATAAGGAAATGTGTATGTAAAACACATCACAATATAAAGCACACATTATTGGTTACCAATATTTTTATCTATCGGAATCCAATATGAGGAACGTATTTTTAAACTTAAATCAAAAACAACAAAACCTGAAAAATTCTGAAAACATTATTTAATGACAATAAATTTGACAACTTAAATATTAAAATTTCAATATAACTTCAAATATAGTGGACACAATTTTTAAATAACTGCACAGTGAAAAAATTATTGTAATTTTTGTAAAGATTTTCTCTTTATACATACACATTTATATATATATAGTTTGGTTACAGCAAAATTATAGGGTGTGTGTGTGTACATAACAAAAAATTACTGTAACAAAAATTTTTTAAGAAAGCTAAAGTACAAATATCCATAAAGAGCTTTATGTTTTTGTATTATTTTATTTTTGTATTATTTTTAAAATATTTTGGCAAGTTAAAACAATTTGCCATGAAGTATACTATACCCAGCAAAGCTGTTGTTCAGAAATGGAAAGATGAAGATATTCCCAGACACACAAAAGCTGAGGGAGTTCATCACCACTAGATCTGCCTTAAAGAAATGCTAAAGAGACTTTTTCAAGTTGAAATAAAAGGATTCCAAGTAAAACATGAAAATTAAAACTTGCTGGTAAAGAAAAGGGAGAAAACGATTTGCTGTGAATAACTAGTATGAACTATAAATGAATTTTAGTGTAACTATCTGAGATTTTTCTTATTTATTATCACCTATAGATGTATATATATGTGTTGGGAAGCCTTGGGCACATGAGGTAGTGTTTCAGCTATACTTATATTGATCACATTTTTATAGAAATATTAAAATCTATCTTCTCCCTTTAACTTATGGATCACAGGAATGTGATTGAAATAACGTACTATTTGAATTCTACCTTAGAATGAATATGTCTAACTTCTCACAGTGAAAAGATGGAATTGTGTCTTTCTATTTTATTATATATGCCTTTTATTTTCATTTTTTGCTTTATTACACTGTTTAGAACCTCTAGTACAAGGCTGAATGGAAGGGATAAGAATGTATATCCTGACTTAATTGCCAATCTTAAGTGGAAAAATATTCATGTGTTCATCATTAAATATGTTAGCAGTACATGTTTCATAAAAGTCCTTTATCAGTTCAAAAGGTGGTTTAGTTCCTTCTTAGTTTGCCTTAAAATTTTTCATGAATGTATATTGAATTTTATCAAATGGTTCTACATCTTTGGAGATAATCATATAATTTTTCTTGTTTATATTGATACTATAAACAAATGCATTGATTGATTTTCACTTGTTGGGCCAAATTGCATTTCTGGGATAAAACCCATTTGGTCATGCTGCATTATATTTTATTATTTATTTTAGGGAGATTTATTAGCTAAAATTTTGTTAAGAATGTATGTATCTATATTCATAAAGAATACTTGTATATAGCTTTCTTTATTTGTAATATCTATGTCTGACCATGATGTCAGGGTAATGCTAGTCTCATAGTATGAACTGGGAAGTTTTTACTCCTCTTTTATTTTCATGTAAAATTGTAATTTAATTCCACCTTAAACTTTTCATAGAATTCACCAGGAAAGACTTCTGAACCCAGATTTTCTTTTTTGTGGGAAAATGTTTAAACAAAAATTCAGTGTCTTAATAGATATAGAACTATTCTTGTTATTCTCAAAGGAGTTTCAGTATCTTTCCAAAAAATGTGTTTGTTTCATTGAAGTAGTCAAATATACTGGCATGGAGTTGTTCTTAATATATACTTAGTTTTATTTTAAAGTTTATAGGAATTTCTAATTCTGTAAGTCTTTCCACTCCAGTATGTAACATCAAGAACTAGTCTCAGGCCTGTGTTTTTCCTAATGATTGATATGACTGATTCTTTCCGGTAGTCTCTCCATGGCCTTGGAGAGTTTTCTCACAAGTGTGCACTGATCTGTACTGAACTGAAGACCAGAGAAGAACCCTTCTCAGATATCCGAAACCCTCTCTATTTATGTGCAGCTCTCTTTTCTCCACTTACCTGCCCTGGGAATTTTACTGACCTTGGCTTCCATGAACTCTGAATACTCTCTCTTCTATGCAGAGAGACTGCTTGCTGTGTTCAGGTATTCCTTCCCTGTATTGCAGCCTGGAAATTCTCTTCATGCAGTAAACTGCGGCTATTGTAGGATTTACCTCGTTCATTTCCCTTCTCTCAGGGATAACTATCCCTTGTTGCCTTATGCCCAATGTCCGAGGAACTGTATATATATATATATATATATATATATATATATATATGTATGTATACACACACACACATATGACTGAAAGAGGAGATAGAGGACATCTGAATCTTATATTCTTACAGAGGAACAAATAGAGTGAGTCAGTCTAAGATAAAAGAACATTCTTCCAGATTTGTGCTTGTGGACATTAAAAAATAGTTGTATCCCTTTCATAATTTTCTTAAGTTCCTCTTTCTATTCACATTAGTTTTTATGTTTAGTGTAGCTAATTTGTTTGTTGTTTGTTTTGGTGAGGATATGAAACCTAATTCAAATATAAATGCTATAACATAGAGGAAAAAAAGTAGTTTAAAACATCTCACACTGGTTGAAGAAAAATGCATTTTTCAATCAAGGAAAATATAATTCTATCTTAATATACAATGTGACAACCGTATAGCAGATTTCAAAGTTTACTGGCAATACAGGAGACTAATTGGTTCACAGATTTATATTTATTTCAGTAAAGGAGAAAAGTACAGATGCTTTGGACCTTAGTTCAGAGCTCAATTAACTCTGTAAGGTTTGAAAGTAATTTCCAAGACCATACAAGTATTTAATGAATCAAGTGCCAAGGGAGGTGGAAGTGCTTGAGCAAGAGATAATAATAAACCTCCCCCTTTTTGACCCACAAATCATCGATGACTTTCTGTACCCTGGTAGGTAGGACAACAAATTTTTCATGCTCAGAATGAAGTAAATCAAATAAATATAAAGAAAATAAGGGTGCTCTTTATAAAGTAAACAAACAAAACTTAAATATAATAAATATATTTTGAATAAAGTTATTATTTATCAAAGAGCTTTGCCCTGGAATTCCTTTATATCTTTGTAGAATATGAAATTGTTTGCTGAAGGAGCTTCAAGGACCAGTTTTTTTTTTCTGTAACTCTACCTCCTCCCAGAAAGTATGGGTGTCTGTCAAAAAGTTACTTGTTTTTATTCTCTCGATGCTTTTTTTAGATGACTTGACAATATCATCCTACTGGCTTAGGGTCATTTAAACAAATGATGTGTGTTCTCTCTCTCTTCTCTGCTTAGTTTTTACTAAAATCCTCTACAGTCTTATTTTGAAAATAACAAAAAAATGCCTTTTTCTCCATAATATGAGACCACCCCAGTATGAAAATTCATGGATCCATATATCACATTTCCCATGTTATCTAAAGTTTACCATGGTTTTGTATATTTTGATTGCTTATAACACTGATAATTTTTGCTGCTAAAAATCACTTTTACTAGAATATATAATAGAAGAATAACAGTGAATTTTTAAATTCCAGCAAAGTACATTAGTTAATATACTAATCATTAGAATTAAATAATTTGCCATCAAAAATTGCTTACATTGACATATATAATAGAAAATAAGCAGAGATTTTTTCCAGAATAATACATTAATTAATGAATTAATCAATAGTTATATGTAAGGTCAAAGAGCTCCATAGATTCTGAGTCTTATTTAGAAATAATCAAATGTATCTCTGAGAAATTAATAATGGAATCTAGTGCTTCATCTTAGAACTGAAATATTAAAGTGTTGGAAGAGCTATTCAAATCATGTTAAATATACATGTTTTTTACAGAAGATTTAACTTTGGGAATTCAGTCCTATACCGTAATTATTTCTAGTAAGTCCTCTTAATAGCGTGCTATACAAACGCATAACGTTTAATCACAAAAGAAGCATGGAAAGAATCTCCATAACTTACCAGTGTGTAATCTCAGGTAGCCAATATGCAATTTACCTTCAGAGTTCAAGTGTTCTAGACAAAAGTTATCTATTACCTTGCCTTTAAAAAAATCTAGTTTATTATATTGTATCCAAGATTGTTAAAATTACTACTTTTTTCTCAATTTACCTGAATTGGGGCTAATCTCTACATTTTTAAAAACTCCTCATAGATCAAGACATTCTCCTTAATATATAGTGTCAGACTAAACTTCCCTTTGAAACTCTGCCTTTCCCTCATGTTTTGCCTCACCTGCATAAATAGATTTTTTTCTTTTGTTATTTACACATCTCTCAGCTGAAATAATGGGATTGTAAAGTGTTGTTCACCTGTTTTTGTATTGCCCTTCAGTTAAACTTAGACACATTAAAAATAAACTTCTTTGTTTAATATGTAATGAATGAAAAATATTGCAAAGTGGCATCCAAAAAGCCACATGGAATTCCTGGGTGGTCTATCCATGACCCAATGAAGTGTCAACATATACAGATATCAAGTATATAATTAGAATCATCAAAAGAGTACAAATGGGAGATATTTGCAGTTTCCTTCAAAATAATGAAAATAGAATATTGCTTTTAGAAGACATTTTATTTGAGGAAAATTAAAAATTTTTGAGAAAATAAAACCTATGTTATAAACAAGGAAAAATTGGTACTTAATTCTTATTAGATTTGTAATATCAAGCTAGAAACTTCACTGAATAAGCTATTCAATTAAAACAGGTTTGAATATAATAATTTTAGAAGGAAGCTGAAATTACATATATTTTTAATAAAACTTCCTTTTTGATGTATCTCTAAATGTGACCTCAGAGGGTTATTTCAGAAGTAGAGGCCCATTCTTTTCATTAACATTCATAAAGCATCAGTTATTAAAAATCTTAGCTTGCTATTAATACCTTGCAATTTAATTCACAAGTATGAAATTTTCTTACATTTGAAGAACTGCATGTATGGAATCTCAGCTTCTTTAAGCAATGGCTCACCCAATGATTAACCTTTAGGGATTTATTATATTAATAACATATTTGTTGGTAGATATTTATAGATAAATGTTTATATCTGTTAGTCATATATATGAATGTAACTGTAACACTAATTATCACTGTTAAATGTGCCTTTTATTGAACTTGTAAATAAATACAGTGAGAGTGAACTTGAACAAAATACCTTAACCAAATTGGTAAAAGGGGATTTGGCCGCATGATCCCAGTAGTAAATTACTCAATGTTTAAGTTAGAGACCCAAATTGAATCTTTGACATGCTTGACTGCTAGTCATATTTTATGCAGATAAACCCAATAACCTTTTCCAAGACTTGGGCAGTATATAAAAGAGGCACTGATTTTATTGACACCCCATGAGAAGTGTTCCTACTTTTCTCTCAATTTCTAGAAAACCTGTTTATTAAAAATGTGTAATGTAGTATAAAGATAATCACATTGGGAAACAAAATTTGCTTAAGATTATGAAGACATATTTATTTTTGTCTGCATTGTGCAGTCACTTTTTCATCTGTGTACCTCACCTCATCAGCTACCCTATTTTATTTTTTGATGTTGCAAAATAGAATATACATCTCACAAAACATATAGTAAACCAAGTTGTTTTTTAGCTATTAAAATTAGAAACGTTTTGGGAATTCCCTGCCGGTCCACGGTTAGGACTCCGTGCTTTCACTGACGAGGACGTGGGTTCAATCCCTGGTCAGAGAGTTAAGATCCGACAAGCCGTGTGGTGCAGCCAAAAAATTTTTTTTAATTTTAAAAATCAGAAACATTTCTATAGTGAATAAACACTGTCTACTTGTCTACTTGTCTATAGTAAACAGAGGGTATCCTTATACTTAGCATATTAGACATTTAAAAACAATGAGGCAAACAAAATAATGGTATTACTGAGGTGTCTGATATGTGGGAATCAGAAATCCATACAAGCTGAATAGATAGTTGTATAAGTAAACCAGTAAAAGGGAAAATAAAAGTGCCTTATTGATAGATTTGTTTAAATATTCCTGACAGAATGAAATCATAGCAAATCACTGCTTAAAATGCTTTGAATGATATTGGTAATCTGGGGAGGAAAACAAAGCAATCAAAAATTACTTTTGCAAGGTATATTTTTTAAAAAGGATCCTTATCTTGCATCAGTTCTTCACTTTGCATTTGAAAATATGACCCACATGTGCAAAAGACTTTTTAAATATGAAAGAATGCATCAAATATCTTAGCAATTACCATCAGCACTGAACATGAGTTTCAGAATATTGTAGATGTTATTATTTAAAGGTTTCCAAAGCTCTGCAAATTACATGATAGATTATACAATAAATAAAAATAATTGATAGGAAGTAATTTTATATGGAGATAAAACTACATTTTCTAATTACTAGGTGATATAAACTGCCTCTTTGATTTCTTCAAATTAATTTGACAATTTTTTGCCATTGTTATGGGAGATCTAAGTCTCTCTCTGTCTCTCACTCTGGATTAGCTCTTTTTTAACCAAATAAGTGGAATTGTAACTAAATCTCATGTCATATTTTATTTAATTTAACTATTACTATGATAAGAGATGAATAATGACTGTTTATTACACATAGAGATTTGAGTTTTATAAATATGCTCATTAGATTCGGTGGTGATATAAATAGTAGCTGTTAATCTCATTTTCTTCCTTGTATTGGAAATAAGATGGGAAGGCCTATATGATTATACAGATCTGTCCATTAGGGCTGCTATAACAAAATACCACAGATTGAGTAGTTTATAAACTATAGACATTTATTTCTCACAGTTCTGGAAGCTCAAAGTCTGAGATCAGGGTACCAGTTTGGTCTGGTAAGGGCCCTGTTCCAGGTTGCAGACTTCTCTTTGTACCTTCACATAGTAGAAGGGACTGTGGTGTTTTCTGGTATCTCTTTTAAAAATACACTAATCTGCCTTCATGACCTACGCATCTCTCAAAGGCCCCACCTCCTAATACCAACACCATTAGTTGCTTGTAATCACCTCCTAATACCATTAGGATTTCAATATAAATGAATTTAGGAGGGGCACATTCAGATATTCAGACCAAAGCAGCAGCTTAAACCAATGAACTTAGTAGTTATACCTCATCAACCCAAATTTAGATAGGTTTGACAGATAATTACCCCACAATGTTTCCAATAATAGGCAATCTAACTGTCCAATTTAATTGAACAATAACTTGTTAACCATTATAACAAAGTATATAAGTATGTTGAGTAGAACAATGGTCAAACATCACAAATTATAGCTTTTCTTGCCAACGTTATCTATTGTTAATGCTGCCACTTTCACTCCTACCTGTGTTTTTTAAAAACATAAATCAGTAATACAATAAAGGAAAAAATGTAAGTTTCATGTTAGGTTGACACTTTAGGTGATGAAACCCCAACTCAAATATTCAGAATAATTGGCACTTAGAGTTTCTTGCTTAAAAGTACAACCAGGACATTTAAACTAGCTCCAGGGACTTCCCTGGTGGCGTAGTGGTTAAGAATCCGCCTGCCAATGCAGGGGACACGGGTTCAATCTCTGGTCCGGGAAGATCCCACATGCCGCGGAGCAACTAAGCCCGTGCGCCACAACTACTGAGCCTGTGCTCTAGAGCCCATGAGCCACAATTACTGAGCCGCGTGCCACAACTACTGAAGCCCGCGTGCCTAGAGCCTGTGCTCTGCAACAAAAGAAGCCCCTGCAGTGACAAGCCCGCGCACTGCAACGAAGAGTAGCCCTGTTCGCCGCAACTAGAGAAAGCCCGCACGCAGCAAAAAAGACCCAACACAGCCAAAAATAAATAAATTAGAAAAAAAAAAACTAGCTCCACATAGTTATTGGTAAGAGATACAGAAATGCCACTAATGACTATTTCAAATTTGCAGATGCAATACATTTGGTTTAAGATGAACACTTTTACGTTATAGATAGAAGTTAACTTATAAATATGAAATTATTTTTATCTTTCAAACATCAGAAGTTTAGCTTTCATATCTGGCTGAAGTTTTAAATTGAGAACTTGAGTGAAATTCACATTTATTTTATCAACAAATTTCCATGGGACTGTTTGCATTTCACACTATGTGAACCACATAATGATTCAAATATTTCATTGCGTACTTTCAGGGGTAGTAATATCATGCACCCTACAGTGTGCATTTGATTTAAACTGCAATTGAGCATATATTAAAAGCAACCTGTTTTAGAATCACATGCATATTTTCAGTGTTGAACACTTTTATTCTTAGGAAAATGTATACTTCATAGGGCCACTCCTTTATATATAGAAGGAAAATTTAAGAAACCAGATGTAAGTACTGGTAAGTACATGATGTGTCACTTACTTATTTGAAATTGTTATTTGTGTCACTAAAACTTGTTTTCTTGTTACAAAAGAAAGACAAGATAGGAAGTAATGTTCTGTAACATCTAAATTCAAACAAAATCCATTTGAAATGATCATGAAATTGAGGCATAAGTGATATTTTGACTCCTTAATCTTGAAAAGTTTTAATTATTTCATTTTTAATAAAAATTTATGAAAGATTATTAGAAACAGGTTTATTTTGTCTCTGTGCCTTAAGGTAGTAATGAACATCAAACATCCAGATATTCACTTATTTATTTACCAGCACATATTTTGTAAAGCTATTATATACAAAATATTTATTTGGTTACTAATAGGATAAAAAGCTCGATCAACAATACATGTCTCTAATAGAGATTATAGTTGAGTAAAGGAGGATATAAACCTAAATAAGTGTAATACAAGGGGGAAAAAATGTGTCTTAAAGAAAGCACATTGATAGATAAAATGCTGTGGCATTTCAGAGAAAGGAGAAATATTTGTATTTGAGGGACCAGGGAAAGCTCAGTTGAGGAGTTCACACTTGAACCAGGAACTAGAGAATTCTTTGTGGGGAAATGGGAAAATAAAATTATTCAAGTCTATGAGATAATTATTAGAAAATATATAGAAATATATGTAGAAAATTGAGTAGAGTCCCCTGTGCTATACAGTATGTCCTTATTAGTTATGTATTTTATATATAGTAGTGTGTATTTGTCAATCCCAGTCTCCCAGTTTATCCCCCCGCCCTTACCCTCTGGTAACCATAATTTGTTTTCTACATCTGTAACTCTATTTCTGTTTGGTAGATAATTTCATTTTTACCCTTTTTTAAGATTCCACATATAAGCAATATCATATGATATTTGTCTTTCTCTGTCTGACTTACTTCACTCAATATGACAATCTGTAAGTCCATCCATGTTGCTGCAAGTGGCATTATTTCTTTCTTTTTATGGCTGAGTAATATTCCATTGTATATATGTACCACATCTTCTTTGTCCATTCCTCTGTTGATGGACATTTAGGTTGCTTTCATGTCCTGGCTATTGTTAATAGTGCTGCAATGAATATTGGGGTGAATGTGTCGTTTTGAATTATGGTTTTCTCCAGATATATGCCCACGAGTGAAATTACTGGATCACATGATAGCTCTATTTTTAGTTTTTTAATGAACCTCCATACTGTTATCCATAGTGGCTGTACCAATTTACATTTCCACCAACAGTGTACTTATTTACAAAACAGAAATAGAGTCACATATGTAGAAAACAAACTTATGGTTACCAGGGGGGAAAGCTGAGGGTGGGGGGAAGGATAAATTGGGAGACTGGAATTGACATATACACACTACTATATATAAAATAGATAGCTAATAAGGACCTACTGTATAGCACAGTGAACTCTTCTCAATACTCTGTAATCATCTATATGGGAAAAGAATCTAAAAAGGAGTGGATATATGTATATGTATAACTGATTCACTTTGCTGTACAGCAGAAACTAAAACAACATTGTAAATCAACTATACTCCAATAAAACTTTAAAAAAATAAAAAAGAAATCTATGCTAAATGAAATAAATCAGACAAATACTGTATAATATCACTCTTATATGTGGAATGTAAAAAATACAACAAAGACAAATACTGTATAATATCACTGTTATATGTGGAATGTAAAAAATACAACAAACTAGTGAATATAACAAAAAGAAAATGGACTCACAGATATAGAGAACAAACTAGTGGTTACCAGTGGGGAGATGGGTGGGGGGAGGGGCAAGATAGGAGTAGAGGATTAAGAGATACAAACTATCATGTATAAAATAAATAAGCTATGAAGATATATTGTACAACACAGGGAATATAGCCAATATTTTATAATAACTATAAATGGAGTGTAACCTTTAACCTATAACATATAATGTACATCAACTATATCTCAATAAAAATTTTTTAAAAGAAAATATATAGCAACAAGAAAATATTTGGCCCAGAAAAGGAAATAATATATTGTATGTATTCTTTCTCACAGGAATTATCTTTAGTTCCAGAACAAACGTATTTTGCAGTTTATATCCTAAAATCATTTTTTACAAAATAACTCATCGTTTAAAAAATTGATTATAGGGGCTTCCCTGGTGGCGCAGTGGTTGAGAGTCTGCCTGTTAATGCAGGGGACACGGGTTCGAGCCCTGGTCTGGGAAGATCCCACATGCCACGGAGCGGCTGGGCCCGTGAGCCACAACTACTGAGCCTGCGCGTCTGGAACCTGTGCCCCGCAACGGGAGGGGCCGCAATGGTGAAAGGCCCGCGCACCGCGATGAAGAGCGGTCCCCGCACCGCGATGAAGAGTGGCCCCCGCTTGCCGCAACTGGAGAAAGCCCTCGCACGAACCGAAGACCCAACACAGCCAAAAATAAATAATAAATAAATAAATAAAGTAGCTATAAAATTAAAAAAAAAAAAAAAAAATTGATTATAGAGAGGTAAAATATACATTTGCCTATTGAGAATCCGAGTCCCCTAGTAAGAGTTTTGTACATTATCTCAATATGCATTAAAAATTATCAAGGAATGTCTGAACACAAATAGACAGCAGATACTTTAAAGTATTAAAAGTATGGCAATTTATTATTCCTTTAAGGGCCAAATATTTTCTTGTTGCTATATACCATGAGAGAGAGAGAGAAAGAGAGAGAGAGGGAGAGCGATTACAGAAAATATTTTAACAACAATTTCACACACTTTTATAAATGGAATAATAATAATTAGACGTTTTCCTTGCATGTTAAGCTTTCATTAAAAGAACACTGGATATTTAGATCTAATTTTTATATTCTATACTGAAAATGCATAGATAAGTGTCTCAAATTAATTCTGTTTTTTTGCTATATGAATATGCACGTTCATATTCCTATGTATTTATAGTTCTTTATCATTTGAATCAAGTCTTGAAAGAAAAGCAAATGGCAAATTAGATCATTGCATTTCTTGAGAGATGACTCCATAATAGCTCAAATTTGTTAGTAAAACAAAATGTAGGATTTAGTTTTAAACACTACAGTCATATGAAAATCTTTTATTAAAAGAAACATGCAGAGTTGTTGCTTTGTTATATTAGCTCCTTAGAAAATCGTATCTAAAAAAAATATGTTTACTAACTAGTAATTCTAAAAATAATTTCATTAAATTTGGTCTCATGAAGAATTCATAAGATCTAATTTAACAATATTCCTGTTTTTGAAATGCAAGTTTTTTCATGCTGGTTTATAATGAGTTTGCAAAATAAAAATAATAAACTAATACAAATTCACATTTGAAGTTAAAGTTTGAAACAATAATTTTGAATAGTAAAACTACAACATTTTATAACCACTTTGAAAGATTGTTGTTGGTACATTTTTTGGCTTTTTTTCTTTTGGTTTCTTGTTCTGTACTGAATCATGTACTAAATCTGAAAGTACATAGATTGGTTTCCTTGGGGAGGTATCAATATATATATTGCTATTTAAAAAAAATATTTTTTATAATGACATTTTAAAAATTTTAACATGGCATGTCCTTTATAAGAAGCCATGAAAAATAAAATGGCTACTTTATAGTTTTACATTAGTTGTTCAACAAAAATTACCCCCCCCAAATCAAAGATATTACTTTTATAAATTTTTTCCAAATCAAATTATTCTTAGTTTCTCCAAGTTTGTAGTCTTGAGTTCTCAAACAACTTACAAGTGTACAGAGGACACAGATGAAAAACACATCTCACTTCCTTGTTCTGGAGTCAGAGATTTTTCCTACTGCTTTTCTGCCCTGATTAAAAGTTTTTTTCTTCCTACCTGATCTTCTAGCCTTTCCATCTTGATGAGTCCTTCTTATTTTGACATGATTGGGTTTGGATTAAAAACCATAGCTTAGGACATCTTACTGACTTAGCACCTATTCAGGAAAATATTCTGGAGCCCTATACTATGCATGCACCTAGAAGATGTTGCATCATTGCCCATTGGAGGTTTTTAAGATAACTATGCCACTGTTTCTCACAAAGAACACCAATACATGCTCACACCCACATCCACACCTCCACTGCCACCACTCTCCTACATGGGAGGGGCATCATACATTTATAAGTATCATCACACATTTTACATCTTTTGTCATGCTTATATGGATAACTTTTCATAGGTCCTAGATTGGGGAAAAGAAAGAACACCCGGTAAATGAAGGAAAGAAGTCATATTATATGAAAAATTTAATATACTCTCAGAAATGAACTTGATAAGTTTTTAGGTGCAATCAGTCTTCTTGTCTGTAGTTTTCTTAGGTTCAACATTGATTTCTATAACCTTTTCTAGTAGACAATGAATTTTAAATGTGTGCCAATAGTAGTTGGTGTAGAGTTTTATGAAGTGGATGGATGCTTTCACATTTTCAACTTGAACTCTAATTGTCCCTTTCTAAAGCTCTATTTTTCTTCCCTGGTTAGAAAACCAAAGGATCTAGTTCTCAAGTTTTGTTTTTATCTTTACATTTCCTCTCTCTTGAGGCCATGGTGTTAAGAGCTCTGTCATCTTGTAAGTGTTGAGGAAATCACAATTAAATGATCCTCTAAGATATGTTTCAGGCTGTCCCCATGTTTCTCAGAGACTCCAGGTCTAAGGTGAGGATTTGAATTCAAAATTGTTAATGTTTCATAACATCATAAAATATTAAACCTAGAAGGTATAGTAAAAATAATCCTCTCCCAATTTCCTTGTTTTATTTGAAAGAAAACAGTTTAAAAGTGACAGTGTCTAGCCCAAAGTCACAACTGAAGACAGAAACCTAGACCTTCTGATCTAACATAACCTTCTGCAGCTAATTGGATATGGAATCTTTCACGTGTCAAAGTAACGATGGTGTAACAATACATCATCTACCTCGATTAATGACCATAACGAAAGGCTTGCTTAACAAAATGAAAGTTAATACAACAAGCAGGTTTATTGAATTTTAAAAGCTGTAATGTCTTTCTCTCTGTGGTGTGCTTGTATTGCAACCATGGTCTTTTAAATCTGCGTATGTTATAGTTACCAGGTCAATAATACTTTGTTATTCAGATGGCCATGATGAAGGAAAAACAAGAACCTCAGAGATGAATAATTATGTTGGAAAATATGTAGTTAGAAAAAAAGTCACTCATATGTCAGAGAAAACTGTGTCTGTGTTCTGTTTGTGTGTGTGTTTAATTTACACATGCAATAAAGGAAAATTCTCCCATATGTTCATGGGAAATATTTAAAGAATAAAATGCAAAGGGGAAATGAAAAGAAAAAATACTACTTGGCTTTTTAAAATTAAAGTAATATTAATTTTAGACATTTATGAGAGCTCATTAACATTTACAACTAATTATAACAGCACCTAATTTTTTAATAGAACTTTTGTTTTTCAATAGCCTTTATAATCACCATCTTAACTTAGCCCCATAATAGCTGTGGGACATAGTCAAGGGAAATTGTATTTTCTTCATATTACTGGTGAGACAACAGTGTCAAAATGGTTAAATGGTTTGCCCAAGATGAATAAACTAAGTTGTTTAGATTTTTGACCAGTAATCATCTATTATATAGATATATCAAATTAACAGTTTCACGTATTTTCAATACCAAATTATTTATAAAAACACAATCATCTGTAATTCACATGGTATGAGTATCTGTTTACTGTTGTTTATTGAAAAACTTTCATAATTGGTTTACCTGTTTCATTTCTTCTCTTCCAAAGAAAGCTTCCTTAAAAAGCAACTATTACCATTAACTCTTACCAAATGCATTTCATAATAGCACACTTCTGCCTATAAAATATAGCCCAAACAACCTAAGGTCCTACATGCAGTCTGATATCCAACATGATGCATGAAAATAGAACTGATCTTAAAAGCAGGAAGTATCAGTTTATACCCAGGTCTACTAAGTGTATAGAATGTGAAACCCTTAACATATGTTAGCAATAATTCCTAATAAGATGGTTTTATTACATAGGCTAATCCCTGCCACATTCCCAAATTGGTTCTTATTCAGACATAGAGTCCATGATGGACCTGGGGTAAGTCATGCGGCATTAATTTCAGTTTACAGTGTGAGTGCAGAGTCATTGTTCTCACTAAGATGTGAACATGTTGCTATGTTCAATCATTCTGCAACTGAATGAGTGATGGTCTCAATTAAGGATATGGGGGAGGATCAGGTAATTGGTAATAAAACAAAAATTGTTTCTGTTTTGGACAGTTTAGATTTAAAATTTCTTAAAGAAACCAAGTAGAATATTGCAAATGCAGTTCTATATTAAGTGTAAAATATAGGAGAGAAATTTGGCTGGAGATTAAAATTTTGTAGTTATCTCTTTAGAGTCAGTATATAAAATGCAGATGAGATTACTAAGGGACTGAATACAGAGAAAAATAAGAATTGACACTGAACCCTGGACAATTCACAATTCAATATTTTGTGGGTGGGAAAACCTAGTAAAAGAGAATGAGAAATAGGGGGAAGAAAACCAGGAGGGTGTGATGTAATTTCTAATTTAATGCTATACTTCTGGAACTTTCATTGATGTGCATGATGAAACCAAGTAATTTCTGTCTCTCTCTCTTTCTCCATATGTGTCTATGTACATGAGTGTGTTTATGTGTGCTGAATAACAGTATAAATGTTAATGTGTCAGTCAAAACTGTTTTATAATTACTCTGCAGCTTTATAATTACTCTACAGTGCTTACTTCCTAAATCTTACATATTTTTCCTTCAGCATGAAAACTTTTATAGCAGTCTCTAATGAACTAAATGCATTCTTTTTAAAATATTTTATGCTGTTTTCCTCTTACTAGATCCTAGAGTAAATGAACATTGTTGGATAATTTTGATGCAGTGTGTCTCTCTTATTTTCATTTAATAAATGGGCATAAACCTAATTAAAGGTCTACTTTTTGGTTTCCTTCTTCATTTGTTTATGCCACAGGCCAAATGTCCTTCAAAGTACACTTTTCCTTTTCCTTTTGTGTACCATAGAGTAAATGTCAAATGTTATATATTCTTGCCACCTTTGTGTCTAAGCTGATTACATTTTCCAGAAAAGACTATTTAAGTATGAAAGTAGTTTTAATGTTTTTATACATAATATATGCTATTGCATCTTTGGGAGCAACAAACTATACTCATATGACATATATATATAAATATATCACAGACTCTTCTTCAACATTGATCATTTGGACATAGTTTATAATATAAAAATATTCTAGATTGCTTAAAAATAATGTAAGAGCCTTCACAGATAATGCCATGCTCATATACATGCCAACAAATATTCTCACATTATCAGTATTTCTCAAAGGACATCATAAAATTCATTTTAGTAAAATCAACAGCAGAAAATGTATGTCTCAAGTAAAAAAGTGTCTTGTGACAATTTCTTTTCAGCAGTTTATAGCTCTTGCTCCAAAGAAAATATGACTTACATAATCTTACTAATTTTATATGAGTAATCTATGAGTATATTAGTTATAATTAACATTGAAGTAAATTTTTTTCTGAATATTTTTGTTTATAAGCATAATTTTGTTTTTCATGGTGATTTTTATAACTATGGGTATCTCCTCTATACATTTAATACTAAAATATTTTATATAGATGGTAGGGTTAGTATCAAATTGAAATATAAAGATAAATTATCACTAAGATCAGCAATCACCAGTTCCTAATTTTTTTGGAGTCACAAATACTTCTAACTATATGCCTATATATATACATATATATTATTTCATACAATTCCAGATATCATTTTTTGGAGTGGGGCTGGAAAACAGTTTAATTAAAATGAATCACAAACATATGGATACTTTATTATTTTTTTAAATAAAATTGTCATTCAAGCAATTGTTGTATATATATTACATGTAAGCCACAGTATATTTTGCTAGGAATACATATATGAGTAAAATATGTTCCCTGATCTCAAGGGCATCAAATTTGTGGAACAATGAATTTATGTAACTAACTGTATCTCATAATTATTAGAACTGTGCCAGTGATATGGACAAAGTGTTATGGGAATACAGAGGGCAAAAATAATTAGTTCTTTCTTTGACATTGGAAATGACTTCCAAGAAAAAGCAGATCATGAAAAATGAGTATCATTTCACTAGTGTGATAGAGAAGAGAAATGTGGAAGATCAGGAATCAAGCAGATACACCAATAGGGATTGTGCCTTATTTGAGATATTTGCATCATCATGGACTGGTATAGTTTGGGGTAAAAAACAAATATTAAATAAAAATTCAGTATATTAAGGTGGAAGATTCACTAAAATAGACGTAGAGGAAAGACATTGGGAGCAGAGCTGGTAGAGAGAATGTTGAAGTGACTGACACAAGGCCTAAGAAATTAATTAGGGTGAGGATTTTGTTGTCATTAAACTCTGTATTAAGGAAAATAGACTTCTTCCTGTAGGTTAAGTGAAGTTCTGGAACATTCTTAAACTGTCCTTTAAAATGTCTAAATCTATGAAAGATTTAGGAACAGAAAGTGGCAACATGATTTGTGTACTACCAAAGAAAGAACTTGAGGCGTGAAGGCAGCTATTATTATTATTTCCAGTATAAGTGTAGGAAAGAGTAGATGAGAGGAAGATGAGGAAAGTAGAGTCAACATTTTGAAAGAAAAGCAATACCTTTTTTCCAAGGCACTGAATTCATTGATTTAACAAACATTTTGTAAGTCTTTATAAATAATATGCAAGAAATTATACTGTCCAGTGGACATACAAGATTCAACCACTATCCTCAAAGAACTAACAATCTATTACAAATTTATAAACCAAGGAACCTCAAATTATACACTAAGTTGACTACAATCAGCTGTATTTTGAACTTCTAAAACTAGGCATTTCCATTTTTAGGCCTTTTAGAATGTAGGTGCTTCTTTGTATTATATTTCTTTTATGTACCTGATTTTTAAATGATATCTGCAATCCTTTACAATGCAGAAGCATAAGAATAAATATTCCCTTATCCTCGTAGCATATAAAGTAGTATATAATAATATACCAAGTGCATCCACAAAATAATGGAAAATACATAATCAGCTCAGTAGTCACAAGGAAATAAATCATGTAATGACTTTTGAGAGTTTCTTTCTTCACGCACAGTTAAAATGGTTAACTTTAGTGAGTGCCTTTGCTATTTTTGAAACAGCATATAAGATTAGCATCACCTATATGCAAGAGGTTAGAACATTTAAAATATATTTTTGTGTGTATATATGTATATATACGTGTTGCTTATATGTGTACATATTTTTGTATGTGTGTACACATATTCAACCAAAATATTATAAGATGCTAGTTTTTCTTTCAGTAGTATTTTTAGTTCTCTTTGACCAAGCAAATGTGGACTTACAAATATGGAAGTTGGAGAATTTCTAGTTCTGCTTGCTTGATAACCTATATCTAGATAATTTTCTGTATAAACCACTGCTTTGTATAGTGAATAACGTGTTGGAATTTCTACCTTTTTAACATGTTAGTTATTTCTTGGTTCTAGTATAGACTTCTTAAATGGATTTCTTGGGACCTGTTGTTTAACATGTGAAGAAAATTTGATTACATGGACATTTGATTTTTATATTTTTATTGTATATCAGTTAAATCTAAATAAAAATAGTGTACTTTTTAATATTCTCTTCTACACAAAACTGTCAGTAATTTTTGTCTTTCTTTGTAAGGATTTGCATTGCAATGAATCTATAAATCTTTCTTAACTCCTGCAAGGATGGTTGATCTTTAGAATGCCATTGAAAATGAACTTGTGGGACAGGTAATTCCTATGTGGCAAACCTATTTGCACACTGCTATCAGCATTCAATGACAAGATATAAAAACTGTCAGAGCAATTCATGTGAAGAACATCACATCAAATAACATCATAGAGGACCCGTGTAACCAATGATAACACATTTTTTTTCCCTGATCTTGTTAATGCTATACATGTAGTAAATTATTCATCTGATTGCATACTATAATATCTACATTTTATTCATACTATGTTGCATGTTCCTATAAACAATAAACACACATACACACCAGTTTCCAGTGCATTAAGTTCCAGTGAGAAGAAATATGAGACACAGGCAGAACTGGAGAGTGTCTGATAGAAGCAAACCTTTAATAACCCATGGCACCACTGTAGTAGTTCTGGCCAGCAATTCCACAGACTCTTAAATCTAAATTAGTTAATGGTCCTTGTCAGCAGCCTGTAAGTTCTAGGGAGGCTGCAAAGTATTTCTTTCTTCCAGTCACAGAGAGCCTTGACTAGAGTGAAGGATATTGAGGAAGTAAGGCATGTGTCATCAATGAAATATATTGGATCTCTAATGTATGTCTCCTAGAAACTGTTATTAATCCCAAGTTTCTCAACCAGAAGTAGTCTAGCAGCTGCCAAAGGAAATAGTGGTAGTGGCAATTAGAGCAACTGAGGCTTAAAAGGTAAATGTCTTCCAGGCATGGATAATTGATTGCTAGAGCTCAAACAAAAACTTCTACTTCTGAATATAAACCTACTTTAAAACAAAACTAAATTTCCAAATATGCAATGACTTTATTACATGGCAGAATCTAGTTATATATGTCCATCTATTGAAAAGAAAGTATTCATATGCTCTGTGATCTTGAGCAAGTTACTGAAAGTTTTTGACCCCAGTTTCCTCTTCTTGAAACAAAGATGACAATGCATAACTTGTAGAATTGTTATGAGTAAATATTTTTTATACTTTTAAAGCCCTTAGGACAGCGCCTGGCACATAGAGGGTATGACATAAGTGCATGGTAAATAAATCCAAGAGAGAGTTGAGAAAACTAATCACGGAAAGCTCAGATCAAATGAATGACTGTTTAACTAAGGAGATGGCATGAGGCAGATCCCAGCCTTGCCATTTACAAGCTCAAGGTTCTTGAACAAATCGCTTAACCTTGCTAAACCTCATCTGTGAAATGGAAATACCACTTGCTTCTTAACAATAACTCAGAATTAAAGGAGCAAGTGCCTGTAACCTAGTAGATTGAACAAAATAGATGTTCAGCACTGAAGAGGTAATATTATCCAGCCTTTCTTGTCACTAATTAGTGCTGGGCTTATCTCTGGATTACTTTCCACTTGTCATCCTTGTGACCTATGCTGAACCTGATTCAAGCTTCTGTCAACACTTTGATAGCAAAAATGTTTCTAGGCACTGCTTCTGTAGTGCAGGCCTAGTGGAAATGAAACTGTTAAAAAGAGAAACTTCAGAGTGCTATAGCCAGAGGCATGTCTGAAAGTATAACCTAGGATGTTACTTGGAATCAATGACTTTTAAAAAGTGGAGAAGACTTGCTCTGGTCGAATTCAACTTAGAAGTTTTTTTTGTTTTGTTTTGTTTTGTTTTCTATCAAAATCAGAAGCCAAAGAAGATTTGGTTTACTCATTAGAATGAATAAGGCGCAGTTCTACATAGCACAGAGGTACAGTTGATAAAGTCTGTACGTTTGAGTTTAAAGAGAGAGCAAGTGCAAACAGAGAGACTGAAGTTAGTATCCCAGCAGCAACATAAGATAATGACCATTTTGACTCAGATTCGTTTGCAATAGAGAAAAAGATCAGTTGATGACAGAGAACATGGATGAAAAATAAGATATTCTGCAGAAGACTAGGTAAAAACATGGACCTTAACAACATCTAACTGAGGGGTATCAGCTTTTTTTTTTTTTTTTTTTTAATGTAAAGAGCTGCATGCTAACATGAAAGCCATGCTGGATATTATGTGGTGTTTTTTGAGTGAAAATATTTATGCTGCATAAATATGTATAGTAGGCATGTGAACTTCAAGAAATTAACAGAGAGGCAAGAGAAGATGATGTAATACATAAATAGAAATATTCTTGAAGTGTTAATGAGGAAAAGAAAACAGATCAACTAATTGAAGGGATTGTTCCAGGGATCTCACAGGAAAAGGAAAAATGGAAGAAAGTATGACAACAACTACAGGAAAGTTAATTAATTTTCCTGTTGCCCCTTCAGTGGACTACAGAATATAAGTTTGGAAATAAGCAAAATAAAATCTGTATAAATAGAAGTGGTACCATATATCCACACACAATTATAATAGCTACCATAACTGAGTATAGCATAATCCTGCAGAGTCCTACTTAGGAACACAATTTGCTATTGGAAAAATATCAGTCTTGGCATTAGTAGATTAGCCATGGGGAGCTCATATGATCCCAGAGTAGCCCTCGGAGATATAAACACCTATACTGATCTTCAACTTCAAATATAAGATTATTTGTCTAAATATACAAACTTGAGATAATCTTAGGTTACCAATAAAATAAGAGATGCATAATTTCAAATACCCTAGAGTAATAATCCAAAGACCTTATTACAGTAAAAAAAAAAAAAAAAAAGAAAAAATGAAAAGAAAGGTGGCATTAGAATCTGACGGAACTGAATTTAAAACATGACAATGCATTCCGTTTTTTCTTACCTTGAGGATTTTAACAGTGTAAGCCTCGTTACTTCATTTATTTATGAAAAAATATATTCAATGTTTATCATATGTTAAGATATATGATAAAGACGTAAAACCCACAATTCTGTTCTTGAAGAAATCTCTGTTTAGTGAGGTAGAAGAACAGTGAGCAGATACTTATACTAGAGTATTATACATGCTGGGTGGGGATGCATAGAAAGGGCTATGTTCAAAGCAGGGATCTAGGGGACTGAGGATGTTGTTAGGTGTTTAGGAGGAAGTACAATTTTTGGTAGACTAGGAAAGCTGATATGAAAATGGAGCCATTTGTTCAAAAATGGTACAAATACATGTAGAAGATAGCATTTTAAAAGTTAAAAAGAGATCTATATGGATAAGGTGTAAATATGGATAAACTGAAAGGGAGCAAAAGCATGCAGTGTTATGTAATTTGGAGTTAATATTGAAGCCTGTAGGAAGCCACTGAAAAATTGTCAACAGGGGAGTGGAACGTTTTAGTAAATCACTTGGATTGTGTAATGGATGTGGTTTGTGCTCTGTCTAGATAGCATTTTCTGAGCCTATTTCTTCCCCAAACTGCTGCTGCTGTGGCTCATAGTTATCCCCTTTAGAGAATTGCCCTCATCCGTGGTGACCTGCTATACCCAGTATGTTATGCTCCTCTCTGTCTGAAGGGCTCCACAGGCAAAACAACTGATTGACATGGCGGTATACAAGCACACCTCATAGATATGGAAGTTCAGTTCCAGACAACTGCAATAAAGCAATTATCACAATAAAGTGAGTCACACAAATTTTTTGGTTTCCCAGTGCATATAAAAGTTATGTTTACACTATACAGTTGTCTATTAAGTGTGCGATGGCATTATGTCTGGAAAATAATGTAATTATCTTAATTTTAAAATACTTTATTGACAAAAATGCTAACCATCATCTGAGACTTCAGCAAGTAGTAATCTTTTTGCTTGTAGAGTGTCTTGCCTCAAAGTTGATGGCTGCTGACTGATCAGGGTGATGGTTGCTGAAGGTTGGGGTGACTCTGGTAATTTCTTAAAATAAGACAACAATGAAGACTGTTGAATTGACTGACTCTTCCTTTCACAAACAATTTCTCTGTAGCAGGCAACGTTATTTGATGGCATCTTACCCACAGTAGAACTTCTTTCAAAACTGGAGTCAATCCTCTCAAACCCTGCCACTGCTTTAAGTTTATGTGATATTCTAAATCCTTTATTATCATTTCAACAATCTTCACAGCATCCTCACCGAGTAGTTTCCATCTCAAGAAACCACTTTCTTTGCTTATCCATAAGAAGCAACTCCTCATCCAGTTAAGTTTTATCATGAGATAGTAGCAATTCAGTCATATCTTCAGGCTTCACTTCTAGTTCTAGTTCTCTTGCTATTTCCACCACATCTTCAGTTGCTTCCTCCACAAAAGTCTTGAACCCCTCAAAGTCATCCATAAGGGTTAGGAATCAGATTCTTCCAAACTCCTGTGAATGTTGATTTTTTTTTTTTTTTTTACCTCTTCCCATTAAGAATGTGAATGTTTTTAGTGACATCTAGAACAGTGAATCCTTTCCAGAAGATTTTCAATTTACTTTGCCCTGGTCCGTCAGAGTAATCACTAACTATGGTAGCTGTATCCTTAATAAATGTAT
Source organism: Balaenoptera musculus (assembly GCF_009873245.2). Lineage (NCBI taxonomy): Eukaryota > Metazoa > Chordata > Mammalia > Artiodactyla > Balaenopteridae > Balaenoptera > Balaenoptera musculus. The sequence goes on from NC_045788.1 coordinate 108,027,523, forward strand.
TTCTTAAACAATAAGACTTGAAAGTCAAAATTACTCCTTGATCCATGGGCTGCAGAATGGATGTAGTGTTAGCAGGCATGAAAACAACATGAACCTCATAGTACATCTCCATCAGAGCTCTTTGGTGACCAGGTGCGTTGTCAATGAGCAGTAATATTTTGAAAGGAATTTTTTTTCTGAGTCATAGGTTTTAACAGTGGGTTTAAAGTATTCAGTAAACCATGTTATAAACAGATGTGCCATCATCTAGGCTTTGTTGTTCCATTTGTAGAGCACAGGATGAATTGATTTAGCATAACTCTTAAGGGCTTTAGGATTTCAGAATGGCAAATAAGCATTGGCTTCAACTTAAAGTCACCATGGATGCATTAGCCCCTAACAAGAGAGTCGGCCTATCCTTTGAATCTTTGAGACCAGGCATTGACTTCTCCTCTCTAACTATGAAAGTCCTTGATGGCATCTTCTTTCAATATAAGGCTGTTTCGACTACACTGAAAATCTATTGTTTAGTGTAGCCACCTTTATTAATTATCTTAGCTTGATCTTCTGGATAACTTGATGCAGCTTCTACATCAGCACTTGCTGCTTCACCCTGCACTTTTATGTTATGGAGATAGTTTCTTTCCATAAACCTCATGAAAGTTTGGCTTCAAACTTTTTTTCTGTAACTTCCTCAACTCCCCAGCCTTCACAGAATGGAAGAGAGTTAGGGTCTTTCTCTGGATTAGTCTTAAGGGAATATTGTGGCTGGTTTGATCTTCTATCCAGACCACTAAAACTTTATCTATATCAGCAATAAGGCTATTTCACTGTCTTATCATTTGTGTGTTCACTGGAGTAGCACTTTTAATTTCCTTCGACAACTTTTCCTTTGCATTCACAACTTCCATTCACTTGAACACTTAGAGGCCATTGTAAGGTTATTAACTGGCCTAATTTCAACACTGCTGTGTCCCAGGGAATAGAGGGGGCAGAGGAGAGGGAGAGAGATGAGGGAGTCTAGCAGTCAGAACACACACAATATTAATCTATTGTTTGCCATCTTATATGGGCACAGTTCATGGTGCCTCAAAACAGTTACAATAATAACATCAAAGATCAGTGATTACAGATCACCATAGCAAATATAATAATAATGAAAAAAGTTAAAATATTGCAAGAATAAACAAAATGTGACACAGAGACACAAAGTGAGCAAATGTGGTTGGAAAATGGTGCCGATAGTCCGGTTTGGTGCAGAGTTAGTACAAAACTTCTGTTTGCAAAAAAAATGCAATGTTTGTGAAGAACAGTAAAGCAAAGTGCAATAAAATGAGGTATACCCATACAAGGTTGGCAAAAACAAGCACTAGCCCCTATAGAGTAGTTCCTGCTCCAGCACACCCTGAGGGATCAGTTTGAGTGTAGATATGCATAGAAACCACCACATTCTGACCTATCTTTTCTCTCCATCTCTATCCTGTATCCATCATTTCCTTTCTGTGGAGAGCATTCCCTCAGTGAATTGTTTGTGGAGCAATTTCCAAGTATGGATTTGCTTTTAGAAACTCCAAATAAGTCATGTATGTAGAGGATGGGCCTGAATGGAAGACAGAAGTTTGGAGAGAAGAGTTAATTTCAAAATCAGAATAATTACAGAATTCTTACTAAAATTCAGATAAGAAGGTAAATGAGGACCAGAACTAAAGCATAGCACTTAGACTACAGAAGATGGTACAATTGTCAGAGATATTAAATGCAGAGTTGACGGGACTGAGAGGTATGGGATAAGGGAGAAGGTAGTGCCCATCTTTGACATCAGGCTCTAGTTATTGGTATTAACATTTACTGAAAAAAAATAATGCATTTAAACAATTTATATAAACATTCAAACACACAGAAAACAGAACTGAATTTTTAAAATATACATTCACTTTTAAAGACATCAAAAACAATAGAATAGGTGTCTGGATTGGGAACAGGAATTGAGAATGAGGATAAAGGAGAAAAATATAAAATCAAATGAGAGGGTCTTGTACTAACAAATAATAATAAAAGGCTATAACTTGAAGGATGTAATTAATTCAGCTTTCCATTTTCATACAATTGAAGTAGGAAAAACAATTTAAGAGAAGAGAACAGAGTGAGTGAAGGAAATTTGATGAGAAAAGAGCTTATTCATTCATTACATAGATGTGTCTACTAGAATGTTGAAAATTCTAGACTCAACTTGAGAAAATTTTGATTCCAACATATTCATCTGCAATGGGAAAACACTTACTGCACATGGTGAGAAATTACTCTACACTATATGCAAAAATACCAAGCCCTGCCTCTAACACATGCACTCAATAAATGTCAATTTTCTCTTATCTTTCCTAGCCTATTGTTCTTGTGATTGCATTTGATTGTACATTGACAAGTTGAAAATGCTGCTGTCAGTTTGCACAATATCCCTTATTCCCTAATATTAGTGTTTTTGAATTTGCTGTTTGGTTCTGCTCAACTTTTTTTTTTTACCTGATCCACTTTTAAACTAAGGACTCCATTTGTTGCAGGCACTCTGCTTTGCTCCTACCTGATCATTTCAGCCAATTCATACAACTTCCTTTGCATCTTATTCATTTACCAAAAATCTTGACTACCAAGTATAATCACTTTGTCAATCAATGCATCCTAAATTCTTTGTGTGGGTGGGGTGGAGTGGGAGAGAAATCTGCTATTCTTGATGCAATTCCCTAGTTTTAGACACTGGGATTTTACTTCCTGATATCTGCTTGTTAGCTGAGAAACAGTAGCAAACTATGATAAATATATTTAAGATAGTATTAAGTCCCTTAATATAAAGAAGAGGAAACCAGGCCCCTAATGATTAATTGATACCTATATCTATCTATCCATACTCAGATGGAAAATAGGGGTGGACCATTATCATCATATTTGGATTGCCACAATCTCCTGTTTGATTGTTTTGATGTCACATAAATGTATCTCATAGGAGAAGATCCACAGCATCTCAGAGGAGAAGATCCAATTCCAATAGCAGCATTTGAGGCCCAAATGGCTTGCAGACTATGTGGAGACAGCAAACTGAGGAAAGATACCAAACATGAGAGCTAGAAAGAGATTGCACAATTAATCACACCATAGCCAGAGCTAACTTAAGAGGTCCCAGACAGCCAGAACATGATACCATGCTCCTTCTTATAATCTAGACCAGATGGCATGCACTTCAAGCCAAAGAGTTAAGGACAGAGAGTAACACTAGAACCTGAGAGAGAACAGGGAAAACACTAGGATTGAATATTGAGATGTTGACTGATAAATGCATCCTTGTGGTTTTAAGTAAGGATGCTCAAAAGCCATGCCCATTCACCTTGTGTTCACATGCACATACACACACACACACACACACACACACACACACACACAATACAAGACCTACCAGGAAAGAAAATCTTTCTGTATTAATGAAAATTTGCCATGCCTACTTAAATTATATCATTCAGAAAGAGAGGGCTAGTGTTAGTGCAGTGGTTTCCAAAGGTTTAAATTTTTTTTTGATATTAATAAATATATTTATAACATTACACAACATGAGTGTATAAACATTTAAATGAAAATAAATATGTGACTGAAATGAAAATAGAATTACTTATTCTACAGTTTCTGTTACATTCTCCCTTTCCTTATTTTTTCTTTTTTACTATTTCATTTTCCTTCTTTCTTTCTTCCTTCCTTCCTTCCTTCCTTCCTTCCTTCCTTCCTTCCTTCCTTCCTTCCTTCCTTCCTTCCTTCCTTCCTTCCTTTCTTTCTTTCTTTCTTTCTTTCTTTCTTTCTTTCTTTCCTTCTTTCTTTCTTCTTTCTTTCTTTTCTTTCTTTTCTGGACATTGGACCACCAGAGACCTCCTGGCCTCATGTAATATTAATCGGCGTGAGCTTTCCCAGAGATCTCTGTCTCAATGCTTAAACCCAGCTCCACTCAACGACCAGCAAGCTCCAGTGCTGGACACCCCATGCCAAACAACTAGCAAGACAGGAACACAAACCCAACAATTAGCAGAGAGGCTGCCTAAAATCATAATAAGTTCACAAACACCCCAAAACACACCATCGGACTTGGTTCTGACCACTATAAAGACAAGATCCAGCATGATCCACCAGAACACAGGCACAAGTCCCCTCCACCAGGAAGCCTACACAATCCACTGAACCAACTTTACCCATTGGAGGCAGACACCAAAAACAATGGGAACTACGAATGTGCAGCCTGCGAAAAGGAGACCCCAAACACAGTAAATTAAGCAAAATGAGAAGACAGAGAAATACACAGCAGATGAAGGAGCAAGGGAAAAAACCACCAGACCAAAAAAATGAAGAGGAAATAGACAGTCTATCTGAAAAAAGAATTCAGAGTAATGATAGTAAAGATGATCCAAAATCTTGGAAATAGGATGGAGAAAATACAAGAAACACGTAACAAGGACCTAGAAGAGCTAAAGAGCAAACAAACAATGATGAACAACACAATAAATGAAATTAAAAATTCTCTAGAAGGAATCAATAGCAGAATAAGTGAGGCAGAAGAACGAATAAGTGACCTGGAAGATAAAATAGTTGAAATAACTACTGCAATGAAGAATAAAGAAAAAAGAATGAAAAGAATTGAGGACAGTCTCAGAAACCTCTGGGACAACATTAAATGCACCAACATTCTAATTATAGGAGTCCTAGAAGAAAAAGAGAAAAAGAAAGGGACGGAGAAAATATTGGAAGAAATTATAGTTGAAAATTTCCCTAGTATGGGAAAGGAAAGAGTCAATCAAGTCCAGGAAGTGCAGAGTGTCCTACACAGGATAAATCCAAGGAGAAACATGCCAAGACACATATTAGTCAAAGAATCAAAATTTAAATACAAAGAAAAAATATTATAAGTAGTGAGGGAAAAGCAAAATAACATATAAGGGAATCCCCATAAAGTTAACAGCTGATCTTTCAGCAGAAACTCTGCAAGCCAGAAGGGAGTGGTAGGACATATTTAAAGTGATGAAAGGGAAAAACTTACAACCAAGATTCCTCTATGCAGCAATGATCTCATTCAGATTTGACGGAGAAGTTAAAAGCTATACAGCCAAGCAACAGCTAAAAGAATTCAGCAACACCAAACCAGCTTCATAACAAGTGCTAAAGGAATTTCTCTAGGCAGGAAACACAAGAGAAGGAAAGACCTACAATAACAAACACAAAACAGTTAAGAAAATGGTAATAGGAACATACATATCGATAATTACCTTAAATGTAAATGGATTAAATGCTCCACCAAAAAGACATAGAGTGGCTGAATGGATACAAAAACAGGACCCATATATATGCTGTCTACAAGAGACCCATTTCAGACCTAAGGATACATACAGCCTGAAATTGAGGGGATGGAAAAAGATATTCCATGCAAAAGGAAATCAAAAGAAAGCTGGAGTAGGAATACTCATATCAGATAAAATAGACGTTAAAATGAAGACTATTACAAGAGAAAAAGAAGGACACTACATAATGATTGAGGGATCAATCCAAGAAGAAGGTATAACAATTGTAAATATTTATGCACCCAACATAGGAGCACCTCCATACATAAGGCAAATGCTAACAACCATAATAAGGGAAATCAACAGTAACATAATCATAGTAGGGGACTTTAACACCCTACTTTCACCAATGGACAGATCATTCAAAATGAAAATAAATAAGGAAAAACAAGCTTTAAATGACAAATTAAACAAGATGGGCTTAATTGATTTTTATAGGATATTCCATCCAAAAACAATGGAATACACTTTCTTCTCAAGTGCTCATGGAAGTTTCTCCAGGATAGACCATACCTTGGGTCACATATCAAGCCTTGGTAAATTTAAGAAAATTGAAATCATATCAAGTATCTTTTCTGACCACAACACTATGAGACTATATATCAATTACAAGAAAAATACTGTAAAAAAATACAAACACATAGAGGTTAAACATTATGCTACTAAATAACCAAGAGATCATTGAAGAAATCAAAGAGGAAATCAAAAAATACCTAGAAACAAATGACAATGAAAACACGATGACCCAAAACCTATGGGATGGAGCAAAAGCAGTTCTAAGAGGGAAGAATATAGCAATACAATCCTACCTCAAGAAACAGGAAAAATCTCAAATAAACAACCTAATCTTACACCTAAAGCAATTAGACAAAGAAGAAGGAAAAATACCCAAAGTTAGCAAGAGGAAAGAAATCATAAAGTTCAGATCAGAAATAAATAAAAAAGAAATGAAGGAAATGATTGCAAAGTTCAATAAAACTAAAAGCTGGTTCTTTGAGAAGATAAACAAAATTGACAAACCATTAGTCCGACACATCAAGAAAAAAAGCGAGAAGATTCAAATCAATAGAATTAGAAAAGAAAAAGGAGAAGTAACTACTGACACTGCAGAAATATAAAGGATCATGAGAGATTACTACAAGCAACTATATGCCAATAAAATGGACAACCTGGAAAAAAATGGACAAATTCTTAGAAATGCACAACCTTCTGAGACTGAACCAGGAAGAAATAGAAAATATAAATAGAGCAATCACAAGTACTGATATTGAAACTGTGATTTAAAATCTTCCAACAAACAAAAGCCCAGGACCAGGTGGCTTCACAGGCGAATTCTATCAAACATTTAGAGAAGACCTAACACCTATCCTTCTCAAATTCTTCTAAAATATAGCAGAGGAAGGAACACTCCCAAACTCATCCTATGAGGCCACGATCACCCTGATACCAAAACTGGACAAAGATGTCACAAAAAATGAAAACCACAGTTCAATATCACTGATAAATATAGATGCAAATATCCTCAAAAAAATACTAGCAGACAGAATCCAGCAACATATTAAAAGGGTTATACAGCATGATCAAGTGAGGTTTATCCCAGGAATCCAAAGATTCTTCCATATACACAAATCAAACAATGTGATACACCATATTAACAAAATGAATGATAAAAATCATATGATCATCTCAAAAGGTGCAGAAAAAGCTTTTGACAAAATTCAACAACAAATTATGATAAAAAACACTCCAGAGAGTAGAAATGGAGGGAACTTTTCTCAACATAACAAAGGTCATATATGACAAACCCACAGCCAGCATCATTCTCAATGGTGAAAAAATGAAACCGTTTCCACTAATATCAGGAACAACACAAGGTTGCTCACTCTTACCACTTTTATTCAACATAGTTTTGGAAGTTTTAGCCACAGCAATCAGAGGAGAAAAAGAAATAAAAGGAATCCAAATCAGAAAAGAAGAAGTAAAACTGTCACTGTTTGCAGATGACATGATACTATACATAGAGAATCCTAAAGAGGCTACCAGAAATCTACCAGATCTAATCAATGAATTTGGTAAAATAGCAAGATACAAAATTAATTCACAGAAATCTTCTGCATTCCTATGCACTAATGATGAAAAATCTGAAAGAGAAATTAAGGAAACACTCCCGTTTACCATTGCAAAAAAAAGGATAAAACACCTAGGAATAAACCTACCTAAGGAGACAAATGACCTGTTGCAGAAAACTCTAAGACACTGCTGAAAGAAATTAGAGATGATACAAACAGATGAAGAGATATACAATGTTCTTGGACTGGAAGAATCAACATGGTGAAAATGACTATACTACCCAAAGCAATCTACAGAGTCAATGCAATCCCTATCAAACTACCAATGGCGTTTTTCACAGAACTAGAACAAAAAATTGCACAATGTATATGGAAACACAAAAGACCCCGAATAGCCAAAGCAATCTTGAGAAAGAAAAATGGAGCTGGAGAAATCAGGCTCCCTGACTTCAGATTATACTACAAAGCCACAGTAATCAGGACAGTATGTTACTGGCACAAAAATAGAAATATAGATCAAAGGAACAGGATGGAAAGCACAGAGATAAACCTTAGCACATATGGTCACCTTATCTTTGATAAAGGAGGCAAGAATATACAGTGGAGAAAAGACAGCAACCTCTTCAATAAGTAGTGCTGGGAAAACTGGACAGCTACAAGTTAAAGAATGAAATTACAACACTCCCTAACACCATACACAAAAATAAACTCAAAATGGTTTAAAGACCTAAATGTAAGGTCAGACACTAGAAAACTCTTAGAGGAAAACATATGCAGATCACTCTATGATATAAATCACAGCAAAATCCTTTTTGACCCACCTCCTAGAGAAATGGAAATAAAAACAAAATAAACAGATGGGACCTAATGAAACTTAAAAGGTTTTGCACTGCAAAGGAATCCATAAACAAGACAAAAAGACAACCCTCAGAATGGGAGAAAATATTTACAAATGAAGCAAGTGACAAAGGATTAATCTCCAAAATATACAAGCAGCTCATGCAGATCAATATCCAAAGGACAACCCAATCCAAAAATGGGCAGAAGACCTAAATTAGACATTTCTCCAAAGAAGATATACAGATTGCCAAGAAACATATGAAAAGATGCTCAACATCACTAATCATTAGATAAATGCAAATCAAAACTACAATGAGATATCACCTCACACTGGTCTGAATGGCCATCATCAAAAAGTCTACAAACAATAAATGCTGGAGAGGGCATAGAGAAAAGTGAACCCTCTTGCACTCTTGTTGGGAATGTAAGTTGATACAGTCACTATGGAGGACAGTATGGCGGTTCCTTAAAAAACTAAAAATAGAACTACCATATGACCCAACAATCCCACTACTGGGCATATACCCTGAGAAAACCATAATTCAAAAAGAGTGATGGACCACAATATTCATTGCAGCACTATTTACAATAGCCAGGACATGGAAACAACCTAAGTGTCCATCAACAGATGAATGGATAAAGAAGATGTGGCACATATATACAATGGAATATTACTCAGCCATAAAAGGAAATGAAACTGGGTTATTTGTAGTGAGGTGGATGGACCTAGAATCTGTCATACCGAGTGAAGTATGTCAGAAAGAGAAAAACAAATACTGTATTGTAACGTATATATATGGAATCTAAAAAAAAAAAAAAAAAAAAAAGGTTCTGAAGAACCTAGGGGCAGGACAGGAATAAACATGCAGATGTAGTGAGTGGACTTGAGGACACAGGGAGGGGGAATGGTAAGTTGGGAAGAAGTGAGAGAGTGACATGTATTTATACATACTACCAAATGCAAAATAGATAACTAGTGGGAAGGAGCTGCATAACACAGGGAGTTCAGCTCGTTGCTTTTGACCACCTAGAGAGATGGGTTAGGGAGGATTGGAGGGAGACGCAAGAGGGAGGGGATATGTGGCTATATGTATACATATAGCTGGTTTACTTTGTTATACAGCAGAAACTAACACAACAATGTAAAGCAATTATACTCCAATAAAGTTGTTAAAAAAAAAAAAACACGTGGAGTGAATTCAAGAGAATGTAGGTAACACAGCAGAGATAAGAAGTAATGAAGTTGTATAAGAAGGCATTGAAGATGGAGTTTCATAATCCTTAAATTGTATCTGGCCTAGGTAACTCAGAAGCTGAGTTTAGGTCCAGAGATTCTTATTTAAATTTTGTAAAAATAGATATTCTCAACCAAGAATATGGATGAAGAATATTATAATGTTCCAGTTGGAACTGAAGAAAGGGCATGCCTTCCAAAGAGCCGCCAACATTCTCTATCAAGCTCAGGAAAATCAATTAACAGTAGTCCCCGAAACCAAACAATTATACCAGAAGAAATTCCTAAGAAGACCACTCACCTCTCAAAGGCAATGAAACCATCTACACCGAAGGTCCAGAATGAGGACTAAGGTTCCACTATCTCCAACATCAAAAGATTATAAAAGAGCCTTCTACATTCCCTCAGACGCCAGTTTGTAGAAGAGCAGGAACAAATATTCTCCAAAGTCTAAAGGTTATAAATAGCAACAATTTAAATTATTAGGGCTGACAAAATTATATATTTGTCAGGGCTAAATTTTACCCTAACCCAAACATGAGGCTCATGAATTTCCAGTCAATTATAGTCAAGATAAAGGACCAGCAATTTCTCTGTACAAGTTGTGGTATGATAAATTTTGATATGTCACAGATAGTAACAGGGTTAACTTTTCTAGATCATATATGATACTGAAGCCCATATACTGAAATAAAGTTAATATTCCAGAAAAAACATTGAGACCCATTGTCATTTTCAATTTCCTTTTGTTAACAAATCTTAATACCAAAAATATATAAATTCTCCATTTAGCATGTTTTCCTCCCGAATAAAGAGGATTACCTTCAAGACTGCTCAGATGGCTAATCCACTTATGCTAGGTTTTGCTGCTAATCTTTTGCTTATTTTCTTGCATGTTCTAAAAACAATGGTACTTTATAGAATTAAACTGATGAAAAAGACTGTAATAAGTCATAGATTGATGTCCTTTGCCTTCAGTCAAGACTGAAAACATATTCTAAGACATAATTATTTGTAAAAATTATTAAAATATACAGATTATATGTATGAGAATTTATAATTCATTAATTATGCTAGTAACTATGCTTACAATCTAAACATAAGACTATATGAAAGATGAATATCACCTCATAGCACCTTTATATCTTTCAATATTTTTACCAATTTATTAAAATAATAAATTTTCTAAGTAAATTTTGTGCTAAGCTTCTAATATTTTATCTTTTTTTAACATGATTTTTTACCTAAAACTATGAGCAGACAATGAACAGGTTTTATTCTTTACATTACATCACAGAGGATAAATTCATGGCTTGTAACATCCTCCTAAAACAAAAAGCTTGCAAGTGCACACATGCAGACACATCCTTGAGAATCCATCCACAGAATTTCAAAAGTTCACATCTAAATGAGTTGTGAGATCAAGATTTCATTATTAGATTGTGTGGCAAGGAAAGGCCATACTGAGAAGGTCACAATTTGAATAATGAATCGATGTTAATGAAGAAACAAAACAGCAGACATTTGGGGCATTCCAGACAAGAGAAAAAGCAACTGCCAATGGGAGGGTGACTGATGTATTTGAAGACTGGCAAGGAGGCCAAGGTTGCTGGAGTGGAATGAGAGAGAAAGACGTGAAAACAGAGAGGTAACTAAGGGCCAGTGTGTGATCTTTGGCTTTTACTCTGAGATGGGAAATCACTGGAGGATTTTGAACAAAGTAACATGAATTGACTTATGTTTTATTATGATCAGTGTGACTAACTTATTAAGAAAATATTGAAATTCAGAAGACAGGATACCAGTGGGATCCCATTGAGGCCCTTAAATCATTGAAAAGAGTCTACGGGAAAGTTAGGGTCTTAGTTCTATAATTTTCAGCTTTTCTTTCTTTTTTTTAATTTAAAATTTATTCATTCATTAAATTAGATTTTTAAAAAATAATCATTTATATTTTGTTATGCACACTTCTGAGTAGAATGAACAGGGTCACTGACCTCGGTGACATTAGAGGTTAGAAAAAAGACTTGAATAAATATATTCATATTATGTAACAGGAAGGGAAGAAATTATATTTTCAGGAGATCCTCTTTGTGCAAGTAACTTGAATTAAAGATGACTAAGGGATGTCAGGGTAACAACAGTGGAGACAAAAAAAAAAAAAAAAAAAAAATCAGAAAGTCCAACGAGTAACTGTAAGGATTCAGAGAGGGGAAGATATTAGTATACTCCAGAAATTTATAGACGTCAAAGTGACTGTGAGCAAAAGTAGAATTACTAAAAGGCTGAAGTTGAAGGCAGGAATCAGACAATGAAGGACTTTTTGACTACTGTGTTAATTTAATATTTCATCCTCAAAGAAAGGGGACACATTGAAAGATTTTAGCTAAGGAAGTTGTCTCTCAGGAATGGAACTGAGGTGGAAAGACAATAGTAGAAAAGAGAAAATGAATAAAAAGATCACTGCAGAGGACTGATGCTACCTGACTTCAAGACTTACTATAAAGCTACAGTAATCAAGGGAGTGTGGTATTGGTGAAGAGATAAATAGATCAATGGAAAAGAGTAGAGCTAGACCTGCATAAATAGGGTCAACTGATCTTGACAAAGGAGCTGAGGCAATACAATGGAGAAAAGATAGTCTTTTCAACAATTGGTGCTGGAAAACTGGACACCCACATGCAATAATAATAATAATATGGACACAGATCTTACACCCTTCACAAAAATTAATTTAAAATGGATCATGGAATCAATGTAAAATATGAAACACTAAAACGCCTAGAAAATAACATAGGGGAAAATCTAGGTGACCTTTGGTATGACAATGACTTTTTAGATACAACACCAAAGTTATGATGCATGAAATAAATAATTGGTAAACTAGATTTCATTAAAATTAAAAAAAAAAAACTTTTGCTCTCAAAAACAAACAAAAAAAAGCACTGTCAAGAGAACGAGAAGATAACCCAGCAACTGAGAGAAAATATTTGCAAAATACACATCTGATAAAGGATACTGCAGCCCTAGGAAACTAGTATACCAAGTGTTAACCTTGTATCATCTAAGTTATTCCTACAGTAAAAAATCTTATAATGGAATGATAAATTGGTTATCATAATGGGTGATACTTTAATAGAAGAATATTTAAATATTATGCAAAATGTCACAAATACAATTTTAGTAATTTTTGGTAAGAACTGTATGCTTAAACTTTTCAGGATATGAAAGAAAAAAATCATAAAGTTTACATTTTTAAGTCTATTTTTATTAGCCATGTAAGAATCCCTAAGTCACAGAATTAACACAAAAATATGCTTTTATGTGAAACCCAAAACACAAAATCAAGTTCAAAATAGTGCCAAAGTAGTGAAGTTTCACAATTCTGAGTTTAATAAAGCCCATAGGAAAAACAAAATAAGTTAAAAAAATAATAATTAACAGAAAAGAGAAAAATGTCAGAATAAAAAATTATTTTTAAAAATTACTTAACATGAGGGACACAAAATACATTAGAGAGGAAAATTAGCTCCACAAGAAGTTAGATTCTATTAAATTCTGAAAAGGTTTTAAAATAATTTTAAGTTTGAAGTGATTAAAATGATTATGAAAGTTAGGAAGGGTAAGAAAATAAATACACAAAAATTAAATTGATTTAACTTAAATGAGATACAATATATTGAAAGACAATTTTAAAAGATTGCACTTATAGTAAAACTAATATATATCTTAATAAGTCTAAAAAGTAGTTGTAAAAGACATCAGGAGATTATAAAATATTAAAGGATACTAAAAAAATATATAGAAAAAGAAATAGAAATTCTATTCATATTTTGGGAGGCTCTTCAATTTGATCTATAGATTTAATCCATATCCAATTTAAATCCCATCAGTTTTATTTGTTTGTTTTTTAAGGGAACTTGACATGTTGCATTTAAAAGATGCAGAAAAGCAAAGCCAAGAATAGCTAGGAGTTTCTAAAGAAGATGTCAAGAGAATGTACCTATCCAAATACAGAGAATAATTATAAAGCTATAATTGCTAAGATAATGTGTTATTTACCAATTATAGGAAAACAGAGTACTGTAAAATAGAGCCACTTGACCTCTAGACACTTGTTTTATGAAAAAGACAGCATTAGAAATTAATGGGATATCTTCTAACAAAGATACAAAAATCAAATGACTTGAAGAGGCACTTCATAAACAGGGGCATTCATGGAAAATAAGTATTTGAAATATGTTTAATTTTACTTACTAGAAAACATGAATTAAAACAGTAATTTCATACCCCTTCATGAACACACACTTGTTCACAGATTGCAAAAGTATGATAATACCAAGGATGATTAAGGAGATGGAAGAGCAACACATGTATACATTTTTGGCGATGTTCTACATTTTTCAAACTACACTTACACTGTCTGGTAAAAATGACAACAAACATATCCTCAGACCCAGAAATTCCATTAATCCTTATATACCCTAGTAAGCCTTTTGCACATCTGCATCTGATGACCATAAATATTGTTCATAGTAGCATTATTTGTGCCTTCAAGTCCATCCATGTTGCTGTAAACGGCAAAACTTTGTTCATTTTTATGGCTGACTGGTATTCCATTGTATGTATATACCACTTATCCTTTATCCATTCTTCTATTGATGGACACTTAGGTTGCTTTCCTACCTTGGCAATTGTAAATAATGCTGCTATGAACATTGGGATGCATGTATCTTTTTGAAATAGTGGTTTTGGTTTTTTTGAATATATACCCAGGAGTGGAATTGCTGGGTCATATGGTAGTTCTATTTTTAGTTTTTTGAGAAACTTCCGTATTATTTTCCACAGTGGCTGTACCAATTTACATTCCCCCTAGCAGTGTACAAGGGTTTTTTTTCTCCACATCCTCGCCAACATTTGTTATTCATGTTCTTTTTGATGATAGCCATTCTGACAGGTGTGAGGTGATACCTCATTGTGATTCGATTTGCATTTCACTGATGACTAGTGACGTTATCTTTTCATGTCCCTGTTGGCAATCTGCATTTCCTCTTTGGAAAAATGTCTACTCAGTTCGTCTGCTCATTTTTTAATCTGTTTTTTTTTTTTTTTTGACATTGAGTTCTATGAGCTGTTTATATATGTTGGATATGAATCCCTTATCAGTCATATCATTTGCAAATATTTTTCTCCCATTCAGTAAGTTGTCTTTCCACTTTACTGATGTTTCCTTTGCTGTGCAAAGGCTTTTAAGTTTAAGTAGGTAACATTTGTTTAACTTTGCTTTTATTTCCTTTACTTTAGGAGATGGATCCAAAAAAGTATTCTACAATTATGTCAGAGAGTATTCTGCCTATTTTTTCCTCTAGGAATTTTATATTGTCCAGTTTTACATTTAGGTCTTTAATCCATTTTGAGTTAATTTTTGTAAATGGTATTGGAGAATGTTCTAATTTCATTCTTTCACATGTAGCTGTCCAGTTTTCCCAACACGACTTATTGAAGAGACTGTCTTTTCTCCATTGTATATTCTTGCCCCCTTTGTCATAGATTAATTGCATGGGTTTATTTCTGGAATCTTTATCCTGTTCCATTGATCTATGCAACTGTTTTAGTGCCAGTATCACACTATTTTGATGACTGTAGCTTTGTTGTATAGTGTGACGTCAGGGAGGTTGATTCCTCAAGCTCTATCTTTATTCTCAAGATTGTTTTGGCTATTCATGGTCTTTTATGTTTCCATAAAAATTTTTAACTTTTTTATTCCAGTCCTGTGAAAATGCCGTTGGTATTTTGATAGGGATTGCATTGAATCTGTACACTGCCTTGGGTAATATGGTCATTTTAACAACATTGATTATTCCAATTCAAGGACACAGTATATCTTTCCACCTCTTTGTGTCATCTTCAATTTCTTTCATCAGTGCAGTGTCTTATAATATTCAGAGTGCAGGTCTTTCTCCTCTATAGGTAGGTTTATTCCTAGGTTTGTTTTTGTGTTTTTTTGATGGTAAGTGGGATCATTTCCTTAATTTCTCATTCTGATACTTTGTTGTTTGTGTATAGAAAGGCAAAGATTTTATTATATTAATCTTGTATCCTGCAACTTTACTGAATCCATTGATGAGCTCTAGTAGTTTTCTGGTGTGGCCTTTAGGATTTTCTATGTATAGTATCGTGTCATCTGGAAACAATGACAGTTTAACTTCTTCCTTTCCAATTTGGATTCCTTTTATTTTTTTCTCTTCTCTGATTGATGTGGCTAGGACTTCCAAAACAATGTTAAATAAAGGTTTTTAAGCATGAAAAATTTTGTATTAAAACTATAAAGAAAAGTAAGCAAATGACAAACATAAAATTTTAATAATGATTACATCTCTTTTGACATATAATTTATATATCATGAACTCCCTTGATTTTAATGTATAATTTATGAGTTTGTTAAATTTATACAATCATGCAATCATTACCTCAAACCAGTTTTAAAACTCATACATCAGTCCAAAAAGTTCCCTTGTGACTTCTACTGTTCCCAACCACAGTCCCAGGAAACCAATGATCTTTTTTCTATCTCTATAGTTTTGTATTTTCTACAAATTACAGATAAATTACAATAATTTGAGCATATGAGACATTGAACTTTGTGTCTGGCTTCTGCCCCTTAGAATGGTGTTTTAGAGATCCATACATGTTATTGTGTTTATCAGTTGTCCATTCTTTTTATTGCTCTGTTGTATTATATTTTAATAGTGGTTGTGTTGACTCTATAAATCAATTTTGAGATAATTGCCTTCTTAAAAATACTGAAGGTTCCTATTCATAAATATGGTATATCTCTACATTTGTTTGTCTTTTGTTTCCCCTCAGTAAAGTTTTATAAACTTTATTGTAGAGGTCTTACATGTTACTTGTTAAATTTATTCTTACATATATCTTTGTGAAGCTCTTCTCATGTTAATTATTTTAATTTTATTTTTGGTAGTATGGTACTAATATTTTTAAATACAATTTACTTTATTTATATATTTATTTGTTTATTTTGTATCCTGTGACCTTGCTTAACTCTCATATTAGTTATAATATATTTTATTATAGATTCTTTAGGACTTTCCACATAAAAGATAGTGTCATTTGGAAATAAAAAAATGTTTTACTTCTTCATTTCCAATCTTTATGCTTTTAAATTATTTTTTTGCCATACTTTACTTAGGTCGTTTAGTAAAATGTTGAATAGAAGTGGTGAGAGCAGATACTTTAGATTTGTTTTTAATATTTTGGAAAAAGTATTCAGTCTTTCACCATTAAGTATGGTGTTAGCTTTAGCCTTTTTGTTCGGGTTCGAGCCCTGGTCTGGGAAGATCCCACATGCCGTGGAGCAACTAGGTCTGTGAGCCACAACTACTGAGCCTGTGCGTCTGGAGCCTGTGCTCTGCAACAAGAGAGGCCACGATAATGAGAGACCCGCACACTGCGATGAAGAGTGGCCCCCGCTTGCCGCAACTGGAGAAAGCCCTCACACAGAAACGAAGACCCAACACAGCCAAAAAAAAAAAAAAATATAGTGAGTACTATATATTAGAATATATTTTATATGATATGATATATATGATATATTATATTTGCTATTTCTATATTCTTTAGAGTTCTATTCACTTTCTACTAGCCAATCTCTTTTAATTCTAATTCCCTGTTATAATTGCTTACATTAAACTTTTCCTAATCAAATTACCCTGTTTTCTCTCTTCAGATTGTAACCAAACTTGTATAAAACTAAAAAAAAAACAAAACAAAAAAACAAAATAAAGGAATATGTTACTTCTAAAAAATAAAAGGGGAAGTAGAAATGCAGAAATATTATCTTTAGCATATTAAATAGAGGCAGCAATGCACAGAAAAAAAGAAACATCCAATAGGGTGTGTTTAAGATGCCAGAAATAAACTCAAGGAAGTCAGTAATGGCAGTAGATGTAAATATTAATATCACCTAAAAATATATACATACATATTATATTAGAAATGAAAAAGAGAAACAATCAAATCAATACCAAACTGGTGTTTACTTTCTATAGCAAACACCTCAAAAAAATTCAAAGTAATAGTGTAAGAAAATATTTCTCAGGAAAAAGTTTCTTAAAAAAATGGTGTAATAAATTTAATCTTTTTATTACCAAGATAAAATAATAGTTATATCATATGTATGAAACATGGTATAACCTCAAAGATATATAATTCATATCCTATAAGCAAAGGAAGAAATTGACAAGTCCATGAACAGAGTAGTACTCTACTCTCATGAACTGACACATCAAGTAAGACAGAATTTGTTAAGGATGTATTTTATTAAAAGATAATTTATACCCCAAAAGCTTTAATTTGTATAAGAGAGCAGCTCAATAAACTTTCACAAATTGAACACACTTTGTAAACACCAGCTGGATCAAGGAGTTGAATATTTTGAACACATCTGAAGGGTTCTTCTTGTGTCATAATCCTCCCCACTCCCCAAGAGTGACCATGACTCTGATTGATAAGCATGGATAAGTTTTTTTATTCCCATATACAAATGGAATCATATATAGTCTTTTAATCTTTTGTTGCTGTCTTCTTTGGCTCAACATTGACTTGCCAGATCCATCTATATTTTTGCAAGTATTTGTAGCTCATTTATTTTTGTTGCTCCAATATTCCATTGCATAAATATATCATGCTTATGTAGCCATTCTAATCTTGAAGAACACTTGTGTAGTTTCCACAGTTGTGCTCTTACAATACAATGTACTAAAAATTTTATTGTGTGTCTTTAGGGGAACACATGTGAGCATTCTGTTGACTCTATACTTAGTAATGAATTGCTAGGTCATTGGGTAGGCAGATGCTCAACTTTAGGAGATAACACCAGAGAGTTCTGAGAGCTGTGATTGATCTATATGTTTACCAACATTGGTATAGTCTTGTTTAATTTAGTCATGAATTTATAGTGGTTTCTAGTTGTGATTTTATTTTTATTCCTGTGATCACTAATGAAGTAGAGCATATACATATATAGTCAATTTGGATATCCCATTTTGTGAAGTGTCTGTTCAAGTCTTTTCCTATTTTTCTACTAATTCTTCTAATTTTTTCTTAAATTATATGGGTTCTTTAGAAATTCTTCATACAAGACCTTTTCTTCTGAATTATTTACTTAATAATGTGTCTTTTGATGAATAGAAGTTGTTAATTTTAATATAGTTCACCTTATCTTTATTTTACTTTTATGTTTAACTCTAGTTTCCTATTGAGAACAACTTTGACTACTTCAAGATCACTATAATGTATTGTTCTGGGCCTTCTAAAAGTCTTAACGTTTATAATTTTGCCATTGCACACCTAGATCTATAGTCAATGTGTAATTTATTTATTTTTGTTGTGAATTAGCAGTCAATATATATGTATGTATAAATAGATCCATATGACTATCAAGTTGGCACTTTCATTTATTGAAAATACCCCACAATCCCTCTTAATTGTAGTGTTATCATTTTCACAATCAGTCTCCCTTGGGTCAATTTCTATAGTCTTTTTATTTCCATTGGTCAGACTTTATACCCTTGCACCAATGCCAAGCTACCCTGCCTTCATTCCTATAGCTTTATAGTCAGTCTTGATGCTTGGTACTTTGGATACAGAAGATTTGACCCACACATTCAATAAACTTGATCAAATGGACATATACTCATCCCTATGACTGAAAATTAAAGAATTTTTGTTAACTTTAAGTTCACATGGAAAACTATTTTTTAAATCATCAAGTAATGGTCTAAAGACAACTTACCAGGAATTCCAACAAATTGTATTATACAAAACATTTCCCTGAACACAGTTCAATTAAATTAATAACAAAAAAAACCCAGATTTTATTTTGGAGACTTCCAACCAAGAGTATAAATAATTTATGATGTAAAATATCTATGAAGGGGAATAGCAAAATGTGTGGAGCTGAAAAACAAAGAAAAGAATAAATATACCATGTGCAGCATGCATCTAAAACAGTGTGGTACTGAGAGATAAACATAAATATTACATAAATAAAATGTAAAAAAGAGATGAATTTAATTTAGATGAGCTAAGAATTGAAATAAGTGAGTTAGAAAACCAAAAAAAATGTAAACCCCAAGACAGTAAAAAGAACAAAATAAAGCCCAAAGTAGCTATAACACTGTGAAAACCAAGAGTCGTTAAGGAAGTTAAAAGGAATGAGAAACAGATTTATTGATTCAAGGATTTTTCACAAATCCCTGTGCAGTGTGTGCTATTAGCTCCACTTTACAGAATAAAAATCTGACCATCAGAAAATGTATTAAAACCACTTCATGCAAAGAGCAAGTGTAGGAGCTGGAGTAAATACCCAGCTCTGGAACAAAAACTCTTATCACTAGGTAGAAATTCTAAAAAATATCAATCAAAAAAGCAAATGAAACCAAAAAAGCAAGTATATAAAAATAAGCACATAGATACAAAGTAGTCAAGTTCTGTTTATCGGAGAGATGCAAAGGTGATTTAATATCATCTTTAATATTAATGAAATTGACCTACCCTTAGTTTATAATATGCTATTAAATCTATTATTTAATCATTACTATAACCTTGTAAAATAGACTAAATGATACTTTTCTAAAGTCAACTATATTTTTATCACAAGTCACAAAAAAATTCAAGTAGCTATATTAATGAAGAAAATTTATTATCAAACATAAATGGAAGTGTTCAGGAATACATATGTTAAGACGAAGGCTGATCTAACCTTTTACCTGATGTCTCTAACAGCTAGATTTCTCCCTTTGTCTCTGCTCTGCCTTTGACTCTTGTTTTTGCTCCACTAACTGGCTCCAAAATATTTGTTCCCCTGACAATACCAGGCTTTCTTTTCTGAAAAGGAAAGTGCCCACAACTGCTTCAGACCTCAAATTCTCTGACCAGGCTATTGAGATGGAGACAGAGAAAGAGGGAGAGAGAGGGGCATGTGATAAATGCATGAGATTTCATTTATCAGGGTGAACCTCATGGGCCAGAGGACATCTCTGAGCAGTGATTGGGTTGAATTTTCTTTCCTCTTTGCTCCAAAAGTTGAGTCTATTCTTTTGATGGCATTATTAGGATTATGTATGCTTGGAAGCACCCAACAAAATTAATTGCATATAATACATTTTACCGATTGGGAATTACATATTACTATTTTGCTCTAAATAGCTTAACAAATTTCTGTCATACAGAACTGGATTGGAGCATTTTTGGAGATAGAAAGTCTTATTTCAAAATATGGTGGATTAATATACATTTACTGAAGTATTATTTATTTTTATAACTACTAACTTAATGTGGTCTTCTTTATAACATAAGTAGTTGTTTTTAGATATTTTCATGTTTTGTATGTATGTTTATGCATATATAAAATCCTACTAGTAGCAAATATCTTTAAATTTATATAAAATGATAAGCTTTAAAACCAAAATAAATTAACAATAAAAAATTAAAAAGTTAAAAACATGTTATCATACTAAGTGAAGTAAGTCAGACAGAAAGACAAATATCATATGATATCACTTATATGTGGAATCTAAAAAATGATGATACAAATGAACTTATTTACAAAACAGAAACAGACTCACAGACTTAGAGAATGAAATTATGGTTACCAGCGGGGAAGGGTTTGGGAGGAGGGATAGATTGAGAGTTTGGGATTGACATGTACACACTGCTATATTTAAAATAAAATACCTTTCCATGAAAAAAAATGAAAAGTTATGACTATATGTTAGTAATCTTAAACACTTACCCAATTCAATATTATTCATTGCATTAACAGTTTCAACACCTAATAATGTAACAAGATCTTTCACAAGTCACCTAAAAAATTTAGGGAAAACCCTTTATAAATGTGCTGTATATAAAGTCTATCACTGATTAAATGAAACACATTGATTGTGATTGAATATGGTTTTAAAAACCTAACTGATCACTTTGCTTACATTTGTGAATTATGAATCATATTTCAATTTTATTTTAAATTATGAAGTAGTTTATAGAGGTTATATGTGTATATATATACAATATCATTATTAGCTAACAAGCAGACATCACAACTATTTAACAAGTCTTATTTTGAGCAATAAGTGTTAGAAAGGAAAAAGAATACTAAGATTCCTTAGAATAAAAGTTGTAAATGATGATTGTTCTCTTTTGGGAGAATTCCTCCTTCAGCAGAACAATAGCTGGAAAAATATCACAGCAGTGCACACAGAAGCAGACATGCTTTTGGGTGAACACGTGTAAAATCATCTCCCTGACTGGACTTCTCTGAACATAATATCTTCTGATATGGGTGATGATATTTAGCCAAACATATAAGCATTAATAATTAATTTCAAATAGAATACTATCATAAAATAAATAGCTAAAATATTGTGTGAAGGTCCTTTTGCAAAGACAGAGCAAATTTGTAAATGTTTCACTTAAAAGTTAGACTGAAATTGAGTGCCTACCATTTAAATATCTACAGTAGTCAATACATAGATGGTAGGCAGCTACTAACAAACAGGATAAACCAGAACTTTGTGGATTGGAGGGAATAGAATAGAAATTCAAACAAAACAATTTCTTGTGGGTTGATTTGATTATGACCAGATCCTGTAGAAGTTGAGTAGTATGTAAGTCTGAATTTAGGCATAAATCACTGAAAATTAAACACTCTAAGTAATACTGAGGGGGAAAATAAATCTCTCTCTGACACACACATACATACACACTTCTTTGAAAATCCAAATATTTCAAAGAATTTAATGTGCCTATTCAAATGTTCTCTAAAATGTAGTCAGTCAACTAAAAACAAATCATATATTTTAAAAGATATGAATTCTATTTCTGGATCTATTTTCCAAAATGGAATGAACTGTTTTATTTATTCAGCTTTTAAGGATCTATTCTTAAACTAAATGAAGAAGAACAGTCACATTAGAAGACAATTATAAGTTATTTGTTCAGAATCTCATGTCTAGAAATTCAAAGTATTTAGATGATTTTAATAAATAAAATGTAAATTAATTACGTTTAGAGATTAGAGAGTGATTTATTGCCTCTCAAAATTCTCCTCAAAGTGATTCTCCTTCTCTTCGTTTTCATATTGATTTTGACTTTGAGTTTTTTCTACTCTAGGCCATTAGTTTATATTTGTTAGAGATTTGCTTAAATGTTTCTTCTGAAATTTTATGATGAGAAATTAAAATTAAAAGTGTAAAATAATAATCCAAATATACCTTAGGTAATGACATAATGTAGTACAATTGAAAATTCTGGTCACTAAAAAGACTATAAAAATAGAACTACCCACCATCCCTGTTCTGATGTACACTTGCAAATTTATTCTATTAAGGGAAAAAAATTAATTCCTCTCCATTATTTGAGACCATACAAGTATAAGTTTTTAAAGTAATTATACAGATGACTAAATGAATTTGTAATGCTAATTCAAGCAAACATCAACAGAAACAGTAAATAATATTAACAGGCTAAAAGGTAAATTTATCAAGGGCAATGTTAGAATTAAGTCAGATCAGCTTTAAATTATTGATTACAAGAAAACAATGATAGTGGAGTAAAGGAATACTTCATGAGTTTTTACTCAGAAAAGTAGATACAACAACAGAAAAGGCTAAAAAGCTATACTTTTTAGGTACACAGAATGATAAAGCAACTAAGGATACATATTAAGGTATGCTTAGGAAAAGATAAGAATTAGAATGCATTGAGGCAAAAAGACTATTCCTGTGTGCTAAGAAGAAGGGAGGGACACTGACCTAATAATGATGCAACTGAAAATAAGATAGCACCATACAGAAACTCATCGTGCTATAGAGAAAAATTTCTGAAACTTTTTCTGCAAGAGCCATATAATATGTCCTTAGGAAACTTGTCCATTATGATTATCCTCATTTTTCATTTTTAAAACCTGAATTATTCTCATATAGTTCTTCACTTTTTGCTTAAGTAGGATTAGCAAAGTTCTCCTCCTCTTTACCCATGTGAACATTCCTAATTGGGTTGCTCTTAGTATTCTTTAATAATGTACATGATGATGATCCCAGAATCCCCAATACAGAGCTCCAGCCAACTAGCACATATGAGTTGACTGGCAAGGCCACAGAAGCACATAAAAATTATTTATAGTAAAGATCATAGAAGGAGTGGGCTAGGGCCCAACCACCATTATATTTTCCTCATATTTTTATTTTTTGTGTATTCACTAATGCTGGCCACCAGATATTTCTGATTCTCTTCAGAGCACTGGTAAGACTGCACACCCCCACTCTTTTGAAGTTAGATTTAGACAAGGTTTGTCTAATTCAGTGGTTTTCAACCTTCATCGTGCATCAGAATCTGATGAAGGGCTTGTGAAAACATAGATTGCTAGGCTTCAATACAGTATACAGATGACTGAATGAATCTATGATCTTCATCACCTAAGGATTTGTTAGAAATACCTAGAGTATTTCTAACCGAACATTTAACTATCCAAAGTATTTAAACTCAATGTTTCACTCTGTGGATAGGGCCAGAAACCTTGCATTTTTAACAAGCTCCTAAGAGATAGTGATATTTCTGGGCCAAGGAACACACGTTTAAAACTACCAGTTTAATGAAATGTAAATGCAAAAGGCAGAAATTTTAAGAGCCAGTGAGTGATTTGTAAATATCTTTTCTTTTTTTTTTTTTCCATCCACCATAGAAACCTGCAATATCCACATACTGGTTTCTCCATTAGCCTGGGTCCCAGATTAAGGAGACAAAGAGGAGATGCCTGGGCATGGAATACACATAGTACACATGTAAAAGAAGTAAGAACTACACGTTGTTGCTTCAAGTAACTAAGCTTTTCGTGTTTTTGGTTTCCACAACATGCATAACCTAACTCAATCTCACTGGAAAATATGCTTTGCAATTTTTAAAACATCAACAAGTTTTCTTTTAAATAAATGTCTGATTATAAGTAGGAGAAAATACTTTCTTGATTAAGGGTCCCAGAATTAAATTTGCACTCATTTCTTTATATTAGCCAGATTAAACCACTTTCTACCCTAATTTCAAAGTACATAAGAAATATTTGAGTAGGTAATTATGGAAATTAAAATGAAGTATACATCTTTACAGATCAAGTTTCATAAAATTGTCTTTAGTAGTATTTGGTGAAAATCTGATTTTGAATAACTAAAGAAGTTTGTTGACTAGTTGTTTGCATTAGTTAAGATAATAACTGATTAACAGAAAAAGTAATGCAAAGCAGAACTATAGTATATCAAATACAAGACCTACAGAATCTGGGAAATAATAACATTGTAGTGTTCAATCAAGTGAATTTCAAATGATGAGTAAAATTCAATATTGAGGTTAGAGAAAGTTACTAGCTGTTTTCTCAAAGTCATCATCTTCAAGGTAGGGAGAATATGTCTTATAAATAGAATATATACCCAAAAAGAGGTAGCATTTTAAAATGACTCCAGACAACTGGTTATCAATTTTTCTCAAGCCTCAGGTCTTTTTATTTCTGAAATTGAAGAATTCATCATATCTCATATTCCATATATTGGCATTCAGATGGTAGTACTGGAAACATTTGAACTACTGTATAGAAAACAACCTTTAAACCAATTTCATTTGACATATCTTGAAAAATCAAATTACACATATGAATCAGATTAATGTGTCTTAAATATCCTCCAATTTCTTATAAGATTATATCAACACTATGAGATCATTCAATACTAAAAGACTAAAGTATGAAGACCTACAAATTGAAATTATACAACAATTTTTCATTGTTTTATCTATCTGATTAAAGTACAACAACAAACTGTATATCAAATGGCTGTTGAAGGAAAGAATACTTTAGCTTTTCCTCTCGGCAATTTATTCATTTGCTTTATGTTTATTAAATCACTGCTTAAGATAATTTCTGTATATAAATTTTTTTCTTGGGAATTTCAATAAAAAATCTGGTGTTAAGATAGTATTGCTTAACTTATGTCATATAATATTTGGCCAGTGAGATAGGAAGGGTGAGAGGGAGACGCAAGAGGGAGGGGATATGGGAGTATATGTATACGTATAGCTGATTCACTTTGTTATACAGCAGCAACTAACACAACAATGTAAACAATTATACTCCAAAAAAGATGTTAAAAAAAAAAATTGGCCATACCACGTGCGTAGTGTGCACTATGTGATATAATATTTATCACTTATCTAATAATTTTATCAGGATAAAAATTATTCCATTATGAAATATCTTCCTTGAAATTAGGTAGGATCTTCAAATAATTGAGAAGGATTCAAGTGCCTTTGAAAATCTTGGAGTCTCCTAGAGACTCTTATTCACACCATTTTAATTTTAGAGAAAGGTAAAGTGTACAACCTGTTATAATTTTAAGAATTTTTAGGATAGTTCTTTAAAATTTAGAGGTTGAGAAAATACTCATGAGATTTTATGTGCCATTTTCTTTTGTGAACTTTCTATAAATCAATTAATTATTTGTTGTAAAGTACTATCCTAAAATAAAAATTAACTTTTAAAACTAAGTGTGACCTATGTTACATTCACAATTCTCAACAGGACTATTTGTGAGTATAGTTTGTGTATATTTACATACACAAAAACACATACATATTAATATATAAATAATATAATGAATGTATATGTGTGTACATATACACATATATGAATATACATACATGAATTATATATATATATTTGAAATATATACACACAGATATATGACTTTACTTGGCCTTTATATGACCTTTGAAATACATAAATT
Organism: Balaenoptera musculus; assembly: GCF_009873245.2. NCBI lineage: Eukaryota > Metazoa > Chordata > Mammalia > Artiodactyla > Balaenopteridae > Balaenoptera > Balaenoptera musculus. The sequence continues at coordinate 108,053,855 of NC_045788.1, forward strand.
CTACTTTTATACACTTTGTATAAAACAGTAGAAAGGAGGACTAAATAGTGAGTTTACTCTGCATCATGTTGAATTATTTCCAGAGATTCTGGCAACCTAAAATGCCATGATTTCATTGGAAGAAACAATGTGGTATTCTTTTAATCCTAGGTCAGTTAATAAACTGCATATGTGAAGGGAAACAAAATGGAAATGAAAGAGAAATGAAAGGGAAATTTCCCATTGAAAGGGAAAATGAACATCAAGAAAAAATACCTTAAACTCATTAACTCATTTACTTTAACAAATTAGATATTTTATTATGCTTTCTTTGAGATTTGTGATAGTTTATTACTGCTAATTCTGCCTAACTAGTCAATGGTTAAGAGTAGACCTTGGGAAGTACTAAGCAATTGGGATCTCTCTCTCTCTCTCTCTCTCACACTCTCTCTCCTGATCTTTCTCTTCTTTTTATCATCTATCTATCATTTATCTATCTATCTATCATCTATCTATCTATCTATCACTGAATTCATGCAATTAACAATACAAAACCCAACTTGATTAATATAACACACTTTTTGTCATAAATCAATATTTCATACTCAATTATTTATAAAACTATTTTTAAACCATGCATTTCATTCCCTTAAAAGTCAAATTTCTTGTAAAATATTCTTATTATGGTTTTCAATATTTGTTATTTTATAAATTTCTTCTAGGTTTCAAGAAAATGATTTATGTTTGAATCAGGTTAAAATACTTATGTAGTTGATTGCTTTGATATTTAATAGTGTTTTCAATTAAAGAGCGAGTTTTATTTTGAAATAAATTGCAATGTATACATTACTTGACCCCAAAAACATCAGTATTTTTAACAATTTTACCTTATAAATGGCAGTAAATATTTTCTGTGATGAATCTGTTACTATTATTACTGTTTCATTAGTGTATGTATGCAGTCTATGAAAATAAGATAAGCTTAATTTTCTAGTAGCAATTATATAAGCTCAGAATTGTAAACCCACATGCCTATAGGGACAATGTAGGTAACACAAATTAATGAAGTTGTGTGATTTGCATATTAAACAGGTAAGAAAATTATTTTCACAAAATATTTAACTGCATAGGATCACAGATTATCTTTCATTTCCCCATTAATATTAAAAATATATGGCTTCCTTGGTGGCGCAGTGGTTGAGAATCTGCCTGCCAATGCAGGGGGCACAGGTTCAACCCCTGGTCCGGGAAGATCCCACATGCCCACATGATCCCATGAGCAACTAAGCTGTGAGCCACAACTACTGAGCCTGTGCTCTAGAGCCCGTGAGCCACAACTACTGAGCCCACGTGCCCACAACTACTGAAGCCTGGCACCTAGAGCCCACGCTCTGCAACAAGAGAAGCCACCACAATAGAAAGCCCGTGCACCACAACGAAGAGTAGCCCCCGCTTGCTGCAACTAGAGAAAGCCCGTGCACAGCAAGGAAGACCCCCAAACACAGCCAAAAAATAAATAATTAAATAAAATGAATAAATTTATTAATAAAAAGAAAAAAAGTATAAATAAATACTAGAAATATTTAACTTTCTCTTTGAGTCATATTATTTTAAAGCACCATCAAAAGGGCAATAACAATGGCAAATGACACTTATGTAACCAACCCTCTGGAACCTGTTCCCAAAAAGTGTCTTTCTGCCCTGTGCCCCATCAGCCAACAGAAAGAGACTGAGTTCGGTTCAGAAGCAAAGGAAAGCTTTATTCTCTGATCGAAAATGGAGAGTTGGGAGCTCCAGCTCTAGAGCACAGGCTTTCCCTGAAAGGCCATGGCGGGGCTGCCTTTGTAGGATCTCTTCACTGAGGAGAAGTGTGGAATTCTTGTGGGCAGGTGCAGCTGTGCTGCTCACAGCTCCAGATCGCAGTGCGGGCTCAGCAATTCTGCTCACAGCCCGCCGCCACCATCTTGAGTGCTATTCTGCACACAGTCCCCAAGCTGAGGTGTTGGCACAGCCCTTTCACTCGAGGAACTCTGGTCTGAAGGTCTGGGAGCAAGGTCACTGCATACAGCTCCCTATGGGCAAGTGAAACTAGACTAAGCACAAGGAAAAGAAAAAGGTTAGATTTTATTTTATTATTCAGATTCCTGAGAATTGTTAATGTGCTTTGTCGGTGACACTTAACATACCTCTGCGGAGAAAATAAGAAAATGGTGGGGACACAGTCCTACTTATTTTCTAGCTGTTGCTTTCTTGGTACATATGCCCAGTTTTTCCATATCTTCCATTACTAAAGAGAATCCAGCAATCAGGATTGTTTCATGGTGGTAGTATTGTTAAAATTCTTGATTTTTACGTAGCTGTAACTTGTTAATGTATATCATTATTAATACCATGTGAGTCAACATTGTAGATCACCTCAATACCTTCCATAAGCAGAATACTGCAGTATGAGGAGTTGGAGATCTCCTAATGAACACTACTAGGTATATTGAGAACGTGAGCATGTGTTAGTTCATTAATACCTCATAAACTGGATATTGGTGTCTTTCCAGTTAATTCTTTATAATGCTAAATTTATACTGTTAAGAGAACAGGTTGTATATCAGTTTTCTTTTTACTGACCTAATGATTTCAATAGTCATAAACATGATTTCAGGAATTCTGGGTTTCTAACATTTAAATTCCCCAACCATTTTAAGCATTGTACTCCTACTGTATAGAGCCAAAAGATAAACTGAAATAATTATAATTTCTGCCTGATACATCTCATTACGAACACCTTTATAACACTCCTCCAAGTTATTATTCTGCTTTGGCACTGAAAGAGTTTATCTTATAGCAAGGCTTCAATGATTGGAGGTTCCTCAGTCTACTGTAATTGGATAAAGTGATCAACTACACATAATATTTTACCTCGAAACAACAAATGCCATACTTACAGATGTGTTCAAATTGGGATTAAAGAATATTATAAATTGAATTAAATATGAAATTTTCTAATATAACATCTTATTCATTCTGGGCTTGTCTACAAACTTTATAAGTACCCTTCAGATTTTCAGTACAATATATACTCTTTTTAAAAGTTAGTTACTCATTACTGTCTTGGCCTTTTGAATCAGACTTCTGAGTAAGGTGATATTATTATTTTAAATTATAGTTTTTATGGTATATCTTTTCATCCTAATTACTTTATTAATCAAATTGCACATCTATATCTGTTTTGGCAAAAATACAAATATTACTGAGTGGCAGACCATGCTATTACAAATGAAAATATTTATAATGTGAACATTATTTTTTTGAGAACTACAAAATCAATATATGTTAAATTTCAGTTGAATATGTTAACTTCCTCATTATTATACAGTTTCTGAATGATAAATTACATTTGATACTCTATAAAATTATTATCCTTGGTCTCCTTAATACCACATTGGGCTTTAGAAGTTTTAGTTCATTTGGTACCAGTTTCTGCTTTACTCTGTGACCTTATCTATGCCTCATGACTCTATATTTTATGAAGCATGTCCAGGGAATATTTTGCAGTGTACTAAGTGGAACATTCAAATCATTAGCAAACCTGTTTGATATTTCAACATCCTAAAGGCAATAAATCACTCTTACTCTATTATCTTACTTATTTTTGGTTCACATTGCATATATATTTTTTTTTGAATTTTTTCACTTAGTACCATTATTTCAGACACCACTCAGTGCACCTGTACCCACTATATTTGATGTAATGAACAATTGGAAGCAAATGATATTGACAGAGACTTTATGTAATTACTCAACAAGAACCATCCTGAGTCAGTTAATCAGAGTTGAACTCAAATTTAATTTTCTGATACTCCAGGAAAGTAACCATTCATAAATTTTCAGAGAAAAATGTGCACCCATGTTTGTTTACAATTTGAGGAGTTTTTTTTTCCAATTATATGACAAGTACCTTATCTCTTTTGATTTGTAATACAATAAAAATTAAAATTATATAAATGCTAAATATGTTCATATATGTAAAAGAAAAAACAGTAATACCTCAATTTAATCATATATGTCTCATGATTTACTTTGTCCTTCAATGTCTTGAAGAAAACTTAATTTTTTAATAAAGTTTAACACAAGGTTTTTTACTATTAGAAAGACTAGATTTTTAAAATGAAACTATGGGGATATTATCACAAATTTAATACAGATAGTCATTCTTTTGTGAGTGTATCTTTGTAAAACATGTAATTTTATTACAAACATATATTAGGTTATCATAGTATGATGATTAATATAAATTTAGTAACAGTATATGCAAATCTAAGATTTTTCTTAACTCCATAGCAGAATGGGTAAAAAAAATCAGTTTTCTAACACCATGATAGTAAATAACCATTCATATTAGATCTACATATTAGTGTGTTTAGTATGATAAAAATATTATAACTTTTTGCACTTTGATTTTTCATGTTCATAAATCAAATATGTAATATTTAACCTAAACTTTTTTTAAAAAGTGTTCTGAAACTATCTGCACAGAATGAGACACCATCTCTTACACAAAAACAAAATAAAAATACAAAAGCCATGATAACAACAAAAACTTTTTTTTTCTCTGTGAGACCAAGGTATTTACTTGAGTTTGATAAATAAATTGAAAACTGAAGATTTTTTTTTTGCTTCTAAATTAGAGTCAAAATCATGAATATAATTAAACTTTATAAATATTATCCATATTGTTAAAAATGAAAAGGTTAACTACTTTTTTGATGACTAACTTCATCTAATGGTTTCAAGTCAGATATTTTCTGAAATTTATAAGTAAAAAATCATATATGCATGTGTATAAACATATGGAAAAACATCTGTAAGAAATAATTATAATTTTACCACTAAACTTCTATTTAAAATATACAGTGCCTCCAAATTAACTGAAAAGTAAAAGCAGGAGAAGTAGAGAGGTTTTGTGGTTATTTCTAGTAGTTGTAATTTCTGCTGGATGTTTGAATCCTTATACATCTAGAGGTGAATTCAAGGAGAGTTACTTTCACTGATCCTATCTATTTACACTTTTAAGATCTAAAGTATTAGGTTTAGAATTGGAAAATAAAAACTCTTATGTTACCTTTCATTAAATGAGGAATTTCTGTTTGGGTGACCTGCCTAGTCTATAAAGTTTGTCTGTGTGTGTATGTGTGTGTGTGTGTACTTTAACCTTGATAAGCTTAAACATTAAACATTAAATTACAGTGTTCCCAGTATATCCAATATGATTAATCCTTCCAATAAACCTATGAATTATCTTTAGGTGTATTTTTAAAATTTTATAGTTAAAATTATTATGTAAAATATACTCTTTAATTATTCTCTCATAATATATTTATTTATTTACCATTAGGTATTCCATATATTATGCATTTACTATGTGATAAGCAGCATGCTAATTACTTTCTATAAACTATTTCCTATAATACTTACAGTAACCCCATAAGATAGATATTCTCACCCTCAAATGGCATCTGGTGAATCTGAAAGTCAAGAGCTGGGTGACTTGCCACAAATTGCACAGCTATTATGTATCATAATCAAGGATCAAAACCTGGTGTCTTAATGCTAAAGCTCATTTTTTTTCATCTTTATAGAATGCACTGTCAAGTTTTTTGAGAGTGTTGTCAACATTTGCTGCCTCTACTTCCTCACTTCCTATTCTCTCTCCAGTTCTTTAAATTTGGTATCTATTTTCAACTGTCTATGGCTAACATTCCCTGTATTGCTGTAGATGACATTACCTTTGAAAAATGACCTCTCTAGTGCCATATTCATTAAATCTTATCTGTTCATTTTTGACTTAGTTGGCCAGTCTCAAGAGCACTTTTTTAAAAAAATTTAGTACTCTCTCATTTTTGTAATACATTACTATATCAGTTATCAATAGCAAAAATGACAAAAATGTTCAGTGTCCAGTAGGAAATGCTTTCAAGCTTTGTAATGTGATTAATTTTATTTCCCACAAGTGGTTCTTCATGTAATTGATACGAGAGTTGACTGGAAACCAGAAGTTCCAGAGTCTAATTTGGGTTCATTAGGAGTGAATGGCTTAATAAAGGGGAAAATAACCTTTCATTTTGAACCTCAGTTTATAACCAGGAAAATGATATCCAAGGAAACTTCCAACATTATATCATGTGTAGAGTAGTAGATACATGCATGTATACATATCTACATACATATGTGAGCCATAGTATAGTGGTCTATTTGAATCTATCATAGAGTCATAAATTTGAGATTTTAGACAGCTTTCAAGTATATAATTTTAGGTCCACTTGATCACCCACATATTTTTTTCACTTAAAAGATGTAATAAAAAGTAATATGCTGAAAATAAATGTTATTTTATCTTAAAGTAGTAAATCATCTATATCCAAAATAAATAGTTAAAGGATACACAAAATGACAACATGTAAAAGGTTGATAAAGCACATTTGGACTTAAGAGATAAGCAACTTGAAATAATCACGTGTACAGAGAATGTTATCTATAAACCCCACCATAACCACAAACCAAAAATCTATAATAGGTACACACATAAAAAAGAGAAAGGAATACAAACCTAATACTAAGTATAATCATCAAATCAAAAGAAAATAGAGCAAAAGAAGAAAGGGGGGGAAAAAAAGAACTACTTAACAACCCCAAAATAATTGATAAAATAACAAGTACATACCTTTCCACAATTACTTTAAATGAAAATGGAAAAAAAATTATCAAACCAGAAGACATAGAGTGGTTGAATGGATACAAAACAAGACCTATATATATGCTGTCTAAAATATACACCCTTCAGATCTAAAGACACACACAGACTGAAAATGAGGGGATGGAAAAAGGTATTGCATACAAAAGAAAAGAAAGTTGGGGGGAGTAATACTTTGATCAGACAAAATAGACTTAAAGACTGTGTACCAAGAGACAAAGAAGGGCAATACACAATGATAAAGGGATCAATCCAAGAATAAGATAACAAATGTAAATATATATGCACCCAACATAGGAGCACCTAAATACGTAAAGCAAACACTAACAGACATAAAGGGAGAAATTGACAGTAAAACAGTAATAGTAGGAGATTTTAACAACTCACATCAATGGACAGATCATGTAGGCAGAAAATCAATAAGGAAATATCGGCCTTAAATGACACATTAGACCAAATGAATTTAACAGATATATATAGAACATTCCATTCAAAAGCAACATAATACACATACACATTCTTTTCAAGTGTGCATGGAAAGTTCTCAAGGATAGATCACATGCTAGGTAACAAAACAAGTCTCCATAACTTAAGAAAACTGAAATCATATCAAGCATCATTTCTGACCATACTGTTATGAGACTAGAAATCAACTACAAGAAAAAAACTACAAAAAAACACAAACACGTGGAGGCTAAACAGTATGCTAATAAACAACCAATGGGCTCATTGAAGAAATAAAAAAATACCTGGAGACAAAAGAAAATTAAAACACAATGATCCAAAATCTATGGGACACAGCAAAAACAATTCTAAGAGGGAAGTTTGTAGAAAGATACAAGCCTACCTCAGGAAAGAAGAAAAATCTCAAATAAACAACCTAACTTTATACCTAAAAGAACTCGAAAAAGAAGAACAAACTCAAAGTTAGTACTAGGGAATGAAGCATGAAGATTAGAGAAGAAAAAAAGATAGAGTCTAAACAAACAAAAAAAAGATTAATGAAACAAGCAGCTTGTTCTTTGAAAAAAATAATCAAAATTGATAAACCTTTAGCAAGACTGATAAAGAAAAAAATAGGGCACAAATAAATAAAGCCAGAGATGAAAAAGAATTTATAACTTACACCACAGAAATATGAAGGATCATAAGAGATTACTACAAACAATTATACACCAACAATATGGACAATGTACAAGAAATGGATAAATTCTTAGAAATGTACCATCTCCCAAGCCTGAATCAGGAAGATATAGAAAATAAGAAGATGAATTACCAGTAACAAAAGTGAATCAGTAAAAACAAAAACAAAAACAAAGACAAAAAACTTCCAACAAACAAAAGTCCAGGACCAGACAACTTGATAGTGAATTGTACCAAAAATTTAAAGGAGAGCTAACACCTATCCTTCTCAAATGATTCCAAAAAATTGAAGAGCAAGGAATGTCTCCAAACTCATTCTATGAGGTCAATCTTACCCTGATACCAAATCCAGACAGAGATATGACAAAAAAGAAAATTACAGGCCAATATCACTCATGAACATAGTTGCAAAAGTCATCAACAAAATATTAGCAACCCGAATTCAACAATACATTAGAAGGAGTATACATATGATCAAGTGAGATTTACCTCATGTATGCAAGGTTAGTTCAATGTCTGCAAATTAATCATTGTGATACACTACATTAACAAATTAAAGAGTTGAAATAATATTATCATCTCAATAGATGCAGGAAAAACTTTTGACAATATTCAACATCCATGTATGCTAAAAACTCTCTACAAAGTGTGTTTAGACAGAATATACCTTAACATAATAAAGGCAATAATGGCACGTCCACAACTAACATAATACTCACAGGTGAAAAGCTAAATGCATTTTCTGTAAGATCAAGAGAAGGATGCCAACTCTAGCTATTTATATTCAACATAGTTTTGGAAGTCCTAGCCACAGCAATCAAACAAGAAAGAGAAATTAAAAGAATCCAAATTGGAAAGGAAGAAGTAAAACTGTCACTGTTTCCAGATGACATGATACCATACATAGAAAATCCTAAAGATGCCACCAAAAAACTACTAGAACTCGTCAATAAATTCAGTAAAATAGCAGGATGCAAAATTAGTATAATAAAATCTGTTGCATTTCTGTACACTAACAACAAACTATCAGAAAGAGAAATTAAGAAAAAAAAAATTAAGGTCACATCAAAAAGAATAAAATACCTAGGAATAAATGCAACTAAGGAGGTAAAAGACCTGTACTTGGAAAACTCTAAGGCACCGATGAAAGAAACTTAAGAAGACACAAACAGATGGAAAGACATACCATGTTCATGGATTGGAAGAATTGATATTGGAAGAATTAATGTTAAAAGGACAATACTACCCAAGGCAATCTACAGATTCAACGCAATCCCTATCAAAACACCAATGGTGTTTTTCATAGAACTAGAACAAACAATTCTGAAATTTGTATGGAAACACAAAAGACCCGAATATCCAAAACAATCTCAAGAAAGAACAAAGCTGGAGGTATCATGATCCCTAATTTCAAACTACTACAAACCTACAGTCATCAAAAAATATGGTACTGGCACAAAAACAGACATATAGATGGAAGGAACAGAATAGAGAGCCCAGAAATAAACCCATACTCATATGGGAAATTAGTCTACAACATTAATCTACAAGGCCAGAATATACAATGGAGAAAAGACAGCCTTCGGAATAAATGATATTGTGAAAGCTGGACACTTACATGCAAAAGAATTGAAGTGAACTATTTTCTTACTCCATATATAAAAAAAATCAAAATGGATTAGAAATGAATGTAAAACCTGAAACCATAAAGCTTCTAGAAGAAAACATAGAGAATATGCTCTTTGACATTGGTCTTTGAAATATTTTTTGGATGTCTCCTCAAGCAAGGGAAAGAAAAGCAAAAATAAACACATGGGACTACATCAAACTAAAAAGCTTTTCCACAGTGAAGAAAACTATCTATCCACACAACAAAATGGTTGCCTACTGAATGGGAGAAGATATTTGCAAACAACATATCTGATAAGGGGTTACTATCCAAAATATGCAAAGAACTCATAAAAATCAACATCAAAAAACAAACAACTTAATTAAAAATGGGTAGAAAACACATTAAATGGTAAACAACCCATTAAAAATGGGTAAAAAAATGAATAAACATTTTTCCAAAGAAGAAGAATAGATGGCTATCAGGCTCATGAGAAGATGCTAAACACCACTAATCACCAGAGAAATGCAAATCAAAACCACAGTGAGATATCACCTCACACCTTGTTATTATCAAAAAGACAATGAATAACAAGTGCTGCCTAGGACATGGAGAAAAGGGAATTCTTGTGCACTATTGGTGGGCATGTAAATTTGTCCAGCCACTATGGAAAACAGCATAAATTTTCCTCAAAAAATTAAAAGTAGAACTACCATATGATCCAGCAATTCCACTTCTGGGTATTTGTCCAAAGAAAATGAAAACAGTAACTTAAAAAGATATATGCACCCTTATGTTCATTGCAGTATTATTTACAGCAGCCAAGCTATGAAAGCAATGTAAATGCCCATCAATAGATGAATGGAAAAAGATTTTTGTGTACAGTGTGTACATGTGTGTGTGTATGTACATGTGTATATATATATATACACATATCTATGTATGTATATATAATGGAATATTATTCAGCCATAAAAAGGATGAAATCTTGCTATTTTTGACAACATGTATGGACCTAGGGTGTATCATGCTAAGTGAAATAAGTCAGACAGATAAAGAAAAATACTTTATAATTTTACTTATACATGGAATCTAAAAAACAAGACAAATAAACATAACTAAACAGAAACAGTGTTATAGATACAGATAATAAAACATGGCTGCCAGAGGTGAGGTGGCTAGGTGGAGGAGAGAAATAGGAGAGAGATTAATAAATACAAACTTTCAGTTACAAAATAAATGAGTCTTGGGTATGAAGTGTACAATGTAGGGAATGTACTCAATTATATAATATCTTCGTATGGTAACAAATTCTAATTAAACTTATCATGATGATCATTTTGAAATGTGTAAAAATACCAAATCACTATGTTGTATACCAGAAACCAACATAGTCAATTATATTTCAAAAACAAAGAAACCAAAAAACAAACTAATAGAAAAATATTGGGATGGCCAAAAAATTCCATAAGATATTATGGGAAACCTCCAACAAACCTTTTCGGCAAAGCATAGACAAGATTTGTTGTTACCAGAGGTGGGGTGTGGGGGAAGGGAGAATTGGATGAAGGTAGTCAAAAGATACAAACTTCCAGTTATAAGATTAGTAAGTACTACAGATATAATGTACAACATGATAAATATAATTAAGACTCACTGCTGTACATTTTATATAAAGTGTTAATAAATAAATCCTATGAGTTCTCATCACAAGGAAAATTTTTTTTTTATTTTCTAAATTTTGTATCTCATATATGAGATGATAGATGTTCACTAAACTTATTGTTGTAATCATTCATGTTGTATGCATGCCAGATCATTATGCTGCACATCTTAAACTTCTACAGTGCTGTTTGTCAATTATATATCAATAAAACTTGAAGAAAAATAATTGGAGTTGGGAACACCTGAATGGGGAGCTCTCAGGTAATATCACTCCCTGCCATTTGCAGACCCCAGCACAAAGAGGTGTACATTGCATTACTGAACAGGAAGAAGCTTATTTTACACACCCCAACAGTAGGAAGAAAGATTTTCTTTTCCTAGCAATATCCCAGTTAATGAGAAACCACCGTACCCAATCAATGAGAAGCTGACAGTAGCTTGAACTCTCATTTTCCTCCAATGAACTTTCATTCGAAACAGCCCCTTCCAAATCCCTCTTTTCTTCTATAAAATAATGTTCCTTTCTGGACATGCCTATGATTCAGCTATAGTTGACATGTTCTGAATTGCAATTGCTCTGCTATTCCCAAATAATCTTGATTTTGCTGGCAAAAAAAACAAAAAAAAAAAAGTGTCATTTGTCTTTAAACCACTATCAGTTTGTTGACCGTCATTGACAGTCATTTAGCCTGACCACAGAGCCCTCACCTATAAAATGGAAATGGCTTTGAGCTTTTGTCTCCTCCAATAAAATTGTTTGAAAAAGCATATACTTTTTCCTATTTTTTCACTTTACTTCTAACATTTTAGATACATTTACATATAAACTATGTCATTTTAATATAGTTTAAATATAAATATTTTAAAATAAAATGATATTACCCTTTTAACATAACAATTTGGAACCTGCCAATAAATATTCTGAAGACATATCCAAAAGCTCATCTTTAGTTGTGGGAAATTTTACTTTATTCAAAAACACACTTTTTTTTTTTTTTTAATATTACATTCATGGTAGAGTTTTATTTATTTATTTATTTTTTTGGCTGTGTTGGGTCTTTGTTTCTGTGCTAGGGCTTCCTATAGTTGCGGCAAGCGGGGACCACTCTTCATCGCGGTGAGCGGGCCTCTCACTATCGTGGCCTCTCGTTGCAGAGCACAGGCTCCAGACGCGCAGGCTCAGCAGTTGTGGCTCATGGGCCTAGTTGCTCCGCGGCATGTGGGATCTTCCCAGACCAGGGCTCGAACCCGTGTCCCCTGCATTAGCAGGCAGATTCTCAACCACCGTGCCACCAGGGAAGCCCCACATGTTTATTTTTATTCAACTATAACCAAAGAATTTTATCATGATATAGTTTTACATTTCCTATCTTGTTTTGATTTTTTTCATGCTTTTCTGTAAATATGTGAATTAAAAATTAAATGTTATTAAAAATTTGTTGGCCTATAAGGTTCAAAGGATTAAAGTTTTAGTCACAAATGAGTTATAATTAAAATTATTAGCAAATAATTTATCAAAAGCATAAATATATTATAAATTAAAAATAAAAATAAACTTTAACTTGAAGTGCATTTCTTGCCAAACAAATATTTTTACTAGTTATTTTAATTAGTTATTATCTGTGGGTGGGTGTTATTTAATGCTAAACGAGACAGTGTACATTCTTTAAGCCCATTTTCACTTTATTTCTGTTTTTCACCATATACTGTTAATAAAAGAGGAACTCTTTTTCACTTAAATAAGTGTTCAGAAATTAAATTTTCATTCAGTTCTTTTAATTACTTCTCTTAAATAAAAAGCCAAAAATAACATAGTGATCTATCATTAAAATGTAATTTAGATATTCCTTTAATTTTGCTGAAAGCAAAGAATTGGAAATTATCAGATTTTCAAAATACCATTACTCAATAAATAGACATTCACTTTTCTAATTATTCCCTCTCACTTGCTACAAGAAACACGTGTTAATACCTGCCATTGACAACATAAGGCATGGAGGAAAGCATTTGAGAACGTGTGATTTCTGTAGTCAGGCAAAATCTAGAGAGCCTGGGCTATGTACAGAGACCTGGTTTCTTCTTCTACACTTAGAGTTATGAAAAACCGTTACTAAAAGGAGGATGAATGATTGAGTGGAGAGAAACCGGGGTGTTACATTATTGGAAGTAAAATTAGAGTGGGAAGTGACAACAGTTTCTCAATATTAACTTTATATTACATTAACAGTTTCATAACTTAACCTTGTCATTATGGAAATTATCACTGTATAGTGGAACTTATTTATCTGAACCCATAACCGTGTCTATAAGGATCACATAAATATGTATGTGTTTATAAAAACATGCACGCACATATGTATCTACATATTTTTGTACCTTTTACATAAAACATCCATTGTATTAAAGGATAATACTAGCTACTTACTTTTCTTTGCTTAATATTGATACTATATTATGGAAAGCTTTCTATATCAATATACTCTTTTCCTATGTATACTTTTCCATTTAATGTTATACTTTCCTCATAACTTTCTTACAGGTCTTAGAATTGAAGAAATTTGAATTTAAAGCAAAATTGATATTACAATTCACTAAATTTAATTTGTTTTTGTTTTTTGTTTTTTCTGTAATGTAAGTTGTTACCAGGGTAACTTTTCCTTCCATTTCTTTTCTGAAATTCTCTAAATCACCTATCATTACATTTTTACATTCTTATCATCGTGTTATTCAAGGTTCTCCAGAGAAATAGGACCAAAAGGAAATGATAGATAGATAATAGATGGTAGACAGATAGAAAAGGAGATTTAATATGGAATTTGTTCATGTGATTATGGAGGTCAAAAAAATCCCATGATCTGTTTTCTGCAAGCTGGAGAACCAGGAAAGTCAGTGGTGTAATTCAGTTTGAGTTTAAAGGCCTGAGAATCTGGGGGCCAATGGTGTAAATCTCAGTCCAAGGGAAGTCCAGTGGCAGGAGGAGATGGATGTCCCAGCTCAAGTAGAGAGAGCAAATTAGCCGTTTCTCCCCTTTTTGTTCTGTTCAGACCCTCAATGGATGTATCATGTCCACCCACATTGGGTCTTCATTTACTAAGTCTATAGACTCAAACACTTTCTTCCAGATACATCTCACAGACACAACCAGAAATAGTATTTTAGCAACTATTTGGGCATCCCTTAGCCCAGTCAAGTTGACACATAAAATTAACCATCATAACGTCCATTATTGTTATCTTGCATCTCTTCTTTGAATATTTTTATTGCCTTTTTCTCTTTTATATTTTTTAACATTAAGAAGAATTTTTTTTCTGAAGATTTACTCAGCTTCTTAGAGCAAATTGTTTTCCAATAAGTATTCTTCACGTGATTTATTTTTAGAATCTTTTTCCCTGTTTTTCTTATTCTCCTCATGTACAGGAAAGCAGCAAAATAATTTTCAGCTATTTTTTCTCATTTATTTGTTTCAATATTTACTATAAACCTATGTAAGCATTACAAAAATACATTTAATACTCCAGTTCTCCCTTATTATCCTTTCATGTTTCCTTTTTAAGAAAGTGATAAAAGTTCATTGTATTGCACTTAACTAGGACAAAAATAATATTTTTTAGCAATAAATATTTCTTAGACGTTGGGGATATTATTAAATTATCCAGATGCTTAATTGTGCTGCAATGTATACAGTGGATTTCAAATATAATAACATCAGCAGTTTTTGGTACTTTATATATGATACTATTATGAAGTTTTAACATATTCCTATGAATTAACTAAACAAGTGATGTTTTATTCCTTAGTTGGCTCACTATAAATTTAATAATTGAAATTTTAATCATTTTATTTGTTAGTTTGTGTCATCTATGTTTTGTATTTACTCAGTGAAATTGATTTCTGAAAGTTTTATTATGAAATATAGAAGAACAAGAAGGATATGAGCTATCTGCTGTAATCTTATAACATGATTTACTTTCTGGGTAGACATAAAACATAATATCGTACAAATATTATAGCCCCTTCTTATAATTAATATTTTTCCTTATATACCATCTTGTTAGTTTATCCTAATAAATGCTATACTTGTAGTAATAAGAATACTTGGTGTATATTAATATCAGATATGTTGCCAAAATTTAATGTGGATAATGTGGAAGAATAAAAGGCATAGACTCAGAATTGTTGAGATTATGCATTTCCTGTTAATGGTGAAAAAAGATGTATTTTTCCCAATTAAATGAAAGTTTACCCAAAGATATTTTCATTGGCTATTAACATAAGGTTAGTGTGTCTTATTCACTGAGGAAATTATGTCATATTAAATTCTATATTCTTCATTCTAAACAAGCACATGTGTTAGTTCTATTAAGGAGATCAAAAGGTTTATGAACTTTTTTGGCAATTGTGGGTTTTAAAGGTTCTCAAAGAATAAATGAGGCTGCTAAGTATCACTTTAAATTCCTATATTAAATAAAAAATCAATTCTAATTTAGCAAGTGCATAACCAGACTATCATTTTAGTATGTTTACATTTAATCTTTTTCTTATTAATGCTGTGTATAATTACTAAGAAAAGTGTAGTTATTCTCTATTTTATGTACATCTTCATTATCAGAATTTATACACTCAATACTATTTTTCTGTTAAATAATGTCTTAGAATATTTTTTAAAACACAATTACATATTTTACTCTGCAAATGTTGCTGTTTTATGAGAACTTTTATAGCATCTAATTCTGCTGCTCTTTTATTTTAATGGTTTTTCTGTTATGCTAAATTTGTAATGTGTGGTGAGACAAACAGAAATAAACATATATGTTAATTCTGTAAAATTAATTTAAAATCCTTTAGAGACACTATCACAACCTTGTCAATTAGTTTATAGTTCATGCCCCATCAGAAAGAAGGGGTTTTCTTAACACTGTAACAAATCAGTTAATTAGGGCTCAGGTAAATGTCTGAACAAAATAGGACTTTTTCAATACGGCATTCTATAATGCTCTATTAGACCATAAAAAGAAATAATTGAGGGAAGGAGAAACTGGCACTAGGAAAGAAAAGGGTAGATTTTTACACACTATATAAAGATGTGCGATTAGATCAGCTTGTCTTAAATTATTGTAATTATTTACCTTAAATAATTTTGCAGGTGAGATACTTTGGTCACCTACTTGTTCCCTTTAGATATGTGGGAGTGAAAAAGGTAGAGAGGGAGAGAGAGAGAGGAAGAGAGAGAGAAGCCTTTCTACAAATCTTTCAGTGATTTGTTGCACCATTCACTTTTTAGTCACCAAAGGATTTATCCTTTTTTTCTGGATAAATGATTATTTAAATTAATATTCTTAGAGGTTCTAAATAATATTCAGCACATATTTTATAAATGATTGATCAGAATAAATATGTTTATGAGAATAGACATCTATATCTTGGTTTGAAATGTATTCCTTCGTATAAAAGTGTCATCAGGTACATTTGCTGGCAGTGTAAAATCAATTTGAAAAACAGTTTCTTCTTTAAAAAACATTTTCTTAAAAATGAATTTCTCATATAATGAAAATACACTCATTCTATAACCCACAATTCCACTTCTAGCTATTTACCCAAGAGTAATGCAAATATATTTATTGAAAAGTATTATATAAAATATTCATAACAGCTCTTTACCTAATAGCCTAAAACTGGAAATAACTAAGTTGCCCATCCAGTTTTGAATATATAAATATGTATTCATATATTTATTATAATATGTTCTTAATATATTCATATAATTTATTATAACTCATAAAAATAAAGAATGAAATGATACATACAACATGATGAATCAAAATAATTTTGTTTGGAACAGAACAAAACAAACACAAAGAAATACATACTCTGTGAAACCAAAATTAATTTCCACAACAGATAAAACTTAGCTATCCTGATAGACAATAGAGCAATGATTGAACTGGAGTGAAAAGTTAACTGAAAAGGGACATGATAGAACTTATTGGTATGGGAGAATTGTTCTATACCTTAACTGGGATGAAGTTTACACAAATAGATTTGTCAAACTTATTAAACTCCTTTCTTCCCTTCCCTCTTTCCATCCTTCCTTCCTTCAAAATTAGTCAAAAAGTCATTAAGCAGAAATAGGTGGGGCAGCATCCCAGTAAGGTACAGAGATTGCATAAATACAGGGGATTAAGTGAATACATAAATAAATACAATGGAGATCATTGGAGCCATGTTTCACACTTGGAAAAAGATTTTCAAATATGAATGCTAGAATGAATCCTAAAGTATTATATTGAACTTTGAAGTATAGTTGTGAATTTATTGATATAGAAATAACTGTAGGAGTAAAACTCTGTGTGTGTGTATCCACATATATAAATATACATGCATATATTTCCTGACTTCCTCCACCAACAGGGCCTGGGATCAAAAAATCCCCAGAGAAATGAGAACACCTAGAACTTAGACCTTGGTCTATAAATATTCTCCAATAAAAGGAACCAACATTCTTTGGATAAATGATTGATTCCAGGGCTGGGACAGGAAAAGAAAATGACTCTGGAAGATTTTGTTAGAAAAGAAAGCAAGGAAGTGCTCTAATAATTAAGAAGGCATAGCAAAAGGACATAGAAGCCAGTTCTAAAGAGGCTATCACTGTCACTGGCCAAATTGAACAATTTAAGTTCCAAATTAAATAATAACAATATGTATGTTTACACACACACACACATTTTTTACCAAATTGAATAAAATAGGAATCCATAAGTCTATACTGCTATAAATAAATAAATAGGAAAATAAAAATGTTTTCTTTGTAGTAGAATGCCAAATAACAAACATAGAAGAAATGATAAAACTAGAAAATCACCCTTGGGAACCATCATCATAGCAATTAAATTCAAGCAAGTAAGAGCAATTGATGCTGAAAGAGTGACTGGAACCAGGATGAGAAATATGATAGCTGCATAGTCTCTATGTGTCTGTCCCGAAACTACTTGTTTACTGAAGAAAAGAAAAGGAGCAACTTCTGCAGTAAAGAATCCTTTTGTGGGGAGACCTTCAAGATGGTGGAGGAGTAAGAGGTGGTGATCACCTTCCTCCCAACAAATACATCAAAAATACATCTACATGTGGAACACTCCTACAGAACACCTACTGAACACTGACAGAAGACCTCAGACTTCCCAAAAGGCAAGAAACTCCCTATGTACCTAGGTAGGGCAAAAGAAAAAAGAAAAAACAGAGACAAAAGAATAGGGATGGGACCTGCACTTCTGGGAGGGAGCTGTGAAGGAGGAAAAGTTTCCACACACTAGAAAGCCTCTTCACTGGAGGAGACAGGGGGTGAGCAGGGGTAAGCTTCAGAGCCACAGAGGAGAATGCAGCAACAGGGGTGCAGAGGGCAAAGCAGAGAGATTCACAAACAGAGGATCAGTGCTGACCAGCACCCACCAGCCTGAGACGCTTGTCTGCTCACCCGCTGAGGCAGGTGGGGGCTGGGAGCTGAGACTCAGGCTTTGGAGTTCAGATCCCAGGGAGAGGACTTGGGTTGGCTGTGTGAACACAGCCTGATGGGGGCTAGTGTGCCACAGCTAGCCTGGAGGGAGTCTGGGGAAAAGCCTGGAACTGCCAGAGAGACAAGAGACCATTGTTTTGGGGTGTGTGAGGATAGGGGATTCCTGCTCCATGTACCCATAGATGGCAGGGCACTGCCTAAGCGACCTGCAGAGATGGGTGTGAGCCATGACTATCAGCTCAGGCCACAGAGGTGGGCATGGACCACTAACGCTGCCACCGCTGCCACCAAGAATCCTGTGGGCAAGTGCAGGTCACTACCGACACACCCCTGGAAGCCTGTGGAGCCTGCCACTGCCAGGGTCCCGTGATCCAGGGACAACTTCCCCAGGAGAACACACGGCACGCCTCACTGTTGCAATGTCATGTTGGACTCTGGCACCACAGGCTCGCCCCGCATCCCAGTTATGACTACCGTACCCCTCCCTCTCCCTGGCCTGAGTGAGAAAGAGAGTCCTAATCAGCCGCTACATTAACCACCTCCTGTCTGGGCAGGGAACAGATGCCTGAGGGTGGCCAAAACCAAAGCTGAGCCCCAGGACTGTGCAAACAAAGAAGAGAAAGGGAAATTTCTCTGTGCAGCCTCAGGAGCAGTGGATTAAATGCCCACAATCAACTTGATAAACCCTGCATCTGTGGAATACCGGAATAGACAGCAATTGTTCCCAAAATTGAGGCGGTGGACTTTGGGAGCAACTTGGGGTTTGCTTTCTGTGTCTGATTTGCTTTTGGTTTTATTTTTATCTTCGTTTAATTTTTAGTGCTTGTTATCATTGGTGGATATGTTTATTGGTTTGGTTGCTCTCTTCCTTTTTTTAAAATTATTTTTTTTCCTTTTTTCTCTTTTTGTGAATGTGTGTGTGTATGTTTCTTTGTGTGATTTTGTCTGTTGAGGTTTGCTTTTACCATTTGTACTAGGGTTCTGTCTGTTCTTTTTTGTTTTAGTTTTCTTTGGGTTTTTGTTGTCGTGTTTTTTTATTTTTGCTTCTTTGTTTGTTTTATCTTTTTTCTTTTTATGAGTGTGTGTATGTTTCTTTGTGAGATTTTTTCTGTTAGTTTTGCTTTTACCTTCTGGTTTGAGATTCTATCTGTTCGTTTTTTGGTTTTTGGTTTTTTTTCTTCCTTTTCTTCCAAACCGTGTGGCTGGTGGAGTCTTGGTGCTCCAGCCTGAGCCTCCAAGGTGGGAGAGCTGAACCCAGGATATTGGACCACAAGAGATATCCCAGCCCCACGTAATATCAATCAACGAGAGCTCTCCTGAAGCTCTCTGTCTCAACACTAAGACCCAGCTCCACCCCACAGCCAGCAAGCTCCAGTGCTGGACATCACATGCCAAACAACTAGCAAGACAGGAACACAACCCCACCCATTAACAGAGAGACAGCCTAAAGTCATACTAAGTGCACAGACACCCCAAAACACACCACCAGATGCAGCCACCAGAAGGACAAGATACAGCCCCACCCACCAGAACACAGGCACCAGTCCCCTCCACCAAGAAGCCACTAAACCAACCTCACCCACTGGGGGCAGACACCAAAAATAACGGAAACTACGAACCTGCAGCCTGTGAAAAGGAGACCACAAACGCAGTAAGTTAAACAAATTGAGAAGACAGAGAAATATGCAGCAGATGGAGAGCAAGGTAAAAACCCACCAGACAAAACAACTGAAGAGGAACAAGGCAATCTACCTGAAAAACAATTCAGAGTAATGATAGTAAAGATGATGCAAAATCTCAGAAATAGAATGGAGAAAACAAAGAAACATTAACAAGGACCTAGAAGAACTAAAGAGCAAACAAACAATGATGAACAACGCAATAAATGAAATTAAAAGTACTCAAGAAGGAATCAATAGCAGAATAAATGAGGCAGAAGAACAGAAAAGTGACCTGGAAGATAGAATAGTGAAAATATCTGCCACAGAGCAGAATAAAGAAAAAAAAAGAAAATGAAAAGGACTGAGGACAGTCTCAGAGGCCTCTGGGATAACATTAAATGCAGTAATATTCAGCTTATAGGGGTCCCAGAAGAAGAAGAGAAAATGAAAGGGTCTGAGAAAATATTTGTAGAGATTATAGTTGAAAACTTCCCTAACATGGGAAAGGAAATAATCAAGTCCAGGAAACACAGAGTCCCATATAGGATAAATCCAAGGAGAAACACACCAAGACGCACATTGATCAAACTATAAAAAATTAAATACAAAGAAAAAATATTAAAAGCAACAAATAACATACAATGGAATCCCAATAAGGTTAACAGCTGATCTTTCAGCAGAAACTCTGCAAGCCATAAGGGAGTGGCAGGACATATTTAAAGTGATGAAAGGGAAAAACCTACAGCCAATATTACTCTACCCAGTAAAGATCTCATTCAGATTCGAGGAGAAGTTAAAACCTTTACAGAAAAGCAAAAGTTAAGAGAATACCAGCTTTACAACATATACTATAGGAACTTCTCTAGGCAGGAAACACAAGACAAGGAAAAGACCTGCAAAAGCAAACCCCAAACAATTAAGAAAATGGTAATATGAACATACATATTGATAATTACCTTAAATATAAAGGTATTAAATGCTCCAACCAAAAGACACAGACTGGCTGAATGGATAAAAAAAAAAAAGATGTGTATATATGCTGTCTACAAGAGACCCACTTCAGACCTAGGGACACATACAGACTGAAAGTGAGGGGTTGAAAAAAGATATTCCATGCAAATGGAAATCTAAAGAAAGCTGGTGTAGGAATACTCATATCAGATAAAATAGATTTTAAAATAAAGAATGTTGCAAGAGAAAAGTAAGGACACTACATAATGATCAAGGGATCAATCCAAACAGAAGATATAACAATTGTAAATGTTTATGCACCCAACATAGGAGCACCTCAGTACGTAAGGATAATGCTAAGATCCATAAAAAAGGAAATCGACAGTAACACAATAATAGTAGGGGACTTTAACACCCCACTTTCACCAATGGACAGATCATCCAAAATGAAAATAAATAAGGAAACACAAACTTTAAGTGACACCTTATGCCAGATGGACTTAATTGATATTAATAGGACATCCCATCCAAAAACAACAGAATACAGTTTCTTCTCAAGGGCACATGGAACATTCTCCAGGATAGATCATATCTTGGGTCACAAATCAAGCCTTGGTAAATTTAAGAAAATTGAAATCATATCAAGTATCTTTTCCAACTGCAATTCTATGAGACTAGATATCAACTACAGGGAAAATACTGTAAAATATACAAACACATGGAGGCTAAACAATACTAAATAACCAAGAGATCACTGAGGAAATCAAAGAGGAAATCAAAAAATACCTAGAAACAAATGACAATGAAAACATAACAACCCAAAACCTATGTTATGCATCAAAAGCAGGTCTAAGAGGGAAGTTTATAGCAATACAATCCTCCCTCAAGAAAACAGAAAAATCTTTAAACAACCTAGACTTACACCTAAAGCAATAAGAGAAACAAAAAGAACAACAACAACAACCAAAAAAACCCAAAGTTAGCAGAAGGAAAGAAATCATAAAAATCAGATCAGAAATAAATAAAAAGAAATGAAGCAAACAATAGCAAATATCAATAAAACTAAAAGCTGGTTCTTTGAGAAGATAAACAAAATTGATAAATCATTAGCCAGACTCATCAAGAAAAAAAGGGAGAAGACGCAAATCAACAAAATTAGAAATGAAAAAGGAGAACCAACAACTGACTGCAGAAATACAAAGGATAATGAGAGAGAGTACTACAAGCAACTATATGCTGGTAAAATGGACAACCTGGAAGAAATGGACAAATTCTTAGAAAAGGAAAACCTTTCAAGACTGAACTGGGAAGGAATAGAAAATATGAAGAGACCAATTGTAAGCACTGAAATTGAAACTGTGATTAAAAGCTTCCAACAAACATAAGCCCAAGACCAGAAGGCTTCACAGGTTAAGACTATCAAACATTTAGAGAAGAGCTAACATCCTTCTAAAACTCTTCCAAAAAATTGCAGAGGAAAGGACACTCCCAAACTCATTCTACGAGGCCACCATCACCCTGATACCAAAACCAGACAAACACACTACAAAAAAAGAAAATTACAGACCAATATCACTGATGAATATAGATGCAAATATCCTCAACAAAATACTAGTAAATAGAATCCAACAACACATTAAAGTGATCATAAACCATAATCAAATGGGATTTATCCCAGGGATGCAAGGATTCTTCAATATACGCAAATCAATGTGATACACCATATTAACATATTGAAGGATGAAAACCATGTGATAATCTCAATAGATGCAGAAAAATTTTCTGACAAAATTCAAAACCCATTTATGCTACAAACTCTCCAGAAAGTGGGCATAGAGGGAACCTACCTCAACCTAATAAAGGCCATATATGACAAACCCACAGCCAACATCGTTCTCAGTGGTGAAAAATTGAAAGCATTTCCTCTAAGATCAGGAAAAGACAAGGTTGCCCACTCTCACCACTATTATTCAACATAGTTTTGGAAGTTTTAGCCACAGCAATCAGAGAAGAAAAAGAAATAAAAGGAATCCAATCAGAAAAGATGAAGTAAAACTGTCCCTGTTTGCTGATAACATGATACTATACATAGAGATTCCTAAAGATGCTACCTGAAATCTACTAGAACTAATCAATGGATTTGGTAAAGTAGCAGGATACAAAATTAATGCACATAAATCTCTTGCATTACTATACACTAATGATGAAAAATCTGAAAGAGAAATTAAGGAAACACTCCCTTTACCATTTGAACATAAAGAATAAAATACCTAGGAATAAACCTACCTAAGTAGACAAAAGACCTGTATGCAGAAAACTGTAAGACACCTATGAAAGAAATTAAAGATGATACAAACAGATGGAGAGATATACCATGTTCTTGGATTGGAAGAATCAACAATGTGAAAACGACTATACTACCCAAAGCAATGTACAGATCCAATGCACTCCGTATCAAATTACCACTGGCATTTTTACAGAACTAGAATAAAAAGTCTTATAGTTTGTATGGAGACACAAAAGACCCCGAATAGCCAAAGCAATCTTGAGAAAGAAAAACGGAGCTGGAGGAATCAGACTTCCTGACTTCAGACTATACTACAAAGCTGCAGTAATCAAGACAGTATGGTACTGGAACAAAAACAGAAATATAGATCAATGGTACTGAATAGAGAGCCCAGAGATAAACCCAGACACACATGGTCACCTTATCTTTGACAAAGGAGGCAAAAAATATACAGTGGAGGAAAGACAGCCCCTTCAGTAAGTGGTGCTGGGAAAACTGGACAGCTACATGTAAAAGAAAGAAATTAGAACAATTCCTAACACCATATACAAAAATAAACTCAAAATGGATTAAAGACCTAAATGTCAGACACTAGAAAATTCTTAGAGGAAAACATAGGCAAAACACTCTATGACATAAATCACAGCAAGATCCTTTTTGACCCACCTCATAGAGAAAGGGAAATAAAAAGAAAAATAAACAAATGGGACCTAACGAGACTTAAAAGCTTTTGCACAGCAAATTAATCCATAAACAAGACGCAAAGACAGCCCTCAGAATGGGAGAAAATATTTGAAAATGAAGCAACTGACAAAGGATTAATCTACAAAATTTACAAGCAGCTTATGCAGCTCAGCATGAAAAAAGCAGACAACCCAATTCAAAAATGGGCAGAAGACCTAAATAGACATTTCTCCAAAGAAGATATACAGTTTGCCAACAAACACATGAAAGGATGCTCAACATCACTAATCATTAGAGAAATGCAAATCAAAACCACAATCAGGTATCACCTCACACTGGTCAGAATGGCCTTCATCAAAAAAATCTACAAACAACAAATGCTGGAGAGGGTGTGGAGAATTGGGAACCCTCTTGCACTGTTAGTAGAAATGTAAATTGATACAGCCACTATGGAGAACAGTATGGAGGTTCCTTAAAAAACTAAAAATAGAACTACCATAAGACCCAGCAATCCCACGACTGAGCATATACCCTAAGAAAACCATACTTCAAAAAGAGACATGTATCACAATATTCATTGCAGCACTATTTACAATAGACAGGACATGGAAGCAACCTAAGTGTCCGTCAACAGATGAATGGATAATGAAGATGTGGCACATATACAGAATGGAATATTACTTAGCCATAAAAAGAAACGAAATTGAGTTATTTGTAGTGAGGTGGATGGACCTAGAGTCTGTCGTACAGAGTGAAGTAAGTCAGAAAGAGAAAAAGAAATACCATATGCTAACACATATATATGGAATCTAAAAAAAAAAGGTTCTGAAGAACCTAAGGGTAGGACAGGAATAAAGATTCAGACATAGAGAATGGATTTGAGGACATGGTTGGGGGGTAGGGTAAGCTGGGATGAAGCGAGAGAGTAGCATTGACATACAGACACTACCAAATGTAAAATAGATAGCTAGTGGGAAGCAGCTGCAAAGCACAGAGAGATCAGTTCAGTGTTTTGTGACCAGCTAGAGGGGTGGAATTGGGAGGGTGGGAGGGAGTCACAAGAGGGAGGGATATGGGGATATATGTATACATATAGCTGTTTCACTTTGTTATACAGCAGAAACTAACACAACATGGTAAAGCAATTATACTCCAACAAAGATGTTAAAAAAAAAAAAGAATCCTTTTGCTGATACCAACTCAAGTGATTAATCAAGCATCACAAATATGGAACAAATTCAGATTGTATTGTACCTGTTGGAATGCAGTAAGAATACACAGTATTCCTGTGATGTTTCTGCCCAGAAGGCCTAATTTAAATCTAAACATGAGGAAATACCAGACAAACAAATTTTAAGGAAAATTCTAAAAAATACTATTCTGTAATATTCAAAAATATATAGGATATTAAAGTCAAGAATGACTGAAGAATTTTTCTGGATTGAGTGACATCTAAATGTAACATGAAGGCTTCCTTGGTGGTGCTGTGGCTAAGAATCCACCTGCTAATGCAGGGGACACATGTTCACTCCCTGGTCTGGGAAGATCCCACCTGCCACAGAGCAACTAAGCCTGTACACTACAACTACTGAGCCTGCACCCTAGACCCCATGAGCCACAACTACTGAGCCTGTGTGCCAGAACTACTGAAGCCCGCACACCTAGAGCCCATTCTCCACAACAAGAGAAGCCACCAGAATAAGAAGCCCACTCACCACAATGAAGTGTAACCCCCACTTGCCACAACTAGAGAAAGCCCACTTGCATCAGTGAAGACCCAACACAGCCAAAAATAGAATAAATAAAATAAATACATTAAAAATAAATAAATAAATGTAACATGAGATCCAGGATCTTTTTGATGAAAGGCTATTATTGGGACAATTTTTGAAATTTGAATAAAGTACCTGGATTTAGGGTAAATGGGACATTTTTTACTGTTCTTTGATTTTTTTGTAACTTTTCTTAACTTTAATTTTTATTTTATATTAGTGTAAAGTAGATTTACAATGTTGTGTTAGCTTCCAGTGTACAACAAAATTATTCAGTTATACATACACATATATCCATTCTTTTTCAGATTCTTTTTCCATATAGGTCATTACACAATATTGAGTAGAATTCTCTGTACTATACTGTAGGTCCTTGTCGATTATCTATTTTATATATAGCACTGTGTATGTGTTAATCTCCAAATCCTAATTTATCAATCCCCCTACCTTTCTCCTTTGGTAACCATAAGTTTGTTTTGGAAGTCTGAGTCTGTTTCTGTTTTGTAAATAAGTTCATTTGTATCGTTTTTTTTTAATTTCACATATAAGTGATAAAATATATCTGTCTTTCTGTGATTTACTTCACTTAGTGTGATAATCTCTAGGTCTGTCCATGTTGCTGCAAATGGCATTATTTCATTCTTTTTTATGGCAGAGTAATATTCCATTGTATATATGTACCACCTCTTTATCCATTCCTCTGTTGATAGACATGTCTTGGCTATTGTAAATAGTGCTACAATGAACACTGGAGTGCAGGTATCTTTTATAATTGTGTTTTTTTCCCAGATCTATGCCCATGAGTGAGATTGCTTGATCATATGGTAGTTCTATTCTTAGTTTTTTAAGGAACCTCCATACTGTTCTCTATAATGGTTGTACCAATTTACATTCCCACCAACAGTGTAGGAGGGTTCCCTTCTCTCATGCCCTCTCCAGAATTTATTGTTTGTAGACTTTTTCATGATGGCCATTCTAATAGGTGTGAGGTGATATCTCATTGTAGTTTTGATTTGATTGCTCTAATGATTAGTGATGTTAAGCATCTTTCCATGTGCTTTTTGGCAATCTGTATGTCTTTTTTGAAGAAAGGTCTGTTTAGGTCTTCTGCCCATGTTTTGATTGTTTTATTTTTTGTTTTTTTTGTTATTGAGCTGCATGAACAGTTTGTATATTTTGGAGATTAACCCCTTATAGGTCACTTCATTTGCAAATATTTTCTCCCATGCTGTGGGTTGTCTTTTTATTTTGTTTATGGTTTCCTTAGCTGTTTAAAGCTTTTGAGTTTAATTAGTTCCCATTTGTTTATTTTTATTTTTATTTCCATTACTCTAGGAGGTGGATCCAAAAAGATACTGCTGCAATTTATGCCAAAGCATGTTCTCCCTATATTTTACTCTAGAGTTTTATACTGTCAGGCCTTACATGTAGGTCTTTAATCTGTTTTGAGTTTATTTTTGTGTATGGTGTCAGAGAATGTTCTAGTTTCATTCTTTTACATGTAGCTGTCCAGTTTTCCCAGAACCACTTATTGAAGAGACTGTCTTTTCTCCATTGTATATGCTTGCCTGCTTTGTCATAAATTAATTGACCATAGGTGCATGGGTTTATTTCTGGGCTTTCTATCCTGTTCCACTGATCTATATTTCTGTTTTTGTGTCAGTCCCATACTGTTTTGATGACTGTAGCTTTGTAGTATATTCTGAAGTCAGACTATAGAGGAGCCTGATTCCTCTGTCTCCATTTTTCTTTCTTAGGATTGTTTTTGGCTATTCGGAGTCTTTTGTGTTTCCATACAAATTAAAAATTTTTTTGTTCTAGTTCTGTGCAAAATGCCATTGGTAATTTAATAAGGATTGCATTGAATCTGTAGATTGCCTTGCACTGTATAGTCGTTTTGACAATATTGATTCTTCCAATCCAAGAACATGGCATATCTTTCCATCTGTTTATGTCATCTTCAATTTCTTTCATCCACATCTTATAGTTTTCAGAGTACAGGTCTTTTGCCTCTTTAGGTAGGTTTATTCCTAGGTATTTTATTCTTTTTGATGCATTAATAAATGGGATTGTTTCCTTAATTTATTTTTCTGATCTTTCATTGTTAATGTATAGGAATGCAAGAGATTTCTGTGTACAGTAAATCCTTTACATATGAACCTTCAAGTTGTGAACTTTCAAAGATGAGAAAATGCATCTTGTTCCAGCAAGGAACCACAACCTGTGCCATCAACGTCAGGCATGAGAGAAATTGCAGCTTGCCTTCCATCTCCTATTGCTGGTGATCCTTCAGCTCTACCATCTTCCACCTCTTCTCCCTCCTCCAGTCAGTAACCCTCCTTGCCTGTTCACTTGATGCCAGTCCCTGTATGCCAGCTGTTGTACTGTACTACTGTACTTTTCAAGGTACTATACTGTAAGATTAAAAATATTTTCTTTATTTTTTGTTTGTTTTTATGTATTGTTTGTGTAAAAAGTATTATAAGCCCACTACAGTACAGTACTATATAGCTGATTGTGTTAGTTGGGTACCTAGGCTAACTTTGTTGGACTTACGAACAAACTGGACTTGTGAATGCACTTTCGGAACAGAACTCATTCGTATGTAGGGGACTTACTGCATTAATTTTGTATCCTGCAACTTTACCAAGTTCATTGATGAACTATAGTAGTTTTCTGATAGCATCTTTAGGATTTTCTACAAATAGTATCATGTCATCTGCAAACAGTAACAGTTTTACTAGATTATTTTGTTCCCTTGAAATGAATTCAAAATAAGTAGTAAAAGGGAAAGCAATACTTATTGAACTGCACATCTTGTTTATAGGTATACCTGTAATGTATTCCTCATTGTCAGTTTTATCCTTTTACTCATATAAATTCAAAAGGCACAGGATGAAAGATCATGAAACTAAAAACTCAAAGTGAAATTGGGTCATTTGTAGAGACATGGATGGATCTAGAGACTGTCATACAGAGTGAAGTAAGTCAGAAGAGAAAAACAAATATCGTATATTAACGCATATATGTGGAACCTAGAAAAATAGTACAGATGAACCAGTTTGCAGGGCAGAAACTGAGACACAGATGTACAGAACAAACGTATGGACACCAAGCGGGGAAAGTGGAGGGGGGGGTCGTGGTACGATGAACTGGGAGATTGGGATTGACATATATACACTAATATGTGTAAAATGGATAACTAATAAGAACCTTCTGTATAAAAAAGTAAATAAAATAAAATTCAAAAAATAAAAATAAAAAATAAAAACTCAAAGTGAACAGTTCTCTAAAAATAAAGGACAGGGCTTCCCTGGTGGCACAGTGGTTGAGAATCTGCCTGCCAATGCAGGGGACATGGGTTCAAGCCCTGGTCTGGGAAGATCCCACATGCCGCGGAGCAACTGGGCACGTGAGCCACAATTACTGAGCCTGCGCGTCTGGAGCCTGTGCTCCGCAACAAGAGAGGCCGCGATAGTGAGAGGCCCACGCACTGTGATGAAGAGTGGCCCCCGCTTGCCACAACTAGAGAAAGCCCTAGCACAGAAACGAAGACCCAACACAGCCATAAATAAATAAATTAATAATTAAAAATAAAGGACAGTTGACTAATAAAAAATTAAAATATATCCAGTTTTATGCATGCTTAAAAGTATATATCTGCTAATATTTACTGGATTAACAACTATTTTAATTTTGAGAATATTCAGTAATGTGAGGATTTCGATAAACACACACTCATGTAATGTTGGTGAGTGTAATATAAAATATTAAAATTGAAATCAATTTGGGAATAGCTATGACCAGTTGCTATTAGATTTGTGAGAATATTTTTGCTTTGCATCTCTTTTCTTCTAGTTTTAATTTTGGTAATGGTGCCTTTTCTAAAGAAGATGTCTTTATTTAAGTCTAATCAAAATCATCAGACTTATGCTTATTTTTTATTATGTTTTCATTTAATGGTGAATTATAAAAATGGTTTTCTGTACCCAGTATTTTTCAATTATAAAAATATATTTTGTTTAAAATTCTGACTGGATTCTGTCATTCATTCTAATTTCTTATTCAGCAAAAACAATGGCACTCTTTATTTTCTATACCAATTTTTTACTACCATGTGAATCTCTCTCTTTTTTTTTTAATTCTATATACCCATATGCTTTCCATTGCATCTTTAGTGGTTTGATTTTCCTAAAACATTGAAGTGTTGATAATGGTTTTTACTGCTTCCAGAAATAGAGAATAGAGATTCTAATTTGTCTCACTCTTTGAAAACTGATTTCAATAAGATTTAGATTATATCCATATCTATACCTATCTATCTTTATATATAGATATATATACAATTGTTTCTCTTCATATATGTATATATATAAAATCAGTTGTTTTTAACTGTAAGCTTTTGCTGCTTGATTTCTCTTTATATTGGTAATTTAACAGTTAAAATTTGTATACAGTGTTTTGAGCTTCCAAAATACTATTTTGAGTTCCAAAATACTATTTTTTTTTGCTATTGAAAGATGTATTAATCTAGAAAAAGAGATAACATTATGTTTAATCACTATATTTGCTGTATTTGAGACCCTTAGGTCTCAAGCTATTGCAATCCAGTCCACAAATACAGGTTCAGGTGGAGATTTTTTTCTCATGTATACATGCCAATTCAACTCCTACTAGATTCCAAAGCTCATTCAAATCTCAATTTTGTAATGGTGTTCTGGTATGTTGAGTGGTTGAAGGAATTCATATGGTTCACATAGTCCATGCAGTAGCCTAGAAGGACCCCAAGCAAAGTCTCAGGACATTGATTATCATTATTCTTATCAACAAGATAGCTGACAGCAGTTTATCCATTAATCTACCAACAAATATTTAGATTCTCTACATATTTTTGGCTATTATGAATAATGTTGCAATGAACATGGGAGTATAGAGGTTTCTTGGAGATAGGGATTTATTCCTTTGGTAATATATCTGTAGGTGTGATTTCTGGATCATATGGTAATTCTAATTTTAATTTTTTAAGGAACCTCCATACTGTCTTCCATAGTGGCTCCACCAATTTACATTCCCACAAACAGTGCACGAGGGTTCCCTTTTCTCAAAACTTGTTATTAGTTGTCTTTTTGGTAATAGCCATTTGGATAGATGTGAGGTGATATCTCATTGTGGTTTTGATTTGCATTTCCCTGATGATTAGTGATTTTGAACATCTTTTTATATGCCTGTTGGCCATCTGTATATCTTATTTAGAAAAGTATCTATTCAGATCCTTTGCTCATTTTATGAGTTTTTGGTTTTTTGATGTTGAGTTGTATATACCCTTTGTATTAACCCCTTATCAGATATATGGCTTGCAAATATCTTCTCCCAGTTAGTAGGTGGTATTTTTATTTTGTTGACAGTTTCCTTCACTGTGCAAAAGATTTTTAGTTAGATATAGTCCTATTTGTTTATTTTTGCTTTTTTTTTTTTTTTTTTTTTTTTATAAATTTATTTATTTATTTTTAGCTGTGTTGGGTCTTCGTTTCTGTGCGAGGGCTTTCTCTAGTTGCAGCGAGCGGGGGCCACTCTTCATTGCAGTGTGCGGGCCTCTCACTATCGTGGCCTCTCTTGCTGCGGAGCACAAGCTCCAGATGCACAGGCTCAGTAGTTGTGGCTTACGGGCCCAGTTGCTCCGCGGCATGTGGGATCTTCCCAGACCAGGGCTCGAACCCATGTCCCCTGCATTGGCAGGCAGATTCTCAACCACTGCGCCACCAGGGAAGCCCTATTTTTGCTTTTGTTTACCTTGCCTGAGATGATATATGCCCAAAATATTATTAAGACCTATGTTAAAGAGCATATCACAAAGCTACAGGCATCAAAACTGTGTGGTACTGGCACAAAAATAGATACATAGATCAATGGAACAAGATAGAGAGCTCAGAAATAAACCCATGCACTTATGGTCAATTAATCTATGACAAGAGTGTACTGCTTATGTTTTCTTCTAGAAGTTTTATAGTTTCAGTTCTTACATAAAGTCTTTAATCCATTTTGAATTTATTTTTGTTCATGGTGTGAGAGATTAGTCCAGTTTGATTCTTTTGCATTTTGCTGTTCAGTTTTCCCAATGCCATATATTAAAGAAACTGTTTTTTCCCCATTGTATATTCTTGCCTACTTTGTAGTAGATTGATTGTCCATATAAGTGCAGTTCATCTCTGGGCTCTCTATTCTTTTCCATTGATCTATGTGTCTGTTTTAAATCAGGGAGCATGATACCACCAGCTTTGTTCATCTTTAGGTCTTTTGTGTTACGTTACAAATTTTAGAATTGTTTTGTCCTAGTTCTGTGAAAAATGCCATTGCTATCTTGATAGGGATTGCATTGAAACTGTAGATTGCCTTGGGTAGTATAGTCATTTTAACAGTATTAATTCTTCCAATCCATGAACATCGTATGTATTTCCATGTTTTGCATTTTCTTCAGTTTCTTTCATCAGTGCCTTAGAATTTTCCAAGTACAGGCCTTTTACCTTCAGGCCTTTCAGAATTTATTGCTAGGTATTTTTTTTTTTTTTATGTGAATGTAATTGTAAATGAGTTTGTTTTCCTAATTTCTCCTTCTGATAGTTTGTTGTTAGTGTATAGAAATGCAACAGATTTCTGTATATTAATTTTGCATTCTTCAAATTTATTTACCAAATTTATTAATGAGTTCTAGTAGTTTTTTGGTGGTGTCTTTAGTATTTTCTATGTACAGTATCATGTCATCTAAAGTGGCAGTTTACTTCTTCCTTTCCAATTTGGATTTCTTTTATTTTTTTCTTATCTAATTGCTGTGGCTAGGATTTCCAATATTATGTTGAATAAAAGTGGTGAGAATGGGCATCCTTGTCTTGTTCCTGATCTTAGAGGAAATGCTCTCAGCTTTTTACCATTGAGTATGATGTTAGCTGTGAGCTTATCATATATGGCCTTTATTATATTGAGGTGTTTTCCCTCTATACCCAACTTGTTGACAGTTTTTATTATTAATGGAGGTTGAATTTTGTCAAAGGCTTCTTCTACATCTATTGAAATGGTCATATGATTATTATTCTTCAATTTGTTAATGTGGTATATCACACTTCATCATGGTGTATGCTCCTTTTAATATATGTTTGAATTCAGTTTTCTAATATTTTGTTGAGGATTTTTGCAGCTATGTTCATGAGTGATATTGGCCTGTAATTTTCTTTTTTTGTGATATATTTGTCTGGTTTTACTATCAGGGTAATGCTGGCCTCATAGAATGAGTTCAGAAGAGTTCTTCCCTCTGCAATTTTTGGGAATAATTTCAAAAGTATAGGTGTTAACTCTCCTCTAAATGCTTGGTAGAATTCACCTGTGAAGTCATCTGGTCCTGGACTTTTATTTTGGGGGAGTTGTTTTATTACTGTTTCAATTTCATTACTGGTAATTTGTCTGTTCATATTTTCAATTTCTTCCTGATTCAGTCTTAGCTGATTTTACACTGCTATAAATTAGGCCATTTCTCCTAGGTTGTCCACTTTATGGGCATATAATTGTTTGTAGTATTCTTTTATGATCCTTTGTATTTCTGTGGTGTGGATTGTAATTTCTCCTTTTTCATTTATTTTATTGATTGGAATCCTCTCTTTTTTTCTAGTTGAGCCTGGCTAAATGTTTATCAGTTTTGTTTATCTTTTCAAAGAGCCAGCTCTTATTTTCAGTAATCTTTCCTATTGGTTTTTGAGTCTCTAGTTCAACTCTGATCATTATGATTTCTTTCCTTCTACTAATTTTGGGTTTCATTTCAGTTCTTCTTTTCCTAGTTCATTTAGGTGTAAGGTTAGATTGTTTATTGGGGAGTTTTCTTGTTTCCCAAGTGTCCTATATAATATTTTGATTCATTGTAGTTTTGTGTTCCCTTGACTCCAGGTATTTTTTATTTCTTCTTTCATTTCATCAGTGATCCACTGGTGATTAGCAGCATACTGGTTCGTCTGCACATGTTTGTGTTTTTGTGTGTTTTTTTCCTTGTAGTTGATTTCTAGTTTCATAGTGTTATGGTCAGAAAAGATGCTTAATATGGTTTCAATTTTCTTGAGTTTACTGAGACTTGTTTTGTGACCTAGCATGTGATCTATTCTTGAGAATTTTCCATGTGCACTTGAAAAGAATGTGTATGTGTATTCTCCTGCTTTTGGATGGAATGTTCTATATATATCTATTAAGTTTATTTGGTCTAATCTGTTATTTAAGTCCTGTGTTTTCTTATTGATTTTCTGCCTGGATGATCTGTCCATTGATGTGAGTTGTTAAAGTCTCCTACTATTATTGTATTTCTTCAATTTCTCCCTTTTTGTCTGTTAATATTTGCTTCTTGTATTTAGGTGCCTCTGTGTTTGGGGCATAATAGTTATAATTATTATATCTTTATCTTGGATTGATCCCTTAATCATTATGTAATGTTGTTATTTGTCTCTTTTTACATTACCTGTTTTAAAGTCTATTTTGTCTCATATAAGTATTGCTACCTTGGTTTTCTCTTCATTTCCATTTGCATGGAACACATTTTTCCATTCCATCACTTTCGGTATTTGGTGTCTTTAGATATGAGGGCAGTCCCTTTTAAGCAGCACATATATGGGCCTTTTTTGTGTGTACATTCAACCAGTCTATGTCTTATGATTGGAACATTTAGTTCACTTATATTAAAGTAATTATTGATAAGTATTTACTTATTGCCAGTTAATAAATGTTTGGGGGTTGTTTTTATAGTTCTTTTCTTTCTCTTTTTTTTATTATCTTGTTTTGTGATTTAATCACTATCTTTAGTATTATGTTTGGATTCCTTTTTCTTCTCTATGTGTGTATCTATTTTAAAATTTTGTTTTGTGGTTACCAGTTATTGTGGATATAGATGATTTTACTACTTTTGTCTTTTAATCTTCCTACTAACTTTATATGTCTTTGACATACTACATTTACTTTATATTTGCCTTTACCAATAAGCTTTTTCCTTTTGTAATTTTCTTGCTTCTAGTTGTGGCTTTTTCTTTTTTTGCCTAAGGAAATTCCTTTAACGTTTGTTGTAAAGATGGTTTGGTGGTGCTAAACTCTTTTAGCTTTTGCTTATCTATAAAATTTTGATCTCTCCATCAAATCTGAATGATTTGATGGTATAGTATTCTTTGTTGTAGGTTTTTCCCTTTCATCACTTTTAATATATTGTGCTACTCCCTTCTGGCCTGCAGAGCTTCTCCTGAAAAGTAAGCTGATAGCCTTATGGGAATTCCCTTGTACATAAATTATTGCTTTCCTCTTGCTGCTCTTAATATTCTTTGTCTTTAATTTTTGCCATTTTAATTACAGTGTGTCTTGGTGTGGTCCTCTTTGGACTGAACCTGTTTGGGACTCTTTCTGTGCTTTCTAGATCTGATGTCAATCTCCTTTCCCAGATTAGGGAAGTTTTCAGCGATTATGTCTTCAAATAGGTTCTCTGATCCTTTCTCTGTCAGTTCTCCTTCTGGGACCCCCATAATGTGAATATTAGTATGCTTGATATTGTTCCAGAGGTCTCTTAAGCTGTCCTCATTTCTTTTTATTCTTTTTTTCTTTTTTCCCTTTAGCTTTAGTGATTTCTACTACACTGTCATGCAACTCACTGATCTGTTCCTCTGTATCATCGAATCTACTTTTGATTCCTTCTAGTGTATTTTTCATTTCATTTATTGTATTCTTCATCTCTGTTTGGTTCTTTTTTATATTGTCTAATTCTTTGTTAAAAATATCTAAGTTCTCACTCTGTTCATCCGATCTTCTCCCGAGTCTTTGAATATCTTTACAAACATCACCTTGATCTTTTTATCAGGTAGATTGCCTATCTCCACTTCACTTAGTTCTTCTTCGAAGATTTTTATCTTGTTCCTTTGATTGGATCATATTCTTCTGTCACCTCATTTTGCCTAATTTGTTGTTTTTATTCCTATGTATCTGGTAGGTTTTTTATTTTTCCCAGCTCTAGTGGAGTGTCTATTTCTCACAGCTCTCTGGCTCTCCCAAAAGTAAATCTCACTGGCTTTCAAAGCCAAATGTTCTGGGGGGCTCATTTTCCCAGTGCAGGACCCCCAGGCTAGGGGTGCCCAATGTAGGGCTCAAACCATTCATTCCTTGGGGAGAACCTCTGCCATTATAGTTATCTTCCCAATTTTGGTTCACAAACCCAGGGGTATTTGTCTTGACTATACCACACGTCCAGTCCCCCTACTCATCTCTTTGTGGTCCCTTCTTTATATCTTTTGTTGTAGAAGATCTTTTCTGTAAGTCTTCTGTTTTTCTCTTTTTTATTTTTTCATTAATATTTGCTCTGTAAATAGCTGTAATTTTGGTGTATCCATGGGAGAAGGTGAGCTCAGGGTTTTCCAATTCCAACATCTTGGTCCAGACACTGAATAGACCAGCTGTTTGATCTTGGACTTGTCAGGTTCCAGAACTCAATTATTGCAATAGCCTCCTGTTTCCTTCTTTGTCCTCAATCTTCATCTAATCCATTTTCTCACTTTGGGAGCTTGACCAGGTTCCCACAGTAAATATTGGAGAAAAATTCCCTCAGTCTTCTGAGGAGAGAGGAAGAAGAACCATGACTTGTATTTTTTTATTCTACTTCTTACGCTTTATTTCCTCATGACTACCTTGTTAAGATTAATCCATGTAGTTACGCATATATAACTGGCTAGCTGCTTCAATTGATACTACTCTGTGATATACCTGTATCACATTTCAGTTATTTATTCTTTCAATGATAGACAATAGGTTGTACAAGTTTTTGTATTCTTCAGTGGACTTATATGAGAATATCTCATATATATAATTCCTGGGTCACTGTTTGTGCATGCACTTAATTTGATCAAGAATAGACAGACAACTCTTATGAATAGCTACACCAAGTCACCAGGAGCTCTACTTCCCCATGTCCCAGCAAGACTCACCATTGTCCAATTTGATAGGTTTAATATGATACCTAATTATTTTTATTTCCATTTATATGACTACTAATGAATTATAAAAGATCTTCATATCCAGCTTAGTTTATGAGTTTCCTCTTTTGTGCATTGCCTATTCATCTCCTTGGCTCATTTTTCTATTTGGATTGCTATCAGTTATAAT
The DNA here is from genome assembly GCF_009873245.2 of Balaenoptera musculus. Lineage (NCBI taxonomy): Eukaryota > Metazoa > Chordata > Mammalia > Artiodactyla > Balaenopteridae > Balaenoptera > Balaenoptera musculus. The sequence continues at coordinate 108,091,018 of NC_045788.1, forward strand.
TGATTTAACAGTTATCAGTATATTTTAGTATAATCTCTATATGGTAACTATTAATTCTTTTACAGTTTTATGCATTCTTTCATATTTTATATTTTTATGTTATCTTGATTTAACATCATTACTCTTTCATCTTTTGTTTGTTTGTTTTCCTTCATGGTTAGTGCTTTCAAACTCTTGTTTGAGAAATTCTTCATATTATTTTAGTAACAATGATAGTCTTTAACAGTTTTGTTTATTGACTGTATAGTTTTACTTTTCATAAAGTTTTTAAACCATCTGGAGTCCACCTTTCTATGTGGAGTTAGGTAGAGATCCAAGTTTATTTTTTCCATGTAATGAGCCAATTTTCCCCACACTATCTAATAAACAATCTGTTCTTTCTACATGCATTTGTGATGCCATCTTTATCATGCATTAAGTTTTCATATATTCATGAGCATGACTCTGAGAAACATTAGGAGGAGGCAGTTGGCAAAGTCTGTGGTCCAGGAAGAGGAGGTAGAAAATAAATGTCTGTGAATGACTGGTCAGGCCATGTAAGATTGCATCAATTTCACTCTTACATAAGGCATTGATCCTGCCCTTATATTACCACATTGCCTCAGATTGCTAATATAAAGAATCGATAAATAAAAGTACAGTGGAATTTAAAATGTTTCTTTGAAAGTATTATCTCTTCACTTCTCATAGTCAAGGTCTGCAGCCACCAGTCTCCTACATATACTGACTTTCCAGAGACTTCAGTCTCTCTACAGATTTCTCAAGTTGTTGCATTTATTGCTGTTGTTTGTTACCAGAATCCACATTTCCCTTTAGCTGTTGTAGTTACTCTAGGTTTATTTCTCTTAGCAGACTGTGTTTGTTATTATATGTCATAAACCAGAATCTGCTCAATGCCCTCTTCATATGACTCATTTTTCCTAAAGCTTCACAAAACTATGTTATCATCCTCTCTTCTATGCTGCAGCCAAGGCGTTTTTCTTCTTAATTTATAGAAAACTATTTTTTGCCTTCCTCTTTTCTGGTAGGCTTAGGCTTTTGGAAACCTATCTTCTAGGATTATTGTTTGAGATAAGGAATCACAGAACCTCGTACCTGGTTAAATGGGAAATAAGAAAGGGAAAAATATGGGAAAGCATTAACATTTTTAAAAGACACTTTCATGTGTTTATTAATGGAAATTAAGAAGAATCTGTATACCACATTATGACAAGTTCTAATGCAGTATATATTTATATAATGCTTTATAATTGACAATGTGCTTTTAAATCCATGGATTCACAGAAATGTAAGTTGGTAAAGTATATTCACCTCACTAATGTGCGTATGCATGAGGTTCATTTGGCATCTCACAATGTAGGGCCAGTTATATTGATTCTCCGGTTTTTAACACACAGTAAGATTTCTTTATTATCAGCAATTTCCAACTAACTCTCCACATATGGTTGTACTGCTTAAGGAATTTTTCATGTTAACTAACAAAAGTGCCTGGCCTTTCCTTATCACACATTATTTTACTGAGCTACCAATTATTATGCCCTGAGGAAGAGAAACTAATTTTATTATTAGCTTAGGTACAACACAACTAGGAAGTTAAATCTACTACAGAAAATCACTTCATATAAATTCTTTTAAAATTAACTGCACTTTTAGATTATTCATACCACTGTTTTTCTCCAATAGCATGGGTAAGTGAAAGTTGATGAAATTGCTAAATTGAGTTCTTCAGAACAGCAAACTGGAAAGTTTTCAGGAAGTTAACACTTTTCTCGATTGAAGATCAAATCATTTATTTTAAGGAATAGTCTCTTCACAGTATCACCCCAGAGCATTTGAACTGGGGGTTTCAAAATCACAGTTTGAAGTTTCTCATCTCACCAACTCCCACATTGAAGCTAGGGTCGAATATGTTGAAGTTATGAAACAATATACTCTAAACTAGAACCAAAGAATAAAAAAAAATGTGGAAGTTGTAGAAAGTCAATCCTATTTTTTTTCCTACTTTCAGACTTTTAAACTTAAGGGGGAATGATGTCTTCTGAAGTCTTTATGTTTTTACATAATCACCAATTTTTAAAAAGTCATATTTATGTCTTGTTTAGAGGCTATACTTATTTGATCATTTTGATGGAATTGCATGAATAATTTAAAAATATTGGTTTGCAATACTGGAATGACTGGTTTGTTGATTGGCTAGAAAAATTGATTACTTATTTTAAGGTTGTATAGGCCATAAGATTACATTGCTCTCTATTGGCTCTTTTGGTATTTCATGATACACCCAAATTTATCACATAGTCTGTCCCCTTTAGTTTTTTCAACATCTTAAGTTCCAAAGTGTTTCAATAACCTAAATAATTAGTGTATCCCACTGCCATTTTGGTAATAAAACCCAAAGGCAACTTCCCTTTTCCTGGTTTCCTAGTGGAGTCCTTCTGATGATACATCTCCCTGAGAGGAGATTTCATTAGCCAGTTCTGGATAACACTTTTCCAGCAGTTTCTGACAGAGGCACTCCAGTGACTTCTCTGCCACACAGTGGCCTGGGCTGTGCTTTTCCAACAAGGCCTTGATCCAGCCCTGGGTGGTCTTCTGTGGGTGCTCCATCTCACTTCTAGGGGTAGTAGCTACACTTAAATATGTTACTCTTATGTTCTCTAGAGTTCTCTTTACTTCTTCTTAACCAATTCTCATTACTCTAATCCCTTATTATAGTTAATAATTTTGTATGTTAAACTCTTCAAATTAATGTGTGGTTTCTATCTTCTGATTGAGTCCTGATTAACATACACAGAGATGATGGCAGAGTGAGGTTGAACAAGATTTTCACTTCCTGTTGATTGCTCACAAATAGAGAGATGATTTTAAAAATAATAAATGCTAATAAAGTTTATTCTCATGGAAAATATAATCCCACAGAAAGCTGGCAAAACTTAAAATGAAGAAGGGAAGGGACAGATTCCAATGTCCTCAATTAATGTGATGGGATAAACAGGTGGTCAGAAAATGAACATGATCATCAAGAACACAGGGAAATTCATATGGTGAAGACTAGTCATTTATTTCAAGATACAGTTTCTTCAAAATTTTACCTCAGGATATTTAAACTGGATATCAAGAGCCCAAAGAATGTGTGGGTTTTAAAAGAGTGTGAGACTTAAACTTTGAAACTAAAAATATAGAATTAAGAAAATATTGGTTACTAATTTCCCCCCTTTTCTACCTTTGCTATGTAAAATATACATGAATGTGAGATTTTTCATTAAAGACAGTTTAAGAGAAATTGGTTTCCTTGATGAAAAGCCCAGGTTCATTTACCAGTTTTTTTTTTTTTTCTACTCTGAAAGAGTACTCTATTTTTTGTTGTTGTTGTTGTTTAGTGCTTGCTTATATTTAATTGGTTTTTATAGTATTTCAATTAATTGTTTAATTTGTAAAAGAATTCAGTTAGCAATTTTTTTGGTCAACAATAGCTACACTTTTGGATAATGTCCAGGGACCTTGGATATGTAATTAGAACAGATAGCAATGTAAACAAAATGAAACATTCCTAGCTTCTTAAGCATAACATTTAATTAATTTAACATATATTAAGATAACTAATTTTGAGATTTCAATTGAGAGCAGTTATGGAAAATATTTTGATCACTTCAAAAACTATATAGTGAGCTACAAATATATAGTATGTCAAGTATGGCTTTTACATGTTCTCAAAATTTTGTATTGAACTGCCAAGCGTGCATAAGCCGTGTGAATAGACAACCTACAAATAAAGTGCCAGATCACCATAAGAAAAAGTTTATTTAGTGGACTCTGAACTTAAGAGAAAAATCCAGGGTAATATTTAATTTTACTTGAATTTTAAAAAGTCAGCTGATTTATAGCCAATACCAAACTAAAGTCTCATAAATAATTGAAAATCACAATCTCAATGATTTCTCTTATCATAAAAATGACAACTTCTAAATGTTTTTTTTAAACAGGTACTCTTTGTAAACAGTTCTTTGGATAATTTCTAGATCAAAGATTTCCAAAAGATTTTTAAGGCAATCAAATCTAAAAAATTCATTGTGCGTTATAGTCTCATTGCCTTTAATTTAAATAAACTGATTTATTATTTCACCTTAAATCATTTCCTGATAATATAAAAATCTTTAAAAAAGAATTTAATAAGCAATAGAGCTATCAATTTTGGTCCAAGCGATTACCATTTCATTTAACAAAACAAATACATTGAAGTATTTCTTACTATTCAGACCTTGTCTGGTACTTTAACTTTGTCCAATTGCTCTTTAAGGGTGCTATTTGACCACACCTGTGGTAAAGCCTAATTTTAGCTTTTAGTCCTATGTTTCATCTTTGGAAACACTGTGGAATTTAATAGCAGGCACTCTTCTAACTAATCTAACTGAGGTAGAGTTCTGATTTTGATAAGTGCGCTTTTATTTTGTTTCCAATATGAACTTTTGGCCATTCTTTTTAAGCAAACTGACATCTACTTTTTGTTTTTCTTCACAAGGACAGATGGTCAGTTTATTTTTTTTTCAGAAAACATTCCCTTTCCTAACATTCTGCTGCCTGCTCATGCTCCTCAAAGACCGTATGGTGTCATCTTTGGACCTCCCAACGGTAACTGCTTTCCTTTGCCCCCTCTGTGGTGCATGGAGTTACTGCCTAACCACCATGCTCAGACTACTGGCTGGGCCTTCCTCCGAATTTGAAACAGTGTAACTATACCTCCTTACATCCTCTATTCTGGTTTGCTACACTGTTTTCATTGACAGTTTGTTAGCAACCTTGAAGGGTTAGTAAGTTATATAACTGTGATCCATTCTAGTACCATATCACATTTACAGGTATTTAGGCATAAGGCATAAAACTGGGAACATTAGATAAAATTTTATGACTTCATGAGAAAATTACTAATGGCATTTGTTGAGTAGATAATATTATTTTATGTGCCTTACTTCTGAACTTTGGTAGTACTAGCTTTTAAAGCATTATAATACTTTTCTTTTGAAAGGTCTGAGATACCATTTTACATTGGTTTTGTATATGATCATAGAAAATATTGTATAGCATTGTGTCAGATTAACATATTTATCATCTATTAGGAATTTCATTTCATGTTTTTATTTTAATTTATGTGACTACAAACTTATGTGTAGAGTTACTAAGGAGGGAACAATAAATGGGGCATAAAATGACTTGTATTCTTAGTAAGGATAATGTTTCCTAATAACCTTAGTTCTTGGGTATTATCTTTATAAGTATTTATGATTTAATGATGAAACTGTCTACTAAGATGTCAAAAATAGTTAAAGAAAGTAAGCAAATTATGAAGCATATAGTCTTATTTCGATTATTCCCTTGGGATATATCTGCTCTTTAATATTGTCTCATTATTTTTTTGAGACCAAAAATATCTCCCCCATTTTATTTGCTTATTACCATGTGTGATTCAATATTTTCCTTAGAATTGAAAAAACTCAAGTGTAAAACATATTGATAAAAGTTGTCATAGGAAATAGCAACCTAACAATTTTTCTGCTTACTAATTAAATTAATTCTTAAATGTCTATGAAATACTCTTTCCTGCAAATGCACCAGAAGGAAACACTGAAATTTCTGATTTATGATGATCAGGTACTATTCTGTTTACTAGTGTAGCTGCTGGACTCTTACCATAACCAGAGTGAAAATTATAGAAAACTAGTTTAGCCCAAACATATCCATGATCTGAAACCAAGACAGAACCTTGGGGTAGATGAGATTTCTCATCTCATATTTGCCATGGGTTGGAGTCCAGCACATTTTAGCTGGGTCCTCTATTTAGGATCTGACAAGGCTGGAATCAAAGTGTTGGCTGAGTACATCCTCAACTAGAGTTTTGACTAGAGAAAAGTCTACTTCCGAGCTCCCTCACGTCGTTGGCAGAAATTTATTTTCTTGCAGTTAGATAACTGACATTCCCATTTTCTTAATAGTGAGCAGGGGGCCTCTCTAAATTCCTAGAGATCACACTCAGATCTTTGCCATATGGCCCTCTCCATAGGCCCTCTCACATTTCAAATGTCTTCCCTCAGGAAGGGTTTAGTTCCTTTTAAGGAATCACCTTATTTAATCAAGTCTATCCAGGATAATCTCCTTCTAATTAACTCAAAGTCAACTGATTTAGGATTTTAGTTGTATCTGTAAAATCCCTTCAATTCTGCCCACCATTCAAAGGGAGAAAATAATACAAGTTGTGTACATCAAGAGAGAAGAATGTTTGGAGTCATTTCAAAATTTTGCCTACCATGGTGGTTTTGCTGATAGAATAGGAATGGCTAGGGGAATCCAAAAGGAAAGCTGAACAAAATGCATATACTCTTACTTTTCATTATAAAAAAATTGTATGCAGTAATTTTGGAACACTAAAATAGATGAAATATTTTAAATTATATTTCTCTTTTGTCCCATGTAATGTGGTAAATTAGCCTTAGTGTTTTAAAATATATAGATATAAAGAAGCATACATTTATCTGAGATAATAATAATAATAACAATAATAATAAATTATGTAGTTTCATATTCCTTGACTTTGCCCACAGAAAAGTCTACCTTTTAGTCCTCCTTCTCTATCAAAGCTCCAATAGCATCTGGTGAGATATTTATCTTTTACCCCTTTAACCAATTATTATTTATGAAATGTCCAGAGCAACAAAGTCTTATAAAAAGTTTAATGATTTACTGGTATAGAGATGGTTACCACTCCCCACTTAATGCACAGTATTTTACTTCTTTTCCCAAACATGCCTACTGCAAACTGTAGATAATTGATTCATATGCCTATCTCTGACACACATGCAATTTTTTAAATATTTGTTTATTTTTTAAAATTTTATTTATTTTTGGCTGTGTTGGGTCTTCATTGCTGCACACGGGCTTTCTCTAGTTGCGGCAAGTGGGGGCTACTCTTCGTTGAGGTGCCCAGGCTTTTCATTGCAGTGGCTTCTCCTGTTGTGGAGCACGGGCTCTAGGTGTGTGGGCTTCAGTAGTTGCAGCATGTGGGCTCAGTAGTTGTGGCTTGTGGGCTCTAGAGCGCAGGCTCAGTAGTTGTGGCTCGTGGGCTCTAGAGTGCAGGCTCAGTAGTTGTGGCGCACGGGCTTAATTGCTCCACAGCATGTGGGATCTTCCCAGACCAGGGGTCGAACCTGTGTCCCCTGCATTAGCAGGCAAATTCTTAACCACTGCACCACGAGGAAAGTCCCACATGTGCAATTTTAACAGTAATAAAATCATAATACATCTTTAAGTTTTTAGAATTAATAATATAGTCAATTATTAAAAACACATTATATTCCAGGCATTATTCTAGCTATTGGGGATATAGTAGTGAACACACAGAAAAGGTTTCAAATAACATGGATCTTACTTTACATGGGAGTGGGAAGAAAAGAAACAACTAAACAAATGTCTAAGAAAAATAATAATCAAGAGTAGCAGGGACAATAAAGGAAATAAAATCAAATTGTGTAATCAGCCTCTTTAACTTTATTAGATACAATTAGGAAAGTCTAGTATTTTATTTAAATTTCTTTCCAAAATCTGGATAATTTAAATAATTGAACTATTGGCCTCTTTTAAGTTAAAAGGAATTAACCATGAAACTCTGGTCCAACAGTATTCATTTAATGGTATTTGAAATGTTTTCTATGTTAATTGTTCTATATGTTTCCTACTTGTATATGTTCTGAAAGCTTGTATTTTGTTAGGAAATAACAAATTTCTAAAATTGGGTTTTTGAATTTTTCACTTGTAGCAGGCACCTTCTAAAAATGACTCCTAATGATTCCTACCTCCTGCTATTCACGTTCTTGTATAATCACTTCCCCTTGAGTGTGGGCAAGACCTAAGGACTTGCTTCTAAATAGTAGAATAAGACAAAAGTTATTGGATGCCACTGTGGATATTAGGTTATAAAAAGAATGAGTCTTCAGTCTTCTTCCCCTACTCTGCCTTTCTGGCTGTTCTTACTTGCTCATTCTAATGAATCAAGCTTCCATGTTGTGAGCTGCCCCACGGAGAGTCCCACATGGTAAGAAACTGAGGAAGACCACTGATTGACAGCCAGCAAGGAACTAAGGCCCTCATTCCAACCTGGGAGGATCTTTATCCTAACAAGTGATTGAGCATGGAAGTAAGCCATTGTCCGTTGAAACTTGAGATAATTTCAGCCCTAGCTGAAGCCTTCACTGCAGGCTGCTAAAGACCCTGAGCCAGAGAACACAGTGAAGTAACACCTGTGGTCCTGGGGCACTGAAACTGCAATAATAAATGTTGTTTTGAGGTACTAAGTTTGCGTTAATTTATTACACAAGAATAAATATCACTGGAGAGTTGTATATAGCATTCTTCTGCTGTCCTAATTTCTACTGGTTGCACATTTTTATTCCCTCTCTAGTTACTATTCTGTCTCTCTTCTTTTCTCTTGAGCAAGCTTCAGAGGTGTCCTTGGTCTTTACTCTTTCTTTCTTTTATATCATCTTCAAAGAACCAGATATCAGATTTATCAGTCTTTATGTGATTTATTTATAATATCACTTATTAATTTATTATATATTCTAAAATTCTAAGGCATGAGACAAATTTCTATTTCTTTGAAATTTTAAGATTTCCTTGTGGCAAAGTTTAGAGATTATTTTTGCATTTATCCCATGGATATGAAAACAAAAGTTACATCCTTTAATTCTTTAAAGAAAAGTTCTAAATATATATAACTAAACTGAGTTTCTGAAGCTAAATTACTCTATAACCTCACAGTCTACTAAGTATTTCTTAATATTAAAGAGATAAATTATACTCCCTGCCATAATTTCATTCATACAAAATTCTCCTTGCATTTTTAATAAATGTATCTTTATGTAATTAGTTGCTGTAGAGTTTATGACGTTTGTATATTTACCATTTATCATTATCTAATTGACACTCTTTGTCCTATTTCTAGTATTAATCATAAATTTCATCTTGTCTAGTATATATTTTTCCAGTTCTTGATTCTGTACTAGTTAGATCAGGCTGCCATAATAAAATACCATCAACTGACTGGCTTAAACAACAGAATTTTTTTCCTCATAGTTCTGGAGGCTGGCAGATTTGGTTTCTGGTGAGAGCCTTCTCACTGGCTTACAGAGAAATTGACTTTTCAACAAGTCCTCATTGGCTTTTCTTGGGGCTTTCAAGCAGAGAGAAAGATATCTCTCTCTCTTTTTCTCTTATAAAGCCACTAATCCCATCATGAAGACTCTACCTTTTTCACCTAACCTACCTTTGATTATCTTCTAAAGGCCCTGTCTCCAAATACCATCACAGTTGGTTGGCGGAGGAGGGGGTTAGGGCTTCAACATATGAATTTTGGGGGAATACAGAATTCAGTCCATAACAATTCCCAAACTTTTTTTTATCACATTATTTTAAACTTACTTATAATAAGCAGCATGAGTAAAGTTCTTAAATCAGTCTGTCTTTTTTTAAACAGAAGTTAGTTTATTAAGTCTTTAAAGAAAGAAAATATTATTTAATAATTGCATATTATATTTTTCAGAAAAGTTGATAAGGTCTGTAATAAAGACAGTAGAACAACAAGAGTGAAAGAAAAGGCAAGTGGCAATAATCTTGCACAAGGTATTTAGTACCATGTGGTCAGACAATACAATGTCTTTCTAGTTCTTTATGTATCCATGCATTCTCTTCATCTGTTTACCCTTAGAGCAGGAAATATTTCCATTGAATATTCATACTCTGGGAAACTTTATAAAACTTTTCAAGTTCTGCTTTGATATCATCTTTTCTATGAAAGTTGGGTTTTAATTAATAAAATATTTCAACTGTTTTTATTATTAATATTAATTTTATTGCAGTAAAACTAAATGATATATTCTGTTTCATTTCTACTTTAAAAATCATGGAGCTGTCATTATGAATTACTAAATTGTCAATATTTTCTCAAAAATATTTTTATGCAAAATTTTAAAATTAAAGATTCAATATAACATAAGAAATGTAATATTTAATAATTTATTAACATTTGCCATGTCTGCTTTATTGATTTATGTCTACAGTTTTAAATACAAATATACATATATATATATATACAAAGATGAACAGTATAGCAATCACATATGTAAGTATTGCTGTTTATTTGAAATTTGTTTGAAAACAATATGAAAATATCTTAATACTTCACCACTAAGTATGCATCTATTTTTAAAAAGTATATTATCCTCCATTCACATTATCAAATCTAAAACAACTTAAGACTTATTTCTTAAAATTATTTCATATCGTGAACATCTTAAACGTCCCCAAATGTACCACTGTGATATATCAATTATATGTCTTCAAACAGGTTCACTTATTACACTTGTTCCTACATTTTATTAATCTCACTTTTCTAAAAACTAACAAACATTGAAGTAAAGAGACACAGCTGGTTTAATTGATTGAAAAATGGCACGTGTTCTGTATTTGTATGATTATTTTCTCACAGTATTATTTAACATCTTTCTATATTCCCTGTATTTCCTGTAGTCTGGAAGTCAGTGTGGTGTAATCTAAAGGACTGAGTGGATACAGGGTAAAATTTCTGGTTACAGCACTTCATAGATGATGCTAGACACTTTGTGTTGAATCACATCAGAGGTGACTTGATACCAGGGCATCTCACTTTTAGTAAAGCTAAATTGAACACCATTTAAAAAATTTATTTATTTATATGCTCTAGACACATGTTCCTTATTTGATATGCTATTTGCAAATACATTTTGTCTCATTTTGTGCATTATCTTTTTACTTTCTTTTAAAATTTTTTTTAATTTTCTTTAATTTTTAAAAAAAATTTATTTCTTTATTTTTGGCTGTGTTGGGTCTTTGTTGCTGTGCACGGGCTTTCTCTAGTTGCGGCGAGCATGGGCTACTCTTCATTGTGGTGTGCTGGCTTCTCATTACGGTGGCTTCTCTCACTGTGGAGCATGGGCTCCAGGCCCACAGGCTCTAGTTGTGGCTCATGGGCTCCAGAGCACAGGCCCAGCAGTTGTGGCACATGGGCCCAGCCGCTCTGTGGCACGTAGGATCTTCCCGGACCAGGGCTTGAACCTGTGCCCCCTGCATTGGCAGGTGGATTCTTAACCACTGCGCCACCAGGGAGGCCCTCTTTTTACTTTCTTTATAGTATCTTTGCTTTTTAAATTTTAGTGAAATCCAATTATCTGTTTTTCCCAAAGTCATTTGTGCTTTGGGGTATGATATATAAGAAAACATTCCCTAACCCAAGGTCACAGAGATTTACTCCTATTTCTTTTCCTAGGAGTTTTATATATTCACCTTTTAACATTAGAATGAGGATACACCACTTGGAATTAATTTTTATATATAGTGTGAGTTGGGTATCCAACTTTATTATTTTGCACATGTGTATCCACTTGTCCATGCATCATTTGTTGAAAAGACTGTTCTTTTCTTATTGTACTGTCTTGCCACCCTTGTCAAAAATCAGTTGACCATTTATCAAAGTTAATTTCTGGGCTCTCAATTTCATTCTATTTATCTACATGTCTGTCTTTAGGCTCCTCTCATACTGTGTTGATCACAGCTTTGTAGTAAAGTTTGAAATAGGAAATTGTGAATCCTTTAACATTGCTCTTCTTTATCTAGATTATTTTGCCTATCCTGGGTTCTTTACAACTCCATATGAATTTTGGAATTAGCTTATTATTTTCTGCAAAAAAAAGCTGAGATTTTAATAGGCATTATGTTGGCTCTATAGATCAATTTGGAACATATTGCCATCTTAACAATATGGTCTTTTGCTATTTTAGATGGAATTGATTTCTTAAATCGTTCAGATTTTTCTTTGCTTGCTTATAGATTACAATTCATTTGAATCATACCATGCAAATTTGATTAGCTAGTTTAATAACTAGAATAGTTTTTAATGAATTCCTGAGTATTTTCTATATAAAAGGTCACATTCTGTGCAAATTAAGATAGTTTTACTTCTTTTGTTCCAACCTGGATGCTTTTGTTTCTTTTTCTTTCCCAATAACACTGGTTAGAACATCCAGGACAATTTTTAATTGTTTAACAGTAGTGGTAAGGGTCACTTAGATTTTTCCTGACCTTAGAAGAAAGTATTCAGTTTTTGATCATTAAATATTATGATAGTTGTATGTTTTTATATAACTGTACTTTATCAGGTTGAGGAAATTCACTTCTATTCCTAGTCTGTTGAGCATTTTTGATCATGAAATAGAGTTGGATTTTGTAAAATGTGTTCTGACATCTATTGAGAAGATTATGTGTTTTTTGTCTTTGTTATATTAGTATTTTGTATTACACTAATTGATTTTTGGAGGTTAAACTAACCTTGCAATCATGCAATTAATCCCACTGGTTATCATGTATAATCCTTTTTATGTGTTGGTGAATTGAGTTGACTAGTATTTTGTTGAGGATTTTTGCATCTATTTTCGTAAGAGGTATTGGTCTGTACTTTTCATGTTATGTGGTATTTTTGCCTGCTTTTGGTTTCCAGGTAAAATGGCTTCATAGAATGAATTAGAGACTGGATGTCAACAAGATGATAGGCTAGGAGGTCCCAACACTCACCTCCCCCAGAAAAACAAACACCTACAAACCAGTGAAAATAACTTGAATGGACTAAGATATTATCTCTTTGTTGAATGTCTCATTTTGTTAGTGTATCATTTTCTTGATTTCATTGAGTTGTCCATCAGTGTTCTCTCATTGCTTGCTGAGCTTCTTAAAATTAAAAAAAAAAAAATTCTTTGTCAGGCAATTTGTAGATCTTCATTACTTTGGGGTCAGTTACTGGACAATAATTGTGTTCCTTTGATGGTATCATGGTTCCTTGATTGTGTTTCCTGAAGTCTTGCTTTGTTGTCTTGCATTCAAAGAAGCAGTCACCTCCTTCAGTCCTTATAGACAGGTTTCAAAAGAGACAGACCTTCACCAGTCAGCCAGGCTATAGATTCTAGGAGTGTCTCAGAACTTTTCTATGGATGAACCCACTCCCCACTCCACTTCCTTCTTGGGGGAGAATCTTAGCATTGTATGCCTCCTCTGGATCCCACAAATCCAGGTTGGGTGCTGACAGTGTCCTGCTTATTTCTTCAGGGAAGAGCACTGAGAAAGCTATACTTACTTCATAAAAAATTGGAAGTTTGCATTCTATATGTTCTGGATCAATTTAAGCATCATTGGGATTATCTGTTCTTTGAAGATGTGATAAAAGTCCACTGATAATTTTTATGTGTTGAGTGCAGTAACTCTGGTACTGTGATTTGTTCAATTTTTTTCCTTTGGAAATTGGTTAGCTTAAGTCTTTCATCTTAATTGTGGTGAAACTTTTGTAAATTATATTTTCCTAGAAAACCATTCATTTTAAATAGCTTTCTAAAATTATTTGGATGGAATTATTCAAAGTAGCCTCTCATGGTATTTTTGAATACCCTCTATCTAAATTTAATTGGTCATTTCCTCTTTGTCATTTTTATTTAGTATATTGTAATTATTTCCTTTTTTATGCATTAATTTAAGTTAATCTTAACTTAATCTGTTTTGCTCAGTTTTTTTAAAGATGAAGCTTTGCAATTTATTTATTAGTTTATATTTTCCTGTTTGTAACTCACTGATTTCTACCTTTATAATTATTTCCTTCTTTCTACTTTCTTAATTTTTATGCCTTAAAAACCCATACTCTTAGATACTTATTTATCTTTTCCTTTAGCTGCTATACTTTACCCATTTCTTTAGCTGATCTACTTAAGGCTATGAATTTTCCACTAACATGAATTGAGTTGTGTCAAGTATTTTTTCCCCTCCCTTTATTTTTGACCTTTAGAAATATTTTTTAGGGCGCGTCTTTTATTTACATGATAAATTGTGTTTGCTTTGTTAAACAATCTGGAATTTTTTTCCTTTAAATAAGTTACTCTATGTTAAATCAAAATGTGTCCTAGTAAATATTCAATTTTCTTTAATGTTTAAAATTTCTTCTGTTTTTAAACATATGTTTCAGTTTTGCCTTTCTTTAGATACTTAGTGAGGTTCTGGTAAGAACTTCATATAATTCCCTTAGTCTCCCTTTTTTCCCCTTTTTTTCTCACATTTGTTTTGTAGTTATAAATGATATCTCTTTACTTTCATCTATTGTGTATATGATAATCAATACCTATTTGACTTTTCTTATTCTTTTTCCTATTTTTTCTCCCATGTTTTCTAAGGTGTGATATTTCTATTCAGACAGACCCCGCAACATTTACGTGTTATCCTTCCACACTTTCTCCACCTTTGTTTGTCTCAGGTAGTCATTAAATATAGTCAGTGATCATCAGCAATCTTTTGTCAAAGTATTTTCCTTAATCTCTCAGGTGTAGAGTCATTCGTTAAAAATAACAGGTAAAAATTATTGATAATTACTTTTTTGTTTGTTTTTCCTAGAATAACAGAAGCAGCCAAACCTGTGGAAGATGACGTAGATGTCTCACTAGGTTTCCTAGATTTAAAGCTCACTTAAAAGTACTTAAAAGTAAAGTGAAGTTTTAAAAATAAGGTGTTCCCTTTATGTATTCTTTCTTTTCTTTATAGTTCAGAAGTGAACTATACTTTGCTGGTGTCTTTTTTCCCTTAAATCACCAAGGCTTCATTGGAAACCTGTCATTGATACTTTCATCTAATCCTGAAACAGTTCCTCCATAAGACTATTACTTTTTGTTCTTTTACACTTCCCAAGTCCCTTCCTTTCAATTCTGTTGTAGCTAGTGCTCTGACCCAGGAGGCCCTGGAACTATTCTGAGTATTTCTTCTCTCAAAATAGAATCCTCTCCATCCAGAAGTTACTTTAGTTGATGGCATTTATGTTCTTCAGTATAACTACATTCTCCATTCTTTGACACTATGCTTGCCTCTCTGTTTTGTTGTGAAATTCTTATGTGGAACCAAACTTGTTAGTCTTTGATGTTTATTTCCTAATGTATATATAAAATGAAAGCACATGGTTTTCATTATCTGTTACTCATGTTGTAGAGTTGGGATGTTAGTAAATTTACTGGTATTCTTTTTTGGAAATACTCTAATTTGGAGGGTACATGGAGTTATTTGAATTGTAATAGTTATCTTTTCCTAACAGGGACCCTGCCATAGAGAATATATTTAAATTTGAAAGGTCAAAGAGGAAAATTTGAGACTGCTAAGAGTTATAATCAATCAAGAAAGCAATAATTTAAAAGTCAAATTTTACACACCTAATAAGAGCAATGAATAGAAAAAGGAAAAGTAATTATGATTAATAGACTTTGATAAATCCTCCAAATTTTAAATGTCATCTTCTCATCATAGATTAGTTTATGTAGATAAGACTAGGGAAGGATTTAGAGAAAGAAATAAAACAATAATGTTCGGAAATGTAGGGTTTCAACACATAGTAAAATATTCATAATATCATTTATCTCATTTAAACTTTGTGCCTTTGATATCTATCCTGTCTAGTTATATTGTCACACATTTCTTTTAAAACATATTTGTCAGTTTTGTTTATCTTCTCAAAGAACCAGCTTTTAGTTTATTGATCTTTGCTATCATTTCCTTCATTTCTTTTTCATTTATTTCTGATCTGATCTTTATGATTTCTTTCCTTCTGTTAACTTTGGGGTTTTTTTGTTCTTCTTTCTCT
Organism: Balaenoptera musculus; assembly: GCF_009873245.2. Classification (NCBI taxonomy): domain Eukaryota; kingdom Metazoa; phylum Chordata; class Mammalia; order Artiodactyla; family Balaenopteridae; genus Balaenoptera; species Balaenoptera musculus. Next base: position 108,106,751 of record NC_045788.1, read on the forward strand.
AATTGCTTTAGGTGTAAGTTTAGGTTGTTTATTTGAGATTTTTCTTGTTTCTTGAGGTAGGGTGGTATTGCTATAAACTTCCCTCTTAGAACTGCTTTTGCTGCATCCCATAGGTTCTGAGTTGCAGTGTTTTCATTGTCTAGGTAGTTTTTGACTTCCTCTTTGATTTCTCCATTGATCCCTTGGTTATTTAGTAGTATACTGTTTAGCTTCCATGTGTTTGTATTTTTTACAGGTTTTTTTCCTGTAGTTGATATCTATTCTCATAGTGTTGTGGTTGGAAAAGATACTTGATATGATTTCAACTTTCTTAAATTTACCAAGGCTTGATTTGTGACCCAAGATATGATCTATCTTGGAGAATGTTCCATGAGCACTTGAGATGAAAGTGTATTCTGTTGCTTTTGGATGGAATGTCCTATAAATATCAGTTAAGTCCATCTTGCTTAATGTATCATTTAAAGCTTGTGTTTCCTTATTTATTTTCATTTTGGATGATCTGTCCATTGGTGAAAGTGGGGTGTTAAAGTCGCCTACTATGATTGTGTTACTGTCGAGTTCCCCTTTTATGGCTGTTAGCATTTGCCTTATGTATTGAGGTGCTCCTATGTTGGGTGCATAAATATTTACAATTATTATATTGTCTTCTTGGATTGATCCCTTGATCATTATGTAGTGTCCTTCTTTGTCTCTTGAAATAGTCTTTATTTTAAAGGCTATTTTGTCTTACATGAGAATTGTTACTCCAGCTTTCTTTTGATTTCCGTTTGCATGAAATATCTTTTCCATCCCCTTATTTTCAGTCTGTGTGTATCCCTAGGTCTGAAGTGTGTCTCTCGTAGACAACATATATATGGGTCTTGTTTTTGTATCCATTCAGCCAGTCAATGTCTTTCGGTTGGAGCACTTAATCCATTTACATTTAAGGTAATTATCAATGTGTATGTTCCTATTACCATTTTCTTAATTGTTTTGGGTTTGTTATTATAGGTCTTTTCCTTCTCTTGTGTCTCTTGCTTCATCAAGAAAAAAAGGGAGAAGGCTCAAATTAATACAATTAGAAATGAAAAAGAAGAGGTAACAACTGACGGCAGAAATACAAAGGATCATGAGAGATTACTACAAGCAACTGTATGCTAATAAAGAGGACAACCTGGAAGAAATGTACAAATTCTTAGAAAAGCACAACCTTCAGAGACTGAAACAGGAAGAAATAGAAAATATGAACAGACCAATCACAAGCACTGAAATTGAAACTGTGATTAAAAATCTTCCAACAAACAAAAGCCCAGGACCAGATGGCTTCACAGATGAATTCTATCAAACATTTAGAGAAGAGCTAACAGCTATTCTTCTCAAACACTTCCAAAATATACCAGAGGGAGGAACAAACTCAATCTATGAGGCCACCATCACCCTGATAGCAAAACCAGACAAAGATGTCACAAAGAAAGAAAACTACAGGTCAATATCACTGATGAACATAGATGCAAAAATCCTCAACAAAATACTAGCAAACAGAATCCAACAGCACATTAAAAGGATCATACACCATGATCAAGTGGGGTTTATCCCAGGAAGGCAAGGATTCTTCAATATATGCAAATCAATCAATGTGATAAACCATATTAAAAAATTGAAGGAAAAAAACCCATATGATCATCTCAATAGATGCAGAAAAATCCTTTGACAAAATTCAACAACCATTTATGATAAAAACCCTCCAGAAAGTAGGCATAGAGGGAACTTACCTCAACAAAATAAAGGCTATATATGACAAACCCACAGCCAACATTGTTCTCAATGATGAACTGAAAGCATTTCCACTAAGATTAGGAAGAAGACAAGGTTGCCCACTCTCACCACTATTATTCAACATAGTTTTGGAAGTCTTAGCCACAGCAATCAGAGAAGAAAAAGAAATAAAAAGAATGCAAAACCCAAAAGAAGAAGTAAAACTGTCCCTGTTTGCTGATAACATGATACTATACATAGAGATTCCTAAAGATGCTATGAGAAATCTACTACAGCTAATCAATGGGTTTGGTAAAGTAGCAGGATACAAAATTAATGCACAGAAATCTCTTGCATTCTTATACACTAGTGATGAAAAATCTGAAAGAGAAATTAAAGAAACACTCCTATTTACCATTGCAACAAAAAGAATAAAATACCTAGGAATAAACCTACCTAAGGATACAAAAGACCTGTGTGCAGAAAAATCTAAGACACTGAAGAAAGAAATTAAAGATGATACAAACAGAGAGATATACCATGTTCTTGGATTGGAAGAATCAACATTGTGAAAATGACTATATTACCCAAAGCAATCTACTGATTCATTGCAAACACTATCAAACTACCGCTGGCATTTTTCACAGAACTAGAAAAAAAATTTTGCACAATTTGTATGGAAACACAAAACACCCCAAATAGCCAAAGCAATCTTGAGAAAGAAAAATGGAGCTGGAGGAATCAGGCTTCCTGACTTCAGACTATACTACAAAGCTACAGTAATCAAGAGAGTATGGTACTGGCACAAAAACAGGAATATAGATCAATGGAACAGGATAGAAAGCCCAAAGATAAAGTCATGCACATATGGTCACCTTATTTTTGTTAAAGGAGGCAAGAATATACAATGGAGAAAAGACAGCCTCCTCAATAAGTGGTGCTGGGAAAGCTGGACATCTACATGTAAAAGAATGAAATTAGAACAGTCCCTAACACCATACGCAAAAAAAACTCAAAATGGATTAAAGACCTAAATGTAAAGCCAGACACTATAAAACACTTAAAGGAAAACATAGGCAGAACATTTTATGACATAAATCACAGCAAGATCCTTTTGACCCACCTCCTAGAGAAATGGAAATAAAAACAAAATAAACAAATGGGACATAATAAAACTTAAAAGCTTTTGCACAGAAAAGGAAACCATAAACAAGATGAAAAGACAACCCTCAAAATGGGAGAAAATATTTGCAAACGAAGCAACTGACAAAAGATCAATCTCCAAAATATACAAGCAGCTCATGTAGCTCAATATCAAAAAGCAAACAACCCAATCCAAACATGGGCAGAAGACCTAAATAGACATTTCTCCAAAGAAGATATACAGATTGCCAAAAAACACGTGAAAGGATGCTCAACATCACTAATCATTAGAGAAATGCAAATCAAAACTACAATGAGGTATCACCTCACACCAGTCAGAATGGCCAACATCAAAAAGTGTACAAACAGTAAATGCCAGAGAGGGTGTGGAGAAAAGGGAACCCTCTTGCACTGTTGGTGGGAATGTAAATGGATACAGCCACTAGGGAGAACAGTATGGAGGTTCCTTAAAAAACTAAAAATAGAACTACCATATGACCCAGCAATCCCACTACTGGGCATATACCCTGAGAAAACCGTAGTTCAGAAAGAGTCATGTACCACAATGTTCATTTCAGCACTATATACAAAAGCCAGGACATGGAAGCAACCTAAGTGCCCATCAATAGATGAATGGATAAAGAAGATGTGGCTCATATATACAACGGAATATTACTCAGCCATAAAAAGAAACGTAATTGAGTTATTTGTAGTGAGGTGGATGGACCTAGAGTCTGTCATACAGAGTGAAGTAAGTCAGAAAGACAAAAACAAATACCATATGCTAACCCATATATATGGAATCTAAAAAAAAAATTATTCTGAAGAACCTAGGCACAGGGCAAGAATAAAGATGCAAACGTAGAGAATGAACTTGAGTATATGGGGAGGGGGAAGGGTAAACTGGGATGAAGTGAGAGAGTGTCATGGACATATATACACTACCAAATGTAAAATAGATAGCTAGTGAGAAGCAGCCGCATAGCACAGGGAGATCAGCTCGGTGCTTTGTGCCCACCTAGAGGGGTGGGATAGGGAGGGAGGGAGGGAGATGCAAGAGGGAGGAGATATGGGGATATATGTATATTTATAGCTGTTTCACTTTATTATACAGCAGAAACTAACACACCATTTTAAAGCAATTTTACTCCAATAAAGATGTTAATAAAATAAAATAAAATAAAATATACTTGTGTACTTTTATCATGTTTTAATATCCCTTATTTTCATGTTTTCTTTACCTTTTTTATCAGATTTTATGTTTTCCTTGTTAGACACATAGCAGATTTATTATTCCAATAAAATCTCAACCTCTACCTTTTAATTGAGGAATTTAAATTATTCCTGTTTATTGTAATTGTGATTACTTTGTGTTTTTAATTAAATATTTTCCCAATTATTTTTATTTTCTTTTTTTGTTGTTTTTCTCCTTTTCACTTTTTAACTATACTTATCATGGTTTCTTTTCTCTCTTTCTTCTTCTAATAATATGACACACTGTAAGTCCTATATTTTTCTGTTTTTACCCTAAAAAAGTAAATAAATAAAGTAAACCAGAGGAGTTCTACCTTATCTTTTCACTTAATTTGTAGTCAATTCCTCAGATAACTATAGTGATCCACTCCATTCTCCAGAATCTGCTGTTTTTTATTTCATTGGAATTCTAGTATTCTGCTAGTAAACTTACATTTTGGAGGTTTTGTTTGGCATGGAGTTGTGGCTTCTCAGGTGTTTGCATGGAATCTTCCAGAAATTATTTACTCTCTTGGAGTAATCATGAGACTCCTCTTGAATTTTCAGTACTGCTTTAATCACATTTTTATTTTTTATATTTCTCGTGTAATTTTAGTGTGAGTTGAGCTGGAAAGAGACCTGAAAGTCTTTGCCCAGTCTGTCATGATAAACGGGAAGAGTCTTTTTATTTCAAGGTTTTTCCTCAAATGTTACCTTCTTTGTCAACTTTCTACAGATCTGAACTAAAGTGTATACATTTTTGGTGTACAATATAACTTTGTATAGATCTATATTCATACTTGTATTATCATATCTTATGATGTGATAACTGCATATATTCATGATTTTCTCCTGTTTAAAAAACTGAGATCATATCTTAATTACTTTTGGTCTTTGTAACATAGTAAAAATGTATGTTAATCTTATGTTTAATGACCTGAATAGTATATCATTCTGTATAGAAAAAATAGTGATAAATATTCATAGGAGATACAGCTTTTAATTCTGGAATATTATATAAACATATTGGTAAATATAAAATAAATGCATTTAATTGGTATATATCTACATCAAATTAAGTAGTGTAAGATACCAGAAATCTTGTCCCTGCTAAAGCTTTGAACTTCACTCATTGTTTAATAATCATGTAAACTCTCTGATCCTTAGTTTATCCATAATCTGTGAATGAGGTCTACCTTATTTCATTTATTTATATTGCATTTGCTCATCAATGATGGAGCAGAAAGTATGCTTTTTTAACACTGACAAGACAATTCAGCAAGACACTATCACTACACTCAAGAGCAAAAATGTGAAAATCAGATGACTTAAAGCATGTGAAACTAAACAGTAAACTTTGACTAATACACAAATGCAAGGCATTATTATTACATGCATGCTTTTTCATAATAAGTTAAAATGTAAAGACAAACTAAGTTATACCCTGCAAGGTCTGATAAAATCAGAGTCAATAGAGCCTAATACCAGTATATACCAATAGTATATATTAGGTTATTTTTGCTTTTTTAGATATAAAATTAAATTGTAATGAAGTCAGTATCTTCTCATCAGAAAAGCACCAATGCACTGTAAATTATATATAATTTGACTTACACTATTCAGATAGAAGTAAAACATTTAAGGGAAGAAATGATTCCTTAGGACAGGGGTTGGCAAACTAAGGCTTATGCCTGAAATTTGTCCTGCTGCCTGTTTTTGTAGGGCTTGGGAGCTAACAAAGGTTTTTACAATTTTAAACATTTGTAAACCATTTAAAAAAGGAATAATCTTTCAGGACTCTTAAAAATTATGTGAAATTCAAGTTTCAATGTTGTTTTGAGCTGAATTATGTCCCCCTAAATTCACACATTGGAGCTTTAACCCTCAGTACCTCAGAATGTGATTGTATTTGGATATAGGGCCTTTAAAGAAGCAATTAGGTTAAAATGAAGCCCTTAGGGTGAGCCCTAATCCAATCTGGCTGGTGTCCTACAGGGATAAGGTGGTTGTCTGCAAGCCAAGGAGAGGGACCTCAGAGGAAACCAAACTGCCAACACCTTGAATTTGTACTTCTAGCCTTCAGGACTGTGAGAAAATTAATTTCTGGTGTTTAAGCCACACAGTATGTGGCATTTCATTATGGCAGCTCTAGCAAACTAATACAAGTGTCCAGAAATAAAACAAAATAAACGGCCAGGCTCATTTGTTTATGTTTCTTCTCTGTGGAAGCTTTCACACTTCAAAGGCAGAGTTGTTATTGTGACAGAAATGGTATGGCCTGAAAGCCTAAAATATTTGCTGTCTGGACTTTTGCAGAAAATGTTTGTCAATTCCTGGTATAGGGATTGGGGAATATGTACTTCAGCAGAGAAATTTATGTAATGCTGTGATTTTGAAAAGACTTTCAACAATGTTTTAAATATTAACTAGGGAAATGCTACATAATAGCAACTTTTCTCTTTCCCTGCTGCTGTATCATGAGAGGTAGAAAAAAAGAGAATCTAAATAAGTTAGTGTTGCAATAGTTAGGAGCACATGTGTAAAATAATTTCTTAATCAAAAGTACTATTACTGATAATTGTGAGAAACTGATTATTACTTTCATGGTAAAACTGTAAGACTTTGAAAGGTTGAGTAAAGATACAGGAGATAATTTTTATGCTGACATATCCAGAGTCATTAAGCCATGTATTATATTGAGAATTGATGTCAAAGAAAGACTCAGGTGAATCCAAAAGAAATATTCTAATAGAAGGATAAGAATAAGATGACAAGTTAGATAAGTTAGATTAAGTTGTGTTAATTATAGTAAAGGGTTAATAACAGAAGCAGCAGTAGCACTGGTGTTGCAATCAAGTGGTTCTTATTTTCTTGAGAGTTGGATGAAGTGTGAAAAAATGTGAGAAAATATCAATCCAACTTTTCTATTGAAATTTGGGAAAATAATATATCTCAAGGGACCCAGTAGGTGTAAAGAGTTGCAAATGCCTAAGCCTTCCAAGGAGAGAAGATTCTCCAAGTCCCAAGGGAAAAAGGTGCATGATGAAAGGGAACTTCCTTGCCAAAAAATGTTGGATTGGGTTTCTGCAGTTTTATTCAGTACAAAAACAAATTGTAGGCAGTAACCTAGGTCTCCCAGCAACACAGACACATAAGAGAATGTAAGGTTCTATTCCATGAACTCACGCAATTAAGTGCTCTAAACAGTTGTGTTCTTATTCAGTATGGAAGGTACAAAGGAAAATGAACAGGTATAGTACCATTGCATTCTTGTATTCTATAGATATATGCCCCTACTATGTGCCAGGTACTCTCATTGGATCTGACATAGAGAGAAGTATGAAGCAGGCTCCTTGTACTCTTATATGTAATAGATTTATGGAAGCAATAAAGTTGTCTTTCACCAATAAATTTGCTAATGTAATCATTTCTTTAAAAATAAAGATCATAAAATTTTAGCTTGATAAAAGTACTATGTATAAGATAAACCTTAATAGTTTTTCAAGAACTATAGGAAAGCAAACAAAATATGTCTAACCTATAAAAACCCTTATTGGACACTCTTCTTTAGAAGAGTCCTAATATCTACTTGATAACTACCAAGAATATAGCTGTTAAAGAACAGCCTAGTGGTAGATGAAAGTTAAAAGAAAACTACCAAGTCATTGATTAAACCTATTTCAGATGCTCCAGATTTTCAACAGATAGATATTCAGCATGCATGTGGGTGGAGAAGAGTGCTATATGCATCATATTTAGATTTTTTTCCAGTTAGAAGAATTATAATTTGATAGGCAAACTGCAATTTTTCATAACTGTGTTCCTTATAGATCTATCAGCTAGCAGCTAGAATGTGTGAGACATACACATTATACAAAATGGAAAGTGGGGACTTGAATAATGATGATTTTTAAAATGTGGAAATAGTGGCCAAAATTAGCTTCTCACTTCCAATATCATGAATTCAGGGAATTTAACACCTCTATTCAAAATAAATTACGTTTTCAGACTGAAGTAATTTTCTTCAGATTTCATCCTTTAGAATGAAACAAATTGAATATATTATATAAAACTTTCTTAAGAATTTATGGCTCAGGTATTGTAGTAGATGCAGAAATTCTGTACCTTCATATTCCTGGCTCTAATATCATACTCTTCTTTTAATTATGATAAATTTGTCTTTAGTGTTTTTTTTCCAAATCATAACATTTTCTACTATTTCTGACTTAGGATGTTTCCATAGTAATATTGTCAAATTTACCTGAAACAGAACCTATCTTCATATCCTTAAAGTAATTCTTTCAAACAAGGTTTATATTCAGATGAAAGAGCTCTGCCCAATCTTCACTTTTATTGTATTCCCTAAGGTAACAGAATTTACCAACTCATCATCTTTTTTAGCCACTTACACCAATAGCAATTAGTAAAAAACAGGAGCTGTTTACTTGCTCTTTGTTTCAAACTGTTTATCAGTTAATTCCATTTATCTACTTAATTATCTGCCATTATTTAGGCATTTTTAATCATTTTGCCTCTTTTTACCTTGATAATATAGGTGATAATGGCAAAGCTTTTAATAAGAATCCTAATAAGACTTCCAGCTAGAAAACCTGAAATCTTATCCAGTATGTATTGCATGTAATTAAAAGAAGGAAGATAAAATAAGGAAGGCAGGAAAGAAAGCAGGTAAAAAGAAGGACTAAAGAAGTAAAATGGAAAGAAAATAAGAAAGAGGAAGGAAAGGAAAGAAAGAAAAAGGAAAAAAGAAGAGAATAAGAAAGAATTTAATATTAGAGAAAATCTAGCAACTCACAGCATTCAGGTTCATTTTCACTAAGATTCAAGAAGAATAAACAATGTTAAATGGGTAGATATAAGCTGGACTGATGTAGATTATCAAAATATTCATTGGAACAAATTTATGTTTACTTACAAAACACATAGAAATATATATTTTGTTTTAGTTGGATATTCTATCATTTTAAGTGTGTCTGACTTTTGGGAGCTTTAAAATACTATTTATCCATTATAACACTTATACACACTTATTTTCTAATTTGTTATCAATATATAATCATATATCTTATATTGTGAAGTCAGTCTTTTTCTCCTTCTCTCCCCCCTTTCCTTCCTTTTTTCTTTCTTTCTTACTGTGTTTCTCTTTTCTTTCTTTCTTTTTTTTAAATCCATTTCTCTTTTAGTCTTCCCTACGTAAGATCATATGATTCACACACTGGAACCAACAGAAATTGCTTAGAGAACTATTAGCAATAAGGAAGAATATATTTACTGATATATTTCTTTAAAATGTCCCTTATAATTTTGAGTTCAAATTGAATTGTCTATATTATAGATGTAATGAGAATATTACAAAATTTCGAAACATTAAACATAAATATGGGTAGATATTTCCCTGGGTATTAAAAATCAATGCCATTTGCTGTATAATATAAACAGAGTTCTAGATGTTGCTCTTGATACGTAGAATTCTGAAACATTCCCTGGGAATAGATAGAAGATGTTTTTCTCATATTCCTCTATCAGGCAGGTTTATACCTAAGCGAAATTGATACATTATTAGTCACTGCCATGCTCCATTCACCAAACTGTGTGGTAGAAGAGAGTCAAGCTTTGCCTAGGACATTCTGTAGTCTACTGGCCTTTGCTTTGTTCTAGGTCTACACAGTGGAATAGACATTTTTCTTCCTTTTCCTTCAGGCACTATATTTCATGAAAAATTCATTTTTCCCTTGTCTCACCTCTAAGTAACTCTTCGTAAGAAACACAGACAAAAGGAAATGACCTTGAGTCCATTTGAATGACTAGTCCTGAACTGTTGGCTTGCTGTTTTCTGCTTTCACTGTGAGTGTCACACTTCTTATACTGCCTCTTGCATACAAATTAAGCTGCTGCCTTCTACTGTGCTTTGCTCATACCAATTAGGTCCTTTAGACAGACCCCAGTCAGCTGGGTATTATTGAAGTAGTTTGGGTTCAAAGTTCCTCAGAAGACTAGAGTACAAAAGTTTTTCACACTTGTTAAATAGAAGCATTGGAATGAGCAAAATGCTGTTGTTCTTAAAAATGAAAGGAAATGCAATAAGCCAGAAAATTTTAAGTTAGGAAAATATCATGAGGTATTATGCTGGGTTTAACAATGATTACAATTATGAGTTCAGGAATGGTTAACTATGCAATGGCTCAATATCAGGACAAAGCTTCCCCCAAACCAAAAAACAAACAGACAAACAAACAAAACTGTATTATAATATTTGTGAATAAAATAAAATAAATATGAAATAATATTAAAATATTCCTAATGTAAACTCCTAACATTTTATATACCCTCCTTAGCATTCCTGAGTCCATGTTAAAAAATACAGATGCTTATAATCAGGCCAATTCTTTTCAAATAATAAACCTGCATCTCAAAAAAATGGATAAAATCTATTAGCCAAAAATTATCAACATGGAATATCAGAGATAAATATTTAAGGAACCCCCATCAAAACTTTAGAAGGTTGTAGTTAGGCCTCTGGGGAAAGAGTTGGAAATAGAGATATACAATAGTTCTTAAAACCCCGAGGTAAAAGGAAAAGCCTTTTTATTCTGTATTTTACAGCCCTCCCATAACACAATTTGACACTAGTTGGTAATTTTTAGCCTAAAATAACCACTCCTAATATCTTTGTCTTTTCTTCTTAGGATTTGATGTATCATTATTATAAATCATGAAACAGAAGGTGTTTCAACTTGTTTCAGAATTCTTTTTTAATACTATGATGTACAACTAACATAACTGTTATTCATTGGTTTTTATAGCTTTTCAAAGAGTTACACATGTGGGATGATCAGATCACGTGATGACCTGGATGCCTCATTTGACACATATAAATCACAGACTTTCAAGAAATTTATTTTGTGCATATGATCTTCTATGACCTGCATTTAAGTAAAAATAGGGGGATTTCACTCTCATCCCTTTGCTTAAGGATAATCCCAATTTCCTCAACCTGGTTCTTAAGGTCCATCATGACCTAGCATGTATTCCATTTACACTTGGGGAAAAAAGTGTATTATACTGTTGTTGCTTGTAGTGTTCTATCAGTGTTAATTAGGACAAAATTTTCTAGGCTTTTATATCCTTACTGGTTTTCTGCTTTATTTTTCAGTTAAATATTATTGTGAGAAAAGTTCTGTTTGAGTTTTCCATCTTCTCACTGAGGCCTTAACACTGCCTTCAGGCAGTAAGTAAGGTGTTACAATGACAAGACTTACCTCTTTTTTTTGGCCCATTTATCTGGGACTCACAGTTTTGTGCTGCTTATTGTCTAATATCTGAAAACTGTTTTCAGATGTCATCTAGATTTCTATTTGTTTAAGTCAGAATGGTAAATCTGGTTCCTGTTACTCCATCTTGTCCAAAAGATTAAAATATTTACTTCTTTTGTTAAAAATTTCTCTCTCTTCTTTGTTTTTCTCTAGCATTATATATATATATATATATATATATATATATATATACATACATACATACATACATACAATTGTTAACACTGGTTTTCACAGAAGGAAAAGATTACAAGAAACTTTCACTTTTCTCATAGGCTATAGCATATTTTTATGCAATTTGACAATATTAAGATAAATAAAATCTAGTTTACATGCAATAGGTCATTTCATACTTTTAAATTCAGCTTTAAGAACAAAAAACAAAATTGAAATAAATTGTTCTATTTTGCAGAAGAAGAACCTGAACCTGAAAGTTTATTTAAATTGTTTAAAGCCATATCATTTTAATTTATAGTCATAGGATTAAGCTCCACTTCTACTCTATTCTTAATACTGTTATCTCCAAGAGTGCACATGTTGGTACTTTGCATTATTTATTTTCATCATAAACTTATTCAACTGTTGCAGTTTCATTCTTAAAAATCAGATTCACTCTCAAAGGAAGAATTGCTGATACAGTCAGACCTTTAAACCAATTTAAAAAATAAACAAAATCCATACAATGAAATATAGTGTCTGTAACTGACAAGAATATCAGTGGATTTAAAGTTTCCCAGGGTGATTACTTTGAAGTCTATTGTTCTTTCCTGTGTATTTGTTTAAAAACAAAAAACATATTTATTATTTTATCATTCATATTCAATGACATTAAAATAATATTTAAATCACAAATATAACCATCATTTCAATGCATGAGTCTGAAATCATAATGCACTCATATTTTTCTCTCTCCTCTAGTGAAGTAACAGAAGAATTTTCCAGAGGTATAGAGTGTAATTAGCAAATCAATGGGTTAATTTAAAGATATGCAATTTTCAATAATAATGAGAGTTAACATTTCTTATGGGAACTGACTTAAACTGGGTTATGAGGAGGTATGAATAGTTAAAATAGATTAATAATCTTTCAAATTTGGGATATTAAGATTGAATAAAATGCTTTTAAAAACTTTATTAAAATGATACCTTTGTGTGAGCAATTCAGGTCATAGAGATAAATTTTTTTCCTTTCTTTTTCCCCTTAAATTCATATTTTAAACCTTTTAACTGTAAACCATTGAATGATAATGATAGTTTATGGGATTCTTGCCAATGACACTGAAAATATGCTAATGGTTTTATATACGTTGGTACAGATTGATTGAGAATTCTTGAACAAGCAAAGTTTCTTCAGACACAGTCCCATTTATTGAATAGACATATTTTTTATTGCCAGTTATTTTTAGATCCAAATTTTAAACCTATATGTCTGTACTAGAATAAAATTAGTTTATTAATACACAGGCTAATTTGATCAAATAAGCCTTAAAATTAGGCTCCTAATTTGCAAATTTTATCAACCCCTAATTTTTTACATACTAACTCTATGAATAGTAATTCACTTTTATTTTTCATGGTCTCGACTTTTCTATACCTACCTACTGCTGTAACATCTGTAGTTGTACAATTTGTACTTGGAAAGCTGGCAAATGGCTGACTTCCAAAACTTCCTGACAATATAAATTAATATGTACCATCAGAGGTACCCCCAAGTGGTATAAGAAAGCAGTCTCTTGGGTTGTTTTTATGGAAGAAGCTGGAAGCAAAACTGAATAGCTCTGGCTCCCATACAGCAGACATAAAAACACTTGTGCCTTTAGTGTTGTCCCTGATGGTATGTACTAATTCACTTTAAATTATTCTGGTTTCTATTTTTAAAAGAATGAGAATGAGAAAAAGGGTATTCAATGTATGGGTACATTTATGTGGGCTTTTGCCCATAAATATATACATAGTATTTCTATCTATCTACTTATCTATCTCCACATAAAGAGCTTTGATGATATATTTAAACTCTTCTATGAAGACTACTTTTATATACGAGTTCTTCACTCCAAGGAAAAAATTAATATAAAATTCTGGGGCTTCCCTGGTGGCGCAGTGGTTGAGAATCTGCCTGCCAATGCAGGGGACACGGGTTCGAGCCCTGGTCTGGGAAGATCCCACATGCCACGGAGCAACTAGGCCCGTGAGCCACAACTACTGAGCCTGCGCGTCTGGAGCCTGTGCTCCGCAACAAGAGAGGCCGCGACAGTGAGAGGCCCGCGCACTGCGATGAAGAGTGGCCCCCGCTCGCCACAACTAGAGAAAGCCCTTGCACAGAAACGAAGACCCAACACAGCCAAAAATAAATAAATAAATAAATAAATAAAGTTATTAAAAAAAAAATTCTGATTAATGTACATGAAAATATAATTTTAAAATTATAAATGTTTTACTTTAAATAGCAAGTTTTCTTCTTACATGACAAATTATTATATTAACGTTGATTTTCTCATAGTTCATAGAGCCTTGTGTTTTAGGAAGACAAATATTTATCCTAAAATTTTTTCTTGGACTGGAAAAGATATGGTAAGACATATTTTAAGATCATGAGTGAATTTTTGACGTTAAAATCATTCTTAAAATATTTTTACCAAATGAAACAATAGTCACTGTTCCCAAAAACTCCCATAGCATGCAGACACTCAGAGGGCACACACACACATACATACAACTTTACAAAACATTTTTTCAAAAATGATTTCTTAAAAAGAAAGTTTTTTGGGGACTCATGTACGGACATTTCAAAAAACAAAACTTTTGTTTTTAAAGAAGAGTCTTTGAAAACCTCCTGGAAAATGGCTATATTGTCAAAATATAATCTTCATTGTTTATATATGAGTTTTTTAGTTAAATAGCCCATTCCTAGTAATACAGTTTATATATTACTAGAAATAGAGGTAAATATTATAGGCTTTCTCCTTACCACTTAAATTCTTTCTTAAGTTCCACAAAATTTTGATAAGCTAATACAATATCAACTTCCCTGATTTAAATTTAAGGCTTCTTAAATAAGTTCTGATACATAGAATAGAAGACAAAGACAATGTTATTATGGATTAATTTAGCTATGTATAAGGATATTAGCCAAAGTCATTTCAGGGTATTTCATATTTTTAGAGTCCATCACCTTAGCATAGGCATCTTACCCTCTTTATTGTATTATATACTTGCCAAAGATGCATGTGTCTACTCAATAAGGTTTGCTCATATTATTTTCTCAAAAGACTCTTCTACTGATACCCTATGTTCAGGATTCCAAAAGCATCTTGGCTGACAATTCTCTTTTTTCTGTACTCTTCCTCTTCATATCTATACTTTGCCAAGTCATGTCTCAAGGCCATTGCTAGTGTTAAGACCAAGCTGACAAATCAGTGAGGCCTGCAAATGAAGGGTTACATATATAATGTGAGCCACATGACATTGATGTGAGTAAATTTATTTTTGTGTAGCTATTTAAGAAAAATAAATAGCTGATTTTTTTTCACAAAATCAGCTTATGTTGTATATAAAAATCTATATGGTCTATATTTTAAAAAGAATATATTTGCCTAAATTCAATACCTTTTTCTTCTAAATGATGAATTGAAGAAACCATTGTTTGGAAAGTGAAAAGATATAAATAAATTGTAAGTTAATTGTAAAGTGTTCTTATCTCCCTATCCATTCCATATTATTGATGATACTATTCCCTAACATCATAAAGGATACATTGAAATGTAATTATGAAACCCATGACTTGTCTTTTCTAGTGATTAAAATAAAAGTAATTAAAAGCACAAAATGTAGAGGTCAGTTTATTGTTTTCAGTTTTATTCATTAGTTTAATCAATACTTATTAATTCCTAATTAGTTACATTAGACAAATCAAATATTTATTGTGTGCCTACTCTGATGTAGACATCTTCCAAGAGCTGATGATAATGTAGTCTCAGCTCTTATGAATCTTTTATTTTAGTGAGAGATGCAGACACAAGATAACAAAGAGATATGTGATGTGTCAGATGATGAAAACTGCAGTGAAACAAACAAAAAAACACCTCTGAGACCTGAATGTACTTAGGCAGCAAAACATGTAGCAAATACATAAGATAAATTTGTTCTCAGAAAAGGGAAGAGCTAGTGCAAAGGATCTGTATTAGTTTCTTGAGGCTGCTGTAACACATTCCTACACACTGGATGACTTAAAGCAACAGGAATTTGTTATCTCATAGTTTTAGAGGCCAGAAGTCAGAGATCAAGTTGTCAGCAGGGCCATAGTTCCTCCTGAGGCACTAGTAGAGAATCCTTTGCGCCTTCCAGTTAATGGTGGCACCAGGCATTCCTTGGCTTATGACTGCATAACTCCAGTCTCTTCTGTCTGTCCTCACATTGCTGTCTCTGTCTGTTTCCTCCTCTGTGTCTCTAATAAGGACACTTTTGTTGGCATTAGGGTCCACCCATATAATCGAGGATTATCTCACCTTGAGACCCTTAATTTCATTACATCTGCAAAGATCCTTTTTCCAAATAAGGTTACAACACAGATTCAAAAATTAGAGGGTCATCATTATCTTTTGAGGGGCTGCCATTCAACCATCTACAGGCTCTAAGGCAATGACACATGTAGGATACTCAACAAAGAATGCCATCATGTTGATTTAGTGTGAAGATCAGGTTAAAACATTACCAGGGACGGTGTTATGTATTGAGTTGTGACCCCCAAGAGGTATATTGAAGCCCTCACACCCAGAATCTGTGAAGTGAACCTATTTGGAAATAGGGTCTTAGCAGATGATCAAGTTAAGATGAGGTCAATAGGGTGAGTCCTAATCCAGTATGATTGGTGTCCTTATAAAAAGGGAAAATTTGGACATAGACACAGACATTCACAGAGGGAAGATGATATGAAGATGGTTATGTGATGATGGAAACAGAGATTGGACTGATGTAGCTGCAAGCCAAGGAATATTAAAGATTGCTGGGTACCACCAGAAGCTGCTAAGTGGCAAAGAAGGATTCTATCCAGAGTCTCAGAGGAAACATGACACTGTGGAAACTTGATTTTAGTCTTCTAGACTCTAGAACAGTGAGGCATTAAGTTTCTGTTGTTTTAAGCCACCCAGTACTTGGTACTTTATTACCATAACCTTAGCAAACTAATATAGGCAGGTATTATCCAGGGCATCAGGGGAAGATAAATCTAGGGCTTTGAAGACTATGTGTATCCATGAGGGACTGAGTTCAGCCACGTGTAATAGAAAATTCAAATGGCAATGTAATTCATTTTTAAATATATTTTTGAAAACTTTATTACATAACAAGAGGTCCAGGGCTGTTATGATGGATCCAGTTCTTCATCAGATATTCAGAGGCATTCTAGCCATCTTCTACACCATCAATAGAAAATGATCTCTATCCTTATAGAGCTGCCATTTTTAAATGACACACTCACATTCCAGAATGCTGAAATGAGGAAAGACCAAAGACAAAATAAGAGTGCCAGCTGAACCTGCTATCATTGTAGGAACATTCTTGAAACTACCATAAAATTTTCTGCTTACATCTTTTAGACCTCTATCTTACCTCTCTCTGTAAGGCATGATAGGAAATGAAGTTATGAAGATAATCACAGATCACTTCAAGTAAAATCAGAATTCTATTAGTGAAGATAGAGTAGAATGGGCAAACATGGATATCGGGTAGCCTCTGCCATATATGATGATAAGGATTTGGAATTTTATGCTGATAAACTTTATAATCCATTTTAAATGATTTTGAACAGAGGATGCCAAAAACTGACCTATATTTTAAAAGGTTATCTCTGCCTGCATTGCTGGCTATGGACCATGAAAGAACAAGAGTAGGAACATGGAAACCAGTTAGGACATTTACACAAGAGGTAATGGTGGCATAGACTAAGATGCCAGCAGTATAGTTGGGAAAAAGTAGTCATATTGGATATATTTCAAAGTTAAAGTTGACAAAATTTTGTCAAGGTTTAAATTTGAGGTGTTTGCTAAAAAGAGGAGTCAATGATGACTGTAAGATATTTGTCCAGAGAGACTAGAGGATTGAAGTTGCCACTCCTGGGATGGGGGATATTGTGGGAGAAACAAGTTTGATGGTAGAAGTCAAGTTTTGTTTTGTAATGTTAAGTTTGAAATGCCCATTATACTTATCAATATAAATATTCATATAAACAAGAGTTTATGAGTCTGAAGTTCAGAAATATACCAGAGTTGCAGATCTACATTCAGGACTTGTCATATAATAGATTTTTTCTTATTTGTTTTATAGAAACATCAGTATGATAAAACAAACATCAATTTGCAAAAATAGAAATATAAAAGTTTGTTACATTATTGTCATTACTATTTTAGTGATAATTATCTAGACATTCTCTATGCATTGATTTTTACATATAAGATAGATTATTGTGTGGTATACATACAGAATTTTTTAAAAACTCTATACTGTTGCCATAAAAGAACAATTCTTAAAGGATATATTGTGCAGTAGAAAGTACTAAACTCCCTTTGAAAGCCAGATCAGAAAAACCTTATTATATAAAAACTTTTTTTATTAGAATGTGCTTAAATCTGATATTGTAAAAGCCAGATCATATTGAAGATATTTATTTAATTTGAAAATAAGATTATTGTTCTTCCCTCTCATTTGCATGAGTACTGCTCTCTATTACTTTCCATTTTGAATTGTGTTTTGTAGTTGGTTTTCTCTTTTTCATTTGTTGTATTTCTCTTTCTGACATTCTCATATGTTGTCCTGTAAAGGATAAATTTTCAAGTAGTTAAGGCCTTCACAAGTTATTTTAGGACTACAAAAAATCTATTCTGCCATTTTGGATTTTCTTTTTAGCCGGAGGATTGAAGGTTGTGATTTCCTTGCAGCTCAAGGCAGTTGATACTCAGTAGTAGCAAATGCTCACAGCAACCGTAAACCTTGAAAAGATTATTGTCTGTACTCAGATATGCCTTTTCATATGAAAACAAAGATTCTGAATGCTACAGAGAGCTGCAGGGATTTAAGGTTTTTTTCTTTTTTTTGAGATAAACCTAATACAGTAGCCACAAGCTATGAAACTATATAGGGAGTTATCATTAAGGAGAGTCTTTCATGAACATTTCATTTTTAATCCATTTCATATGAAATAAAGACTTATAACAGCAATCACTCAAAAAGTAAATACACATCAATGTTGTATTATATACTGCATCATTATAAAACATCAATTCTTTTGCCCCTTGCATAGTTTTGTGTCATTCTATTTAAATAAAATTTTGAAAGTGGGTAAGTTATTTTCACCAAGTTTAATATAAAATTTGGCTGAACCTCAGAAATTATATATAAGTAAACTTTGACTTTAAACAAACGTGGGTGTCCATTTTGTACATAATAGAATACATTCATATCATTGAATAATGCCAGCATCATTTCAAAATAATAATTTGAAGATGTGTCTTAAGACAGTTATTTAATAGGTTGTTTGATGTCATGCAATAAAAATTTAAAAGAAGTCAAGTGACCCATGAATTAGACTGTTCTCCTACTATGTGCATATAAATAAGTCATTTCATCCCCTTTGTTTCCCATTTTATAAAATAAAAAGTTATTCATGTAATTAGAGATCTTCAGAGGAAACTCTACAAGCGTCCTCAAAATGTTAAATGTGTCACAAGGGGCATTTAACAGAGGTGTTAATGGTTTTGTATGGTGACTTTAATTTTAATTTTGAATGATTATAATCATGACTTTCAAATGTGTCATTTGAAAATATTCTGGAAAACTTTTATGTTTAAATAAAAAAAAATAGTTACTGTCGAAAAATTTAGCTAATTATTATTATTATTACTACTACCAGATAATCTATGTTGCCTATGTGGAAAGAATTCTTTATGAGGGTAAAGCATAACAAAGTCAGCAAAGTCAATCTGACAAGATACTGATAGGATTGTTAGAACTAGAACATAAACATTGTAAATCATAGTAGATCTGAAATTTTATTTATAGATAACCTTAGGCCTATGAAATGGTTTCCTTTTGCATATAAATAAATATTATTATGCTTTTATTTTTTAAATTTTTTTTGTGGATTTTAGTGACAAACTGTGATCATGGTAGCTTTAAATCCATAAAATGTAATAAGACAATATTTAGAATGAGGAAAGCAAAAATCATACAGAAGAAACTGATCATTAGAACTGGCAGGCCCAAATCCAATGATCATTTTAAGGATCACTTAAAACACCAAAAAATTCAATAATTTTCTGCACAATAGGTCACATTACTATAAGTAGGACTTAGAATGTACATCTTAAATACAATTGTAGATCTTGGCTTGCTCATCCTAGTTTCTTTTCAATTTTTTTTACAGTGACAATATTTTTCTCTGTATCTTAAAGCTTAGATCTGTGAAATTCCCCTTCAGTTTTTTTTTGTTTTGTTTTTGCTTGAATTCATTCCATATCATGTAAATATTTAATGTTTCTAAATGATCTTTATGTTTGAATCTAGTATCTTACACCAACAACTTGCAGAAAACCAGCATCTGAATTGTTCCTGTTGAGAATGTACCACTAAGTCCACAGTGTAATATCACTTCTTCCTTGGGACAGCTTTGCAGTTCCAAAGGCACAGATACCTGCTTCACAGGCCAGGAGAAAAAATAATTTTTAAGAAACTAAAATATTATTGCTTTGATATAGACTTTATTGGTGAATACTGCATTATTCTTTGATTTTTAAAATATATTTCATTAACATAGACTTCCCAATCTCTCTCACAGTTTTTTTTTTTAAATTTTTATTTTATATTGGAGCATAGTTGATTAACAGTGTTGTGTTAGTTTCAGGTTACAGCAAAGTGGTCCAATTATACATATACATGTATCTATTCTTTTTCAAATTCTTTTCCCATTTAGGTTATTACAGAATATTGAGCAGAGTTCCCTGTGCTATACAGTAGGTCCTTGTTGGTTATCTATTTTAAATATAGTTGTGTGTATATGTTTAAATAGTACCAATATGTCTATGAATAATGTGGGATAATAAGAGTAATATATTATTATGGGCAGAATTGTGTCGCCCTGCCCTAGATTCATATGTTGAAGTCCTAACCCCCAGTACCTCAGAATGTGACTGTATTTGGACATAGAGTCTTTAAAGATATAACTAAGGTAAAATGAGAGGGTCCTCTGGTAATATGAGTGGGCCCTAATCCAATATGACTGGTGTCCTTACAAGAAGAGTGCCTTTGAACACAGACATGCACCTACATAGAGGAAAGACCACGTGAAGATAAAGGGAGAAGATGGCCACTTACAAGCCAAGGAGAGAGGCCTCAGAATGAAACAAGCCTGATGACACCTTGATCTTGTACCTCTAGCTTCCATAGCTGTAAGAAAATTAATTTCTGTTGCTTGAGTCACCCAGTCTGTGGTATTTGTTATGAAAGCCTTAGCAAACTAATACATATATATTCAATTATCTTAAGTAAAGGAAAGTAACTAAAAACTACTTATCATACAAACTTCACCATGGAAAACAAAAGAATTATTAGTAGAGTCCTTGAAGAATGATAAGGACAAAGGGGTGATGTAATTTCCTAACATTCTTTAGCTATGCTAATCTTTATTACTATATCTATGTTATTAATATTATATTACTATCTCTAATTCTTTATCTATGCTAAATGAGTTACATTTAAAAAATAATTTTAAGCACTGTCAAGCACTATAGTGGAAAAACCTTTACCTTCCCCAAAGATTAGTGTTGTTTTTAGATATTGATTCTACTCTTAGTAGTTGCTATATAAGGCATTCATATTCATCATATATTCTTTAAGAATTTAATAATCGATATTTTAAATTAACTACTTGTGATTTGGGCAAATCGTGTTATGATAAAATATCTGCAATCTGCTGAGTACTTATTTTACCAAAGGTTGATTTTCCTTAAAGTTTATATAGTAAATGGCCATATTTACAGATTTTGAAAAGTAGATATAGGTATAGCAATGATGAAAATGAAAATCAAGAGGTTAGAGTTCTCATTTTGGGTTAAAGTAACTAGATACATTTAATTAGACCAATTATTCAATACTTTAATTCTGTCTCCTTGTTGTCAAATAGAAAATGAAATGTAGGTTTTATTTCCTTCTAGTTCTAAATCCTATTACCTATAGTCTGTGATAGGGGTCAGTATAGAACCAGATAGTAATTATTTTAGGTGTCTTAGTCCATACAGTCTCTGTTGTGAGCTCAGCTCTGCTCAATTCAGTTGTTGTAGTGCAAAATCAGCTACAGATAATACATAAAGAAATGAATGTGTCTGTATTTCAGCAAACTTCATGTATAAAAATAAGAAGTGGACTAGATTTGGTCCATATGCTGATTTCTATTCAGTAAGATTTACATATCACCATCCATAACCTCCTCAGATCTAAACAAACAAATATATATATATATATATATAAATTAAATATATATACATATATATATACATATATATGTATATATATGTATATATATACTCCCCTTTAGTAGAGAAATACATATATTCCTACTAAAGGGAAACAAAGCCCAAGATCTATGTCTCATTGACAAAATAAATATACATAATAGAAAATTGTACAAAGATATATGATTAAGCAAGTTATAAACCAGTACATTCAAAATAGCAATAAATTTAAGTAGACACAAGTACTACCTAGACACAACTAGTGGCCTTACTGTAAATCAAAATAACAATGAGATAATGCTTTACAACATCAGTAAATTTTAAACGTTGTGATTACTACTACTTCTTTAGCATTGCAGAGGAAACAAAATTCTCATATACTGCTTCTGAAAGAGTGAATTATAATAGCCTTTTTGAAAAACACTGTGGTAATTACTTACTAAACTTTAAAATACATGCTAACGTTAATGCTAATCACTCAAGAAGAAACTGGTAATCAATTGTCTTGTTATCAAATAAATTGAATTAAGTTAAAAACCTTCCATTAAAGAAAACATCACAAATAGATACGGTATGTTTATGAGGGTTTTTCATTTGTAATTTCATTTCTGGTAATATCTTTCTCTGATTTTGGTGTTAGAATAATTCTGTCTCAAATTCAGCTGGGAAGTATTTCTTCCTCTTCTATTTTCTGGAAAACGATTGTATAGTATAGGTATTATATTTTGACTACTTATATAAATAAAAGATGAAGACCAGTGCATTAAAATATTCTTTTATAATTTTGGTCATTGTTGTGTTCATATTGTTCAGGTGTTGTGCGTTGTTCATTGTTCAACAACGGTCAAATTTCTGGGCAAGTTTTACAAACCATGGAAGGGTCAGAAACATGGTAATTTAAATGGGCATTACAACTCAAATGAGAGAAAGTAAATAAAATCAAATCAGCTCTCTGGGAATAGCCATGGGCAATGAAAGGAAACGTAAGAATGCCAACCATAATTAAGATACTTTGAAAGAAAATAATTGGCTTAAAGTATTTCACTCTAAATTAATTTGTCAGCTGTCAATGAAAGAATGACGCATATACTATGAACACTTTTCACAGTGTAAATCCATTGTGCACAAGCCACATAAAACTTACATCATACCAAACATTTCCATCTTTGGGAAATATGTCGGCCTTCCACGTTGATCTCAGTGCCTTTTCTCACAGGTGCCTTCTATGTCATCAGGGTTATCCTCAGCTTTACCTTCAGTTTCTCCTTTGGCTCTGGTTCTGGCTCAGTTCTTCCGGTTCTGATGCTGTTTTGGGAGCAGCAATGATTGCAAGGTCTACAGTACCTGCAGCAGCAGCAGCCAGTCTTTTTCTTCTTGTGTTTTCTTGTGCTACTGGGTGACGTACTGGACAGGAATGGAGATTGCCACGGATCAGAAGATCCTGAAACAGATCTGGAGGATGAGACCCTCATGAGAGACTGAGGGCTTGTTGAGGCTGCCGCCTTTTGTTTTTTGTCGTTATTGTTTTGAATTCCAGAGTCCTGGCCCTACAACTTGGGGATGTGGACTGCCTTCTTCCTGGTATGCTGCTGCTGCTACTTCTCTTAGGAAGGGAGTTGGGGGAGGGGTGAGTGAGGAAGAAAGGGTGAGAGGGGCTTAAAGTGGTCTGAGGAGCTCCAGAGTTAGTAAGGACAAATGCTGTTTGTTTGGTCGTTTTGATGATGCCTCTTGGGTAAACACGATCAGGGAAGACCCTTTCTTACGCTTTGATGATAATGAAGGCAAAAATCTCTTGGTGACTGACTGGGAAGCTTCTTTCAGAGGTGGAGAATGGGAGTCCCTGCGTTTCTGCGGTCAGATGGTGATGCCTTCTTTGGGAGTGGGGTGGGGGCTGTTCTTCTCTTTGGGGGGTGAAGGATAAAATCGCCTCTGTATTCTAGAAGAGTATCTTCTTGGGAAAGGTGAACAGATGTGGGACAGGAGAAGGGAGACGACTGAGAAGAGGAGGGTGGGGGAGGAAAAGGAGGTCGCCTTCTGATTGGCCGTGGGGGCGAATTCTCCGTCTACAGGGAGGGAAGCCTCTTTCTGGCCCTCTCGTGGGGAAGCACTCCGGGAATGGGAATGTGTCCGCAGCCTGCCTACCTCGTTATAATTCTCATGAGACCTCTTGAGTAGAAAGTTGTTGAGGAGAGAAGGAGCCAGTCATATAAAGACTGCTGATTTTGTTGGCGATATTGACATCCCAGCTGTACCGAATCTGCTGCTCTATTTTGCCACTTTCTCTTTTGCCCTTTTAGATGACTCTAGTTTTGTAGGTTCGGGTGCTGGTGAGGGGCACTCTCATTTCTCAGTTCCAGTGAGTTTGGTAATGTTACCTGAATTTCCCTCTGGAGAGATAGAAGCACAATTTTTCTTGTACGGTTGGACTGTACAGGGTTGAAAAATGACAAGCTTTTGGCAGGGGAGTTGCTGGAGGTGATAGCCAGTACCTTTGCCTTGGACTGGCTGAAGGAAATAAGCTGCTACTTTTTCGTTGACTCTTAGGAGGTTTCTTCTGTGGTGATGTAGAAGGAGGCGAGTAAGATGCTGAACTACTTCCAGATAAGGTTATGGATGAGCATCTTTTCGATTCACTGTAAATCTACTCCATTTATGCCTTGTTGGAGGAGACATCTGTCTTTGGTGGAGTTCTCCTTTGAGGAATGGCCACCTTCTTGGGGCTAGGAAGCCTTCCCTGTGGCTGTGATCTTCAACAGTATCTGTGGCGCTGGATAGGTTTAGAATCAGGACAGCTAGAATGTGTTTGGGACCTCAATTTGGAACATGACTGAGTGAGTCTTCTTTTCTTTTTTGGACATTTTTGTCTGCATGTTTGTTTTTCCCAGAGAAGGTTCTCTAGACTTTGATACAGGTTCAGATTTGAGAAATTTTAGGCTATCACTAGTGGAGGTGACCTCTTACACTGGAAATTCTTTTATTTTCTCTTCAGGGTTTGGGAGTTCTGGAGTTTTCTCTTTCGTTTTTGGAATGAGGGATGGACTCCCCAGTTCTTGATTCTGTGAAGATGAAATGGACTATGACTGTCCTGGCAGGGAAAGTTGGTCTTTTCGGGAAAGACAATCTGGATTAGCATCTTCTTGGGCTTCTGGACCTTTCTGTTTTTCTGTTCTCCTTTCTTTTTTCCTTATCCCTCTTATCTTTGTCTTCATCTTGCTTTCTTACAGACGGCAAATTTCTGGCATAATCTAGCTCTGTTATATTTTTTCTTCTTTGAGTCCTAAGAAAGTAGAGTGGAATATGGCCATGTGTTCTTTTTTTTTTAAATTAATTAATTTATTTTTGGCTGCATTGGATCCTCGTTTCTGCGTGCAGGCTTTCTCTAGTTGCGGCAAGTGGGGGCTACTCTTTGTTGGGTGCACGGGCTTCTCGCTGTGGTGACTTCTTTCGTCACGAAGCATGGACTCTAGGCACACGGGCTTCAGTAGTTGTGGTATGCAGGCTCAGTAGTTGTGGTGCACAGGCTTAGTTGCTCCGCAGCATGTGGGATCTTCCTGGACCAGGGCTCGACCTGTGTCCCCTGCATTGGCAGGCAGATTCTTAACCACTGTGCCACCAGGGAAGCCCACGGCCATGTGTTCTTGTGCCTGTAGCAGCAGAGACCATAGTTCATAAATTTTCTAGGTTTTCTTTCTTTTGTTTTTTCATTCAAAAAAACAGTCAGGTTGATATGATATTTTGGAGTCCTGGAATCTTCACCTCTAGCCAGTTAAACATAAACTCAATCATAATATCATTTTAAAACCCAAGTATTTCTGTTATTTGTTTTGCTATCCAAAGCTTTATAACCTCCAAATTTACTTTGCTCATGGTTTTTCCTGAGTCTTTTCTCATTTACTTGCAGAGAGCCACCTTCTTGCTATATTCCACATGACTTTTTTTCTCTGTGCAAACACACTTTGATAATCTCTTCCTCTTTTCATAAGCACACTACTCCTATTGGATTAGGGCCCCACCCTTATGATCTTATTTAACCTTAATTACCTCCATAAAGGCCCTATTCCAAATGCAGACACACTGGGGGTTAGGCTTCAACCTATAAATTTGAGGGTATACAATTCAGTTCATACAAAAGGGAACTGAAAGTAGAATACAAACAGTTATAAACTTTATATTTCAAATTAATAATTTTACAGTGAAGAAGGTGGGGATGAAAAGAATTAACCCATGTAACTTTGGAAAATTATATTTGGCTAAGTAATATAAGACTAAAGACAAAGGAACTGTACACAAATACTGTATTCTATCAGTAATATTTGGTAATTTTTTTTTCATATGGGTGTATGGGTTACAGTTCTAAATCTCTTTCATTTGCATATTAGTTTTAACAAATAAGTAAATGCAATTTTGCATCTTAGATTGGACTTTAGAGCAGAAAAAGAATATTAGTTGAAAAACAGGTGAAATCAAAATAAAATCTAGTTTAGTTATCAGCATGGTGCTAATATTAATTTCTCTTGTTTTAATAATCATATTATGAATATTCAAGATGTTAATATTAGGGGAAAATGTGTGAAGACTACAAAGGAAATGTCTGTACTATTTTTGTAGCTTTTCTATACATACAAAATTATTGCAAAAGAAAAAAGAAAGGACGTGAATCATAAATATAAGTCTAAATTTCAGCTCTGAAATTTACTTACAATTACAGTGTGTTTTCTTGCTCTGTGTCACCAAAGTTTATATCTAGATATACAAAAATGAAATTGTTCATGTTTAATTTTTCAGTTGCAATTATTATATTATACATATATACATTGATTTCCTTCTAAAGTTCTCAAAGTTCTAAGATAAATTTTATTTAAAACTTAATACACTTTGTGGAAGTATTTTCGGAAAAAAATTTTAAGATGTCAGAAGATTCAACAATATTGAATAGGGTAGATTGGAATATTGTGTTAGATGACTTTTTCTACTTCTTTTCAAATAAGATAAAAAAAGGAAGTTTAAGCTTGATGACTTGGTGAAATTACTTGAGACCTTGTTAGCAATGCATTCTGCAGAACAGGTAATAGGAGTAACTGTATAACTGGCATTGTTTCTCAAGAAATTATTATGTACCCAATGTAGCGTGTGTCATTTCAATATGACAATAATTAAATTACCTCAACCAGTGCATGCAAGTGTGAGTTAGTTTAACACTTGATGAATATCTAAGTTTTACAATTCTAGGGAATGTTACTTGAGGTATGCTTTGAATAGGTGATTTTAATACACATTAATTTGATATATTTCTCACTTCCTATGGTTCATAAATTTTTAAAAAGACTCTTTTTTAAATTAAAATTTTAAAATTTTAATTAAAAATTCAATATAACATTTTCTTTCTCAAACCTTCTCTTCCTTATCAAACAAAGGATGACTTAGACTTTTTGTTGTGATGGTAATGGTGGCAGTAGTTCTGAACAAGGAAAAAATACAGAGTACTCAACTAGATATAACACATTCTAGTCAACTTCATAAAGTGGCATGATTAAGAGACACTTTTAGGAATTATAGTGGAGTCCTTTTCTAACCCAGGATGTCAGTATTCAAAATAAAAATAGGTTCAATTATGATTTCACCTAATGTTTAATACACTTACAAGATTATTTTTAAAAGCCACTTGTATTAATCAGATATGAAGATAACTAGGAAAGAAATGGCTGCCTAGATGTATTGCTTTGATTAATAATGAGATTTTTCTACTGAATATTAGTAACAGGAGGAAAGTAAATTTAAAGAAGCAAATTAACACTATTAGTAACTCCTCAGCATACACTTAAAAGAACACAATTTGAAGAAGTCCAGGTACAGGATACGTACTGGTTGTATTCCTTTTTAATTATTCCTTCAATAATCAAGTCAAAATATAGTAGACTTCATTAAGCTATCTTTAGATTACCAACAGGTTATAAGATTTGGTTTCTGAGATTTTCAGGTGAATGGTGTTTATAATATATTATTGTCATACTTACTATGAAAGAAGATAATCTGAACCGTGCTATTTTTGGATTGATTTAAATAAAATAATAAATTGAAAAATCAGACTCACATGGACAGACTTTCTAAAAATGTTGATAAAATTATTTTAAATTTCTGTGGACTAAAAGGAATTCTAATCCTCCTGAAGTCCTAAATCTTTGAATATAGTACAGAAAAATTACATATTCTAGGTAATTAGAGCAAGCTTAATATACAGAAGCATCTACCAAAACTATAATATGTCTTCCTACATCAATAAATGTTTCTAAGTACTATCTTAAAAATAATTTAAGCTTATGATCAACACATTTTTAAATTTTAATAAAGTTAACATCAATAGCACTATAATAAGTTAACAGTTTCAGAGGAAAAAAATCACAAATTTCATATAGCGCTGTTTTCTCTTATCAGAAAACACATATTGTGTTAGACTTTCATGTGGTATTTGAGTGATGTTGTACTGACAAAGATGCTCTAAGGCCTTGCTTCTAAAGGTGAAGTACAAAGACCTGCAGCAACGGTATCACTTAGACGTTTGTTAGAGATGTAGAATCTTGGACACTGTTGCAGAATTCTTGGATTATAAATTGCATTTTAAGTTTGGCAGATACTATTCTAAGAAACTGATTCTCCAATTTGGCTATACATTGGAAACACTGAGAATTAAAAACAAACAAACAAAAAGCATTGATGCCACTTATGCTCTAGAACTTTTGATTTAGTAAGCATGAACTGCAACTTAGACATGGATTTTTAAAAGCTCCCAGGTGATTCTAATAAGCGGCAAAGTTTGAGAACCACTGCTCTAAGAAACATAATCAATCACCAGTAGGTAACTTGTTGACACCTGTTACCCACCCAACAAAAGTCAATTATTAATACATTGATAGTTATTTTTATTTCTGTTAAAGAGGAATTAACTTATTTCAGGGGTTTCTTTTAAAAAATATGTCCAAAGTTGTATATAGTTCAGAGGATTATAAATTAGATAAGAGTGTCACTTCATGAAGTTTTCTCTTTAAAGAGATGGTTGATAATTCATTTGTAGTTAAGAATTCCATTTTAATTTCTTCATTATTAACATGCTGTGTATCTATAATTTTATAGTTTTCTTAAATTAATCATGTTTTAAACACCTTTTGCTTTAATCCAATTTCCAAATATAAATTCTTTTTTGAAATTAAAAAAACAGCATTTATTTATTTTTGATTATTTAAATATTTGCTTACACTGGAGTTAGTGTTTATTTACAGCCTTAAATAGCAAGTTACTAAGAAGGTCACAAACTGTTCTTCATTACTCTACACAGTGCATTTAAGCTTTTTTTCCCAATGAAAAGTGCATATTTTAATCTGTACTAGGCATTTTTTAATAGAGTTCTATTTGTCTCAAATATTATGCCCTTAGGGTACAAGTATCACTCCTGAAAGCTGTTTTATATCATTTTGGATAGTACCAATGTATAAATGACTATTTAATAAATAGCTGTGGTAATGCTTTTCCTGAGGCAACAAAAGCATGCATTATGTGTAATAATATACTATTCATTTCTGTTGAACTATCTGAAGTTAATAATTCCATATCATAATTTAGAGTTCTCCCTGATGACTGTTCCAATATATTTATAAATGGTATGTCTCTGTTTTTGTTTTAAAAAGAACCATGCATCAATAACTCTTTTCAAAAATTTCCTTCACTATACCCTTTAACTTATATTTGTCCTTGTGTGGAATATGCACTTTCTAGAGATTGCGGTCATAGGTAAATAAGGGAGATGGAGCTGTTAAATGTAGAAAATTGGATAATATATTTACGTACCTATAACTAGCTAATTAACATCTTAATTAAAAGTCTAAATATACTGATTTTAACTAGTTAAGAAACATATTGTATCAAATTATAGTGTCAAGATGACATAAATTATTTAATTTCCTTTAATCTGATGAAAGTCATTCTATTATCCATACACTTTCTAATTGCTATATAATCATCAATATAGTTTTAAAATATTTTAAAAGTGTTTATGCATGAAAATATACAAAGAGAATTATATATCCTTGGCTCTTCACTGCTTTAAAGAGAGAAAAAGTCATCATCTCCACAGTCCAGTCCACAGTGTTAGCTTTAGATTTTTGACACCAGAAACCCTGATGCCTAGATTAATGTCCAGTGAGTTTTGACTGGGTATTAATTGGTCAATCAGCCAAAACTGACTTGCCATTAATCTAGGCATCAGGAGTTCTGAGCTTTTATGATAAACACATTTGGAAATCCTGAATTTTAGATTCTGATTTATACATATAGTTGTAATCAAAGTTGTGGATGACATTTTGATGCTTTTAAATAAAAAAGATATTTTGGAAGTTGCAGTATATTTTGTGATATATAAGCTTTTGCCTTTGTCCTATTTTAAAAATAAAATTAATTTAATATATTATGTATACTATATACCTGTAGAATTCCTACATGAACTTTTTCCCTAAGAGAAAAAAATAAATAAAACAAGCACCCCTCCCCACAAAAAAGACTTTATTCCAAAGCACAGAATGAAGGAGAACTGTCTCATGCCAAAAAACATGAAACATGAAATTTAAAATAGGGTAAAAATAGCATTATAATACTTATATAAAAACTGAATTTCAAGGAGAACACAGTATGATTATAAGCACTTACTTAGGAATCTTAATTCCTTCTATACCTAAAACACTGACAGAATTAGTTGTAAAGATAACCATTGAAATTTTGGTTTCCACTACTTGGAATTTAATATAACCATCATCATCCACTTCTTAAGACTGTTATACACTAATTAAAGACTATAAAGCATCTTGCAAATAAAATACTACATACATGCCTAATAAGACTAATAACATTTATAATGATACCAGCTGTTGTAATCCAACAGATATTCATAATTAATGGCAGCTGAAGTTTACCTACAGCTTTTCCATCTGTTTCATTAGAATACAATTTCCCGAATTAAAAAATGGTACTTTTACTTTAGAAGTCAAGGTGTTTCTTCACTTTCAAAAATATGTATAGGTTTTATATATGGCCTAAAAATAAACTTAATTTCTTGTTTCAAGAAGGCACCCAAAGTGAGCCTTATGAAAAACACATTTGGAAATATTATCTCTTTCTCTCATCTTTTTTCGTATATAAGTCAAGTTTCAATATCTTTTTTTGGAAATGAATGATAACAGTAGTTTAACTTGATTTGTGTCACCAACTTTGTACAAGGCTATATACCAAATGCTACATGTTCCATTCCTTAGGCAATATCCAAAATAAGGCTGAAGGTAAGTATTGCTAATACCTAGATGTTATAGTTTAGTAAACTAAAGGTAAATGAAGTATTGATAGATGACTTTCAAAAATTAGAGAAAATATCTTCATAATTTAACAGAGGATAAAAAAATAGAGAAAAAAACCTAAAGTTTACTGGCAACAATAAAAAGAGAAAATGGATATAAACATAGATTGTACATTATGCACTTTGAAAAAATCAACTCTGTGTTTCAACATGAGTTGGGTGATGTTCCTCATAACACTACAGTTTCCTGATGCAGAGAGGTTGAGCTGGCAGAGTACTGAATATCCTCAAATGCAGGTTTCATATTGGAGAGAATAAAAACATAAGTTAAGTAGATGTTGGTAAAACAATTAAAAGCCTCAAAAATCAAATATGTCTTTAGCTATTTGGGATGGATTCCAGAAGACATTTATTAGGACCCAGGAGAGCACATAACTGAGGAACCTATACCCAGAGGGACACTCTGTTCCATTTCTCCCCAATCTCATGCCTTTGTATCCCAGAAAAATAGATAGAAAACAAGATTTAGCCTTGAAACTCAAACTTAGCAGTGGAAAAGAAATTTATCTTAATCAAGTGGGATGAATATTAAAAACTCAGTCACACTAAATCAGAGTAAAGGGGGAAGTTCTGGACAGAGCTATCAACAAAACTTAAGCATAAAGAAGATAATAAATGTTATTAGGAATTATGGATATTCTTCTGTAAATCAATGAAAGAAAAGAATCCAGCATTAAGATGAAGAACTCTGTAAGAAAACATAACTCCAGGTAATAAGTGCATATCGCAGTATAACAGACACCACAGATAACAGTGTGTACAAACTTAATAAAAATATAGAGACAATAGAAAAAGAATTCAAAATCCATATAAAACAAACAAATAATTGGATGAAAAGTGTGATTTTTATAGTTGAGGAAAGAAATTCAGAAAAAAAAGCAATGGTAATGTAATAAATAAATAAGGAACAGGCAGACACATAAATAGCTGAAAAATGCAACTGTGGCATGGAGGAATAAATTGAACTAATCATATTGAGTGCAAAGGAAAAAAGGCAATGTCTAAAACATTTGAAGAGAGAACAGTAGTTCTGAATGACAAAGATTATCTAACACAAGAATAATTGTTATTGTTGAAGTATCAATAGAATAACTGAAGAAAGGGAGTAGAAAAACTGTTGAGAGTTAGAATACAAAATGCATATTAATTCCAGTAATCAAAGGATGAATAAAATATGCAGACTAAAAGGACACAGCATATAAGAGAAAACATTAAAATAGTTACCATCGAAACATAACTGTTTACAATTATATTATTTAACTTCTAACATGAAGGAAGAATTCTTCAAACAACCTATATGAAAAAGTAAGTTGCCCTCAAGAGGAAAGATTAGTAAAATTTCTCCATCAATGTTATTGTAGAAAAAATGTGGAAGTTGTGGTTTTGGATGATATTTGGCTTTCGTATTTTTACATTTTGAATTACTTATTCTGTTTTTTAAGAGAATGTATAATTTCTATAAATATTATAAATTCATCACTATAAAATCTACAGGTATACCCATAATCCTTATTTCTAAAGTAAACATTTCATACATATTTGTATCATACTGTAAATATTTTATTAATCTGAAATTGCTCTGTATATAATCTGCAATAGCCTGCTTTCTTTAATATACTTAAAGATGTTCTATGATTGGCTTTTAGCTTTTAGGTTATGAAGTTATAGCGATGTCTGTCCTCAAGAAGCTTGCATTATAAAGGAAGGAGATAGAAAACAAACATAATACACAAATTTTAAGCATATTATAAGTTGATATGTTCTCTGGATGAAATAAAATAAGAAAGAGTACAAGAGATTTAGGGTGGGGATGATGGACTAGTGGTTTGGCATTTTAGATGAGGTTGTTGGGTAGACATCTCTGAAAATGAGTAATCTGAGCAAAAACTTGAATGAGGCCTCAGGACTTTAGACATAGAGACATCTAACGGAAGTACTGTGGGGTGAGAGAGAAACATAGGTGAAAAATAACCTGAAGCAGAACATGCCTCGCATTTTGAATAATGAGCAAAGAAGCCAATGTGTCTGGAGCAAAGTGAGAAAAAGGAAATATATTAGGAAATAAGGACAGAGAGATACAGGTGGTTGAGGGGTTTGTACTCTGAGTAAAATGGGGTGCTATTTGAGGATTCTGAGCAGAAAAGTGACATGCTGTGTGTTCCATTTTGAAAGGATCACTGGTGTTGTGATGAGAATATACTTTAGGGGACAAAGTTTGGGGAGGCTGAGTACTTTGGAGGCTAAAACAATAACCTGGATGAGAGAAAATGGTTGCTTGGACTAGAAAGCAGTGAAGATGGCAGTGGAGTATTTAGATTGTGAATGCCAATGCACACACACACACACACACAGACACACACGCACTTGATAAACTCTACTGAGGTATAATTTACACATAGGCATCATAAGTGTGATATTCAGTGAGCTTCAAAAATATATACATTGTGTAGCTAACAAAATCAAGACATAGAAAATTTCCATCACCACCAAAATTCCTATTTTGCTCTTTTGTAGTCAATCCGCCCCTCCATATGCAATCCTTGTCAACCACTAATTTGTTTTCTGTCATAAGTTTGTTCTTTACTTTCATGTCAATGAGAGTATACAGTATGTCATTTTGAGATATTATTTCTTTTGTTCTGCATAACATTTTTGGATCAATCAATGTTGTTGCTGCATGTATCAGTAGTTTACTTCTTTTGCTGAGTGATACCTTATTTATGTATACAATAATTTGTATATTCATTCATGAATTGATGGAAATTTTGGTTATTTTTAATTTGGGTTATTATGAATAAAGCTGCTATGAATATTCAAATATAAATATTTGTGTGGATATATATTTTCATTTCTCTTGCATAAATATCTGGAAATGGAATGGTTGGATCATATGTTAGGTGTATACTTTACTTTTTAAAGAAATTTTTTTCCAAAGTGCTTGTATCATTTTGCATCCCTATCAGAAATGTATGAGAGTTTCAGTTGCTCAAAATCCTTGCTAAAACTTATTGTCTATCGTTTTTCTAGTGGGCATGTAGTGGAATCTAGTGATTTTAATTGTTATTTCTTGATGACTAATGATGTTGGAAATCTTTTCCTGTGCTTATTGGACATTTATATATCTTTTTAAAATTATCTGTATGACTTGTTTTTTCTAGTCATTTGTCTTATTATTGAGATTTAGGAATCCTTCATATATCCTAGATTCCATTACTTGTCATGAATATGTTGAGATGTTTATTAGTCATCCAAATGAAGGGCCTAAAAATGAAGAAGTTCAGAGAAAAGACCCGTGCTGGAAATCCAAATTTTGGAGTTGTCAGTATATAATATATGACACTTAAAGCCATGAGACTGGGTGAGATAGAAACCATAAGCTTATTATTAATAAAAAGAAGAGGAGAGCTAAGGACTAAG
The DNA here is from genome assembly GCF_009873245.2 of Balaenoptera musculus. Lineage (NCBI taxonomy): Eukaryota > Metazoa > Chordata > Mammalia > Artiodactyla > Balaenopteridae > Balaenoptera > Balaenoptera musculus. The sequence continues at coordinate 108,141,501 of NC_045788.1, forward strand.
AAACACCAGCAATAACATTTGGAAAGAAGGGAAGCCAGCGGAGAAAACAGAACGAGTAGCTTGTATGGTAGGAGGGGGCCAGTGATAAAAGCCTATAAAGGATGAGGATTTATCAGCTATGTCAAATGTTGCCAGTGGGTTGAAATAAATTGTGAACAGAAAATTTATCATTGTGTTTAACAGTAGAGGTATCTGGTGACTTTAACAAGAACTGTTCGTATGTAGTTGTGGGGTCAAAAACATAATTGGTGTGAAATTAAAGACACAAAGATGACTAATGAATTAATAAAGCTAAGCAGTGATCATCACTTTCCTGATATGAAAAAAATCCAGTCACAAATTATGGACCTTATAATAGATGTAATAGATGCTCACAACACCATCTGTAAAATAGTCCTGCAAAAAGTTAAACTGAGTCTAGAAACCATAGGGTTGCTATATATAACAACCAGACTGTAGGAAAAATAACTTGGTTTTGAAAATAAATAAATGGAAAAAACACAATATGATGAAGGCAGAATCTATATTCCAAAGTAGACAATAATAAGTTTACAATCAGTTACAATTTCTTAGATACTGATTTCTTAGATACTGATTCAATCAAACAGACTGGAATGAAACACATTTGTGAGAAATTTTGACAGTTCATTGGACTTTGTAATATTATTGAAGAAATAACTTTTCTTTGTTTTGAAATACTTCAGATTTTTTAAAAAGTCTCTGTCCTTTAGAGAGACATCCTGGAATATTATGAATAAATAGTTATACCTGGAAATTATTTCAGAACAATTTAAAATGAGGAAAGAGAGTGGGGGTACAAATAAAATAATGTCTGTGAGTTAATAATCAGTGAAGCTGGGTGATGTGTATTTGTACCCATTATTATATAATTCTCTATCTTTTTTTTTTGGCTGTGCTGTGCGGCTTGAGGGATCTTAGTTTCCCAACCAGGGATCAAACCTGGGCCCCTGGCAGTGAGAGCACCGAGTCCTAACCACTGGTCCATCAGGGAATTCCCTCTAATTTTTTATATATTTGATAATTTCCATAATAAAAAGTTAAAAAAGTAAAGAGCTCAGATAATTTATTTAATATTAAAAGAGAGAATGAATAGGAGGAGAGGTATCAAGGAAAGCAAGTATCAGTGACTTCCAAGGAATTATTCTATATTTTTAAAAACAATGAAACCTCAAGAGGGTTGTTAGATGATGACAGAGATAACATCTTGCCTGTAAGCTGACAGGAATGATTCAGTAGAGTTGAAAACTTGATGGTGTAGGGGAGAGAGGACATCCTTGCTGAGCTAAAGTCCTTGGATAGGCAATATTGGCTCCTCAAATGGAATCTGGTACACAAGTGGAGTAGTTGTCCTTAGCCTAAAGCACAAACCATTCATCTTTGGTGTAAAAAGAGAAGGTGGCTAATAGGGGTACATTGCTGGGGAGCAAGTCATATGGTAGTGGGAGTTTGAGCAAGTTCTCTTCTGCTTGAAAATGAAGGAAGAAGCAGGGTCATCAGCGGAGAAATAAGTTAGCAGAGGAAGTGTTGCTGGTTTGAGAAGAAAGGAGAAATCTTAAAGATTCATCTAGAAGCGTGGAAGAGGTAGTAACTAGAGGAATGTAGTGTGCATGCCAGAAAGCATCAAAGGCTCACTTAAGATTTACGGTCAAGAATTTGAGATGAAATCAGTTAGCAAAGTTTTGAACCATTTTGTCCATGAAATCAGCATAGATCTATCTGCAGCCAATTCTCTTATCTCTAATTGGTTTTCTAGACTGTCTTATTATTAGAAACATATATATGATAATAATCTTCTCCTCACAACTAATGATTTTCTGTTCTTAGAAAAAAAGGAAAATCTTGAGGAATAAGGTCATACATAATTTTGTCTTTACCTAACTCTCCAGGCTTATTTTAACCTCTCTCTAGTTGTCTCCATTCTCTTCTCAAAAGCCTTCTTTACTTGCTTTGTCCAAATAACAGTTTCCCAACAATATGTGTAATTAAGTGAGTAAAGGACATGATTAATTAATGGATAGTTAATACCCAACTATTTGTCCTTTAGGTTGTATAAAGCAGTTTCCCAGGCAGACTTTCTGGGAATGTTATATATTTTAGACTAGAGACCATAATTTGTTAACTTTTGTACTCCCAAGATCTAGTAAGATGCCTGCATTAGGCATGTAGGAAGATGCCTAAGTGGTAAGCTCTTAATAACTGTTTGTTGAATGAAAATATTTAATACATCTTTTCAACATTTTATACATTACCCTTACATGGAGAAACTTACTTTTTAAAATAAAACAATGAAATATTCATTTGTAAGTTTGCTAAAGAGTTGGTCATACTGTAGATCTTAACATATATGTGATCATAAAAATATAGAAAAAATATAAATTAATTATACCTTCAGATATATTATAGGTATATGCCCATATTTTACTAAAATAACCCATATGCCCAGTGCCTAGAACAATCTGGCACATAATAGTATAGGGGAGAAAAATGTTTTTCTCCACTTTCTCAGGGTTCCTGGCTGGGTCTGAAAATTAAACTGACAAAAATTAGTAGGAGAAAAGCATACAAATTTTATTAAGTTCTTATATGCACATAAGAGCCTTCATAAGAGAATGAAGAACTGATGAAGTGACCAGTGCAGGAAGGTTTTTTTTAGAAAAAAAAAAATTTTATGAAGAATTGTCAGTACAGAAGGATTTCATCTAGGGCTAGCAAATGATGAAGTAACTAGGAAGACAAGGGTTAGTTTAATAAGTTTTGTTTGTACAGATTTCTTGGCCCCTGATTCCCCAGGTCTTCCCTTCTCCTGGTACAGGGAGGGTACCTTTTACATGGGAGTTTTATGGCCTGTCTCAGGGAAGAAGGGTGAAGGCAGGAGGTCAGAGTGACTTTAATGCTGCTTCTTCTGTTTTTTAAAAATTCCTTTAGCTTATGATATTTAATATGCTAAGGTGTCATATTTTGGGGTAACATGTTCTAAACCTCATCAATAGCATGAAGAATGCTCAATAAATACTTTTTGGATGAATAAATAAGTAAAAGAATGGATGAATTATATATATAATATATTGGATATATATATATGCATATACGTGTGTTTTTTTTGGTTTATAACATAGTACAGAGTACTTCTTCTTAAATCAGTACTTGTGCCTCCATTGTTCCATCTCCCCTTAATGTCTGACCTTAGCACATTTCACATTTGGGAAGTCAGAAGTTATATTTATCACCAGTGAATGGGCACTCTTGCACCAGAGTATCTTACTCTTATTATCCTGGAGCTTACATTGCATGTGAGATTCATCAAAACTTACACATTCATGAGCATCTCCCATATTGTCTGGATGAGAAAAGTGGCACAAAGGGTAATGAATGGGCATAGCAAAGGTCACTCAGATGATTTCACTGCCAGAATAAAACCCAAAGCTCTTACTGTTAGTTTACTAAATATTGCATGATGCTTTTTCTTAAATATGCCAAGAAATTTGCATTTGCAATAATAACTTGATACATAGTTATTTTAAGGAGAAGTAGCTTAGCATGGTGATTAAGAGTGAATCTTGAAGTCAGATACTAGGGTTTAAATCTGTCTCTTCTACTTACCTTGGACAAGTTACTAACCTTTCCATGTCTTAGTTTCTCATCTGTAAAATGGCTATAATAGTAATAATAATAAAGTAATTACAAGTACTTCATAGAGTTGTTTATTGCTATTGAATTAAATGGGATATTATTTGTAAAAGTGCTTAAAACAGTGTCTGGCTTATAATAAGTGATATATAACTAAATATGTGTATAATTTATTTTCATTTGTTATGCCTCTGGTTTCAAGCATGATTAGAGTAGAAGATTAGCAATTAGTTGTAACTTATCTTTCTTACATTTGGGACCCCAGAGAGAGAAGGAAAAAATAAGGGAAAAAATGATGAGGTCAAATTTCATTGTTCACATGTTTATCACACCTCTTAATGGCCTTTTTTTCATGAAAAGATAATGGAGATAATGGGGAATCCTTATTTATGTAATGCTTCTACTGGGATTTAGTTGGTCACTTTAATTTATAATAACTAAACAGAAGTTATGAACTTTAGGGGCCATGGCACACTGGAAAATACCACTAGTATGTAAGTTTTGGAGAATTAATTGGAAATCTTTCCCTTTGGGTAAGTGATGCCCTACATTCATTTCTTTTTTTTTTTTTTTTTTTTTTAATTTTATTTATTTATTTTATTTATGGCTGCGTTGGGTCTTCATTTCTCTGCGAGGGCTTTCTCTAGTTGTGGCAAGCGGGGGCCACTCTTCATCGCGGTGCGCGGGCCTCTCACTATCGCAGCCTCTCTTGTTGTGGAGCACAGGCTCCAGACGCGCAGGCTCAGTAATTGTGGCTCACGGGCCCAGTTGCTCCGCGGCACGTGGGATCCTCCCAGACCAGGGCTCGAACCCCTGTCCCCTGCATTGGCAGGCAGATTCTCAACCACTGTGCCACCAGGGAAGCCCCTACATTCATTTCTTGAAGGCATGAAAAGCCAGATTACATCCAAACACAACAAGAAAAGAATGAGGGGAGCTGTTTTTGAGGCTAAAACAGTCTCTATGACATGCCAGTGTCTGGGGATTAAATCAAATCCTTTCAATTCTTAGTAAGTTTGATATTGGGGAAGATATTTGATTCTTCTGAGTTAAATGTGGCAAGCTATCTCTTTCTTAACACAGAGTGGCACTGTGTAAATGACTGTCTTTCAGACCCACAATTCATAAGTGTCTAAGTCACCATTGGTCACAATCAGAATGAGATGGAAAACAAGATGAGGGTTTGACGCCATGATGCTGTCTACTCATCTTTGATATGAAGTGTGAAAGACTTGAGGCAGGTTTTGCGGGACAGTCTGACCAATGGAATTTAGAAAAATTAGACCTAAACTCAGAGAACTAGCTAAATGGGTGGGCACAGAACATGCTGCTGGGCAGAAAGGGAAATTAACAAAAATTTCAATTCTCTACCTGTTGTGAGCAGTTGAACTAAAAAATAGATGTCTGAAAGACGCTTTCTTAATAGGATAAAAATAAATAATATCAGAAATTCCAGTCAGTGGAAAAGGCTTCTTATGATTCCACAGCCATCTGGGGGACTGGTATATTTATAACTAACTTAATGAAGACCACTGATTAAACGGTTTGGTATATAAGAATGAAGGTCATGATCAGGTGACCATGAAATCCCAAGGCTATTCTGTTAAAGAATTAGGGTTCTTTATAGCAGAAGCCTGGCAAATCGTTATTGGCATAGATGCCTAAATTCTTAGAATTAACCATGGGATGGGGTGGAGGATCTCTATTTCCCAAAAATGCTAAATGGAAAATTTTCTTTAGGTTGATAAATAATCCCCAAGTAAACTTGTATGAGCAGACATTTCCGGGTAGTTGTTATTTATTAACTTGCTACAGCTGGTGAATTAGGCATTTTGGCAGATCTACTCTGATAGGGGTAACTGACTACATTCCTTTTGAGGTAATATAAATGTTACAAATGTGGGCAATTCTAAACTGGCTTTATGATGACACATTTAATCATAGGGACTATGATATATATTATAGTATGACAAAATATTCCCCACTCTTCTGTGCCTTCTGTAACCTTGTTTTTTGGGTCTTTGAATATATAGGAGGCAGTAACTCACTGAATTGTTCTCCATATAGGAAGTTGCATGATATGGAAAATATGCCAGCCATTCAAAAGAAGCTGTGTAATGGGAGGAAATAAAAAAGATAGAGAAGAAAATGTTAAGGTATACCTGACACAACTGGGTGGACTTGTTTGTTGAGATGGCTTTCAAAAACTGGGATAAAAAAGAGAAACTTGACAGGATTCCCGTTAAGGAGTCAGTTGCTCACTATCAACATAGGGTGGGATGTAGAGGTGAGAGAACTTCTCTACCCACCTCTTACATTGCCATGTCTAATATTCTCTCTTTATTCTAGTTTAAAGAAATTCAAATGCAATTATGAAGATGATGCTTTAGAAGGAAATATATTGAATGGACGGGAAGTAAGGGAAGAGGGTTGTAAATTTTTATTCTAAAAGTGAAGTGAAAGTAAAAAGGCTGCTTGTCTAACCCCTGAATGGGCATCTTAAGACATATGCAAAGAATTGGGTGACATATTCAGGGGATAGTATGCAACACATATTAGATTTTATACAAGAGTTCAAAATAATTCCTCTGTTAGACACAAATGGCACTCTGATACGCCTGAAGGCTATATTGGGAGCATATGAAGATGTGTGGTAGAGGAAATTAAAGTGAAACTTGAAAAACAAATTATAAAGTTGTACTGGAGAGATTAGCCTGTGGTCACATAGACTTTACCAGAGTGGATAAATTGGGTGGATATTGTGTATGAATGGGGCATGTTTCCCCTACCCTTTCCATAGACCAATTCATTTCTTCAACCAGTTAATTGGTCAAACTAAATATTGGACTTGTCCCATCTCTCCTCGACAGCAAATATTAAGCAATACAGTATTCCAGGAGGTCTATGAGAGATCACTATTATGATTAAGGGAATGGTTGAAGGGAGATTTTTAATTCCCCCTAAAGTCCTTTTATCAGTCTTATATAGCCAGTCTGCAAAACAGATGACTCCAGGAGTTTGACAATAGACGAACAGAATTAAACAAGGTGATTCCTTAGATTGATTCTGCTGTACTTGATATAGGGTAGACTCCATAGGAAGTACAACAAGCCAAGGGGGACAGCAGGTCACAGGGCAAAGGCCTTTATTTCCATACAAATTTGGAGTCCATCCAGGCACAGAGGTAAGGTTGCCAGATTTAGCAAATAAAACATAGAAGCCCAGTTAAATTTGAAATTCAGATTTAACATTTTTTTTTTTTTTTTTTTAGTATAAGTGTGTCCTAGATATTGCACGGTACAAATAATGTATTTTATCTTGCAACTCCATGTGGCATTCTTCTAGGTTGGAATTTGGTATACAGTTATTGTTTTTGCTACAGCGATATTTGAATTGCTGTTATCTAGTGAGACAGGGTTTGGACTTGGTAACCATTTAAAATATGTTAATGAACAACATTGATTATATCATGAGTTACCTCCTCTGAGGAAGAAGCACAGTAAGAGTTAAGGACTATAGTCACTCATACTACAAATAGAAACTAACTGATAAATCCAACTAAAATTCACGTGTCAGGGCAGTCTGTAAAATTCTTGGGAGTTCTCTACTCAAAGGCAGCCTGTGCAGCTGCTTTTCACAACCCATTAAATAGACACTCACTACCTGGTTATGGGATGTTTGTGTAAATTACCTTAACCATAAAAGGGCATCAGATTATTCAGGAGCCAGAAATACTGATCATGGCTGGGATGATATGAGAGATATTCAAATATAGAGGAAGAAGCCCAGTAAAGATTACTCCTAAGATGGAAGTAATATATTCCTGGGCATACGAACCAGGAAAAGTTCAAAGGGTTCCACCTTGTTCATGAGAAAATTAATTCACTGCCCATAGGACTGAATATAGAGCACTCCAAGGACTTCTCTGCCCTCATTGCTACATAAGCTGAACAATATGATTCTCCCAAACTGAGGCAAAACAGACTTCCAGGTTCCCAACTGAGGATTTCATTGTTGGTTGGAAATCATCTGCGATATGCCCTGCAGATGGTAAAATCTTAGTGGCAGAAGGTCGGAGCTGAGAGTTGTTTATTTTGTGGTGAAGAGAAATTAGGCTTGGGTGCTTAGGGCACTGCTTGAATATTTACAGATTTTTGGGCAGTAGCTAGTGGCCTTGTAATATGGACAGGCAAGCAGAATGCTAGATGCCTAGACAGTAAAAGCACCATCCTATGGGATTCTCAGTAAAGGAAATATCTGTGAGAATCTACAGAAAGAATGAAAGTGGTTCATGTAGGCAACTGTGTGTGTGTGGATGTGTGTGTGGCAGACAAACAATCACAAACAAAAATCAGTTGCCAGTTCAGAAAGGGATTAGAATGCTAAGGCAGATGGCTTTGTCAGACCTCCAAGGCTTTCTCTCTAGGTATATGAAACATTCAGAAATGGAGGCGCTTATACCATACACTGATGGACAAAGAGAACACATGTTACCCTGGCATCCTATGAAACTGCTATAAGGAGAAGAAACTATACCCATTTTTGACAGGAGAGATCTCACTGAAAATGGCTTGACAAATAATTCCCCACAGTCAAGAGCTCTACCATATCTAGCAAGTAGATTATATTGTACCTATACCAATAGCTCCATGGACCTATACTGATAGCCTCTGCAAATTGTTGTTAACTGGGGTTGACACTTATTCTACTTTATGCTTTACTTATCTTGTAACAGAAGTAAAAGTTTGAAAGAGCAAATTTTCTATCAGTTCAGACTACCTGAATATATTTCTTTTAATCATATTATACACTGTGTTGCTACCAATATACCAAAAGAAAAAAAAAAACAAAAACAAAAAAGGCAAGGAAACACTACCAGGATGAACCGTACTCCTATCACACCCTCAGAACACTGATCTCATTTAAAATTAAAATGAGTAATTGAAGTACTTGTTACTCAAAATAAGTGATGAAAATGTTTAAAAGTATAGATTAATTATTTAAATGATTGTGTTCTCGTGTTGCATATGAAAGTAATTAAGCCAGGGCCTTGAATGGAAAGGTTTCAAAGACTACACATGAGAATGAGAAATGCGGGATGATGAAACTACAGAACTTTCTATCTTTCTGACCTCAAAAATTTTTCTTTGATTTTGTCTGATCCCAGGGTCTCAGGCTCAGGTGGACCTATAGAAATCCCAAGAGGTTAATATCAATACACAAGACATATTACATATGCTGTTACATTTGACAGCTTCTGTTGCTAAATGTACTGTAGAATGTATCATCACTTCACTCCAGGTACAGTGAATTGGGGTTGACTGTGACTGTAAGTCCATGACCATCAACAGAGACAGAGACAGTCCTGTGTTTTGTTTTTTTTTTACTAGTCAAGTCATTTGGCATCTATCTCAAGTGGGTCTGATAAAAAGTGTTAGTCAGCTTTCTGTATTGTCTGCCCTATGGGTAAGGAGTACAGTTGAGCCCGGAGGAGAAAGCCTGAGCAAGGAGAGAGGGGTGTTGATCAAAGAGATGATACATGGGAACAGAGAAGATCCTGCAAACAGGAGGAATGCTCCTAAGTGGGTCAGAGTACTAGGAATGAAGTCAATCATGCCATTTTCTTGAGCGTATCTCAGATCTAGAGAATAATCCTGTCTACTCTTTGTTTCAGATCTGGTACTGTCTAATGGCTGATGCTGAGAGAAAGCCCCTGTGGAGACTGTCATTTTCACAGAAGGGAAATTAGATTTCTCCTGATTTATGAGGTCTGCCTAAATATTACACTTGGATAATCTGGAGGAGTAAAGTGATATTATATATCCTGATGACTTAACTTTGGGGTAGCCAAAAACAGTTAACTATCAGATTGTGCTTTATAGGTTTTATTACCACTGTGATTAATTTACAAATAAGTTGAGAGAAATACCACATATGAGTAACATAGGGTGGAGAATTCGGACTAGCAGAGCTTCTGCACCCTTTGGGACCACAACCCATGATGATACTTTAGGATGAGGAGAAAAAGATTGCTGACATGTGTCTAATGTCAAAGCTTGGTTTACTCCTCTGATTATGCCAAATGTGAATTTAGATAGAAACTATTTAAGGAAAGTGGAAGTTAAATGAGGATAGCATTAAGAGATAAGATTTTGGATGTTATTTGTTTTCTGTATATTATCAAAATTACCCCTGTTAAGGTTGACAAAGGACGTTTACAGGAAACTTTGTGAGATATTGTTGTATTTGATGGCAGAATATATCCTATAACAGGCTCATGGGATACAGAATATTTTGGGGTGCATAAATCCCAGTAATATTTACTGACAACATGTGTGATAGCTTGATCATCCCTGACCATGCTATGCCAGTGCTATGCTATGCTATGTTCTGAAAGGATTTTAGGAGCTAGTCTAAGGGTCTAAGTCAGTTTAAAATAACATTCATAGAGGCTCTTCATAATCATGAAATGGACTTGCTGATCCAAATAAAGATTCTAGCAGGAAATCTCTTCCAAGTAACTTTGGAGGCTTTAAACTCTAGAGGAAAATAAAGTCATAAGTAATTGGACTAATAAAACAATTGCTCTAAGATAACAATGCTGAGAGATGGCACGAACTCTCACCCAAGAAGTACTGCCAGATATTCTAGAATATCTGATTTAAGATCAGTGGTCAGGATTTCTAGAAGGCCAAGTTAAATAGGTACATCTATGGGTATACCTTACCTTATTTATTATAAGCTTATGGCATAAGTTATGATAGGTTCCCACTTGGCTGATGATTGATCACCATTTCAAATGTCCTAGAGATCATACATTGAAAGCAACTTTTCTTCTTTTGTGTTGTGACGCATCTGGGACCAGCTAGATAAAGGAAGAACCCTATGTCATCTCTATGAGAAGTAGATGAGCTGTGTTACATGATGATATCTGGAAGCTAATATATAAGTAATCTGTTGCTATGCAATGACCAAGATGGTCAAATGTTCCCTTCAGTTTTACCAAACTTCAGACAAGTTTCTTCCTGATTAGAGGCCCTTAACCTCCCTTTTCTTAAAGCGTTTACTTTAGAAAAGTTGCAATTGTAAATTCTTTCTCTGTCCTTTAAATGTAAATCTTCTACAACTCAGGAATGTCTTTTTCAAAGTCCCTTTGAAATGTAATCATTAAGAAAGATAGCACCTCTATCACCTAGTCTCTGTTGAACATAGGAGCCTACGTGGGTAAGTGCCAGTCAGCAAACATAGATGGCAGATGGCCTCATCACCTTGATCAACCTTCCTCCTAATTCTCTCCCATACTTTTCCATCAGCTAACTTGAGTTAAAATAACTTCTTTTATTTTAGCAGAATTGAGTTCTATCTCTCTCATGTATTGCAATAGTCTTGAATAAGATCTTCCTTATTATTTTTAACAAATGTCTTTTACAATTTCTCTTTGACAGTAACAATATTACCATAAACTCAGTGACTTGAAACAACATATATTTACTTTAGGAATAGACATGAGGGTACTATCTATCTGGAGATTTGAGGGAGCGCACTAATTAGCTAGTTTTCCTTTGAGCTACTGAAGTATACTGCTAGTCAGTATACTTTAACCAGTTGTAACCAACTAATTCTCTTGTCTCTCTTTATAGCCTTATATTGTTTTACTTTACTTCATCCACTGATCACCATCTTTAATGTTATGTATTTGTTTGTGTATTTTTCTGGTTTTGTCCAATAAAATGTAAGCTTCATGAGTGGTAGGACTTTGGACTTTTTATACTCATGCATTTTCAGTAACTAGAACAATATCAGGTATATCATATGTCCTCAATATATTTTGATTAAATGAATGAATCATTCATTTGATGAAACATACTGTGATGTTTTATTGCTGATTGTCTTAAAAGATATATGTAAATATATACCTTTAGACAAAGTATTTATTTATTTTGTAACTTATCATTAGGTTTTTGTTCTGTTGACAAATCTGGAGAAAATCAAGCTTGATCTTCTACTTTATAAATCTCTGGGAAAAATCTGTATTTTCAGTGTCTGCTAAAAGAGGATCAGCTGAAATGTATTTGCATAGAATTGCAAGTTTAATGTTTCCTAGGGGCATTCAGTTCTAGAGCTTTCAATCATTTTCTCATCCTTGTGCTCAAATGCCTGAGTTTTTTTAGGCATTTGGTAATTTCTGAAGCATTTTCCTCCATCTGAAAATTCTTACATGGAGAGTGCTTTTCTTCATGCTCTTTGAAAATCAATTTTACTTTAGCTTCATAGTTTTATCTATTTCAGTGAATGATGGTTGATTCTTACCATTAAAGCCTTCTCAAAGCTAAAAACCTTCTAGTTCAAAACCCTGGATAATAATTTGACAACATTTTTGAAGTCTGTCAAAAATCTTGAAATACTAAGATGCTCTAGTATTGAGTTCCTCTTTCATTTTGCCGACTTACTACTTCTACGCATAACCAGAATTTCTTGAATTTAGTGGAACACATTTCTTGTAATAGAAGGATCTTCTCAGATATATGAGTGTGTATGTGTGTGTGTGTGTGTGTGTGTGTGTGTAAGGTTGCAGGAATCCAGATAAACTAAGAGACACAAGGAAAATAAATCCCTTTGGGCTTAAAAAACCAAAAGAAGAGAAGAATAGAGTTCAGAATCCAGACCAAGATGGTAACATAGGAGGTTCCTCAGTTTCTCTCTTCCTCCAGATTCACTGAATATACAGCTACACACAGGGCAATTCCCTCTAAGAGAAATCCAGAAACTAGCTGAGTGACACCTACACATTGTGTGAGTGAGAAAATACCCATATCAAAATGTTGAAACAAACTGTTGCCATAGACCCCACCACCATCACAGCACTGCTGATAGGAAGGGAACCCCCAGCTTGCAGATTTTCCCTGAGGAGAAAATGGTTTGAACTACACATCTAGTGCTCCAAATATTAAGGCTCCACCTAAGGGGCAGGTCTCCAAATCACCTAGCTTTGAAAGCTAATGGGACTTGCATTCAGGAGTCCCACAGGTATATGTCAAAAAAAGGTAGTTATTAATGGGCACAGCTATGGCTATCCCCTCAGGGATCAAAGCATAGGGAGCAGGCAAAAATGCCCATATCCATATTTTTCCCGTCAAGGGGTTTGACTGCATAATTTATGAGCTGCTGCCTGAGGTTCCAGCTTCTAATTAACATGCATGTATGTGCTGGCTGTAACCTCCTTAGAACCCAGGGAAGCTGGTGGACACTTCCACCATCTTCTCCTCAGGAGAAATCCTGTCATTTGTAACAACATTGATAAACTGAAGGACATTATGCTAAGTGAAAAAAGCCTGACAGAGGAAGACAAATGCTGCATGGTATTGCTTATATGTGGAATCTAAAAAAAAAACAAAAGTTGTACTCTTGGAAAGAGAGAGTAGTATGGTGGTTGTCAGGGGCTGGGTTGTTGGGGAAATTGGGAGTGGTTGTTGCAGAATCTAGTTCTTTGTGATTGTGGGGTTTAAGTTCCCATTTCCCTGCTGTTGTCAGCTGAGGGCTTCCCTTAGCAACTAGAGGCCTCTCACTGGTCCTTATCCTTGAGTCTCTATATCTTAGAGCCAGAGACATCACATAAAATCTTTATCACATTTGGAATATCTCTGATTTCTCCTTTTGCTTCCAGCCCTAGAAAGTTCTCTGCATTTAAGGGCTCATGTGAGTAGTTGTGTCCACTAGAATAATTTCCTTATTTTAAGATTCTTAATCATAATCACATCTGCAAAATATGGTTTGCCATCTAACAGAATATATTCACAGGTTCTAGGGATTAGGGTGTCAAACTCCTTTGGGGGACCATCATTCTGCCTGTTGCACCAAGATAGCTCTGAACAGAATCTCTAAGTGCCTCTACTCACAAGACATGCAGACATTTGAGAATCTTGTGGAGAATTGTATCCTAGCACTCCATAGAGATGAAAAAATTCACCAAAGCAGGCATTCTAAAATGGTCAAGTTCAAAAGGAGAATAGGGAAAGACTAGTCCCACTGGCGTGGGGGTGGGAAGTAAACATTTAAAGTAAATACAACAGTGTGAAATACTATATTCAGATAAATTTAGATAGTATACATTTGTTCATTTGATTTAATATTTAAAAAGTCAGTGTTAGTTTTAGCAGTATTGTGGGGATGTACTCCAAATTGCACTGGGGATTGGAATAAGTATTCAGTGAAGAAGAGACATTAGCAAGTACATGCTACCTTTGGGAAAGCTTACTAGTCAAGTAAAGGAGACATCAAAAGTTTGAAGCTAGGAGTGGAATCAGTGGTAGGTGTTTTTGTAGGGGTGTGTGTGTGTGAGAGAGAGAGAGAGAGAGAGTGTGAGTTGGGCATATTCATAGTGTAAAATGTCAATAAAAAAGGAAAGTCAAGGTTATGGTTTAGCAGAGACAGAAGGATGAATGGAATAAGGTTCCACAATGACAGGAGTAGATCGAATCAGAATCACAACTATATTAAAGGGAAGTAGGAAACAATTGATGACACGGTCATAAGTTTATGGGGAGGTAGCACAGACCAGGTAGATGGAGTTCACACTTAAATTTTATAGTATTCTAAAGGAAATACAGAAAGTAGTGGATTGAATCAGACATGGATGTAGATGACCTTGAGTTTAAGGTTGAGGGAAATGAGAATATCAATGAGATAGAAATAATTTTATAGGAATTTGGGTTGAGGGTATTCAGTGATGAAATTCCTAATGGTATGAAGAGGGAAAGGGATGATAGCATTTGCTGAAATTAAAGGTGATAGAGGTTAAAAAGGAATATTATGAAGAAATTTGATGACTATGGCTAAATCAGCACAGATGCGCATTGATGTGGAAGACTATGGTTTTGAATTTTCAGCACTTCTACATGATTTTCTTCAATGATGATCAATGCCTGCCCCAAATTTCTGTTCACATAGCATTTTGGACCACATTTTCCATGTCTGAAGGAATGAGAAACCAGGCTCTGTGCTTATAGAAACTGTAGAGATAAATCCTAGACAACAAATAATATTGGGGCACAAAGAATATCACAATGTGGGCTTAGAAAAGTCTAGCAGGCAGGAAAGAGAATGTCTGGCTCTTTCAATTCCAGGAAGAAAAAATATATATATATATGCCAATTACATTCTATGAGAACCTATAACCATGCCAGTGCTTTACTATAATAATTGAAAGCTTCATATTAGCAACGATAACAAAAAGCTAAGCCAAGCAATTAAATGATCAAGGTATCAGAATTGGTATGCCTATTTAGAAGCAAATATACAAATCTTACCCCCAAAATTTATTTCTAAATCCAAGCCTCTTATGTTAAAAAATCAGCCAAATGTTAACTCATAGTAAAAATTATCAAACACAGGTGAAACTAAGCTACCATTAATGAGAAACGGTGAAAACAACAAAGAAAAGATTTGACTTTTATTTGTAAATATTTCTTTATCCAGTTGTCCCTTGGTATCCGTGGGAGGGGGCGGGGGGGGGGGATTGGTTCCAGGACACCTCAAAACCCGTGGATGCTCAAGTACCTTATATAAAATGGTGTAATAGAGTTGGCCCTCTGTTGCCAAGATTCCACATCTGCAGATTCAACAAACCATAGATTGGTTAAATCCATAGAAGTGTAACCTGCAGATAAGGTGGGCGGACCTTATGTCACTAAAAGGCAAAGATCTTTTTAATCTATAGGTAACCTCTCTCTCCCTCTCTCTTTCTCTCCCCTCTCCCCCCACTTCTCTCTCTTTAAAATTTTTTGAACTTGCAATTTATTTGTTGAGAAACTAACTTGCTTGTCCTACCTACAATTCAGAGTGATTATATCGTCACATTGTATTATACAATGTTCTTCTGACCCTTGTTTATCATGGTAATCAAATCTATGAGTTTGAACAGATTTGGAATTAATTATTATTATTGTTATTTGATTTCATTTTCTGGCAAGAAAACTCCATGGGTTATATGTGTTCTCTTATTGGAAAGCACAGAATTCCAGACTGTTCCTTTGTTTTGCTAGCAGCTAGACCTTTTATTTTATCAGGTAGCAAAATTCTAATTTTTATACTGTCTACTTCCATTATTATCTGGATTATCTCTATACAGATTATACATATAAAGGGAAAACGTCCCTTCTACAATTATTTTCAACTATTTGCTTACATTGTGGTACAGATTACATTGGCAAGGAATACTAAAATTTTATTTTGTTTAATAAAAAAAAAGATGAGTTCATTCTACAGCATCATTCAAAAGTAATCAAAGAGGTTTTGTTCTTTGTTTTTGTTTGTTTTTTCTTTTAACCATTTAACCATAGGAATGGATTTAAACATATTTGATTTATTCCAATTTATTGAAGATCAATTATTTTTTCTTTCTTTTTTTTTTTTTTAAACATCTTTATTGGAGTATAATTGCTTTACAATGGTGTGTTAGTTTCTGCTTTATAACAAAGTGAATCAGTTATACATATACATATGTTCCCATATCTCTTCCCTCTTGCATCTCCCTCCCTCCCACCCTCCCTATCCCACCCCTCTAGGTGGTCACAAAGCACCGAGCTGATCTCTCTGTGCTATGCGGCTCCTTCCCACTAGCTATCTATTTTACATTTAGTAGTGTATATATGTCCATGACACTCTCTCACCCTGTCACATCTCACCCCTCCCACTCCCCATATCCTCAAGTCCATTCTCTAGTAGGTCTGTGTCTTTATTCCCGTCTTGCCACTAGGTTCTTCATGACTTTTTTTTTTTTTTCCTTAGATTCCGTATATATGTGTTAGCATACTGTATTTGTTTTTCTCTTTCTGACTTACTTCACTCTGTATGACAGACTCTAACTCCATCCACCTCATTACAAATACCTCCATTTCATTTCTTTTTATGGCTGAGTAATATTCCATTGTATATATGTGCCACATCTTCTTTATCCATTCATCCGATGATGGACACTTAGGTTGCTTCCATGTCCTGGCTATTGTAAATAGAGCTGCAATGAACATTTTGGTACATGACTCTTTTAGAATTATGGTTTTCTCAGGGTATATGCCCAGTAGTGGGATTGCTGGGTCGTATGGTAGTTCTATTTTTAGTTCTTTAAGGAACCTCCATACTGTTCTCCATAGTGGCTGTATCAATTTACATTCCCACCAACAGTGCAAGAGTGTTCCCTTTTCTCCACACCCTCTCCAGCATTTATTGTTTCTAGATTTTTTGATGATGGCCATTCTGACCGGTGTGAGATGATACCTCATTGTAGTTTTGATTTGCATTTCTCTAATGATTAGTGATGTTGAGCATTCTTTCATGTGTCTGTTGGGCATCTGTATATCTTCTTTGGAGAAATGTCTATTTAGGTCTTCTGCCCATTTTTGGATTGGGTTGTTTCTTTTTTTGTTATTGAGCTGCATGAGCTGCTTGTGAATCTTGCAGATTAATCCTTTGTCAGTTGCTTCGTTTGCAAATATTTTCTCCCATTCTGAGGGTTGTCTTTTCATCTTGTTTATGGTTTCCTTTGCTGTGCAAAAGCTTTTAAGTTTCATTAGGTCCCATTTGTTTATTTGTGTTTTTATTTCCATTTCTCTAGGGGCTGGGTCAAAAAGGATCTTGCTGTGATTTATGTCATAGAGTGTTCTGCCTATGTTTTCCTCTAAGAGTTTTATAGTGTCTGGCCTTACACTTAGGTCTTTAATCCATTTTGAGTTTATTTTTGTGCATGGTGTCAGGGAGTGTTCTAATTTCATACTTTTACATGTACCTGTCCAATTTTCCCAGCACCACTTATTGAAGAGGCTGTCTTTTCTCCACTGTATATGCTTGCCTCCTTTATCAAAGATAAGGTGACCATATGTGCGTGGGTTTACCTCTGGGCTTTCTATCCTGTTCCATTGATCTATATTTCTGTTTTTGTGCCCGTACCAAACTGTCTTGATTACTGTAGCTTTGTAATATAGTGTGAAGTCAGGGAGCCTGATTCCTCCAGCTCCATTTTTCGTTCTCAAGATTGCTTTGGCTATTCGGGGTCTTTTGTGTCTCCATACAAATTGTGAAATTTTTTGTTCTAGTTCTGTGAAAAATGCCAGTGGTAGTTTGATAGGGATTGCATTGAATCTGTAGATTGCTTTGGGTAGTAGAGTCATTTTCACAATGTTGATTCTTCCAATCCAAGAACATGGTATATCTCTCCATCTATTTGCATCATCTTTAATTTCTTTCATCAGTGTCCTATAATTTTCTGCATACAGGTCTTTTGTCTCCTTAGGTAGGTTTATTCCGAGATATTTTATTCTTTTGGTTGCAATGGTAAACGGGAGTGTTTTCTTAATTTCACTTTCAGATTCTTCATCATTAGTGTATAGGAATGCAAGAGATTTCTGTGCATTAATTTTGTATCCTGCTACTTTACCAAATTCATTGATTAGCTCTAGTAGTTTTCTGGTGGCATCTTTAGGATTCTCTATGTATAGTATCATGTCATCTGCAAACAATGACAGCTTTACTTCTTCTTTTCCGATTTGGATTCCTTTTATTTCTTTGTCTTCTCTGATTGCTGTGGCTAACACTTCCAAAACTATGTTGAATAATAGTGGTGAGAGTGGGCAACCTTGTCTTGTTCCTGATCTTAGTGGAAATGGTTTCAGTTTTTCACCATTGAGGACAATGTTGGCTGTGGGTTTGTCATATATGGCCTTTATTATATTGAGGAAAGTTCCCTCTATGCCTACTTTCTGCAGGGCTTTTATCATAAATGGGTGTTGAATTTTGTCGAAAGATTTCTCTGCATCTGAGATGATCATATGGTTTTTCTCCTTCAATTTGTTAATATGATGTATCACGTTGATAGATTTGCGTATATTGAAGAATCCTTGCATTCCTGGAATAAACCCCACTTGATCATGGTGTATAATCCTTTTAATGTGCTGTTGGATTCTGTTTGCTAGTATTTTGTTGAGGATTTTTGCATCTATGTTCATCAGTGATATTGGCCTGTAGTTTTCTTTCTTTGTGATATCTTTGTCTGGTTTTGGTATCAGGGTGATGGTGGCCTCGTAGAATGAGTTGGGGAGTGTTCCTCCCTCTGCAATATTTTGGAAGAGTTTGAGAAGGATAGGTGTTAGCTCTTCCCTAATGTTTTATAGAATTCGCCTGTGAAGCCATCTGGTCCTGGGCTTTTGTTTGTTGGAAGGTTTTTAATCACAGTTTCAATTTCAGTGCTTGTGATTGGTCTGTTCATATTTTCTATTTCTTCCTGGTTCAGTCTCAGCAGGTTGTGCATTTCTAAGAATCTGTCCATTTCTTCCAGGTTGTCCATTTTATTGGCATAGAGTTGCTTGTAGTAATCTCTCATGATCGTTTGTATTTCTGCAGTGTCAGTGGTTACTTCTCCTTTTTCATTTCTAATTCTATTGATTTGAGTCTTCTCCCTTTTTCTCTTGATGAGTCTGGCTAATGGTTTATCAATTTTGTTTATCTTCTTGAAGAACCAGCTTTTAGTTTTATTGATTTTTGCTATTGTTTCCTTCATTTCTTTTTCATTTATTTCTGACCTGATCTTTATGATTTCTTTCCTTCTGCTAGCTTTGGGGTTTTTTTGCTCTTCTTTCTCTAATTGCTTCAGGTGCAAGTTTAGGTGGTTTATTCGAGATGTTTCCTGTTTCTTGATGTAGGCTTGTATTGCTATAAACTTCCCTTTTAAAACTGCTTTTGCTGCATCCCAGAGGTTTTGGGTCGTCGTATCTCCATTGTCATTTGTTTCTTGGTATTTTTTGATTTCCCCTTTGATTTCTTCAGTGATCATTTCGTTATTAAGTAGTGTATTGTGTAGCCCCCATGTGTTTGTATTTTTTACAGATTTTTTCCTGTAATTGATATCTAGTCTCATAGCATTGTGTTCGGAAAAGATACTTGATACGATTTCAATTTTCTTATATTTACCAAGGCTTGATTTGTGACCCAAGATATGATCTATCCTGGAGAATGTTCCATGTGCACTTGAGAAAAATGTGTATTCTGTTGTTTTTGGGTGGAATGTCCTATAAATATCAAATAAGTCCATATTGTTTAATGTATCATTTAAAGCTTGTGTTTCCTTATTTATTTTCATTTTGGATGATCTGTCCATTGGTGAAAGTGGGTGTTAAAGTCCCTTACTATGATTGTGTTACTGTCGATTTCCCCTTTTATGGCTGTTAGTATTTGCCTTATGTATTGAGGTGCTCCTATGCTGGGTGCATAAATATTTAAAATTGTTATAGCTTCCTCTTGGATCGATCCCTTCATCGTTATATAGTGTCCTTCTTTGTCTCTTGTAATAGTCTTTATTTTAAAGTCTATTTTGTCTGATATGAGAACTGCTACCCCAGCTTTCTTTTGATTTCCATTTGCATGGAATATCATTTTCCATCCCCTCACTTTCAGTCTGTATGTGTCTCTAGGTCTGAAGTGGGTCTCTTGTAGACAGCATATATATGGGTCTTGTTTTTGTATCCATTCAGCCAGTCTGTGTCTTTTGGTGGGAGCATTTAATCCATTTACATTTAAGGAAATTATCGATATGTATGTTTCTATTCCCATTTTCTTAAATATTTTGGGTTTGTTATTGTAGGTGTTTTCCTTCTGTTGTGTTTCTTGCCTAGAGAAGCTCCTTTAGCATTTGTTGTAAAGCTGGTTTGGTGGTGCTGAACTCTCTCAGCTTTTGCTTGTCTGGAAAGGTTTTAATTTCTCCATCAAATCTGAATGAGATCCTTGCTGGGTAGAGTAACCTTGGTTGTATTTTTTTCTCCTTCATCACTTTAAGTATATCCTGCCACTCCCTTCTGGCTTGCAGAGTTTCTGCTGAAAGATCAGCTGTTAACCTTATGGGGATTCCCTTGTGTGTTATTTGTTGTTTTTCTCTTGCTGCTTTTAATATGTTTTCTTTATATTTAATTTTTGATAATTTGATTAATATGTGTCTTGGCGTGTTTCTCCTTGGATTTATCCTGTATGGGACTCTCTGTGCTTCCAGGACTTGATTAACTATTTCCTTTCCCATATTAGGGAAGTTTTCAACTATAATCTCTTCAAATATTTTCTCAGTCCCTTTCTTTTTCTCTTCTTCTTCTGAGACCCCTATAATTCGAATGTTGGTGCATTTAATGTTGTCCCAGAGGTCTCTGAGACTGTCCTCAGTTCTTTTCATTCTTTTTTCTTTATTCTGCTCTGCAGTAGTTATTTCCACTATTTTATCTTCCAGGTCACTTATCCGTTCTTCTGCCTCAGTTATTCTGCTATTGATCCCGTCTAGAGTAATTTTAATTTCATTTATTGTGTTTTTCATCATTGCTTGGTTCCTGTTTAGTTCTTCTACGTCCTTGTTAAATGTTTCTTGCATTTTGTCAATTCTATTTCCAAGATTTTGGATCATCTTTACTATCATTATTCTGAATTCTTTTTCAGGTAGACTGCCTATTTCCTCTTCATTTGTTTGGTCTGGTGGGTTTTGACCTTGCTCCTTCACCTGCTGTGTGTTTTTCTGTCTTCTCATTTTGCTTATCTTACTGTGTTTGGGGTCTCCTTTTCACAGGCTGCAGGTTCATAGTTCCCATTGTTTTGGGTATCTGTCCCCAGTGGCTAAGGTTCGTTCAGTGGGTTGTGTAGTCTTCCTGGTTGAGGGGACTAGTGCCTGTGTTCTGGTGGATGAGGTTGGATCTTGTCTTTCTGGTGGGCACGTACACATCTGGTGGTGTGTTTTGGGGTGTCTGTGGCCTTATTATGATTTTATGCAGCCTCTCTGCTAATGGATGCAGCTGTGTTCCTGTCTTGCTAGTTGTTTGGCATAGGGTGTCCAGCACTGTAGCTTGCTGGTCGTTGAATGAAGCTGGGTCTTGATGTTGAGATGGAGATGTCTGAGAGATTTTCGCCATTTGGTATTACATGGAGCTGGAAGGTCTCCTGTGGACCAGTGTTCTGAAGTTGGCTCTCCCACCTCAGAGGCACAGCCCTGATGCCTGGCTGGAGCACCAAGTGCCTTTCATCCACATGGCTCAGAATAAAAGGGAGAAAAAAATAGAAAGAAAGAAAGAGGATAAAATAAAATAAAATAAAACTATTATAATAAAAAATAAGAAAAAAAATTAAGAATAAATTTATTAAGAAAACAATTTTTTTTAATTTTTAAAAATAGATTTATTAATTTTAATAATAAAAAATAAGAAAAAAAATTAAGAAAAAAGTTATTAAGAAAAAAATTTTAATTTTTAAAAATAAAAAATATGAAAAAACTTATTAAAAAATTTTTTTTAATTTCCAAAAATAGGAAATAAGGAAAAAATTTTTAAGAAAACATTTAATAGGAAAAAATTTTTTTAAGTAAAAAAAATAAAAAAAAAAACAAAAATGGACCGACCTAACCCTAGGACTAATGGTGAAAGCAAAGCTATACAGACAAAATCTCACCCAGAAGCATACACATATACACTCACAAAAAAAGGAAAAGGTGAAAAATTAATATAACCTGCTCCCAAAGTCCACCTCCTGAATTTGGGATGATTCGTTGTCTATTCAGGTATTCAACAGATACAGGCACATCAAATTGTTTGTGGAGCTTTAATCCGCTGCATCTGAGGCTGCTGGGAGAGATTTCCCTTTCTCTTCCTTGTTCGCACAGCTCCCGGGGTTCAGCTTTGGATTTGGACCCGCCTCTGCATGTAGGTCACCTGAGGGCATCTGTTCCCCACCCAGAGAGAACGGGGTTAAAGGAGCAGCTGCTTCGCGGGCTCTGGCTCACCCAGGCCGCGGGGAGGGAGGGGTACAGAGGAGGCAGGGCGATCCTGCGGCGGCAGAGGCTGGCATGACGTTGCACCAGCCTGAGGTGCGCAGTGAGTTCTCCCGGGGAAGTTGTCCCCGGATCACGGGACCCTGGCAGTGGCGGGCTGCACGGGCTCCCGGGAGGGGCGGTGTGGAGAGTGACCTGTGCTCGCACACAGGCTTCCTGGTGGCGGCAGCAGCAGCCCTAGCGTCTCCTGCCCGTCTCTGGGGTCCGCGCTGATAGCCGCGGCTCGCATCCTTCTCTGGAGTTCGTTTAGGCGGCGCTCTGAATCCCCTCTCCTTGCACACCACGAAACAAAGAGGCAAGAAAAAGTCTCTTGCCTCTTCGGCAGCTGCAGACTTTTTCCCGGACTCCCTCCCGGCTAGCACCGAAGCCCGAGCCTCAGCTCCCAGCCCCCGCCCGCCCCGGCGGCTGAGCAGACAAGCCTCTCAGGCTGGTGAGTGCTGCTCGGCGCCGAGCCTCCATGCGGGAATCTCTCCGTTTTTCCCTCTGCACCCCTGTTGCTGTGGGATCCGCGCTGATAGCCGCGGCTCACGCCCATTTCTGGAGCTCGTTTAGGCGGTGCTCTGAATCCCCTCTCCTTGCGTGCCGCGAAACAAAGAGGCAAGAAAAAGTCTCTTGTCTCTTCGGCAGCTGCAGACTTTTTCCCGGACTCCCTCCCGGCTAGCACCGAAGCCCGAGCCTCAGCTCTCAGCCCCCGCCCACCCCGGCAGCTGAGCAGACAAGCCTCTCAGGCTGGTGAGTGCTACTCGGCACCAATCTTCCGTGCGGGAATCTCTCCGCTTTGCCCTCCGCACCCCTGTGGCTGCGCTCTCCTCCGTGGCTCTGAAGCTTCCCCCCTCCGCCACCCACAGTCTCTGCCCACGAAGGGGCTTCCTAGTGCGTGGAAACCCTTCCTCCTTCACAGCTCCCTCCCACTGGTGCAGGTCCCGTCCCTATTCTTTTGTCTCTGTTATTTCTTTTTTCTTTTGCCCTACCCAAGTACGTGGGGATTTTCTTGCCTTTTGGGAGGTCTGACGTCTTCTGCCAGCATTCAGTGGGTGTTCTGTAGGAGCAGTTCCACGTGTAGATGAATTTCTACTGTATCTGTGGGAAGGAAGGTGATCTCCGCGTCTTACTCTTCCGCCATCTTGCCTCATCCCCCCTACTTTTTTTTTTTTTTTCTTATTGATGCTTACATTAACATTTTTTGACATTGGGAGCTCCTTCAAGTTGTCCACTAGGTCTTTTGACATGACTTTGGTAGATTTTGATAGGTTTTTTAAACAAGTTATATTAGACCTATCTTGTATGTTTTCTGCTCAGACCTGGAATTAGTTATTTTTCCAAAGAACCCTTATTCTTTGTGCTAGGGGAAAATAGGATTTAGTGACCATCATCTGAGCACTATGACTTCTCATTGTTATGGGCTGTAATAATTTGCTGGGGCTGCCATAGCAAAATACTATAGACTGTGTGGCTTAAACAACAGACATTTGTTTTTTTCAAAGTTTTGGAGGTTGGAGGTCCAAGATCTAGGTGCTATAGGAAGGGTTCGCTTCTCTTGAGGCCTCTCTCCTTGGTTTGGAGATGGCTGCCCTCTTGATGTCTTTTCATGTAATAATTCTTCTGCAAGTGCACTCTGGTATCTCTTTGTGTGTCTACAGTTCCCCTTCTCATGAGGACACTAGTCAGATTGTATTAAGTCCCCCCCATATGACCTTGTTTCGCCTTAGTTACCTCTTTAAATGTCCTGTCTCCAAATACAGCCACATTCGGAGGTAACAGGGGTTAGCGCTTCAACAAAGGATTTCTGAGGAGACAATTCAGCTTTTAACACTGGCTGTTTATTATTTCTAAGTCTTTTAAGTGGAAATAATGAGGGCATATGTTATTTTCAAAAGATAGTAGATCGTGTGTTATATTTTTATACGTTTCATTTTCTTGGTTCCTTATTAAGTGAATATTATTACCAGAAATAATTTAGGCATTTTTACAGTTTTGTTTTACTGTCCTTGGATATAACCCATTAGAGGTCTGTGCCATAAAATTTCTAGACTATAAAGTTAATTGAAATAATTTTTTTTGAGATTTAGCCACTGACCACAAACACAAGTTTCTTTTTTTAATTTGCTTTAGATTCTAGGGATTTCATTTTAAATTTAATTTTGTTATCATGTGAAACATTTGCATATTTCCAAAGTCAAATTCATGAATTGTTTCTGGTGAAGCCCCCTCTCAGTGTCAGTTGCTCTTGTCAGATGGACCTGCTAATCTTTTTCTTCAGAGTTAGGAATGCCTCTTTTTAAGGGTGAATTGTTAATGACAGTTAACTTTCTGGATTATTGGTTCTTAAGGCCATCAGAATTCCTTTTATTTCACCTCTTTCTTCCCACATGATTACAATACCACCAGAGTCTGATTGCTGTTGATGATTTGACACCTTCCACTCATAATTTAACCTCCTTCACTCTATAATCATAGGAATGTTTTGTGAGACCATGGGAAAATAATTTGAAAAAGAATAGATACAGGTATATGTATAACTGAAAGTAACACAACATTGTTAATCAACTATATTCCACTATAAAATAAAAAGTTAAAAAAAAAAAAAAAAAAAAAAAAGACAGCCATACCAATATATATAATCCCATCTAAGGTGCTGGTAAATTCTTTTTTTTTTTTTTTTTTTAAACACATGTTCTCATCAGTCCCAAATGGGCACATCTGCTGGAGCCACTGAATTGTGAACATGTGGAGAGCATTATCTTTTTTTTTTTTTTTAATTAATTTATTTATTTATGGCTGTGTTGGGTCTTCATTTCTGTGTGAGGGCTTTCTCTAGTTGTGGCAAGTGGGGGCCACTCTTCATCGTGGTGCGCGGGCCTCTCACTATCGCGGCCTCTCCTGCTGCGGAGCACAGGCTCCAGACGCGCAGGCTCAGTAATCGTGGCTCACGGGCCCAGTTGCTCCGCGGCATGTGGGATCTTCCCAGACCAGGGCTCGAACCCGTGTCCCCTGCATTGGCAGGCAGACTCTCAACCACTGCACCACCAGGGAAGCCCGGTGCTGGTAAATTCTTAACAACTGACTCTGTGTGGATAGGGGATAGCTATAGGGTTTCTAGCATTTGTCAGTTTTCATACTGCCATACCTGATTTCAAGCTGTCAACGTGATGCCACTGCAGGCAGAGTTGGGGAGTAATGCTAACCATCAGCCTATATGAATTAGCTCCAGCACACAACTGGTCCCATCTTACATGTTCTACTTTCTCTGTGACAATGACATTTCTCCATCTAGTTTGTGGAGATTATATTGTTCTCTCTGAATTTAGGTAAACTTTTCCAATAACCTCAACCAATATATTTTAGCACATGTACTGCTGTATGATTTCTGAATCTAGATCATAAAAAGCACTATGGCTTTCTCAGGGTAAAGTCATATCTCTGACTTTCTTTTTCTCAGTGTATGTACCTTGGGAGTCCTAAGCCACAGTATAAGTAGTCTATCTACTCTGTCATGGTGGAAAGAGTATATGGAATGACCAAACAGAGAGAAATGGAGAGAATTTTCCTCAGGCTTTTGTGTTTTCAGAGTAGGCAACAGCCGAGCCTCCAGATGACTCTGACCCCAGCCAATATCATCTGATTGAAACTGCATGACAGGACTTGGGCAAGAACTCCTTAGTTAGGTACAGTGCACTCTTAAACCTATAATTACTGTTGCTATAACTTTTTTATTTAGAAATAATTTAGATTTGCAAAAAATTGCAAATATAGTACAAAGTATACTATTTAACCAACTTCCTTAATTTTTCACTACTCTCCTTTTTTAGATCCTTATTCCAACCCAGGAATCCATATTACACTGTTTAAGTTTTAATCTACTAAGTATCGGGGCAAGTATGTTTTGCAGGTGTAGTACCTGGAGCATCATTTCCAAGTTTTGGCCAATGAGAGTTCCTTTATGTTGACTTTTGGGATGGATACCTTCTGTTTTAGCCTGCAGAACCACTCTCTCTACCTCCCTCTTAACTTTCCTTTTTGTCCCAAGAGGCTGATATCGATCTTCTTGATCTAGAACCTTAGGTGCTAAAGATGTAACTTTCCTACCCGACATGAATGATACCAATATATAATGATGGAACGGGGACAAGAAAATTATAAAAACATTCCCATTCAAGAAGGGAAATATATGTGGTTGGTCATTGCATTATGCTCCATGGCCTCATCCAAAGTGATCCTTGAAGAAATTAATTCCATTTTTATTTTGCATCTTGTTTCTGGCCAATAGAAGTTTAGAGAGGCCTCAGGTCATTTTAAGTCCTGAAGAATCACTTTCTGTTTTGAGTTCAGGCCCATGGTCTTTTATGATGCAGATCTCATACACACTTGCTAGTTTTCTTTATAATGTTTAATTCTCTGACGTTATTTTCTGTACATAACTCTATGACTTGCTGTAGGACATTTCTTTGTCTTCTTGTTTACATGTCTCTTTTTATCCTCAACTAAATTGGACCTCAGAGGTTTTGATGGGGTAGACTCATGTTTAGCCCTTGTTCCTAAGTAATTTATGTTAAAATAAGCAGATATATTAGTATCGTATTCTCCAATTAAATTCACTGTTTGTTAGATTCATGATACTTTTTATTTGATCCTTTCTGAAAAGCTGAGTTTTAGTCAGATTTGGTTGCTTAACTATTTCCCAACTTTAATTTTCACTATTTGGGGTTAAAGGAAAGTTGCCTATTCCAAATTTACTAGTTTCTGAATTACTTCTGAGAACTTCCTTCTTACACACTGGCTGATTTTGAGCTTATCTTTTATAATACTTTTAAAGAGCAGCAAACAACCAAATGTGCCATATAATTCTATCTTAAGGTTTTTCCCTAAGAGCTACAAGTACATTTGTCAAATTATCTGTCATCAATATTATTACAGGAAAATTTACCAAATATGCCCACACAACATAACGTGTATTGCCATCCTTCCAGCCTCTGATACAAGTGTTATTTACTGCCTAGCCCCTAATCCAAAGCCACATATATTTTTGTTTTTTGCTGTGGAAATACCCCACTAATAGGTATCTATATTGAGTTGGCCCAGAACCACCCCCAGCCTCGATGATTTGCTGGTATTACTCAGTTATACTCACAGTTATCGTTTATTACAGCTAAAAGATATAGACAAAATCAACAAAGGGAAAAGATGCATGGGGCGAAATCCAGAGGAAACCAGGTAAAAGCTTCCAGGTGTCTCTCCCAGTGATGTCTTATAGGGCATGCTTAAGCCCTGCAATGATGTGTGACAACATGTGCTAAGTGTTGCCAAGGGAAGTGCACTTGAGCTTGGGTCCTATCCAGGGTTGTTTTTGTTTGTTTGTTTGTTTCTTTTTGAGTCAGTAATTTAGGCATACAGGAATTGCGTGACTGGCCTCAATTATTCAAACTCCAGACCCCTGGAGAGAAAGTATGTGTTCACCATAAATTACACTGTTAGTATAAACCATCTGGACAAACTGGTACACTGTGATTCCAGGCTTCAGGCATGCTTAAATGCTCTTATCAAACAGAACATTCCAGGAGCTTAGTTTGCAGGAGATGACCAATGAGCAGCCCTGAAAATAGGACTTTTTTTGTGAAAATGTGCAGGTTTGAGTCACCCAGCTCTTCTGAGCTAAACCTTTCCCAAATGGTACCCTTTTTTGTATCAGTTAGAATGGCTAGAAGTAAAATTTGGAAGCCCAGTAGTAAAATATCAGTAGCTTAATATATTAAAGGTCTAATTCTTACTTTTGCAATAAGTACTTGTTGTGTTAGGTGGGAACTCTATTGTATTTCATTCTCATTCAGGAACTTGAAAAAGAAAAATGAGGTAATGTAGTAAATTGTGATCTGACTTTTAAAATTTTAGGCTGGAAATGACACACAGCATTTCCTCTCACGTTTCAACAATTAAAAGAAGTCACATGGCAATGCTTAACTTTTTCAGATGGTTTGGAAGTAAAATTTTACCATATGCACAGAGGGCAGAAAGCCATAGGGATTTTATGAATGCTACTATGACATATATTATTATATTTGTATATTATGTACATATATATATAATGCATACATAATATGTAACTATATTATATAATATACTTATATATTATTATACTTATTAATTATTCAGCAGAGGCCTCAAAGATAAATCTTACTGTTTAATATCATCTCTCAAGTTAGTCATTAAATATGCCCTTTCACTTGAATGAATATGTAAAAAATGCTCCCTTTGCTTACAATCCCATAGGTTTTCCATTTAGGACTCAACATTCTTATAGAAGCTTCTCAGTTTGTTTCTGACTTTATCTTTCTTTCTATTAGCAATTTGTTCCTATTAGGAATTTAGTAATTTGGGGATGTCATGAAGAATTTATTTACATATATGTATTATTATTTAAATACATGACTGTAAGAAAAATTTTGCTTTCAGAATATGAATCTCATCTAGGTACCTGCCGAATATGAAATCATCCATTATACAATTTAGTACTTATTTATGTTGTAACTTCTAGTATTCTTCACTATATATTTACTGTACTCATCCCCCACCCCAACCTTTGGTCATATTTTAATGCCCCTTAATTTAAGGACACTATTTTTCATTCTTTTCTAATTATGAAGGCATTAGCTTATCTTTGATTACATTTTCATTAAGAGAAAGTTGAATATAGAGATTTCCATTTCTTGTTTTGACATTTAGGTTAAATTTCCTTTAAGAAAACAAAAAAGAGCAACTCTTTTTATCTGAGTCCCAGTACAATTGTTTTTGTGGGTCTTTCACTAGTTTAAGGAGGAAATTCTTTGATTTTATTTTGATTTTGTTGTTGCTTTAATTCTCTTAATATGCCAAATAAGACTGAATATAATGACCTAGAAAACTTAAAAAAATTTTTGATCCTCATGCTCATGTGCATATTCTTGAATATTTTAAGGATAGTGCTTTCCAAAGCTGTTATATTTAAAATAGCATAGTATGCGTTTAGCATAGAATATAAAATGATATTAGTAAGGAATGGTTTTATTAAGTCTGTGGAAAACAAAATATTTCTAAAAGTAGTTGTACTGGAAATGAAAAACTAAGATTAAACTGTGAAACTTAAACTTAAATTTCAATTAAAAGTTAACTATGAAACATTTTCTAAATACAATAAAATGCTATTCAGGGACATTAATCTCGAAATCTCAGACTCCACTCTTCATTTTCTGCTCCTACATCTATGCACTTCATTTTTCTTAGCCTAAGAGAAGTTTAGAGACTGCTGTCTTAACCAAGATGATAGTTCATATCCATTAGATTTCAGGGTCACTGGTCAGCTATATTTTTGTTTACTCACTCTTAGCAATTCCTGTAATATGATAGTTTAAGCTTTGGCTTTAAATTAGGGAGTGAACTTTATTTGTATTACCTTTTCTTATTTGTTTTTTGAATGCTTTAAGTTTTTGAATTTGCTAAAGAGTAATTACATTTGAACTGCTTTTGAACTGGATGGCATTTTAAGTCACAGCATGCTTATCAAGAATCAGGCTGCTTGTTAAAACTCTAAATGCACATATAAATAATAGTAATGAAATTAATTAATTATTCCAGTGTTTCACATAACAGTGTTTCAGTGGTTTTGATAGGAAATCACTTGTAATGGTAATGAAATAATTATTTTTCTAGAGTAACTTATAGACTATTTATGTACATAAATAAGACTATATTTACTTCATATGATTTATGTCTCTTTCTTAATCCCTCCTGTCCTTCTTATTCTGTTGATTATATGTTCTTGAGGTGTTTCCCCGGGAACCTCTATCTTGACACTGCTTGTAGCATTCCATCCCCATTGACACTCTAATCTTGGATACTGAGGATCAGTATTTACCCCACCTTTCCTTTTGAAATTCTGCTCATGCTTGTTTTCAGTGATCCTACTTTCTCTCCTTTCTCATTCCAGCTCTAAAATTGTACATTTTCCCCCATTTGTATCTTCTATCTGAGGTGTTTTATTTGTTTTAAACAGAATGGGAAGGAATTTGATAGAGATTACTTACATTTGTAGATTTAGGATCTATGATTTTAATCATAAATTGTATCTCTTATGAATTTTAATAATTTATAATTTTGATGAGGCACAACAGTTACGTATCAGTTCAACTTTACTTTCTTGAAGATATTATTTTCCTAGATCTCTTTGTCTTCCTGGTCCATTCAAAGCCTGTTCAACAACCAGTTTCCAGAAAATGTATTCATCTTCCTGAAATTTTCATTTGTCCTTTGCCTGAATTTGAATCCGATACCTTCTTATTCTTAATCATTTTACTTCATCTCAGAGTACATTTAGATTTTCCCCCTAATTACAGGTTGATATATTTAATGATTCTTTTAAAAAAATTATTGTTCTGAGTACTCAATTCTGTAAACCTTTTCTCCCTGTTGATTAATTCTGGAAAATTTACTTTGTTTTTCTCTTAATTCTAAATAATGTCACTTCTTTTCTATCCTCTTCTATTGGAAGTTTTGTTTTTAGTTTGTTAGATATGATGTATTTTTTATATTTTTAATTGTTTTTGCCTAAATTCCATTTTTATCTATTCAAATTTTTCAGAGATTTTATCAACATGTCTTTAATTATTTTATTACTGCTATTATTTTACTTCTCAGGAACACTTTCATGTTTTATACTTGTTAAGGTTTTATAACAAGTTTTTTTTCCTTGGATGCAAGTGTCCCTCCTCTCTGTAGGTTGTATTTATAGTTTGTTTATTTGATGTTATCCTGTTTTATCTCTGTTTCTATTAGTTTATTTCTTCCTGTTTGATTTGTTCTTTGTCTTCCATGTTTAGGCTTCTCTCACACATTCTATATATAAAAATAAGGAGATCATTTCTGGCACAGGACTCTTGGGATGTTTCTGAACAAATTTTAATTGACAATTAGATGAAAAAAACTTAAAAAAAACCATACAGAAGTCTTAGTTTGAATGTATTAGAAATAAGTGAATAATTATAGGGCCAACACCTAGGGAATGAAGAACCCAGAGTGATGAGTCTGAAAAATATTACCCTTTTTCCTCTTAAGGTAACTGATGATTTTGAAAGTGGTTTTAACAAGTTGAGCAGTGCTATCAATCATCTCAGGGAGCTGAAGGATCAAATGTTAAAGATCACAATCTGCCAGAGAAAGGTTTCTGTATCCACTTAGGCTTAGTGTTGAGATTCCAAAGGCCTACATCTTGAGAGGGAGGATAGGAAGTGCATAAACTTCTATGAATTTGCAGCCCAAACATGAATTCTTTAAACTCCTGAATGGAATAAGTAGATTTGGTATTTCTAGGGCCTTTAGCGTAGCCAATTACAAAAGTAAAATTTATCTGAGGAAGATAACATTATCTGTAAGTACATAACATAAACTCTATAATTTTTCCTATGGAAGGTATAGAATTCAGTAAAAAAAATAAATAAATAAAAGATAAATTAGACTTCACATTAGTTTAAAAAGAGAAGCTAATAGAAATAGCAACACCAGAGTTTCAGTAACAGATGTTAATCTTTAAGTTTACTACCAAAATAATATTATGAAATATAGAAATAAATTTGATAACAGTGAAAATTTATATAAGATCAAAATAGTCTTGTAATTATTTAATAAATCATACTTTTATTTAAGAACTCACAAAGAAAACTTCAGGTCTAAATGGACCCACCAGTGAATTACATTAAACAATTATGAAAAATACCAATGTTATAAAAATTCTTCCAGAGAAAGAAAATGAAGAAATATTCCCATTGCGTTTTATGAGGACGCTATAACATTAACACTGAAACTTAAAAAGAATTATGAGAAAGGAAATTTACAGAAAATTTTCATGATTATATATGTAAAAATTAATAGGTATTGTAAACTGAGTCTAATGTGGCTATTGTAAAAATAACAAGGTATTATCAAATATATGATTTATTTGGTTAATGGTAGAAAGAGAAAAATATTTTCTTACACATATTATGGAAGTTCATCCTGGAATATATCTAACTGTCTACTTCTCTTTGGAGGACGTATCAGAAAGATAAAGATATCTAGGCATAAACATTGCAGTAAACTTTTTGTAGGCTATGTTACTGATTTTGCTTTCCTTAGTCTTGAGAAAATGTCTGTGTTGAATAAAAGGCATGTATCTGACAGGTGGCATTCTTATAGCCAAGACAAATGGATAGAACTATGTAAGGATGGGAAATGGGTCATCTGACTAGTTTTCGCAATTTATCTGCTTGTTCTATTTGTTCTTTTGTTTCAGCATATCTGTCTTTTCTATGGCATTTTTATCTTTTCCCAAATGAAATCAAACTGAACTGCAGCTGTGGAGACACCTGAGAAAAACAACAAAGCAATACAACTAACATGACATACTTCTATGGCTGGTTCTCTAATTTGGAGGTGCAGAGACTGCAAGGTAAAAAGAAGATTTACTTGTGAGGTTGAACCAAAATGAAGTAATATACAAATGCATTTTCCAGTAACACACTCATTTGGAACCTATAATTTAGCTAGAGCATGTCCATTTATATTAAATTACAGAAGATCTATAGGGAAATAGATATGAAATCAAATTCAGTATATGTGGGAAAACTATTAGAAATAATTTGCTTCCACTGTCACCAAGGAGTTCTCTGGAACTTCTTGGAACACTGAGATGGAGAAGTTTCACAGGATGTCACTGATACCTCTGAAGTTATGCAAGGGCAATACTTTCTCATGAGATTTTTTTTTTTTAACTTGGGGTTTATTTATTTATTTATTTATTTATTTATTTATGGCTGTGTTGGGTCTTCGTTTCTGTGCGAGGGCTTTCTCTAGTTGTGGCAAGTGGGTGCCACTCTTCATCGCAGTGCGCGGGGCCTCTCATTATCGCGGCCTCTCCTGTTGCGGAGCACAGGCTCCAGACGCGCAGGCTCAGTAATTGTGGCTCACGGACCTAGTTGCTCCGCAGCACGTGGGATCTTCCCAGACCAGGGCTCGAACCCGTGTCTCCTGCATTGGCAGGCAGATTCTCAACCACTGTGCCACCAGGGAAGCCCTCTCATGAGATCTTTAAATGACAGATTTACTGGAAAGTGTCTGTGTAGCATGAATGGGTTCAAGTATAATGCAGAAATTTAGTATTATAACTGTAGATTTTCCAGTGGGACTTTCACATTTGAATTGTATTTAAGAGTTGGGGTAGAAAAATAGAAATATAATTGCATGTTAGCCATTACATATTGAACCCATCATACATTTTTTTGCCATATGTTAGGCTTTTAGTATTATGGAACAAATTACAATATATAGTATCTAATCTTGAACAGATTACTCTTTAATTCTGGAACTAAAAAAAAAAAAAAACTTTAAAGGAAAGCTACTCTACAGGTTTTTTTTTTCAGTGAACTTATGTTAAATCTTTTTTAACTTCATTGAGTTCTTCACCTCACACCTGCAATTTTGTCAAACTAATTCCCCACTTATTTGATAATATTGACACAATCTGCTAGGAACTCACTTTCTCATAACTTTTATGGGGTCTTCACATCCTTTTCCATGATCTCAGTAAAATATTTATCATTTATTTTATCCAAGACTCTGCTGAGTCTTCAAAACTATCTCCTTTCTTAAGTTTTGCTTTGTTCATCACTTTTTTTTTGGCATTTCATTCTCTCCATCTCCACTGAATTTTTCCGTTTACTTTTCTTGTCTGTCCTGTCCTGATAAAATCTTTTAGCTCTGCAGCCATTCATTCTTTTTTTTTTCCATTTTTTAAAAATTAATTAATTAATTTATTTATGGCTGTGTTGGGTCTTCGTTTCTGTGCGAGGACTTTCTCCAGTTACGGCAAGTGGGGGCCACTCTTCATCTTCATCGCGGTGCGCGGGCCTCTCACTGTCGCGGCCTCTCCTGCTGTGGAGCACAAGCTCCAGACGCGCAGGCTCAGTAATTGTGGCTCACGGGCCCAGTTGCTCCGTGGCATGTGGAATCTTCCCAGACCAGGGCTCGAACCTGTGTCCCCTGCATTGGCAGGCAGACTCTCAACCACTGTGCCACCTGGGAAGCCCCATTCTCTTTTAATTATTAAACTTCTTGAAAGATCAGACTGTGTTTTCTTCTTCCATTTCATCTCTGTACACTCATTTTTTATTCTTCTATAATAATGCTTTGCTTTTCAATCCTGAATCTTAACTGTTCTTATTTGGACAGATATTCAACGTATCAGAGATTTTTTTCTACTCCCTAGCTTGTCTACCATAGCTCTTATTTTCTTGTTTCATTTATTATCGATTTATTATTACAGCCAACATCCCAGTTTAAATCTTCATTCTTTATGTTTGAATGGTCAAACTTGCTTTCTGTTGGGCAATTATTAATCTGTATGTCCTCCAATTCATTATGCACACAGTTACTAAATTAATAAATGAATCTTTCTGAAACACTGATCTCATAAATAGTTTATGTAGAAAAGCTCTGCTGAATTCCCATTGTCTACAGAATAAGGCTAAAAGAAATTGACTTGTTTTTCAGGTGCTCAACAATCAGGCTCCAAATCACCTTTCTGATTTTACTTTTCACTATTTCCTTTCATGAATCCTATAATCCTGCCCACAATCTTTGCTTATGTTCATACATTTGCTCCCATTTTTCTAATATCAAATCTGTATCTTTTGTAGCACATTCCTAATTCCGCCTACTTCATCAATCCTTCCCTGATACTTTCAGCAGAATATAATCCCTCTCTTTTTAACTTCCATCATATTTTACCAATGCATTTCTTCTTTTATCTCTAAAAATATTTTATTATTTATAAAACATAGCAAGGGTAATAGTGCTGTGTGAGAAACATAACATCAAATTACAAAAATAATATTTTGTGTCATATAAATATAATAAATTATAATATCTTATTAATGTAATGTCTTGATTGACTGTAAGATGTTTCCAGCTTTCCTCTCTACAAATTCATTTTTTAGGTCATTCAAATATATAATTTATCAACTATATTTTCAATTAATTAATTAATGAATGAAAACAGTGCTGGTTGCTCTCAGCAAGTGCAAGATTACGAATAATTTTTATTATTTTTAATATTGAAAAGGATATTTCTGCTGACATAATCTAATTGAATTGTTTGATTATTTTTAAAAAATTAAAGTTTTGAGAATTTTCTATATATTCTAGCTTCAAGTCTTTTATCATATATGTAGTTTGAAAATATTTTCTTCCAATATGTGCATTTTATTTTCATCCTTTTAGCAGACTCATTGAGAAAAATTTATATTTTAAATGAAATACAGGGGTCTTCCCTGGTAGCACAATGGTTAAGAATGTGCCTGCCAATGCAGGGGATACATATTCGAGCCCTGGTCTGGGAAGATCCCACATGCTGTGGAGCAACTAAGCCTGTGCACCACAACTACTGAGCCTGCACTCTAGAGCCTGCTAGCCACAACTACTGAACCCACGTGCCACAACTACTGAAGCCTGTGTGCCTAGAGCCCATGCTCCGCAACAAGAGAAGCCACCACAATGAGAAGCCTGTGCACTGCAACTAAGAGTAGCCCCCGCTCACTACAACTAGAGAAAGCCCACGTGCAGCAAAGAAGACTCAACACAGCCCAAAAAAATAATAATAATAAATAAAATAAATAGATTAAAAAATATAAAAAAAATAAATAAGTGAAATACAATTTATCATGTTTTTGTTTTATGGGGATTGTATTTTTGGTGTTATATCTAAAAACTTTTCACCAAACCCCTGTCATTAAGTTTTTCTTGTATATTTTCCATTAAGTTTTTATATATTCATGTTTTACATTTAAATCTATTGGTTGGCCAAAAAGTTTGTTGGGGTTTTTCCATAAGATGGTATGGAAAAACCTGAATGAACTTTTTGGCCTACCCAATACAATTCATTTTGTAAGGTTTTGGTTGAAGTTCTTTTTTTCTTTTCTTTTCTCTTCTCTCTTCCCTCTCTTCCCATCCCCTCTTAGTTTTCTCTTTTCTTTTCCGAATATGGGTTTCCTATTGTTTCAGCATCATTTGTCGAAAAGACGAGCCTTCTTCCTTTCAATTGCTTTTGCACCATAGTATAAAATCAGCTGGCCATACTTGCGGGTGTCTATTTCTGGGTTCTTTATTTTCTTCCACTGATCTGTGTGTCTATTCATCCACTAGTATCACACATTCTTGATTACTCTAGCTATATATAAATCTTAAAATTAGATAGCATGATTCCTCCTACTTTACCTTTTTATTCAAAGTTGTTTTAGTAATTTTAGTTCCTTTGTTTTTCTACATTACTTTTAGAATAATCTTATCAATGTTTACATAATATTGCTGGAATATTGATGGGGAGAATTAATATCTTTACTCTTTAGAGACTTTCAATTGAGAAATACAACATATCCATTTACTTAGGTCATCTTTTATTTCCTTCAACAATATTTTGTAATTTTTAGCATACAGCATTTCTGTACATGTTTTGTTAGATTTTTGTTCAAATATTTCCTTGTTTTTGAATTAAGTAGTATTGTATTTTCAGCTTTTGTTTATATGTGTTCATTGTAGAAATATAAATACAATTGGTTTTGTATGTTGATATTATATCCTGCACGTTGATGAACTTAATTGTTAGTCCTAGGAGTTATTTGCAGGTTCTTTGGAATTATCTATATAGACAATCACGTCTTCTGCAAATATTTTACCTATAGATATATGTTGATATTTACATACCTCTATGTTGTATTATGGGTTTGAGAGTTGTATTATAAAGGTTCTCCATTAATTTCAAAGATGTGTAAGGACTGAAATTTAGTATTGCACATTAGTAGTCCCCAACAAATAATTTTGAATGAATTGGGTGAAACTTCCTAATTATTTCATTCATATAATTCAGTAGAGTGCATTGTGAATTAAAGTATGATTTTATTATATTTCATGTAAAACCCCAATATTTGGGAATTTTCCCAGCAGTATATGAAATGATATCTGCAATGGATTCTGTGGATTCCTAATATTATGTAACTACCCAATATATTATGAATGAGTCAACTTATTAGATCCTCATTTCTGTCATTTGCCAGTTATCCTGGTGGTGTCTGTACTGAGTGAATTGCTAAAGGACTTAAACAATTTTTGAAAATGTGAATTCCATGCTTTCATTTCAGGTCTACTGAATCAAAATCTCTTGGTTCTGAGGCACTGGAACCCTATTTTTTAAAAGCGCTTCAGTTTTTAAAAGTATGCATATTTCATGGTTCCATTTGCACAACATGTATGAAATAGAATAATATAAGATATGGAGGACAGACTAGTAATTGCTAAGGTTTAGAGGTAGACAGTAAAGGAAGAGAATGTGGCTGTAAAGGAGTAGCATGAGTGGGTCTTGTCATGGTACAGCTAAGTATCTTGATTGTGGTAAGGATTACAAGAAGCTACACAGATGAAAAAATTGCAAGAGATGTGTGTGTGTACAAGCACTAAGGCATGTATAACAGGTTGAATCAGATTAATCTCAATTTCCTTGTTTTGATATACTATACTAATGCAAGATACTAATATTGGGTGAGGCTGGGTGAAGGGTGCATGATACCTACCTGTATATTTCCTTGAAAGTTCTTGAGATTCTATGATTATTTCCAGAAGTAAAAGTTTAAAACAAAAAACGTCTTCTCAGGTAACTTTTATGCAGCCTCTTGACTCTGTCCTGACTAGCATTTGGGAACCCCTGTGTAGGAAGCTTTTGGGGGAATTCATAAAAAAGTTGCATAAATATTTCTCCTTTTGGGGGTAAAAATATTATAATACTGTTATTAAAAAATGTGATTTTTAGTTTGAGTGTTTGAGTAGCACAGAATTACTTTCAGGCATATATTAGAAGCATACTGTTTAATTTAAAATTAATCCACCCATCTCTTTCTGCTTCTCCACATTGGGCTGCCCAGATCTTTTATTATAGTGATAGAAGATAACATGAATCTCAAACTCCCACACTGGTAGATAACATGTCCAGGGTAAGCTATAATTGATAATCATTTCATTGTTGAGGAAGGTCACTGGATTTGCATGATTATTCTTTTATTGTGAATGTGTAATTCACATTTGATCCTATGAAGTGACATCTTTGGTTCTCTGGTTCATAATCCCAATAGGAGCTATTCATTAGCAGTGGGTAACAAGATGAACTAACAAGATGGACATGAGTGCACAATGTCATTCCTTAGTTATAAAAACAGTGCAATACTGGGATTCATGGCGAGAAGAAGAATCTGTTGATACCCTGAGATAAATCTCCCATTATACTCAGCAACTCAGCATGCTTAAAAACTTTTCATGGGTACCACATTTAGTTTTGCCTCTGCAACTTAAAAGGGAATTTACAGAGGATTAAAAGAGAGTTCCTAAATGATTAAAGGATTAAGTCTATGACCTCTAAATGAAGGTTAAATGGACTGTAATTATTTAGCCTGAAGACTAGGAAACCAAGAGATAAGTTAGAATTATCTCTTAAGAATATGACAGACAATTATACAGAGAATGTTATACTGTAGTCTCTAATTCTTCTGAAAATGCCTAGAAGAAGTTAACATAAATTGCAGCATAAGGAATTTAGATTATATCTTAAATGGAATTTCAAGAAAATTAGGTCTTTTAGATATTTAAAATTATTGTCTGTGGGTATTGTAGCAATTCCATTGTGAAAGCAAACAAAAAGAATATTCACACAAAATGTATTCAATGACTTAACTTCTTGAAGGAGCATTGCAGACAGAGTGATTTTTATATCATAGAAACCACTCAGAAGATCCCCCGGGGCACCTCTTAGTATTGCCCTGCTCTGTGACTAACAAAGTAAAATTACAACAACCTAATAGGGGCAGATCTGAGAGTGGCTCACACACTTCAGGGATGAAGTTTTGGGTTAGTCTAACCCACAAGGAACCAAATAAACCAAGATGCTTGCTGAAGATAAAGGGAATATAGAATGAGTAGAAGAAAGTGGTTGTAAGTACTAGTTGAAACCATGTACTACTTTCTCATTTTGATATGAATATATTATGTAAAATAATTTTTCCTTTCTTTTTATTTTATATTAATTTATAGAGCATATAAATTACAATGTATTTACATATTAAGGTATCATGTTATATATGTATATATTACTTATTTATATATAAAATAAGAGCTTGTTATAGAAATTTAAACTTATTCAATTATGGGAGCTGATTAAGCAGTCTGTGCGATACTGCTAGAGTTTCCATTTGTTTAATCAAACCCTGAATGATATATGTGGATAATAATGCAATAACAAGTAAAATGTGGATAATAACAGTAACTATGGATAATTGTTGTATTTAAATATGCTAGAGCCTAACTCATAGAATTAATATGACGATTAAATAATAATAACATTAAAAAACCCTTAGAAAACTCTTAACCTATAATAAATAATTTATGGTATATTATTATTTTTATTAATAGTATTACCTACATTTTCATAAAAATTCCCATTCTTTTTTTCAAATTAATATTTTATTTATTTATTTGCACTGGGTCTTAGTTGCAGCAGGCGGTCTCCTTAGTTGCGGCTTGCTGGCTCCTGAGTTGTGGCATGTGAACTCTTAGTTGCAGCATGCATGTGGGATCTAGTTCCCTGACCGGGGATCGAACCCAGACCCTTTGCATTGGGAGTGCGGAGTCAACCACTGCATCACCAGGAAAGTCCTTATCATTCTTTTTTAAAAGTCTAATCAGCTCTATTTATCCCTAACATATATTTTGCTCCACCTGATTGTGAAATTTACATAAATTGAATTATACTGTATATATTTTTGTGACTTGATTATTTTACACAGTAACATGTGATCACTGCTGTATTGTACTCACTTTCCTAAACACATATTTATTATTGTGCAAAACTGATCAAAATCATATATAAATAAATAAGGTATATTAACGTTAACATAACACAATCATATATGAATATAATTTATGAACTACATACAAATATTATAAAAGAGTGAAGAAAAATTTTCTATAAATATATATAAATTGAGAAAAATATGTATAGCAGGTTTATACATGATAACAACCATTATTAATAGCTATTTTCTTCCAGTACTCATTCTGTATTCCCTTTATCCTCAGCCAACATCTTGGCTGTTTGGTTCCTTGTGGAGTAAGCTAACCTAAAATGTCATCTGTAAAGTGTATGGGCCACTGTCAGATTTGCCTGTATAGGGCTGTATTTTCACTTAGTTAATCACAGGGCAGGACACTACTAAGAGGTGCCCAGGGGATCTTCTGTACTCCAGAGACACTCCTTCTTAACCCCTGTCTTAGTTTCTTCAGGCTGCTGTAACCAAATGCCATAGACTGGGTAGCTTATAAGCAACAGAAATTTATTTCTCACAGTTCTGGAGGCTGAGGGTACAAGATCGGGGTGCCAGGATGATCTGGCTTTGGTGAATGCCTTCTGAGTTGCAGACTGCCGACTTCTCTGTCCTCACTTGGTAGATGGGCCTAGAGAGTTCTCTAAGTTCCTTTTATAGGAGCAGTAATCCCATTAATGAGGGCTCCACCCTCATGATTTAAACACCTCCTGCAGGCCCCACCTCCTAATACCATCACATTGGGTATTAGGATTTCAACATGTGAATTTTGGAGAGGACACAAACATTCAAGCCATAGCACCCACACTGTTTAGTAGCAATCCATTTTTCTCTTGATCATCAGTTTTCTACTGAAAATATTAGGTTGTTCTTAGTTTTATTGTATTATGAACAATGTTGCTATAAACATATCAGCCATCTATTGCTGAGTAACAAATCACTTCATAATTTGTTATAAAACAAAAAATATTTATTTACTCATTATTCCTTGTGTCAGAAATTTTGACTGGAATTAGCTGGGAACAATTCATCTTTGCTTCACATAGTGTCTTCTAAGATCTGTCGTATGACTGGTGTCTCAGCTGGCATGGCTGAGCCTTTCCGTTCAAATGGTCTCACATCCACAGATGGGAAGTTCAGGCTTGTTCACATGGTGGTAGCATTCCAAGAGGGCAAGAACAAAAGTTGTAAGGTTTCTCAAGACTTAGGCTTGGAACAGACAGAGCACAATGTCCATAGCATTCTATTAGTCAAACAAATCACAAACCCAGCCCAGATTTAAGTGGTAGGGAAATAGACTCCATATTTTGATGAAAGGAGTTACAAAGCATTTTAAGCCACAAACTATTCATGTTACTTCTCACTTTAAAATATGCTTACCAATATGCTAGAATCCCCCAAAGTCTTCTCCAATGCAATATCTGACTCAAAGTCCATGTTCTCATTGTTTACATTAGGTCTGGATTTGGAGATGCTATTGGGATGCAGTTTCTCTTCCTGAGAGATCTGTGATTTAAACAGATAAATTATTACTCTCCTATACACCCAATATAAAATCAGAAGATCATGCAGGGCAGTAGAAATAGACACAGCTGATCAAAAAGTAGTAGCAAAAGATATCTAGTAGTCCCTGGCCCACAGCAATTCTTAAACTATCTGAACACTAGTTGACAGCACACTGGCCCCATTCTGGTAGCTCAAAGTATTCCTTGATTAGAGTCTGTTTTTGTAATCTGAGAGTGTTTTCCTAAGTTTCTTGTTGGTTCTTAGATCCATCTCCTGGGCTCTTGAATGAGTGCTCTGAGGTAACTATCTTTTATACAAGAAATGGTTTGTGTTTTCAGCTGTGTAGCATTTTCAACCTGATTCCTGCCTACAAACAGTTTAGGTCCTAGAGGTTTCCTTTGTGTTTTTACAGTTTCTGTCCCTGAGGTAGGTGGTGCTTTTGTTAATATAATCATTTAATATGTGTGGGGATTTTCTCTGCATCATATTTGAGTATACAGCATATACGAAAAATCAAATACACATTTTTCAAATAGACTTTGGTTTTTAGAGCAGTTTTAGGTTTATAGCAAAATTTAGCAGAAGGTACAGGGAGATTTCTTATATAACCCCACCCTGACTCATGTATAGTTTTTTAATTATCAATATTCCATACTGGTATGGTACATTTGTTACAAGTGATAAACCTACATTGACACATAATTATCACCCAAAATGCATAG
The DNA here is from genome assembly GCF_009873245.2 of Balaenoptera musculus. NCBI lineage: Eukaryota > Metazoa > Chordata > Mammalia > Artiodactyla > Balaenopteridae > Balaenoptera > Balaenoptera musculus. The sequence goes on from NC_045788.1 coordinate 108,184,130, forward strand.
TTCAAATTAGGGTTCACTCTTGCAGTGGTATATTTTATAAGTGGGACAAATTTTTAATGAAATATATCCACCATTATAATATCATACAAGTAAGTTTCACTGTTCTGAAAAAATCCCCTGTGCTTCATTTATTCAACCCTCCCTCCTCCCATCCCCTAGCAAACCTGATCCTTTTACTGTCTCCATACTTTTGTCTTTTCCATGATATCATATAGTTGGAATCCTACAACATGTAGCCCTTTCAAATTGGCTTCCTTTGTTTAGTAATGTGCAATAGTTAAGTTTCCTCCACGTCATTTCATAGCTTGATAACTCATTTTTTTGGCACTGAATAATATTCCATTGTCTGGATGTATCACAGTTTATTTATCCATTCACCCACTGAAAGACATCTTGGTTATTTCCAAATTTTGGAAATTATGAGTAAAGCTGCTATAAACATCTATGTGCAGGTTTTTGTGTGGATGTAAGTTTTTAAGTTTGGGTAAATAGGATTACCTATTGTATGGTAAAAGTACGTTTAGGTTTTTTGTGAAACTGCCAAATTGTCTTCCGAAGTGGCTGTACCATTTTGTACTCCTACCAGCAACGAGTGAGAGTTCCTGTTGCTCCATACTATTGCCAGCATTTGGTTTTGTCAGTGTTCTGGATTTTCATCATTCTAGTAGGTGTGCAATGTTGTGTAACTTTGTATTTTCCTGATATCATGTGGCATAGAACATCTTTTCATATGCTTACTTGCCATCTGTATACCTCCTTTGATGAGGTGGCTGTTAAGGTCTTTGACCCATTTTAACTGGGTTGTTTGTTTTCTTATTGTTGAGGTTTAAAATATCTAGTAAAATGGTGGCCTCCATAGGAGAATGATAGGAAAAGAGTTTGAACAACAGAATATGAGTAGTGAGTGGGTGCATTTTCTTTACTGCTTTTAGCAATGTATTACAAGAAAGTGAGGAACTTGGTAAAGAGTAGACAGTTTTGCACATAGAAAGAAAAACTAATATTGAAGTTCCATATATTTGAAGCCTTTCCAGTTATGGAAGAACCAACTGATACATAAGATAAAGTTGAAAATTCTTTTGAGGGGAATCCCTTGCCTCTGGGCAAGAATTTTTATTTTCTTTAAAATAATGGTTTAGCTGTGTTATATCTTCCTTTTCTACTTGTTGTATCTTGCTTTTCTAGTTGTTAGATTCCCTGTGACCTACTTCTTTACCAGATGCTGAAGTTCTCTCCTAAAAATGAAAAATAAGTTGTTCTGTTAAAGATCCCTTGCGTCTAGAATGAAAAATCCTGTGACTATATAAGTCTTCAAATAACCTTTGCCTCCCCCTATCCTATAACTAGGAAGTGGGCTGAGAAGGCCATGTAACTCCAAAGGAAGAAGGAATACTACCCAATAACCACTTTAGCTAAAGCAAAGGACAGTGGGATTCTTTTAGAGCAGGGGTCAGTAAACATTTTGTATAAAGGGCCTGATATAAATATTTTAGGCTTTGTAGGGTATACGGTTTCTGTTTCAACTACTTAATTCTGCCACAAAAGTAGCCATAAACAATATTTACAACAATAATTGTGGCTGTGTTCCAATAAAACTATATTTAAAAATAAATTTGGCCAAGGGCTAGATATGACCTTAAGGCTACAGTTTGCTCTAGAGGTTGAGCCAGGGGTCCTGGGAAAATGTGTGCAAGGAGTAACTTCCTAAATAGTAAAAACAGGACCTAGTAATAATTCATGTTATGAGGACCATGACTGCTCAAGGAGATTCAGAATAGATCTGTACCTGTGGCTTTGCATGTCTCCCATTCTTCCTCTTTCTGAATGGGACTATTTATTTTTCCTGTTAGGTCATTTTATATTACATCTAAGTGAGGGGATAGGAGTACAGATGCCTTGTTTTGTTTAAATGATGACAACATGGCCTAGTCTACCCTGGCTAACATGTAAAGTGACAAATATACTCTTTCAGCCTATTGACAGAGTTATTCCACTGTAATTTTATGTTGCTTATTGCAGTTGAGAACTTTTTTTTAAATCTAAAGTTTTTACCTTGGAACATAATCTCTCTTTTATCTTGGGCTAATGTTAAGATCTGACATTCTCCATGATATGATTATATGCTGATTTCTATTTAATTTAATCTGATTGGGATTTGTTGTTTTTCTTGAATCTTTAGCTGCTTGTCCTTTGTCACCCTACAAAATTCTCCCAGTTATCTGTTCCTCTTGCCCATTTTCTCTCCCCTACAGCAAACATGAAGAGACTGTAGGGTCTTTGCATAGTATTCTGCATATCTCTTAACTTATCTTTCAGATCTAATATCTCTTGCCTCACTAGGCTGTGCCCTGGAAAATCTTCTAATCTTTCATAATCTTTCAACCTATCTATTGAATTTTTTATTTTAATTAATATGGTATCATTTAGTTATTATGATATCAATTACTATTTCTAGAATATTTGTTTTTTTATCTCCTTAGTCATTTTTCATACTTCTGTTTCTGATGAATGTATTCAAGTTTTTCTTTTTCTTTTCCTTTAAACTTATTAAGCACAATTAATAAATTTTATGTCTGATTTTTAAATTTGTGTCTGATAATTCCAATATTTAAAACATTTTTGGACCCTATCTGCTGTCTATTACTTATGCTGGTTCTCACTTACTAATGACTTGGTTACTTGCATTATTTTGTCTGCAAGCTGCTTGTTTTTTAATTCAACTTATTGTGTGATCATTTTTAAGCATCCCTTGACTTGAGTTGCTGCAGACAGGATTTGCATTTGCTGCTTACTGTCTCCTACCTGGGGACGCTAATAACTAGGACCACTTTAAATTCCAATTCCCCCTTTGATATTTGATGTTTTTCACAGAACACAGGTAGCATGTTGGGATGAAAAATTAGTGCTAGAGCCATTTTAGGATTTGGGGTTTTCAAAAGAGATTTTTATTTATTCTGCCAAAGTTGAGGTAGTCGAATTTCACTTTTGTATCCACCTCAGTGCAGCTTTTTTCTTGTTTAATCTTACCCTGAAGGTGCACTCTTCTTGAATGTGAAGTTTTATAGCAGGTTTCTTTATGTTTTCCACCTTGTCTCTGCTTCCCTGTGTTCAAATGTCAATTCAGGAGCCTTTGGTCCCTGGATACAGTGACCAACCCCAGGGTGAAAGCTACCTTCAACTCTTACTTTTTTTAAAACAGCATTCTTGTTCATACTGCACTTGTGGTTTTCTTTCAGTGTGCTTTGGAAGTGTTTACAAACTTATCTGGTTTTTTTTATTTCCATGTATCATTTTAATTGTTTCATTGGAGGACCATCAGAGTATATAAGCTGCCACACTGCAAGAGCTATAGTTTATTCCAACCACTTTCCCAATTTATAAAGTGTTTTAACTCTCTCCTTTGTGCTTGCCTCCCACGTGACTTATGAGAAAAGGAACCATGTCCCTCTTACTCACCTATATATCCCAACACTTAGCAACCAGCCTGGCACATAGCAGCTAGTTGGTAATCATTTGTGGAACAGAGAAGATGGGAAGAGGAGAATTTCTTCAGTGTCACCAGATTCTTTTAAAGCCTAAAGGCTGCTGCCTGGAGCAAGTGTCTATGCCCATCTCTTCAGTCCTCCCACTATTCCTCCTTTGAATTCTCAGGAATAGATTATCTTCAGTAAATCATGAATGAGAAAAACTCATGCTGCAAATAGCATAGTGCATGGCACATAATTAAAATTCAATACATGTTAGTCATAACCTTCCAGTTGTGTTTTGCAATCTGAAATACACATTGATCTTTTCTTTATGATTTAACTTTGGTTTGCTTTTAATAACTATTTTGCATCATAAACCATATAAACACCATCCACATATCAGGCAGTAAAATTATATTTACTAAGCAATTGCATTATTTTTACCTGTGGTTATGCAATTTCTGATGAAAGATATATGTAATTAAAATCAGTCTCTTTACTAAGAAATATATTATTATGACTTATCAATATCTTTTCCAGATCTTTGATTTTGTTATATATGAGGCATTCGATAACATATGAAGGATATTCAAATAATATGTTTAGACAATATTGAATTTTTGATGAAAAATTAAGTATCTTAAAGGCTAATTTCTATGTCAATAAATACTAATGTCTATTGTTCTTTATGTTATAAAATATATTTAATTGTTTTGGGAAGTACAACACTGGGATTTGAAAACTTTTCTCTATTCAAAAATTCTCATTTAGTAAGCATTGTTGTAGCAGTGTTGACCTTTAATTCTGCTTGTTTTCATTTTAAATATTCTTTGGAATTTCCCTCATCTGGGAACTTTTCACTCAGTTTCACTGAGCCCATATCACTTGCCCTTTTAGGGATACTTTTCCTGTTGATTGTAAACACATCTATGTGAGGTATAGTTGTTAGTTTGCTTGACAGGTTTAATACACTGAAAAACCAAATGGCATTTTACAAAATAAAGGTTTAGATGCACTGATGTTACACTGAACCAATAAACGCAATTTCAGATTTCACTTGTTTCTATGATACCGTTTCCTTGACTTCACATGCATTCAGCAAAGATAAATGTATCAGAGAAAAACAATGAGAGGGCTGAAGTTGAAGCATTTCTCCTTAAAATAATTTTTCTATGAGAAAAAGTATGATCCTAGGCAAGTATATCTATGGGACAGAATTTCAAAGCAATAAAGAGAGTTTTCATTTAACCTACCCAGAACTTGGTTTGTGTAGTGGAAGAAGTAAGCTTTGTTTACAGAGAGTAGTAGAATTTTTAGGAAAATGGATTATCAGTGAGTCTTCTAGGAATTTGTGTTAAAGAGAAAGGCAGACTAATTTCTATACTGTCCTACAATTTTAAGTGTTGTCCTAGAAGACACCAATCTGGTGTTCAGGAATCTAGGATTCTATGCTAGTGGTAGTCTTCTAATTAAAAAAACTACTTCAGCATCAGGAATCTGAATTATATGTCTGTTAGTAGTGAGCCAGTGACCACAGAGAGCAACGATGAGCTTCTCTATTGAGAAGATTGTCAAGAGATGGGCAGGGGACGAGTCCCAAATAATCAAATGAGATTATAGACTGGTCTCTACAGTAATGAAGGGGAACAAAAGGTAAGAGAACACACCCAGGCACAAGGCCAGCCACACAAATTTAACTGTCTCAGTGAGGGAATTCTGTCATTTGCAAATTTTTGGATATAAATCATCTTGCGTTTGGTTTATTGACAATGTTCTAATTTTATATTTTATCCTTGGAACTCTAATACTCCCAGTTTGGTTTCCCTACTATCACACTGGCTTCTCCACCCCATACTCTTCTGCACACTACACCTCCTTGACTGAAGATTTTAATGTTAGCACTTTTCAAGTTTCAAGCTAGGACAATATATTTCTCTCTATTATAAATACATAAGATATTCCATCTTTTTCCCATGTCACAAACATATATTTATGTTTCCCAAATGTGTTTATCCAGCCAGATCTATCCATTGACTTTCAGTTGTTTATATGCAGTGGCCTATTTATCCTCTTCACTTGGAACTTTCATATACTTTTCAAGCTCAACAGTTACAAAAGAGAACTCTAGACTTCCTCTCAGAGTATTATTATCTCCCTAACATTCTCTGACTCATTTGTTGACATCAGCAATCCTACTAAATGCAAAATATATACATCATATTAAACTTTGAAATCTGACCCTAGACTTTTATTCTTTTCATTCTTTACCTCCTCATTCAATCTTTGTTTCACTCCAAAATATATCTTGAAATTCTCTCCTTTTTTTTTTCTTTTTTTTTTTAAAATTTATTTATGGCTGTGTTGGGTCCTCGTTTCTGTGCTAGGGCTTCCTCCAGTTGCGGCAAGTGGGGGCCACTCCTCATCGCGGTGCGCGGGCCCCTCACCATCGCGACCCCTCTTGTTGCGGAGCACAGGCTCCAGACGTGCAGGCTCAGCAATTGTGGCTCACGGGCCCAGTCGCTCCGCGGCATGTGGGATCTTCCCAGACCAGGGCTCGAACCCGTGTCCCCTGTATTGTCAGGCAGATTCTCAACCACTGCGCCACCAGGGAAGCCCTCCTTTTTTTTTTTTTAACATCTTTATTGCAGTATAATTGCTTTACAATGTTGTGTTAGCTTCTGCAGCATAACAAAGTGAAACAGCTATATGTATACATATATCCCCATATACCCTCCCTCTTGCATCTCCCTCCCACCCTCCTATCCCACCCCTCTAGGTAGTCACAAAGCACGGAGCTGATCTCACTGTGCTATGCAACTGCTTCCCACTAGCCATCTATTTTATATGTGGTAGTGTATATATGTCCATGCCACTCTCTCACTTCGTCCCAGCTTACCCTTCCCCCTCCCTGTGTCCTCAAGTCCATTCTCTACATCTGCATCTTTATTCCTGTCCTGCCCCTTGGTTCTTCAAAACCATTTTTTTTTTTTTTTTTTTTTTTAGATTCCATGTGTATGTGCTAGCATATGGTATTTGTTTTTCTCTTTCTGACTTACTTCACTCTGTATGACGGACTCTATGTCCATCCATCTCACTACAAATAACTCAATTTTGTTTCTTTTTATGGCTGTGTAATATTCCATTGTATATATGTGTCACATCTTCTTTATCCATTCATCTGTCGATGGACACTTAGGTTGTTTCCACGTCCTGGCTATTGTACACAGTGCTGCAATGAACATTGTGGTACATGACTCTTTTTGAATTATGGTTTTCTCAGGGTATATGTCCAGGGTATATCCATTATATATAGTGGGATTGCTGGATCATATGGTAATTCTATTTTTAGTTTTTTAAGGAAACTCCATAGTGTTCTCCATAGTGGTTGTATCAATTTAATCCTCATGCCCTTGACCATTTTCTAGTAACTATTTTTTCTAGTTGTCCTCTTACCCCTTCCTCATTCCAATTATGTTGGATAATGCAAAATGAGTGTTTAAAGTAGTGTAAATCATTTTATAAACTTTGTCATTAAATATATGACAATCTCCAAGCTTCTCCCAATGTTAAGTCCATCCCCTGATGCCTCCTGACTCAGGTTATTCTCAGTTCTTCCTTGTTCACTTAGTTCCAGTAACACACTCCTTCTGTCAATCCCTAGAGCACACCAAGGTGTGCTCAGGGTCTATCTCAGGGTCTTTGCACTTGCTCTTCCATGAGACTAACTCTTTTCCTGATACTTTCTTTGCCTGGATCATTCCTATTAATGAAAATCCCTTTTAAATGTCATCTCTAAGAGACGATCCCTGATTATCCTGTCCAGAGTGGGCTTCCCTCATTTTTATATATCATAGAATCATATTAAGTATTAATAACATACATATATACACATGTATATATAGCATACATGTATTACATATATATGTAATACCACACACATATACACATATATAGTTAAATTATATATATAATTTATATGTAAATAAATTTAGTATATAATATATAAATTATATGTATTTTATATTATATGTTTATATATAACATATACCTATATTTTATAACTATATAATTATATTATATATCTATGCATATAAATTAATTATATATATTTTAACTATGTATTCTGGATCTCTTTCCCTACACTAATGTAGCATGTGATGTGGCCCTTGTCTGCCTTGTTCTTCATATATCCCTAGCAAACAGTACAGAGTATATATGTACTAGGTTCTTAATAAATATTATAGCATTAAAAGATGTGCAAATAGTTAATAGTAAATCAAAAGAAATCTTGTTGAGGTGGATTGCAGATAGGTATTATTATTGATTCCTTAGTTTAAAAATTCTGTCCCCTCTCAAAACTATGAATGCCATTTTAATTTGTCAACAAACATCTATTGTAAGACTGAAATGTGATAACTATTGCATTAGGGGATGGAAATTTCATACTATGGTGATCTAGATGTGGTTTACTATCTAGAAGTTATATTCTAATAAAAAAGGCAAAGGATATTCAAATTATTAAAAAATGTAAGTTTTCAAATTTGATAATGATTATAAAGGAGTATAAAAAGTATTATGTGAGTTTTAATATGAAGAAAAATTAGAAGTTAAACATGTGAGTTAGAAATATAAAAAGTGTTTCTGGCAGAGATAATTGTGTATAGAAGTCTAAAGACTTTCCTAGGTTTGTACTTTTTCTTTATAAATTAATAACTTTCACTTCTTTTTAAAATATAGGATAACAGAGGTCCAAAGCAAATGAGAAGAAATATGTGGGCTAATTCTAGAGCCCAAGAGAGGAATGTTGTACTTTGGATAAGGATGACAGCAATAGAGGTGAAGATAATTAATGGATTTGAGAGAAAATCAACATACAAAATTTCAAAAGCTGTTCAAAAATCACCTTATCAGAATGGCCATCTTTGATTAGGCAATATAAAATAGCCAGTCATTATTCACTATCAAATATAACCTGCCTTATTTTTCTACATAGCTGTTATCATGAACTGATAGTCTCTCTTTCTTTGTTTCTTGACTGTTTTTCTTTCCTACTTTCCCCACCCTCTCATTGAAATGATTCACCATGATGGTACAGACTTTATAAATTTCTTGCTATGTCCCTAGAATATAGGTCAGTACCTGGCCAAGAGCAGACATACAATAAATACTAATTGAATGAAAGACTGAATTTGAGAACAAGAGAAAAATAGGAGTCAATTAGCTTGCAGGTTTCCAGTTCCTGAAAGTAGGATGGATGGATGGCAATGTAATTAATTGATGTTGGGAACACTGGGAAATTACCAGATGTGGAGTGGAGGGGAGGGAAAGTCATAAATATGGTTTAGGATATTTTGAGTCTGAGGTGGGCATACAGATATACAATTAGATATAACTAATAGTCAGATAAGTACACAGGTATAGATCAGAAAATGTCATGACTGAAAATATCAATTTTGGAATTATTTGAATATAAGCCTTAATTTTCTGTAAGAAAGGAAGAGATTGACTAGAAATCAAAGTGTTTGATTCAATCTACAATCTAGACTTGAGAAAACCCAACTTTTAATGTCTAGCTAAAGGATCATGTTATTTAAAAACAAAGCAATAAACAAACAAAAATAAACAAGATGAAAATGAATGGTTGGAAATGTAGGGAAAATGTATCAGAGGGTAATTTCATAGAAACAAAAGAAGGGTTCTAACAAAGAGGAAACAGTTATATCTGATCAGTTTTTGGAGAGGTGAAATGATCTAACCACTGGAAATGTACATTGGGTTTAGCAAATTGTTGTCATTGGTATCTTTAGCTACAATCCTTTTGTGTGTGTGTAGAAGGGAGAGACAGAAGATAGATTGTGGTAAGTGAGTGGAAAATTCAGAGGTAAGGAATGATGATATTCTGTGGTACTTTTAAAGAGAGTGGCTATAAAAAGAAGGTAGTCTGAGAGAGCTATTGAGTTCAGGACTTTTTTTTAAGATAAGAAAGAAAATAATGTTTAAATGGTGAATATTATTGAGAGGAAAAATAGATTAAAAATAGCTAATTGGTCATTTAATATTCCTAAGAGGGTGGGAGGTATAAGACCCAAAACTTAGATGACAATATTGATCTTTGCTAAGAGATGTTTCCTCTATTAACACAGAAATTGGAGAAAAATGAATGGATAACATTTGAAGAAGTTCCAGTTGAATGGTTTACATTTAACCTGTGATTTAGATGGCAATCTCATCTGATAAAAAGTGGAAAAATTTTGGTGGAGAGATAGAAACTTGTAGGGTATTAGAAAACTTTAGAAATAGCACTTGTGGAAAAGAGGAATTTAACTGAAGAATTACTATAAGATTGACAGGAAGCATTGGTGGACCAGGTTCAAGGTAGATCTTGACTTTCTTTAAAATCACCCATTGTTAGTGATAATAATAGCAAACACTTACATAGAACTTACTATGAGCCAGGCATTGTTCTATGTTCTTTACATGTTTCAAGTCATATCATTATAGAAGATATGTAATTTGTTTAAGATTAGACAGATAGTAAGTGATGAAGCTGAATTAACAATTTGTACTGTGTTGTTAGTCAGTAGTGGTGTGTAATGTTACAACCATTTGAAATTTTACCCTGCCTTTGCTGGTTATAGACCAACAAATTTTTCCAAAACCAACGACCAGAGGGAGAAACTATGACTCCACAAATATCTCACTTTCATTCAATAATGGGCACATTTTTACCCTGTGATACAAACTTTCCAAAATGTTTTTTTTTTTTTTTTTTTCCATTTCCTGTAGATATTCCTTGTGTTCTCAGTTTGCTTCCAGTATGGACACTTGTCAATTTTCACATGTCCTAAGGTTCCCTTCCTAGAAAATTCTTTATTTTTCCATTGAGAGAAAGCCCAAAGCCAGACTGAACCTGCATCCTACTTGTTTTCACCTTGCTAGTTAGAAGGGAGTATATTAGACTCCTCATATAAACCTTAAATAGCAAAAGAGATACACACACACATATAAGCATTGCACAAGTTTTCTGGTCTCATACAAATAGTCCTGCCTCCCTGGATAAGCTAAATTACAAATAAATATGTCATTAGTCACTGTGATGCATTATCAGTCTTCCAAGAATTGAATGTATCATAAACAACATATATCGTGCTTTCTCTTATTCATAGATCCTTCAATAATAGCTGTTGAATAAATATCAAAAGAAAGTCCATTAGCATACAATAAAAATTAAATTGTATTTTTGTGTGGTGTGAATTAGCTATGAAAAGAAATTTTTCTATTTTTTGCTCAAAATTTATCTTTTAAGTTATTAGTATTTTATGAAAGAAAATTGTGCTTTGCATTGGGCAAGGACCCAGTAGGGTACACATGGCATAATCAAAAGAGACAAATGAAGAGAGTTTTAGTGAGAAGCTTATATACAAATATTTGGCCAAAGGAAAGATCAGTCAGTGAGGATGGTGGACTACTGTGGGGATACCCTTGAGACTGATGGAGCCAAGGTGGCTGACATGTATTGAGCACACATATTGAGTTTGAGATACCCATTGATATGGAATATTATTCAGCCTTAAAGAAGAACAAAATCTTGCCATTTGTGATAATACGGATGAAACTTGGAGGACATTAGCTTAGTGAAATAAAAACAGAAAGACAAATACTGCATGATCTCACTTATATGTGGAATGTAAAATAATCATACTCATAGAAACAGAGAGTAGAATGGAGTTTGCCAGGAACTAGGATAAGAGGAAAATGGGAGATGTTGGTAAAAAAGGTACACATTTTCAGTTATTCAGGATGAATAAGTTCTGGACATCAAATGTACAGTATGGTGACTGTAGTTAATACTACTGTATTTTTTTTTTTAATAAATTTTTACCTTAAATAAAAAACACTTTATTGCTAAAAAATACTAACCATACTACTGTATGGTACTGTACTGTATTTTATATTTGAAATTTGCTAAGAGGATAGAGCTAAAGTGTGTTCTCACCACAAAAACAAAACATGGTAACTATGTTTTGGATATGTTTGAGATAATGGATATGTTAAGTAGCTTGATTGTAGTGATTATTTCACAATGTATACATACCTCAAAACATCAAATTTTATACCTTAAATTATGCAATTTTTATTTGTCAGTGATACCACAATAAAGCTGGAAAAAGAAAAAAGATGTCCATCAGGACATTGATCCCATGCAGATGAAGATGGAGAGAAATTGATCTTGCTCTCAGTCAAGAGAAATCTGTGTCATTCACACAAAAACACTTGAGTAAAGAAGTGAAGAAGAGTTTTGTGGGCTAGTATAGTGTGTAGTCTTACCTGTCATTTTGTAACAGGACTAACGATTTTGATTTTCAGGCTTGGTAACAACTCTCTATTCCTTTGGCATAGAATGCTCAACAATGCAAAATACTTATGGTCTCTGAATCAGTAAAATAAAAGCCAGTTCTTACTTTTTCTTTTCCCCATCCTCAAGAACTATTATTCTATATTTAAAAGTACACTGTAAATTTTGTAAGCTTATCAGCAGTGAATTTTGTCATCTGGAGAGGCTGATAAAGGGAGGAAATGGGAGGGAGTCAGAGCCACTGCAGAGCTTGACAGTTTGCTGTTTGTCACTGCCTAAACTCATCATGGATATGGGGTTATGAAAGAGACCTGCTGAAAGAATAAGAATTTTACTGGAACATTTCAGAAGTATATTAAAGTGAGATTTATATTGGTACTTAAGATGAAAATTAATGCTTATTCTTTTAGCTGCTGTGATGTGAGGAAATGTACAGTGTTGAGGCACATTATCCACCCAGCCAGAGCAAGTTATATAAGGTATAAAAAAGGATAGAGGCAATGAAGGGGGTGGAGCAAGCAAAAGAGATCTATGTTATTTTAAGGAAATGTAGGAAAAAGAGAAAGGAAAAAATAAGCAAAAGGCAGGGAGGACCATAACGTAAATTTGGGAGGTAGGAACATTAAACCAAAAGAAAAATGATGTTAATTCCATATTTTAAAAAGCACAGAAAAATTAAAGTTGAACGAATAAGGATAAAATAGAAACCAACATGAACATATTCTCGTTAACGTCTTCATTTTTATTTTGCATTATTCGACATATACTTTTGAGTTAAGCATGTGTTGTTTACTCTGAAATTGTGCTTACTTGTTTTTAAACTCCGTTTCTCAAAGTTTAATAATTTAATTGTATACTTTTCAGTCCAAATATCAGCTTAACGAAATCTTTATTGAGTTTGCACACTTTGCTTCAGGGGATAAGCTATGCAACATAGTGGACAAAACTTGGGCTTCACCTGGTTTCAAAGTAAAATACTGGGTGAAATAGTCACTCTCTCTGTGCTTCAATTTCTTCAAATATAAAATGTAGTTGGTTACAGTAGTGCTCTTCGCATGCTGTGACCCTGAGTATTTCATGGATTAATTCATAAGAACACTAAAATTAATGATTGCTAAATAGTATGTGGTTAATAATATTACCATTATTGTTACCTCCTGCAGTATATTAGTTTGTGCCTATGCATAGTTTTAATAACATTTACTAGATTACACATTTTAAAAACTGTTTATCTTTAATTAATTGAAGACATATGTAAGAGTTGCCAAAAGCATACAAAGTGTTTCCTTATTCTTTTATTCTGCTTTCTCTATGTCAGCATTTTATGTAGCCATAGCATAACAGTCAAAATCAGGAAATTAATGTCAGCATAATACTGTTAACCATTTTACAGGCCTAATGAAATTTCATCAGGTTTTCCACTAATGTCCTTTTTCTGTTTCAGGATTCTATCCAGGATCCATATTACTTATAGTTATTTCTCTTTAGTGTCTTCCAAGCCTGTAAAATTTTCTCAGCCTTTCTCTTTCATCACATTGACAGTTGAAGAGCAATGGTTAATTGTTTTGTCGAATGTCTCTGAATTTGGGTTTGATTATTTCTCATCATAGCAATGATGTTATGCAATTTTTGAAAGAATGCCATAGAAATAATGCTGTAGCATTTTTAGTGAATCATATCAAGTGGTTCATAATAACAGATGTTATTAACTTGATCACATAGTCAAGGTGGCTTCTTCCAGGTTTCTCCAAGATAAAGTTACTATCTTTCCCTTTGTACTTTATCAGTATATTGGGAAGATAGTTTGATATTATGAAATCCTGATTCTCTTCATACTTTTGCCTAATAATTTTAGCATCCGTCAGTGGATCTTGTCTTTAAGATTGACTATTGTGTTGTTTTCCTGATGGTAATTTTCTATTTTCCTCTTACCTTCTTTATCAATTTAAATTGTACTGTAAGAAAGAATAGTCTGTCATCCCCCTTATATTTATTTAATAGACTATTTTAACAATATGAATTTATGAATATTTTCTTCTATAGTTAAAATCGAATACTGTCATTTATTTTGCTGTTCAAATTTATTTTCCTGCTTTTACCATTAGGATAGTATTCAGTTTGATTGGCTTCTGTGTTCTTTAAACAAGCCCTTATCTTTTTTTGAGCATTTCTTTACTTTCTGAGAATATAAGATGTTCAAGCTCTTGTTGTATTTCCTCTGTCCTGAAGTCATTCACTTCTCTAAGGAGTCATGGTTCCTTTTGCTGGAGAATGATGTTTAGATATTTACAGCTGATTATGCTGTATATATAAACACACAGATAGATATGTATATTAAAATCATGAGTTTATAATACTATTTTATAGCAACTATCTCAGTATGAAGTTAAAAATCTGAGTAAATTTTGACCACGTAACCACATAAATAGCCACTGGATACCCAGCCAATGTAGCAGTTGTGGGGAACTCTAGGACAGCTGCAGGGTTGCATGAACACATATGCGATAAAATAATCATAGGCATAGTAGAGGAGCAAACTTCACAATGCAATTGTAAGCATGAGGAAGAGGAGACAAGTGAAGAAGAAATCAATTGTCAGGAAGGACTTAACCAAATTGAATAGGTCAGTTTGGTAAGAATAAATAAGAGTAGGACTCAAATTCAACTATTTAACATAAGAGAGACTGCTCTGAAAATAAAAAGAAAGAGAGAGAGAGAGAATTGGAGAAATGGGGATTGACAGAAACACTCCAGATAAATTCATTTGTGATCTCAAATTTCAATAAGGAAAAAGAAAATTGTACCTACGATGGCTTTCTCAAAATACAAATAGGATGAGCAGAATATAGAAATATCAAATAATATTTTTTGATTAACAGTAATACTGAGCTATGAAATATCAGATCTGAAACCTATTAAAAGCTAGATGTAAAGTAAAACCTGAACATTGTCCTTTAAAATGGATCCAATAAGGAACATGTAGCAATTAGGCTGATGGTTCAGTTTAGAATGTAATAAGTATATTTAAGCTTACCACTCTGTGACCAGAAGCAAGAGAGGTTAAGATAAGGTAGTACATCATCATAAGTGATAAATTATAGGATATCTTCAAAAGAAGTGGATTGTAGGTTATTCAAGGAAGGAAAGGCAAAAGAGATTTTCATTGGTCATTTGAGTCCAATGCTGTGAGTCAGCATTGTTACTTAACCCATTATTTGGACGGAAAAATATGTCACTCTGTTGGTAGCCCTTCTGGAATATTCTTAGACAGGATTAACTTCTAATAATCAGTCCTGGTGTGGTAGAAAATGTTGTTTTTGTGAATATAATGTGTCCAAAAGACAAGTCCCATGACATGTCCCCACACAGGGTGTGGATGGCAGAATAATGGCCTCTTAAAGACATCCAAGTTCTTTAATCCCTGGAAACTGTGAACATGTTACTGAACATTGCAAAAGGGACTTTGAATATGTGATTAAGGTTATAAATCTTAAGATGAGAAGATTGTCCAGGTTGGCCTAATCTAATCATATGAGTCCTTAAAACCTGAGAAGATGAGAAATGAGGATTTGACTTGACATTCCTGGCTTTGAAGAAGGACGAAAGGGGGGCACAAACCAAGGGATGAGGTGATTTTCAAAAGCTGGAACTGGCCCCCAGTTTACAGACAGTGAGCCACTGAGCCTTTGCTTCTACAATTATAAGGAACACTAACCCGAGTCTGACAGCAGATTCCACGTGAGAGCTCCCAGTCAGGAACACAGCACTCTGACATTTTGATCTTAGCTCCGTGAGTCCTGTGTTAGACTTCTGACCTATATAGAATTGTAAGATAATAGATTCGTGTTGTTTCAAGTCACGAAGCTGTGGTAATTTGTTATGGCAGCAATAGAAATTAATACACTGGGTTTTGCCTTAATTCTGTATATATAGAGGAGCTTGAGAAAATTCAGCCAGCTGAAATGATTAAATTGAAAGCAGAGTTATACTAAAATGGTAAAAGGGAAATCAATCTTTGCTGAGCGCTAATTATGTATTAAATGTTTAGCATCTTTAAAAATTATCATATATACCCAGCTTAATAACCTTATGAGATAAGTATCATTTTGCTAATTCTATACATGTGGAAACTTATGCTTAGTCGAAGAGGTTGAATAATATTCTGAAGAATATGTAATTATGAAGGAGTGTGATTGCAGTTTACAGATAATGTAAGGCAGCCTTCAAAACCATATCCATAAGAAGCCATGTTTCTTAAAATATCTTGTCTGTGTCAAGTCCTGTGATGTGTGCTTTACATGCATTATCTCCTTTGCTACTTACAACAAATAATTTTGCTGAGATCCACTATAGGGAAACACTTTAAAGAAAGGAAACATCAGTCATTAGAACAGTTTTTTAAAAAGGTGAGATTGGAACAAAATCTGAGCCTAGAATAGAAGGTGAGGAATGGTATTTAGGTTACTTGAGAATAGAATGAAATCAGCAAGAAGCTCAAAAAGAGCATCTGTGTTTAGTGGTTCCTTTACTATCAAAAATATGAAAAACACTAAGAATTATGTGCTGTATATGATATAAAATGTGTATATAGTTATGCACATTTTATAATATTAACCTTTTTTTTTTGGTGTACTATTTATGTTGGCTGTTTTGTCACACCATTCTGACTATACTGATAAGATGTCGTTGTTCGTTAATGGACAGAACACGGAACTTCACCACATTGTTAAAGAAAGCTTAAGAGAAGGTGATCAGACATGTAGCTAAGGGAGATTTTGTCTCATATTTATAATTTTAGATATATAGATTATAATTTTCAATCTATAACATATTTATAATTTATAATCTGTAGTTGTTCAAGCTGTATTCATGAAGTACAACCTAAAAGTAACTTTAAAGAAATAATTGTAAGGACATAAGCAACCTTTGCTATTTTATAGCAAGTAGCTCACTTATGAACTTAAAATTCTAGCTAAGTTTTGACTGCCACATCTGAAGCAATGAGACAATTTTGCTCAATTTCCTTTCATTTTTTTTTCCTGGTTTTGTCACCAGAATGAAGTAGTGGCATTTGCATGCTCCATTTATTCTGTGAAGTATAGTAATATGTTGTACTATTTTGACCTTTTTGAAAGTCTGAAATTTAATTAGTTGACTATTTTCCACTAGTCATCATCTCAACCTCACTGAGTTGTAAGAAAGGATAGACTAGCCATAAAATGTGTGAAAAATGATGAAGGATTTCACATATCATATGTCTTTAATCCTGTGATCCTCTCAGTTCTGTTTCAGGAATCTCAGATGTATAACCAGCATTTGATCATATTGAAGTCATGATAAAACAGCAAAGTGCTCATTACAACATACATATTATGATGCTTAAAAAAGTTAGCTCATTTTCATATATCTAGGAAATGATGCTTTTTCAAAGCAAATGTATAGTGTACTAGAAAGAGAAAAAGATATTTGGTATGTAGGAAAATTATTCATTATTTTTATATCTATAGATTGTGCTCTTTATTGATACTGACCTGAAGGGCAGTCATGTAGATGAAGAGGTGCCATAAATTACATGAAATAAATAGTTTATCTAGTCTGTGCTGCCTTTTAAAAAATAGCTGCTATTAGTCTTAAATATGTTTCTCCAAATCTATATTTATAATTAATTATATTTACATATAAATTATAATTAATTAGATATAGATTAAATCTATATCTATAATTATAATTAATTATAATAATTAATGTAGAAATCTGTGCATCCACAAAATAATGAATAAAACACTTAAGCATTGTTTTTTTGTAATGATGCATGGATAATAGGAACTGGATATGCAGTACTTCAATTACATAACTGCATTTCTGGCTAGCAGGTTTCCTATTTTGGAAATAACTTTTGAACATACATGGTATTGATCATAATGACATATTTTTTAATCAAATGTATATTTTTTTGTGAAACACTGAACTATAGTTATCATTAAAGCAAGCAATCTTTTAAGATTAATGTGATATTCCAGGTTTCCAATTCTTATCCAAGGAAGAAATTTAGAAAAAAAGGAGGATTTTTCTCTGTCACTTCCTAGTGATCGTATATTTTCTATATACTGTACACAAATTTAAAGATAAAAATGTTTGTTTTTTAACAAAGATACCATTAAGTGTGAGCAATTAGAATGATCTGCAATGACATAACAAGCTTACAAAGATTTTTAGATCTAGGATATCATTTTAAATCTGTTGTTTTCATGTTGAGGATTCTGCACTTACCATCACCATGACTTGTTTGTTGTATGAAAAACAAAACAAACAAACAAAAAACCTCAAAAAACAACAACAAAAATATGGAAGACTTAGTGTTATTCTGTTCCTAATAATTTGGGAAGCATGCTTAGAGTCAAAAAGAATTTTTTTTTATATCTTCAGAGTTTCACCTTCCCCAACATTTTCATTGGTTCTCAGAGCTCTGCTGCCCACAGCTAAATTCATTTCTCTGTGCCACTAAATCAAATACTAGACTCTTTCCCCAAAAATGACATATTTTAAAATAATTCTACTTCACTTATGCACTTTGTAAGAATGGGAACACTTTAATTAAGCCAAGTGAGCAGGCTTTGAATTGTTACAAAGTAATTCACACCAAGTGAATAGTTATAAACAGTATAATAATTCAAGTCCATTAATATATTTTTATTATTACAAAGTGATATCTTAGAAACTCTCATTTGTTTGAGAAATCACATGAGGACACATTACACTTTACAATACCAGTTTCCTAAAAAGAAAATGATTCTGTGAAATACTGAAGCCAGGGCCAAAGGAGGAATCCCTAGATGCCAAATTTGTTAATCTTCCCTAAAAAGAGTCAATGTGTTTCATAGTGGTTCTGTTGGCTTCTCTGTTTCCAATGGCAGAATATAGGAGAAAAAAATTAAAACATATATGTATATTTTGGTGGCTTTTTCTTCAAATATAAAATAATACTGTATACAGTATATTGACTGTAGCACATTTGTAAAATTATTTGCCAGCCACACAGAATGTCTAGTTTCATTTGTAATGACATCAACGAAGATCTGTCTTCTAGAGTCTGGATTGTGACAATCATGAGTGGTTGATAAAATGTATGGGACATGGTAGTCGTATTATAGTTTATTATGGCAGGTGTGTACCTTTATTTATTATTATTATTATTATCATCATCATCGTCAGGCATTTGTGATTCTTCTAACACAAATTAGAACATCCCATGGATGATCACTTTTCTTTAACCTCTTTTTGTCTAAAATCACATTCCAAGTAGTACTCTAAATGATCTCACATTTCCCTCTTTCATGAAGATTCTACCTAAGTAGTCAGAAATGAGGTGGAAGCATAGGTAATATATTCTCCAAAACAAATTCCAGAGGTTACCTTTTATTATCATTATTATTCATTATTCATGAGTTGGCATTTTAAGGAATAATCGGGAACAGTTTTATGTTAACTACACTTCCCTTTTATTAGATATGCATAATACTTATCACAGTGCTATGGCAATGCTAGACCCTAAATAAAAATTGGATGACTAGTTAATTAATTTAGAATAGGATCTACAGATGATTGCCAACATGTCTGATTCTTTCTTTTGTTGCATTTTACCATCTCTTTGAGATTATAAGTGGTGTGGTGAATTGTTTTTTAAGCAGAATTTAATTTGTTTCACCTTTATGTGGAAACATTTAGCAGTTAAAAGGCAGTTGGTGATTTTCCATGCTCTTTTTCCAAGGACACCATGATAATGGATGCACATATTGATATGGATATCCAAAAACTTAGAGTATTTTGGAATGAGAAGTCATCACCTAGAAAGTCATTCTCTTAGAGAATTATCTGGACTCACTGTGAACAATGTATCTTGGCTGTTTTAAGTCAATTATTTTTGGATTGTTACTGAAGGACTCAAGGATAGCTTACTTTATCCTGAATAACAGCAATGCCGGTTTCTAGGTGGAACATTTACCAGTGGTGCAAATAGAAGGGGGTCTGTGTGTATGTGTGTGTGTGTGTGTGTGTGTGTGTGTGTGTGTGTGTGCTGAATAAGCATAAATAGATCTGTGATCTAAAGAACTTTAAATGAGCAAATTGAATGACACCATCGTGTGAATGGGAACACAAAAAGTAAATGGAGACTACAGATGACATTTAAAAAAAAGATTTTATTGGAGTATAGTTAATTTACAATGTTGTGTTAGTTTCAGGTGCATAGCAAAGTGAATCAGTTATACATACCCATATATCCACTGTTTTTTAGATTCTTTTCCCATATAGGCCATTACAGAGTATTGAGTAGAGTTTCCTGTGCTATACAGTAGATCCTTATTAGTTATCTATTCTATATATAGTAGTGCATGTATGTCAATCCCAATCTTCCAATTTATCCCTCCCCTCACTTACCTCCTGGTAGCTATAGTTTGTTTTCTGCATCTGTAACTCTATTTCTGTTTTGTGGATAAGTTCATTTGTACCCTATTTTTATATTCCACATGTAAGCAATATCATATTTGCCTTTCTCTGTCTGACTTACTTCACTTGGTATGACAATCTCTAGGTCCATCCATGTTGCTGCAAATGGCATTATTTCGTTCTTTTTCATGGCTGAGTGATATTCCATTGTATACAAGTACCACATCTTCTTTATTCATTCCTTTGTTGATGGACAATTTTTGTGAAGAAGCTCCACAAAAACCAAAGCTACTGATGTCAGAAATCCCCTCTTGTGACAAATTTTCCCAGGAGCTTCAGATTTATGTAAATATGGTTTGTTACACATTACCAGTGCTGTTTAAAGAAGCACCTCATATTTTATGTTTCCAAATCCTAACTCATCATTTCTCTCTCAAAAGATTCTGTAATTTTTATTTTATTTGGCAATCCATCACTTTCTCAGTCACTTAATCTAGAAACAAAGAAGTAACTGATTTCTTATTATCCCCTTACCCATTCATCCAGAAACAAATCCAATGGATTCAAATTCCTTAATATAGTTCAGTTGTTCTTCTCTTGCTTAACTGCTCTTGTGCTACTTCATTATTTCTTGCTAGGTCTAGCCAATTAACCAGCCCTCCTATATCCATTTATTTTAACCTTTAACCAAGCCCCTACAAAATTCCTCCAAGAAGTATTTCTAAATTGCAAATCTGGTCTTGTTATTTCCACTTTTGAAATCTTCAATGTTTGCTATACTTTCTAGGAGAATTTTTGATGTGATTCTAGTTCTGTGAGATACTTCTTGTAAAAAAATTACTTTGAACAAATGAGTTTAGGAATCACTTATGTTTGGTAATTAACAAATCACATAGATGCATTAAAAGACTCAAAGAATGCTTGAATAAACATTTTTTTAACATCTTTATTGGAGTATAATTGCTTTACAATGGTGTGTTAGTTTCTGCTTTATAACAAAGTGAATCAGCTATACATATACATATATCCTCATATCTCCTCCCTCTTTTGTCTCCCTCCCACTCTCCCTATGCCACCCATCTAGGTGGTCACAAAGCACCGAGATGTTCTCCCTGTGCTAGTGGCTGCTTCCCACTAGCTAACTGTTTTACATTTGGTATTATATATAAGTCCATGCCACTCTCTCACTTCGTTGCAGCTTACCCTTCCCCCTCCCCCATCCTCAAGTCCATTCTCTACGTCTGCATCTTTATTCCTGTACTGCCCCTAGGTTCTTCAGAACTATCTTTTTTTTTTTTTTTTTTTTTAGATTCCATATATATGTGTTAGCATACGGTATTTCTCGTTCTGACTTACTTCATTCCGTAGGACAGACTCTATGTCCACCCACCTCACTACATATAATTCAATTTCGTTTCTTTTTATGGCTGACTAATATTCCATTGTATATATGTGCCACATCTTCTTTATCCATTCATCTCTCAATGGACATTTATGTTGCTTCCATGTCCTGGCTATTGTAAATAGACCTGCAATGAACATTGTGGTACATGACTCTTTTTGAATTACGGTTTTCTAAGGGTATATGCCCAGTAGTGGGATTGCTGGGTCGTATGGTAGTTTTATTTTTAGCTTTTTAAGGAACCTCCATACTGTTCTCCATAGTAGCTGTATCAATTTACATTCCCACCAACAGTGCAAGAGGGCTCCCTTTTCTCCACACCCTCTCCAGCATTTATTGTTTGTACATTTCTTATGATGGCCATTCTCACCGGTGTGAGGTGATACCTCATTGTAGTTTTGATTTGCATTTCTCTAATGATTAGTGATGTTGAGCATCCTTTCATGTGTTTGTTGGCAATCTGTATATCTTCTCTGGAGAAATGTCTATTTAGGTCTTCTGCCCATTTTTGGATTGGGTTGTTTGTGTTTTGCATACTGAGCTGCATGAGCTGCTTGTAAAGTTTGGAGATTAAACCTTTGCCTTTTACTACATTTGCAAATATTTTCTCCCATTCTGAGGGTGGTCTTTTCATCTTGTTTATGTTTTCCTTTGCTGTGCAAAAGCTTTTAAGTTTCATTAGGTCCCATTTGTTTATTTTTGTTTTTATTTCCATTTCTCTAGGAGGTGGGTCAAAAAGGATTTGCTGTGATTTATGTCATAGAGTTGTCTGCTTATGTTTTCCTTTAAGTGTTTTACAGTGTCTGGCTTTACATTTAGGTCTTTAATCCATCTTCCAGGTCACTTATCTGTTCTTCTGCCTCAGTTATTCTGCTATTGATTCCTTCTAGAGAATTTTTAATTTCATTTATTGTGTTGTTCATCATTGTTTGTTTGCTCTTTAGTTCATCTAGGTCCTTGTTAAACATTTCTTTTATTTTCTGCATTCTATAGCCAAGATTTTGGATCCTCTTTACTATCATTACTCTGAATTCTTTTTCAGGTAGACTGCCTATTTCCTCTTCATTTGTTTGGTCTGGTGGGTTTTTACCTTGCTCGTTCATCTGCTGTGTGTTTCTCTGTCTTCTCATTTTGCTTGCCTTATTGTGTTTGGGGTCTCCTTTTCGCAGTCTACAGGTTCATAGTTCCCATTGTTTTTGGTTTCTGCCCCCAATGGGTAAGGTTGGTTCAGTGGGTTGTGTGGGCTTCCTGGTAGAGGGGACTTGTGCCTGTGTTCTGGTGGATGAGGCTGGATCTTGTCTTTCTGGTAGTCAGGGCTGTGTCCGGTGGTGTGTTTTGGGGTGTCTGTGACCTTATTATGTTTTTAGGCAGCCTCTCTTTTAATGGTTGTGGTTGTGTTCCTGTCTTTCTAGTTGTTTGGCATAGGGTGTCCAGCACTGTAGCTTGCTGGTCATTGAGCAGAGCTAGGTCCTAGCATTGAGATGGAGACATCTGGGAGAGCTTTCATCATTTGATATTATGTGGAGCCAGGAGTTCTCTGCTGGACCAATGTCCTGAACTCAGCTCTCCCACCTCAGAGGCACAGGCCTGACACCAGCTGGAGCACCAAGACTCTGTCAGACACATGGCTCAGGAAAAAAAGGAGAAAAAGAATTTTAAAAAGTTATTAAAATAAAACATTAAAATTATTTTTAAAAATAAAAAAATTAAAAAGTAATAAGAAAAAGAAAAAAGAAAGAAGAGAGCAACCACATCTAAAAACAAATCCACCATTGATAACAAATGCTAAAAACTATACTTAAAAAAAAAAAAGAAACGGACACACTGAACCCTAGGACAAATGGTAAAAGCAAAGGTAAACAGACAAAATCACACAAAGAAGCATACACATACACACTCACAAAAAGAGAAAAAGGAAAAAAATATATATATCTATATATATATAAAAAAAGGGAGGAAGAGAGCTACCAAATAAATAAACAAATCTATCAATGATGTTAAATTCTAAATAGTAAGCTAAGATAAACATAAAACCGGCAACAAATTAAATGCTGAAAGCAAACCCCAAATCTACAGTTGCTCCCAAAGTCCACCACCTCAATTTTGGCATGATTTGTTGTCTATTCAGGTATTTCAGAGATGCAAGGTACATCAAGTTTTTTGTGGAGATTTAATCTGCTGCTCCTGAGGCTGCTGTGAGAAATTTCCCTTTCTCTTCTTTGTTCACACAGCTCCTGGGGTTCAGCTTTGGATTTGGACCCGCCTCTGCGTGTAGGTCTCCTGAGGGCGTCTGTTCCCACCCAGACAGGACAGCGTTAAAGGAGCAGCTGATTAGGGGACTCTGGCTCACTCAGGCCTTGGGGAGGGAGGGCTACAGAATGCGGGGCGAGCCTGCGGTGGCAGAGGTCAGTGTGAAGTTGCAATAGCCTGAGGCATGCCGTGTGTTCTCCCAGGGAAGTTGTCCCTGGATCACGGGACCCTGGCAGTGGTGGGCTGCACAGGATTCCAGGAGGGGCGGTGTGGATAGTGACCTGTGCTTGCACACAGGCTTCTTGTTGGCCGTAGCAGCAGCCTTAGCGTCTCATGCCCATCTCTGCTGTACGCGCTGATAGTCGCGGCTCACGCCCATCTCTGGAGTTCGTTTAGGCGGTGGTCTGAATCCCCTCTCCTCGTGCACCCCGATACAATGGTCTGTTGCCTTTTAGGCAGGTCCAGAGTTTTTCCTGGACTCCCTCCTGGCTAGCTGTGGTGCACTAACCCCTTCAGGCTGTGTTCATGCAGCCAACCCCAGTTCTCTACCTGGGATCTGACCTCCGAAGCCCAAGCCTCAGCTCCCAGCCCCCGCCCGCCCCGGCGGGTGAGCAGACAAGCCTCTCGGGCTGGTGAGTGCTGGTCGGCACCGATCCTCTGTGCGGGAATCTCTCCGCTTTGCCCTCAGCACCCCTGTTGCTGCGCTGTCCTCCATGGCTTTGAAGCTTCCCCCCCCCACCAATCCGCGTCTCCTCCAGTGAAGGGGCTTCCTAATATGTGGAAACATTTCCTCCTTCACTGCTCCCTCCCAGAAGTGCAGGTCCCGTCCCTATTCTTTTGTCTCTGTTTTTTCTTTTTTCTTTTGCCCTACCCAAGTGCAGGGGGAGTTTCTTGCCGTTTGGGAGGTCTGAGGTTTTCTGCCAGCATTCAGTAGGTGTTCTGTAGGAGTTGTTCTACATGTAGATGTATTTTTGATGTATTTGTGGGGAGGAAGGAGATCTCCACATCTTACTCCTCCACCATCTTGAAGGTCCCCTGTCTAGCAGGCTTTACTTTAAATGCTGCTGTCTACTGTAGCTTGTAAATTAATTCAGGAAACCACCATCTTTGAAGACTTAATAATTAACATTATCCTAATTAAATGCGTACATGCATGTGTCTATAAAACTTGCAGTAACTTGTGAATACAAGCATAACATCAACTGAATTATGCACTAATAATAGACTTATGAAATTTTTATTTTTTTAAAAAATCCCACTCTGTTGGTTTAACCTGGTAAAGCATTTCCCAAGAAATCAGATTAAATTCTTATAAATATCTGATGAAGTAAGAAGGAAAACAGAGTTTTCTCTTCAAATAGATATCTAATCAGCTTTAATCTTAATTATTTCTATAAATCCAAGCTATTTTTGCCTTGTAGAATTATTCTCCTTTTCTTTATAAACCATGGTATTGGTTGAAGTGATAGAAATTATAAAAGGCAAATACAAGTGGACACGCATCTACCTGAAGTTTATGACCTTTATATAGTTTAACTTTTTTTTAAGTGAAAGCAGGTTTACTGAGAGATCCACATTCCATAGGCAGAATATGCGGTCTGTGTCAGACGGTGAGAGCAGCCCCAGGGCATGGGGTTGTCTCAGAAAGTGAGAACGACTCTATAGTTTACATTTTTATTTTATTTGATGTAATGAATTAATCTTGATTCTTAAATGCTTTATTCGATATTTTGCATGGATTAAATAGGAAGAAATATAAACTCTACAAATGCACTCCAGTTTATCAGTACCTTCAACCCCCAAATCATTTACTCACCATTTTATACTATTTATATATTTCACCTTATCTATAAATTAAAATAACAGAGAAACATCAACTTTCACAATATTGTCGCTGAGTTTTATTCAAGAGACACAGATTTATGTAAAAGCTTGTCAAAGCTGCAGTTAAAAATTGGACCAATTTGTTCATTTAATTTTTCTTTGCTCTCTTTCTCTATCCTAACATGATACTTTAGGTGATTTATGTAATAAGTGGCAAAATGAAAATTTTAAATGTTTATAAGTAATGCAATCATGTATTACAAAAAAACACTGTTAGTGTTGAATTTGTGCTCACTAGAAGAATGACTCCCTTATATAACTGTCAACTCAAAGTGAACTATGTAGTCTATACGGAATCTGATCATATGTAGCTCAGAGGTCTAAAACTGAAGCAATATCAAAACAATGTGAGAGGAAGGTTGTGAATTTTAACATCTGAATCTTTATCACATCATTTTTATATTTCTTATTGCTCAGTGCCATCCCAATTCCAAGAGACACATGTTATAATAGTAAAGAAAACCAATAGCAAGTATACTGTTTCTCATATCAAATGACAGCTAGAAGATGAAAGGATAACACCAGTATTTATTATATTCTGAGTGTTTTATATGCACTAAATGTATGTGTATATTGATATGTATTAAATAATATATATTAATGTATCATTAAATCCATATACATCATCTGTGTTTTTATAAGCAGTCCAACTCCAAAGATCATGTTCCTAACCAACAGTGTATGCTAAAGATGTTGATATTTCTGTGAGAATTGAACTTCATAATTAGTAAGCACTAGCTAAGGTGAGCACTAGCTAGTTTTGCCTTTGGAATTTCTTGGTCTATCACTCATTTCCTAGTTTCTAACTCTCCTCTTTGTTGATCTTACCTAGCCATTTTTATGTGTATGTGTATATGTATATCTAAGTGTCTGTGATATGGAGACAAATCACATCAACTCTATACCTTCTATTGTTAGATAACAGAAGCTGCTAATAAATAACTATTGTCATTTTCTAGTCTAGGGAGACCAACTGTTCCAGTATGCCCAGAACTAAGGGGGTTCCCAGGATACAGGACTCAGTTTTAAAACTAGGAACAAAGTCCCAGGGAAAACCGAGATGAGTTGGTCATTCTATCTTTATGTTTTGCTGTGCATATTTAGAAGTTAGAAGCAGTAGACTTTCCTAATCCAGGCCTCTTCCACACACCTTTAATTTTTGTTTTTTTGTAAGTTGTGGAATAACCTAATGTATCTTCTAATATGTACGGAGATGATTTACACTAATATCTGAAACCCCTGGAATAAACAAAGCTTTTCTTTTGTTTAAAGGTTACACAAAAGAAATGCCATGGTTTAGATGCATTCACAAGTTACCATACAGAGGCTTCAATAATAAGGATTTTGTTCTTAAGAAACTTTAAGGAAATACCTGAAACCTGTCAGATTACCAGTGTTAACGCTTTTGCCATAGAGGCAACTGTTCCTATAAGCTTTTGTATATCATCCTTAATTCCCACTTAAGAAGTTATAAATCTCAACTGACACTCCTCTCCAGAGTTGGCAAATTACACTAGCTCATTGTTTTCTGGTGTTCAACTGGAGAGCCAGATATATTGCACTTTGATGGCTGCATGCTGAATGGCTATCAGGTAATAATAATAATGTAAAATGTATAGGAGTACATTTTCAATGATACACAGGGTGAAATTTGGGTAAAATTTCTCCTACCAATAATAGAACTTATGCTTGAAGTAATAGCTCTTTGAGAGTATAGAGAATCTATCTTTATAATGTTTAATTCTAAATCATTAGATGATGCACTCTCAATCTTGACAGAGCTCATGGTATGCATAGTGAAATCACTTTTTATGATAAGATCATCTTAGGCACACTGTATAGCTGAAGAACATTTCAGACCCCTGCAATGATAAGAACTTCAGTTATTATCTGTGATTTATGTCTGTGTTTATATGTACCTGCAAGACTCTCTTATAACTAGTATGTTATTTAGGCATATGTTTGGTGACAGGACTTGCATTCCCATTTCCTCAAGACTGTATTACTAAAAAAAAAAAAAATCAGTGCAATGAAATACTATGCTAATCACATGTGCATTCCCCTCTCAACACATAAACATATATTATGCAACTTTTCCAGACAAGGCTCTCCTAGAGATTCTTAAGAGACTTCCTATGCAAGTATACAATAAATGGGAGGTAAATTTCAAACAAATAGCTTATTTTTATTTCCAATTCAGTCATCTATTATGTGAGTCCATTATGTTTTGGCTCCTGTGGAGCTGAGCACTGCAGGAGCAATGAGTTGAGAAGTGCTGACTACCATTCTGATTAGACCAGAAGCTGAGACAGGGTAATTTAAACAGAATAGGCTGACCAATGGCTAGATGGAGGGGGTGGAATGAAGTGAGGAAGTCATTTACAGAATTGGACAGCATCACAAAGGCAAGATTATCCAGGCTCAATTCTTCATCCATAGCTCATGTGGTCCTCCTTGGAATACTGTGGCCATCACCTGCTGTTAAAACTCACTTTGTTCTCTTGCAGGTTAGCAAATAACATCTATTTGGGCCTATTAGGATTTGCTATAGTTTCACTAAGGAAAACCCCCACAGAGCTTTAAATAAGAAACTGCACCTTTACTTATCTAATTCTGTCTCATATAATCTACACTCTGGTAATTGAAAATCAAACAACAAATGTAAAAATGAAGGTTATTTAGGTCCAAGAGTTTAGAACAAATAACAATAAAACTGCGATTGCTGATGGAAGCAGAGATAATTATAGCAGATATTGGACAACTTTCTTTGCCTTTAGAAAAACTGCTCTGTGAGAGTGAACTGGAAGACAAAGTTGAGGGTGAATCTTTGATAGCAAGTTTAAACATTTATAGATTTAATGATCCTGCCAATTCATTACAAATAATAGTAGACCCTGTTGCTGAGACATGAATTTGAAACACAAAGTAAATGTCAAGGTGTAGAAGGGAGTCTTGTGGTGAGGGTTCAAGCCTGTATTTCTGCTCCTTCTCAAAGCAACCGTGTTAGTCTCATTTACTGCAACATTTTATTGAAATCACACAGTAGTGTGGTGAAATTGGTATTACCAGCCATATTACACAGATTAAAAAATGAGGAAATTATGTGCTATTGTGAATTGCATGGATTTTGACAATTACTGATGTCTTTGAAAATAACCTTTTGTTGAAAGTATCAAAAGTATGTAAAAAAATACAAATTGTATCTTCATCCTGGCAGTCTGATCAATTTGAGTGAAATACTGTAGAAATAATTTTCTTTTTCACTATGGAACTAATGACCAGTTCCCTTCTCATTGAATCAATAGCACTATCATGTATATTGTACAAAATTTCATTTACTGGTCTTATTATAGATATTTAATATTAAGAAACATTTAAATCCAAAAATTATTAAACATTTTGACTATAATTAGAAACATTTCAAAGACTTTCTTTCAAATATTCAATTAATGCTAAAGACTTGTTTTCTTAGGAAGTGCTGTGAATCAAGTGCTTTCCTGCTCCTGTCTTTTAGTTTTCAGAATATGGAGTTCTTTTAGGAGATTTTCTTTCTGAAATTAGTAACTTCTTTAGTATGGAAAGTAAATCCAAATGATCAAATATGGTATATGTAGATAGAATTTGGCATTTAAGACAGTGCTTGCTTAAATCCTGCTTTCAAAAAGCTGAAGGCAAAATGATCTTGTGCAAAATATTTCAAAACATTGCAAAATAGTTGGCAATTTCCTCATTTAGTACAAAGCATTGTTCTATACCTTAGGGCAAATCTTTCAGATCATCATCAATCCTGTTTTTGCCTCCCAATGTAAATTGAAAACATAAAATTTAGTGGGTATGAATTAAATTAATGATCAGAAAAACCCATAGGACTATTTTATACTGTGAGATACAAACATAAAGTTGACAATTATTACCACAGTCTACTCTTGGGCCCTTTTACCATGGGTTTATTTATTTCATCTGCTTTTCCTAGTATGAAAGATATAAACAGCCTCCACGGCACCACCCATTTGGAGATAGTTCCAGCCAAAATATACACAGTAGGAAGGAGCAAATGGCTATCTGCTAGCTTGCATTGCACTCTAATCCCGTTATTGGGGGTGAGGGGAGGACAAAGACATTTTCAAAAGAGCAGATGCACACAGTAAACCAGCCAAAAGTAGAAATATCTTGGGCAATAATGTATTAGTTTTACCAGTACTTTACCTCTCTAAATCTCTAAGCAGAGGACTCCAACTTCCCAGGCTACTACATAACACAGAGTATGAGTCATAAATTAGTGTTGATATTTTTTGTGACTTCTCTTACTGTGTAGGTTTCCAAATAGTGAAGCCTAAAGTCCACTTCACATCTCTTGTATTTTACTAAAGGAAAAAATCCACACAAGGAGCAAAACTCCTCCTTTCCCTGGGCAGCATATATATTTTTTCTTTGTAATGTGAATATTAAAGTTAACCTTCATATCTATATTCTATTCTATAATTACACATGGAAACAAAAAAAGCGTAATTCACAACTGTGCCATAAAACATAAGTTGTATATGATTTAAATATGTGTGCAGTATACACTTTATTCTAGGCAGTATATATCTGTTATGTTACTCTCCTGTCACAGACATAAATCAACAGGGCATGTCTTTCCCTGAAGAAGAATTTTATCCTGCCTTTTTTCCCTATATAAACAAGACATAGTTTTCCTCTACAAGCAGGACGTTCACTTCATTCATTTTTAGAGCAAAGTTCAAATGACTGTATTAGTCCTGTAAGTTTGCTTTGATTCCAAAGACTTGCCCCAAACTTAAAAACCAAACCAAACCAAACAGAAGCACTCAGGCAAAAGAAAGTGATCACTTCATGAGAATTTTACAAACACAAAGTCACATAGGAGCCTTTTCTTTGATACATTTTTTAAAATTTATTTAATTAATTTATTAGTTTATTTTTTTGACTGCGTTGGGTTTTCGTTGCTTCGCGCGGGCTTTCTCTAGTTGCAGCGAGCCGTGGCTACCCTTCATTGCGGTGCATGGGTTTCTCATTGCAGTGGCTTTTCTGGTTGCAGAGCAAGGGCTGTAGGCATGTGGGGTTCAGTAGTTGTGGCACATGGGCTCTAGAGCACAGGCTCAGTAGTTGTGGCGCATGGGCTTAGTTGCTCCGCGGCATGTGGGATCTTCCCGGACCAGGGCTCGAACCCATGTCCCCTGCACTGGCAGGCGGATTCTTAACCACTGCACCACCAGGGAAGTCCCAGGAGCCTTTTCTTCAACTTTGTATTTGAGAAAACTTAACAGCTGAGTTGGTTTAATATGAAAACATAATAGACTAGAGCCTTCATTAAATAATCCAGATTTCTAATTCCATAGCCTCTAATCATGCTAATTAATTCTCTCCTCAGTACAGTCAATTCATTGTTTCTCACATGGCCAAGAGTCAATTCCTTGGATAAATAAAATTTAGCCATACTACTTTAGTTTTATTTGAAAATTAACTGTTTCACATAAATTATATATTCTATAATGGGATTTGCGTTGGAACAATAGAAAATATCAGATAACCACATTCTTGTCTGTATAGTAAGTGTTTTATAAATGCGAATTAAATGAATAAATTGAACTAAAAAGTATGTATCTGCCATTCATTTCATCCTCCCTACCCCCATTTTCAGTTTAATTGCTTTACACACTGAGTTATTTTATAAAGATGGCTATCGACCAGACTTTCTTGTTCCAAGATTATTCCTCCACCCTATTTTCTATGGTGTTCAGGGATTTATTGTTCCCAATTACAATTTTTATGTGATTAACTTTATTTTTGGGGGGTACCTAATGCTTCATTCAGATCCTATACTTTCAGTTAAGGTATAACATCGATCCCTCCCCTATCTTTATTCTGTTTCTAATTCTGGGAAAGGTTTTTGTCATTGAAGAGTGACACTATATAATATTCTATTTGGTCTTACCCCAAACTTTTTCTGCTTTCTCAATATCAAACCCCATCTCTGCTACTCTCACTTTCGAGCTGACCTTTCACAGTATATTTATAGACTGACGTTACTTTTAAAGACCTCCATCTTCTAATCTCAACATGCCTGTTCCTTTTCTACTCCCCTCTGAGTTCAGAGTAATACCTTTTAGTCTTGTTTACCAAAGCTAACCTGCCTACTGAGGCTATGATTCTTTCTTCTTATCCTTTATGACTTTTCTCTCTTTTCAAATCTGTTTCTTCGCTGTTTCCTTCCAGTCCACTGAAAATATGTTCCAAAGAACTTCATTCTAAAAATTAATAACAGGAAAAAATAAAGGTATAAAACCTCAAATCATGTACCCATCAAGGTTGATACACTTACCTCTCTACTGCTGTAATTATTGGACCAGTTAGTGTTTATTTATTGCTTCTGTATTATAATTACACCCAAATCATAAATCCCTTGCAGTTAGGCTTGATTCTCATCACTCTTCACAACTGCTTTTATAAATATAATCAAATCATTTTCTTAAGCTAAAATTTATTGAAGATTTTTTTGTTCCAGACATAACCTAAAGCCTTCACATGGACTACATAGTTTAACCCACATACAGATAAGAAATTGGAAGTTAGAAAACTTAGAAAATCACCCAAGGGTACAACAGAGCTAGCAAGTGGCAAAGCTTGGGACTGATTTCAGGTTTTCTAATTCCAGAGCTTACCTGACCTCTTCTTATTAGAAACCGAATTTCAAAACAAACAAGTTATCATAGAATTCTTTTAGCTGTTATCTTGAATTTTCTGTATCATTCATCACTATTGACTGCCACATTATTAATTCATTTTTCTACTTGCTTGACATCTGACATTACAATTTTTCTGTTTCCTTCTTAATTTCCTACCTGCTTTTTACAGTGTCTTTACTGCTGAATTTTATTCTTCCTTCATTCAATCGAATGCAGATGTTACCCAATGAATATCTCTATGACCCTTTGCTCTCTCAACAATCTCTCTGTTTACACTCTTACGTCTTTTGAACTATCACGTCTAGGTAGCTAATTGCTAATTTTTAAAATCTGTCCTAACCTTCCTCCTTAGATATAAATCTGAATTTTTAATTGACTCTAGCTCACTCCTTACTTCTTGTTGAGGCTGAATATAACTTTACCTCGAAATAAAATGATAAGGTTAAATATTGTTACCACGATGTCATCACAGACATTATTTTTTTCTGGCCCCACGGCTACCAATACTGCAAATCCAATGAAGATTGAGGAACTGGTTTAAAAGAGGAGGTGTATTGCTCAGGACTGTAGAAAAAGGGATATAAAAAGTGGAGCAAGAAGCCATTTTATTAAGTAATAAAATAAAACTAGAATTTGTATATGGAACTCAGTATTTTAACCTTTTGAGATAATATGTTATATTTTGGAAAATTTCTTAGGTGATAAGGTTCCTATGACTGTATTTGTCAGCTCCAATCCTTTCTTGAAACCAAAATCCAGACTTGACCATAGGCCTTATCTTCTTCAGTTAATTCTCTTACAATATGCTCATCTTTTACTCTTCCAAGTCATCGTCAGTGGTTATGGTTTTATGATAAAGCATACGAAATTTGGAAATTTGTTTCAGACAGTTTGATGATCTCTGTAATGCCTAATGGATCTCAGATTCTATGGTCAGTTTTCAGATGAGAGGGAGATGCATGCCATTCACAGAGGTAGTAGATATATATTTTTCATATGATATATTTGCCCTTACAACAATTCCATATGACATGCTACACTATTCTTGGCAATTCACAAAGGTCTTTTATCAAAAATCTTAAGCAATCTATTTTTCCTCTACCTTCTAGTGGATTTTGTAGTGCTGGGAAGCAAGGAAATAGGATAAAAATCAAACATTGTGTTATTTCTGAGGCTTTATACAAGTTGATGATGGCCAGAACATGCTGATGGCCAGAACATTGCCAGTGGTATGGCACTATTGGGCATACACTGGCAAATGCATCTTGAGAAATAACACATCTCAGAAATCAGAGAGAGGTTGACAGTTCAAAGGGAGTGGATGATTACCATGTGATGAGCTGTAATCAGATGGGTAGTATACTATCTTATATTCAAATAGAGACAAAGCCAATGTGTTTAACTTGAATAATTTGTGAGCTTATGTGTAGATATCTCTGATAAATGGGATATTGCCTGTCATCTCAGTAAACAAAGGATGTCATAGTCACCAGCAATTGCAGCCACAGCCATTGGTGAGCTGGGGAGCCCTGAGGAAACTCAGGAAAGAAAGAATACTTGCCATCTAGCAGCCATCAGACTGCAGCCACTCACTACGGTGAGCCCTGAGGATACTCATGATGTGAAAAATTAAGGATACTGGCCCCAGAGAGCTGAGGTGCATATCAAAGGAATGATTTCAGTGAGCCCAGATTTTTGCATCTTCCCATACACAGAAAAGCGTTAAATTCCTTAACTTGAGATATCTGGTTTTCTTAAATTAACAATAATCTTTTGATGTTCAGACTCCCTGCCCTTTATTGCAAAACTCCTATATATATTGTATCCCCCCCCGCCCCCCGCCTTGCCTCCTCAGAGCAGTTTTCTCAGGGTTACTTGAGATGCCGCCTCCCAGGCTTGAAGTCCTAGAAATTCCCGCCAAATAAAACATAACTCTCAACTTTTAGGTTGTGAATATTTTTTTAGTCGACACTCGCTATGCATTTGTATGTTATTGTTGCCATCTGTAGCATGGGTATACGAGATTTGTTTAATGGAGTTAAAACATTTTAGATGTCTATATAAATTTCAATCTGAAGATGGAGAATATTGAGTATAGAGATGGAGGATTTTGAGCAGCAGTCTATTAAAACAATATGTAAACTAAGAGCCATAATCAGGTTTTCTGTTATAGAAGGAGCTTTAATTATTAAATAGAGTATTAGTTGCTGAGGTGAATGGTTGACAGAGTTGTAATGTACTGTTTATGATTGAACTACCTTTTATCTTTGAGATGGTAGGAAAACTGTGAGATAGAATGAATTTAAAAATTAAATGTATTGTGTAGGAATGCAAATGGTCTTAGAAGTTGGAGGGTTTTCAGCAGTCTCTTATACTTTTCATATCTATCCTTGTTCTAGGCCCATGTATCATTCATTTTTATGTACTTACAATTACTGTTTCAGATGAATGGCTACCCAAGGTCCCTAGAGCCATTTTATGAATGGATCATGGTAAATTATTAAGTAAATGGAAGAATGAACATGGAGAAAATTAGGGTGGATCTCTCTGAGTAATCCATACAAATGGTTTTCTGGTATAATAGGACCATCTGAGCTCTGAGTTTCCTAGGACTCAAGAACTCTCAGTCTCAGTCAACAATATCTACATAGAATCATTGGCTGTTGCTTCAGCTAATTTTTGTGGGGCAGGATGATAACTGATTTCTTAGATCAGGACCTTTTTTTTAGGGTCAAACAAACTTTTTCTTCTCTTCATAAGATGTCTTATAAGACATGGGATTCTACATATTCGTTTGGATTTCCTGGCTTTAGAAGTCAAAACTCTATCAAATGGGCCTACCTGCACTGGCACAATCTAAGTTTATGGCCACACTCAGCTGCTTTAGTCTGTGGTGTTCAGCAATAGCCACCTTTGTTGGAGCTGTTCCTCTAGAATAACATCCCTATGCACTATGCACTGAAGACATTTTGTTCCCTGTGATAATTACCAAGGTTGTTATCTGGTGTTCAGTTCTCCCACTTCTGGAAATATGGTACAAGCATGTTTCCCTGTGTTCCTCAAATTGAAAATGGGTGTCTGGCTTGCTTCTGTAAATGGAATATGAACAGAACTGATGCATTTTACTTCTTTTTGGAAGCCATTAATAGCTAGTGAGCAATTTGCCAGATAGTTTCCTCCTGCATGAGGAGTTTCTGCTCCAGAACCTTTCTAATCAGTGTAGCTTACAGGCCAAAAACATAAACATTATCTATGAACTTTCTAGAAATGCAGAATGTCAGGCACCCCCCCAGAGTTCAACCAATATATGCATTTTAACAAGTGATTTGTATGCACATTAAAGTTTGAAAAGTATTCTTATGAACACTCTCTGCTATCCAGTGTCTCAGAGTATGGACAATTTGGAAGAGAGCTGCCAGCCAAACCAATATTAACTTGTAGCATGAATGGAAATAAACTGTAGTTGTCTTAAGCCATATAGATATGGGCTTATTTTTTACTGCAGCATAGCCTAGCTTATTATGATTGAAACAAATATCAAAAACCCCACTGCAACATAGGATAAGTGATCCCATAGACATACTGAAAGTGTGGTACCTAAACATGAAATTTGAAATGTTGGAATAATTAAGCCCTTCGTGAATATGCAATGTCATACAACAAACATTTATTTTAAAAACCTTCAAATTATGTTATGTCTCCATTATATAAAAACAAAGACCTTTATTTTATTTTCCATTTTTTAATGTAGAAAAATGGAAAATTATCTTCACATAATAGGAATTTTTTTTTAACATCTTTATTGGAGTATAATTGCTTTACAATGGTGTGTTAGTTTCTGCTTTATAATAAAGTGAATCAGTTATACATATACATATGTTCCCATATCTCTTCCCTCTTGCATCTCCCTCCCTCCCACCCTCCCTATCCCACCCCTCTAGGTGGTCACAAAGCACCGAGCTGATCTCCCTGTGCTATGCGGCTCCTTCCCACTAGCTATCTATTTTACATTTGGTAGTGTATATATGTCCATGCCACTCTCTCACCCTGTCACATCTTAGCCCTCCCCCTCCCCATATTCTCAAGTCCATTCTCTAGTAGGTCTGTGTCTTTATTCCCGTCTTGCCACTAGGTTCTTCATGACTTTTTTTTTTTTTTCCTTAGATTCCATATATATGTGTTAGCATACTGTATTTGTTTTTCTCTTTCTGACTTACTTCACTCTGTATGACAGACTCTAACTCCATCCACCTCACTACAAATACCTCCATTTCATTTCTTTTTATGGCTGAGTAATATTCCATTGTATATATGTGCCACATCTTCTTTATCCATTCATCCGATGATGGACACTTAGGTTGCTTCCATGTCCTGGCTATTGTAAATAGAGCTGCAGTGAATATTTTGGTACACGACTCTTTTTGAATTATGGTTTTCTCAGGGTATATGCCCAGTAGTGGGATTGCTGGGTCGTATGGTAGTTCTATTTGTAGTTTTTTAAGGAACCTCCATACTGTTCTCCATAGTGGTTGTATCAGTTTACATTCCCACCAACAGTGCAAGAGTGTTCCCTTTTCTGCACACCCTCTCCAGCATTTATTGTTTCTAGATTTTTTGGTGATGGCCATTCTGACCGGTGTGAGATGATATCTCATTGTAGTTTTGATTTGCATTTCTCTAATGATTAATGATGTTGAGAAATTTGATTGTGGAAAAATATACATAACATAAAATTTATCATCTTAACCATTTTTAACTGCTAGTATTTTTAAATTGTTAGTATTTTTTGAGAATTTTTGCATCATTGTTCATAAAAGATATTGGTTTGTAGTTTTCTTTCCTTGTAGTGTATCTTTCTGACTTTGATATCAGGGTAATTTTGGTCTCTGGGAATTAGTAAAGAAGTGTTCTCTCCTGTTCAATTTTTTGAAAGTTTGAGAAGTGTTAGTGTTTATTCTTCTTAAAATGTTAGGTAGAATTCAGCAGTGAAGCCATCAGGTCCAGGGTATTCTTTGTCAAGATATTTTCAATTACTGATTCAATCTTCTTACTAGTTATAAGTCAGCTCTGATTTTCTATTTCTATGTGATTTAGTCTTGTTAGGTTTTGTTTTTGTAGGAATTTATCTGTTTCATCTAGGTTATCCAGTTTGTTGGTGTACAATTTTTTTATAGTACTACCTTATTCTTTTTATTTCTATAGAATCAATAACAACATCCCCACTTTCATTTCTGATTTTATTGATTTTAATCTTCTCTGTTGTTTTTTTTTTTTTTTTCCTTAGTCCATCTAGCTAAAGATGTCTCAACTACTTTGTTGATCTTTTCAAAGAACTAATTCTTGGTTTTATTGATTTTCTCTCTTGTTTTTCTATTCCTTATTTCTTTGTTTCTGTTCTAACCTTTATTATTTTCTTCCTTCTGGTGGATTTGATTTTAGTTTGTTTTTATTGTTTTAGTTCTTTATTTCTAAAGTTAGATTATTGATTTAAGATTTTTCTTGTTTTTTTAATGTAAGCTTTTATAGCTACACATTTCTTCATTATCACTGCTTTCCCTGTGTCCCATAAGTTTTGCTATTTTGTGTTTGTATTTTAAGTTGTCTCTAAACATTTTCCAATTCTCCCTGTGATTTCTTCCTTGATCCATTAGCTGTATAAGAGTGCATTGTTTAGTTTCCATATTTTTTTATTTTTAAGTTTTCCTTCATTTATTGGTTTCTAACTTCATCCCACTGTAGTTGGAGAACATGCTTTGCATGATGTTTGCCTTTTTAAATCTATTGAGACTTAACTTGTGACCTAACATATGATCTATATTGGAAAATGTCTCATGGGACCTTGAGAAGATTTGTATTCTGTTGCTGTTGGGGGGAGTGTTCTGTATTTGTCTCTAAGATCTAGTTGGATTATTGTGTTATTCAAATCCTTTGTTTCCTCAATTATCTTCTAGCTTGGTGTTTTATCCATTATTGAGAGTGGAATATTAAAGTCTATAACTGTTATTGTGGGACTTTCTCCCTTTAATTCTGTCATTGTTTTCTTCATATATTTAGGTGGTTTTTTATTAAATATTTAGAATTATTATATCTTCTTGTGGATTTAAACCTTTTATTAATATATAATGTACTTCTTCATCTCTTGTAGTTATTTGATTTAAAGTTTATTTTATTTGATATCCATGTAGCCACTCATGCTCTTTTTGAGTTATTATTTGCATGGAATATCTTTTTCCATCCTTTTAATCTGTTGACTGAAAAAAATGCACAACCTAAAAGTTGAGAATTATATTGTATTCAGTGGACTTTCTGAGAACTTCAAACCTGGGAAGCAGCCTCTCAGATAGCTCTGAGGGACTGCTCCAAAGACGTAATGGAACAGCCAGATATATAGGTGTTTTGAAACAAAGACCAGGTAGTCAGAACATCAAAAGATTACTGTTAATTAAAGAAAACCAGATATCTCAAGTTAATGAATTTAGCACTTTTCAATGTTTGGAAAGATGCAAGCGTCTGGGCTCATTGAAATCATCCCTTTGATATGTACCTTAGCTATCTAAGACCAGTACCCTGTTCTTTCCCATCCTGAGTCCCCCCAGGGTGCACCATTGGGGGTGGCTGCAGTGGCTAAGGGCTTGGTCGTGGACTTCCCATTTGTCTGCATCCTGAGTTCCCTCAGGATCACCCTTAAGAAGGGTGGGGTGGAGGGAGGTAGTTGATAATGGCTTGAAGGCCACAACATCCTTTGTCTGCTGATATGGCAGGCAACGTTTTTCATCCACAAACCCCTTTGTGTCTTTGGATCTAAAGTGAGTCTCTTCTAGACAACATACAGTCAGATTATGTTTTTATAGCCATTTTGCCAAACTCTGTCTTTTGATTTGATTTAATTAGTTTACATTTAAAGTAATTACTGATAAGGATGGACATACTTCTATTATTTTCCATATGTTTTGTATTTGTTTTCCATATGTCTTATAGCTTTTTCTATATTTTTACTGTATTCCTGTCTTCTTTTGTATTTAGTTGAATTTTTTGCAGTGAAATGTTTAAATTTATTTCTCATTTCCTTTTGTGTATATTCTAAAGCTGTTTTCATTGTGATTACCATGGAGTTTACATTTAACATCCTAAAGTTATAACAGTCTAACTTGAATTTATGCTAGATTGACTTCAATAACATACAAAATCTCTGCTCCCTTACAGCCCTGTCCTCACCTTTTTCAGTTGTTGATATCACAGAATTACATTTTTGAATATTGTGTTCCCCCAAACATAAACTAATTTTTATTTTAAATAGATTAATCTGTTGAATTATGTAGAAAAAATGTGGCATTAACAAACTAAAGTGACAATAATACTAGCTTTTTGACTAATAATATTTTTTTTAACATATTAGTCTCTTGAATCATGTAGAAAACAAAAGGTGGATTTACAAACCATTGTTAAAATAATACCAGATTTTGTAATTGTCTGTGTATTTATCTTTACTATGATCTTTATTTCTTCATATGACCTCAAGTTATTCTCTAGAGTCCTTTTATTTTAACCTTCAGGATATTCTTTGGAATTTCCTGCAGGGCAGTTCTAATAGCAACAAATTCCTCAACTTCTGTTTATCTGGGAATATTTTAATTTCTTCTTTACTTCTGAAGGAAAGTTTTGCCAGATATAGGATTCTTGGTTGACATTTCTTTTCTGTGTTTTGTTTGTTTGTTTATTTTAGCACTTTGAATATATTAGCCCACTGCCTTCTAGCCTCCAATGTTTCTGTTGATAAATCTGCTTATAATTTTATTGAGGATCCTTTGTATGTGATGAGTCATTTCTCTCTTGCTACTTTCAAAATTCTCTCTTTATCTTTTGAAAATTTGATTATAATGTGTCTTGATGTGAGGCTCTTTGGGTTCATCTTACTTGAAGTTTCTTTAGCTTCTTGGATGTTTACATTAATGTCCTTCATCAAATTTGGGATGTTTTCTGACATTATGCATTCAAATATTCTCTCTGCCCTTTTCTCTCTTCTCCTTCTGAGAGTCTCATAACATATATGTTGATCTACTAGATGGTGTCCCATACATCCCTAATGCTCTGCTCACTTTTCTTTAATCTTTTCCCTTTCTGTTCCTTAGACTCCATAATTTCCATTGTTCTACCTTTAAGTTTACTTATTCTTTACTCTGCTTGCTCAAAACTGCCTTTGATTACTGCTAGTAAATTTTTCATCTCAGTTGTACTTTTCAACTCTGGAATTTCTTTTTGGTATCTTTTTAGGTTTCTATCTCTTTATTGCTATTTTCATGTTTTCATACATTGCTTTATTGACTTTCTCCACATTTTCCTTTTTTTTTCCTTTTTTTGGCACATTTTTAAGACAGTCATTTTAAAGTCTTTGCCTAGTAGATCCGTCATCAGGTCTTTTTCAGGGCAAGATTTTGTTGACTTATATTTTCCTTTGACTGTACTATATTCATGTTTCTTTGTATGTCTTGTGACTTTTTTTGTTGTTCCTGAAAACTGGACATGTGAACCTAATAATATACTAGCTCTGGAATTAGTTAGGCTCCCCCATTCCCAAGTTTGCTCTTTTTTCACTTTATTTATCTATTTATTTATTTTTAAAATTGTTATGGGCTCTTTCTGTTGTAAGTATCAGCCTGAGATGTAAACTTAAGGTTTTCTCAAGTTATCTGAGCCTATGCCTTTCCCTGGGCATACATAGTGACTTTCTTTAATTTCCCCGATATGTGCAGTTGATTTGAATATCCTAATCTTTAATGTCTGGCTCCCAAAAGGGGAATAAAGATTAAAATGAAGCAGACTAAGGCACCAGTTTTTTATGTCTCCTGGTGTAGTCACTTCAGCCAGAAGGGGAGGGGCTTGCCACATGAGAGGGGGCATAACAGTGGTTGCCTGCCTCTTTGTACCTCTGAGATCAGAAGCAGCAATGAGTGATCAGAGCACAGATACTGATATTTGAAGGGCAGGGTCCTTTTTCCCCATCCTGGCTCCTACTAGTTGCATGTAAGCTGCTTCTGGAATGCATGCATAGCTGCCTGACATGGGGTAAGGTGGTGGGGAGTAGCTGCTACTGTGCTAAGAGCTGAAATTGACTAGAATTAACCACAGTTTACCATCTAAACCTTCTTCTGGAAGTTGCAAGCTTTCAGTAGACTCCAGAGTTCCAAAATAGTTACATCTGTTTTGCCACTGCAGTGTTGTAGGTGGAGAGACAGATTCTTGGTGCATCTTATTTCTCCATCTTACCCTATATTTTTTCTACCTTTGCTTTTTTTTAGACAGACTTATTGAGGTATAATTGACATACAAATGACTGCACACATTTAGTATGTACAACTGATTAATTTGGATATATGCAATTAACTGTAATGCCATCACAACAATCAAGGTAATAGACATATGCAACACCTTCTTCTAGGGTTTCCTCATGTTTCCTTTTTTTTTGGTGGTATGGATATTTAGCATGTGATCTATTCTTTTAACAAATATAGAAGTGCACAATATTGTATTACTATTGACACTATGTTATACAGCAGGTCTGTAGAACTTATTCATCTAACATAACTAAACTTTATACATGTCAAATAATTGACCTTTACTTTTTAGTGAGCATAATTAGTTAATATATGAAGGCGTGGCTTCTTCAAATCAATGTAACTGGTCTAATATTTGGAGATCCTCAGATAGATCACTTAAAAAAAAAACTATTGCTTTCTCTTAAATTCAAAGAGAATTTTTTCAACAGTATCCTGTGCCACAAAAAGATTAACAACCTTGAAAATTTTCTTTTAAAACAATGACTTGACTATTTTCAAAGGGAAGCCAGATTACTAACAATAGTAATTCTGTGTGGCAAATCATATGTTAATCATCTATGTCATTATTTGTCATAAATTTTAAGGGACACTCATACAAAAGAAGTGTCTCATTCCCTGTTCTATGCTAAAAACAAAACAAACAAACGAAGAA
This sequence comes from Balaenoptera musculus, assembly GCF_009873245.2. NCBI lineage: Eukaryota > Metazoa > Chordata > Mammalia > Artiodactyla > Balaenopteridae > Balaenoptera > Balaenoptera musculus. Next base: position 108,226,628 of record NC_045788.1, read on the forward strand.
AAGGACATAGAAGTTAAAGAAGACAAAGAGCTTTGTGGAAGCTTTTAAGAGGTGTATCAAATTGGGCTCATGAATGATGGGTGTATGTTTCTAAAACTCAGTAAGTATACATTTTCTGGAAAGCAGAAGAGTTTAAATCATGGGTTTGAATGAGATCACTTAGGATTTGTAAAGGAGGAGGAAACTAATGTCATCAGTAACAGTCATTCTACTAAAAATATGTCCTTTGCGTAATTAAAAAAGAGAAAATTTTAATAGGAGAAAATTAAGTTTTATTAATGCATGGAGTCCATCACAGGAGGGGAGTTGGGCAATGCTCCAGACTAGACTTAAATAATAATGGGGTACAGTCACAAATTACTGTCTATTCTCTCTCATTAGTGTATGCTAATGCACCATCGATTCATAGGGGAAGCCAGAGCAGAAACCTTCTTCTAACTGTTCTTCTATCTCAAAGTTCCATGCAAGGTATTCTATAGTGTGAAATGCAATGGCAAATTGAAAAGTTGGAAGTTCAGCATTGTATACTTGATCTTGTAAAATCAATGAAACTTACCTATTTGAGAGAATATGTTCCTATCAGGAATCTATAAAAACATAATAAACAAATAACAACATTCTAAATTAACTAGTGGAATGATTGGAGAAAAATATGAAAATGTTTCTATACAAAAATGCTGACCCATGCAATTCCTTTCCACCGTGAGAAATTGAAACCAGACCTTTGCATAGGATTTAAGGGAAGATTCAAACATACCTGTCCACCAAAGTAATCCCAATTTGGTGATACTTTGCCTTGTTTGTAATTGACGTTAGGCCTCGGTAACACCAGGCCTCTATAGTATTAACCAGGTTAATTAAATAGTGCAACTCAGAAACGCAAGGCAGTGCCCTGGAGAACGTGATAGAATGTGAACAGGCAACCCAGAAAGGAGCCAAGAATACATATTCAAGAAATAAAAACTAAACCTATGACTTAAATTAATAACTGTCATGGAAACCTTTAGAGTGGGATTTCCGAGAATAGTCCCTGAACTCAGAAAAAAACTTATATTGAGATTCCAGCAATGAAACATATTACTTGTGTGACTTTAAGCAATTCATTTATTCTCCTGAAACCTCAGCTTCCTCATCTATAAAACTGAGATCTAATGAGCACTTTATTCTGAGGAATAAAGAAATGATACACATGAGAAACCTGAAAGACAGATGATATTACATGTTAGCTACCTAACTTTTCCTAGAAAATTACCCTTAGCAAATTGAATTCACTGACATAAAGTGAAGGCACTGACTAGTGTGTGTGTGGGTTAGACACTTCTCCTAAAGAAATTACTTCAGTTTGATTTATAATCTACATAGATTCTGGACTCTGAAAATACATTCCTAATGGATTAAGGGATTTTGAGACCAAACATGTGAAATCATTTTTAACTATCTACCATGACTTACAAACCAAGTGTAGAATGCAGATTTTAAAAAATACTCATAATTTTATTTGATCAATAAGACAGAATTTTTCTTGAAAGCAGTATTCTTGGCACACAAGGACATCTTAAATGATGTGTAAGAAGCTTGATGTTTTGAAACCCTTGAATATCTGCAATGTCACATTTTTCAATGGAGTTGGAATTTATAATTCTCATGGATGAACAATCTAGTTCACTTTAGCATATGTGCAATTAATTCTTTAAACAAAGTTTATTTGAAGTACTCCTTTCGTTTTCCCTCTTTTAATGGTATTTAAGAACTGACAGCAGTCCCTCCCTCTAAAAGGGTACAGCCTTGTGTCTTTCCTTATTGACAGGCAGCTCTGCAATACCACTGATGTAACAAAAGGGTCACTAAAATACCATCTGGCAACCTGGAGGAATTGACCTTATTCAAAACAAATTGTATCTGAGAATCAGTTAATTTAGTGTGTGTCTGCAATGTCCTTTCATCTATCTAAGCAAACATAGGACAGTGAAGTTTTACCTGAGATTAAAGATGAGAGAATATTGTTGGTGAGTCATGGTAAAAGCTTAAAAAACACTGAAAATTTCTTGTAACAAGTCATATTAAACAAATTTAAAAGAGGGGGAACTATGTTATGCATTGACAATGGGAAGGAGTTTATTATTTATCAGGTACTATGACTTAAACAGTGCTTTTAATAATATAGACATCCTTTGCTCCATAACAGTAAATGACACCAAACTCACATATCCTTACTATATTGTTATTAAAAAAAATACAGTGGATAAGACAAAAGCTTTTTATTTACTTGATTTGTCTTTTTATAGCTCGGTAAATCCGTGATTTTGATTGTAAGAAACACACTGAATCGGATTATTGAAATGATAATGCATTTTGTTAAAATGGGAGGCAAAATTATAGCGTGATCTTAGGCAAAACTCTTTGTAAGGATGGGGAAATCTATTAACCACCTGCAGAGTAGCTATACACCCAACATTTATCACCAAAGTCTACCACAAAACATTAAATGAACATATGAGAAGAAATCTTTCAAATCCCAAACAGAACATAGATTAAATGCTAGTCAAAAAATAAAATTTGCTAATAGTAGAAAAAATCATCCCAAAATAAAAGTTGCACAAAATGCCATGTTACCTGTTATGTGCTTTTCTATGACATTTCCTATCATAGAAGGGCATGTCCATACCCTAATCACTCTCTCCAAAATTTTTTTGAGGTTGTTTCATCATTCATTTTATTTGGATATTAAGAATTTGGGGATCTGAAGTTTTTATTCCTGGAAAGCTCCACCGTTACCCGCCTTCACCTGTGCACCAATATCACCTATATATCATGTGGTTTATTATCCTTCAGAATTGCGGATCCTTCTCCTTAACAAACCTGGTGTCAACTTGGGGTTTTATTACCGCCACCGTTACTGCTGATGGTGCACCTGGTAGGGTTTTAATCACTTGGAAATACTCCAGCCTTTTCATCCCCAAATCATTCTTATGCAAAATGTGCTGTCTCTGAAGCTTCGCTTAAGGTTTGCATGGAGATAGCTCTGCTTTCATAGGTCTCATGCATTCATTAGGAGACTACATATGGAGCCCTTCTTTTGTCAGTAACAGTGTAAAGTACTTAATGTATAGAAGAAACTGCCTCTTCTCTCAGGGAGCTCACAATTAATTGGAAAGACACATACAATATTATATGATTCACTCTGTATCAGAGGGGCGAAAAGAGGAATGGTCACTAACCTGCATTCAGCAAAGGCTTTTTGGAAAGATGACTGATTGAATTTTAAAAATTAAGTACTCCTTTGGCAAAAGAAGAGTGGGGTGGTTTTGTGTGTGTGTGTGTGCGTGTGCGTATGCGTGTGCGTGTGTGTGTGTGTTTGTGTGTGTGTGTTGGTGGGGATGCTGGTATTCCTGGTTATATTTCCAGGCAGAAGGAAAACCTTGTGCAAAGGTGTATATGTATAAGGTACCATGGTGTTTTTTTGAATACTGTATGTAGTTCAGCCTGGCTGGAATATAACAGGCAAGGTTGATATAAAGGCCCATGTCTAGAAAGAAGGGATGTGAACAGATAACACAGTAAGGATTTGCTTGAATAATGAGCTGGGGACCAGATTATGATGTATTCTGCTTTTTTTCGCTGTCCTCATCATGTGGGTCTAAAATTATTACTACTATTTTTATTACCATCCTCACCAGAACCATTGCTGAAATCTCATTATGTACCACGTTTTATGCCAAATGTTTTACACACATTAAGACTTTTAATACATCAACTCATAGAGTTTATTATTGTTTTAAATTTTCATATGGGAAATTTTAAACTTAGAGGTTATATAACTTGTCCAAGTAATGCAGCTAGTAAGTGGTGGAACCTAGTAGCACATTTTCTCTTCTTACCTAGACTACCACACTATATCTGATATCTATGTTTTATTTCTCTTGGAGTAGACCTATAACATAAGTTTGTATTCCCAAGTGACATAATTTGAACCTTCCTAAAAGGGGAGATCCTGGCTAATCATTTCTTTGAAACTAGTTGAAAGGTAGGGAATTCAATCCTGTCTAACATACTTTCCCACTATCCCTAGAGACTCTGCATTATGTTTTTTCTGCTGTCAAACATCTTAGTTCTTTCTAACGTCCCCAACGCACATGTTCGGCTGATGGTATTGCCACAGAACTCATTGTAAAAAATAGAAGTAATCAGATGGGAGCTCCCTCATTTCTCTAATAGAAAGTCTAGTACTTAGAGCCATATGCCCCAGGCTTTATTTTGATTTTTTTCTGTTTTTAGGAAAGAGAAAGGATCCCTCTTCCTAGTGGAGGCCCATTCCTTCACATTTGCTCTGCACCCCATCCTCTCTTGTCTTCCTAATGAATTCACATCTTCAATTTTTGCCCATTTTGCCTACATCTTCAGGATACCCCTTACAACTGGATCATCTGAATTTCCCTGTTTCCCATTTAAAAGCCTCTCTTGATCTTATATCTCTTTCCTTTATCACCCTGCTTTTCTGAGTTTTTCTGGTTAGTCCCACAGTAAATTTTCCTGGCAGATTTTTCTGTACACATGGTCATCAATTCTAAAACATCTATTCATTTTTTGTGTGTAGATTGTAGAAAAATGTCTATTCAGAACCTTTGCTCATTTTTTAATTGAGTTTGTTTTTTTGATACTGAGTTGTATGAGTTCTTTGTGTATTTTGGATATTAACACCTTATCAGATATATTATTTGTAAATATCTTCTCCTGTTCAGTTGGCAGCCTCTTTTCTGTTGCTAGCTTTCTTTGCTGTGCAAAAGCTTTTTAGTTTGATGTAGTCTCACTTGTTTATTTTTGCTTTTGTTTCCCTTGCTTGAGGAGACATATTTTTAAAAAATTGTTAAGACTGATGTCCAAGAGTGTACTGCCTATGTTTTCTTCTAGAAGCTTTATGGTTTCAAGTCTTACATGTAAGTCTTTAATCCATTTTGAATTTATTTTTGTGCATGGTGTGAGACAGTAGTCCAGTTCGATTGCTTTGCATGAAGCTGTCCAGTTTTCCTAACACCATTTATAGAAGAGGCTGTCTTTTCCCCATTGTATATTTTGGCCTCTTTTGTCATACCTTAATTGCCCATATAAGTTTAGGTTCATTTTTGAACTCTCTATTCTATTCCATTGATCTATGTGTCTATTTTAGTGCCAGTACCATACTGTTTTGATTACTGTAGCTTTGTAGTATAGGTTGAGATCTGGGAGCATAAAACCTCCAGCTTTGTTCATCTTTCTCAGATTGTTTTGACTATTCAAGGTCTTTTGTGCTTCCATACAAATTTTAGAATTATTTGTTCTAGTTGTGTGAAAAATGCCATTTTATAGGAATTGCATTGAATCTGTGGATTGCTTTGGGTAGTATGGTCATTTTAACAATATTAATTCTTTGAATCCATTAACATGGTATAACTTTCTATCTGTGTCATCTTCAAATTTTTATTAGTGTCTTAAGGTTTTTTGTGTACAGGTATTTTACCTCCTTAGATTTATTCCTAGGTTTTTGTTTTTGCTTTTTTTATTCTCTTGGAACTGATTGTAAATGGGATTGTTTTCTTTATTTCTCTTTCTGACAGTTTGTTCTTAGTGTATAGAGAAAACAGATTTCTGTATATTAATTTTGTATCCTGAAACTTTATTGAATTCATTGATGAGTTCTAGTAGTATTTTGGTGGTGTGTTTATTATTTTCTATGTATAGTATCATGTCATCTGCAAACAGTGACAGTTTTACTGCTTCCTTTCCAATTTGGGTTCCTTATTTTCTTGTCTGATTGCTGTGGCTATGACTTCCAATACTATTATACGTTGAATAAAACTGGTGAGAATGGGCTGAGATTTTGTGTGCATCCTTTAATAGAGGAGTCTCTATTTCTCATAGCCCTCTGGCTCTCCTGAAAATAAGCCCCACTGGCCTTCAAAGCCAAATGTTCTGGGGGCTCATCTTCCTCATGAAGGAACTCCCTGGGCTGGTGAGCCTGGTGTGGGCCTAGGAGCCCTTTATCCTTGGGGAGAACCATTTATCCTCCCCTTTGTTGGTCACCCACCAGGAGCTATGGTTTTTGACTATATCATGTCTCTTCCCCTCCTACTGTCTTGTTGTGGTTCTGTCCTTATATCTTTAGTTGTATAAGATCTTTTCTGTTATATTTTGGTCTTTCTCATCAATAGTTGCTCTGCAAATACTTGTAACTTTTGTGTGCCCTTGGGAAGAGGTGAACTCAGAGTCTTCCTACTTTGCCATCTTGGCTGCCAAGAGAATCAAAGTAACATTTATTAGGACTGACTAGTTAAAATAAAGTTTGTAATTAAATAATACAGTATTCCTCAGCACCACATTTGGAAAAGGTAAGATGCCCTACTTCAACCCTGCCTTCACTCACCATTATCATGACCAGGCCATTATGACAAGGTTGGAGAGGCAGTTGTTCTGGTTTGCAAGCATTAGTTGGCTAACTGATGTATCAGCAGCTTCAGAGCCATCAGCCTAGTTGTTGATCTATATCATTTTTGGCTATGTATAGGAAAGTCAGCAGGGAGTGATTACTCTCAAACCAAATTTATGGATTTTCAACTTAGCAAATGAATGACACTCAGTGAGCTGCTTGAACCATGAAAGAACATGGTCCCAAAATACTGACTGGTTAAAGTCATGTGAGGTTATCTACCTGACCCTGGAGCAGTAAACAGAGTATGCTCATCCATTCTCTGAGCAGCTCCATCCACAGTGCCCTCAAATGTTCCTTCATATACCCCCATACAGCATTTTCATATCCAATTATTAGAGTAGTCAGCATGAGTTAAAAAGCTTAATGATACACTTAGCCTTGAATTTGGGTTCTTTGACCCTCCTCCAAGCAGAGCATCATAGAGTAGGCCTGCATTTCTTGAAAAGACTGGCCACAAGAAAGTTCCAATCATTCATATTCTAACAAAGAGCCAGGTCCATAGATCTACAGGGTTTTGCACAGTTTGGTTTGCTTTTACTTCAGCTTCAAATTATTCTTCTATCGCACTCTATGCTTTACCAGTCCTGCTGGTCTCCCATCAATTCTTTATACTCTTTCCCAGGAAGGGACATCATATATATTATTTCCTATATCCGATATTGTCATCCCATTACTATTCTATATCTCTATGGATGGCTAACACTTGATAATTCACTAAGTATTAAGTCAAACATTACTCCTTAGAGAAGCTATCCTCTAACTTACAAATCTAAATTTGGAGATCTCTGTTATTTTATCTCATGACATTCTGTTTTTGCCTTTATAGCTTTATTACTTTTTAAAGTCTGTTTTGTTTATCATTGAATTTTCAGCAGCTAGCATATTGTTAGCACACAGAATTCCCTCAATTAATATTTTTAATGACTAGATGAATGAATATATGAATGAATGATGAGTTATTTATTTCTCTTACTCCTGAATTGAATTGGTAGGAGGAAGCAGAGGTCAGCATCCATTTATTTATTTAAAACACCAAGTTGGGTCTTTTTCCATTCATTTTCTATTATAATTATGATAGAAATTCCATGAAGGAGCCATGATTATTACATCAAAGATTTATATCAAGAAAATAAAGTCAGACATTCTCAAATTCACTCAAGGTCAGAGTATCTATCTCCTTACTATTTAAGTAAGGAATATCAATATTTGTCAAAACTCATAGACTTCTACACAAGAATGGTAACTTTTATTGTATATAAATTCTTCTCAATAATCTGATTTTAAAAACTACTAATTCTTTACAAAATAGTTAATTCTTACAGACATTTTAATTATTTCCTATTCAGCCTGTATCACTTTCTGAAACATATGCTGATAATCTGATTTCTTTTCCACTTTCTTCTGAAAGTAGAAACATACTTAGTACATACTAAGTAGCATACTTTAGTATTATAGCTCTTGGGATATAAAATTATGAATGCCAAAGTTGATAAGGCACATTATAAGTCTTTCTTTCCGTCCATCTATATAATGCCTCTCTGTTCTTTATGTTTATATTTAACTAATTTGTCTCCTATGAAAATGTTTGTGGAGAACATAAAGTGTGCTTTATCTTCATGCTTACATAGGTTAGGGAAGAGCCAGCATCTTCCATCTACCTTAGTAAATGTAAACTGTTAAACTGATTTAGGGACCTTTTCTGGCTCCAGTCCTCAGGGCAGAAGCTGTGAAAATTAAGACGGGGAACCTCATTTAAAATGGAGTTAGGGAGCCCTGAAGGGGGGAACTCTCACACACATACCATCCCTTGCAGCTTACTTTACATTCCTGGGCAGGAAGAAGCTTCTTTACTACCTCAGAAGGAGGAAGGAAGATTTTCTCTTTGCCCAGCAACAGAGTAGCCAATGAGAAACTGCAGCAGCTCAGCCAATGAGAAACCATCACTATTTTACACCCCTGATTTCTTTTAATGTACTTTCCTTCAAAACAGTCTCTCCCAACTTCCTCCTTTTTCTCTATAAAATAACATTCCTCCCCTTTGTTCCCTAGACTTGCTGATGGTTTTACCATAGTTTACATGTCACAAATTGCAATTCCTCTGCCATTCGCAGATAAACTCATTTTGCTGGTAAAATAACTCTGGCTGTTTTATTTTAAGGTTGACAGATCAGTAGTCTAAAGTCTCTATTTTCACACCGTTTTAAACATATCAATACAATTTTCCTATAAAGGGTGTAGTTTATACACTTCATTTTTGTAATGGAAAAATCATGACTTTGAAAGCAAAAATGATATTAGCTCAAAGTCACGTGTTATGATGATCTGGGTCTTTCCGCACAGATAGGAGCTCTTTCAAGATCACTATACTGTTGTTCTGAAGATGATGTAAAGATACATCAAGGTGGGACTTTTACAGAAGTAATTATACCTTCGGCTAATACCGACATAGAAGCTAAGAAATCATGAATTTTGACACAGAACAATCCTGCTGTTAACATGCTTTATTATTGCATGGTTGGGAAATACTAGGAGTCAGATTGTATCCTGTTTCATAGTGGGTGTAAATTATTTAACAGCACAATGCCAGGTGGCTGCCCCAAGGGAGATATAGAAGAATAACTCATAGGAAGTGCCAAAGTATATAATAATGTCTGCCAAATAAAGGGGCTTTTTTCTCATTGGACTCAATCGGGGGGAAAATTGCTTTTTTAGTTTTAAAAGCCAAAAACATAAAACTTCTGTACCTTTGTTGCATAGGAAACATGAGAAAAAGCTCAAGGAGTACACTCATGGCAAAGTCATTCTTGGGACAGAACAGGTGGCTGGTATTTTTCTATGTGAAAGGTACTATTGCATATTAAAAATTCAAGGACATATAGAACCATAGGAATACAAATTATGAAAATAATTACACATTAACAGTCTAAGTATTTCTTATTTTAGTAGTACAATATGCCAAGGATTTCAGCCATCCTTCGCATGCCTGAAAAACTTGCTACATAATACCTCACTGAATTTCATTATCCAAAAATATTTTGGATAACTATTTGACCAGTTCAATATTCAAGTCCCTAAAGAGATGATGAAGCTTTCCTTGGTGTAGGGAAAGTTTTCTGGCCCCTTGTCATTAGATGTGGGGCTGCTGCATCAATGGTTTCATCTTGTTGTGTGTTCTCTGTTGTGGGGGAAGTTTTATTCCTCTTCCAACTTAGGTCTGCTGAGGAATATTCCTATTCCTGTGCACCTTCCTGGTATCTGCTACCAAAATCTGTGACTAGTCATTTTTGTCCTATTTCTCTTGACTCAGGGCCTAGTGGTGTCCCTTATGGCTGTTTAGCTGATGTACACAATGCAAAATTATGTTCTCTGAGAGACAGAAACTGCCTAAGTAGATTCAGTTTAACAGGTTTATCTATGCTGGCCATATGCAGAGGATAACCCTCATGTTCCTGATTAATGGAATGATATTTTTCTATTGTACAATAAAGGAATTCTGGGTATATATGTATTAAATCTGTGTGTGTGTGTATACACTAAATGTGATTTTCATATCTACATGCTTATAAAAATTCATATTTTTTCATGAATCAGGGAGAAATTTTAAAAATTATTTTGTTTTTATTTTTTGTTTTTTGCCAGATACTGCTGTATACAGTATTAAATTAATCCTGTTGGATATCTTTTTGCACCAATGCATTGCATCACATCATAAAAAGCATTTTATTTTCATGTGTCAATTTTATATAAATAAGGATGATTTCAGTCATTTTTTTTTCCAGGAAAATCTTCGTAACAGTGGCAAATGCTTTAATGTACTAAATGCCCAACAATATTAATGTTGTAATTATCGAAGACTTGTAGAGGTAATGAGCTAAAGTGTTGGCAGAATTTGTGACTATGAAAGCCTCATTTTTGGACTTGGGATCCACCACAATACAGAAACACATATCGAAAAGCTCAATTGTTGTAAATCCCTGTTAGGAGGGCATCCAGCAACATTTCCCTTTGGCTGGCAATTTATGTGGGATTCAGCTGTACATCCTGAATGCTCTGAGCCCTCATAATCATATTATGTCTGCTCTTGCTCGTTCTGGAACTGGCAGCCTCAGACATGGTGAATTGATTTTTAGTTGGCTGTTCACTATTTTATTTCAGGAATGGGAGTTGGTTGACTAGACCTTGAAAAGAGAAAATACATCTTCCCGAATTTTAAGGTCAGGTTCTTTACGTTCAGTTCTTTATGAGGAACTCTCTCACAATGAGATACCCTTTAAAATACTTTAGAAAGGTATTTTACTTTTAAATCTCATGTTCCAAATTCATATTAATCATAAGCTCTGCTTTGAAAATTTGAGGGCTAATTGAAAGTCTTCAAAATAAAATAGTAACAGAATATCATGCTCAATTGATATTTTAAAATAGCAAATATGCTCTTAAAGTATCTTTTATGGAATTTTTTGATATTTAGATTACTTCTCACAGCTCTCCAGATTCTACATACAGTGCTATGAAAGCAGGCAAAATTGAAAGTAGACAATATTACAGTATAGTACTTTCTTCTTCCTTGTATCTTGATCTTCATTCCTCTCAGCCTTGATCTGAGCCAACTTTAAAGAACAACTTGTTCCCACCAACCAGGCCATTGCAGGAAGATACAGTATGTATTAAGATGTTAGATAATAATGAGAAGTCCAAGAGTAATAGGAAGGTAAATATCTTCACAGTCATCCTGTACCACTGATGGTCCTTGAAATCAAGGAAATGTATACATATGTTCATACGTTAGCATATAATATATTAGGTACTGTAATATAGGTCTTACTCAAAAGTTGAGAAACTGAAGACAGTCACAAAACCTAGCTTGTGGAGCCAAGCAAGGTTTATCAGTGGAAATGCCATTTGAGCTGAGTCTTCAGGAGTCAGTAGAAGAATTGCACATAAACAGAAGTAAAATTTTAGGCTGCAGTAAGATGGAAATACCTTTATATTTTTCATTTTAGAGTTTGGATTTTATCAAATAACAGACAGACAACAGAGTACTTAAAATGACATGGCATGATCATTTTTGATCTTTAACACCTCTAGAAGTGGTATAGAGAATAAGGAAGTAAAAATTATCAAGGAGACACTTTCAGAGTTACTTCAATGATCTAGGTAATGAAGGATTATAAGATTGTGCCTCATTTTATGTTAATAAAATTTTAGCAAGTGTTTTGTATTTTCATGACAGCAGTGTTTAACTCCTCCATGAAGACTTCTCTAATATTGATATTACAAATCTGGAATCCTAATATGGATTCCTGTTCTGATTAATATTAGCTTTTTGTATGTTATTTTATCTCTATAATTTGACCATAAATATATCCCTTAGACCACATAGCAGAATGTCAAGTACATAGTATGTATTCAATAGCAAAATAGATCACTTAGAATTAATTTTTGAACGTTTGTCATTAAAGTATAGTTTTAGTGTGATGTATTCAGTGTTTTAGTAAGGACACTGGTAAAACTATAATTGAAAGAAAAATATGTTCAAAAGCAAAAGACAAAGTAAAGGGCCATTTAATATATTTTCTAATGGACTCAAAAGATTTTTGGTTTTGTACAAAAATGTATTCCACCAGGAGAATTAATAATTATGTATCATGAAAACATCATAATTTCTGAAACTATCAAAATAAGGAGTTCAGACAACCATGCATCATTATGATAAGTCTGGTTCTTACAAATTTATGAACAAAAAATTTCATAAGTTATTGTAAGATTCTCCTTTTTTTTGTTTCACTACCTTAACAGTGGAAAAAAATTAAATGATGAAATTGCCGTACCTCAAGACATAGCTATGATTTTATTCTTAAACTCAAAACTTGGAACAAATTGTGTTATTATCGATGGGCATTTTATTTGAGCAATAACTGGAAATCACACTTCTCAATCAAATTGGGGGTGATTAAATCGTAAAGCCTGAGTGGAGAGAGAAAGAACAATAGAGTTAGCCTTAGACAAAAATTCCCACTACTCGCTTATTCTCTCTGCAAAATTAAACATTTGTGATTTTGTTTCCTGTGGTTTGTGGTAACACCAAGAGATTGGGAGGAAAATAAATTTAAAAAAATTTCACATCTCAAAGTTTGTTTTTTTGTCACTTCAAGGAAAGTTCCTGTACTTTATTTAAAGAGTGACTCAAAGCACCAAAATTTTATCTGCAGAACACTCAATCAGCCTTAATACATGAATGAGTTCAAAAGGAAAACTGGGCAATGTATCAAACTGAGAAACACTGAAATCTCCACATAAGGTATCCAGCAACTGATGATTAAAAAAAAAAAGGTTATGAAGAACCTAGGGGCAGGACAGGAATAAAGACGCAGATGTAGAGAATGGACTTGAGGACACGGGGAAGGGTAAGGGTAAGCTGGGATGAAGTGAGAGAGTGGCATGGACTTATATATACTACCAAATGTACAATAGATAGCTAGTGGGAAGCAGCCACATAGCACAGGGAGGTCAGCTCGGTGCTTTATGTCCACTTAGAGGAGTGGGATAAGGAGGGTGGGAGGGAGATGCAAGAGGGAGGAGATATGGGGATATATGTATATGTATAGCTGATTCATTTTGTTATAAAGCAGAAACTAACACAAATAATTGTAAAGCAATTATACTCCAATAAAGATGTTAAAATAAAATAAAATAAAATGAAGATGAAAGCAAATGAGTATTTGGAACCACTTAAATGCTGCTCTAAACTGAATATGTACTCTTGGCAGTACTTCTCATGCTTTTTTCTTTCTTTTTTAACATGCTACCCATTCTACAGATTGGTATGTGTTTCCCTCGATCAAATTTTATGTGATGAATAATGCATTGCTAGAGAATCAAACACATACCATGATATTAGCAAAATTCAAATTATCTCTTCCAATGTTCCCCCAAATGTACAACTTAGAGAAATTTAACATGGTGATATGTGAGGCCAGAGGGGAGAAGATTACCTAACAACATCAGTCAAGCTCATCACATCTCTAAGTCCTGAATGTATAGTAGAGAATGTCTAAAGTGAGGAAAAATAATAGTTGGATTGATGAGTATACTAGAAAATTCTTTTTATGACAACATCCCTGGAGTCCAGTCTTTTATATATGCTTAAAGATGCATAAATCACTAATATATCCTCTTGGCAGTTTTCTTCAGTTGATTTATTCAATCGTTCAGTTTTATGGTTTCTAGGCTTTTACATTTAAGATGGGGCAATTGGATCCTCTTCCCATATTTAAAAAACTTCTAGGTTTTTTAATGCTACTGAACTAACAACAGTATAGAAATATACTACGACAAGTTTCAGCTTGAACACTTTACACAACAGAGAGGAAGGAGTAATTTGATCTTTAGGACTTATCATTTCCCATGTGTGCTGACCTCCCTACAAAATAGGCTATTTATTAGGTAGAGACCTGTGTATGGAATCTGCTTTTGATTTGGTGTATCTATTTTAAAAAGCTAATTACAAAAGCATATGCTTACCTATACTTATCTACAAGGAAAATAATTTATTTTTCATTTCAGTTTGATGTATTTTAATATCTTTATTTTCATAGAACTTCAGATAAAATAAAAATGTAAGATACAGCACTGTATATCAAATGTTTTTTTTCAGGCCAATCTTGCATCTTTCAAACTAAAAATTAAGCCAGCAAAAAAAGGATGTATGGTTGTGTCAGCAGTGTACTCTTATAACTCTTGATAGTCTGATAAACACAGATAATTTATTTTAATAAATACATTATTAATTCAATGGGAAGATTTTCATGAGCAAATTATAGATATAACTTTACAGAAAAGAAGAAATGGTGAAAAAAGAAGAGGCAGTAAGAACAAAATATGTTTTGTTTTTTTCTCAAATGCTTGTTACTTTGGTATTCTGGTATGAAGATGTAGCCTACATTCCAATTTCTCAAATAAATGAGACTGAAATATTGTTGATCCGCTGACCAAAGGTCTGCTTTGATCCCAGTTTTTGTGAGTACCACCAAAGGGAGGAGTTTGGGGGATGGTAGAAGGTAACCACAGAATAGAAGTCTGAAATGTTGTGTGCAAGGACTCTGATCTACTTTATTTCAGGTAGCCTGACAGCACCGTTTCAGTAAAAATTTATGGCAGGGTTGTTGTAAAGAATGATGGCTTCATTTGATCATCTCTATATGGTGTAGGTGGTGTAGCCTTGAGGCAATGTAGCTTGGTAAACATTTTTTATTACCTGGAAATGTTTCTGTACTTTTAAAGTAAAACTACAATGTTTAAAATGAGAATAATCTTCCTAACCTGTACTGAAGAGCAGTGAAATATAACCACTAAGATGAGTTTGATCTCGGAGTGCTCAGGAGAAATGCTGCTACCTGATGGATTATTTTCTTTTTTAAAGTACTTTATGCCTGAAATTAAGTTTGCAAGGAGAACTGCAAAGAAATCTAGTTGGATGACAACAACATGTTGAAAATCTTTATTTTTCAACGTGTGATTAAATGTAGTTATACAGGAAGCACATTAATCTAATCAGTGCAGCCATGGTGATAGACCAGGACTATCTATACACAGTAACATTTTTCCTATATTAAATACACTTCCAATAAAATAAACCTATGTACCACATGAAACTCTCATAAGATAGAAAATCAACATACGGTATGTGTCAAATACCTATAATAATAAACCCACTCCACTTTTTATTTAAATACCTTTAAGTGAACAATTCTTATGAAACTTTTATGTGAAATTCTAAATATTTTTGTTATTATATATGTTTGAAATATTTATATATTTCAAAGAATTTGAAAGGGTCTCGCCTGAATAAAGATATGCAAATCAAGTATCTGGGTGCAAAAGGACAAAATGGACAATAATTCAGGATTGAAATATCTGCATTTTCCATGCAAATTCAGTTCAATTAACAAATTGACTATGTTGTTCCTGTGGTCAATATCAGTGCTTTGTGTGTGTGTTTTTCTTTTATAATATAATCTTCCTTTTACAAAAAGCATGAAGTTATTACTCAATCTTTGCTTCAAGGACCATGTTGGCATCTATTTCTGTATTTCTTCTTGATGTGGATCACTGCCTACTGGAAGGGTATGCTCTACAAACAGTTTGCAGCAGGCAACCTCATTATCCCTGTCTTCCTGTTTTACCTGCATCTCATAAACATATCAGGTAAATCATGTACTCCCCAAACATCACAATGTAATTGAAGTCGCAGAAAAGGCAACAGCAGCAGCAAAATGAATCTAACTCTGTCTTCTAGTATGTGTACTGATTAGAAAAGCAAGTCTTACATTCAGTTTCACTTTAGATGGGCAGGTTTCCTTTGAAATAACTTCCAATAAAGAGTAAAGTAGGCTTCCCTGGTGGCGCAGTGGTTGAGAATCTGCCTGCTAATGCAGGGCACACGGGTTCGAGCCCTGGTCTGGGAAGATCCCACATGCCACGGACCAACTAGGCCCGTGAGCCACAATTACTGAGCCTGCGCGTCTGGAGCCTGTGCTCTGCAACGGGAGAGGCCGCAATAATGAGAGGCCCACGCACCGTGATGAAGAGTGGCCCCCACTTGCCGCAGCTAGAGAAAGCCCTCGCACAGAAACGAAGACCCAACACAGCCATAAATAAATAAATAAATAAACCGAAGAGGGGGAAAAAAAAAAAAAGAGTAAAGTAAAAAGTGACCCCCCCAAATTAATATAGAAGTGTTGACTTAGAAGTTTACATTGCTTCTAGGTACATGATACTACAATGTGATGTTATGTTGGTAATCAAATTCTACAATTGATCCTAGGTTGAGACCAACATATAAAGAGGTTTTTGCCTTTTGCTTCATCAATGATTTTTTAAAAATTGACTCATTCTCTCACTCATTGATCTGAGAGACAGGAACCTTTGTTTCTTTTTTTTTTTTTTTTTTTTCTTTTTCTTTTTGAGGTATGTTCGATGTACTATATTAGATGTTTCAGGTGCACAACATAGTGATTCACAATTTTTAAAGGTTATATTCCATTTATAGTTGCTATAAAATATTGGCTATATTTCCTGTGTTTGTACTATATAACCTTGTGGCTTATTTATTTTATACATAGTAGTTTGTAGGAACTCTTTTTTCTAATTTCCATTTCACCGTTTTAAAGATGGTCATGCATCTTTATGTTAAACCAGCTTTTAGACAGTGCCTTTAACTTCCTTAGACTTTAACTGTTCCCTCTGTAGAATAAGGATGATCAAATATTTTAACTTTACTCATATGCAGCATACCAGATATTCTTTGCTGAATTGACGGAGGTCCTTGACACTATCCCTCATAATATTCATACTTCTTATGTTTATCCTGCAATAGTTATTTCCAGTGCTACCTAATAGGAGCTTAGCAGCTATAAGATACCTTTGGAAAAACATTCACTCACCTATTTGGGGATGACATTTTCACAGATGGACTCTGTTTCAAACAATCTCCTTCACATTGTTTAAACAGCCTTTAGATTCTTGGAAACAGCAATAAAGAGCTCTAGGTCTCTATGGATGGTACAGGAATCCAGGCCTAGTAAATAGCTTATGATACAGTTGTTTATGATAACAGAGTAGTAGTCTTTAAGGCAGGGCATATACAACCCGATGATATCAAGCAAATCTTACTCATTTCTACCTTGTGTCTATTTTATGATGTACAAAATACAGCAATTAAATAATACCTGAATATAATATATTAATAAATAATAATGGTTATTGAGATCATGGTCTCAAAAGCTTTTTGCTGATTGAGGTGCATCATTACAAACAGTTAAAATGCCACTGTGCTAAAAGATTATTTGTTTCAAAGCTACTGTGTTTATTTATTTATATTTTAATTTATTTAAAATTTTAAGGAATGCCATAAAAATTTGGTCATTAGGGCTTCCCTGGTGGCGCAGTGGTTGAGAGTCTGCCTGCCAGTGCAGGGGACACGGGTTCGAGCCCTGGGCTGGGAGGATCCCACATGCCCTGGAGCAACTAGGCCCATGAGCCACAGCTGCTGAGCCTGCGCGTCTGGAGCCCGTGCTCCGCAAAAAGAGAGGCCGCGACAGTGAAAGGCCCGCGCACCGCAATGGAGAGTGGCCCCCACTTGCCACAACTAGAGAAAGCCCTCGCGCAGAATCGAAGACCCAACACAGCTAAAAATAAATAAATAAATAAATAATTAAAAAAAAAAATTCAATGTAAAAAAAAAAAAAATTTGGTCATCAAATATCTATTTCTTAATTGTGCAAATTTCTTAGTTAAATAGTTCATGTCTTTAGAGACTGAATGGTATTATTAAAATTGTATTTTCTCATCAACTAATATCTAATTATTATTATTTTGACTTATATCCCAAAGCAGTGTCCACATTATGAAGTAAATTCTCTGTACTTTTCTTTTATAAATTCTTTAAATGATATTTAGATCTGTGAAGCAATATCTTTCTACAAAGCAGCACACAGATCATCTTTATCCATGATTTCCTTCACTATAATTAACATAATTACTGTTCAGGGTTTTCTTTTGCTTTGTTTTTTTGTAATTGACATCAGTGTAAACCATAAGATTTAAATAAGTGGTATAATATTCTCGCAAGCCTGAAAAGTTTCAAGACATCATTTCAAAGAAGTTAAGGTCATTAACCTGTGAACCTTTGAGATCTGATTCAGATCTGATATGTACTATTTGAAATGTTTCTATTTCAGGTTTATCAATGTGAAATTTTCTTTATAACTGCAACCCATTTGGTTTCATCAGCGAAAGCCTTGCATTCTCCAAGAAGAATAATTTTTGGCATTTTGATTCTTTTAAAAGAATATCTATCATCAATAAGGTCAACACAGAATAGTGACAAAAACAGAAGACAATAAAAAGGGACATGCTTATTGTACTCTTTTTTTCTTCACTTGTTAATTGTTTTACTGTGAACACATCAAATATAATAAAGTTCCACTTATTTTTCTCAAAAATGAAGAACATACAATTTTTTAAAATTTCCTGTAGAGCTTTTTAACAGATAGTGTTAAAAATGATTTGTAAATCATTGATTGGTATATGTACTATATGTCATTATTTCCACTAATCAGTCCATTGACCTCATTAAGTCATCCTTCAGAAATCTTTTTGGACTATTACTTGAAAACTAGAGGAGTAATAAAAGCACATCATATTATTTGATGATAATCAAATGTGAATCTGTGAAATTTTGACTTATTTTCTTTAATTTTCTATATTCAAATGCATCAATAAGTGTACAGTTTGTTTAAAATTATTCTGAAGAGTAGACAGAAGTTTGTTTGGTTGTAAGCTTACCTATAGTTTAGGAAATTTTAGGTATATCTTTTTAAAATTAATTTTTATTGGAGTATAGTTGCTTTACAATGTTTTGTTAGTTTCTACTGTACAGCAAAATGAATCAGCTATACATATACATATATCCCCTCTTTTTTGGATTTCCTTCCCATTTAGGTCATTCCCTGTGCTATACAGTATGTTCTCATTAGTTATCTATTTTATACATAGTATCAATAGTGTATATGTGTCAATCTCAATCTCCTAGTTCCTCCCACCCTCCCCTTTCCCCCTTGGTATCCGTACATTTGTTCTCTACTTCTGTGTTTCTATTTCTGCTTTGCAAATAAGATCATCTATACCATCTTTCTAGATTCCACATATGTGTTAATATACGATATTTGTTTTTCTCTGACTTACTTCACTCTGTATGACACTCTCTAGGTCCATCCACGTCTCTACAAATGACCTGCCTTTGGTCAATCATAGATACTCTGCAAGTGGTAGTGCCTCCTGAGACGGTGTCCAAAGTAGACAAGTGAAATAAAGTGCTGTAGGGAACTGTAATAATCTCCCCTCAGAGAGGGTTGTCTTTGTTTTCAGAGATAGGCGAAGTTCATGATTCCATCAATGGATTATTTATTGTATTAATAATAGGAATGAATAAGCAACTTATCAAATTCGTGAAATTTATGTCCACATGAATCCCAGTTTCCAGTAGTCACTTAATTCTGAAACTCTTTCAAATACAGGAAACATCTTTTGTCACCTCCTAAAGGTGTGTTTACATTTTTTCACTTGAGCATTGTGTACTTCTCCGTATTCCTAACAACCCAGTTGGAACATGAGCTCACTGAGGGCAAGTCTTAATTTTCCATACTCATAAGGATCTTGACAAATATTTAGAACTCAGTAAATAATGTTAAAGAAATAAAAAAGAAGATAATACATTTGGGATGACCTAGTAAAAGACCCTGAAGATTCAGTATGAAACAAAGAGAACAAATCTTCATGGATGGAAAGAGAGTAGACTTTTTAGAAATGGATTGTTAACAAATTCTGCAGAGTCTAAGAACAATGATAAAGCAGCTATTAAACTTGACAATTTGGAGATAATTGGTAGCCTTTAAGAAAACAGTTTCATCACGGATGGGTTTTAAAGTAAAAGAACAGTGGCCTGAGAACTGAAAAGGCAGAAGGGAAGCAGCAATTATAGATCCTTTTTTTTTTTTTTGTAGAATTATAGGTGAAGAGAGATTAAAAATAGAGTCAGAATGGAGGAAATAAAGCAAAGGTAATGGGAGTTTGGGGGCACAGGGCCAGCAGAGAAAGGTACTTAGAAGTACACTTAAGAATACAATCTATTTTCATGGAACCTGCCTGTACTTGATATTAATGTCCAACGAATAGTATTCTATGATTATGCGTATATTTTTCACTTACATTTTCTCATATGTCCTGACATTTCCACCAATGCCCAAAAGGCTAATTGTATCTTCCTTTTCTTCTCTAAGTCTTGCCTGTGGCTCACATATTGTTATACTGTTTCTCCCTTCTCTGAGACTCTATCATAAGAAGCTTTTTTCATATTGTGAAATTCGATGTATTATATAGTTCCATGGAGGAAAGTGCTTTATAAATGAATAAAATTGAGGTCAGCAAATATGCATGCTACTACTACTATATCTAGAGTACATGGTAGTCATAGCTAATTGATCTATATATTTTTTGCATTAATTACTGAAACAGCTTAAACAAAGAATTTTATTTAGGTGATTCCAATCAACCAAGCATACAAAGATGAAACTTTTGCCATTCCTGAGATAGCAGTCTTGGTTAATTTAAGGTCATATTTTAACCTGCCACTTGTCAAAGAAAAACTATTTTTAATCTAAAGAAGAGTTCACTTTGAATCCTAAATAGTTATCTTGAAGGTCTACCTTTTTAGTCACAGAGATATTATGTATTTATTCATTTTTTACATTTCCAACAAGTTTATTATGGCACTGTGCTAGATACTCTGAGGGACCCAAAGGTACATATAAAACATGCTTTTAAACTTTAATCTAGTTAATGTGTGTAACAGTATAGAATGTGCTAACAATATAGAATTCATAAATATTGTACATTTAGATGGATAATTTAAAACTCACCAATATTTAATTTTTTTTTTTTAATTTACTTATTTATTTATTTATTTTTGGCTGTGTTGGGTCTTCGTTTCTGTGCGAGGGCTTTCTCTAGTTGTGGCAAGCGGGGGCCACTCTTCATCGCGGTGCGCGGGCCTCTCACTATCGCGGCCTCTCTTGTGGAGCACAGGCTCCAGACGCGCAGGCTCGGTAGTTGTGGCTCACGGGCCTAGTTGCTCCGCAGCATGTGGGATCTTCCCAGACCAGGGCTTGAACCTGTGTCCCCTGCATTAGCAGGCAGATTCTCAACCACTGCGCCACCAGGGAAGCCCAATATTTAATTCTTAAAGACAGATACACACACACTCACATACGCACACACAATTACACAGCTGAGGAAAAATAATCCATACATTTTGGAAACACTAAAATTTTTAACATTTTTTCCTAATAAGTGAACTTCTAAATGCTAGTCCATTTATTATACTTTGAGAAGGAAAATGAACAAAACAGGCACTTTATTTCTGGTTTCTTTATACTGTGTAAGAGTTCACAAGGTGTATATATATATTTTTTATTTGAAGTATAGTTGATTTACAATATTAGTTTCAGGTATACAACATAGTGATTCAATATTTTATAGATTATACTCCATTTAAAGTTATTATAAAATATTGGTTGTATTCCCTCTGCTGTACAAGAGCAATTTTCTTGCTCTTCTGTCCGTCTGTGTTTCTTCTGGCTTCATTGAGAACTTCAGCTGGAAGTTAAATAAAACTTTGGGACTTTGTCTGCACAGCATAGGGTTTATGAAAGTGGAGGGTGGTGGAAAGAGAGAGTGGTTGAGAGAGCTAGTGGGAAGCAGCCGCGTAGCACAGGGAGATCAGCTCTGTGCTTTGTGTCCACCTAGAGGGGTGGGATAGGGAGGGTGGGAGGGAGGGAGATGCAAGAGGGAAGAGATATGGGGATATATGTATATGTATAGCGGATTTACTTTGTTATACAGTAGAAACTAACACACCATTGTAAAGCAATTATACTCCAATAAAGATGTTAAAAAATAATAAAATAAAATACATTTAAAAAAAGAAAAAGATGCATGATAAATAGCTACAGATCATATTGCAAAAGCTGGATTGATATGTTAGGACACACATCACATCTGGATGAGTACCTATAGCTATGTCTGTTAAAGTACCCCTGTGAACACATTTTGAGCATGTTATCATTCTCCTGCCCTTCTGTCAGACTTCACAAACCCTGCATAAATAATTAATGCAAATGTGTAACAAATGTACATTGTCAATGAGGGCTAAGCAATTCTACAGTTTCCAAATTTCAGCTTCAGGATTAGGAATCTGTTAGCCACTTACTTATATATAATATTTTATGATTATATATTTGTGTGTATTCATGACAACCCTATATTCAATCTCTAGCCATCTCTCATATTTTATTTCTTCATCCCTAAATCCAATCTTCTATATAAATTTACTTTTAAAAAATATCTTTCATGAGTGCTCTTTCCTTTCTATTCACTTTATTATTTCACTACCTAGAACTACAATAATTCCTCACATTGTCTCTGAATCCACCTTCTCCTGCTCTCCCCCTCACATTTATATAGGGAAATATCCCAATTTTGCCTAATTACTAACTGAAAATATAAGCAAGGCCATTTCTTTGCTTCCCATGATCCTATAATATAGAGATTCCTAAGAAATCTAAGAAAAAGTAATATGCTCCAGTCTATATTTACAAATATACCTTCTATGTCTTTGTGGTATGAAACCTTCACTTTGAAAAAGCTATTTATTCTTTGAAGAGTCCCTCATAATTTTTCTTATGCCTTGTAGACTCTGCTCCTGGCTGCATGATTTAGAATGTTATACCTCTTTTTCTTCAAAGTTCATTTAAATGCACTTTCTCCAGACAAGTGTGGAATTGTATGTCATCAGTCAGGTCACAAATTTCCAGTGGGTAGGTTGTATGGGTGAATTTCATACTACTTATTCTCTGAGGGTTACATTTTCCCCAAAGAAGACACCTGGTCAATCTCTCCCTTAACCACATTGAATACGAGAACTGTTTTAGTATACAATAATGTCTAAGCATTGCTCATAAAATAGAACTGGCCAGATAAATTATGGTGAGTTGAAAATTTTTTTGATAGCCATTGAAATAATACATTTACGGAGAGCAGCATATCTTACACTTAGATTCCCTTATACCTGGCATAACATATTTTATTAAAAGACACTTAAGTAGTAATATATTAGAAATATTACTCAATCAATGTGCACTCTAGGTTAAGATAATGTCTAAATGTGTGCTTTTAAAAATTGATATATTTTGTGAGTCTAAGGATCAGTAAGCAAATATGACTTGTCAAAATACAAAGAATTTATATAATGGTCTATGTATTAGAAGAAGAGACTAATATTTTGAAATAATTTAGGATGCAATATGATATACAAGAGCCAATTTCTCCTACTGATAGAATAAATGATGTAGAAAGAAAACATAAGCAATGCTTATAAACACTGGAGCACCATTCAATTATATATTATACAATAGTTTGGGGATATATTCTATAATATTACTATGATACACCAAAGTGAACTTTGCCTTGAATCTATTTTGTTCAAATATATATTAGAAAAGGATGCAAAGTGAAGAATGAAATGTAAAAGTAAATCAAAGCATACAATATTATTGCAATATGTTTTAACATGCAAACATGTCAATATGAGTCCTGATTTAGTCATCACATAAAATGGCATCATCAAATCTGTCAGCATTTATATAAAAGTTCGTCAAAGAAAATTGAGATTTTATATGAGATTGTGAGGTGGCATCATTTATTTTGAATGATAAATAAAGCAGTCCTTGAGAACTGATAGAAAGTTGGCATTATATCAATGTGACATAAATTTATATTTTTCAGTATTCATTATGCAATGATAGTGTCACAACAAGCTTTCTGACCTGGATGAAACCTATTTTTAGGCAATTTATTTGGAGCTTTTTTATGTGTTTGTATACATGTGTTTGGCACCTAAGTCAAGAAACAGTTTATTTAAATTTTAAAGGACATCAAATAAAATATATTTATAGTGATATTTTACATATTTAAATTTAAACTATTATTTTAGTGAAAGAAAATCTGCATAATTCCACAAATTGTTCTTTTTTTTTTTTTTTTTTATAAATTTATTTATTTATTTATTTATTTATTTTTGGCTGTGTTGGGTCTTCGTTTCTGTGCGAGGGCCTTCTCCAGTTGCAGCGAGCGGGGGCCACTCTTCATCGCAGTGCGTGGGCCTCTCAGTGTCACGGCCTCTCTTGTTGCGGAGCACAGGCTCCAGACGCACAGGCTCAGCAGTTGTGGCTCACAGGCCCAGTTGCTCTGCGGCATGTGGGATCCTCCCAGACCAGGGCTCGAACCCGTGTCCCCTGAATTGGCAGGCAGACTCTCAACCGCTGTGCCACCAGGGAAGCCCTGTTCTTTTTTAATAGAAAAATAAATGAATATATATTGAATCATATTATCACATGATATCAACTGGAAACAATTATCAAATAGTGGTTAGATGTATATTTAGGGATCCACCACCCAAAATGACAGTCAATCTGCATATGATCTGCATAAAACAAAATGCAGATTTAAATTTCTGCCACTCAGTCTTCTCTTACTGCCCTTTATTACAATTGTATGACCCCAAACTAGTTATAAAACCATGTAACTGGAAAGAGAAAAAAAATACAGAAATAGTAGCCACAACAAGGAATATCAAGCAACAATTAAAAGAGGGAACTCTTTTCAACAAGTCTAAAATGACAAAGTTCTTTCTGTGGTCATGAACAACAACAGCAAAATTTTTCCATTACTCTGTATATTTTTAAATATTAATTTGGATCTCAAAACTGATTTCGGTACTTAAATTCTGTCCAGTAACTGGGCTATTCATATTTTCTATTTCTTCATGATTCAGTCTTAGTAGATTGTATGTTTCTAAGAATTTATTAATTTCTACTAGGTTTTCCAGTTTGTTGGCGTATAATTGTTAATAGTCCTCTCTTTGATCCCTTGTATTTTTGTGGTATCAGATGTAATATCTCCTCTTTCATTTCTGATTTTAATTTATTTGAGTCCTCTATTTTTCTTGGTGAATCTCTAGCTAAAAGTTTGTCAATTTCATTTATCTTTTCAAAGAACAAACTTTTCATTTCATTGATCTTTTCTATTGTCTTTTTAGTCTCTACTTTATTTGTTTCTGCTCTAATATTTATTTTTTCCTTATACTAAATTTGGGCTTTGTTGCTTCTTCTTTTTCTAGTTTCTTGAGGTGTATAGTTAGGTTATTTATTTGGGACTTTTCTTGTTCCTTGAAGTAGGCATCTATTGATATGAAATTCCCTCTTAGAACTGTTTTTGCTGCATCTCATAAATTTTGGGATGTTATACTTCCATTTTTGTTTGTATCAAGGTGATTTTTGATTTATCTTTTGGTTTCTTGTTTGAACCATTTGTGTTTAGTAGCATGTTGTTTAATCTTCATGTATTTGTGAATTTTCCAGTTTTCTTTCTGTAATTGATTTCTAGTTTAATATTGTTGCAGTCTGAAAAGATGCTTGATATGATTTCATCCTTTTTAAGTGTATTAAGATTTGTTGTGTGGCCTAACATGTGATCTATCTTGGAGAATGTTCCACATGCACTTGAGAAAAATGTATATATTTTCTCAATAAAAATAAAATAAAATAAAATTCAAAAAAATTGAAAAGGTGATTTATTAAAAATTAATCTCTTAATAGGACGGACTGTTTTAAAATTAGTTCATGTGTTCACGATTGATTACTTTTTCAAGACTATTATGTACTTCTAAGATTCTATGACAAAATAGTCCATAATGCAAAAATTTCTTTAGATCATTAATGAGGCTTATAAAAGGAGTATTAATGATTCTTTCTAAATGTATTATTAATAGAGAATACACCTGTGACCATTAAGATAGTAGGGGTAATAATAAATGAGTAGAGAGGTTGTTTTCAAGTCATTTAAAGAGACTCACTCCCTACTGCATTCTAGGCATAGGGAAAAGCCAGTGCAGAGCCCTGAACTGAAGGCACACCTTATATGATTGAGGAAGAGCAATGAGTCCAATGTGTTTTAGAAGAGTGATGGTGAGGTTGCATAATAGGAGATGAGTTCCAAGAGTTTATAATTCAAGAAGCTGCTAGTAGGCGATTTTAGGGATTTGGCTTTTATGGTGAAACTTTTGTGGGGTTGATCTGATATTGACATTTTAATAGGATCACTCTGGCAACTATGTGGAAAATAAACTGGGGACAAATGTGGAAGTTAGGAGATCAGTCACAAATATACTACAATAATCCAAGTGAGAGATGATGGTGACACAGAGTGAATTGTTAACAGTGGTGATGGTGGGAACTGATTGGAATAATAGCATGTTCTGGCAGAATTTACAGATACAATATGATGTAAAGAGAAATGTCAAGAGTGACTGCAAATGTTTAATGATAAAATCTGAGAGGGATGATAGACCATTAATTGAGAACAGGTTGATTTCAAAGGGAGAGTTTGAGGCAATATGTAGGGTTTCTATTAATATAAGGAATATAGAAATAATGAATATTGAGAGGCAATTAACCACAAAATTGTAATGATAAACTGGGAGAAATAATTTGCTACACATGTGATAGACAAAGGGCTAATTCAAAAAGAGTTCATACAAATGAATAAGACAAAAAATTCTGTCATTCAATCAAAAACTGTGCAAATGGCATCAATATACAATTTGTAGAACAGGGAATGTAAATGGTAAAAAAAATGTCAAAAATTCATTTTAAAGACAATTATATAGATGTATCACAAAAGAAATAAAATGTTAATGTTACCTAATTTTCATAGTGGGAGGTATGTGTATGCATTTGTGTATTAATGATTATATTCAATGCCAGGAAAAAGTGGTGAGACGAAATGAGCACACTTTTACACTATAAGGATGTTGATGATGTAAGTTCATTTAACCATCTTTTATTAACTAAGAGCATTGAAAAATGATTGACTTTTACCCATAAATTCCAATAATAATCCAAAGTATAGGGAAAAATTAAGAAAATGTATGTTATCATAATTTCTTTATAATAATGAGAAAAAAGAGAACAATATAAAGTCCAACAAGAGATTATTAATTTAAAACCACCAATGACATACACAGTGTAGATTTTCTGACTTGATTCACCTTTAAATAGCATGATTCTGTGTAATTTATTTCACTTTAAATGTTTCAGTATTTTTCAGAGTCTTTTTAATAGTAAATACTTTTTAATTTTATAATCAGAAAATAAGAGAAAGTACTATGACATGCATTAGATTATGTGTTATAGCATAATACGCATATAAAGAAGTAAAGTAAATATATTTATACATTTTTGCATTAAAATTTTTTATACGAGAAGAAATAAAACCAAACATAAAAGAGACTGTCGATTTGTCTATCTACCTACAGTCTATCCTCATCTTTTGAGGATTCCATATTTGTGAATTTGTTTACTCACTAAAATTTATATGTAATCCCAAATCAATACTCATGTAATTTTCACACTCATTCTCAGATATTTTGCTAAAAGCAGGAATATTTTGAGTCACCAATGCACATGTTTCTAGCTGATAGAAAAGGCAACACTCTGTCTTCTTTCAGCTATCATATGCAAAACAATGGTCCTTTTCACAATATATTTAGTAACACGTTTCTCATATTCGTGTGTGTTAGTGATTTTGTTGTTGAAAATGGATCATAGTGCTGAAACGTTATGTAGTATTCCTGATGTAAGAAAGCTGTTATGTGACTTTCAAAGAAAATATGTGTTTTCAGAAAGCTTTGTTCAGGTATGAGTAGTAGTGCTGTTGGCCTTGAGTTTAATGCTAGTGGATCAACATTATACATTAAATAAGGTATCTTTAAACAGCAACATGCCTAAAACAAGTTACCTACAGATAAGTCGATGGAAATGTTGTGAGCAGAGGTTGGCAGGAGCCTAACCCTGTATTTGTCCTAAAAGCAGTTCTTCAGTATTTACTAAATCAGTGTCTGTGGTGATTTTCTTATAGAACATAACTTGCAAATAACAAGAAATGACTGTATCTATTTGGCTATCTATCTGAATTTCCTAATGACAACAAAGTATTGTGAATCATTGGAAACTTCAGGTGTTTTTCAATAAATGTTATTGGAATAACAACTTGATGACACTATGGGAGCAATAAGATTTGACCTTATGCATTTTTTTTTTGGCAACCTTATGCTTTTTTGATGAATGCACATGTACAAGTGCTTTTACATTGGGGACTACATTGACGAATTAGGAGCCAGTAAGATTTCCATGAAGTGATATCAATTTTCTTGAAGGGACCGTTAGGAAGAGTTACAGTAACTTTCTGCCACAGATGAACAAATATATGGATCTCTAGTCTGGTACATAGAGCTAACCCTTAATGTTCTGTAGTCTTTGCCATCATTGATGTTCCTGTTTATTGATAAATAGAAAAGCCTACCTGGAGTTCCTGGTACATTTGTGATTTGGATTCTGGGAAACTGCCTTCTGGAATGGGACAGTCTGGATCATGTGGGAAAATGAACAAACATACAACCATCTTAGATACTGAGTTCTAAATGCAATTACTTTAATTTGGAAAACTGCCATTTCTGTAAGCTGTGAGTATCAATATTGTAAGAATTTCTTTGAACTGAATATGCAGAAGAAAATTTTTGATAAGTTTACAATGTGGTGAAGTCCTTGAGTTAATATATATGATAAAAATTAGACTCTATAGAATGAAAAGTGTATTGACACAGGGATGATTAATTTGTATCTTGTGTGAATTACTGAAAGTTCTGATTTATATTATTAGAACAATCCTGTAGAGAAAATAAAGTTGATCTCATCCAAATTGGCATTTTTATCATAATTCATTTGGGTTTGATGAAGTAAAATAAGCCTAAAGACCAGCAAACCTAACCACATCAGATCATACAATCAATTGATGATGTAAGTTTGTTGTTTCTGATGAAGTTGCTTTAATTTTCTTTGCTTATTTTTCACCATTTGTAATTGATTTGGAACTTAAAACTTCATTAACATGCGGTACTAATATTTAGTTTCCTAAAGATAGTAAAGTCATCCCTTCTGGGTTCATTTATCCCATTTAAAAAGTAACCGAGCAGATGGGAAAAAAAACATATCTACAATGGTACCCTATAAAACATTGCTTTTATTTTAAGATGTCCATTCTAATAAAATATAATAAAAATACCTGTACTTTTAAAATCAGATAATAGCCAGCCTAAAGCACTATGCTGAAGAATTAATTCTCAGGTTTCCAAAACAAAAGTCTCAGAATATAGATTTTATTCTCATCTTTTCAACTATAAAATAATAATAATAAAGAAACTTGGCTCTCTGGCCAAGAAAACATAATTCATTCAGATTATGCACAATTTCTTTCAGGAAATGTAAAACTTTTATTAGTTTACAATTATTTCTCAAAATAATAATTGTATTGAACACAAGCAAAGTGCAAAAAAGCAATAACTTTGTACAAAAGAAAGTTAGTAATACCCCCCTCAACCAGTAAGACTAATATGAGAAAATAAATAAAATGCTACTTTTTTCTAAACAACAAATGTCACTGTAATCAATATAGGTTTTTAATAGTACTCTGAAATGACACATTGCCTTGATATTCTTACAAAGGTATTTGAAAAGTCAATAATCTTTCTAAATACCTATGATTTCTTTTTAAATTCAGAAATGAAAGAAACTCTTTAAAACATATTATTTAAGCCTATGTTGTTCAGGGTGAAACTGCAAAGAAGACAGAATAAAATTCTAGAGTAAATGGTTAATCAGTCTTGGAAATTAGAGACATGTGAAAGCCTGTTTTATGGGCAAAAAAGTCAAATTCGAAACAAAAGCACATTTTCTTTGTTTGGTATTACAGAACTATAACATGATTTTATTTCAATTTTTTGAAAGAAAAGTAATAATACAGTAGGTTTTTTCAAATACTATATGTGAAGTTAAAATCCCAATGCTGCAAGAGAGACTTAAGCTGTGAGAGTGGACTGTCTATAATTATTTCCACTATTTAGCTCTCTGAGGCTTGTCTTCCTTGAATCACACCTAAGGGGATAAGGATTTAACTCAGTATTTGCAGCATCAAGGGAAAGTCTATTTCCCAAACATAAAGTTGGAAAACAAGGAAGTGAAAACTTTTATATCAATCTAATATGACTGTACTTGTGGAAAATGAGGTCCAAGAACAGGTCAATGTCAGTATTATCTTGTTCATTTTTTTTAAAGGAGATTCATATGATTTCTTTTGTGATGTGGTAAAACTTGTCAAAGGTTTTGAAATTGTACATATCTTTCCAATAGCCTAAACTACCTTTTCCTAGGATAAATAATCTTGTTTTCAATACCCCTATTAAATATTTTAGATGCAGTCAGAAAGCAGGATACAAAATAAGCATAACATATGCTACTTTATCTGACAATTATAAAGAAATTTCAGAGTGATCATAAATTCAAATTAAAAAGTTAATGTATCAAGGAGAAGTACTTGCCAATGTGAGTGACAAAAATCTTGATGAATAGTAGTTTAACTAAGTTCAAAGTTAGACAACTGGGGCATTGGATGAGTTGCTCACAATACACATATTCATCTTTCCACTTCACTGTATCAAGAGTATAGGGTGCGTCCTCATACTTATGTTTTCATGGTTGAAAGATTCAGTTCCAACCATCCAAAGCTTCAGTTCCAATCATCTCATCCCAAATTGAGGCTAACGGAAAGGGGAAGGGGAGAGAGAACATGCTTCTTTGTTTTGTCTCTTTTTATCAAAACAGGAAACACTTTCTTCTAAACTACTCCTTTCCAGTAAATAAGTATTTATAGGTTATTGGTAAAGACACTGTCAAATGCTTGAAAAAGAGGCTGGGGACCTGAGTAGTGAGGTTTGTGATAATATGTGTTAGGGACAGGAAAAAAGAGAGAGAGAGAGATAAGGGATTTGGGCCCTTGAACATTCAGTGTGAGTTACAGTTAATTTTGAGAATTTGAGTATCTCTCAAATGCATCCAGAAAAGAAAAAAATAACCACTCAGTAACCTTGCTCTTACAAGTTTTTGAGTGTGCCATCCCTCTGTGCTAAATGATCTTGAGTTTGTCCTATTTCAATGGATAGGTGTTTTCACATAGATTATTTTATTTGGTCCAGTAATTTTGAATTGAATGATATAATAATATACTGAAGTTCTCATTTATTCAAGTTTTTTTAAATCAAGTACTACATGCCCAATTATGTGACAAATTCCATAGTTTATTTGAAGAACCATTGACTTTCAACCTTTCAACCTGTCAGGGAGATTTTTACACAAATGAGAAATAAAACTCATGTTATTGAAGTCAGCATAAGATGGAGAAATGAGAAAATACAATATAACCAATAAATGCTATGGAATTCTAAGATGATAGAGGCAAATATGTATGAATATGATTGTGCTGAGCTATAAAGAAGAGGAAATATTTGTGGAGATAGTGGGAATGAAAGAAGGGTATTCTGTGATTTTACAGTTAATTTTGTGGTATAAGGTTCACACTACCTTAGCAAAAGGTTTAAATTTGGCAACGGGGAGGAGGATACTTGTCTGAATCATTTGTAGGGATTTTCAAAGTGATTTATCCTCTCTCTCTCTTTTTTTTTTTTTTTTTTGAGTTGAGAATCGCTGTTTAAATGAAATATTATTTAATGTGTAAGTCTGGCTACCTTTCAAGTCTGTCTAAGAACAAAGCAATAATCATTTTTCTAGGTCATGGGAAATATTGAAGTTTTGAAATAAGAATCTTTTAAAACATTAGAATAGAAAGTGAAGTGTACTCTGACAGATAGATACATACAGAGGCATGGTGAACATTTAGGAAGTAATGAAAATAATTCCAGATTAAATGAATATCTGGTAAAGTTTTTGATAATTGGAAAGGAAAGGTGAAACATGAGAAATCTTTTCATAAGACTGCATTTTATGATTTTATAACATATAATGGTGTTTGGCCTTTACTATTAGGTATTCTGTAGTAGAAGCTTTAAAAAGATTTAAAATTGTTTAAAATGACAAACCTATTTCTTAGGCTGGTTCAGCTACTGTTCTGTAAAAGTTGGGGTGCAATTACGAATACGTATACTTATTTTCTTCATGAGTCAGATGTCTCTTTCAAACCACAATCATCTCCAGAATCCAAACAGCACACCAACTTTTAGAATTTAATAGTTCTTATTTTTAAAAACCAGTAGGTGACAGTCAGAATATATCAATAGAAATAATAAAATCAATAATGGCTTTTAGTTCTATATCAAAATTTAGATACTTTCTACCACACATTGCAAATTTTATGAATAATTATAATATTATAAAATGAATAATAGATTACTGTGTAACAATATTAAAAACTTTCCCTGACTGCAGCAGCTAGGGATATGTGATTGTGTAAGAAATGTATATCCTTTCCTTATGTAGTCCATATTATTCCCTAACTTCTGGTTCCCAGACATCTGTGGTAGAGGTGCAGAGATTTTACACTGGAACACATTTATTCACTTATGTATTCATTAGCTTGCTCAGACTTTCAGTAAGTATTTATGAAGTGGCCAATAGATGCCAATGAGAATTCATCAACAGGAAACCATTCTTCTGTGAGACTTAGTGCAAAAGGTCGGATGCTGTTTGGAGTCAGATATAGTGGGTTCAAGCCACAGATCCACAATTTACAAGCCGAAATATATAATTTAGGGTAAATTAGCTAACATTTCTGTTTTCTCAAATCTGTTCTATGACATATTCACAAGATTATTAGAAGCCTTAAATGATAAAAGGTCTGTAGAGTATGCAACAGAACTCTCAGCATATGATAGGTTTTCAAAAAACAAAAGGTTTGAAATAATCCATATTGGTAAGATATATTTACGGAGACAATTTGAAAAAGCACTAAGGAAAAATAGGATTTAATTGCAAGTCTTGCTGATTATTTTTGATGTAACTTTGGTCATATCACTTACAATTTCTAGGTCCTAATCCCTCATCTGTTAAATAGAAAGTATAACACTTATCTCGCAAACTCATATAGCTATTGCAAGATCACTGTAGATAGGAGTGAAAATGATTTACAAAGAATAAAACATTATACAATTTCAAAAGCATTATATATTTTGTTTGCTTTCTTTCTCAATGCAGTATTTCAAAATTACATATTTCAAAGTAAAATCCATTTTGATTTCTTTCTTGATACTTTGTCTCCTTCTTAGTTTTTCTTCTTGTTAGCCTTGTCTTAATTCACTTTCTCATCCTTTAATTCTTCTATTTTTCATTGCTTTGTAATCTTTTTAATCTTTCATCTTAAAGTAGAACATACCTTCTAGGCATCTGCCCTTATTTCCTCAAGAAACAGCACACACACATACACACATACACACAACCCCATAAATGCATGATAAGCCTACCAACATTCTCTTTCCCTGTCCGTCACAGGAAATTTTGACGTCTCGTATAGAGACTGGCAGCTATTTATGACGTTGATAACAATAGCAAACATTTCTTGAGCTCTTATTATGTGGTAAGCAGTTTGCTAAATGCCTTTTTATGCATAAATCTAGTTTAATTCTCACAACAACCTTGTGAGGTTGACATTTAGTCGTTTAAATAACTTGCATAATAACTAGATCAAAAAGAATCTGATTCCAGAGTTGAATGCTTGAATATTACATGATACTTATTTTTTTTTTTTAAAGAATGAGCAGCTTTTTTTTTTTTTTTAAACTTTGGGTTTATTTATTTATTTATTTATTTATTTATGGCTGTGTTGGGTCTTCGTTTCTGTGCGAGGGCTTTCTCTAGTTGCGGCAAGTGGGGGCCACTCTCCATCGCGGTGCGCGGGCCTCTCATTATCGCGGCCTTTCTTGTTGCGGAGCACAGGCTCCAGACGCGCAGGCTCAGTAGTTGTGGCTCACGGGCCTAGTTGCTCCGTGGCATGTGGGATCTTCCCAGACCAGGGCTCGAACCCGTGTCCCCTGCATTGGCAGGCAGATTCTCAACCACTGTGCCACCAGGGAAGCCCGATACTTATTTTTAATAGAGAAAATTCCAAAATCATAGCTGCTTTTCAGTTTGGCAAATGAAATTACAATAAAAACATTAGGACAGTTTAATGGTATTTACTATTTTAACCTGAGTTATTTTTACAAATGCAGGACATGTATAATATGCATGTTATGTTCTACCTGTTTTTATTTCTTCTTTATATTTACTTTTCCTTTTATTCTCTTAGTCATGATGTTAGTTTTTCTAAACATAAGTTTACTGTTGTGGATACCAGTATATAAGTGATTTCATTCACTGTGTATGAGCACACTAGAATAATTAACCCAGAAAGCATTTTTATCTGTACTTCTATAAATATAAATAAAGATGGCTTTGCATAAAATACAGATAAACATCAGATTCTATCCAGAGGACAATTGATTAGGGGCTACTATGTAAATATTTATCAAATAACAAAATTATGTAAATATTCAATAGTATCAAGCATTTTCTAAAACAGGATCAGCTACCATGTAAACCTCTTTTAATTAATAAAAATTGCAAGGCTCTCACTTGATTTTCAGTCACAGCAAACAAGATCTTTGTTTTAAAAGATTTCATTCAAAAGTTCCCTGCACAGCAAAGTGCATGGCACTCAATTTATCTACCTAGAGAAGATGAAGGGCTTAACTGGCCCTATGTGATTGGAAACTCTGGCTTAAGAAGTCTTCCAGAAATACAGCCTGGTTAGCCACCCCTCTGATTCTCACATTGTTATTGTATGAATGCTATGATTTTTTTCTAAAGAAAGACTGAAATTGGCTATTTTTACCTTGAGACAAAGCATTTTAGATGGGAACAATATTATTTTTTCTGTCAGAAAACATTTTATCTAAGCATATTGAGTACACTTCACTTAATCAGCACAAATGGCTATAAGAGCAAAGTCAAACGTCTCCAAGTCTAGATTTTATTAAAAACATGGCATGCTCCTGGAGGTGGAAATGTGATGTAGGCATATGAAGGGGGAAGAATTTTGACAAAAAATAATAAAATTACAAAATATTTATTTTTCCAATATATGAAACATGTAATTTTAAGAGATGCTCAGTAAGTACAGGTAATAGAGCACTGACTAGCGGGATTTTTGTTTGCTTCTTTTGTTTTTTACTACTATGTGTATATATACACACACAATAGGAGCACTTATATATTACAAAATAACACAAACAGGCAATTCACAGAAAAAAAAAATCACACCATCAATAAATAGGCAGAAAGGTTTAATTTTGCTTAAAATTATAGCAAAGACAATTGAAACTATAAGGCACCTTTTAGATTAGAATACCAAAAATTAAATCATTTTTATAATCATCCCTATTGGTGAGAGTACGTGGGAAATGAACATTCATGCTTTATTGGGAAGGGGTTAAAATCTATGGAATATTTTTGGAGAATGGTTTGTCACTAACTTGCAACAGTTCAAATGCAAAAACCTTTGGTTTTTATCAGTGGTAGAAATTGAAGTAAACATGTTTATTTTTACACTCTTAAAATGTTAAGATCAAAAGTGGAACAATGTAATATTTACAAATGAAGGGATGGTTAAATACATTATTTTATAATTGTAAAGTGTATTAGTAAGTGGCCATTAAAACAATTAGATGCACAAGTTCTAGTATGGGAAGATTGCCAACATATGTGGAAAATTCAATAAAATACAGAGCACGGGGAATATTATGATCTTTTTTTATGAGAAAGAAAAAAAAAAGTTACATATGCAGATAGTCTGAATGTTTCTGGTGAGGGGTTCAGGTATCTGATAAGGAAAACTGACATTTTAATGTATATATTTGTTGTTGTTGTTTTTGTTATTGTTCTTATTTGTTTTACCATGTGTGTATATAACTACATAACACTGAGAAAAAATATTTGAAAATTAACTCATCTTTGATATGTATAACTGAAAAGTGGGGATTTCAAGGAATTTAACTTTTCATATTATAACATTTTGTATACTCTTCTGAGGATAATTTTAAAGTGAACAATTACTACATTTAAAGTAATTTAAAGAGTACCTTTAATTATTCCTAAATCTGAAATACATCAAAGATGGTCTTAGTCAGCCAAATTGATAAATACATTTAAAAAAAATTTTATTGGAGTATAGTTGCTTTACAATATTGTGTTAGTTTCTACTGTACAGCAAAGTGAATCAGCTATATGTATACATATATCCCCTATTTTTGGATTTCCTTCCCATTTAGGTCACCACAGAGAATTAAGTAGAGTTCCCTGAGCTATAGAGTAGGTTCTTATTAGTTATCTATTTTATACATAGTATCAATAGTATATATATGTCAATCCCAATCTCCCAATTTATCACACCTCCCCCCTTTCCCCCTTGGTGTCTGTACATAAAGGAAGGAAAATGAGTCATTTGTAGAGACATGGATGGACCTAGAGACTGACATACAGAGTGAAGTAAGTCAGAAAGAGGAAAACAGATATCGTATATCAACGCATATATGTGAAATCTGAAAAAATTGGTATAAATGATCTTATTTACAAAGCAGAAATAGAGACACAGACATAGAGAACAAATGTACAAATACATTTATTTTTATTTAAAATTCTGTATGTTGGAAGAAATTATCAATTTTATATGGTTCACAACATTTCTATTTAAAAAAATAATAAATATTCTTTTTTACTGAAGTATAGTTGATTTACAATGTTGTGTTAATTTCTGTTGTACAACAAAGTGATTCAGTTGTACATATATATATATATATATTCTTCTTTATATTCTTTTTCGTTATGATTTATCACAGGATATTGAATATATTTCCCTGTGCTATACAGTAGGATATTGCTGTTTGTCCATTCTATATGTAATAGTTTGCATCTGCTAACCCCAAACTTCCAATCCATCCCTCCCACATCCCGCCTCCCCTGTGGCAACCACAAGTCTGTTCTCTATGTCTGTGAGTCTGTTTCTGTTTTGCACATAGGTTTATTTGTGTTATATTTTAGATTCCACAAAAAAAATAAAAATAATAATTCTTAATCCTGCTTCTACAAAATAGTCACTACAGGACTTTTAAAAAAATACAGCCTGCTGGTTAGACCACAGATTTGCTATATGAATCTCTGAGCATATGGCCTCTGCATCTGACTTTTTATCTAGATCCTTTCTTTAATTTTAAGAAGGAATTTAAGAAGCAGTCAGTGGACAGTCATTTACAATATTTTAGTAAGGGGTATTTCAGTTATTCTTCCAGCTCTGTGATTCTCTGACTACTTGTGATAGTTTGCTTAGTATACAGAATCAGTATCCAACCTCATACTTATTGATTTAGTTTATATGTTATGGATCATTGGAATCGCTCTTTGTAATAGTTACAGAAGGTATATAAATTGATTCTTATGCAGAATATAACTTGAGGTATACCATCTAGCAGAAAGGTTTTTTTTTTTTTTTAACATCTTTGTTGGAGTATAATTGCTTTACAATGGTGTGTTAGTTTCTGCTTTATAACAAAGTGTATCGCTATACATATACATATATCCCCATATCTCTTCCCTCTTGCATCTCCCTCCCTCCCACCTTCCCTAACCGCCCCCTCTAGGTGGTCACAAAGCACCAAGCTGATCTCCGTGTGTGATGTGGCTTCTTCCCACTAGCTATTTTACGTTTGGTAGTGTATATATGCACATGCTACTCTCTCACTTTGTCCCAGCTTACCCTTCCCCCTCCCGGTTTCCTCAAGTCCATTCTCTAATAGGTCTACATCTTTATTCCCGTCCTGCCCCTAGGTTCTTCATGACGTTTTTTTTTTTTTTACATTCCATATATATGTGTTAGTATACGGTATTTGTTTTTCTCTTTCTGACTTACTTCACTCTGTATGACAGACTCTAGGTCCATCCACCTCGCTACAAATAACTCAATTTCATTTCTTTTTATGGCTGAGTAATATTCCATTGTATATATGTTCCACATCTTCTTTATCCATTCATCTGTAGATGGGCATGTAGGTTGCTTCCATGTCCTGGCTATTGTAAATAGAGCTGTAATGAACATTGTGGTACATGACTCTTTGAATTATGGTTTTCTCTAGGTATATGCCCAGTAGTGGGATTGCTGGGTTGTATGGTAGATCTATTTTTAGTTTTTTAAGGAACCTCCATACTGTTTTTCATAGTGGCTATATCAATTTACATTTGCACAAACAGTGCAAAAGGGTCCCTTTTCTCCACACCCTCTCCAGCATTTATTATTTGCAGATTTTTTGATGATGGCCATTCTGACTGGTGTGAGGTGATATCTCATTGTAGTTTTGATTTGCATTTCTCTAATGATTAATGATGTTGAGCATTCTTTCATTTGTTTGTTGGCAATCTGTATATCTTCTTTGGAGAAATGTCTATTTAGGTCTTCTGCCCATTTTTAGATTGGGTTGTTTGTTTTTTTGATATTGAGCTGCATAAGCTGCTTGTAAATTTTGGAGATTAATCCTTTGTCAGTTGCTTCATTTGCAAATATTTTCTCCCATTCTGAGGGTTGCCTTTTCATCTTGTTTATGGTTTCCTTTGCTATACAAAAGCTTTTAAGTTTCATTAGGTCCCATTTGTTTATTTTTGTCTTTATTTCCATTTCTCTAGGAGGTGGGTCAAAAAGGATCTTGCTGTGATTTATGTCATAGAGTGTTCTGCCTATGTTTTCCTCTAAGATTTTGATAGTGTCTGGCCTTACACTTAGGTCTTTAATCCATTTTGAGTTTATTTTTGTGTATGGTGTTAGGGAGTGTTCTAATTTCATTCTTTTACATATAGCTGTCCAGTTTTCCCAGCACCACTTATTGAAGGGGCTGTCTTTTCTCTATTGCATATTCTTGCCTCCTTTGTCAAAAATAAGGTAACCATATGTGTGTGGGTTTATCTCTGGCCTTTCTATCCTGTTCCATTGATCTATATTCCTGTTTTTGTGCCAGTACCATACTCTCTTGATTACTGTAGCTTTGTAGTATAGTCTGAAGTCAGGGAGCCTGATTCCTCCAGCTCCATTTCTCATTCTCAAGATTGCTTTAGCTATTCTGGGTCGTTTGTGTTTCCATACAAATTGTGAAATTTTTTGTTCTAGTTCTGTGAAAAATGCCAATGGTGGTTTGATAGGGATTGTATTCAATCTGTAGATTGCTTTGGGTAGTATAGTCATTTTCACAATGTTGATTCTTCCAATCCAAGAACATGGTATATCTCTCCATCTGTTTGTATCATCTTTAATTTCTTTCATCAGCTTCTTATAGTTTTCTGCATACAGGTCTTCTGTCTCCTTAGGTAGATTTATTCCTAGGTATTTTACTCTTTTTGTTGCAGTTGTAAGTGGGATTTTCTCCTTAATTTATCTTTCAGATTTTTCATCATTAGTGTATAGGAATGCAAAAGATTTTTATGCATTAATTTTGTATCCTGCTACTTTACCAAATTCATTGATTAGCTCTAGTCAATTTCTGGTAGCATCTGTAGGATTCTCTATGTATAGTATCATGTCATCTGCAAACAGTGACAGTTTTACTTCTTCTTTTCCGATTTGGATTCCTTTTATTTCTTTTTCTTCTCTGATGGCTGTGGCTAAAACTTCCAAAACAATGTTGAATAATAGCGGTGAGAGTGGGCAACCTTGTCTTGCTCCTGATCTTAGAGGAAATGGTTTCAGTTTTTCACCATTGAGGACGATGTTGGCTGTGAGTTTGTCATATATCGTCTTTATTATGTTGAGGTAAGTTCCCTCTATGCCTAGTTTCTGGAGGGTTTTTATCATAAATGGGTGTTGAATTTTGTTGAGAGCTTTTTCTGCGTCTATTGAGATTATCATATGTTTTTTATCCTTCAGTTTGTTAATATGGTGTATCACATTGATTGATTTGCGTATTTTGAAGAATCCTTGCATTCCTGGGATAAACCCCACTTGATCATGGTGTATGATCCTTTTAATGTGCTGTTGGATTCTGTTTGCTAGTATTTTGTTGAGGATTTTTGCATCTGTGTTCATCAACGATATTGGCCTGTAGTTCTCTTTCTTTGTGACGTCTTTGTCTGGTTTTGGTATCAGGGTGATGGTGGCCTCGTAGAATGAGTTTGGGAGTGTTCCTCTCTCTGCTATATTTTGGAAGAGTTTGAGAAGGATAGGTATTAGCTCTTCCCTAAATGTTTGAAAGAATTTGCCTGTGAAGCCATCTGGTTCTGGGCTTTGTTGGAAGATTTTTAATCACAGTTTCAATTTCAGTGCTTGTGATTGGTCTGTTTATATATTTTCTATTTCTTCCTGGTTCAATCTCGGAAGGTTGTGCTTTTCTAAGAATTTGTCCATTTCTTCCAGGTTGTCCATTTTATTGGCATAGAGTTGCTTGTAGCAGTCTCTCAGGATCTTTTTCATTTGTGCAGTGTCAGTTGTTACTTCCCCTTTTTCATTTCTATTTCTATTGATATGAGTCTTCTCCCTTTTTTTCTTGATGAGTCTGGCTAATGGTTTATCAATTTTGTTTATCTTCTCAAAGAACCAGCTTTTAGTTTAATGATCTTTGCTATTGTTTCCTTCATTTCTTTTTCATTTATTTCTGATATGCTCTTTATGATTTGTTTCCTTCTGCTAACTTTGGGGTTTTTTGGTTCTTCTTTCTCTGATTGCTTTAGGTGTAAGTTAGGTTGTTTATTTGAGATGTTGCTTGTTTCTTAAGGTAGGAATGTATTGCTATAAACTTCCCTCTTAGAACTGCTTCTGCTGCATCCCATAGGTTTTGAGTCATCGTGTTTTCCTTGTCATTTGTTTCTAGGTATTTTTTTGATTTCCTCTTTGATTTCTTCAGTGATCTCTTGGTTATTAAGTAGTGTATTGTTAACCTCCATGTGTGTATTTTTTACAGATTTTTTTCTGTAATTGATATCCAGTCCCATAGCATTGTGGTTGGAAAAGATACTTGATACAATTTCAATTTTCTTAAATTTACCAAGACCTTATTGATTTGTGACCCAAGATATGATCTATCTTGGAGTATATTCCATGAGCCCTTGAGAAGAAAGTGTATTCTGTTGTTTTTGGATGGAATTAGCAGAAAGTTTAATCATCAAATTTTGGCTAAGAATATGAGTACCATATGTGAGAATAGAACAACAGATTCTCATTTTATACAACTTTCAACTTGGGTAGTCTATATTCTTTCTTCTATATGTTAAAATTTATCATAGTATAAATAAAAACATATAGAAAATTTTGATTTGTACTAAAGTTGCAGAGTAACTCATACCAGTCATGTGATAAAACAATGGTCTGTATCTTAGGATGGAGACTAAAATCATTGTATCTCCATTTCTGTAAGCCAACTGAAGTTCTTGGTAGAAGACAAAAAAATGTGAGTCCGTGCAACACGAGAAGGCACAAGATAGTCTGCCACAACATGTAATATATATAATTTGATTAATGTCCTACCACCTAAATTCCTTGAAACTGACCAAATTACATTGGCATTTTATCTTCCTTATTATTTGAGTCAAATGTATATGGCAGAGAGGAACTGAGAGATTTCCCTGTTACCAGAGATACTTAGGTTTTTATATATTTTAAGTTTTAATATGTTTCTTACCAGTTCTTCTTTATCTATTCATATATAGATTATAATATCCATATTTGAATATATTATTAAATATT
Organism: Balaenoptera musculus; assembly: GCF_009873245.2. NCBI lineage: Eukaryota > Metazoa > Chordata > Mammalia > Artiodactyla > Balaenopteridae > Balaenoptera > Balaenoptera musculus. Next base: position 108,268,416 of record NC_045788.1, read on the forward strand.
AACTATTATATATCATTACATGCATAATTCTGGTTAGTTTTTTTAAACAGTCAATATGAACATCTCACCTGTTTACAAGATGCTTGTGGATGTCTGAGAATCAACCACTGGCTATCTATTTAAACATAGAAAGTAGAGGGAAACAGCTTTTTGACATTAACGTTGGCAATGAATGTTTGGATTTAACACCAAAAGCAAAGGCAACGAACACAAAAATTATCATGTGGGGGCTTCCCTGGTGGCGCAGTGGTTAAGAATCCACCTGCCAATGCAGGGAACACAGGTTTGATCCCTGGTCTGGGAAGATCCCACATGCCACATAGCAACTAAGCCCTTGAGCCACAACTACGGAGCCTGTGTGCCACAACTACTGAAGCCTGACACCTAGAGCCCATGCTCTGCAACAAGAGAAACCACCACAATGAGAAGCCCCTGCACTGCAACAAAGAGTATCCCCTGCTCACCGCAAATAGAGAAAGCCTGCACACAGCAAAAAAGACCCAGTACAGCCACAAATAAATAAATAAGTGTATTTAAAAAAAAAATAATCACGTGGGATGACATCAAACTAAAAAGCTTCTGCACAGCAAAGGAAATAATCAACAACATGAAAAGGCAGCATACAAAATGGGAGAAATTATTTGCAACCATGTATCCTACAAGTGGTAAATATAAAAATGAATAAGGCATGCATTCACCCCAATAGCAAAAAAACTCAAACAGCTCAATTGCAAAATAGGCAAAAGACCTGAATAAACATTTATCCAAAGAAAACATACAAATGGGCAACAAGTACATGAGAAAGTATTCAACATCACTAATCAGCCAGAAAATGCAAATCAGAACCACAATGAGTTATCACCTCATGCTTACTGATTCTTACTTTGTTGCCTTTGCTTTTGGTGTCAAATCCAAAAAGTCATTGCCAAGACCAATATCAAGGAACTTTTTCCTTATGTTTTCTTCTAGGAGTTTTGTGGTTTCATCTCCAATTTTTGGTGCTTAAATATTTGCAATTGTTATATCCTCTTGATGAGTCAATCCATCTGTCATTATATAATGACCTTCTTTGTTTCTTGTTACAGTTTTTGACTTAAAGCCTACTTTGTCTAATAGAAGAATAGCTACCTTTGCAATCTTTTGGTTCCATGTGAATGGGATACCTTTTTCCTTCTTTTCATTTTTAGTCTATGTGTCCTTAAACTTGAAGCAAGTTTCTTGTAGGCAGCATACAGTTCAGTCATGTTTTTCTATTCATCTAGCCATTCTATGCCTTTTGACTGGAGAATTTAGTCCATTTATATTTAAAGTATTGATAAGTAAGTGTTTGCTATTGCTTTGTTTGTTAATTGTCTTTTAGTTGTTTTGTAGATATTTTGTTCCTTTCTTCCTCTGGTGACCATTCAGCTATCCCTTTTGGGTGGATGGTGGGAACTTATTTTCTTTCAGATGAGAGATGAGGGAGAACTTTGTTTGATAATCTTTTTTTTTTTTTTGACAAATTTGACTTTTTTTAGTATTTTAAGCCAAAGGATAAGTTAATTTTCACAGATGTCTAGAAAAATTCCTCATTACTTAGTAATGTAGTACACATAAATCTGCTAAATATTGTTCTGTAATTCATGAAGTCAGTAGATCTTTCCCAGAAGATGTTAAAAACTACAATCACAGAGTGGATTTCTGAGAAGGTTTGTCTTCTCTCTTTTACCATCTATTATGGTTTGAATTGTGTCAAACAAAAAGTTGTTGAAGCCTTAACTCCCAATACCTATTATTAATGTGACCTTACTTAGAAATAGTGGCCTTATACAGGTAATCAAGTTAAAATGAGCTCATTAAAGTGAACTTTGATACAATATGATCATGTCCTTATAAAAGGGGTAAGTTTAGACACAGAGAAGTGCATTGAGGGAAGATGATGAGAAGACACAGGGAGAATGCCATCTACAAGACAGGAAATGACTGAGGTGACCAGAAGCTAAGAGAGAGGCATGCAACAGATTTTTCCTCACAGACCTCAGAAGGAACCAACCCTGTCAGTATCTTGATTTCAGTCTTCTAGCCTCCAGAACTGTGAGAAATAAATTTTTGTTGTTCTAAGCCACCTAGTTTGTGATACTGTGTTAAGGCAGCCCCAGAAACTAAGACACCACTTGTAGTTTTCTTCTTTTTACAGAATGACACCTGGATTGTCATCCATCTTCTGCCTTGAAAGTATGCAGTACAGAGAATAATCTGCAAATTGATATTGTATGAGTGATACAAATGGAAAAAAGAAGCTAATATTGGGTTTTCTTACCTGTAAAGCAGCTTTCACTTTGCAGATATTTTATTTTCTTTCTTTGGGCAGCTAGGGGGTGAATGGAGAAGAGATTGGCCATAACAATTTATAATCACCACATTCTAAATCAGACAGTTGATATTTTAACTTGATTAAATTTGATTAATATGATGGTTTATCAGAGAGACTTGAAAATTGTGGTCTTATTGACTAAAACAATACTCTGGTCTTCTCAGAGATGAGGTATGATTTGATTTCATTTCTAAAATTCAATATCTGGTAAACTTTTCTGAGGAAAAAAATCTATTCTTGGGTTATGATGAATGGTTGGTTATTACAAAGCAGAATGTACCCTTGGAACATATCCTATAAATGTATGTGCCACTGAATGTTGTACAAAAGTGGCTTCCTGTGGATCTTGGAATTGCTCAGTACAAAAGAACATGTTAATTAAGGCAGTCTCAATTCAATACACAAATGCATGTAAATTATAACTCAATGCAAGGTCAATGAAAGCCCATTTTCTTTGTTTTATACAATAATGTTACCTAAAAAAACAAAAGAAAATCAAACACACAAAACTATTATTCAATAATTATATGGTATGAATATGGCCTACAAATGTGGAACGTTCAATTGGAATATGGTTATCTGCACTGAAAAATAAGAGTATTTTATTTCTTCCTCTAGGGCCCAACAAAAGTCGCACTGACACACCACAAAGCAAATGTTTATATTGAATATACACAGATTATAAGGCAGGATCCAAATGATGCTTGTATAAGTTATAGCACTATTTAAAGGATGAAAGGAGAATACTCCATGGAGAAAAGAAGGCTCCAACAGGCTTGTAATATTTTTCCTAATAAGAATGCAATATATTTAATATCAGAATTTGCTAATACAACCTTGACCTACAAATAATTGGTGTATTTTTCTCTTTCTTAAGTCAAAGTTATTATTTCAAACCTTAAGTATCGTCTTGCTATACTTTGAAGTATTATACAGTCTAATAAATAAAAAAGACCCAAGATACTGTACCAAGAAATAAAGGAACCAAGTCGTTGTCATAAAATAAAGCTATTTTGTAACTTGACTCCACTCCTATAATTTGATTCTAATCATAGGAATAAGTCTATAGGCTGTGTATATTTTTTTATGATTACATATTTGATTTTTAAAAAGTCTAGGGAGTCAAAGATATGTGCCGTAAGGAGTGGTAAAATTGAAAATTAAATGTATGACAAGTTTAATTTTGGTAATTTTTCTTGACTTTTATAGATATTCTCAGAACTAAAAGGCCTTGAATACATATTTGTCACTTCAGTGACAAAATGTTCTGTTTGGGTTATACGTGTGCATCATGGTGGTAGTGGGGTCAGATTTTCAGTGAAGTTAAAGTTAAATGAACATAGGAGAAGAAACATCCCACCGTTGGACAAAACATCCAGTCTATCATATACAGATAAGAAGTTGCCTGTCAGGCATGGGAGACTGAGAGGGACAAAGCAGCCCTAGATCTACTAAAGGATTAGGTGGAAATGTTTTCAATAGAAGCAAGAATAGGAACCAAAGTAGACTGCAAATAGCCTGGACCATCAAGTAAGTGAGAATTGGATTACTAGATTGAGGGAAGAAGAACAAATAATGGTGATGTTAAGGAAAAAAAAAAAAAAACTATTCTGACTCTTGTTAAAACAGTAAGGAAGACTTTATTCCATATTATTGCAATAAGATTATGATAATAGGAGAAAAAGACCAGAGTCAACTCTGAATATAGTAAAGATAGCTGGAGATTTATAGCCAAGAGCAGAGTGAGGAGGTCAGTGGGTGTATAATTACTTAATGGAGACATCAAGAGTGGGGGGATTCTTGCTAAGCCAACTTAGCAGGATTCTTGATGAAGGTGGGCCAAGGTGACCAGATATCAAGGGTGGGGATGATAATTTATCAGATATTGAGGGTAATGACATATCAAGGATGGGGGGATTTTCACTACAATAACTTAGCAAGACTCTTGCTAAAACTGGACCTGGCCAGGATGGACACAGAAACCAAATGTTAAGGCCTACTTGAGAAAAAGGCTCAGGGGAACCTAACCAAAGTTTGGTCAAGGAGTAAGTCTTTGTCAGTGGGTAGGGTACTTGAGAGTAAGGCCTAGAATCGGTAACATAATAATAGGTAATAGTTATTGAATATTTAATCTGTTTCAGATACTATTAAAAATACCTTAGTTATTACTTAATTATAATTAATAGTAAATTATAAATATAATAAATTATAATTACATAATTTAAGATTTTAACATTTCTAGGAGGTAGAGAGTAAAAGTACACTTATTTTATCTTGAGGTATACAGAGTTTAGATAAAAGAAACTTCTGCTTTCAGCCAACATGGAGCAACAGGATCAGAGTTACTATCCTGCTCAAAACAAAACAAAGCAAAGACAAAAACAAAAACAAAAAAATACAAAACAAAGAATGAGACAAAATATGTGAAACAATGTTTTCTAAGACACTAAATATCAGGCAGTGAAGGAGAATAAGCCACAAATATAGGAAACAACATAAGTGAACCACTAGTGCCCTAGCTTACTACCTCGAGAAGTTTCTAAGCCAGTACTTGAGACTATAGAAAGACCAACCATAATGATTGGAGAGTATGGTACCTGGCACCAAGGCCAGGAATAGTGCTTGTCATTAGGCTGTTTCCATCTCACCTGTTTTGCCTCAATTATCAAGCAGGCTCAACTCCTTCCTCTTCACTGAGGGCATGGACGTACACAAGCTTCATTATGAAATTCAAATATTTAACATTATTTTAGGAAGCGTTAACATATCATGGATAATTATTTCTTCCTCAAACACAAAAATCCATTTATCCTTTGTATATATTTTTAAAATTTATTTTTGAACAGTATAAATAATCAATATTGTAAAAAGTAATGTACTTATATGTATTATGTGGTAGAATTCATACAGACAAATTTGTGGTCCCTGCATAGCATCTGTGTAGAAGTCCATGGAATGAATTTAGTGAACTAATATTCCACTAAATATCTTATTTTTAAATCTAAGTCTTTGACTTATGTTTGATTTATATTTAATTGCCCTTAGCTTAATATGATAGGATACTTATGGCTGGCTTTTCTAATACGTTAGCCAGAAAATAATGTTTTCTCTCCCCAGAGAGCTTTGATTTTGGTACTCCTGAAAGACTTCTTCACAGTGGAGATTCCGTCATTATCCAGGAAAAAATAAAGAAAAAGAGACACACATGCACAGAATATGTAATAACATTGGAGAGAAAGAGATTATGAGATATGGAGAGAGACGGAAAGACAAAAAATATGCACAAAGGTCTTTGGGTTTCAGGAGTAATGATTCCTTCACAGAACTCCTGATTTGTTAAGACCTCAGAAGGGTTCTCTGGCCTGTATTAGGAGGCAAACCTCCCAGGCCAAACTTCACTTCAAAGAAGGAGAGCATGCATGATATTTAGCAATCTTGAAGCAGACACAATGAGAATATATTTGATGAAAATGCCTTTAATCTATACAGTCCTCATCTAACATTCTGTATGATTTTGAGGCTAGGCATCTAGTTTTTAACAAATAAAATTTTACTGTATAAGAATTTCTTCCTCATTAAATCAGCTTGTGTGTATGTGTGTGTAGATAGAGTGATGAAAGATAGATAGGTAGGTAGATTGATTTTAGATTAGCAAAGACTATCTCTGATGAATAGCTGGAAATTTATTCTTTTTAAAAGTCCTTTCCAGTAGTTTACAAATAATAATGAAAAGAGTAACATTAATACTACTGCATTAATCATAGTAGGTTAAATGGGTTGTTTGCAGGAGTGTGGTTTGCCATAGATTTTTTGTTTCATATTCATATGTTCATTCAAAATTTTTCCAACAGGTATTTTTTGAGAACTTACTACATGCCAGACACTGTCCTAAGAATTAGATATTGAGGAATGAACAACAGAAGAAAATATTCTGCCATCATGAAGTTTACATTCAGGTGAGAGACGACATATTTTTGTGTGTTTGTTTTTCAAAGACTATATAGGTTTTCACAGATTCTTAACAAATTCACTAAATGGATATAGATTCTGCTTTTTCTTTTCCTTTTTTTAATCTGCTGCATTCACTCCCACAAATTTTTTATCACCTTAGTGTAATTTAGAATATGATTTCACTTTCATAACCTCCAAAATTTTTATAATAACTAGTCATCTTTTAATATCTTCCTTGAATTAATTTGTACTTAAGACTTTATCCTTCAGTTATTTCTTTTTTTGTCGCATGCTCTCCACGTTCTGAAAATAACTGGACTCCTTTTGAAATTCAAAATAGTTCACATACTCTAAAAACTATCCAAATGAAACAAACAACAATAATTGTTCCTCAAAATACATGTCTTAACCCAATATTTTCATCTGATCCAATACTCTGAGTGTTTTTCTAACTCATGCTCTTCCAGGTTTCCCAAATTCACAGATATCATTCATGTAGATCAATGGAAGTTTTATAAGTTGGCTTTAAAAATGCCTTGTAGTGTATCTTTGGTAGAATTTTCTAGACAAAAAAAGCGTCTTCCTTGTTCTGCATATATATTAATATGTATTATTTGAAAGCCCTCATGAAGATCTCTCTCAGACAACACAAGAATGTAGTTGAATAATGAACTCTTGTCCCTGGGTACACTCTAAGTCCCCTTCTTGAGTCAAAGACAAAGAAGACATAACAGTAAGTTTACTCCTCAGACATGGTTTTCATTTTACAAGTCCTGTGTAGTCACTGAAGTCAAATGTCTTAGGATATACAGAATATGATGTTTTCTCACACTGAAGTGTTTTGTTATACATAGAGGGAAAAAACATGGCTGGTTCTGGAAAATCCAATTTTAGAACATCAAGTAAGGATGCTTTGGGCATTACTTTTCTTTTTACAATATTCTGCAATCAATATAAATAGATTTTGCTTTGTTATATATGAGCAGAAATTTCAACAATGGTGCAATGAGTTGGACACACCAGTGTAGCTGATTTATTCCATCACAGAGGAAGATTTGAAAATGGATATGTGACATGTCATTGACACCAATGTTATGTTTTTGTGACTGAAGAAAACTAAATCCTCCCAAGTCAGTAAGATTTTTGCTTCTAATTGCTTATTTGAACGTAATCCCAAAAGTCACTACATAGTGTCAATTATTATGGAAAATGACCACAAATTCTTTGACATTTCTGCCATTGAGAGAGAATTTATGTCACTTCACTTTGAAATCAAGCAAATTTCATGACTGCTCAGTGCAACAGAATATTGAGGTAACCATCTGCATGTATCTGTCCAAATTCTTAAGAGAGTGGCAGCTATGTGTCCCTTAGAATACTTACTTTGTGACAATCCCTTTTAGAACAGCTGCCATATTGTCAATAAACAAAATCCCATGGAGAAGTCATATAAGTGCTCTGGTAGACAGCACCATAACGGTTTCCAGACAATAATAAGCATCAACTGCTACCATATTAATTAGTAAGTTCTCTTTAGTGTCTACTCCTGAGAACCTGTCAGATGACTACTGTCTCTGGCCACAACCACTTGATGTAACCCAAGGGAGAACCATGTAGTTGAGTTCAGTTAACACACAGAAGGATGAAAGATAACACATTATTGTTTTAAGCCACTCTATTTAGTGTGATTTCTTTGCAGAACAAGATAACCAAAACTGATCCTTTCATATTTTAAAATCTTCCCAGTAAGAATCTCTACTGTGTTGGTGAAACTATTAAATTGTCACAATAAAGCAAGAGACAGGAGAGTTTTCTTCTTTTCTGGTGCTTTTTAGTTTCACTTTTCTAAGGTTCTAGGGCAGTTGTTTTTTGTTTTGTTTTGTTTTTTTATTGGTTGCACTGCGCAGCATGCTGGATATTAGTTCCCCGACCAGGGGACTTAGTCCCCCTCAAGTGGAAGCACGGAGTCTTAACCACTGGACCACCAGGGAAGTCCCTCTGGGACAGTATTTATATCCAGCAGCAATTTTTCAAATATGAGAAATTTGTTATTGCACATTTAATTCTTCAGAATAACAAAAGGCAGTTGATCTTTTCTCATATTCTTTAGTGCTATGGCTCTAATTTCCCAAGGTTAAAAGAAGTAAAAAAAAAAAAAAAAAAGAAAAATAGGCAACACCTTGGATTTCACCATTAAATTGTATGATTGCTCATCAATTTCTTCCACATTCTCATTTTGAATATCCAACCTAAGCATAGAATATTTACCAGATTGCCTTTGCTTCTCTGTAACTAGTGTTCATAGATTATTTTTTTCAACATTGAATAATTGAAAATAGGACCTTTTCCATTAACTCTAAAGTTTCACTATATTTGCTCACCTTGTAAAAGTCTTCTTCTAAACCACAGTCCACATGGCCCAAAAGCATTTATCCCTTAGTCATTGCTTTTGTTGTTCCATTTTTTTTCCCCAAGCTGTGAACATTACTGGAGACCTTTTCACCTTCATTTGGATTAGTAGTTAGGAATTTGATATGGAGCTCATCCATGCTCTCCACTTTCCCTGCACAGAAAATGAAAGCCTCAAGCTGTCATGTACTATGGCCAAAGAATTATCACATCTTGAACCACAGAGCACATCAAATGCTTGGCCCTTGAAATCATCCAGCAGCTGCCTATGTCATTCTGTATTGACACTGTTATAGCTGTAATATTAAAGAGGATTAATTCAGCCAGTTTTTAAATGTTTCTCCACTGATATGGGGAAAATAACCATACACAAATTTATTTTCAGTATTAGCATTTTATACTCTTCAAACTTGTGCAAAACATGAATTTGCGTACCGGGGGATATCATACTCTTTAAGAAATGAGAAACACCCTCATCCTCTATAAAGCTCTAGAAAATCTATCATAATTCTCCTTTATTTCTGGAATGGAAGAAAAGTTTTAAACTTTTTAAGTTTCAGGCAAGTGATCTAGTCTCATGATTTCTAAAAGGTGAAGCATCATGCATTCATCTAATCACAAATAATTTATGAGAGTGTGTTATATACCATGTACCATCTACATCGGGACCAAAAAAAGCTACAACACTCATGTCATTATCAGGTCAAGCAATAAACAAGTAAACACAGAAACAAACAAAATAATTTTATGTTGTGAAAAGAGCTAACCGGAAAATAAACAGGGAGTTTTACCTACAGCAATGCAATGATAAAGGGGTGAGCAGAGAATCCTAAATGTTGAGAAGGAGGCAAACGTATAAGGGGTAAGAGGAAGTGCATTTTAGTAAGAATGAAAACAAGCTTTACCTATCTGAGCACTGAAATAGTGGATAGTATGGGTGTAGTTTAGTGTAAAAAGGGGAGAGTGTTTTGAAAGCTGAAGTACAAAGAAGTTCAGCCATATCAGGGATTATATTCCATGAGGATATATTTATATTTCATTCTCTAGGCATCTTGATAATTTAAGAAAATAGGCATTTTTTAAAACAAGTCTCACAAGTACATCTAGATCTTATTGTGTATATATGTCAGGCTGGAGCATCCCCTTTGTTTCCTTTATGTAGATAATGGATAGAGATTATGATGATAGATGATAGGTATTTAGAGAGATAGATAGAAAGATAGATAGGGAACTAATGTCACCCTTTTATAGTCAACAAGATAGTAGGATTACTTAGGGAAGAGCCAAAATTTTATATTGCTGGTATGGTCCCTAGAGTACTAGCACAGTGCTGAATATCTAATTCGTGCTTAATATTATTGACCAATTGACTAAATTGTATACACTTTTGCCAGTTTTATAAACATCTTTATTTTAAAAAAATATTTTTGACTGTCAGGCATTTAACTCTTCTTCCAATTAACTAAAGATGTATTTTGTAGAAAATTCCTTGTTGGTATACTCTTGGAAAACATTTTATGCTGCCTTTTCCCACATAAGTAGAACCAGCTAATAGTCATGTGATTTGGGTTCAGCCAATTGGATGCTCTCTTCAAAATCTTTAAGGACTCTAGCATATGAAACAGTGAATAAGGACAGTAGGGCTCAAATTCATAACACCAACAGCTTTGGCATGCTGGCCATTTCTGCCCTTCATTTTGGCTTACATTCGGTCACTCCTAGGAGTGCTACCTGTCTTTCCTGTAGCGTTGATTTTGCAGTATTGTGATTCCCCAATATCCTAACAATAAATGTCCTTGTTGCTTAAGATAGCAAGTCGCTTTCTATGATACTGGTTTACATCCATAAAGAGACTAAATATATTTATATTTATATATAATATTATATATTATATTAATATTTATATTAATATATAAAAATATTACATATTGTATTTACACAGGGGATCGTTTCCAATGTTTCTGAGGAAAAATACCAATTTCAGTATTGCAGTATATTGGCAAAATAGGTTAATTAATGGCTCCTAGTATATTTTTACCAATACAGAATTCTGTAGTTCTAAAAAGATATATGTTAATTGTATAAAAGAAAACTGTTGAATAGGCATTTAAGCTAAACATTTACTTAAATAGATATTTCAAAAATTTAAAGAAACAAACCTAGATCCTAAATTAATAAAATATATATTTCTAGTTAAATATTTGCATGTATTTTGTTTATATTTATACTTAGTGAAGTGTATAGGAACCATCAGTTGTTAGTCAACTAAAAGACTGAATATCAATGGTGAGATAGAGAAAGTATGGGCCTCTCATTCCATCCATACTGATCTAATTCTTTTCTCTGACATAACGTATTTTTCACCCTATGAATTTCTTCATGCAAATTTCTATCACTCCTGTCTCTACAATTCCTCTTAAAACCAGCTAGGAGCAGATGAATTCTCATCTTCTCCTGTAGAATTTCTTTGACAGTTAAAGTGAGCACTCTACAGTCAGAACTCATTTGGCACTTTTAATTTTGCATGTCGATTTGCAAGTATGATAAGCCTGGTGTTTCTGAGTCACCAGATAGAATACAAGCCCAGTTGAAGGAGACATTATGCCTAATATTTTTTGGTTTCCATTGCATAGTTTTATCAAAAATTTAACATGACTGTTGGAAACATGCCTACAGACCTAGAAAAACAATAAGACATAAGGCTAGGTGAAGAATATGAAATATATTGGGTGATGTTGTTATATAAAGCAGGACACACCATTCACAAGACCCATTTTCTCTGACCTTCAAGTCTCCACAGATTTGCCCAGGGCTTCTAATAATCCCTGAGCAGAAAGAGAATCTTGTTATGTCCATTAAGAAGTTTGCTTTTATTCTCCTCCCAGGGATTTTTATACAGTTCTCTGCCTCTCCTCGCTGTTTCAAATACTGACAACATACTTGCACATTTCTAAGTTTAAGTAACTGATCACAGGTCCTGTTCAGTCCTGATTAATTACTTAAAAACTGAGTGAATCAAAGGTAATTTCACTGGTTTTCCAGGCTTCAGTAGAACCAAGTTTCAGCCTTGCCTGAGGCCATTTCTAGACAAGGAAAATTTAGCACAGTATCTTTTCCATATTAGGAGCTGAAATATTTGTAGGCTAGTTCAAAGGTAATATGTATTGACAGTGATTTCTGAAAGTTTGTTTCACAGTGTATTACTGCATACTTTCCAATTTACCTTGACAATATCAAGTTGGTTTTCCACAACATAATAAGAAACAGACTGCAAATTAGGGTCCCCATTTTTCACTTCCTACCTTTTTTCACTCCTGAGCAGAACTTAACTTTCTCTGGTTAGGCTCTGAATTTTTATTGTAGATAATAATTTTAAAAATGTGTATGTATGTGCAAGTGGCAAGGACCTGACTATGCTGTGGTGGACTTTAGGTAATAAATAGCTCCAAAGATGCAAAAAATATGTGTATTATTTTCCTAGGCTTCTGTAACAAATTACCGTATATTGGCTGGCTTTAAAACAACATGTTTGTTTTCTCACAGTTCAGGAGACTATAAAGCTGAAATTAAGGTGTTGGTGGGGCCATGTTCTCTCTAAAGGCTCTAAGGGAGGCTTTTTCCTTGCCTCTTCTCAGGTTCTGGTAATCGCCAACAACTGGCATTCCTTAGTTTATAGACACAACACTCCAATCTCTGCCTTCCTTGTCACATGATGCTCCTCCCAGCGTGTCTCTTTGCCTCTTTTTATGAGGACATAGTCATATTAGACTTAAGGACTACCCTAATCCAGTATGATCTCATCTTAACTAAATCCATCTACAAAGACTCTATGCCCAAATAAGGTCACATTAACAGGTAGAGGGGTTGGGATTTAACATATGCTTTTTGGGGACACAATTCAACAAGGAATGATAAGAAAGAAAGGAAGGAAGGGGGCGGAGGGAAAAATTACTGCAGAAGAAAAATGTAGACGAAAATGTACTAGCCTTAGAGTTTCAATTGTTGGGAATAGTTTTTAGCTTGAATTGGTTTTGTTTGATGTTTTGGAGTGGGAGAAGTCTTTTTAAGCAGTTAGGGTATATTACAGATTCAGAAAAAGGAGGTTGTAAATTCCTATCCTGATGGTGCTCTTCTAGAGAACTCTTCTTGAGTTTTCACTGCTCAATCCCTCAGGACCTTGAGTATCACCAAGATCATACTTAGATTTCAGAAAATATATTTTAAATAACAAAAATTCATGAGTTAACTAATACACAGTTTATGAATATGTGCTATATGTTATAAGTGGTATTCTCTGAGTAAAACTGGATGTTTTTTCAATTTTCAGAAATAAATTATTTCTTTTAATGTTAACTTCATAAAATATTAGATTGGAAAACACCAAGAAGTTTTTAAAAATTATATTAGCTTGATGGTAGTAGAGAAAATTTCCACAATAGAGAATTAAAATAATACCATCTGCATTTCTATCACTTAAACACAAATACTGTCTCCATTATATGATATTTGGTATCATTTCATGAATTATACACAAATTTTAAAGTAGTGGTCTCAAGCTTATTATTTTGTTGATTTCTGAGTGTAACTATAAATTTTAAATTAAATGTCAGATTATTTTATGGCCATAAATATAATTTTATGTTTATACTGTTAAAATCTAGGGGAAAAAAACAGATTGGACTTCAAATTTATTCAGTTTGCTTCTATTCTGGTTTTTAAAGTTTCCAATTTTCAAGATTTTTCTGTATCATATTTATGTTTTAGTCATCAAATGAAGGAATGACATTTGTAAGTAATTTGAAATTCTGATATTTTGTTCACCCTTATAGGGCATTTCCACAACAAAGATATTTACTTTCTTTAACCATATGGCATTCTATTTTTTATCTTCTTATATAAAACAAGTAAGTTAAGAATGCTCAACTGATCTTATTTTCATGTTGAAAAATATTTCTACTTTTATAGTTTTCAATAGATGACATCTTACTCTCTACTTCAAACATTCAGTTGTTCTTGAAATTAAACTGTTTATTTGAGATAATAGATCATCATGCATTTTCAAGAAATAATACAGAGAGATCCCTTGCACTTTTTACCTAGTTCCCTCCAATGGTATTATCTTGCAAAACTATAGTGCAATATCACAATCAGGATAATGATATTGCGATAAATCAAGATACAAAATATTTCTATCACCAAAAGGATCTCTCATGTCCCCCTTTATAACCACACTCACTTCCCACCTACCCCCACTCACTCTAAACACTGGAACCACTAACAAGTTTTCCACTTCTATAATTTTTTCAAGTCGACAATATTATATAAATAGAATTGTACACAATGAAACCTTTAAGGATTGTCTTTTATCATTCAGTAAAATTCCCTGATGCTCTGTCAGGTTATCAAAACACGAGCTGTATTTTCCCCATGGAAGGGGAAAAATGTTTGTAAATAACTTATTTGATAAGGATTGATATCCAGAAAATATTAAGAACTCCTATTACTAAAAAAAAAAAAAAAAAACCCAGTAAAAAATTAGGCAAAGAATTTGAATAGACATTTCTACAAAGAAGATATGTAAATGACCAACAATGACATGAAACGATACTCAACATCACTGATCATTAGGGCAATGCAAATCAAAACCACAAGGAGATACCACTTAACATCCATTAAGGTGGTTATTATTAAAATAAAAAAGAAAAGAAAAGAAAGAAAAATAAAATGTTAACAAGGATGTGGAGAAATTGGAACTCTCATGTATTGTTGATAGGAAGATAAAATGGTACAGATCCTACAGAAAACAATATGGTAGTTCCTCAAAAAGTTAAAATGAAAGTTACCAATGACCCAGGAGTTCCATACCTGGGTGTATATCCAAGAGAATTCAAATCAGGTGCTCAAGCAGATGTGTACACCCATCACTATAGCAGCATTATTTACATTAGCCAAAAAAGGGGAAGCAACTCAAATCACTTCCATTCATTAAAGGATGAACAGATAAAAGGTGTTACATATACGAAATGGAATATCACTCAGTCTTAAAAAGGAAGGAAATTCTGACACAGGCTACAACATGGATGAACCTTGAAGAGATTATGCTAAGAGAATTAAACAGTTACAAAAGGACAAATTTCATATGATTCTATTTATATGATGTATTACTCAGGATTTTCCAGAAACACAGAACAATAGAATGTCTGGTAGTCTGAAGACTCAGGGAAGAGCTTATATTGCAGCTCAAATCAAAAGGCAGTCTGGAAGGCAGAATCCCCTCTCCCTGGGGGGAACTCAGTCTTTTTTCTCTTACAGCCTTCGACTGATTGGATTAGTCCCATCCCCATTATGAAGAATAATCAGCTTTACTCAAAGTCTAATGATTTAAATGTTAATCTCATCTAAAAAATACCTTCAGAGAAGTATTTAGACTATTATTTGATCTGGATACTGTGCCTTAGCCACACTGACACATAAAATTAACCATAAAAAATTCATCACTTGTCAATTTGACATCCATATACAGCTCCTTGTAATAATCTCCAAATAAAGACAATAACAAGGTCATGCTTCCACCTAAGATGATACAACTATCCTGCATATAACTAAAGCACATTAAGACTTTCCCCAGAAGAGAATGCGAGTGATTTTTTTCACTCTTTATCCTGATGTCTGGTAACTTAAATTCAATGAAATAAAATTTAAAATATTTAACAATATTTAATAAAATTAACAATATTTAACAATATTTAACTATGATGCAAAGTAGTGGTTCTTTACCTGGTAATATGACCCAAACCTTCATTCCTGAAGGGTCTGGGCCATTAGTAATTCTGCCTGTATTGGTTTGTTTTATTTTTCCATTGCCTTTATTCACAGGGCTTAGTGATACTAAGAGACAGCACAAGGTATCTCCTGTATCCATGGATAGTTTTCCTTACCTCCATTGCAGAGTAGCAGTCTATTTTCCAGTGGTAATCAGGATCAAGTCGCCTAGCCAGCGTAGTAACTTGCATCTTTGCCTGTTGTTTCAGAGTTATGAGGAGCCCAAAGTGACCAGGTAGGATTCTTAACATACAGTTCAATGGAATTCTTGTGTTTCCAACTGGAAGTGTCCCTCCCTTTCGAACTAAGACCTCTAGACCAGTAGAGCATAAAGTCATGAATACAGGAGGCTAAATATTTTCTAGGGGGTTATTAGGGGAATAGGAGTGGTGCCATTCCCATTCTACCCCTTAATTCCTGGACCCATGAGTCCTAGATATTACAGAAACAGTACCATGTATTGGAAGCTTATTCAAAGCATTTACCATCTCCTGGAGAACCTTGCCCCAGCCTCACAAGATTTGCCACTTAGCTGGCACTGTAATTGAGTCTTCAAAAGGCCATTCCATAGTTCTGTCAAGCCAGCTGCTTCAGGATACTTTGGAACATGGTAAGGCCAGTTAATTCCATGAGCATGGGCCCATTATTGCACTTCATTTGCTATGAACAGAATTTCTTCTTTTTTTTCTTCAATTTTTATTTTATATTGGAGTATAGTTGTTTAACAGTGCTGTATTAGTTTCAGGTGTACAGCAAAGTGTTTCAATTATACATTATACATGTATAATGTATAATTATACATGTATCTATTCTTGTTCAAATTCTTTTCCTTTTTAGGTTATTACAGAATATTGAGCAGAGTTCCCTGTGCTATACAGTAGGTCCTTCTTGGTTATCTTTTTAAAATATAGTATTCTGTATATGAACAGAATTCCTTGATCAGAAGCAATGCTGAGTGGAACACCATGACAGTGATAAGGCATTCTGTAAGTACACAGATGGTAGCTTTTGCAGAAACATTGCTTGCAGGAAATGCAAATCTCTATTCAGATTAAGTGTTTATTCCATTAAAAACAAGTTCTGCCCCTTCCATAATTGAAGTAGTCCAATGTAGTCAACCTCCTTAGGTTCTTGAATCTGTAGCTTTATGACTCTTGTCAAAATAGGAAATTCTCAGTTCTCAGTTACTTTTTCTTCAAATACTTTTGATCCCACCATCTTTTTCACTTTCTGGAACTCTAACTTTCTACATGTTCTGTTTTTATTTTTATTTTGTTGTTGTTGCTGTTATAACCCCACATGTTCCTGAGTCTCTGTTCATTATTTAAATTTTAATTTTCTCTCTGTTGTTTACATTGGTTAATTTCTATTTCTCTATCTTTCAGTTTATCGATTCTCTCCTCTTTCCTTCTTCCTTCTCTTGTTAAGGCCATCACTGAGCTTTTTATCTTTGCTGTTATATTTTCCAGTTCTAAAATATGCATTTGGTTCTCCTTTATATCTTCCTTTTTCTGATGAAACTTTCTGTTTTTACATTTGTTTCAAACATGTTCATAATTACTCACTGAAGCATTTTTAATCATGGCTGCTTTAAAATAGAGATCAAGTAATTCTAGCATTTCAGTCACTTCAATGGTGGCATCTACTGATTGTCTTTTTGCATTCAGTTTGAGATCGTCCTGTTTCTTCATATAACAGGTTGTTTTTTTTATTGAAATCAGGCCATTTTGGATATTATAAGACTGTATCTTATCTAATTTTTTTCTGTTTTGTTTTAGTTAGCTATTTGACACTAATTCAGCAGGAGGGTGGGTAACACCACCTTGATATTTTCAAGTGGACATAGAAGTCCAGGTTCACTGCTTGGCCTCTACTAATACCCCAAATGGTAGATCTCCTCATTGCTGCTTGGCAGGAATGGAATTTCTGTCTTCCCATGTATTCTCCACTGATACCACATAGGGGTTGTCATTGTTACCTCTGGGTAATGATGAAAAAGCATACTCTCACTGAGACTTCTCTGACACCATCCTGGTGGGGGAGTTCAGGTACCTCATTATATCCCTGTTAGGGTGGAAATCTAAGCTCCCCATTTGGCCTTTGCTGGAATGGGTGGTGGGGGTATCTGGTTTTATGGTGTTCAGCAGGAGTATATTGTTTATCATCTAAAAGTTTTCTTTCTTGCTAGGCTGCCCTTTTCTTCATCCTTTGGTTATAGAGAACAGGCTTTCATTGGGGATTTTTTTCTAGGTCCATTAGTATTTCTAAATTGCTGGTTTCTTTAGCTCCATGTCTGGCGTATATGAGGCAAAAATAACATCCAAGGAACTCCTTATTATGTTGTTTTACTGGTCTCAGAATCCTTAGTTGATCTGGCTGCTTTTCTCCACTTTCAGAATCTTCTTCTGTTTGTTTTGTAGGTAATATTAAGGATTTTTAGTGGTACTTGGTGTAAAAAATAGAGGGAAGTGTGTCTATGCCATCTTGTTAGAAGCAAAAGTCCTCCAACTGATTTAAGCTTTTACATTTAATGGTATCCTCAGTTATATTATAAATATTTCTTTGTAATTTCTTTGTTTTTCTTGTAATAGCTTGTTATGTAAATAATAATACCATTTTCTTTAATAAGTTAAAATCTTTGCAAATATTAATATTATATATTTCAAAGTCATGATGATATATATGGTTAAATTTACTTCATTTTAACAAGGAGATTCTAATAAAATCACATTAATGAATTTTTATTTATATCAAAATAGCCAGCTTAACAGTTGGAGTAATTAAAATTTAAATATAAGTCATCTGCTTGTTTTGTTTATTTGTTATAATTTGACCAACTAAACATTTTTTTTAGTTAGATTAATTTTATATTTGACTTAATTTACAGGCTGTTTTGATTTTTAAAATTTTACAGTCTATCAGAAAAAAAGGTTATATGTACTAGTTTTTCTTTTTTATAAGAGAAATTTTACTTGTTATATGCTGCATGTTTGTTGTGAAATAATAAAGACAAGGGCCACAAAAACAGACCAAAGCCTACTCACTTTCTAATGGATATTGGTGACAATATGAGGATTACCAATCTGTACTTATTTTCCAGACCCAAAAACTAACATAAGAAAAATTCATATTTGATTATGGTCTTGGTGTGCTCAACTTTGTCATAAAAACCTGAGGTTTTAAAATTTTCTTGGAAAATAATTAGGACTTCTATTTCCAGTGACCACATCTCAGGAAGGTTGCAGGAGTTTTAAAAGACATTCTACAACAAAAAAAGGGTATAAATGCCGTGAAAAAATATCTGTTTAAAGGGATAAAAAAAGGGAGGATTTCTCAAGAGCATCAAAGTGATTGTTAAGTGCTGCTGTACAGATAGGCATAGAATTGGAGAAGGAAGTTTCCAGGTATTACATCTTGGAAACAACAGTGTTTATAAAGTGTTAGTGTTTGAGCTTTGACATTTTAAACAGCAGGTATGTTGGTTCCATCTTTTTCTTCTATGACCTGAAGTCTCTATGGACTTTTAGATGCCTATTATTTCTAAAAGAACTGAGTCTGAGATGGTTATCTCCTTTGCGTGCCCCATATCTGCTGTGTAGTTTGTACTCAAAACATATGCTAGGAAAAATATGAATGAGAACGACATGTCATTCTTTTATTCATTATTTTATCCCATTACTTCTACCCTTATCTTTTCCCTAATTAACTCTGATATATTGTTAACTTATTTTGTTTACTGTTGTCAAATTCATCTCGTAAAAACCCAATTTTTGTTGTCACATTTCTATTGAAAACATTTTAATGCCTACCCAATTACCTTTAAAAGATAATTTAAATTAATTAATTTGTTATTCCAGTCCCTCTATTAAGTTAAAATATATCTTCTGATTTTACTTTCACAAATTAGCTATTTGTAATAATCGTGATGATTATGATGATGATAGTAATAATAATGTCCAACCATGTATAACAGATAACATTTGTCAGGTATTATTGTGAGCTCCTTACACATATTTAAATTTTAATCCTCATTTAAATTTAATCCTCATTCAAACAATTTAATTCTCATTTAATTTAATCCTTATTCAAATACACATAGGCAGATACTATTTATATCCTCCATTTCATGCAAGAGGAAACTGAGGCAAAGATTAGTTAAGTAACTTGCTCAAAGTCACAGAGATAACATTTAATTGAGTTGGGTTTGAAGAGAGTGTCTCTTCAGAATCTGTGCTACTAACTTCTACATTCAAATGTCTCTCTAAACATTTGCTGCATCCTATTACTATTTTAAAATTTACTATTTTTTTAATCATGGATTCTCAGTCTTTAATGTTTTAAAGTGAAAAGTCCTATGAAATTTTCAAAGTCTTGTTAAATTTCATATTTTCCATAAAACTTTCGATGGTCCAAGTTTGAAGTAGTCTCTCCTTGCCAGTGATCATGTATCCTTTACCATATGAGACATATTGCTTTCTAGCTTGTATTTTAGTGATTTATAAGTATATATTCAATAGATTGTAATCTATTTAAAAGTTGAGATGTTGTGTTGTATGCATTAATTTTCTTAGCCCTACACAACTAGTAGTTACTAATTCTCCATCCCTATCCTAAATCTACCTTTTTTATCTTGTTGATGGGTTAGCACATTATTGTGATAAAATTTTGTCCCTATTTTTAATATTATATATATATTTTCCATATTCTATAAACTATAAAATATTATTTCTTAATAAAAATTTTTAATGTTGGTAGGAATGCAATTAATTTGATGAAGGGACTATAAACTGGTAACACTTACTAGGAAAGTATTTTAGCAATATGCATTGCCTCCCCCCCATGTGTTATGCCCTTTATCTTGCTAATTTTAAATTTTGGTAATGTTCTTAATCCTATTCTGGAACATTAACACAAAGAAATGGGATATTCAGAAGAGTTTATGCATAGACATATAAATTATAGTATTATTTCTTAGTGGAAAATTGAAAACAATCAGAATATTGAGCTGAAAACAAATAACTGAGGTACTCCTCATTCTTGTTAATATTCTGCCATTAAAAACATTGCTAACAAAGCATCATTAATATACAGAAATTAACTGTACTTTCTAAATGAAATTATGCAAAAACGATGTACTCAAATTTTTTCCACTGTTCACAAATATTTATGCAACAATTATTAAAGCCAAACTCACAAT
The DNA here is from genome assembly GCF_009873245.2 of Balaenoptera musculus. NCBI lineage: Eukaryota > Metazoa > Chordata > Mammalia > Artiodactyla > Balaenopteridae > Balaenoptera > Balaenoptera musculus. The sequence goes on from NC_045788.1 coordinate 108,289,148, forward strand.
AAATTGTGTTTTCTTCAGGATTCTAGCTCTTGACTTGAATCTTGACTTGATGCTCTCTGAATGAGGTGATTTACCTTTTCCTTGTGGATGCATGCTGTAGTATTTATAGAAATATATTGTATTTTTAAAAAATTCATTTCTCAAGCTTCTCTTAAATATTATCTGTGATACTGGGGGAAGGGAGAAGGAATCATTGTTTTTCATTGATATCTTTGGTTCCCAGTAAGAATTCTTCATACAAAAGTTATCAAATGAATATATTTTGAATGAAATTAATTTAGTTATCTGCTATAGGACTTCGGTAAAGAGATATCTCGGGCTGCCTCAGGTTTCTGGAAAGTGTTGAACATTTCTCATGATAACTAATCTAATAACCACCAACAATAGAATGAAAAATTTCTTCACAACCTATTAGTTCCCCTTCCTTTCACACATTTATTCTGCTCAAAGTTATAAAAGGTAGCTATCAGATAGGTATATCTCTCAAAAATAACAGTAAATACAATATACAGGACAATGTATAATGCAGACTACAGTTGATACTTCTAAATGTGTCTTATTACAACAAATATCAGAAAAATACCTGCTTCTAAAACCATGATAAGATATTTCATTTAAGCAGAAACATCATGTTCATCATCTCACATGCTTATTCTTATTCTCTGTGGATGAAAAGGACACAGTTGTATTTGTAATAAACTTCTGATCCTTCCCCTTCTATATCCTGAAAGAGCTTTTATAAAATTTGAACTATTTCTCCCTTAAAAATTTGATATAGTTTATAACCATCTGGATCAGTTATTTTCTTTGTGGGAAAATTTTGGTTATGAATTCATTTTTTAATGTATATAGCTATATAGATTTTCCATTTCTTAAATTTTAGTAAACTGTGTTTTGTAGGAATTGTCTGTTTTATTCAAGTTATTGAATTTATTTGCAAAAAGGTGTTCATAATATTTCTCACTGTATCTTTTTAATGTCTGTAGGGTCTAAAGTAATATCTACCCCCTCATACATTTTCTATTTTCTCTTTCCCTGAGTCTCTTTAACAAGTTGTTTATTTTTGTTAAACTTTCAAATTACTACAATTTTTGTTCTTACACATTCTCTTCAACAGTTGGTATCATCAGGTTCTAGAAAATTTTAGCCATACTAGTGAGTAACAGTAACTAATTGTACTGAACAATTTTTATATGTTTGTTTGCAATCTGTACGTCTTATTAGCAACAAGTAATGTTCAGTTAGAAGACAACAGGAGTACACAAGCATGCTGATTTATTTAAACACAAGAAATTATTTATTTTAAAAAGTAGAAGGACAAATATTTAATACAGAAATATTATTTTTAAAAATTATCAACAGTTAAAGCAATGAATTGCATTATTTGAGAGAGGGAGAGAGAGAGAGGAAGAAAGAGAAAGATTAGATATGTAATAGATTTGTTGCTTTATTTAATGCTAAAGAGAGGCTGTCTAAATTACCTTGATATGTTTTATTTGTATATTTATATGCTAAGATATATTTTATTAATGGTTTTATACATTTCCATGACTAATTTACTATTTTTCTACTTTTCAGAATATTTCACCTGTGAAATCTTGACTATAATGAGAATACACTGACCTTGTTAATTTTCTTCTCCCCCCTTCCAAATTGTTTCTTGTGCATATCTGTTTCTTTATAAATTACTTCCCTAAAACTCTTGATTCATTTATTTATAAAATATCACACTTTTTACAGCTGAAGTGAATTTCAGATGCTTGTAACTTAAAAACACTAGTGTTTGTGTGTATGTGGAAGACAAGGTTAATTAAGGCATTTTTTCCTCTTCGGCGAGGATTGATTGTTCAGCAAAGTACTTTTAGAGTTTTACCTTAGAATAGACATTTTCAGGACCACTGACAACTGCATTCCCTGTGGAGGTGAGAGGTAAGTCTCTGAATCCAGAAAAATATGGCTTCATCTCTGAACTGTGCTTCTGAGCCAAGGTGAGGAAGATGAGCCACTGATTGGCCATGTGCCTTGTTGCTAGTAGGACTCACTTGGTCTTCCATTGTTCTCCACTGAGCTCTTAAATCTCATTTATTCTGAAAGAATGAGGAGAAATGATTAAGCCTGGCTGAGAGTAGCAGTGATAATCAAAGGGCAAAAGAGAAAAGTCATGTATTCTTGCATTGTTCATACTTATTTCCTGAAATATTGATGAATTGACTCAAATTAATTGACTAATAAATATATTTTCTTATGTCTTTAGACCTTATACCTTCTTGATACATTTTCTCATTCGGTTCACTGTCTTCTCAGTTCCTAGGCTGTCCATAGATCTAATTAGATCTTAGATAATAGGTTGTCCTCTCCTTCCTCTAAAATGTAATTGCATGTTGATATTAATGTCTCATCTATTACCCTCTAAAGCAACAGAAAATAAGTCTAGTCTCTTATTCATGTTGAACACCATGTAATGATCAAATTGCCCTCTAGGTCTTCTTTTCAGACTAAGTATGACCAGTTCCTTCAAATCTGCTTACCTGGACATGATTTCCTACAATCAGGGTTACCTTACCTGGGAGTATGCCACTTGGACACTGTCTCAAAGTATATTTGAAAGGTCTCTTTTCACCACATTTTTGCCAACACTTGCTATCTCTTGTTTTTTTGATGACAGCCATTTTAACAGGTGTGAGATAGTATCTCACTGTGGTTTTGATTTGCATTTCCCCAATGATTAGTGAAGTTGAGCATCTTTTCATGTGCTTCTTGGCCATTTGTATGCCTCCTTTGGAAAAATGTTTATTCAGTTCCTCTGCTTATTTTTTATTTATCAGATTGTTTGGGTTCTTTTATTGATTTGTATGAGTTCTTTACATATTTTGAATATTAGCCCCTTATCAAATTATACACTTTGGAAATATTTCTACTATTCTATTGTTTACATTTTTTAAAACTTATTTTTTTTTATTTTTGGCTGTGTTGGGTTTTTGTTGCTGCACACAGGCTTTTCCTAGTTGTGGCGAGTGGGGGCTATTCTTCGTTGTGGTGCGTGGGCATCTCATCGTGGTGGCTTCTCTTGTTGTGGAGCAGGGGCTCTAGGCATGCGTGTTTCAGTAGTTGTGGCATGTGGGCTCCGTAGTTGTGGCTCGTGGGCTCTAGAGCACAGGCTCAGTAGCTGTGGCACATGGGCTTCGTTGCTCCATGGCATGTGGGATCTTCCCAGACCAGGGATCGAACCTGTGTCCCCTGCATTGGCAGGCTGATTCTTAACCACTGTGCCACCAGGGAAGTCCTTGTTTTCATCTTGTTGATTGTTTCTTTTGCTCTGTAGAAGTATTTGAATTTGATGTGTACCACCTAGTGAGTTTTGCTTCTGTTGCTTGTGCTTTTGGTGTCATATTCAAAAAAATCATTGCCAAGACCAATGTCAAGATTTTTCCCTATGCTTTTTTCAGGAGTTTTACAGTTTCAAATTTTATTTTTAAATCTTTAATCCACTTTAAGTTAATTTTTGTGACTGGTGTAAGATAGGGGTCCAATATCATTTTTCTGCATGTGGTTACCCAGTTTTCCTAATACTATATGTTGATAAGACTATCCTTTCCCCATTGAGTATTCTTGGGCCCTTGTCAAATATAAGTTAACTGTATATGTGGGGGGTTATTTCTGGGCTTTCTATTCTGTTCCATTGATCAATGTGTCTATTTATATGCCAGTCCTGTACTCTTTTGAATTACTATAAATTTGTATTATAGTTAGAAATCAGTAAGTGTGATACTTCCAGCTTTATTCTTTTTTCTCAGGTGGTTCCATACAAATTTTAGTGCACTGTTGGTGGGAATGTAAATTGGTATAGCCACTATGGAAAACAGTATGGACGTTTCTCAAAACATTAAAAATAGAACTATCATATGATTCAGTAATTCCACTTTTGGGTATATATCCAAAGGAAATGAAAACAGGATCTCAAAGAAATATCTGCATTTCCATGTTTATTGCTCCATTATTCACTTAGCCAAGATATGGAATAACCTTAGTGACTATCAACAGGTGAGTGGATAATGAAGATGTGAGATATAGATAAATTTATATTTACATAGATTTATATAAAATAGAATATTATTCAGCCATGAGAAAAAAGGAAATCCTGACATTTAAAAGAACATGGATGAAACTTGAGGGCATTATGTTAAACGAAATAATTCAGGGAAAGAAAAACTCTCTGATATCATTTATGTGCAGCATCTTTAAACAGCTGAATTTGTAGAAGCAGAGAGTAGAATGATGGTTGCCAGGGGCTGTGGGGTGAAGGAAATGAACAGATATTAGTCAAAAGTTACAAACTGCCATTTAGAAGACTAATAAATTCTGGGGATCTAATTAATGCACAGTATGGTGACTATAATTAACAATATTGTTTATATACCTGAAAGTTACTGAGAGACTAGATTTTAAATATTCTCACCACAAAAAAGAAATGGTAATTATGTGATGAATGAAGGTGTTAGCTAAGCCTAAGGCAGTAATCATTTTGCAATATACATGTGTATCAAATCAACAGGTTGTACACCCTAAACTTACACAATATATGTCAATTATATCTCAATAAAACTGGAAAAAAGTGTATGTGAAGTAGTCAAGAAACACTTCAGATAAGTTCTTCAAAATACCAGATAAAAAGAACTGATATGACCAGAGTCAACATTTTAGAATTAAACAATCAAAAAAGACACCGAATGACAATTAAGGATTGACACATATGGAGGGCTTACTGATTCTTGAAAACATTGCATTTCTGAGAAAGGAAACCTGAATAGGGATTATCAATATCTGGGAATGCTCCATCAAGAAAGTGGGAGATGAGCTAAAGCTAGAAATCTGAGTAGGTTTTATAAATGACTTACAATGCTGTTAAGTCATAAGGAAATTATTCCAAATGAAATCATCCTACTCAATGTCCCTTCTGTGTGATGTTTGTGCAAGTGAAGGGTGATGACGAGAGCATGGATTGGCATGTGGCAGCACAGCAGTTGCTAAATTAACACAACACATTGTACTCTTGCACTAAATATCATGAAAAAAACACCTTCTCCTACTTCCCATATGCATACGAATGTATTAAATTATAGATTACCTCCTTAAACAATATAATAAATTAAGTCTTCATTTACAAGTATAAGTATACATACATATCTACATACATGTATAGATTTATATTTTTAATAAAATGGTTAACGTGGAATTCACAGGCTTGTAGGAGATTTTATAGTAGGTTTTAGAGTAGTTAGGCAGTTAGACAAACCTTCAAAGTTATTGTATACTATAAAGTTTCCTGTGAAACAAAAAAGTGAAAGATATATCAATGAATACTTGAATTTTCAAAGAATAGATGTAGTATATACAATATACAAAAATGCTAGCATTTTACTCAAGAAAAATCAATGAACCCAAGGAAATTTAATGATAAAATATAAAAATAGTTTTCACTATTCTTGAATTAGGACAAAAGTTTGAGACATAACTTATTGGTTAAGTGATAAGGAAACTCTTTGGCTTATTTGGGAAATCTTGGAATGAAAGGAGTGTACTACACATAATACAAGCAGTCATCTTTTGTCTACAGAGAAGCTAACTAATGTTCTTAATATGTAAGGTTGAATTATCCACATAAAAACTATCAGAATGATCCAAGAAAACTCTTTAAATTATTCCTATGAATTAATGCTGGAGTTTATTTTGTTTAAGACACTGCTTGAAACACATTGAGGATTTCATATCTCTGGAATGAAAGAAGCCTCTAGCACTTTAATCCTCTATTGCTAGTTCATGTGTGCACTCATTTCCAGAAGAAAAGTGCCAAAATCTGGTCAAACGGCTGAAAGTGATGGAGACAAGAATGAAAGTGCATGATCACTATCCCAAAGAGTTAAATCTCTTCCTCACTGACATTTAGTCAATATGAACTTCAATATACTCTGTGGAAAAAAAATGACAGTTTCTTGATTGATGAGAAATGTGGTGATGTGGATTATAATATTGGTATAATAATACCAATAACCAAATATATTGGTATTATTGGCGATCTCTGGCCAATAATACCGATATATTTTTTTCACAGCTAATAAAACTTCAAAATTTGAGATGTCATAGTAAAGCAGTTGTAGCATGCTTCTTGGGTGATGGGAAGAACTTTAGTGAATATCTTTTAATATGTGCATATTTTTTTGCCAAATTCTTTGTCTTTTAACTTATGGATATTCGCTGATAAGTAAAATGCAATATCCCTTCATTCTTTAATGGTTTATGGATTGACTCATCCTCCTCACTAGTTGTATTTTAATGATTTATGTTATTTGTTGTGTTATTTTCAGTAAATTAAATATAGACATCATAGAAAATCTGGTTAAATTGTTTCGGTGTTTCAGATTTTCCCCTTCAATATTTTAGCCAATACCCATACAATAATATTTGATGTATTTCATTCTTCCTGTGTTTTTTTTTTTATTAAAAAATTTTTTTAACATCTTTATTGGAGTATAATTGCTTTACAATGGTGTGTTAGTTTCTGCTTTATAACAAAGTTAATCAGCTATACATATACATATATCCCTATATCTCCTCCCTCTCACCCTCCCTATCCCACCCCTCTAGGTGGTCACAAAGCACTGAGCTGATCTCACTGTGCTATGTGGCTGCTTCCCACTAGCTATCTATTTTACATTTGGTAGTATATATAAGTCCATGCCACTCTCTCACTTCGTCTCAGCTTACCCTTCCCCCTCCCCATGTCCTCAAGTCCATTCTCTACGGCTGCGTCTTTATTCCTATCCTGCATCTAGGTTCTTCAGAACCTTTTTTTTTTTTAGATTCCATATATATGTGTTAGCATACAGTATTTGTTTTTCTCTTTCTGACTTACTTCACTCTGTATGACAGACTCTAGGTCCATCCACCTCATTACAAATAACTCAATTTCGTTTCTTTTTATGACTGAGTAATATTCGACTGTATATATGTGCCACATCTTCTTTATCCATTCATCTGTCGATGGACACAGGTTGCTTCCATGTCCTGGTTATTGTAAATAGTTCTGCAATGAACATTGTGGTACATGACTCTTTTTGAATTATGGTTTTCTTAGGGTATATGCCCAGTAGTGGGATTGCTGGGTCATATGGTAATTCTATTTTTAGTTTTTTAAGGAACCTCCATACTGTTCTCCATAGTGGCTGTATGAATTTACATTCCTACCAACAGTGCAAGAGGGTCCCCTTTTCTCCACACCCTCTCCAGCATTTATTGTTTGTAGATTTTTTGATGATGGCCATTCTGACTGGTGTGAGGTGATACCTCATTGTAGTTTTGATTTGCATTTTTCTAATAATTAGTGATGTTGAGCATTCTTTCATGTGTTTGTTGGCAATCTGTATATCTTCTTTGGAGAGGGACTAATCAGAAATTAAAAGCTGTTGTAAACACTCAGGCTCAATAATTTTCTCAGTTACTGAATTCAGTGCAGTTAAAGCTAACAAATAGTTTATTGCATTGTGGTCAATATTATACTGTGGTAAAAACTTCTAATTATTGCATGTAAATTTAGAAATATTCCCTGACTTACATTTTTGCTATATTCCAAAAGCTGCAGCCTAAGAAGTTTAATGCTTTTAAATGCAGATTTTCTTTTTCATTCCTCTTAGAAATCACACCATAAAAGGTGATTTGTTCTCAAGGTTAGTTCACAAATACTATTTACCATCATGTTAAAAAGAATATTATTGATTGCAACATTTTCATTATTATTAACCACGGCTCATATAACTGGTTTCTATGGAAATCATATTATGAATCCTAACAGAAAATGTAAGTCTATTTTCCCCAGTGAAGCAGTGGGAATGGGAACCCCATGGGTTGCTTTGGCAGTAGGAAAGAGATTCCAAAATAAGCTTCCCCAAGGTGACACCTTTAGGTAAACAGAGATTGGCCAGCATAGTATTGGGGCTGCAAGAAACTAATATAGCTTATTCATTAATTACACTTTTAAAAAGGAAAATAAATGTCTAAATGAGAAATTCTTAAATGTTAATATGTATTGATGCCTCCTGCTGCTCTCTGGCTACCTGGAACCACACTGATGGGACTCAGCCTATGCTAGAAAATGCCTCACACTCAAAATATTTATTCCTTATCCATCTTATTATAATAAAGGCTGTCATTCTTTTAGAGAAGATGCTTTAGGATAACGTTTTGAGAAGAGACTGGTAAAATAAACTCACAAAAATATTTGAAGGCCTCTAGGTATAATACACTTTAGGCTCTATCTGCATCATAATTTTTTCACAGTGGAGTTCTTACTTGTAGAAGGACTTTTATAAACACCACTAAAATTGTATCATTAATATATGTAGCTTAGTTACGTACAGGGTGCCTTCTGATCCCAAAGTAATATTGAGTTATTTCTTATAAAATAAAGAATGAGAAAGAATTCAACACTAATTATTATTTTAATGGAAATTGATAGAAATCTATATATCCTTTAGTTATAGGATACCATTGTGGTTTGCTTATCTTGAATAAGAATGCAACCAATTATAAAAATGATAGAAATAAATTGCTTATGTTTATTTTCTAAACAAGGTGATGGAATTGGTGAAAATTAAAAACTTTTTATTTATTATAGTGTATTTATAGCATGGAATCCTTACTGACATTGTGTACTTAACTTTTTTTGATAACAATTCTGCATATAGAATTCCATCATATCCTCTAGCTTTTGGGTGGAAAGTAATATCTATTGCTTCATTTAACAATCATTTTGAGTTTATTCATGAATTAATTAACTTATTAATTGTAGATATATTCTTTAACATATAACAATTTAGCATAAACTCTAAGAAATACTGTCTTAGGTAATGATGAGTAAAAAAACTTTTGTTTTCATATACTACTTAAGAAATAATAGCTGATATTGATACAGTGCTTAATGTGCTTCTGGCACTATTCTGTGTGCTTTAACATATTATTGTATGCAATCTTTACATCAATTCTGTGTGATAAATTCTATTGTTATCTGCATCTAACAGATGAGAAAGCTGAGTTACAGAGTAGTTAAGTAACTTGACCAAGATTACACAGCTAGTAAATGTAGAGACAAGAGTATGTAATATATTTTCCTTACAAAAGGTATTTTCCAATTTTCAGGTGTAGGAAAATATTCAGGATACTTTTGAAGTCATCTACCTTAAGAAGGTAGTGTATCTTAAGGGATCATTTTTTTAAATACCTAAACAAACACAGAGAAAATAAATATACAAAGACAGTGTTTTTCATAAGTTACATGGTGAATTAAATAAGATGTCAGTGGAGCAAATAAAAGAAATGTGGTAATTTGGTAAGAATGACATTGTTGAATATTTTCAAGGAGAGGAATGACATAATTTGACTAAAAGGTAGAGAACAGTGGCTTGTCAGGCAACAATGATAACTCGCAGAAATTCAGAGAAGAATTAATGATAGCATGACCAAATTAGTGGCAATTGGTAGGAGAAAAATTAGGAGGCATTTAGAAAATAGAATCCATATGTGGTTTCTGGGAGCGAGGGAGGGAATGGGGCAGTGAATAATGACACAGAATCTAGAGTGGGCAGTAGGGTAGTTGCTGTTTGTAATCACTCATTTAGATAAACTGATGGGAAAAACACGAGCACTAGCAATTTGGGGTTGACTTCAGATAAAGGCACACTGTTTTGAATTATAATGTAGGGGATTTTGTATATGTGAAAGCGTGGAGATCGGTTGGGCTTCACTATGAATACTATACTATAATTCATTATTTAATTAAATTGGAATTTTAAAAAATCTGAATTTAAATCAAAGTATTATAGGTATACGTAATTTTATGAAATCTCACATGATTTATATAACAAAATGATGGTTTATTGGTTATGAAGTTCAAAGATAAGTCTATTTTTAAATATTTTTAAAAATGAATGTGTAGTGTGTGGTATTTTTAAAAACAAAAATACCTCCACCTATTTAACTGTATTAAGCAGTCATATTTATGGAAAATAGTCATGCAAATAAATTAATATATTAGAAAATAGAGATTAGAGTTAGAAATTAGAAAATAAAGCATTTTCTCCTGCTGTGTTATTCACTGATTACTTGTTGCTAATAAGAATTTTCCCTGCTATTGAATCAGCCTGATTGTGCCTGTACAGATTATACAAACGAATACATCTGTGCCCTTTCCCCCTAAAAAATAAGAGTAAAAATCTCTGAGATGACGAACATGCTATTGCTACTTAAATCAAATTTCTTCTCATGGTTTTAAAATTATGTACTTTTCTGATATGTATGCAACACATGTAGAAATATCAACTGTGGTCTGCATTTTACTTTGGCCTGTATTTTGTATTTACTGTTAGCTTAAGAAAGGATAGAGACTTACGCATATCTGATAGTTGTCCCTTGATAACTGTGAGCAGAATGAATTGTGGTAAAGGAAGGGGAACTAATAGGTTATGATGAGATATTTCATTCTATTATTGGGTGGTTATTAGATTAGTTATGAGAAATGTTTAACACTTTCCAGTAGCCTGAGGTAGCTCATAGATATCTCTTTAGTGAAGTCCTGTAACATATATCTAAATTAATTTTATTCAACACCTTTTTTATGACCAATTTTTATCAGGAGCTAAAAATATCCTTGAAAAAGAGTGTTTCCCTCCCTTCGAGATAAATATTCAACACAATACTCTTTTAAAAATAGACTTTGGCTTAATAATCAGAAATTATAGTTTATGAGTTTAGCCAAAGAATGTGGGCACACAACGACCTCTGGGTAATATTCGCTCCTGGGAGACATGTTATGAGACACCTCTGAAAAATAAATGTATTTTAAATGGATGTTCAATGTGCAAAATAGAAAATATAAAATAAAGTGTGCATTATTTACTATGAATCTGTTAATAAAAAATGGGAAAGTTGATTAATGACATTATAAATATGACCTCAATGAAACTTGTATTAAATAAAATATCCAATTAGTTGGATTTCATTAGCTTGCCCAAAGAAATTCTCTTGTGTGCTATAGAAAATGTTACAAAAAATTGGAAACCTTTGAATGATGTATTATGTTCTCTTATAGGTTTAAATTTTAGTGGTGGAAGAGGGAGAGAGTAATCTGATTTGTGTGTTTGGTCAGATCAGTCTATTGATCTTGTACATGATAACATTCTACTTGGGAGATGAAATTGAAAATGAATGTCCAAAAATGATGCATTTTATTTTCAGTGCAGGTAGTCATTATAGCTAGAAGTCAGAATGCCAGCAGCTACTATATCCTAATAGCTGTACTGCAAATTTTGAAAGGTAATTCCACATTAACACATTCTGAATAGTGTCCAAAACAAAGTATCTGATTTACGCATGTTCATACTATAACACAAATAGGCATATTTCTTTACTGATACATGGAGTTTACCATGTTTAGTTCAGCGTAGTAAGCTTATTTAAAGGTATATTTACTTTTCAATTTCAACTCATAAAGCCAGGGAACAAATATTTATGTAAAGTATTTCAAATTGTGCCAAACAGTTTAGCTACACTGCACTGTAGGTTCCCTACTTCGTCATTCTTGTACCTTGTGTTGACTACAAAGTAAGGGTTTATACTTGTCCTTTACAACTTTCTGAATGTCTTGGCAATAAGAGTTTGATTCATAATTAGGGAAAAGGATAATTTCCCAAGACATGAAATTGCAGCATACTTAGTTGTTACTGTATTTTAGGTTATATCTTTCTTAGAAATTTCTTGCATCCATGACAAGAGGGGAACAAATTATAATAAACATTTTCAGTATGTATTTCCTTACCAAAGATATTTTCCATTTGTCAGGTGAAGGAAAATATGCAGGATACTTTTGAAGTCATATAATAATAATTTGAAAGGGATTTTAGTGTGCCATTTAGAGAAGTAGCATATTTGGATAAGATGGAATGTACAACTAGATATATTTTTGTGTTTATCATTTAGTTACAGTACAATTTCCTTTAATAAATATCTGAAAAAGGTATTTTCTCTGTACCTTCCATATTTATGTGAACATAAAGAGCTCAATCAAGGTAAAGTGAAGCTATAGACTAGTGTACTTAAAGAATTAACCTTACTCAAAAAGAGTTTTGGTCTTTGCCTTCATTTTCTGGGAGCTAATCTCTAATCCCTTGGAATATCCTACCTGAAAAAATGACTTTGTTTTCCAGGGGGCCTTGGGACAAGGCTGATAGTCTATACTGGCAATACTTTATCATGGGAGCTTTGAACCAGATGGTATCAGCTAGATCTCTGCAGAGGCTAGAGGCTGAGGTCAGCCACATGGGCAGTCAGCCATGTCCACATGACCAAACCCCACTAAAATTCTGGATACCAGGGCTTGGGTGACTTCTCTGGTTGCCCATACTCTATGTATATTGCTATACATTATTGCTGAGAACTATCAGTGTTGTTCACAGTTCCACTGGAAGAGTACACTGGAATCTTCAAATTTGGAAATCTTCTAGACTCTACCCCAGGCATCTGTTCTTGTGGATGATTTTAATCCGTATCTTTTTACTCTATTAAACAGTGACTGTGATATTACAGCTTTCAGTGAGTTCTGTGAGTCTTGAGTGAATTATTGAACTGAAAGGTGGTCCTGGGGACCCCTGGACTTGTAGTTTGTGTGAAAAGTGGGGATGGTCTTAGGGACCTCCAAACTTTGTAGAACTCAATATTTTCTCTTTAAAATTTGCTTTTGTGGTAGAACAGGAGTTAAGAACAGGTTTCTAGGACAGTTAATGTGAGTCTGTGGATAGAGAGAAGCTGTCTTGTGAAGATTACATAAATTAATGTTTTAAAGCACTTGAAACAGTGCCTGAAGCAGATTGAGCACTACATAAACATTAGTTCTTATTGTCTTCTTTATTTGATATACAGGTAAGATCCTTTAAGAATGACTTTAATATAGCAAGTACTAGTTAAAGAAATGTGCGTACAGTCAGTCATTGTTATGATCTTAAGTGATTTTTGGTTGACTTGTGGCCAATTTCTATAGTTTCTACTCACCAGTTTTCATTCACTCTCTTAATGAAGGGACTGAGTTTTCAGTCCAGGATTCTTTGTTCTAGGATTTCCCTTCCTGTTGATGTGATAAAGTTTCTGTCCTTGTACCTGCCAAGCACATATATTAATTCATCTATCTTCCCAGATCTTTTCCTGACATAATTAGCCAAACATTTGTTTCTTCAATAGTTATTTCTGTCCTACTTTTGGACAGTCTTAGGAACATTTTATCTTTTACTCATACAAAATGATACATTGATTTAATTTGTAATTGATTTGCATATAACTTGTGCATTGGACTCTCTCTCTTAATACCTTTAAAATACTTGATAATATTTATGTGATGATTAAATTCAGTACCTAGAAATCTAGTGATGCCTCCTGAATTCTTATTTATAAGAATATCTTATGTATTTTCACTTTGATTTATTTTGAAACATTTCCTTGCATAATTTTTTTTAGTGATAGGATCATTAATGCCCATTAGCTTTTGCTTTAGGAAAAGTATTTTTATAAATCTTTTATATATATTTACTATATAACCAAAATTTAATTTTTAATGGGCATTAGTCCAGATAATAGACTAGTGACAAGTATTAGTATATTCCCTGACTTCTTGTCAGGTTATTATAAAATATATTTTTTCTTCTTTAAACAACAATGAGAACTTATGAATTTCACTAGATTGATTTTCAATTAATTACTATGTCATTAGTATCAGTGATGATTTTCTTTACATATATGAAAAAAATGTTGCTAATATGTTTTGTATTCAAAACCAGATAATGAATAAATCATTCTTTGCTTCTCAGTGGGGACATATTTATTCATTAGATATGTTATTAATGAATTATCCACAAAAGATTCTCACAAAAATGGCTTATAACTTGCTACTAATAATAAAACCTAATCTCTTAAGTTCATTAATATAGAGATATTTTGCTGTATTTTTTAAATTATCTACATTCAATATCAGGAGTTTAATTTGCTACTACTAATAAAACCTAATCTCTTAAGCTCATTAATATAGAGATATTTTGCTGTATTTTTAAGTTATCTATATTCAATATCAGGAGTTCTCAAACTTATTCTTTAAAAGTCCAGATAGTCATATTTTAGACATCTGGTTCTTATGATATCTGTTGCAATTACTTAATTCTGGTATTGTAGTACAAAAGAAGTCTTAGAAAATATGTAAATAAAAGGAAGTATCTGTAAGCCAGTAAAAATTTATTTAGAAAAACAGATGACCAGAGCATGGGCCACAGTTTACCAACCTCTGTTGTAAATTATTGACATATAAATGGATAAATCAGTAGGCAGGATGAAGCTATCTGAATATACTAACACACTATAATAAACTTCACCGTTTTTATTGCTAAATCTTAACGTTTAAAACATAATACTGTCCTACCAAAAACGACATTTGATTCTTTAATACTTACTTACATAAACCTAGACTAATAGAGTATTTTTCTGTGCAAATTCAAGAAGAGATAAAAGATTGAACAATAAAGGGACAGACCTTTAGGGTCATGTGGAACAATACCAAAAACTCTAAGATATCTGCAATTGGAGTCTCAAAAAGAGACACAATATTGAAGAAATAATGGCTGAAATTTTTGCAAACGTAGTGGTAGATACAAATTTACAGATTCAAGAAGCTCAGCAAAACCCACATAGGATAAGAACAAAGAAAATTACCAAGACTTCTCATCAAGCCACTGAAAACAAAAAATAAAGAGAAAATCAACATTAATCTTATAAGAACAGCCAGGAGAAAACAGCATGTTAAGCACAGAGGAATAATGATTTAAATGATCATGGACTTCTTTTCAGAAACAATGGAGGTCTGAAGACAATGGAACACAGTATTTTTAAAGTGTCACCAAAATTAATTTCTACATCCACTAAGAATATATTTTAAAAATGAAATTGATATAAAGATGTTTTCAGAAAAAAGAAACAAAGAGAATCTTTTGCCAGAAAACCCGAACTCTAAGAAATGCAGAAAGAATTTCTTTGAAGTGAAGGATAATGTTATGAAATGGTATTAGAAGATATTAAATTTGGAAGAGGAATCAAAGAAAAGAAAAAAATGATGAATAAAAGGATATTTTCCTTTTTAATATTCTTAACAATGTATAATTATTTTAAAGGAAAATTATATCATTGTCTCTGGGGTTTTAAAACATATGTACTCATAACGTAGTATCTATGGCAACTATACTATGAAGGACTTGCGGTGGACAAATTGTTATATGCAGTCACAAGGTTTCTACGTTTTATGTCAGGTGTAAATATGTTATTTTTGGAAGACTATGAAAACTTATGGAGGTGTATTTTAATCGCTAGAGCAAGCAATGAGAATGTGTGCAAATAGTCTTATTGAAAATGTCATTAAATAAACTAAAATAAAAGTCTAGAAATATTCCAGTAATCCAAGAGAGACAAGAAAAGAGAGACAGAAATAAAAAAGAGAAAGATAAACAATAAATTAAAATAAAATTCTAGAATTCAATTTTAAAAATAATTGCACTAGATATTAATTATTGCACTAAATATGCCAATTAAATGAACGATATTGACAGAATGGAGAAAACTAATTCTAAAAATGATATTTTTAAATAAAGTGTTATAGTTATGTTGAGAGTAATTGAACAGAAAAATACCAACTCAAAGCATAAGAAGCATAAGTGGACTGTGTGTGGTAAATTTATATGGGAAAAAAGTAAATTTTAAGACAAATATAAATGCAAGAGATGAAGGGTAGTATTTCATAATTATGAAAGATGAATTATTCAGAAAAATCAAACAATCAAAAATATATATGTTAAAAAATATATGTTCATTTTTTGAACATATATTAAAAACATATGTAAAATTTATATATGATCAAATAACAGCTTCTAAATTTATGAAACAAGAATTGATAGACATAAAGAAATAGACTATATCATAATCTGAATGTGTAACATTAAACTTGTCTTTCAGAAATTGATAAAAACAACTAGGAAAAAAGTTAGTAAATATATAGATGTTCTAAAAAACACTGTCAATCACCTGGAATTGATTATGATGTATAGAACACTGAACCTAAAAACTTCACAATATGCATTCTTTTCAATTGCACATGGGACATTCAGCAAGATAAAGCATTTGATGAAATTTAAACAAATGTCAAATTATTTAAAAGGCTCAAACAAACCCACAGCTAACATTATACTCAGGAATTCTAAATTCAGGAAGAAGACAAGGATATCCATTTTCACCTCTTCTATTTAACATAGTATTGGAAGTCCTAGTCACAACAATCAGACAAGGAAAGGGAATAAAAAGAATCCAAATTTGAAGGAAGAAGTATAACTGCCACTATTTGCAGATGACATGATACTTTATGTAGAAAACACTGAAGTCTCCACTAAAAAACTATTCAAACTAGTAAGCGAATTCAGTAAAATTGCAGGATAGTAGATTAATATATAGAAATGTGTTGCTTTTCTATACACTAATAATGAACTATCAGAAAAAGAAAGTTAAAAACATGTTTAAGGTCATATCAAAAATAGTGAAATACCTAGGAAAAAATGTAACCAAGGATGTGAAATACCTATATTCTGAAAGATATAAAACACTGATGAAGAAAATTTAAGGTGATACAAAGAAATGAAAGATATCTCATACTATTGGGTTGGAAGAATTAATATTGTTAAAATGGCCATGATACCCAAAACAATCTACAGATTTAAGGCAATCCCTATCAAAATAACCATGACATTTTCCACAGAACTAGAACAAATAATTCTAAAATTTATATGGAACCACAAAAGCCCCTAATTTCCAAAGCAATCTTGAGAAAAATCAACAAAGCTGGAGGTATCACCTTCCCAAATTTCAGACTATGCTACAAAGCTACAGTAATCAAAACAGCATGGTACTGGCACAAAAACAGACACAGATCAATGGAACAGAATAGATGCCCCAGAAAAAAACCCACACAACTATGGTCAATTAATCTATGACAAAGGAGGAAAGAATGGAGAAAAGGCAGTCTCTTCAATAAGTGGTACTGGGAAAACTGGACAGCTACATGTGAAAGAATGAGATTAGAACATTTCCTCACACCATATACAAAAAATAAACTCAAAATGGATTAAAGACCTAAATGTAAGACCTGAAACCATAAAACCCCTAGAAGAGAACATAGGCAGAACACTCTTTCACATAAATTGCAGCAGTATTTTTTTTTTGGATCTGTCTCCTAAGGCAAAATAAATAAATCAAAAATAAACAAATGGGAACTAATTAAACTTAAAAACTTTTGCATAGCAAAGGAAACCATTGACAAAAGGAAAAGACAACCTACTGAGTGAGAGAAAATATTTGCAAATGATATGACCAACAAGGGGTTAATATCCAAAAAAATATAAACAGCTAATACAACTCAATATCAAAAAAGAAAAAAACCAGATCAAAACATGGGCAGAAGACCTGAATAGACATTTTTGCAAAGAAGACATACTGATGGCTAACAGGCACATGAAAAGATGCTCAACATCACTAATTATTAGAGAAATGCAAATCAAAGCAACAAAGAAATATCTCACAACCGTCAAAACAGCTTTCATCAAAAAGTCTACAAATAAATATTGGCAAGGATGCGGAGAAAAGGGAACACTTGTACATTGTCGGTGGGAAGGTAAATTGGTGCAGCCACTGTGGAAAACAGTATGGAGGTTCCTCAAAAAACTAAAAATAAAACTACCATATGATCTAGCAATTCCACTCCTGGGTATATATCCAGAAAAAGCAGAAACAATAATTTGAAAAGATAACATGCATCACAATGTTCATAGTAACATGATTTACAATATCCAAGATAGTAACATGATTTACAATATCCAAGATACAGAAGCAACCCAAGTGTCCATCAACAGATGAAAGGATAAAGAAGATGTGATATTATATACATACACAATGGAATATTACTCAGCCATAAAAAATAATGAAATTCTGCTATTTGCAACAAAGTGGATTGACCTAGAGAATATTAGGCTTAGTGAACTAAGTCAGACAGAGAAAGACAAATACTGCATGATGTCATTTACATGTGGAATCTAAAAACTAAAACAAACTAATGTATATAGCAAAACAGAAACAGACTCAGGGATGCAGAAAACATACTATTGTTTACCAGTAGGGAGAGGGAAGGGAGGATGGGAAAGATAGGTACATGGGATTAAGAGATATAAACTACTCTGTATAAAATAGATAAGCAAAAAAATATGTTACACAGCACAGGGAGTTATGGTGGTTATTTTACTATAACTTGGAATGTAGTCTGTAAAATTACTGAATCACCATGCTGTACACCTGAAACTAATATAATATTGTAAATCGACTATACTTAAGTAAATACATGAATGAATAATTAAAAGACTCAGTAGTATACAGAGTTAGATTTTTGATTAAAATACAATTATGGTAATAAATTATGTATCTCTGAAACCATAAATTCTGTGAAGATTAACAATACACATAAATAATTCAGAGATCAAGGAAGAATCTCTTTCTCATACACACACATACACACCATATGCACACACATGCACAACATGAAAATATTTTGAACTAGAAAGAATAACATATCAAACAATGTGATACAGCTATAAAAATAGTTGGGGGATAAATTTATAGTCTTAAATTTTATATTAGAAAAAAATGGAAGGTAATTGTATCCTTAAATGAAAGACTCTTCCTGTCCGATTCATTTAGGTGAATTTCTAGAAGAAGCTTGATTAACATGTGCTGGAAAATAATCAGAATTGTTGTTTTCTCTAGGTAAATGAGTGAAATAATTAAAAGAGGAGGAGCCATGAAGGAAATTTCTGTAAGGATGATGTTCTCTCTTGTTTGGGAACTTGATTACAAGTGGCATATGCATGAAGCTTGACTACCCCTAGGGCAACCAAAAAAGATTCATAGTAATAAGTTAAAAATATTTAAAAGAGCATTCTCTGACCAAAATACAATAAAATTAGAACTCCATGACAAAATCAATAATTAAAAACACATTCTTCTTGGAAATTTCAAAATTTTATTAATCAACTATTGGGTCTAAGGGAAACTACAGACTGAAATTTCAGAACATCTTGGAAATAATAATGAAAACAAAACAACTGGAATTATGGAATAACAGTTAAGAGAAAGATTTATAGTAAATAAATTTATACTAAAGAGATCAACAAAAACACAAAATATTATTTATACATTTTTATCTTGCATGTTTTAGTCATATTAAAGATATAAATAACAAAAAATGAAAAGAAATTAAATATATAATGAATAATGCTAGAAAAAGCAACAATTTAAACCAATAGTCAAAGACTGTTTTTAATCCAGATATCCTTCAATTAATCAAGGGATTAGTAAATATGAGTAAACTATAATACATGCACTCAGTGTGACACTATGGAGCTTAAAAAGGAACAAAGACATGCTATATACACTGATATTCATAGCTTCCTTGGATATATTCTTAAGTAAAAAATAAGTTGGATGATACTGTGAATAGTATGCTTCTGTTTAAGAAAGACTGGATTATACAGGCACAAACGTGCGGATATATTTTATATTAAAAAACAAACACACAAACATGAAATAAACCAGTAAATTAAAATGGTATGGTTATCTATGTATATATATATATATGTATATATATAGAGAGAGAGCGAGAGAAAGAGAGAGAGAGAGAGAGAAACAGGGTAGAGAGCACATGAAGAAAAGTCACAGTTCTCTGTTTTGTACAATTAGCTTTGGATGCATGTTTTTGTAATTATAAAACAAAGTTATATTAGAAAAGCAAATCTGAAAAAATGAAAGTAAGATAAAACAAATGAATATAATTATATTATGCTGTTTGCATAGCTCATATAGAGCAAATATCTTAATTGATTTTAAAATGTAGTAATATGACTGATGGGATATGTCTTAAAGAGAAAAAACTGCAAAGAAAAAAATGAACTTCTCACTATTCAATTGTTGATAGTAATATTGGTATTTTTATTCAGAAAATGGCCTACAGGATAAAGCAAATTATTAATTATGACAATGTAATTATGAATCAAGTTTTTAAGATAAACACATTAGTATAAAATCAAAGAAGTAAAAATCCAGAATCCTACATATGATCTGGAAATATCAGAATGAACTTATGATTTATTTCCTTATTAATATATGTATATATGTGTATATGTACTTTCTGGCTTTATCCCTTGAAAAGGAAAAGATAAGACCAATGAATATAACTACTGACAGATTATTGTCTCAATATCATTCTCATTAATATGAATGAGGAGAAATAACTGATTCCAGTTCTCTGACAAGAAATACGCAAATACTTTGTCAGGAAAGAAGGAAACTGTTAAAGATAGAGGTAATGTCAAGAAGGTGTAGAAGTTGTCCTGAATTTGCTCCCACTGGCCAAAGATATGACAATTTTGAGCATCAATAAGCATGATAATTGTGAAGTATTGAAACATATCCAATAATTTGAATCCAGAATATTATGTTACTCAGAAATGTATATTAATAACACATAGGTCACCTTTGAATGATTCTGGAAAGCAACTCCATATTCTGAATATTGGCAAATGAAGAAAAATAAACTTTTAATCTCCCTACCAGGGACAAGCTCTGCCTCAGAGTAGCAAACAAACTTTAAGGGAAAATTGTTCTGTGCAGTATTACAGCTAAACGTGAAGAAGGGCTGATAGAATCTGAACATTTTGCAATCCATGTCAAAATAATGGAACTGGGTAGATAAATTTATCATTCATTATAGAATAGGAAAAATAGTGATTATCATTTATATGTTTCCTGCTGGAAGAGTATACCACCTATGAAGTTTTCTTGGAAAAAATGAAGTAAACAAGCAAACAAAACAGAATCAGACCAAGATTCTAGAATTAACATTCAGTTGAAGGAAAATACAAGTGACACAGCAATATGTTCAAAGACACTGCATGGAGATATTCAGCAAAATCATAAAACAAGATGAATGGCCTCATTTCTTTAAAAAAAAATTGTTAAGTAATCAATATAGAGGCAGGGACAATTATAAATTAAGGGACTTTCAAGAGAAATATAAATGACAACTTACTGGTTTTCTTGTTGTGCTTCCTGATTGAAACAAATTGTAAAAGCAATTATAAGGCATAAGAAATCTGAGGAAATGCAAACACTGACAGGTTATTTAATATTAGAATTATTATTAATTTTTAGTTGTTACAGTGGCTTGGGGTATGTGCATATTTTAATGAAAGAACTTCTGTCTTAGAAATAAAGTAGTAACTGATGATACACACTGATGCATAATTTTGACAGCTTCCAGTCAAGTCCCATATTTAAGCAAATTTCCAATTTAAAGTGGAAATCAGTTTTGATTTATTAACCAAGGTTTCTGATGATGCTGTATTGAAATAATAATTTCCAGATATATATAGATTAGATGGATAGATAGATGATAGATATATATATATATAAATATATATGTGTGTATGTGTGTATATATATATATATATATATACATACATACATATGTGGATGGATGGATGGATTGGAAGGAGAGAGAGTGTGTCAGATGAGGTGGAGGAAAGGAGGGCAGGTGAAAGGAGAGAAGGGAAAAGGAGGGGAGAGGAAGGAAGAGGAAAGGAGGGGAGAAGAGAAAAGAGCATGTGCACTATGTGAATGCAATTGCACAAACACTGTCTCATAAACTTACTAGTCATCACAAGATATTTTCCTATTTTACTGTGATTTAATTCCTCTCAACCCCTTTATTCCTTTCCAGTATTTCTACAAACATAATCCCAAAGGGGAAACTGCAAAAACTTAGATCTCTAGTAAAATTGTTCTTGCATTATTATCTAGGTTAAATGATTGTAGAGGCTTTATGAATAATCAAGCATTTATGTGTAAGTATATTTGATAGGCAAATAGAATGATCTTTATTGAAGTTGAAAAAATGCACAGATGAATAGCTATTTAACATAGAAATTTTAAAAAAATTATATGGGATATTGTTAATTGAATGATGGGGAATAGTGGCAAAATATTACTTATATAAAATATATTCAAAACCAGTTAGAGCTAGGCAATTAATTTAATAAGAACATAGCTGTTGTGTGCTCTGAGAGGATTCTCTGGAATCATTAAATGAGGTAATCTAACTTCACTGCTATGTAAAAATGTACCAGAATTATCATTAGTCACTTCTACATTTGGTTTATTACATGTAGTGTATTATCTTGGAACAACAAAATTCAATCAAGAATTCCTTAAGTAAAATGATTTAAGCAACATATAATTTATTTGGTTATTTTGTTCAGCTAAATATTAAATCTGGCAGGAAATTCTGCCTTGGCTATCATTAAGTTATTGGCAAAAGAATTATGCAAAATAAATTAGTCCTTAAAAAGTGAAACCTGAAAATTATTTAATGAACAACAACAAAAGGAGTGTGTATTACTTTGCTGTATAAAAAATCACTCTTTGTAAGAATTGTGATGATATGGTTCAAGAAAAGATACAATGTTCAAGAATAAATCCTTTCTTTATACCTATTTTTGCTCTTCAGCTACTCAGCATGTGTTTCAACTTTAAAAAAATGTATCCACCAAGTATATATAATAGCTGTAGACTCCTATGATCCTGTTTAACAACATAAAACAATAAGTGCAAATTCAATTAAATATCATTTGTTGATTTTTTTAATATCCAACACTGTAATACCCTTTCTCTGTTTAGATACACTGTCCTGCTGCCTTCTAAAAAATGCATCATAATGTATTATTTCTTTCAATTAAAATGAATTATATTTTGAGAATTTTTGGCATCTTCATGACACCTCATAGCTAACTATTCATGTAGAGTGAAAGCCATAGGCCAATTTATTATTCCTTTTATAATTCTTATTGCCATTTTCTCTGAAGAAAACTTAGTTGTACCTCAGTGAGTTAATTCTGCTATTAATCCTTTATATAATGTAAATAAATGTCTATAATTTTTCCCTTTTTCAAATCTAAAGGATGTTCAAACTGTTTATAATTAGAATCATGTATCAAGATTATGTTTTACTTTGTATAACATTTCCAGTATGAAATGTGGAATCTGTGCAATTTAATCTTTATCCTTACATTATTTATTCTATTGTGGAAAATAGCAATTTTTTAAGGTTTATAGAAGTTAGCACTCTAAGCTTGATTCCACTGCAAAATAAATAGTAACTCTTACTGAAAAACATTGTACTTTAATTTTTTTTCATCTTTATTGGAGTAAAATTGCTTTACAATGTTGTGTTAAGTTTCTGCTGTACAACAAAGTGAATCAGCTATATGTATACATATATTCCCATATCTCCTCCCTCTTGAGCCTCCCTCCCACCCTTCCCATCCTACCCCTCTAGGTCATCACAAAGCATTGAGCTGATCTTCCTGTGCTTTGGAGCAGCTTCCACTAGACATCCATTTTACATTTGGCAGTGTATACATGTCAATGCTACTCTCTCACTTCATCTCAGCTTCCCCTTCCCCTTCCGGCTGTGTCCTCAAGTCTGTTCTCTATGTCTGTGTCTTTATTCCTGCCCTGCCACTAGGTTCATTAGTACTGCTTTTCTTAGATTCCATATATATGTGTTAGCATACGGTATTTGTTTTTCTCTTTCTGACTTACTTTACTCTGTATGACAGGCTCTAGGTCCATCCACCTCATTACAAATAACTCAGTTTCGTTCCTTTTTATGGCTGAGTAATATTCCATTGTATATATGTGCCACATCTTCTTTATCCATTCATCTGTCGATGGACATTTAGGTTGCTTCCATATCCTGGCTATTGTAAATAGTTCTGCAATGAACACTGTGGTACATGACTCTTTTTGAATTATGGTTTTCTCAGGTTATATGCCCAGTAGTGGGATTGCTGGGTCATATGGTAATTCTATTTTTAGGGTTAGCTTTTGCACAACAAAAGAAACCATAAACAAGACGAAAAGACCACCCTCAGAATGAGAGAAAATATTTGCAAATGAAGCAACTGGCAAAGGATTAATCTCCAAAATATACAAGCAGCTCATGCAGCTCAATATCTGAAAAACAAACAACCCAATCCAAAAATGGGCAGAAGACATAAATAGACATTTCTCCAAAGAAGACATACAGATGGTCAAGAAGCACATGAAAGGATGCTCAACATCACTAATCATTAGAGAAATGCAAATCAAAACCACAATGAGGATCACCTCACACACAGGTCAGAATGGCCATCATCAAAAATTCTAGGAACAACAAATGCTGGAGAGGGTTTGCAGAAAAGGGAGCCCTCCTGCACTATTGGTAGGAATGTAAATTGATTCAGCCACTATGGAGAACAGTATGGAGGTTCCTTAAAAAACTAAAAATAGATGTACCTTAATTTTTGTTGAATATTCATGACAAAACAATACTTATGGACTGGATAAGTTGGAAATTTAAACTGGCCACTCTTAAAATACTAAAATATGCCTGTAGAATAAGTTTGAGAGAATATAAGAATACTTTTTAAATTTTATACTATTAATATCCTTTTTGAAGTACAGATTTTTATTTGTAGGAGATCTGCCATATTACTTTCTGCTCATCACCGGATACCCATATCAATCTCTGATGATATCCTCTCTCTCTCTCTCTCTCTCTCTCACACACACACACACACACACACACACACACACACACACACACTCACACACACTCACACACACATATTCTTTTTCAATGACA
The DNA here is from genome assembly GCF_009873245.2 of Balaenoptera musculus. Lineage (NCBI taxonomy): Eukaryota > Metazoa > Chordata > Mammalia > Artiodactyla > Balaenopteridae > Balaenoptera > Balaenoptera musculus. The sequence continues at coordinate 108,314,052 of NC_045788.1, forward strand.
AGTGTAAATCTTCAACTTTTTAAACAATGGAAATTCTGTAAATTTAGAAAAAGGATGCATTCTTTTATACTGTTTAAAGTAGAGACAGACAATATTCCCTAGAGTTTTACTAAATCTTATCTCTGCATGTCTATCTTTATCCACCTACATTAAAATAGGTATGTTTTTATAGATTCCCTAGTGGTTCCTAGTCTGAATTTTTCAAATAAATGGATCATACAATTTAGATATTTCAATCATGTTCCTTTAGTGTTGCAAAAATCATGCCTTGCTTGTTTGTTTTTGTTCTTATTTTCCATTTTTTAGGTTCCATGAATTTCAAGGCATTGTTAGGCCTGGGAAAGGAGCAGGATATAATATTTATCAATTAGAAAGAGCTTCTTACTAGTTTGGAATTTCAAGAGTGTGGTTTGCCTTTCAATCCTATAGAGTATTACTATGTAGCTCTAATTATGAAATAAATCTTGGTATAGCTGTAAGAACCTTCCTCAGCCTCAGTAGTTTTGTTTTTTTTCTAGAAGACTTAGCTTAATAAAGTGGCTCTTTCTTTCTACTTAACTATTTAAACATTAGTGTTCTAAGAAAACTTCCAAGGTGGTAAGTTGGGTCAGTGTGCAGTAGAGAGATCTTTCAGACTGTTTTATCTCTGTTTTATGAACATTTCCACATTTGGCGGTCTTATGCCCTCTGGGAGATCAACCAACCTTAGAGTATTTTCTTAAAGCTGTTTCTGAACTTCTTCTACCTTTATTATGAGAATCGTGAAGTCTTTTCTCTGAACCTTTTCCAGTTGATTAATGTGGTCAGTGCTGTGTCTTTGTGTGAGCCACTTTGATTCCTCTCCCTGGGACTGTATTCACAATATTTTACACTTTTTTATTCCTTATTGATTCTCCTGCTAAGAACTTCTCTTTTTTCCCCCAGGATATTGAGATTCCACATTGCACATCCAGTTCTTTTAGCTTTTAAGGTTCTTACTGAGTTGTTCATTCTACAGTAGGACTGGGAGAAACCAGTAGAGCAGAGAGGATTCCATGTCTTCAAGCACTTTCAAAAGGAAACCAAAACTAAAATAAAAATCAATAAACAAATGAACCCCAATAAATTATTTAAATCCAAGTATGGAATGTTGAGAGAAAGGTGCTGTAAATTTCATGCTATGGAATGTTGGAGACATAAATGTTTGTATTTGTAAATATCAGTGAGTCCAACACTTCATTTTACAAATTTTGTGCTATAGAATGTTGGAGACATAAATGTTTGTAAATATCACTGAGTCCAACACTTCATTTTCACAATGCCAAGCAATGTGCTAAATATGATCTGAAATAGGAAGGTAATTCTGGTAACAAAGTCAAAGGAAATAGATCACAATCTCTCCTTTCCAAACTTTTGCAAACTTTCAGACTTCAAATGTAATCCTAGGGTCTTTGATATGCGTTAAGTTAAATGGTTGACTATTCCAATTCATTCAACAAATGTATATCAAATGCCTACTACATATCTGACTATAATCTTTGAAATGAGTATACAATTTTGAATGAGACATGCTCCTATCATTTATTGAATTACAGTAAAAAGTATGGGGTACATATAAAAAGATACAACACAAAGTTGTGCATGCATTGATTCAAGAATGAGAGATCTATTGCTTGAATATTAGTGTCAGCCAATGTCTTTGGTGATAAAGTTAATAATAAAGCATTATTTTAATTGCCTTCATGTTTTAAACGTCAGATTTTCTTTTGGCAGACACCAGAACTTTCTGTGAAATAGATAAAAGAAATCCTTATATATTTTAATAAGCTGGGATTTTTGATATTAATTTTGTAAAATATTCAGCTCATCACACATTTAAAAGCATTAATATTTTTTCACATACATAGAATATATAGAAATCCTTGAGATGTCTGCTTAAAGCAACATCTAATAAGAATTATTAATCTGTATATTCAAATGCATCTTATGCATAGAACATGTAAAATGTTTGAAGAGATTTGAGAATAGTTTAAATAATTTAACTACTTTTTCTTAACATGCATTGAAGCAGTAGAGAGTATCTTAGTGAATGTCCACCTAACACCTTTCTGGATTAGCTAATGTTCTTCTTTCCTAGGTAAATTATACACTGATGTCTCTGACAACATAAATATTTGTCATTAGGAAGCTCTTCTCATGTGTACTTTGATTCTTATCAGGTGAAAAGCATGTTGTTCTCAAACTCTATCTTGGGTTCCTGGATGCAATTCCAAAGTGTGTGTTGGGAGGAGAGGCTCCCCACACCAAAAAGCAATTATTGGACACCAGCAGGGTGTCTGGGAATTCAAATCAATTATGACACTGTCTACCCAGAGTAAGCATCAGATTCCACATGTTTAGGGTCCAGTCCCGCAAGACTGTCCAAACATATATATGAAGTGAAATAAATAAAATATTGAAGTATGTATGTACTGTGATTTTGCTTGAAGACCTTTATTCCACATGTATAATGTGTGTTAAATTTCCCTACAGCCAATGACTTTCATTTCTGTTTAAGTCCATTTGTTTGTTTAGAGACAATAGCAAAGACTATGTTGCTATTGCTAAGAGCAAGAAACTTGGCTTTTTATTTCCTATAATTTTCTAAAAGCTTAAGTAGTTTTTGAAATTCACTATCACTCTCCTTCCAATAATTATGACTTTAACAAACTTTTGTGGAACCAAAAGTAAAGGGTAAAAAAAAAATTACACTCTTGTCTCTACTTTTACTAGGAAGATCAATCTCTGCGTCAATTGATTTCTTTTGTGGAATTCAGGATAATTTTACATTAACTATTGCTAGTGCCAAATGTAGTTAGAAAAAATAATATTCTCATCAAAAAATAAAAAACCAGAAAGAAAGTAAGTGTGCCAAAGACATCTTTTTTATATTTCAAATTTTAGATAATGTTTTCAGTGACCATAAAAAATCTCTCCTATACTTTAGAGACAACACTCTTGAAGGGAAAAATCTCTGATGATTTTCCTTCAAATTTTCCCTTTTTTATAATATAGGTTTATATATTTATGTTTCAAAAAGAAAGGAAAATGATGTGAGCAAAATAAAAGAGCTATGATCCCTGATTATCATTAACTCAGAAAATATCAAAGATTAATGATGATTGATGAGTGTGAAGGAAGAACAATACTCAGATACATTATCCTCTATTTCAATGTTACATTGAACAGATAGGTTAAGTCAGGAAATTAAAAGTATAATTACTGTATATCCCTCTATGAAACGTGTTAACCATAGGTTGGAATAAAGATGAAAATAATTTCATTAAAACATTCTAACTTCTTACTAATATTAAGTTAACTTTATTAACTACACATACTACAGGTCAAATTCAGTTCTGGATATGAAATGCAAAGGCATAAATGTTATGGGCTCTCAATGAGCTTCCAAATTAATTGGGGAGAGAGACCTGTTATGGTAATTCTTCCTTCCACAAATAGAAGGTAGTAACTTCTAAACTGAGTTATGAATGATGAATCAGAATATCCACAGAGATTGGAGGAGGGGTGGGACAATAAAACAAGGGTAACAGCAGTGAAGTATTCTAAGACAGTGTAACTCATGAGCTAATTCTCTGAGGCCAAAGAAAGAATGTCACATTAGGAGAAATAAAATAATTATATTATAGTTGGAGCGTGGGGTGGTAGTGTGTATGTGTATGTGCACACACAGGTGCACCATCATTTATATTGGAGGTCTCACCGGATGGACAGGTTTAGGAGCAGCAATCTGTTTAGAAGGAGAAGCTTGAGAATGCATTCGTTTCACCCTTTTCATAAAATGAGTAAATGCCAGTTTTCTATATCAGAGTGTTGGCTCCGTTAGGATGATGATGTAGAGCCTTTCCAGCTTGCCTTCTTCCAAATCTGTTGATAAATAGGCTGGGCCAAGGCACTGAGGAGGCTTCTAATCTTTGTTAAGGAGGTTGACCTTCGTGCTGAAGGCAGAGAAATGTCATTGAATGGGTTATGAGCAGAGAAATGTTCACAATGGTTTTTTTTTAGATCACTATAAATACTGGATGAGGAAAGAGTAAAATTAAAAGCAGAAAATAAGTTAGGAGACTGACAATGGAGAGGGATATATAAATTGTTTGAGAGAAATTTTATGCACATTAGTAAGAAAGATAAAAGCAATCTCTGACATCTGGGACAGACAGTTAGGTCTTGTTCTTCTGTTGAACATAAACAATTTCATAGAATATCAACATCAGTAAAGACATTTTGACCAACATCGTTCAAAATAAAAACAAGACCACTTTGTACTCAGGTCTGAATACAGACATTGAACATTGGCTAAAGCTGAAAAATGACCAAACATCTCGCTATCCTTACTAAAATAAATTACTACTGCCTCTTTACCAATTATGGTTTAACTCTCACTCTAGTCTTCCGTCTTCCTAAATAAGAAGGTACAGTCACAGAATTACCTCCACTTCCTGACAGTAAAACCAATCCAGTCCAAGAGCAAAGCCCCACCACATAAACTGTCCCTAAAATCACAGAACACAAGTCTAAAACCTATAATGAAGCCTTTCTAATACGTTCTTTCTGGGGTGTCCAACAGTTGCTCCTATGCTGTGTGTGTCTTTCCTTATTGTAAACCAAGTATGTTCCTAGCAGAATTTGCTAGACACAATAGTGAGGTAAGGTAGCTATGAAAATATTCAATTACTTGTTTGGTTTCTAAATTCAGGTTTAATACATGAACAAATATCTTATTTGTACTCTCTTAGAGCAAAAGTAAAGGGAAAATTTATGACATGGAAATTAGGAAGTTCTTTATATGAATCATTAGTCTCTTTCTCTCTACTTCTTTTAAAAGGATTGCATCTCATAATGGCAGATATTTGATTAAAAATCAAAATGATTTCTATTATGTTAATCACCATGAATGCTACAGCACTCTTAGTTTATAAGTACTTTCCAACTATCTTACTCATTAGGCTCTTTCAAGAATGTCCGCTAAAAGAACAAATTTTTCTTTCAACATATTTGGCTATATATATTGTGAGTCCTGTTAAATTTCCATAGTAGTACTAAGAAACATAATTTTTAAAAATTATTCTTTTTTTATTCTTTAATACCAATAATTTTTATGCTTTAAATAGTAAAGAGATGCATTTCCCTATCAAATTGTGCTTGAGACTAGGTAACTGGTGTGAAATACAATTTAAAAATTTTTCATATTTATTAAATACAAATGCAGTTTCATTCATTGATAGTTAATACTGACATAAGTTTTGCAGTTCATCATAGATAAATAACCATATTATATTTTTGAAATATAAAGATAGAAAAACTTGTATAGTTTTTAATTAGTTCTGAATTTATGAATGTATCTGTTAATATTCTTCTACCTCAAAAAAAAAAAAAAACTGAGAAAATACCAGCTTTGTTGTTTATTTTGTTGAATTCCTATGGCTAAATATTCATTGTTTTATTATATTTTTATGTAGCAAAGTATATGGATGTTGTGTCACATCAAAGTGAGTAATATACAACAATTTGATATAGAAGAGTATCTAAAAATATTTAAGCCATAAAATACATAACTGATATGAAAAATAATCATGGGGATTTTTTTGAATTTATCATTTGAAATGCTTATCTAGACCTCTGATTTTTATTTTATTATTTTTTGAATTTTGAATTTACCAGATGAATTTCTTGGGCATAACATGCGAGGGTATTTGTGTTTTAGAGTTCTTCAGAGAAACAGGGCAAATAGAATGTGTGTATATACATAAAAGATTTATTGTGAAGAATTGACTCACATGAATAAGGAGGCTGGCAAATGCAAAATCTTCAGGGTAAGGCTGAAGGGTTGATGGAGACCTAGGGAAGGGTTGATGTTGGAGCTCAAACCTGAAGGCCATCTAGAGGCAGAACTGCCTCTTCCTCAAGGGACTTCATTCTTTTCTGCTGATTGGATGAGACACACCAACATTATGGAGGGTAATCTGCTTTACTCAAAGTCTACCAATTTAAGTGTTAATCTCATCTAAAAATAACTTCATAGCAACATCTAGACTGGTGTTTGAAATATATGAGTATTGTAACCTAAGTAAGTTGACACATAAAATTAGCCATTCACAATTTCTAATATCATTTATATGTCATTGGCATGTTGAATATTTACTCCTCAAACTGTAAGTGGAGTTGCAGTGCATTACTCATGCTTTCCCACAGAACTTTACTAGCTTTAGAAAAGAAAGGAATATTCTCTTCCATCTTGAGGCAAACCCTGAGTTAATTACATTAGAGTAGTACCATGAATTTCTTGTGAGAAGGATGTGATAGAAATATGTTTTTACCATGAATACTTGTTAGTTGGGCTGGTAGTGTGACTGTGTGTGTTAAGCAGGTAGGAGTTTAAAAAATCCTGAGGCATTTAAACCATAAATACCTGATTACAGGCCAAATAATGAAAGATTAAGCCGTTCTCAATCTAATACTTGTCTTCTTGAATGAATACAAATTTTAAAGTGAAAAAAAAATGAAAAGACTTGGAAAAATAAAAACTGTTTTCTTCATGAAAATCTATTATAGCAAAAAATGCAAATACTTGTTTTCTAAATAGTTGCATATTCATAAAAGAAACCATTAATTTTGAGGAAAAGTCTAAACATCCTGAATCTTTCAACGTAATGATCTTCCGTGGGACATCAACTAACTGGTAGAATTAAGGCCTGACCTATTTTGTCCCCTGTTTTCTTCTTTTTTCCACCCTCCCTCCCTCCCTCCCTTCCTTCCTTCCTTCTTGTCTCCTCCTTCTTTTTTCAAGCACTGTGTATTCATTTTCATTTAAGGAGATACAGAAAGGTAAATTAAAAAAGAATGTTCAAAATTTTAAATGAGGATTTTTTTTCATTATACCTATGCATATGTGGGGAGAGTATCTAATACTTTTAACAAGGTTTTATTGCATTCATAACTGAGTGAAATATTTAAGCACTTTGAATTGTTTCAGAGGCATGATCTGCTTTATGAGCAGTACATTTTATTTTATTCCTAAATGCTTATGATCTAAAGAATGAAAACAATTGAATTGTTTAAATGTTTACGTGACTTTGAATTTAGCGTTTAATTAGTTAGAAATCGCTCTGTTGCTATGACATATACAATTAGTAGCATAGCATACATATAATGAAAGTTCTAACTTTGGCTAGCTTTAACTCAGGAAGCATCTACTCTGTTATTGCTGATGTTGGTAAGTCCAACACAGAAAATAGCACAACAGAAAATTCAAATACAAGGCAATGGCACTTTCATAACTCATTACATTTAATGGGAAGCTTGCACACATGTAACAAAAAGCAGAAAATTTAGCTAATAAATCTCTAAGACATTTTCTTTTTTTTTTTTTCTCTACACAGACATTATTCTATATTTCAGCATCTTAGATTGTTAATAGATGGAGGTAAAAAAAAAATCTGCAAAAGTTGTTGTTATCCAAACACACATACACACACACAAATACAGAGTGAGAAAGGGACCATAGCTCATTAAAATTACTTATTAAAAAAGCTTTTACTGTTTTTCCCAGCAGTAATGGTGCTATGAAGATATTTTGCTAAGAATTCCTTGAATCTTTCAATGTTCTAGTGGATCCAAATGTTTGTGGATATTTTGTGATAGTTCCATACTTTAGATTGGCTTTGTGTGTGTATGTTAATGTTTGTGCGTATAAAAAAGGAACAGAAACAGCAAAAATATTTTCAGTCATATAAAAAACTTGATATAAAATAGTGAAGACAGATATATATTTTTATTCTCACAAAGTCTCTATTTCTAGATAGACCTATAATACCGAAACTTACCTTGAGGTCCATACATAAACATCAAGAGTATTTTAATTCCTAAATCTATGTAGAAAATTTTGTTTTGTTTTGATGCATATTTTTAATTTTTTTCTGGGGTTTGAGAATAAAAAGCTTATATTCAGATGAGGCACCTAGTTTTGTGTCTAGCCAAGCCAGGTACCCTTTATGATTTGGTGAAGGTTTTTACATATATCAAATATCACCCTGATATTTCCAAGAATCATAGTTCTAACTATATTCTTAAGGAGAAGTCAAGTCCCCCTCAAAAAGTTATCACTAATTCATTTGGCGTTTTCTGGAGGATGTCTGATTTTTATTTTTTTGAGACAGCAAATTGCTGATATTTACATCATTTCCACAAAAATATAGAAGACCCAGTAGTAACATAAATCATCCCAGATGCTTAATATAACATTATTTCAACACAAGACAATGGCATCTCCTGAAATTCAATTCTTAAAGTCTAGGCTTTGAATAAAACAAATCTTTTTAATAGTAAACAATGCTGTTTCCTTCCTTCCTTCCTTCCTTCCTTCCTTCCTGATGCACAAAGTAGATCAATTTGTCACTTTTAATAAACATACAAAAGTGATCACCATACTCCTTTATGCCAAAACAAAAATATCACGACCAACTCAATAAAATATGTCCAGAAAATAGGGCAAGAGGAACTATGTTAAATATCATTAATTGTTTTCCAAAATCCCCAAGAATACAAGACTTACAGTGAAGCATCATACTAAGAATTTGATACTGCAGACTGAGCTTCTAACTTTGTTTTAGTGAGAAATACTAAATCTTGACAGACAGCTTTGCCCAGACACCTTCATAAGAAATTGAATACAAGGAATGTGCAATATGAAAAATGTATAATATATTCCAATAAAATAGAGGTCCAAACAATCAAGCAGCACATGTCATTCTAAAGTGATCTGTATTGTTCAGTTAGGGTATGGCTCCCTCCCTTGATTTAGGACAAAATATTCGCAGAGGATATTTACAAAAAATTCAAGAACCAAAACTTAGTTAGAACCACATTCCATGGTGGAAGTAGAGGAAGAATAACATACATTGTATTTGTGATCATGTGGGAGAAGAGGCATGAAATATATTAAGACTCTTTGGCAGCATCACTAAATAGAAGACTGGAGGTGGAATGATCATTAAATTTTGGATAAAAAGGTGGGGAAATTTTTTCCCTCAACTTTTTATTACTGTGACACTATGCCTTGTTATGAAGCTTCTTTGTTTTGTTTTTATATTTTCTTATAGACATTTTCCTGATTTCCCCACAAAAGCATTATAAATTCAACAGACAGTTTTCCTTTCCATTCCTCTCTGCTCTGAAGTCTCTAACTCAGTCTTTCTCATAAAATCAAGAATAGAAGTTACTAGACAGTGTAGAGAATAAGAGAGTTGAAAAAAAGAATCAAATAAGCAAGGAGGATATAGCATCCTTCCTCTCAGAGGTAGACTAAGACTCATTCTGAAACTCAGAATCATGCTGTTATTTAGTCTCTCTCTATGTCCAGGAAATAATAATGAGAGAAAGGTCTGCATTTGCCAAGTTGTGGGATATTTTTTAGGCAGTGTTTCCTACACTGTGTCTGCTGATGCCACTTGAATTTTACTCCCTGTTGTGTATTAAAGGTTTGTGTCTGTCCCGCCAGATTCATATGTTGAAGCCCTTACCCCCAGTGTGACTGTATTTGGAGATGGAGTCTCGAAGTAAGTAATTAAGGTTAAATAAGGTCATAATGAGGGACCCTGATACCATAGGATTAGTGTTTTATAAGAGATACCAGAGAGCTTGCGCTCTCTCTACATGTATATGTGCCTAGGAAAGGTCACTTGGGAGAAAACAGCCGCTGGTAAACCAGGAAAAGAGCATTTTTCAGAAGCCAAACCCTGCTGGAACCTTGATCTTTGACTTTCCAGCCTCCAGAAGTTTGAGAAAATAAATTTCTTTTGTTTAAGCCACCCAGTCTATGGTATTTTGTTACGGTAGGCTGAACAGACTAATACACTCCCCCTACTCCAGACTGCAACTCCAAAAACTCCTTTAATATGTAGATTTACTGCAGCTTACTGAGTTTCCTGGCTAAGTTTTATTACTACTGAGGCAGCCCTCTACATCAGATCATTTACAGTTCTATTCCTACTTCTTCAATTGTCCAGATATCTACTGCCCACTCTGTACACGTACTAACTACCACCATGAACTGTTATATTCAAAAGGGGAACTATAAAAGCTGGGGACTAACTCTGGTGATATAGCAAAAAATTCTTGCCCCACAGAGATGGATAAGGGGAACAATGACCAAAGGTAAGAAATAGTAGAGCGCTTTTATTCTGTGGGGCAATAGGCAAAAGAGAGGGCTGTGGGAGGGCTAATATCTCCGTTATATGTACATGTATGAATCCTACCATATGCATTTTTTTGCTCTTTTTGTAAATGTTTTCTCTCCTGCAGTGAATATGATGGCATTTAACAGCAGAGTTCAGTATCCCTTTTACCTTGTGAACAATGAAGCCCTGAAGAAAGCAAATTTATTTTAATTCTGAATAGCTGGTGCATTTAAAACAACAGTGGACTTTGATAGCATTTATTTTAAGGCACTCTGAATTCTGACCCAATTCTGTCACTCGGTTGTTATTTGTTTTGTATGTTTGCTTTATATTTACAATTTTACATATTTAGAGATTGTATCAAAGTTTATTTTCGTTCCTTTAACATCTTTATTATATTACAAATTTAAATTATTGCCATCTAAACTAGAATGTTCACACAATTTCTCCTTTTTTTTCTACAGAGTGGTAACTTTATTGCTTAATAAAAATAACAATACAACATAATGAGGTTTCTAGAAGTCCACTGCAATCTGGGAGCCCTGAGTTTTCTTTTTTTCTTTTTTTTTTTAACATCTTTATTGGAGTATAACTGCTCTACATTGCTGTGTTTGTTGCTGCTGTATAATAAAGTGAATCAGCTATATGTATACATATATCACCATATCCCCTCTCTGTTGCATCTCCCTCTCACCCTTCCTATCCCACCTCTCTAGGTGGTCACAAAGCACCGAGCTGATCTCCCTGTGCTATGCGGCTGCTTCCCACTAGATATTTATTTGACATTTGGTAGTGTATATATGTCAATGTCACTCTCTCACTTCGTCTCAGCTTACCCTTCCCCCTCCCCTTGTCCTCAAGTCCATTCTCTAGGTCTGCGTCTTTATTCCTGTCCTGCCCCTAGGTTATTCAGAACCATTTTGGGTTTTTTTAGATTCCATATATATGCATTAGAATACGGTATTTGTTTTTCTCTTTTGGACTTACTTCACTCTGTATGACAGACTCTAGGTCCATCCACCTCACTACAAATAACTCAATTTCATTTCCTTTTATGGCTGAGTAATATTCCATTGTATTATGTGCCTCATCTTCTTTATCCATTCGTCTGTCGATGGACACTTAGGTTGCTTCCATGTCCTGACTATTGTAAATAGTGCTGCAATGAACATCGTTGTACATGACCTTTTTTGAATTATAGTTTTCTCAGGGTATATGCCCAATAGTGGGATTGCTCGGTCATATGGTAGTTCTGTTTTTTAGTTTTTTAAGGAACCTCCATACTGTTCTTTATAGTGGCTGTATCAATTTACATTCCCATCAACTGTGCAAGAGGGTTCCCTTTTCTCCTTTTCTCCACACCCTCTCCAGCATTTATTGTTTGTAGATTTTTTGATGATGGCCATTTTGACTGGTGTGAGATGATACCTCATTGTAGTTTTGATTTGCATTTCTCTAATGATTAGTGATGTTGAGCATCCTTTCATGTGTTTGTTGGCAATCTGCATATCTTCTTTGGGGAAATCTCTATTTGGGTCTTCTGCCCATTTTTTGATTTTTTTGTTTTTGTTTTTTTTTGATATTGAACTGCATTAGCTGCTTATATATTTTGGAGATTAATCCTTTGTCAGTTGTTTCATTTGCAAATATTGTCTCCTATTCTGAGGGTTGGGTTTTCATCTGGGTAATGGTTTCCTTTGTTGTGCAAAAGCTTTTAAGTTTCATTAGGTCCTATTTGTTTATTTTTGGTTTTATTTCCATTTCTCTAGGAGGTGGATGAAAAAGGATCTTGCTGTGATTTATATCATAGTGTATTCTGCCTGCTTTCCTCTACGAGTATTATAGTGTCTGGCCTTACATTTAGGTCTTTAATCCATTTTGAGATTATTTTTGTGTATGGTCTTAGGGAGTGTTCTAATTTCATTCTTTTACATGTAACTGTCCAGTTTTCTCAGCACCACTTATTGAAGACACTGTCTTTTCTGCATTGTATAGTCTTACCTCCTTTATCAAAGTTAAGGTGACCATATGTGCATGGGTTTATCTCTGGGCTTTCTATCCTGTTCCATTGATCTATATTTCTGTTTTTGTACCGGTACCATACTGTCTTGAATACTGTAGCTTTGTAGTATATTCTGAAGTCCAGGAGCCTTATTCCTCCAGCTCCGTTTTTCTTTCTCAAGATTGCTTTGGCTCTTCTGGGTCTTTTGTGTTTCCATACAAATTGTGAAATGTTTGTTCTAGTTCTGTGAAAAATGCCATTGGTAGTTTGATAGGGATTGCATTGAATCTGTAGATTGCTTTGGGTAGTAGAGTCATTTTCACAATGTTGATTCTTCCAATCCAAGAACATGGTATATCTCTCCATCTGATTGTATCATCTTTAATTTCTTTCATCAGTGTCTTATAGTTTTCTGCATACAGGTCTTTTGTCTCCTTAGGTAGGTTTATTCCTAGGCATTTTATTCTTTTTGTTGCAATGGTAAATAGGAGTGTTTCTTTAATTTCTCTTTCAGATTTTTCATCATTAGTGTATAAGAATGCAAGAGATTTCTGTGCATTAATTTTGTATCCTGCTACTTTACCAAATTCATTGATTAGCTCTAGTAGATTTCTGGAAGCATCTTTAGGATTCTCTATGTATAGCATCAAGTCATCTTCAAACAATGACAGTTTTACTTCTTCTTTTCCAATTTGGATTCCTTTTATTTCTCTTTCTTCTCTGATTGCTGTGGCTAAAACTTCCAAAACTATGTTGAAGAATAGTGGTGAGAGTGGGCAACCTTGTCTTATTCCTGATCTTAGTGGAAATGACTTCAGTTTTTAACCATTGAGAACGAGCTTGGCTGTTGATTTTTCATATATGGCCTTTATTATGTTGAGGTAAGTTCCCTCCATGCATACTTTCTGTAGGGTTTTTGTCATAAATGGGTGTTGAATTTTGTCAAAAGCTTTTTCTGCATCTATTGATATTATCATATGCTTTTTATCCTTCAGTTTGTTAATATGGTATATCACATTGATTGACTTACATATATTAAAGAATCCTTGCATTCTTGGGATAAACCCAACTTGATCATGGTGTACGATCCCTTTAATGTGCTGCTGGATTCTTTTGGCTAGTCTTTTGCTGAGCAGTTTTGCATCTATGTTCATCACTGATATGGGCCTGTAGTTTTCTTTTTTGTGACATCTTTGTCAGGTTTTGGTATCAGGGTGATGTTGGCCTTGTAGAATGAGTTTGGGAGTTTTCCTCCCTCTCCTGTATTTTTGAAGAGTTTGAGAAGGATAGGTGTTACTTCTTCTCTAAATGTCTGATAGGATTTACCTGTGAAGCCATCTAGTCCTGCGCTTTTGTTTGTTGGAAAATTTTTAATCACAGTCTCAATTTCAGTGCTTGTGATTGGTCTGTTTATATTTTCTATTTCTTCCTGGTTCAGTCTCAGAAGGTTGTGCTTTTCTAAGAATTTGTCTATTTCTTCCAGGTTGTCCATTTTATTGGCATATAGTTACTTGTCATAATCCTTTGTATTTCTCGAGTGTCAGTTGTTACTTCTCCTTTTACATTTCTAATTCTGTTGATTTAAGTTTTCTCCTTTTTTTTTTTTTGACGAGTCTGGCTAATGGTTTATTAATTTTGTCTATCTTCTCAAAGAACCACATTTTAGTTTTATTTATTTTTGCTACTGTTTCCTTCATTTCTTTTTCATTTATTTCTGATGTGATCTTTATGATTTATTTCCTTCTGCTAACTTTGGTGTGTTTTTGTTCTTCTTTCTCTGATTGCTTTAGGTGTAAGTTTAAGTTGTTTATTTGAGATGTTTCTTGTTTCTTGAAGTGGGATTGTTTGCTATATATTTCCCTCTTAGAACTGCTTTTGCTGCATCCCATAGGTTTTGGGTCGTTGTGTTTTCATTGTCATTTGTTTCTAGGTATTTTTTGATTTCCTCTTTGATTTCTTCAGTGATCTCTTGGTTATTTAGTAATGTATTGTTTAACCTCCATGTGTTTGTATTTTTTACAGTTTCTTTCCTGTAATTGATATCTAGTCTCATAGTGTTGTGGTTGGAAAAGATACTTGATATGATTTCAATTTTCTTAAATTTATCAAGGCTGTATTTTTTACAGTTTCTTTCCTGTAATTGATATCTAGCCTCATAGTGTTGTGGTTGGAAAAGATACTTGATATGATTTCAATTTTCTTAAATTTATCAAGGCTTGATTTGTGACCCAAGTTATGATCTATCCTGGAGAATGTGCCATGAGCACTTGAGAAAAAAGTGTATTCTGTTGTTTTTGTATGGAATGTCCTATAAATATCAATTAAGTCCATCTTGTTTAGTGTATCATTTAAAGCTTGTGTTTCCTTATTTATTTTCATTTTTGTTGATCTGTCCATTGGTGAAAGTGGGGTCTTAAAGTCCCTTACTATGATTGTGTTGCTGTCGATTTCCTCTTTTATGGCTGTTAGCATTTGCCTTATGTATTGAGGTGCTTGTATTTTGGGTGCCTAAATATTTACAATTGCTATATCTTCTTCTTGGATTGACCCTTTGATCATTATGTAGTGCCCTTCTTTGTCTCTTGTAATTGTCTTTATTTTAAAGTCTATTTTGTCTGATATGAGAATTGTTACTCCAGCTTTCTTTTGATTTCCATTTGCATGGAATATCTTTTTCCATCCCCTCACTTTCAGTCTGTATGTGTCCCTATGTCTGACATGGGTCTTTTTTTGACAGCATATATATGGGTCTTGTTTTTGTGCCCATTCATCCAGTCTATGTATTTTGATTGGAGCATTTAATCCATTTACATTTAGGTAATTATCAATATGTATGTTCTTTTTTTTTTTTTTTTTTTTTTTTTTTTTATTCACACACACACACACTGTATTTTATTTTTACAAGACATAAATAGACTGACACCAAGCATTGTACATGGATGACCACAACAAAAGCAACAATGATTGCAATTACCAAACATGAAACACACTCATACTATGTCATAATATTGACATTCAGTCCAGTAATCCTCCACTGTAACAGCTCCTTTACTTTGCAGTGAAAATTGATTTGTATATTCTTTGCCTCTGAGTCCTTGTGGGATTTTTTTTTTTTTTTAATTCAGACAGAAAGTCACAAAAATTATACTCATCCTCATCAGTTCACTCAGTCCCATGTAATTAATTTTTTTTTCATCTTGATCTTTTGTTAGCACTTTTATGAGTTCATCAGTTTTTCATTAGAGTTCTGAAAATGCTTATTCATTCAGTTCAGCAGTACAGTCAGTTACCAGAAACCTGTACTTGTCAGAGTCTTTTCCATGAATTTCTTGAAGATGAAACCCTTTTATAGGAACATATTTGCAAAATCATCAGAGTACACCCAGGACTGTCTGTAAATGACAAAAGACTTAAAAATGACCACGGTTAAAGATTTGATGAAAGTTCATAATAATGCAGTTGACAAGAAAATTAGTTATTTCTGAGATATACATTTTAAAGTAATAACTAGGATTATTACTTATAACATTATACCAGAACATATAAGATTTTTAGAAATTTCATGTAATGTCTGAAACATTTATATTAACATATTTCCATACATATTTCCATACAAATACAAATATAAGATTTTTAGAAATTTCATGTAATGTCTGAAACATTTATATTAACATATTTCCATACATATTTCCATACAAATACAAATATAAGATTTTTAGAAATTTCATGTAATGTCTGAAACATTTATATTAACATATTTCCATACAAATAACCCAATGAAAGTTTAGTATTAGTTGTTTTGTTTGTTTTTTTATACTGCAGGTTCTTATTAGGCATCAGTTTCATACACATCAGTGTATACATGTCAATCCCAATTGCCCAATCCAGCACACCACCATCCCCACCTCACCGCAGTTTTCCCCCCTTGGTGTCCATATGACCATTCTCTACATTTGTGTCTCAACTTCTGCCCTGCAAACTGGCTCATCTGTACCATTTTTCTAGGTTCCGCATACATGCATTAATATACGATATTTGTTTTTCTCTTTCTGACTTACTTCACTCTGTATGACAGTCTCTAGATCCATCCATGTCTCAACAAATGACTCAATTTCGTTCCTTTTTATGGCTGAGTAATATTCCATTGTATATATGTACCACAACTTCTTTATCCATTCGTCTGTTGATGGGCATTTAGGTTGCTTCCATGACCTGGCTATTGTAAATAGTGCTGCAATGAACATTCGGGTGCATGTGTCTTTTTGAATTACGGTTTTCTCTGGGTATATGCCCAGTAGTGGGATTGCTGGGTCATATGGTAATTCTATTTTTAGTTTTTTAAGGAACCTCCATACTGCTCTCCATAGTGGCTGTATCAATTTACATTCCCACCAACAGTGCAAGAGGGTTCCCTTTTCTCCACACCCTCTCCAGCATTTGTTGTTTGTAGATTTTCTGATGATGCCCATTCTAACAGGAGTGAGGTGATACCTCATTGTAGTTTTGATTTGCATTTCTCTAATAATTAGTGATGTTGAGCATCTTTTCATGTGCTTCGTGGCCATCTGTATGTCTTCTTTGGAGAAATGTCTATTTAGGTCTTCTGCCCATTTTTGGATTGGGGTGTTTGTTTCTTTGATATTGAGCTGAATGAGCTGTTTATATATTTTGGAGATTAATCCTTTGTCCGTTGATTCATTTGCAAATATTTTCTCCCATTCTGAGGGTTGTCTTTTCGTCTTGTTTATGGTTTCCTTTGCTGTGCAAAAGCTTTGAAGTTTCATTAGGTCCCATTTGTTTATTTTTGTTTTTATTTCGATTACTCTAGGAGGTGGATCAAAAAAGATCTTGCTGTGATTTATGTCAAAGAGTGTTCTTCCTATGTTTTCCTCTAAGAGTTTTATAGTGTCCAGTCTTATATTTAGGTCTCTAATCCATTTTGAGTTTATTTTTGTGTATGGTGTTAGGGAGTATTCTAATTTCATTTTTTTACATGTAGCTGTCCAGTTTTCCCAGCACCACTTATTGAAGAGACTGTCTTTTCTCCATTGTATATCTTTGCCTCCTTTGTCATAGATTAGTTGACCATAGGTGCGTGGGTTAATCTCTGGGCTTTCTATCTTGTTCCATTGATCTATGTTTCTGTTTTTGTGCCAGTACCATACTGTCTTGATTACTGTAGCTTTGTAGTATAGTCTGAAGTCTGGGAGTCTGATTCCTCCAGCTCCATTTTTTTCCCTCAAGACTGCTTTGGCTATTCGGGGTCTTTTGTGTCTCCATACAAATTTTAAGATGATTTGTTCTAGCTCCGTAAAAAATGCCATTGGTAATTTGATAGGGATTGCATTGAATCTGTAGATTGCTTTGGGTAGTATACTCATTTTCACAATGTTGATTCTTCCAATCCAAGAACATGGTATATCTCTCCATCTGTTGGTATCATCTTTAATTTCTTTCATCAGTGTCTTATAGTTTTCTGCATACAGGTCTTTCGTCTCCCTAGGTAGGTTTATTCCTAGGTATTTTATTCTTTTTGTTGCAATGGTAAATGGGAGTGTTTCCATAATTTCTCTTTCAGATTTTTCATCATTAGTGTATAGGAATGCAAGAGATTTCTGTGCATTAATTTTGTATCCTGCAACTTTACCATATTCATTAATCAGCTCTAGCAGTTTTCTGGTGGCAGTTTTAGGATTCTCTATGTATAGTATCATGTCATCCGCAAACAGTGACAGTTTTACTTCTTCTTTTCCAATTTGTATTCCTTTTATTTCTTTTTCTTCTCTGATTGCCGTGGCTAGGACTTCCAGAACTATGTTGAATAATAGTGGTGAGAGTGGACATCCTTGTCTCGTTCCTGATCTTAGAGGAAATGCTTTCAGTTTTTCACCATTGAGAATGATGTTTGCTGTGGGTTTGTCATATATGGCCTTTATTATGTTGAGGTAGGTTCCCTCTATGCCCACTTTCTGGAGAGTTTTTATCAGAAATGGGTGTTGAATTTTGTCAAAAGCTTTTTCTGCATCTATTGAGATGATCATATGGTTTTTATCCTTCAATTTGTTAATATGGTGTATCACATTGATTGATTTGCGTATATTGAAGAATCCTTGCATCCCTGGGATAAATCCCACTTGATCGTGGTGTATGATCCTTTTAATGTGTTGCTGGATTCTGTTTGCTAGTATTTTGTTGAGGATTTTTGCATCTATATTCATCAGTGATATTGGTCTGTAATTTTCTTTTTTTGTAGTGTCTTTGTCTGGTTTTGGTATCAGGGTGATGGTGGCCTCATAGAATGAGTTTGGGAGTGTTCCTTCCTCTGCAATTTTTTGGAAGAGTTTGAGAAGGATGGGTGTTAGCTCTTCTCTAAATGTTTGATAGAATTCACCTGTGAAGCCATCTGGTCCTGGACTTTTGTTTGTTGGAAGATTTTTAATCACAGTTTCAATTTCATTACTTGTGATTGGTCTGTTCATATTTTCTGTTTCTTCCTGATTCAGTCTGGGAAGGTTATACCTTTCTAAGAATTTGTCCATTTCTTCCAGGTTGTCCATTTTATTGGCATAAAGTTGCTTGTAGTAGTCTCTTAGGATGCTTTGTATTTCTGTGGTGTCTGTTGTAACTTCTCCTTTTTCATTTCTGATTTTATTGATTTGAGTCCTCTCCCTCTTTTTCTTGATGAGTCTGGCTAATGGCTTATCAATTTTGTTTATCTTCTCAAAGAACCAACTTTTAGTTTTATTGATCTTTGCTATTGTTTTCTTTGTTTCTATTTCATTTATTTCTGCTCTGATCTTTATGATTTCTTTCCTTCTGCTAACTTTGGGTTTTGTTTGTTCTTCTTTCTCTAGTTTCTTTAGGTGTAAGGTTAGATTGTTTACTTGAGATTTTTCTTGTTTCTTTAGGTAGGCTTGTATAGCTATAAACTTCCCTCTTAGAACCGCTTTTGCTGCATCCCATAGGTTTTGGGTCGTCGTGTTTTCATTGTCATTTGTCTCTAGGTATTTTTTGATTTCCTCTTTGATTTCTTCAGTGATCTCTTGGTTATTTAGTAACGTATTGTTTAGCCTCCATGTGTTTGTCCTTTTTACGTTTTTTTCCCTGTAATTCATTTCTAATCTCATAGCGTTGTGGTCAGAAAAGATGCTTGATATGATTTCAATTTTCTTAAATTTACTGAGGCTTGATTTGTGACCCAAGATGTGATCTATCCTGGAGAATGTTCCGTGCGCACTTGAGAAGAACGTGTAATCTGCTGTTTTTGGATGGAATGTCCTATATATATCAATTAAATCTATCTGGTCTATTGTGTCATTTAAAGCTTCTGTTTCCTTATTTATTTTCATTTTGGATGATCTGTCCATTGGTGTAAGTGAGGTGTTAAAGTCCCCCACTATTATTGTGTTACTGTCGATTTCCTCTTTTATAGCTGTTAGCAGTTGCCTTATGTATTGAGGTGCTCCTATGTTGGGTGCATATATATTTATAATTGTTATATCTTCTTCTTGGATTGATCCCTGGATCATTATGTAGTGTCCTTCCTTGTCTCTTGTAACATTCTTTATTTTAAAGTCTATTTTATCTGATATGAGTATAGCTACTCCAGCTTTCTTTTGATTTCCATTTGCATGGAATATCTTTTTCCATCCCCTCACTTTCAGTCTGTATGTGTCCCTAGGTCTAAAGTGGGTCTCTTGTAGACAGCATATATATGGGTCTTGTTTTTGTATCCATTCAGCCAGTCTATGTCTTTTGGTTGGGGCATTTAATCCATTCACGTTTAAGGTAATTATCGATATGTATGTTCCTATGACCATTTTCTTAATTGTTTTGGGTTTGTCTTTGTAGGTCCTTTTCTTCTCTTGTGTTTCCCACTTAGAGAAGTTCCTTTAGCATTTGTTGTAGAGCTGGTTTGGTGGTGCTGAATTCTCTTAGCTTTTGCTTGTCTGCAAAGCTTTTGATTTCTCCATCAAATCTAAATGAGATCCTTGCCGGGTAGAGTAATCTTGGTTGTAGGTTCTTCCCTTTCATCACTTTAAGTATATCATGCCACTCCCTTCTGGCTTGCAGAGTTTCTGCTGAGAAATCAGCTGTTAACCTTATGGGAGTTCCTTTGTATGTTATTTGTCGTTTTTCCCTTGCTGCTTTCAATAATTTTTCTTTGTCTTTAATTTTTGCCACTTTGATTACTATGTGTCTCGGCGTGTTTCTCCTTGGGTTTATTCTGTATGGGACTCTCTGCGCTTCCTGGACTTGGGTGGCTATTTCCTTTCCCATGTTAGGGAAGTTTTCGACTATAATCTCTTCAAATATTTTCTCTGGTCCTTTCTCTCTCTCTTCTCCTTCTGGGACCCCTATAATGCGAATGTTGTTGCGTTTAATGTTGTCCCAGAGGTCTCTTAGGCTGTCTTCATTTCTTTTCATTCTTTTTTCTTTAGTCTGTTCTGCAGCAGTGAATTCCACCATTCTGTCTTCCAGGTCACTTATCCGTTCTTCTGCCTCAGTTATTCTGCTATTGATTCCTTCTAGTGTAGTTTTCATTTCAGTTATTGTATTGGTGATCTCTGTTTGTTTGTTCTTTAATTCTTCTAGGTCTTTGTTAATCATTTCTTGCATCTTCTCAATCTTTGCCTCCATTCTTATTCCGAGGTCCTGGATCATCTTCACTATCATTATTCTGAATTCTTTTTCTGGAAGGTTGCCTATCTCCACTTCATTTAGTTGTTTTTCTGGGGTTTTTCTTGTTCCTTCATCTGGTGCATAGCCCTCTGCCTTTTCATCTTCTCTATCTTTCTGTAACTGTGGTTTTTGGTCCACAGGCTGCAGGATCGTAGTTTTTCTTGCTTCTGTTGTCTGCCCTCTGGTGGTTGAGGCTATCTAAGAGGCTTGATGGGAGGCTCTGGTGGTGGGTAGAGCTGACTGTTGCTGTGGCGGTCAGAGCTCAGTAAAACCTTAATCCACTTGACTGTTGATGGGTGGGGCTGGGTTCCCTCCCTGTTGCTGTGGCGGTCAGAGCTCAGTAAAACCTTAATCCACTTGACTGTTGATGGGTGGGGCTGGGTTCCCTCCCTGTTGGTTGTTTTGCCTGAGGCAACCCACCACTGGAGCCTACCGGTGCTCTTTGGTGGGGTCAATGGCAGACTCTGGGAGGGCTCACGCCAAGGAGAACTTCCCAGAGCCTCTGCTGCCAGTGTCCTTATCCCCACGGTGAAACAGAGCCACCACTCGCCTCTGCAGGAGACCCCCCAACACCAGCAGGTAGGTCCGGTTCAGTCTCCCCCAGGGTCACTGCTCCTTCCCCTGGGTCCCGATGCACACATTACTTTGTGTGTGCCCTCCAAGAGTGGGGTCTCTGTTTCCCCCAGTCCTGTCAAAGTCCTGCAATCAATTCCCTCTAGGCTTCAAAGTCTGATTCTCTAGGAATTCCTCCTCCCGTTGCCGGACCCCCAGGTTGGGAAGCCTGACGTGGGGCTCAGAACCTTCACTCCAGTGGGTGGAATTCTGTGGTAAAAGTGTTCGCCAGTCTGTGAGTCACCCACCCAGCAGTTATGGGATTTGATTTTACTCTGATTGCGCCCCTCCTACCGTCTCACTGTGGTTTCTCCTCTGTCCTTGGACGCGGGGTATCCTCCTTGGTGAAGTCCAGGGTCTTCCTGTCAATGATTGTCCAGCAGCCAGTGGTGATTCTGGTGCTCTCGCAAGAGGGAGTGAGAGCACGTCCTTCTACTCCGCCATCTTGGTTAATCTCCCCAATATGTATGTTCTTATCACCATTTTTTTACTTGTTTTTGGTTTGTTTTTGTAGGTCTCTTCTTTGTCTTGTGTTTCCTGCCTAGAGAAGTTCCTGTAGTGTTTGTTGTAAAGCTGGTTTGCTGGTGCTGTATTCTCTTAACTTTTGCTTTTCTGTAAGGGTTTTAATTTCTCTGTTGAATCTGAACAAGATCCTCGCTGGGTAAAGTAATCTTGGTTATAGGTTTTTCCCCTTCATCACTTTAAATATGTCCTGCCATTCCCTTCTGGCTTGCAGAGTGTCTGCTGAAAGATCAGCTGTTAAATTTTGGGGATTCCCTTGTAGGTTATTTGTTGCTTTTCCCTTGTTGCTTTTAATATTTTTTCTTTGTATTTAATTTTTGAATGTTTGACTAATGTGTGTCTTGTCATGTTTCTCCTTGGATTTATCCTGTATGGTACTCTCTGCACTTCCTGGACTTCACTGAATATATCCTTTCCCATATTATGGAAGTTTTCAACTATAATCTCTTCAGATATTTTCTCAGTCCCTTTCTTTTTCTCTTTTTCTTCTGGGACCCCTATAATTCGAATGTTAGTATGCTTAATGTTGTCCCAGAATTCTCTGAGACTGTCCTCATTTCTTTTCATTCTTTTTTCTTTATTCTGCTCTGCAATGGTTATTTTCACTGTTTTGTCTTCCAGGTCACTTACCCATTTTTCTGCCTCAGTTATTCTGCTATTGATTCTTTCTAGAGAATTTTTAATTTCATTTATTGTGTAGTTCATCATTGTTTGTTTGCTCTTCAGTTCTTCTAGGCCCTTGTTAAATATTTGCTGTATTTTCTCCATTCTATTTCCAAGATTTTGGGTCATGTTTACTATCATTACTCTGAATTCTTTTTCAAGTAGACTGCTTATTTCTTCTTCATTTGTTTGGTGTGGTGGATTTTTACCTTGTTCCTTCATCTGCTGCATGTTTGTCTGTCATCTCATTTTGCTTAGCTTACTGTGTTTGTGGTCTGCTTTTCGCAGGCTACAGGTTCATAGTTCCCATTGTTTTTGGTGTCTTCCCCCAGTGGGTAAGGTTGGCTCAGTGGGTCGTGTAGGCTTCCTAGTGGAGGGGACAGGTGCCTGTGTTCTGGTGGATGAAGCTGGATGTTGTCTTTCTGGTGGGCAGGACTGTGTTGGTGGTGTGTTTTAGGGTGTCTATGAATTTAGTATTATATTAGTCAGCTTCTCTTCTAATGGGTGGGGTTGTGTTCTTTTTTGCTAGTTGTTTGGCATGGGGTTTCCAGCACTGGAGCTTAGTGGTCATTGAATGGAGCTGGGTCTTAACGTTGAGATGGAGATCTCTGGGAGAACTCTTGCTGATTAATATTACGTGGAGCCAGGAGGTCTCTGGTGGTCCAGTGTCCTGAACTCGGCTCTTCCACCTCATAGGCTCAGTCCTGATACCCAGCCAGAGCACCAAGACCCTGTCAGCCACATGGCCAGATACCTGGGGAATTTCTTTCCTTTTGGGAAGTCTGAGGTTTTCTGCCAGCGTTCAGTGGGGGTTCTGTAGAAGTTGTTCCACATGTAGATGTATTTTTGATGTATTTATGGGGAGGAAGGTGATCTCCATGTCTTACTCCTTCACCATCTTGAAGGTCCTCCCACTCAATTCCTCTTTAAGTGATCTTGGAGAAGCCCAAAACAAAGCCATTGATAATTTCAGTGATGTATACTTCCTTTGAAATTTAATGAATATTTGAATGGTAAATTAAAGAGAAGTTACATAATGTGTTGGTTTTGTGAAGTGGAAAATTACAGTAGAAATTTCTACTTTAGTTTTGTTTTAACTCTGACTTTGGCAGCAGCCACTCCTCTACTTGTCTATATGTGGTTGTATAGGTGACAAGTATCTGGACATAAACATTTAATATAAATGATCACATTAAATTGGTTTGCATGACTACTTTAAAAATTCAGACTCTTTGTACTTTTCACAGTTAAAAAACAAAAACAAAAACAAAAGAATAGCTGACACATCTAGCCTGTCTCAGCAGTAAATAATTCTTTTTGGTTGAGAAAACTATAAACACATTTTTCAGGAAGGAAAGAGTCTGATAAACTTAGGATTTAGGAAAGTAGAGAGTGCCCTGTTGTAACTCTGTAAGGGGATAAATCTGCAAGAGAAGCAGCCTTCAGTGTGTACTTTGAATCTTACTCTACAACTTCATGTTACTCCAAAGATCTGTTCGACACAACTATATATGTGATCAAATTAATTTTACATTCATTTAGTAATTTACTTTGTAGTTAATTTTTATTATATTGTCTTAAAATTAGGCATATCTTTTGGGCAGATTGGTGAATAAAATGCAGTTTGATTGAACTATGTTTTCTAATATTATCCTTCAGTTTGCTTTTCAAGTCACTTTTACCAAAGAAAATAGTGCAACTAATGAAATAAGATAGTATAAATCTATACTGGATACTTCTATTCAAGTCACCATCAACCCAGAATTATGAGTCTTAAAAGACTGTGAAATTTCACTCCTTACATATGCCACCCTGTTTTACATAGTGATTGAAGGGATGAAGTATATTTGTTGGACTAAATTTATTTACCTCATTCCCTGAGAAATTACACCATACTGAATCCAGGTTTATATCACATTTTAGAAAAGAGTACCTTAGGGTTAATCTTGTGTAATTTCTGTAAGACCTGAAGATACAAAAAACTAAAACAATCATCTATCTGACATCTATAAAGGTGAATGACATTTTTCTCAAAAGTACTCACTGAAGATAATGTCTGGGGCTGTTTGCTGTTTCCTAGTCCTGAGACATCTACATATAGCTTTGTAGAGTTGTTCATGCCATTCTTTATTAAAAATTGCAGTTTTAATTTTTTCCCAGTGCGCAGCAGAAGATAAGAGACTAACCTTTATGTTTTTCTTAAATTCACTTGGGCGCATATCGTATTATATATTTTCTGCTGTTTCTGTTTTGCTGAAAACTTAGAATCCTACTTTGTCCTTTGAGACCATTTTTCATCACATGTTCTGCAAACAGACAATGTAAAAAAATAGGCATCCTATGCAATTATTACAGTTCTTGCCTGTCTCCTATGTTTCTCTTAACTGTGAATTATTTGGGTTCCTAAGAATATTTCCAGTTCTTTCCTTTAGGGAATTTCACCCCATTTTTAATTGTGATGAAGCAATGACCATATATATCATTTTTGACAGCTGAGATGAAATTGGCTTGTCAACATCACAACTAATATACTTTTGGCCTTCTGAAACTACACAGATCTATCACAGGAATTAAGTAAAATTTTGCCTTAATTATAGCACAATATTCAATTCAAAACAAAAGGAAAAGTAATTTGAAGTCAATCAACTTGTGTGTTGATAAATTCAACTAAAAAAATATTTTATAGGAAAAGAGAAAAATCAGTTCTATCAATCTGAAAAAACTCTAAGCAAAACATCTTGGATTTCATAGCATTTTAGACTAAGAACAATAATGTGAGCTAATAACTTTTGAATATTCTAGATAACAGACATTTTTGTGCAACAATATTGATTATAATAAACTTCCACAAATGGACTTAGACTGTACACAGAGAACCTATTTTCTTCTTTAGAGTATGAATGAATTTTTAAATATTTCTCTAGTACTTTGCCTTGGGCTTTCTTTTGAAAGAAAGCTAAGCAGACATTTCCTGAATAGTTTTATAGTGAGATGGAAGAATGGAAACGACACTGAATAAAGCTAATGCAAACAAAACTTTGATCCACTATTTAAAGCTTCATGGAATCTAACCTTTTAAACTTGTATTTTGCAAGCACACAAATGACCTTTAAAACTAAGTGGTAAAGTCTGTTGTTAGATTCATTGTGGTTTGCTAGTGGTGGTGGGTGTTGGATTTTTTTTTCTTGACATATCTTTAGAAATGCTTCTGTGTTCCAATAAATAATGATTAAGTAGCATAAAAAGGAAAAGAAAACCTGGTCAGAAGAAAATTTCCTGTCTATGCACATCTTAATTTAAGCAGAAGATTGGAGGAATTTTCCAGGGATGCATTAACAAAGTTTGTCGAAGCAGTGGTTCACCTCTTGCTATTTAGGCTGTTTAGCATAGAAGTTAAGGGGGCAAGAGCTAAATTCTGAGATTATATGTGCCTCTTTCCCAATATGTGGCCTTGAAAAATTTAATTAGCCTTTCTAAATATTTTTTGTAATCTAGAAAGTGAAGCTAAGACTTGACATTCGTCATAGGGTCTCACTGAGGATCAAATGAGGCAGTGTTTGTAAATCAATTATTCTGGTACCTGGTTTATGCTCAGAACTCAATATATTTGAGTAATTATTATGGTATTATCCAGAAAAAACTCTTATATACATTGTTTTATAATTTAAAATTTTATAATTTCTGATATTTATGAAACTGTTGACATTTTTACGTTTCTGTATTTTCTTCTTTAAGTATATTGTGAACATTGCCTCTGGATTGCTGTCCTTTTGAGTGGATCAACATAATGCACATAGTATATATTCATTTTTTGACAAATATCATAACTTTGATAATAATGAAAATCATTGCTAGTAAACAATTCAGTTAATGGCCACAAACAACATGAATTTCCCAGTACTCTTACTGATGGATGTTTTTGTCTTTTTTTCCCATAGTCTGGTTATTCATAAGAAGAAGCTGAGCTCTTGATGTCTGTCTTCCAATTCATGTGGTAAGTAATTTCTCAGAATTTTTTCTCTCCTGCCATTTCCCCTTTGTTTCTAAAAGCTAACTTTATTCTGATAGAAGTACTTTTACTATTATTCTTCTTTACTGACATCCTGGGATGATTGTACCAATGCTACTCTTTGCTCTGTGCTTAAACTCAGTGACTTTCTCCCACAGAAATAAAAACTATTTTAGAAGAAAAATTATATGAGGTGCATTACTACATTATATAGTTTATTTTATTTGGAGTCAACCCTTTTGAAGTGGAGCTCTCACATAGTGTAACTTATTAACCTCTAGAATTTCAAAGAAATTATACATAAGCATTTTTCTTTCTCCATTGTCAAATATTATTTATCCATGGTCATAACAACATTCATATAGGATTATCGAATTTTGTATATTTTAATCATATCCTATATCTTCCAAAGACTGTTACATAAAGCAATATATAAATATGTGTATGCACATATATAGTATGTGTGTGTATATATATGTATGTATTTATATGCCAAAATAATGTTTTGAATGAATATTCTTGAAAGAATCAGATAGAGTTTAAACAATCAAATATGAGTAGGCCATATTGGACACCCATGGCTGTATTTAGGGATTGGTAGATGTAAAATTTCCGAAAAGAACTATTTAATTTAGTAATGGAAGTGAATGCTTCCCGTATTGTGAATCACAGGACAATGATAAGAAGTATATTGATTTCTACTTTAATATGATCTCTGCTTTACTGGAAACTTGAAAAACAATGGAACCAGACAAAGTATGCAAGGTAGGGGAACTAATTATAGTTATGGTTGGGAAGGATCTTCAGATGTTGTAGCTCAAGAATAACAAGAGAGGAAATTAACATGGGCGAGCACAGACACGTATTTTGGGGACTGCAGGAAGAGGAGGTCAGGAGAATTGAAATTCCAAAAGGTAAAAATTAGTAAGCAAAACCTGAAGATTCACAGAGGAAAATTTAGATATCATGTATATATATTGAATGGAGGAGCAAAGTAAGTATATTAACACAGATATTGCATAATTTTGAGAAAATAGTTCTTAACATTGAAGTATTTGATTATGTCCTATATCTGTGATCCTCACTGGGCATGGGGAGTTCTGAATAAAAAGATATTAATTATAGCTGAAAAGAAACATAAAAATATTAGTATGTTCTTCTCGATAAAGAAAATTAGAGCTTCTTCCTGTGTCTCACATGTTTCTTCAGAGACAAAAGATCATGAGTTAGAAATTGACAGCCACAGCACACGAGATGTATTTCTCATGGGCTTGTCCATAACAAGAAGAATATCCTAGATAACACTGTGAAGTAAAGGGTTAGGATAAGACCTGAATTATACACTTCATGAGAAACAGGAAGGAATACAGAAACTTTTCAATAGACATACTGTATTTCCCACATACAATCTACTGAAAAGTCAGAATAGCTTACAGCTATTTTATCACCAAAGCTATTTGTTTCTTCAGGAGTTGTTTGAACTGCAGAGGATATATAACTCTAAAGTTCATTAGAAAGTTTGGACTCAAAGGAAAGGAGAAGGATTGTGTCAAGGTTACAGATAACACAGCATTTATTTATAAAGCATGTTTAATATTCCATGGGGACTAACAGAGAAAATATTAGCAAGAATGTGTACAGAATATTAATGGTACTCTTTTGAAGCAAATGTCATTATAATTACTTTGAGAATATTCTAAAATGTTGTTTCTTTTTAAAATATTTTGAGGAAAATATTTAAAGATTAAAAAATTGAAATTTTCTTAAATGGTAATTTAATGATTATAATAAACTATTATGCACATGTGGCAAAATATGAATTAATGGAAGTTCTTAAAAGTTTGTAGAAATATTAAGGCTTATGAGTCCAATGTCATCCAGATTCTCTCAGGATCAGCATTACTTGGAAACTTAATAGAAATCCAAATTCTTGAGTTTCTCCCCAAATTTAGTGCATCAGATACTCTAGGGGTGGGTCTCAGCAATCTGTGTTTTATCAAGCGCTCCAGGTCATTCTTATACATGCTAAATTTGTAGAGCCACTAATCTACTACTATTGTACTTGAATTAGGGTTGCAAGAAAAAAATAATAACTGAGAACATAGCAACAATAACAAAAAACACTTAGATTAGATTTTCAGAATAACAGCAAATAATGTTCAACATAAGCATGTCCCACATAGGGCATGGGTGATGTTAATACTAAAGCTCATTAATTATTTATCTGAAATTCAAATTTAACTGAGTGTCTTATGTTTTATCTGGCAACCCTTACTTGAATGGCTAAGACTAGTGATAGGTCAGATAATGTAACCCTTTCATTTTGAACATGGAAATACTCAGGTTTAAAAAGATGTTATAAATGACTATGTTCCAGAGTTAGTTTATTTCAAAGGGTGGTCTGTGTGCAAGAAATATGTCGAATCCTTGCTCAGTGCTCTTTCCACTACTTCTTCCACTACTTCTTCTATATACCCTAAACTCAATGAACGGTTGTCTTAGTCTGATTGGACTACCATTAAAAAAATACTATAGGTTGGGTGACTTAAACAGAAATTGGTTTCTTCACAATTCTGGAGACTGAAAGTCTGTGATCAGGTTTCCAATATGGTCAGTTTGTGGTGAAATATCTCCTCTTGATTGGCACAAGTCCTTCTTGCTATGTTCCCATGTGGCAGAGAGAGAGAAAACAATCTCTCTAGGGTCTCTTCTCATCATGAGAGTTCCACTTTCATGATCTCCTCTAAACCTCTAAACTTGATTACATCCCAGAAGTCCCATCTCCAAATACCATCTCATTGAGGGTCAGGGCTTCAACATATAAATTTTTGAGGGACACAGTTTAGTCCACAGCAAGTGTTAATCTGTATCTTATAAATGTATAAGAATTTCAACTTTGCCTTGAAACATTATATCTAGAAATTTGATATAAAGAAAATAAGTGCAGAAATACCTAATAAAATATAGTATTTCTGAGAAAAATTCTGGAGTGTTTTTGATCTGAATTGCCCACATTCATGAAGTTCTAAACTGTACAACAGTCAATGAAGCCACATAATCCAGAGTATATATTGAATCTGCCTGTATCGTGTAGACCAAAGTACATATCAACTAACAAGTATTAATTTTTTAAATTAATAGGCTTTATTTTTTTGAGCAGTTTTAGGTTTGCAGAAAGTAGAGTTCCAGTATACCACCCTCTATTTTCCCAGTATTATTAACATCTTTTTAAATCAATGGACATATTTGTTACAATTGATAAGACAATATTGATACATAATTATTAACTAAGGTTCCTGGTTTATTAATGTTCAGTCTTTGCAGTTTATATTCTATGACTTTTGGCAAATGTATAATGCCACATATCCATCATTATGTTATTGCTCTAAACTCCCCTGTGCTCAAGGATTCATTTCTAAACTAGATGTTTTCAGTGATTGCAAAGTGAAGTCTTTACTGCAGATATCTAAAAAGAGTTACTTGAATAGAGGAAGAGAAATAGCTTTAATTCTTATTCCCACAGAAACAATTTCTAGAGTTGTACATTTGTTACTGCATTCTTATTTCCTTTTTATTTTCAGTAAGTTCATGGTGCTAAATTATATGAACTTTAGAGATGAAATTTTTCATCTCCCAAAATTCACCCTGAGTACCACCAAATAAAATCAAACACAGAAAATAAGAATAATTAAAAGGACTCAAGTAAAATCAGAATCTTCCTCTCTGAGTCTCTTTGCTGTACTAAGTGACGTAGAGGAGAAATTTATGCTACCTTTCTAATAGTAAAGCAATCTTTTTTATTTGCTGTATTCAAGCACTAGCATCTGGTTGGTTACATTTCAGCTAAATTTCATGTTGTTAATAGTCTGTTCAAAACAGCCACTTCAAAGATTTCTTTCTGCAGCCGTGTTTGATATTGGTATTTGTTCTGAGTCCTTTGTGGGGTGCATTAATTGGATCATTTTACACTAATCGAAACTGTTTGCCAAACAGTTACTTTGACAATTTGGAATGGAGTTTCTATGTCTGCCTTGCATGCAGGCTAAGTCTGGATCAGGGTAGATACCAGAAAACTGATAGATATGCATTTTTCTCTTACCACTCTTCAACATTTTAACTTCATGGTTAATTATGTTCAATCTGCATACCTTTGTAGATAATGGGAAATTTTAATTACAAAACTTCTTTTTATTTTTGTACCTTTCTAGTTCTGCTGGCTAGAAAACTATACCTATTTGGGTCACTGTACTTTTTTCTTTTAGATTTTATTGGTTATTTAAGTTCTAAAAGAAACAAAAAACAAAAAAACAAAAAAACTCATCTCTTCTGTCTAATAAAAACATTGTCAAATAAAACTGAGCTAACTTTGAGACACACTAATTACTTTCAAACATTGAAATCTAACATATATTTTCGAAGGAAAATTTGAGCTGTGATTTAGATTATTAAAAAGCATTCTAGTTAAGCTACATACAAGCTGATATTGAGGAAACAATTCACGGACATTCAACAAAGAAAAAGTATATAGTCATAGAATATTAAATATTACAAAACATAACATGTTAAAAATTCACTAGGGTTGCTTTTAGGGGAGTACATTGTGAAATTTGAGAGTTCAGGATATTAGCAGTGAAGGGGACTATTATTATTTTTAAATGACACTCTCTTAAATCATATTAGTTTGTTTTTTATTTATTATTTATTTATTTATGGCTGTGTTGGGTCTTCGTTTCTGTGCGAGGGCTTCCTCTAGTTGCGGCAAGTGGGTGCCACTCTTCATCGCGGTGCGCAGGCCTTTCATTATTGCGGCCTCTCTTGTTGCGGAGCACAGGCTCCAGACGCGCAGGCTCAGTAATTGTGGCTCACGGGCCCAGCTGCTCCGTGGCATGTGGGATCTTCCCAGACCAGGGCTCGAACCCGTGTCCTCTGCATTGGCAGGCAGATTCTCAACCACTGCGCCACCAGGGAAGCCCCTCACATTAGTTTTTACTCACCAATATACAGTTAGTATTATATAAGTTTTGCTTGACAAATGAGGTTAACCTTTGACAAAATTAACAGACAGGGAAATTTGTCAGCAACAATTACAGGTGCTTTTAATTAGATTTTAGATCTATATTTATTTTGAATGTCTCTTTGCTTATCACCAGTGCACTCATTTCTTCTATCTGACTAATTTTAATCAATGTAGAATGCTTATAATACACAGACATTTACTCAAATAACTTACCAGTTTGGTTGAT
The DNA here is from genome assembly GCF_009873245.2 of Balaenoptera musculus. Classification (NCBI taxonomy): domain Eukaryota; kingdom Metazoa; phylum Chordata; class Mammalia; order Artiodactyla; family Balaenopteridae; genus Balaenoptera; species Balaenoptera musculus. Next base: position 108,345,996 of record NC_045788.1, read on the forward strand.
AGGATTGAGTCAGCTGTCTTCTCTCTCAATGCACAGACATTATATATTTCTGTATACCATTAAGTATCACAGTCTAATCCGGAAATCAGACCATCATGGCTATACTGTCTTTGATTTTCACTCTCACTTTTTAAATTTATTTTTAAATCTAGGATGTATTTGTTCATTTCAAATCCAAAAAAATTCCTGCTTTCTTTGGAACATGACTTATACCACATTTATTTTTAGAAGAGAAGAAGGAATGGGTCTACCCTTTTCTCTAAAACAGCACGTCCCTAGTGTATTCAGTAGAATGTGGTCAAACATACTATGGACACATATCATGTGTTTTTCATCTCTTCCATGTCCACTGTTAACATAGTAAAGATTCTGATTAAAATGCAAAAAAAGAAATTGTGATTAGTACGTAATTTACTGAACACATTTACTTTCCAACATTCCTCTGTCCTATCTCTTTAAGGAGACATTAACATTATGCAGCATCCATGGATCATGTTGCTCTTAATATTGACAGAGTAGAGAGTAAAGAACACAGGATTCTGCTTTCTAACTGGATGTTGATGTTCTTAAGTCATTAAACTACTTAGTTAACATGAAACATGGTTTAATCTTTCTTAGGGTGCTCTGCAAACCAAAATATGCCTATATGCTTTGTAAGTAATTAATTCTGAAAAACACTGAATAAAAACCATGGGATAAGTTCAGTGGACAACCACTGCCCCCCACCCTAAAATCTATTTAAACACTTACCTATTGCTTTCATAAAGATAAAAGTACTTTCCCTAAAGCCCTTAATATTTAAAATAGAACAATACTAAATGAAACACTAAAAACATAAGAATAAAATTACTCTTAGACACAAAGACTAGAAGATAAGAAAGATGAATACATATACCCAATTCGCAGAAAAATTGTGAACTTCTTAAAAGTACTCCACTCAGAAATGAGTAAACAAAAGCTAAAGAACCGGCAGGAGAAATCCTAAATCCAAAATCCAGCTCTAAAACTTGATAGTTTGTTTCCATTGGATAACTAGCTGACACCTCTAAATTTGATCTGTAAAATGTGCACACAAATAGAAATCAAATCATCAGTTAATTTGGACTTTAGCTGAGATTATTGATGTAAAATCTTAGCACAGTACCTGGCACATGGTAATCACACATTTTATTAGTTATCATAATGAAAATCCATGATAGCAGTATGTCAACAATATAAATATTCTGTTCTCTTAAGGAGGCAGGTTTCCAAGACTCTCCCTGGCAAGAAATTGGAAGAGAGGGATAATTCTTTCAAATACTTGAGAATTTTTCTGCACATTTGCTGTTTGCTATTGGAGGCTTGGGTAAATTTTATAAGTGATAATTTGCCAATAATGAAATGATTGTGCCACACCCTACATTAAATATACTTCTTAAGAGCAGAAAATAGGTGCTCAAGTCACATCTCTCTAGAACCAAGGCAAACTAAACCTAGGGTGGTTTCTGTGGCATTTATTAAAATGAAATTACCAAGGGGAGTACAAAAAGATAGCTATTGGTTTCATTTTTGTACTCTACCTAAGAGCTGTAGGGGTCACTTTGGACTAAAATATGTTTGTAATGTATGGCTTCTAAAGAGAAATAAGAAGTTATGAATTCCTATAATTAAAGTGTTCTCTATGCTCACACAGAATATGAAAAAGCTCTGAAATATGTTTTACCAGAGAGTATAAAGTGTCACAAAACAGAATGAAAAAAAAAGAAAAAGGTACCACAGTTATATATTAAAAAAGTATACAGTTATAAAAAGTATTAATAAATTACAGATCAGAAAGAAAGGAAATTTTATTGATTTGAGTCCTCTCCCTTTTTTTCTTGATGAGTCTGGCTAAAGGTTTATCAATTCTGTTTATCTTCTCAAAGAAGCAGCTTTTAGTTTTATTGATCTTTCATATTGTTTTCTTCATCTCTATTTCATTTGTTATTGCCCTGATCTTTATGATTTCTTTCCTTCTATTAATTTTGGGTTTTATTTGTTCTTCTTTCTCTAGTTGATTTTGGTGTAAGTTTAAGTTGTTTTTTTGAGAGTTTTCTTGTTTCTTGAGGTAAGATTGTATTGCTATAAACTTCCCTCTTAGAACTGTTTTTGCTGAATCCCATAGGTTTTGGGTCATTGTGTTTTTGTTGTCATTTGTTTCTATGTATTTTTTTATTTCCTCTTTGATTTATTCAGTGATCCATTGGTTATTTAGTAGCCTATTGTTTAGCCTCCATGTGTTTAGCCTACAGTTTTTTGTTTTGTTTTGTTTTGTTTTTTTCCATAATTGATTTCTAATCTCATAGTATTGTGGTTGGAAACGATGCTCGACATGATTTCAATTTTCTTAAATTTACCGAGGCTTGATTTATGACCCAAGATGTGATCTGTCCTGGATAATGTTCCACGTGCACTTGAGAAGAAAGTGTATTCTGCTGCTTTTGGATAGAATGTCTTATAAGTATCAATTAAGTATATCTGGTCTAATGTGTCATGTAAGGCTTGTGTTTCTTTCTTAATTTTCTGTCTGGATGATCTGTCCATTGGTGTAAGTGGGGTGTTAAAGTCCCCCACTATTATTGTGCTACTGTTGCTTTCCTCTGTTATGGCTGTTAGCATTTGCCTTATGTATTGAGGTGCTTCTATGTTGCTATGCACCTGAAAATAACACAACATTGTAAATCAATTATACTCCAATAAAATTTTTAAAAAAAGATAGAGAGGAAAAAGAAATATGAAATATTTAAAATGTACAATAATTATAAGTATGTAGCAGTATTTCAAGTTCTTTGAATCAGTGATGACATAGCCAGAGAGAATCAAAACCATGAATTGATGACTAATGTGTGTAATAGAGAAAAGAGCAAATATAAAACAATCATGGGCTCCTAGAGACACATGAATGCTCCAGTGCCTCATAGTAAAGGACCAGGCTGTGATAAAACACTGAACAATGAGTAGAATCCAAGTTCTAGTGGATTGAAAAATCATGGAACTGACTTTAGGAAGAAAAAAGAAAAGTGAATCTAGCCACTATCCTTCTGGATGAGACAGGTATGTTGGTATAGAGTTTTAACCCATTCCATTAGGAGGAAAATGTTTAATAACTTGGTAAAAGTCTGTGCCCTTTCCCCTCCCCTGTTCCACATTTTACCAATAATTCATTAAAGACATACAAAGCACACTCATGATTTTTTACATAGTTATTGACTATATTACCCACTGTGTACATTTCACACCCATGACTCATTTATTTTGAAACTTCAAGTTTGTATCTCTTAATCTCCTCACCTATTTCTTTTTTCCTCCACCCCCATCCCTTCTGGCCACCACCTATTTCTTCTTTGTATCTATAAGTCTGTTTCTGTTTTGTTATGTTTGTTCATTTGTTTTGTTTGTTAGATTACACATGTATGTGAAGTCATGCAATATTTGTGTTTCTCTGACTTATTTCACATATCATAATTCCCTCTAGATCCATTCTTGTTATAAATGGCAGGATTTTATTCTTTTTATGGCTAATATTCCATTGTGCATGTGTGTGCATGTGTGTGTGTGTGTGTGTGTGTGTGTATGGAATGTTCTTTATCCATTCATCTGTTGATGGACCCTTAGGTTACTTCCATATCTTGGGTATTGTAAATAATGCTGCAATGAACAGAGAGGTTCATTGCATATATCTGTTCACTGCATATATCTCTGCTAATTAGTGTTTTCATTTTCTTTGGATAAATATCCAGGCGTGGAAATGCTGGGTCATATGGTAGTTCTATTTTTAATTTTTTGAGAAATATCCATACCTTTTTTTCCATTGTGGCCACACCAGTTTACATTCCCACCAATAGTGCATGAGGGTTCCCTTTTCTCAATGCTTCTTATTTGTTGTCTTTTTGATAATAGCCATTCTGACAAGTGTGGTTTTGATTTGCCTTTCCCTGATGATGAGTGATGGTGAGCATCTTTGTCTGTGCCTGTTGACCATTTATATGTCTTCCTTGGAAAAATGCCTATTCAGATTCTCTGCCCATTTTTGTAATTGGGTTGATTGTTTTTTTGCTGATGAGTTGTATGAGTTCTTTGTGTGTTTTGGGTATTAACCCCTTATCAGAGATATCATTTGCAAATATATTCTTCCATTCAGTAGGTGATCTTTTTGTTTTATTGATAATTCCCTTCACTGTGCAAAAGCTTTTTAGTTTGATGTAGTCCCATTTGTTTATTTTGTTTTTGTTTCTCCTGACTGAAGAGACATATCCAAAAAAATATTACTAAGAACAACACCAATCAGCTTACTGCCCATGTTTTCTTCTAGATGTTTTATGGTTTCAGGTCTTACATTTATGTCTTTAACCCATTTTGAATATATTTTTGTTTATAGTGTGAGAGCTGAGTACAGTTTGATTCCTTTTCATGTAGCTGTTCATTTTTACAAGCACCATTTATTGAAGAGACTGTCTTTTCCCCACTGTATATTTTTGCCTCCTTTGTCATAGATTAATTGGCCATATCATTAATTGGGCTGTCTGTTCTGTTCCATTAATCTATGTGTCTGTTTTGGTGCCAATACCATATTGTTTTGATTACTGTAGCTTTGTAGTATAGTTTGATATCAGGGCATATGATACATCCAGGTTTGTTCTTCTTTTTCAGATTGTTTTGGCTATTTGAGGTCTTATGTGTTTCCATACAAATTTTAGAATTATTTGTTCTAGTTCTGTGGACAAAGCCATTGGTATTTTTGAATTATGTTAATCAAGAATGGGAGAAATGCATTAATATCAGTACCAATAACCAAAAGATCATAACTAATTAGAAACAATGGTCAAAATATAACAAGATTAAATTTCACAAAGATAAGTACAATTTTTCCTACTTGAGGAGGAGGGAAGCTGTTCTTCATTTATAGTAGCTATTTGGAAATTGTTCATCAAACTTTCAATTAATCATAAATTTTGTGTGATTTAAAAGTGAAATATAACCATGAAATAAGCTATTTTTATCTACCTTGACATATATATCCTGAATGAGAAAGCTGATAGGCCTGCCTTCTGAGAATGCCATTAACCTTATTTGAAGAATTATGTTACATTTTTGGTAGGAAATTTTAAGAAGAATGTAGAAAATTCAAATGCATTCACACAGTAACAAGGGTGGTAATGCAACTCAAAAGCATGCCTTATTAATAAAAATAAACTAAAGGTAAGATTTGGGGAAGGAAAGCCAACACAGGAATACTCAGATATTGAGGAATGTCAAGTAAAATTATTACATTTGTTTTCCTTTACCAAGGATAGGAAGTAGAAATGACAAATGGAATGTAGAAACAAATTGTCACTCAACATCAAAAATAGTTCTCTATTACAGTTGTGTAAATGGGGAATTTTCTACTTAGAAGATACCCAAGAGTAGTTTGTAAAACAATTCTGCAATTAAATAGAGAAGATAGAAGGTGGTGAGAGAAGATAATCTGCATTTTTCCTTCTTGTCCTAAAAGTCTATGAGTCTGTGTTAATCTGATAAAGTAGACCAGAAGATGCTGAAAGATTTAGCTCAGGACCTTACACTAGGAAGGTAAACCCTGAAGAAAGACATTATAAAATGTCTTCACTGAAAACAATAGCCTGTGTCTGAGAATAAATGAATTACTATAATTTCTGAGAAGAAAAATTTGTCATACTAAATCAAAACTTGAAAAAACAAAAAAACTTTTAATAGGTGTGAAAGAAAAAATGCTGAGTGAAAAATTTACTTGATTGTAATGAATGTTACTAAGTTCAGTAGGTATGGAGATATTAAAATCACAATCCTTTATGTCCAAAGTAGACACTGCATTTCCCTAGTGGCCTTTTAAATTTACACTATGAATCAATGATCTCTGAAGGTCTTGCAATTTTTAATGTTTTATGCTTCTGTGATCTGTTGTCATTCTGTGATGTAATGACTTAAAATAGACTTCACCTAGAAGAGTTCTTTTCTCAGTTATGGTTTATCGAAGACTTTCTTGTTCCCTACCTGTTACTGATGACCCAACATAACAACCAACTGAACATTTTGACTTCTCATGTTTCAAGCAAATATTTGACATCCTATTGGTAAAGTTTTAATCCCTTTGAATTAGTTTTCTTATCTTTAAGATTGCTGTTACCTATATGCCTTTTGGAAAGTTTCTAAGTACTAAAAAATATCTCTTATGAAGTCTTTTGGAACAAGGAAGCATATAGAAGATTCTATTAATGACTTTTTTATTAATCCTCATACTTCTGTGAGAAGTATATCCTTCATATGCAGGTGAAAGAGGATTATATAGCCAAGTAGTAAGCCAGAGTATTTCAATATAGCTTAGGAAACTACAGCAAGAGTTTCTTTTCTGATTAGGTTTACTATTTGCTGAGAACTGCTCTTGTTAGAAATAATCTCACAAACAGATTTAAGAATTCTTTTTAGGAAATATAATAATAAAAAAATAAAAGTGAAAATAAGGTAGTCCTCACATAAACCTATGAAACCAAGTTACAGAGAATCAACATCCATGTAATAGACTAGCCTTAAATAATATTTGATTGGAAAAATGAGATACAAATAATTTAAACTTTTGAATGATTAGTTTTAATTTGATGTATATATCATGACTATTGACTAAAATATTCTAGGCAGCCATATGCCTTTTTAATATAAAATTAATATAAATTTACCATTAGATATTTGCAATTATTTTTGAAGATAATTTTTCATTCACATGTTTTTTTCTCTATGCTTATTTAACATAAATGATGTGTATAACACTTCTAGAGTTTTGAGACCAGCATAAAATTTAGTGGTCATCCTCAAGGTGCTTCATATTTATTGAGAAATAAATTTGAACTCTGAAATGTTTAAAATGAAGGAATTGATTATGTTCACAGTGCCTGATGTATATATACTTAGGTGTTCAGGTTAAACATCATGCATTATGTAGTAATTTGATTTATAAGAATATCAATTTTCTTTGTTAAGGAACCTTACTTAAAACAGAATTGATAATATAATAATATTTTTAGTAAATTTTACATTTTAAATTATCCCATTGTTTTACTTGACATTAGTGAATAATACTATGAGATATTGCATTTAAATCTAAAATTAGAAAATCATTTTAAAAGAATTTAAGTGGCTTGTCAATATTCACATAGGTAACAAATACCCAATTCAGTATTTTTTATTCCAAATACAGTGTTTCATCCTCGTATCTAACTCTCTATGCTTTCTTCTTTGCTATAGCAGCACTGAGTGAAGTCATAACATTTGTACAGTTTTACAAACAGACACATAAGGGAGACCAGACAGATGAATGATGGTGGATAACTTCAAACCACAACTAATTGTGAAAGTAAGTCAGTAGTTATGCCTTAATAATGATGGCCGCTGCTGTATTTCTTCAAATAATTTTTGGCTTCTTAGATTATATTTCTTAATTAAAAATTTTTATTGAAATGTAGTTGAATTACAATGCTGTGTTAATTTCTGCTGTACAGCAAAGTGATTCAGTTATACACACACACACACACACACACACACACACACACACATATATATACTTTTTCATATTCTTTTCCATTATGGTTTATCACAGGACATTGAATATACTTCATTGTGCTATACAGTAGGACCTTATTGTGTATCCATATATATATATTATAAACTATATATAATATATATAAACCATATTATATTATAATATATTATATATTATATTATATAAACTATATATATTATATTATATATATATATATATATATATATATATATAAACTATATATAATAGTTTGCATCTGCTAATCCCAAACTCCCAGTCCTTCTCTCTCCCACCCTTCTTTCCCCTTGGCAATCAGAAATCTGTTCTCTGTGTCTGTGAGTTTGATTAGGTCCATTTATTTATTTTTGCTTTTACTTCTATTGCCTTGGGAGATTGACCTAAGAAAACACTGGCATGATTTATGTCAGAGAATGTTTTGCCTATGTTCTCTTATAGGAGTTTTATGGTGTCATGTTTTCTATTTCAGTCTTTAAGCCATTTTGAGTTTATTTTTGTGTATGGTGTGAGGGTGTGTTCTAACTTCATTGATTTGCACGAGACTGTCCAACTTTCCCAACATCATTTGCTGAAGAGACTGTCCTTTCCCCATTGTATGTTCTTGCCTCCTTTGTCAAAGATTAATTGACCATAAGTGTATGGTTTATTTCTGGGCTCTCTTTTCTGTTCCACTGATCCATATGTCTGTTTTTGTGCCAATACCTCAGTCTTTTGATTACTGTAGCTTTGTAGTACTGTCTGAAGTCTGGGAGGGTTGGATTATATTTCTTAATAAATTTTCTTTTCCAGCTTTCATTTACATTTTTAAGTTGGAAAGCCATCCTTGAAGAAGTTGCCTTGAATTTGATGGAAAAGAAAACTGCCTGGATTTAGTTTAACCATGCATGTACTGTGCCCCTAGTCTGAAGCCCTTAAATAATTATCCCATAAAATATGAAAATAATTTTAAACATTAGTTAAAAAAAGTATTTAAATAAGGTTTTTGCAGAATCTTTAATACAGGTTATATATATCACTATAAATATAAATCCATAACTATAGACTGATTTCACAATATAACACAAATATTTCTTTATTGTTAATTCTTGCTGTCTGAATTGTTTTATAATTCTCTTTTTACAAGTTATGCTAGAGATCTCTCCCTGTATATTCTATTCTCATCCCAGGATCTATATTCAGAACACCAAATTTTCTGCTTCAATACATTTGGCATGTGTCTATCAGTCTTATTGTCTTAATTATCAAATGTCAAGAACATACACAGTTTCAATATTGTTTTTAGAGGGAGTTTTTGGCCAGTATTCCAGATGCCTTTAGCAATCTGAGTACTATTCTATGGGAGAAAGAAGACAAGCTTCTGATTAATACCTACCATTTCAAAGTAGTATCCTAGGAATATTTGCTTAAATTAACTAAATATTCTCAATGCTACAAGTTAGGTAAGCTGAAGAATCAGGCTTTATATGTTAGAAAATAAATTGAGACCTTTTTTTTTTTTTTACCAATTCTTCACTCCCAATAATACCATGGCCTTCTTTTCTTTTTCCACAACTTTCCTTGTAACCAGGATGCTTTATAAGTCTTCTAAATATTCAAATCATGTCTACTTCACAGTTTAGCTTATATCCCATTTGTTCCATAAGATGTTAATAATACAAAAAAAAGAGCAAATTTATTATCTGAAATTATATTAAAATTTAAACTTTATAAAGATTTATAAAAACTTTATAAAATTAAAACTTTATAAAATGTAAGTAAGGTGTTTTGTTTCCAGAAGTGTCAAATTATGCTCAGAGACTGAGATTGTCTTTGTCAATTAATCTGTTTAGCGCAGGTTCACTGTGAGAATTATAATAATTTCACAAGCCAATAGCATACATGATAATGTCTCTTATAAACCAATAAAGAAATAACATACTCCAAACCAATAATAGATTAATTACACCATTGTTCCAGGCAAGGAGATGAAAAGAATAAAGTACAAATTTAGTTGAGATGAACCTTTCTATGAGTTGGTTGTCTGGAGATTTGGCTTAGCCACCGAGCTGATGTCCAGCTGCTGGGGTAAAAGTCCCTTGTTGCTAGAGCATGTTGCTAGGGAAAGAGGACACAGGTGTTAGCCAGCAAGATGAGCTTCTCTGGGCAGCTGCATGGTTTTCACCACTACCTTGCAGAGTCTCTTTGCCCAGGCAGGAACTAATGTCCCAAGGCCTCTGGAGAGCTACTTAGATCAACAAACAGTCTTCTTCCCCAGACCCAACACTCTTAAGTTGTAGGTCAAACCTATTGGTATTTAAAACTTAAACATCCCCTAACCATAGTTGCTCCTCCACACATTCTTATCATTAACCTCAGCAGTGCTCATCAATATCTGAGCTACTGAGTGCTTATTGACAACCACAGATGTGGATGAGGGCATCCTGACACAGCTTCCTCAAGGTAAACAACTTCACCCTTAGAACAAAACAACTTCATTCTTAGATTAAAACAATGGCAACAAAAGAGTGGATTTGAAATCATATCAGACCAATACAAAACATAAGGTGAGGGCATGTAAACTGCTGTGTTCTTTATTGAATCTCTCAATCCTGGTACATAGTTGGTATGTGAAGAGTGAGTAATGAACATGTGCTGATGAAAGAGTTATTGTGCTTATAACATTCTGGCATTCCTATAAGTGTTAATAATCTTTGCAAAACATATATCATACATCATGATAGTATCATGTTTTAGTGTCATGTTTCTAAATATAATAAAATAAACCTAACTTAGGAGGCAGCCCAAATGCTGAGAGATAATAAACAGAACGTGACATATGTGGTAAATCAACCTTTTCTCCACTCAGAAGTGCATCTTAAGCAAATAGTAGGAAAAACATAGACAGGTTTCACTTTTTTTTTGATATTTTGTTCTTGTTTCTATTTTTATTTTTCTAAAAGTATCCCATATCTTCTGACTCAGAACTTGAAGAAAAGGCCATTTAAGGCAGGGACGATACCATTGCTTTATTTATTTTTGAATAAAGTGTCCCACCAGTTTATTGGTGAGAACTGATATATAGATATATATATAGATATATATAGATATATATATAGATATAAAATATCTGAATTTCCTAATTATTGAATATGAGTACAATGAAAAACTGCTTCTGAGATTTATATACTTGGATTAATGCACATATACATGTAAAGTTTAGTCATTCCTTTGAACCTATGTTAAAGAATCCTTGGAAGACAACATTTTAAATGGATATCTGAACAGGCTGGATCTTCATAAATAATATTTTTAAAATTCTCATATTATTCTCCTGACAAAATTCTGTACAAGTAAGGTTTATTTTTGTTTAGTTGCACAATATATTAATGTTATCCCTATTTCCAGTTCTTTCAAATTTTCTTACAAGTTTAATTGTTCATACTCAACTCTGAAATTTCTTTTCATTTCTAAAAGCCAGGAGCTTCTACAATATTGTAGGAATCAGGATGTAGCACACTCAGAGAATTATGTTGTGTCATTGCAGCAAAGTGGTAAAGGCCATGAGTTTTGGATTCAAGTAAATCAGGTTTGAGGTGATTTCACAATGTATCAATAATATAACCATGGCACATTAGTTAACCTTTCTGATTATCAATTTTGGTACAATTATTTTAAAATGGCTTTTTGTTTAAAAAATTGAGTACAGTACCTAAAATCTTATTATGGAGATTAAAAGAGGTAATTAATTTAAAGTAGTGACAAGGACCCAATTAGTGTTTATTAATATTAGATTTAGTATATTATTTGCTATAACATCTTGTGGAAGAAAAGGTTTTAATACATGCAAATTTGAGACCATTCCATTTATTTTCAATTTTCTCATAATTGTTACTATTTCCTTAGAATATTAAATTACCATTGATACAAAAGCCAAAATACTTGCCCATCATTTACATTTCTATTTACAAATTCTTTTAAGCATTACTATTATTTTGACATTCACAATATATTCAAAACCTAGATTCTTAAATGTAAGTTTTATATAATTTAAAAAATGAATTTCTAACTAGTTTCTCAGAGAAACACATATCAAGTAATAGAAAAACAGGGGGGAAATAAGATCCTATATTCAGAAGTTGGTTTTACAAAAATATTTTAGATATATATCAAGTGAAATACATGCCAAGTGACACAATGCAACTGGTGGGAAAATAAGATTCTATATTCTAAAATTGATTTTCAAAAATATTTTAGGGATAGATCAGTTTCTTAAAAACTCTATTAAAGGCATGCATACATGTAAAAGTCTGCACAAAATATCCAATTTTATGAGATTTAATGTTCTCAAAAATTTAAAATACACAGATAGCCAAAGTACACATGATCTTTGGGAAGTCTTGCTCCCTAATGCCTCTGGGTGTGCTGTGCTTTGTTTGTCAAAACGGTGTCAAGTCTGTTAGGACAGCTTGGCCAGTTTTGACAGAATTCCTTCCTAAATTAAAGATAGCAAGATGAAGCTTATAAATTAATGGGGGAAACTTGAGTTCTATCACCAGCTCTCCATGAACAAAACTTATTTCTCACTTCACAATTTATACTTCCTTTTTTATTTGAAAGAATGTAATTATTTCAGTGTTTCATTTACAACCTTAACCATGCATTTTATTTAACTTTTTAAAAAGTTGTATCATAAACATACAGTAAAAACAATGTGACTAAATTTAGTATTTCATCAGACATAGGCTTGACATCAGAGAAAAGTAGATTTGAATTTTGCTTATCACTTCACACCTGCATGACTATATTTTTTGGAAATAGTTTTCAGTTAAAATCAAAATATTATGAGATTTTTGTCAATATTGCATAACACAACTAAAAATATTTAACAGAGTGCTTGGCAGGTGCTTGACAAGTGTGCCTCTGTTTGGACGAGTTGTTGTTGTTTCTGTTACTGTCATCATGGATAAGCTGAAGACTTGAATGAGATTCCTATGTGTTGTATTTTGTTCGTAGAGAACTGATGATGGCCTGGATATTATACAGGAAAAAAAAAAATAACAATGTTATATTAAATTGATACTAAAAAAAAATCTACTATATGCACACTCAGTGTTAACCATTGTGTACATATTGCATCATCAAAATGGTCACCTTTTTTACAGATGGGAACCATAAGGTGAAAAATTAAATGTCTTTTTGAATTTTTATACTCATAGAAGATAGTTGACTGAACATTTAAAACCAGGTCTATCTGTGTCCAAAACCCTTGCTCATGCTCTTGTATAAGGCTGCCTCCCATTGTGTTTGGATTCAGAATTGTATCAAGACTTCTGTATTTTGGGAAATTTTACTCCAAGATCATATCAGATATGATTAATTTTTAGTCAAAATTAATTTCTTGAAAATGTCAATAGTTGACATTTTTGTTCTTAGGTCAATACTATAGGAGGGATTAATTCTCCTAGCATTAATGACTTTGGTGCTATGATTATTTACTGATAAATTTATCTCCTATATAACCTTGTATGAGACATTTTTTTTCACATATTGTTAATCATTTTACCAAATTTGTTTCATAATTAAATGTAAATCACATTTAGATCTCTGTTTTTATGATAAACGGTAGTTTGAATAATTCCCAAGACATATAAATTACTAAAAATACAACAATAATACAATTACTAAAATAATATGCAACTGACACTAGTGATTTCAAGTCATTTGTGTGAAATAGTTGATTTTCTAAATCTGATACTTAATAAAAAGTGATACTTTATGTATAATAACATGGCATTACATATAATAAAACAAGTGACATCAGTTTCCTATTTTATATCCACTAATGAGAATTAAGAATAAAAAATATGCTATGAAAAATTCCATACTATACTATATTCTTACCTTATGAGTAAATGATCCATAGATAAGATAAGATAAAAAATTAAGTTAATTAACTTTTGTAGTCATCAGTTAATTAAGCTAGGTAATGAAGAACCGCATGCCGAGCAAAGAAATCATTGATCCAGAATCAAAGAATAAAATAAAGGCTTTTAGAATCTATGTATTTATTCAGTATTTTACATTCTTCTTGTATCTTAAAGCACACTTATTTTTTAGCTTGTGTGTGTGTGTAGCTGTAAAATAGGTTAAGAATATCCCTATACTCTCATTATTAATGATACTTTTTATTCATTTTGTATATGGCTTTTGCATTCCATACAAAGTATCTAGTTATATGGATACAATTTGCAGGAGTTTTACAATGTTTAAAGTTAACATGCAACAGTGTAAATAAACTTGTCTGATGAAATCACATTGTAAGTGAACATTTCTGGATTTTCCTTAAAAGGAAACTATTTATATGGTGTCCTAGATTTTTTACAAACCAAAAGATACTTTAAATGAATGGGAGGGAAAGGGCAAAAATTCTTAAGTTTTTGCTGCCTCAACTGAATTTGCTCCACACTGAATGGGAGTTCCCTGGTCTTTTTTTGCACCTAGCTGTGAGCAGTTAGGAAAAACAGAGTCAGGAGATGAGGCATAGATTAATATAGTATATATCCTTATTTTGCCTTGTTTGAAATTCATAAGATTTAAGTCACTTTGGGTATATAACTATAACCGTCTAGAAAAATCTTTATTCATTTCAACTAACTCATGATCACATTCACTTATGATCATATTAAAGACAACCCAGGAGTAGGAATCAAGATACCTGCTAAGCAGAACCAGTGCTACACACAGGACTTCAGTCAAGTTGAGGGATATGTTTCCATTGAGAGGAAAGAACAAGAAAGAGAAACAGGGAAAAAGTGGCACAGAAACAGGAACCAGAAAGAAGATGGCATTGACACTTAAGGAATTCCTATGGTGACGTTCATCTCTTTCATGGTTCTTTTCTAAGATTGATCCTGGTTATAACACCACTTATGACTTTGATCAATGTAAGAAGAAAAGGATGAATTTTTCAGGCAGAGACTTTTGTTTAACCTATCTGGGTGACTGACACATGCTTTTGTTTTCTTTTATGAATGATATGTTGATTTGAAGATATTTTTTTTTCTTTCCCCAGTGATTTCACTAACAATTTTGTTCAAGGATCTCATATTAGACTTGTAGATAAGGTGAAGGAATATAAAATTTTCTTTGCCAGAAAGAACAGGAACTTCATATTTCTTTTTTTAATGAAAGGGACACTGAAATAGGATTGAAGTAATTGAAAAATGATCTTTGTGAGTAGGATGAGCATACTGAGAAAGGAGATGGTACTTGTGTCATAAAAGAATGGCTTGTTAGGACTCTCAACCAGATAATGCTATTATTAAAGAATAAGCTTGTCTGAATTCTCTGTGTGTATGTATTTTCTAGCCAAAATCACACTATTGAAGTTTTTGAAACAGTTGACAGTTTTCTACTGCCTTTGTCAAAGGAATGAAGCTCTGGCATAAACATTTGGCCACTGTTTCAAATCCTTACATGAGAGGGAAGTCTTAAATAACTGAAGGACTAATGTAGTAATGAATGGTGCAAAAACAATGTTCCTGTGCAATTGAGGGCAGTTATTAATTTGTTTCAGTTGGATGCATATGCCAGAAAGCTCAATTTATGCAGGCCATTCAAGGAGAGAGAGAAAGAGATCGCTCAGCCTGAGGGAACATAACAGTGAAACATTTCTTAAACAAGATCTGTTCTTGCGTACACCACAATGTCACTTTCACAAGCTGATATTCAGGAAAAAAAGAAGAAAATTGTAACAAATTTCCTTAAGCTTTTCTCCAAGTATTTTAAATTAGAGAGTAGCAATGAGAGAAAGTTTCCACCTCCCCACCTTATTTCTCCTCGTGTCCGCAAAGTACTTGGAAATATGTATCACTGCTACACAAGGTGGCATTTATACTTCCACGCTGAGACTCCTTATATGACTTTGAGCTTTTAAGTACTGAATAATTAAAATATGCATTGCCATTTTCTGACATTTAAATGTCTATTTAAAACTCATAGCTTTATTGGTTTTCAATTGTCTAGATAAGAATCATTCGTGATTAAAGAATTATTCTACCCCTGATCTGCCATATTTTACTCTAATTTGAATATAGGGAAACTTATTTTCTATGCCATAAACTGTTTTCAAGTAAAGTTACATATTGAGAATACCATTTTGGAAAACTACTGTACTTTTACTGTAATTGAATAATGAATCATACCTAAATCTGTGTCTTAACCATGCCAATTTTACAGTCTCTCATGCTGTTTTGGCTTTTTATTTTGTTTTGTTTTTAAGTATTCACAGTGAATTTAGGCAAAATTCTCAGAGATGTTACATTATTATATATCAATGTTTTTATTTCCATATTGGTTATATTACATCTTGGATATGTATCTCTTCTAATTGAGAGATGATGGTGATATTTTCAAGAAAATTTGAAAATTGCATAAATTTTTCAGAGTATTCTTCAGAGGAATATGTGTTTCATTATGCATTACTATATATTCTTAATTTTTTCATGTTAGGTTCCATAGAATTAATAGTCATAAAATTCTGTTGCAGTAAAATCTATATGAGCAAATTTATCGATATGTGTTAAGATAATACGATTATAAAAAAGTCAAGCTTATTCTATTTACAATGGAAAAACACTGAGTCATTGAAAATCAACTGAAAATCATTTTTTTCAAAGTTCTAAATCTAATAAAATGTGAGAATATTAGTTGCAACTTGCCATAAGTTGTAATCATCTAAAAACCATTAGATCACTTTTACAATTTTGCTTTAAATAATTAGGAATAACTAGGAAAATCCCAAACCAGTTTCTACATGCACAAAAGCATTTGTATTCTAGCTATTGGAGCAATGTCATATGCTTTTAATGAGATGTAATTTCTACATGTGGGTCAAAATGTAAATAATGTTGAAATTTTACATATAGCGCTTGATGTAACTAATTAAAATTCAACAGAGTTGCCTTAGGGCAGATGGTTTGCTTTGTGTTGAGCAGGAACACCCTCTAAAATTGATCCAGGTAAAAGAATTTGTCCCCTAAAAAATAAAGTTATCTGAAATGTGAGCCAAGTGAAATAACTTGTTGATTCACTGTAATTTGATTCGAAAAGGCAAACTTTCTTTCAAAATTGATAACTAGCAGAAACTTAATTAAAATATTAGTTTTAAGGACTTTTAAAATTCAACAAGGACAAAATGATCTGAGAAAATTAAGGAATCTAATTTCCAAGAAGGGGGAAGTGGAAGAAATGATGTGAAGAATATGAACATAACAAAGAGTAAGATTGAACCTTGGAAGGATAATGCAACAAACGAGGCAGTGTTTTAAGGAAGAGAGGCAGGTATTGATGCCCCCTAAAACTTGCATATTATTTTCCCATTTTTCTCCTTGATAATCAGTCCCTTAAGCTTAAGTGCTTCCTTCTGGACCATTTTACCAGTAAATTAAGTTCTCTGTGACTTTTAAAAAAATTTTGAGGACATTCCTGTGGGAAAGGAAGGGACTTGGAAGCAGAAAAAGTTCTGCTGGTAACAACAGTGTACCTGGAGCCAGAAAAAGAAGGGCAAGGGAAGTTGAGAGAGCACAAAATCCAGCAGAGACAAGGAGGAGAGCCATTTGCATAATCTTCCCAGTGCTTTCCATTTTAGAGTGAACATATCATGAGACAACCAAAGAGTCTGTAATTGGATACAGTGAGGAGACATTTCGAAGTACGTGTGTTACCTGAAGCTGTATTGCTATTATTTTACTCAAGCTTAAGAGGTTCATTCAAGTTAGTAGCAGTGTAGGAAAGGTGTTGAAGAGTTGATCTTAGGAGGAAAAAGGGGGAAATCGGCATGACTGAAACTGAGGCTGTGGCTGATCACACACACTGCTGCTGTGGCTGTTGGGGGATTATGTCTCCTATGCCGCAGGTGATGGAATTTGGCTATATTTAAAGATCAAACATAAGGCATTGCTTTAAAATTTGTCCTTAAGAAGGACCTTATTTCCAAGTTACATGCTAAAATGGCTCTATTGGCAAGGCAGAACAGAATATAAGATTCAAAAATCTTAAGTCACATTTGTATTTGCATTTTATTTTCAACAAAGTTATGTAAAACACTCTGTGAAACCCTCCTGCATTAGCTCAGTAAGGAATTAAGAAAAATTTGAACATACAGAAAATATCGTGGATTGAAATACTTTTTGCCTCTGGTGTACAAATGTAATAAATACAAAAATTACAGAGCCAACATAATGTTAGTTTTTTTCTCTCAGAATGTGAGAAGGCAAGTTTCTAAAAAAATACTTTTGTTCTAATCCCACTCAGTCAGGTCAGGTCAAGGTGAGATAAGGAGTAATGAAACTATTTTTTACATTTAACTTTAATGTGCTCTATCTTTTATTTCTCTTTTTTTTCCTTTTGGCTATTTCTTTGTCCTTGTAGAGGTCTTCTTGGTCAGGTAATGAATTTTTAGTACTAGTATTTTCACAAAGGTGTAAAGTTCTTTGCTTTGTTCTCTCTGATCTCTGAATGCTCACCTTGCATTAAAAATCTGCCCTATTTATTTGGAGTCAATACTGCAACTCCATGAGTTGTGAGCACAAGAATATTACCTTTGTGCACTAATTAATTGAATATGGTAATGAGGGCATGCCTACAAAGTCAAAGCAGGAGAAAATGAGAAATAAGGTAATTTATTTACCAATGCAGAAACAGTGAAAGCAGGTTTTACTGTCCCTAAAACAATAGTTTTAAGTTATATTTTACACATGTAGTTCTGTGTTCATATTTGAACAGATATATCAGAAGAGTCCATTTTATTTTAGCTTTCTAAAATTTAAAAATAGTCACAATGCCTTAAATCTAAGATATCAAGCTAGACTATTAATACTACTGTATTAATTCTTCTTTCAAATTACAGTTAAAAATGCTTAATTTGTTTCTCCCTTATAGTTTTAAGCTTACATTTTTTTCTTGAACATATATTGCTGTATATTTTATATCCAAATCGTTATATTATAAACTAGAGTTTCTTGATCACTTGCATTTTAATTTAAAAGCAAAAATAAAATTTTATTTTTAAGGAATAGTTGTTAATAATTATTACAATTAATGTAATAATTAATTACAATGATTTTAGCAGACAACAGCAATGTTTCCAAAAATGCTCTTAAACAATAGTCAGTTGCAAATGAAACATTTTATTTTTATTTTTCATGAAATAGATATTGTCTGCTTAACTAGCAAGGTCAGTGCTCACCCTACCCAACCCACAACAATAAAATTGGTGACACTTTAATTAAAAATAAATAAATGAATACATTTTAATTTTTCTTTGTTTGATGCTTAAAGTATTTCCCTCATATTTTAGGACATTCTTCATGCAAAAGCTCATAAGATACATAAACTATATGTGTATGTATCTATATGTATATGTCACTATATTGACAAAATATGCATCATTAGTGTCTCTGAACAAAATAGATTAAGAAACAAAGGTTAGAGTTTACAGAGTTAGAGTTCACTACCAGTGTCACATCTAAAAAAAACTGCTATAGTTTTCAAAGATGTGATCATGCATGGTAACTACCATGCTTGTCTATAAAATGTCACTTTGGCCACTGTCAAGGAGAGAATATTACATTAGCTAGACAACTGAACTGAGGAAGTGTGGCATTTTCTCTGGGGTATTGTTAACAGAATTTGTTGGCATTTGCATGTCAATTTGTAGAGTTTTATCTATAAAGACAATATTCTTTCATCAAGGGTAGCTATTCCCAATGTAAGGAGGGAAAATCGAATAAATTTATATTTAAATTTAATTCCCTGATAATTCTTGATAAGATCATAATGGGAACAGTAGTTAAATCTAGAAATATCCCTGTGAGAGGTAAATATATTATATCATTTTGTGTTCTCGCCAAAAATATCTGTTATATAATGATGAATCTATCTGTCCAACACCTTTACGATACCACACAATCAATATACTTCTCTACTTTTCTAAATATAGCTATTGCTGAAAATAATCTCTTGTGTAACTTAAGTATCTTTAAGTACATTGATTAATATGACTCATTTTCTCTATTTTCTTATTTATTTTTCTCCCAAATATTGGCCAACTCAAGTTACTTTCCATTTCAAAATTCATCCATGATTATTGTCAATCTCATTGTTGTGATTTAAAATGCAAGTGGCAATCACTGTGGCAAGGTTTTTTGTTTTAATAACCAATATATTAAAAAAAATATAGTTAATTTTTACTTTTTCCTAACTCAGATGTACCTGATATTAAGAAGAAATAATCTAAGAATGTTTTCTTTATGTATTTTTCTTAGTCAAATGTGTGTAAAATAACTTTTCAGAAAATCAGTTCATAATATTAATATTTCAGAGCAAGCTTAGCCTAATGCAGTAACTTGGGGATTCTCCATCGAAAGCAGTGATTCATAAAATGTAATGTACATCTGAATCACCTGGGGGTGCTTGTTAAACATGCAGATTCTTGGACCACCTCCACATCCATTGAAGCAGAATTTCTGGGGAGAAATTTTTATGCAGATAAATATGGATCATGCTCTGGCAAAGCCTTAACTTGCTGAATGAAACTAGCTAGTGTCTTAAAAACTACAGATTTAAACTCCTTCTGTGCTCTTTGCAACTCATCTTAAAATTCACAGAGTGCAACAAAATTAGCCAGTTTTCTCTTTTATAAAAAGGGAACTAACATTTGTCAAGAAGCTGGAAATTGGAAGAGTAAGATTCAAATGCAGATCTCTCTGGCTCCCAAATTTGTGCACTTTCTCCAACAATATGGACATCAATTCTAGTTTAAGAGTTTCTTGCATGAATATATGAATTACTTTGGTATGTTGTTGTATAATCATGTAGGGAAAAATGTGGAGTTACATTTTGCCTCTGTTTAAGTTGCAGCTCTCACAGGAACATTAGTTTACAATTTTGAAACTAATGTGAATGAAAATCTTACCTTCTAAACCTCCAAAACCTCTATGACTTTTATATTTCAATTTTCTTTACTTATTATTTTCCACTAATTAATCCATTACCCATTTTTCTTAATGTTCTTCTGTTTAAAACTCATTTTGGGCTTTAAATCCTGTATTGATTTTGCATGCCTTTGTTCTCGAACTTTCATCTCTTATCTCTATGACCCTCTGCTTCAAAAAAAATGAATAGAAAGAAATAAAATTGAGTGAAAAAAATATTGCAATGCACTTTTAAAATTTTTATTTTGAAGTACATATTTTACAGAAGAGTTGTGAAAAAAATATGAAAACTTCCCATATGACCTTAACCTACATTTCACATATGTTAGCATTTTTATTACATTGGCTTTAACATTCTCTGTCTCCCTCTTTCGTTCTTCATCTCACCATGTATGCTTTGGAATGAGTAAGTTACACATGCCTTATACAGTCACAGTGTAATTGTCAACTCAGAAAATTAATATCAATACAAAATAATTATGTTATCTATTGACAATTTCATCAGTTGTCCCACTAGAAATGAACTAATTTACTAGAATCCAATCATGGATCACCTGACGTATTAGTTATATATTTTTCAGCTCCCTAATATGGAAACATTTCTTGTTTTTTCTTTGCCTTTTAGGAGCTTGGTATTTCAAGGAGGAAAGGACAATTATTACACAGAATGTCCCATAATATGTATTTATCTGGTAATCCATCATGCTTATACATTCATCATATGATTTTCTGGCAGGAATTCCATAGAATTACTGTTGTTTGCAAAGATTCATTAAAAAACATCATGATGAAGATTTGTTCTATTACTGATGATGTTAACCTTCATAACTTGGGTTAGGTAGATTTCTGCTAGATTTCTCCATTGTATAGTTATTATTTTTCCCTTTAGGTATCTTGTTGGGAGATAATTTGTGACAATATATTCTCATGTTTATCATTCTTTTGCCCACAATACACAGATGATTAATGTTTGAAATATTTATGAATATTCATTGTGATATTGCCTAAAAAATTATTATGACAGTTGCCAAATGGTAATTTAATAATTCCATATTTTTTTTACATTTATTACTGGAAATTAGTCATAAGTTAGTCTTTCCTTCTATCCTACCCAACTATTTATCTATCTAATATATCTATCAACAATTTATTATTCATAATAGTATGATTACATTTGTTCTTATTTTATTCAGTGGGTTATAAAATATTTTGAGTCATATAGTAAGACTATAGAAGAACTCATTGAATTTTCTCTTTATTTAATATTTCACTTTTTACATTAGGTACCTCATACATTTGGAATATATTCTTATAGACGGTGAGATATATGGTTTCTTTTTTTGAGATATATGGTTTTATTAATTATCTTCTATTTGTCCAGAACACTGTCCAGTTGTCTCAGCATCAATATTTAAAAGTTTATATTTCTCACAGTGATTATATATTCCACGTTTAAGGTACTTTCTCTGTTATGAAAGCATAATATTGTCTCTATATTCATAAGACCTGACATTATTTATGTTGTGTATGTCTTCTATGTTTTATTTATATTTTGTCTACTTAAGCAGTCTTGTAGTGAGAGTCCTTGAATTTCCTTTTGCTTAGTAGAGGTGGATTCTGTGTCATTTGGTGGAAGGATATCCATCTAAATTGTGAATTATTACTCTTAGCATTAAAATACCTATCCTAAAAAAAAAAAAAAAAAAAAACCTATCCTTTGCATGAGTAAGCTATTTAAGCTATTTCCGTTTGAATTACACTTTGTCTGGCACAAGATAACTAACCCTGCATCTTTATTGTTTCCATTTCCATGGTATTTCTTTGGCAGTCTTTTTGTTCTTAGCCTTCTCTTAATCACTTTAAGTGTATCTCTTGTATAAAGCAGATAGTTGCATCTTTTTTCTCAACCAAATTTGAAATATTTGTCTTAAAATGGATGACTTGCACATTTTTTATGTCTGCTATGTTTAGTCTCAATTTTGTCATATAATTTTCTTTTACTAATTGAATTGTAGTTGATTTACAATGTTGTGTTAGTTTCAGGTATACAGCAAAGTGATTCAGATATGTATATATGTAACATATATATTCTTTTTCAGATCCTCTTCCATTATAGATTATTACAAGATATTGAATATAGTTCCCTGTGCTATACAGTAGGTCCTTGTTGTTTATCTATTTATATATAGTAGTTTGTATCTGCTAATCCCAAACTCCTAATTTATCCTTCCCCCTCTTTCCCCTTTGGTAACCATAAGTATGTTTTCTATGTCTGTGGATCTGTTTCTGTTTTGTATATAAGTTATATAAGTTTATCTGTATCATTTTTTAGATCCCACATATAAGTGATATCATATGACATTTGTCTTTGTCTGACTTACTTTGCTTAGTATGATAATCTCTAGGTCCATCCATATTGCTGCAAATGGCATTATTTCATTCTTTGTATGGCTGAGTAATATTCCATTGTATATATGTACCACATCTTCTTTATCCATTCATCTGTCAATGGACATTTAAGTTGCTTCCATGTCTTGGCTATTGTAAACAGTGCTGCTATGAGCATTGGGGTCCATGTATCTTCTCAAATTAGAGTTTTCTCTAGATATATGTCCAGGAGTGGGATTGCAGAATCACAGGATAACTCTATTTTTAGTTTTTTAAGGAACCTCCATACTGTTTTCCATAGTGGCTGCAGCAATTTACATTCCCACCAACAGTGTATGAGGGTTCCTTTTTCTCTAAACCCTCTCCGGCATTTATTATTTGTAGACTTTTTGGTGATGGCCATTCTGACTGGTGTGAGGTGATACTTCATTGTAGTTTTGATCTGCATCTCTCTAATAATTAGTGATATTGAGTACCTTTTTCATGTACCTCTTGGCCATCTGTATGTATTCTTTGGAGAAATGTCTATTTAGATCTTCAGTTCATTTTTTGAATGGGTGGTTTATGTTTTTGATGTTATAAGCTGTATGAACTGTTAGTGTATTTTGGAAATTAATCCTTTGTTGGTAGTTTCATTTGCAAATATTTTCTTCCATTCTGTAGGTTGTCTCTTCATTTTGTTTATGGTTTCCTAAAGCAAAAGCTTTTAAGTTTAAGTCCCATTTCTTTGTTTTTGTTTTTATTTCCATTACTCTAGGAGATGGATCCCAAAGATATTGCTGCAACTTGTGTCAAAGAGTGTTCTGCCTATGTTTTCCTCTAAGACACTTAGGGTATCAGGTGTTACATTTAGGTCTTTAATCCATTCTGAGTTTACTTTTGTGCATGGTGTTAGAGAATGTTCTAATTTCATTCTTTTACATGTAGCTGCCCAGTTTTCTCAGAACCACTTATTGAAGAGACTGTCTTTTCTCCATTGTATATTCTTGCCTCCTTTGTCGAGATTAATTGACCACAAGTGCTTGAGTTTATTTTTTGCCTTTCTCTCCTCTTCTGTTGATCTATGTGTCTGGTTTTTGTGCCGTACCATACTGTTTTGATTACTGTAGCTTTGTAGTATAGTCTGAAGTCAGGGAACATGATTCTTCCAGCTCTGTTCTTCTTTCTCAAGATTGTTTTTGCTGTTCATGGTCTTTTGTGTTTCCATACAAATTTAAGAATTTTTTGTTCTTGTTCTGTGAAAAATGCCATTGGTGATTTGATAGGGATTGCAATGAATCAGTAGACTGTCTTGTGTGGGATGGCCATTTTAACAATATTGATTCTTCCAATCCAAGAACACGATATATCTTTCCATCTGTTTGGTTTGTCTTCTATTTATTTAATCAGTGTCTTACAGTTTTCTGAGTACAGGTCTTTTACCTCCTTAGGTAGGTTTATTCCTAGGTATTTTATTCCAACAATACATTAAAAGGATCATACACTATGATCAAGTGAGATTTATCCCAGGGATGCAAGGATTTTTCAATATTCGCAAATCAATCAATATGTTAACCAACATTCACAAATTGAAGAATAAAAACCATATAATCATCCCAATAGATGCAGAAAAAGCTTTTGATAAAATTCAACATCCATTTATGGTAGAAACTCCCCAGAGAGTGGGCATAGAGGGAACATACCTCAACATAATAAAGGCCATATATGACACACTCACAGCTAACATCATACTCAATGAATGGAGAAAAGCTGAAGGCTTTCCTCTAAGATCTAAGAGGATGCCCACTGTCTCCACTTTTACTCAACATAATTTTGGAAGGCCTAGACACAACAATCAGAGAAGAAAAAAGAAATAAAAGGAATACAAATTGGAAAAGAAGTAAAACTGTCACTGTTTGCATGATACTATACACAGAAAGTCCTAAAAATGCTACCAGAAAACTATTAGAGATCAATGAATTCAGTAAAGTTACAGGATCAAAATTAATATACAGAAATATGTTGCATTTCTATATACTAACAATGAAATATCAGAAAAAGTAATGAAGGAAACAATCTCATTTACTATTACATCAAAAAGAATAAAATATCTAGGAGTTAACCTGCCATATAATTTTAATCATATGTGATATATTATATTTTCTACTTTTTTTTGCCCCCATGACGTATTTTCATTTTTCTTTAGCTTTATTTTACTTTTTTTTTACTGCAATAATTACCTTTTTATTTTCATTTTTTAAATTGAAGTATGGTTGATTTACAACTGTATTTTACTTTGTAAGGAGTACTTACATTTTATTTTACTATTATTTACCTTTGTACTCATTCCTTTTTCTGTGCAATTACTTTCCTATTTTCTTGTTTAACATTTTACTATCTGGTTTACTAGCTTTCTGTGGTATCATCTGACTCCCATATTTTACCTATTCAACAGTCAGTAAATGAATTCTACTTTCCCATTTCCTTCTCCCATCTGTTCTCATATCTAATTAAATTTTCTACTTTGTCAGAATATACAAATTTGCATACCATTCTTCCACTTGTGTCCTCAGTTTGTTTAGTCTTAGGTAGAAAATTAAAAATATTAAATGGTCCCCATAATTTATTTACTCATATTTTCCCTGTCATTTTCTTTTTGGATGAAGAGTGTCCTCTAGTGAACTCCTCAAGGAGGACTCAAAAGTAGTGAATTTCTGGAGAACTTATATGTTTAACATTGTTTTCCTATAGCTTTAATACTTAATGAACAGCTTGGAGGGATATAAAATCTTTGTTTCACACTTCCTTTTTTTGAATCTTTTGAAAATGCTATTCAATTTTTTCTTGTTTTTTATGTTGTTTTTGAGAACTCTGATATTAGTGAAATTCTTCTATCCCTATAAAATACTGTTTCTTTTTTGCCTGGAAGCAAATTAAGGAATTTCTTTCTCTTTGAAGCAAAATAATTTTACTAGAATTTGTCTTACATTTGGTCATTCTGTG
The DNA here is from genome assembly GCF_009873245.2 of Balaenoptera musculus. Lineage (NCBI taxonomy): Eukaryota > Metazoa > Chordata > Mammalia > Artiodactyla > Balaenopteridae > Balaenoptera > Balaenoptera musculus. The sequence continues at coordinate 108,371,928 of NC_045788.1, forward strand.
TCAAAGTCAAGAACCTTTTGTTTAGCTTCAATATATAGATTTTCTGCCTTTTACTTAGAGAAAGCTTTTAAAATATATATATTTTAAAATTAATTGTTTCATACTTTTAAAAATATTTTTCAGGAGCTCAAAGTTTTTCACTTATTTCCTCTTTGCCTATCTTCTCTTTCAGCAGTTTTCTTTCTGATACATTTTCAATGTTATCTCATTGTCATTGCCTTCATTCTTTTTCTGCTTTTTCTTTTCTTTAATGCTCCTTACTAAATAACATTCTTGTTAGTAAAACCCTGAGAACTTTGTAAGTCAGTCTTCATTTCTGAGAAAACATTGTAATATTTTTCACTTATTTTCTCATTTCAATAAAATCCCTTTTCATTTTATATTTTTGTCCATTTGTTTAAATTTTAGAGCATATGCAACACTTTTTTTTTACTATCTATCTCCAATTGTGTGAATGAGGTTATGTATTTTATTTTGGAATATCGTATTACATTTTTCTTTTAATTCATTATTTTGAAGTGAAAAGAAATATCATCAGCTAATGTGTTTTCTGTGTTATATTCTGTCTTCTTATAGTAGCATTGTATAAACTTATTGTGTGTGGGTGTGTGTGTATGTGTGGCATTACAGCAGTTGATCACATTCCTAGTTGAATGGCACTCTGTTCTTTGAGTAGCAAGATACAATGTCTTCAGTGCCTCAGTGTGTATGTATGTTGTTTGTTTTTTGTTTTTTTTTCTGTGGAGGGAGAGGCTTTGTGTCCTCTGACTTTTTGAATCCTATTTCTTACAAAGGGAATATCTTTTTTCATTTGCTACTTAATTTCTAAAGGTAGTCTCATCCTTCCTGGTTAAAGTCTACTCTTACAGAAGTAATGGCTTTAGAAGATGCAACCTTGGACTGTGCTTAGCTTTAAGTTACTTCAGTGTGGTCAGTATATGTACCATAATGTTTTTTGGTATGGACTTTCTCTTTTGGGAAATAACTTTAAAGTAATTTTTCAAAGGCTACTGTCTTCCTTCTGCTCTCTTCTGTGCATTTTTCCCCAAAACTATCCTTACTTGGCACTCACTACAAATGTTTGTCATGGAAATGTAATAGAGAGCTCACTAATATTTGTTCTTTATAGATTTCAATATATTTTAATTTTTACTTAAAGGTAATTTGAAGTATGGGCATTTTCTATGTTCAGGTTATGATGAGGAAATGTTTTTGTATGATTTCATTGTTTTTCTTTTTTCTTATTTTTCTCTATTGTTTTTAGAGTTTATATGGGTATAAATGATTTTAGGCAGCAATCATTTTCCTCAGCTATGTGGAAGATCTTGGCACTGCATTTTTACTCTCTAATCTTTATCTTGGTCATGGTGCTTGAAATTATCCAAGACTCCTCTTTTAACCTGAGCAATCATCCATGGCCTTATTTTATATAGTTTTATTATTTCAATCACATTGTTTCATTTTAAAATATTTTATATAATGGTGTTTTATAATGACTTATGAGACATTTTCATGAAAGACAATGGTTCAAATATACAAATAAGTATTTGAAGAAGTAAAATATATCTCAGTGAACATGTTTTTGATATGTGATTTAATATGTATTTTCTGCTAAAGTAATAAAATATTATGAGTACATATTTGACTATTTTATCTCTGAACATTTAAATAATAGTTAGCTAAAGGTGTCTCTCAGTGGATATTCACCTTAGTAAAATGGAAGATTATCTTCTCTTCAGGCTTTCGGAATATTTACTATGTATAATACATATGATTCTCATGTATAGCTAAAAAGAACTGACATGGTACATAAGTTGCAATCCTACTGTAACCATTCTTAGAGACTATTACATTTTTTCCTAGTATACATTTGCTTTATTATCAATGACTGTGTTTGAATACGTGATGTTTTTTAGGAAGAGAGAATTTATGTAAGAAAAAGCCAGTCCATTCCAGTGGTTGAGAATTTCAGAAATATGTCATTGGAATGAATAATTCTTGAGTGAAATGGGATAGTTTAGTACTTTGGTGACAACTATTTAAAATAAATGAAAAGAGAATGGATAAATACATACAGAAGACAGAGGATAAAATGTTGATGGGAATTACAGCCCTGTTATTGGAAGTGAAGGATCTGAGGAGGGATCATAGCTGGTAGCTACACACTCATGTCTATATACCCACAGGACTGTCATGTTGAACATTAGATTAGGTACATATGCGAGTAAAGGTTGTAAAAGGTTAATTGGTGAAGACCTAAAAGAAAATCACTGTCTAATTAAAAAACAAACTCAAAATGTGATAGATTCAAAAACAAGGCTACAGTATTTTGTAGCTCCTTCTGAAGTGTTGAACTCTGTTTCCCAACACTATGAAACTATGCTGGCCTTGTGATTTGCATTGACCATAGTATATAGCAGAGATTATGTTGTGCAAGTTCCAGAGCTTAGGTTTAAGAAGGCCTTATAGCTTCCACACCTGACTTTCATGTGATATTGTCCTGAGACTGACAAAGTAAAGGAGCTAGTCTTGTTTACTGCAGATTAAGAGGTCACTGGGGATTTGGATTAGAACAAACATGTCACAGCTGACAGCCACTCTCTCTGCACATTTATGAGTGGGGCCATCTCAGATATTCTAGACCAGCTGTTCCTCTTGCTGACTGCAGCCACATGAGTGAGTCTAAGCACATTCAATAGTAGATCCAGCCAGCCAGCCAACCCACAGAATTTTGAGAAATATTCCACTGTTCTTGTTTTAAGACACCGGTTTTGAGGGAATCTGTATGTCAGCAATAGTTAATTCATGCAAAAAATTTGAGATAGTCACAGACAAAATGAAGCATTAAACATTCAAATAATATTCTCTAGTCTTAAATTAGATACATGCATAGAGAATATAGTTGGATTAAATTACTGTAAGATCACTTCCAAATCTGTAATTCTTTCATAGTGTGAAGAATAGCTTCAAATCATAAGGATTACTTTCTGTAAGTGTTAGCATCAGCTGAAACTGAAAACATTAAGATTTTACCCCAAATAATACTTTTTTTGGTCTCAAACACCTCGCTTGTCAGAGGGAAGTCTACCTTAGTGATATGAGTAGTGGCCAGTATGGAGAGTGCCAACTTGTGAAGTAATTAAAACCATGTGCTACTCAGGCCAGAACTTTTCTGCAAATATTGTTTCTTTGACAGGAATTGTCTCTCTGGCATAAACTGCAGCCTAAAATGCATTATTTCTTGATCTCTAGTTTAGGTTTCTTTAAAGTGGAGGTAGGTCTTCATGGTTCTTGACACTTACAAAGCAAATTTAGTGGAAAAAATATCTGAATTATAATATTTACCTTCCCAAACACTTAGTGTTTGCACTCACACTCAGTATGTCAGAATATTATCCAACTTCTCAACTTTGTAAATCATTTCTAAGAACTCAACTAAGTTTGCATAAAACCAATGTTCTCTTTCTTTTCACACTCATATTTAATGGATTTACATAATATTTATTTGAACTAAGTAATTACAGTAACAATATGCCTGATAAAATCATTTTTTTGGAATAGATACAACTATTAGTATGCAACAACTAATAGGTGTGAGTAGAAGTGTGGATTATAGTACAGAGTAGTCTAACTCCCATCAGTGTGTTTAGCTTACATTTCAGTTAGTAGTTTAAAGAGGGAATGTAATAATCAGTTAATAGGAGGGCTTCCCTGGTGGCGCAGTGGTTAAGAATCCACTTGCCAATGCAGAGGACACGGGTTCAAGCCCTGGTCTGGGAAGATCTCACATGCCGCAGAGCAACTAAGCCTGGGTGCCAGAGCAACTAAGCCTGTGCGCCACAGCTACTGAGGCTGCGTGCCACAACTACTGAAGTCCACACGCTTAGAGCCCGTGATCTGCAACAAGAGAAGCCTCAGTGATGAGAAGCCTGTGCACCGCAACGAAGAGTAACCCCTGCTTGCCGCAACTGGAGAAAGCCCGCACACAGCAACGAAGACCCAAAGCAGCCAAAAATAAATAAATTAAATAAATAAATTAAAAACAAATTCAGTTAATAGGGCAAAACATTTAAGTGGAGGCCAGGTAAGAAACCTCCTATTGTATTTTTGTGAAATAGAATAATGTAATTTTTAAAATATAATGTTAATGCTTATAAAGATATAATGTTAAGAACTAAAAAATTGGAGGGAGAACTTAGTGTAAATAGTAATTACATACTAACAAGATTCTTACGTTGACTTAAACTACAAGAAACTTAAAAAATTGACTCCAAATCAACAAAACACTTTATTTTAATAAAGGAAACTATTATAAATGTAGTTAAATAGAAATTGAAAGAACAGTATTTAAAACACTCTGCAAATTGATCAAAGGGAATCTGTCATGGAACATATTAAATTATTGGTTCAATAACTTCTTAAAATTCATTAAGGAAAAATTTTTGAAAATTAATATGCATTATTCTAAAACTTGACTGGGGGAATGCATATGAACTAACAATAGATATATCTCTAAACAATAGGTTCGGATCATTTATAGATGATATTGTATTAACACTTTACTAATTATATAGTTTAAAAGCTAAATGGGATGTTAATGAAATGTATAGTTGTAACAAAACCTGGAAAATGTTTTATTTTAAAAAGATAGAGCAATAAATTTTAATATAATTGAAAAACACAAAATTACCTTCTTGGAAGGAAAAAAAGAAATGAAAGCCATTCAAAAATATATAATCTTGAAGTAGATGTGTTTAATCATGTGGGGAGTTTAGATTGAGATTAAGCACAAATCAAGTCAGTATTTACAATTCTTCTGTTTGATGAGACCCACCACCACAATCACACACACACACACACACACAAACACACACTTACACACACATCACAGATGTCACAAATTTCCATTTAACATACTGGTATTAGGACACTGAAAGACAAACCCAATTATCTGCATTACTACATTTTCCTAAACTTAGGAACTATAAAATTCTACTATTTTTTCACAAATTTTATTATCTTGCACCCTTAAATATATTATCACAAGATTCCTTTAAAAGAGTATTTTTATTTTAATTATAGCTACAATTTAGAGATTATGTAACATGTGAAATCTGTACTAATTATGCTGTCTATGAGTAAAAGAAAACACAAAAAAACTCAATAATACACTTAAACAGTGTAGAAATAGAAAAGTTAACTGACATGATGATGGGTATAGGAAGAAATCTAAGAGATATGAAATGAAATGGAACGAATAAAATTAAAGGCAAAGTACCAAACAGCATTAAAACTTATCACTAATCTATTATTAAAGTTCTCCTTTGAGAAGAAATAGAACTTTTATTACTGGCTAGATATCTAAAGGCTGACAGGTATAAAGAAATGTACTGACAGGACTAGGTTGTCTCTGGTCCAATCATTTGCAGTAAAAAGGGAACTTTATAATCTGAAGCATATTTTGCATTTCTGATTTGGGCAATTATTTGCTACAAATGACTTGATTACAATTTTCATATAAAATGTAATATGACATACAAATGCAGGCATGCTGTGACAAAGTGTCTTAAATATCTGAATATGTCAGAAGGTAGGCTGAGTCATTTTGTGAGAAAAGAATTCCACATTATTCATCTGTTAAAGAAAACCATGTATTACAAAAATTTATAGGGCTTCTTGATTATGATACTCCCTTACTTATATATCACCATAATATATATTACTTGTATCCAGTTTAACATAAGAACAAACTCAAAGAATGGAAACATGGCAAATTCAGGTAATAAAAAATACAGCTTGAACAAAAAAGTTATCCTCAAAGGAATTATACAAATTAATTTACCTGGAATATCATAGTGAGCAGATAAAGAACTTAGTCTTTAAGTAAAAAATAAATTATAAAACTTCTAGAGAGAAAAAGAACTACAAAGATCTGAATGAAAATTATGAAAATTACAGAGTTAAAAAGATAAGGAACAATGCTCTAAAACTGAACCAGTGATGTTTTATAAAAAAAAAAAATTATTGAACAAGGTTATTTTGTGAAGATGTCACCTCTTTAGAAGTCAAATTTTTTACCATATTTAAATGTCAGTTAAAATATATACTTTAAGGAATGAAACAGAAGATGAAAACTTCATCACAACATCCAAAATATAGCCTGTTAATGAATCCATTTGAAATACTGATGATGAATTTTTACTGATAAAAATAAATTCAAATTTGAATCTCCCATGGCATCTGACACTAGCATATGCTGTTAATGATGTTCCTTTCTAACAACTCACTCCTCTTTTTGTTGTTTACTATATTTAGTTCTGTGACTCTGAATCTAATTACTTATTGACCCGATCTAGCTATTCAATCTTTTGTATGTACCACTTTTCACTCTTCCTCGTGCTCCTCAAATCCCTGCTTTTTTTCTTAACTGGTTTAGATTCCACTGTCCATCATTATAATCACCCAATCAACAGCTTTTTTGTCTGTTGGTCCAAA